>NC_137775.1:142114564-143314564 GCF_963455305.1 Plecotus auritus | reverse complement strand
TCCAATCAAGGGTACTCATGTTTCAATGCCACTGTGATCAAATGAATTTTTCTTTCAAGGGGTCATCTTAGGGATCATTGTTTCAGGATACTACTGAAAGCATATACATAAAAGGTGTGTGTGACCATGCAGAGAGGAAGTATTACACATCTGCAAGTGTTATGTGGGTGTCAAGACCCTCCGGATACCAGACACTCAGCAGGAAACAAGTTCACAGATTGTAGAAAGCAGTGCCCCAACTTCCCAGCTCAACATATAGCCTCCCTACCTGGTAGCAATTTTACAGTACTTCAGAAAGTACTAAGCATGAGATGATAGTGTACAAATTCAAAATTCTGCATCAACTCGAAATACACTGAGTGGCCAGATTATTATGATCTCTGAACGCATAATAACCTGACCACTCAGTGTGTGTGTGTGTGTGTGTGTGTGTGTGTGTGTGTGTGTGTGTACATATATATATACATATACACATTAGAGGCCTGGTGCATGAATTTGTGCATGGGTGGGGTCCGGCCAACCTGGCCAGGGGGAGGGGACATGGGCGGATGGCCAGCCTGCCTGCTGGTCGAACTCCTGGTCAAGGGGACAATTTGCATATTAGCCTTTTATTATATAAGATATACACTGAGTGGCCAGATTATTATGCATTCAGAGATCATAATAATCTGGCCACTCAATGTATGTCATTTTAATTTATTTAAAATGTCCAAGCTCTTTAATATTTTAAGGCAATTTCAGTATTATTGTAAGGTAACTTCATAAAATAAATAGAAACTGAGTATTGCAGACATTTCACTGTCAATAAAATATATCTCAATGTAATAAAGGCTATATATGACAAACCCACAGCCAACATCATACTCAATGAGCAAAAACTAATAATTTTATTTTGGAATTAGGCCTCAGATGTCTGTAGAAACAGAGGAACCTCTTTAATGGCCCGGCCAGGACACAGCCTAGTAGCTGCTATTCGAAGCCAGCATCAACATGAGTCATTGCCACTGGGTATGTATCATGCTTTTAGAATCCCTGGATATTCAATAATTAACCTTGCTTTTCTTATTGTGAATCCTTTAATACAGTATTGAGGATTCTGTTGAGTTATTTTTCCTTCTCTTTTATGGCATAGTCTCCGCCCTTAATGTTTGTACCCATTTTCCCCTCCCCTTTGCCTCCTTTCCCTTTCTCCTTCCTCCTCGCTTTGTCCTCTCTCATCCCTCACCTCCTTCTTCCCTAATATCTTCCAGACCCACATTTCCCTTCTTCTTTACTGTATTCAGTGATTTGTTAGCTAAGTCCAGGGGAGCGTAATTTAATGAGGTCATGAATTTGTTGCTGTTAGATGCAGTTTTTAATTTAAACCTCTCTTCCCTTGTGTGTATGGGGATAAGTTGACACAGTCTTGACTTCTAAACTCAACTGCCTCTTTTCAAACCACATGCCGCTTGTATCAGGGGATAGGGATAGGAGGGGGAGGGAAGGTGAAAGAGTCTAAATGGATTTGGATAGTTCCATTATCACTCCCAGAAATCAATTCATGGCCACAGGTCGTAAGTGTCAAGTGCTCGGAAAAAGATTTATTTGAACTCATAAAGAATCTTGTTCTAAAATAACTATGGCAAAATGACCAAGAGGATTTATTAAGAAGAGAGTAAGACTTCGCTCGTGGGAGAACTACTTTATATTTTATCTTTTCACACAGTAATGAGTTAACACATAGTTAAGTTTCTGGAATATTAGGATGATTAACTTAGATTGAGTTCACTTTTGGTGTGATTGTTTAAAAATAATAATGCTATTCTATCACTGGAAACACCCTCAAGAGCTTACATTTTTTTATACATTGCTACCTGCCCCTTAAACTTCTAAATTAATTCTCGTATCAAGCAGCCATCTTCCAATCATCAGAGAAATCATCTGTGGTCTGCCGACTGAAGCACAACTCTGCACTTTTGTCTGTTTCAGCATATAATGACAAGATTGTGGCATTTCTTCGCCAGCCAAACATTTTTGAAATGCTGCAAGAGCGTCAGCCAAGCTTGGCAAGAAACCACACACTCAGGTAGGGGCTAGTCCATCACCCGTATAACTCTAGATCTCCTCAGCTATTTTTCAAGATGGGACAACACCTCTGTGGAGAGACAGAGCAGAAGGCTTTGATGTTTTTTATCCATGCATTTAAATTATAATTTGAATTCTCAAAATGAAGGGGCCAGAGGGTCCTAATGTTCTCAGAAGTGTAGCAATCAGCAATGGTCATATTGTCAGGTTACATATGATTCATAATGATGCTAAAATGATTTCCATTGATTTGGAAGGAAGCACTGAAAGGGAGCAAAATACTTTTAATTAAAAAGTATTTATGTAAAGCACCATATACATTTTTAAAATAAAATTATTTAATAGTAAATCATATATAAAATGAACATATTCAAAAGAAGCAAACAAAAAGTATCATATATGTTCCAATTCTCCTAAAAGTATCATATATGTTCCAATTTTCCTAAGAGTATCATATATGTTCTGTTGTTTATTAGGGTCATATTTGAATAAGTATCTCTGGAAATCTGAATCACTTCATTTGGAAGGAATAGTCACACAAAGTGATAAAAAGAGAAAATATCTCCTGAAGCTAAATCCCACTTTCTCACCAAGATAGTTAAACACCTCTGTCTTTCAGTTTACTGTTTAAAATTTCAAAAGCTGGAGATGCATGGATATTAAGAATGTTCCCTTGTAGTCTTAATTCTAGCTCACACACAGGCTAACAATCAAGTCATGTTATTTAATGCTCTACCCTTAGTCTTCTCATCACTGAAATAGGGTCACAATGTAGGCACTATTGAAATGCTTAACTGGGGGGTGTGTAAAAGATCAGATAAAGTGGGTGAGAATAGTCAGTTACTGCCACTAATCCCTTACCTCCCATTTGGTGGTCTTTTGAATCTGTCTGACAACTAGTTAAAACTATTAACTTCCTCAATAAATCACCAACATTGGAAAATAACCTCTTTGTTATTCAAATCCTTATTAATCCTGCCAGGATATATCAATTATATTCTTGCCCCTCCAGGACCCCCTCATTGACACCTCTTTTCCCTGTGTTTTTATCTTTGTAAATTAGAACCACCATCCTCCAAATTGGCCATTATCTCTTATTCCTTCCTCTGTCTTCATCTCCACACCTAAACATTTACCTCCTCACTTCTTCTCTTCTAGCCCTTTTATTCTCTTCTCTATCATGACCAGTATTTGGATTTTCATCATTTCTCTTCTGAACTTGACAGAGGTGTCTTAGAAGATATCCCCTATCATCCTACTATAACCAGAATTATCTTCTTATAGAACAGATCAAATTATGTCACTCCTGTCCCTCAAAAAAAGCTTTTATGTTTCTCGTTGCATATGAAATAAAGATTTCTAAGCACAATTTCCATGGTCTCCAAAGTCTGGCCCTAGCCTAACTCTCCATCCTGTGCTAGTATTTTTCTCCTAGTATCTTCCATTTCCACCAAATAAGCTGTGCCCTCTCTCATACCTTTACTTTTCTGGAATGGCTTTCCTCCTGTGGATAGCTCATCCTATTTTAAAGGCTCAAATCAAATGCAAAGATTTGGTGATTCAAGCAGACTCTAAGATTTCCTTTGCCTTACTTTAAACATTCTTTTTGTACCTCTAAGGTATTTTCCCTTATCTCTGTTATTCTATCATGTACTTATGTCTCCCTACAACACTATAAGCTCTTTAGTGCAGTACCTTGTCTGTGTACCCATTCTGACCCTCAGAACCTGGTCCTTTAATTTAAAGATAGAAAACATTACTTTTGGAGTGAAGGAAAAGGCCTTTAGCATGAACAGTTGAGCTTAAGCATGAGTATTGTCACTTCCACTTATGATCAACTCTGCCCAAATTTCATTACTGTGCTGCTAAAGGCAGTGCCATGCTCAGTCATATAAGTTATTTATTCATGGGCTGCATTATTTTCTCACAGTACATAATAATCTAGGGGATTTTCAAGGAATTTTCAGAGGCATTATACTAACCAAAAAGTTTTTGACACATTTCTGCGCTTGAACATTTTTTAATGTACTGGTTCCACCACCAAGTAATTAGTTCACTGCTTACTTTTTAGAGAAATTTGAATTCACTAAAGGCACTAGAGTCCCATTTAAATAATTTAAATAATTTGAAAGTAGAAACAATATAACCTCCATAGGAGTAGGACCTATGTCAGTTTTGCTTGCTACTACAAGTAAAAGAGTATATTTTCAAAGAAAAATAAACTTTTTAGCCTTATTGTGTAATATCACATTTTTTTAAATCTTAAGAGTTTTGTTGTAGTGTGGAATTTACAATTATGATTTTCCACACATGGGGGGACTTGGAGTGAGGGAAATGGAAAAACCATGAAAATTGTTTAGTATAGAAACTAATAACCTTTTCTTAAAATTTATCTTTATTGTTGAAAGTATTCCAGACATCCCTTTTTTTCCCACTGATCCCTTCCACCCCACCCCCAGCAGGCCTTCACCACATTATTGTCTGTATCCATGGGTTATGCATATATGCATATAAATTCTTTGGTTAATCTCTTCCTGTCACCCTCCCTTTAAAGAATATGATGAGAAATATTATAGACTTGCCATCATATATAAACATAAGCCTTTGCATATAATTTCAAATGAAGGACTTGTGGACCCCAGGTTGAGAATCCAAATATTTCATCAAAAACAGTTGACCAACAGTGACATCAGAAACTAAGAGGGGATGGAATTAAAAAGGTAGAATGACAAGAATAAGAACTTGCTCTTTAGGAGGTCACTATTAAGGGGACTAGGAAGCTGGGCTTGCTGTGACTGAACCTTTGCCTGTTCCTGGATGTGATGTGAGTGTGAGTCAGCTCCATCTTAAAGGTCCAAGAGTTGCAAATAAAAGCAGATCTTCCCATGACCCTGTCCAGAGGAAGAACTTAATGCTTCCTCTGTGGTACCAAGGTGAGGACAGTGACCCTTATTCAGGCATAGCTATTTCCAGGGAGCCATGGATCTACTGTCTTGGGTCCACAAAGTCAGTTGCTGAGTTAGAGGGTAGAGAATGAGTTTCAGGAAACTGTTTTCAGCAGTGAATCATAAGGAAGCCACACATAGAAGGGGAAGATGAAGCCAGAAAACCCAGAGGCTAATGATATCTGTTAGTTTTAAGGGTCATGGTAGCAGTCCTTATTCATTCACTCTTTCCTTCAACTAGTGCTTTTATTGTGCAACTATTCTGAATCAGGATTGTAGTAGGCCTATGTATGTAGTGCAAGCAAAACAGACATAGGTCTTACTTTGATGGCACTTGCAATCTATTAAGGGAGACAGATAACAGACAAGTTTAGCTTGTTTTTTCATGTTTTTTTAAAGCCAAATATATAGCCATAGAATTTGTTAAGGGTCATGAAGGATGTGATCAGAACTCAGCAATAGTGGGTAATACGCTGGTACAGAGGAAGAGGACTTACGTCCTAAGCAGAATGCAGGGAAGGCTTTTCTAGGTAGGTGACACTAAACTGAAACCTGAAGGATGAGAAGAAACTGTCCCTAAGAAGCAAGGTGGGGATCAGGGAGAGAGTGCGCAAAAGCCCCAAGCAAGAAAAGGCCTGATGTACTGTAGGTGAATAGTGAAAAAACGCCAGTATGGCTTAGGGTGGATTGGGACTATGGTGAAATTGGAAAGGGAGGCTTGTCAGCAATGGAAAGGAGCTGGGATTTTATCTGAAGTAAATTTTATTTACAAAGTGATTAAAGAGTTTTTAGCACGAAAGAAAGATAGATGAATTTGTGTTTTTAATGACCACTTGGGCTACTCCGTAGAGAATAATGGCTAGACTGGAGGTGGGACACAAGATATAGGAGATGGGGTTAGTAGGAGACGATGATATTTATCTCCTTGTATGGAGGATGGTATGGTGTGGGTGAAGGGGAGGGAAGAGCTGGTGGTGATAGTGTGCATGCAAAAACAACAGAGGCTGGTGACAGCTTGAACATGGGGGTGAGGAGCCGAGAAGAATGATAGCAAGGTGTGATGCTTCTGAAGATCAGTGGGTGATGGTGTCTGTCTTTGTCCTTTGGGGCTTGCTATAACAAAGTACCACAGACTGGGTGGCTTATACACAGCAGAAAATTACTGTTCACAGAGTGGTGACTCGAAGTCCAAGAACTTGGTGCTACCGTAATCAGAATGAGGGCCTTCTTTCAGGTTACAAATTTCTCATATCCTCACACGTAAGAAGAGACAAGGGCACTAATTTCATACAAGAGGGCTCTGCCTTTGTGACCTAATCAGATCCTGAAGGCCCCACCTCCTAACACCATTGCATTGGGCTTTGGGATTCCAACATGCAAAAGAAATTTAAAAGTTAAATATTGTTTTTAAATTGCTCTCTAAATCTTCCCAGATTTATGCTGCCTTGCTTCAAGACATTTTTTAAAAAATTCTTTGAAGCATGCATGCAATTGAATTAATCTTGGTTATAGTATTTATAGTATTTGAATGTCAGAAATGCCAATTACAAAGTTTACTTGATCAAAATAAACGCTATTTATCCGTAGACTTATTGGAATAATTTGCCAGGTTAGAGTTGGAGATTGTAAAAAAGGGTCAGAATGTATAAACTGCAATCAAACAGAGAGAAATTTAGGCCTGTGCTCGGACCAACCTGGGAGACTCTCATGTGTTCTGGAGGTCAGACTCCCTTTGTGCCCAGCATGCCTTATACATTTTCCATCAGGCATAAGGTTTCTCAAGAGACATCCCCTCACTCTCTTTCCATGACTTCCAAGATGTCCTGAGCCCACAACAGTCCTTCAGCAGCTCTCCTTGTCCCGCTCCACTCCCGATGGTCATGGCTCTTCAAAGATCTACCTTTGTTGTGCTCCTTGGCTTCTGTCCCTGTGAGTCTGAGGAGAGGTGATTCCTTGTAGAGTATCCTGGGAACCTGCAATACGAACTTTAGATACCAAGAATACTAGTATACTTGATACTAATTAGCACATCACTGTTCAGCCACATAGGAAGAGAGAGAAAAAGGGATCAGAAAACGATTCATTCCTTGGCTTCTGAGTTGGTGTGTAACTCTTTTCTTTTCCACATTACTTTAGGGAGAAAATCCATTACATTCGGACGGAGGGTAATAATGGACTTGAAAAGTTGTCCTGTGATGCAGATCTAGTTATTTTGCTGAGGTAAGAGGCTAAGCCTGGAGCAATTCTGGAAAAACATCTGGAAAAGCTGCCCTGGGCAGTTCTTCACTACAGTCCGGCTGAAACTCACCATTTGCTCTAGAAGTTTCTAGTGACCATGACTGAAAAGGGCCCCCATCTGGTACATGCCATCCATTGCCTTCTTCACATTTACAGTTCAGGTAGCAAGAGCTGAATATAGTACTTGATAGAGACTTTGTTGTAATATTAATTAGGGTTTAAAATAACAGAAAAAAATAACACTGAGAATTTACTGAGATGTGCCTATCTTTTAAATACTATGTAGTATGCGAATGTGAGTGTTTCTGTTGCTTTGTGAGGACTGTAACCGCTATTACGCTAATTCATGAGTACTCTCTCGTTGACAGAGAATAAACTCTTTTTTTTTTTTTACTTTGCAGTCTATTTGAAGAAGAGATTATGTCCTACATCCCCCTGCAAGCTGCCTTCCACCCTGGGTACAGCTTCTCTCCCCGCTGTTCACCCTGCTCCTCACCTCAGAACTCCCCAGGTAACTTGGGAAGCTGGCAGTGTACCTCCTGTAAGTGGCCACCTGTGTTTCTACCAAATGATGGTGAAAGAAGGACGATTGTATGCTTGCCTGTCTCTCTGCCACCTGTTTTTGTAATGCCCCAAGACTTGAATGCCTTTTACATTTCAAATGGTTTGAATTTTTTTTTTTTGCAAAACCAGTATTTCATGACATGTATAAATTATGTGAAATTCAAATTTCAATGCCTATAAATAAAATTTTAGTGGAACCCAATCATAGTTGTTTAAGTATTTTTAATGGCAACTGTCATACTACAACAGCAGGTGTGAGCAGTAGTGACAGAGACCATATGGCCCTAAAACCCTAAACTATTTACTATCTGTCTGCCAGACCCCTGCTCTAAATTTCTATTACATTCCAAATGCATTCTATAAGAACTTAAAAGAGGCCCAGCTAGCGTGGCTCAGTGGCTGAGCATCAACCTATGAACCAGGAGGTCACGGTTCGATTCCTGGTCAGAGCATATACCTGGGTTGCAGGCTCGATCCCCAGTGTGGTGCAAGAGATAGCCAATCAATGATTTTCTCTCACCATTGATGTTTCTATCTCTCTCTTCCTCTCCTTTCCTCTCTGAAATCAATTAAAATATATATTTTTTAATTTAAAAGGGAAGAGCCCTTTATGAAACCTTCATCCTTATGACTCAGAATGTTAATAGATATCAATTTTGGCAACTTTTCTCATGTTGTAAAGACGTTACTAGGATATATGATTAGTAAGGAACACCATACGTCCCCAGAAAGATGTCAAAGAGTTTTCTCACATGGTATGAAATGGTTCCCCTGAAGTTTTATTTCCTTTTTTTTTTTTATTAAGGTATTATATGTGTCCATATCTTACCATTGCCCCCCACCCCCACCCCACTCCCATATATGCCCTCCCCCCCAATGTTTTGCATCCGTTGGTTACTCTTATATACATGCATATAAGTCCTTCAGTTGATCTCTTATTTCCCCCACCTCTTCCTAACCTTCCCGCTGTAATTTGACAGTCTGTTTGATGCTTTACTGCCTCTGTATCTATCTTTTTGTTCATCAGTTTATAATGTTTTTCATTATCCCCAAATGAGTGAGATCATGTGGTATTTTTCTTTCATTGACTGGCTTATTTCACTTAGCATAATGTTCTCTAATTCCACCCAGGTGCCTACAAATGGTAATAATTCCTTCTTTTTTATGGCAGCATAGTATTCCATTGTGTAGATGTACCATAGTTTTCTGATCCAGTCATCTGCTGACGGGCACCTAGGCTGTTTCCAAATCTTAGCTATTGTAAATTGTGCTGCTATGAACATAGGGGTGCATATATCCTTTCTGATTGGTGTTTCTAGTTTCTTAGGATATATTCCTAGGAGTGGGATTACTGGGTCAAATGGGAGTTCCATTTTCAGTTTTTTGAGGAAATTCCATACTGTTCTCCACAGTGGCTGCACCAGTCTGCATTCCCACCAGCAGTGCACGAGGGTTCCTTTTTCTCCGCATCCTCGCCAACACGTTTTATTTCTTTATTAGAATGAATTTACTCATGATACAAAAAATCTTTGTCAATATTTTTCATTCCTAATGAGGAAATATATATTAAACTGTGTATGGAAAAAGGAAGATACTATTTTCTATGTTCATCAAAACAATTAACTTAACTAAAAACCATACCCCCAAACATGACCAGATATTGGAGACTTTCCCACCATTTGTTAGTTAGCATTATCACATTGTTGAGGCCTCGGGGTAACCCAATTTTTATATAACTTTAAAAGTAAAGGAAGTTAGTTTGAAAAATCTGGTAACTTTTTATCTCACAACCTCAAGAGTCAGAGTCCAGGTTTGGCTTCTGAAGCAGATGAAGAAAATCAGAACAGAATTTAGCAAAATGCTCTGTCCCTCAAAAGGGGTGTGTCAGTATCACTCAATACTGCTATAGGTCGCTAAAACTAGAATGTTTTTTAGTTTGACTCCTCCAAGTCATGTCACTTGAAACTGTCTCTTAGAGGTGTTTTTATTTATTGTTAACCTCAGTTTTTAAGTCAGTATCTCTGTTGTTACTTCCTCCAAACAAGTGTACCAATGACATTGTTGAAGAAATGCCTAATGCATGCTACCTGTGACTTACAATGTAATTGAGGTGCCATTGTTACAGAAAACCGAAGAAGAACAAAGCAATACCTAGAGAGATGGAGTTACATTTATTACGCGCGGGTCCAGAGGAGAATGTCTCTCAAATTCTGGGCCCCAACATGCAGGAATTTTCCCTATTTATATGTTTTTACCTTCTTTGTCTCCCAAATATGGGGTGTTTCCAGCCCCTTTTGCAAGTTCTTAAAGAGCCCGTATGTGCTGGGGCCTCGAGACCTCAACCAGAGGCCTGGCCTGGCACCAGCACTGATAACCTTGTCTGGGGAAGGTTTAATGGCCTCTCTGAAGTGGGAGTAGTCTTAGCAAGCAAGAATTTACAGAAGCTAAATAGCAGGGCTAAAATTTCAAACAGCAGTATTTATATAAGATGGATGCTTCACCATGACCTAGGGAAAGGTGGAGCAGAGCTTTGTCAGAGCCAGAACGATTGTCTCCAATGTGCACAGGGTGACTTACTTTTTGGGAGCAGAGCCTTCCATTTGGAGAAGCTGTTGGTCTACTCTAGATGGTGATCTGCCATTTTGTTGTAGAGATTGTCCCAGTCTTGTAACCTGTCTACACTTTGGTCCAAACTTTGGCAATAAAGTATGATTTTAACATCACTATATGTGAGAGGTATCATATTGGAAATGGAAAAAGAAGAGACAGTAAAGAGTGATTTGCTAAATGAGATATATTTGGATAACTTTTATAAAAAGACTCAACTTTCCTGATAGAGAAATTACTGATGCCATAAGTCCAAGCACTCACCCAGTTCATTTTGTCAGAGGACTTAATTATTTATCCTCTTGGCTTTGACGATAGGGTCCTAGATTATGTAATCCAAATATAGTGATATTAAGTTTTACAATTCCCATTTTCTAGACTTTTATGAAGTTAACCTGGATGCTACAGAGATTCAGAATCATAGATATTTATGCCAAAGTACTTTGCAAAATGCATAGAAGTGACCATGGGGATAGTGGTAGTACCAGCAATAGTAAAAGATATTTGTCTTTCTCTGACTGGCGTATTTCACTTGGCATATTAATCTCCAGGTACCTTCATGCTATCTCAAAGGGTAATAGATCCTTCCATTTTAGCATCAATATCAATATACTTAGAGAAATACAACATATGCATATATTACAGCTGCCTCATTAGAGTTACAATCACTTCTTATAATATAGTGACTTACAAAAAAAGTTTAATATAGTTTTGTTTATGTTGTTTTAGATTACTTAAGTGCAATTAAGCCAAGAAATATGCTCACCAAAGAATTTTGTAAGAGAAATATAACTTGAAATATAGTGGAAGACAAATATTTCTTGTCAGCAGAATTTTTTCTGTATTATATTATTTCTACTTATTGTAAACGTAATTGAAGGAGTAATGGAAATTAAGGGAAACTTCTTGGAGAAAAAAATATGAAGACACATGAATACGCCTCTGGTCGGCCCTTCCTCTACCGCTGCTCTATGTGTTTGCTCTTTGATAAACAGTGTTGACCTTCAGCCCATGTACTTCTCTCTGCAGGTTTACAGAGAGCCAGTGCAAGAGCCCCTTCACCCTACCGGAGAGACTTTGAGGCCAAGCTCCGTAATTTCTACCGAAAACTGGAAGCCAAAGGATTTGGTCAGGGTCCAGGGAAAATTAAGTAAGTGCTCCAGTACTTGACACTGAATTCAGATGGTAGCTTTTTTTTAATCTTTTTCCCATTTAAACCTTTGTAATATTATTTTGGAAATTGGATACTATGGTATAGTAAAAGTTATTTTCATAGTAAAGAGAAAGAAAAAAGTTATGAAGTTAAGAAGAAAGAAGAACAGAAGTTAAGAAATTGAAGAAGAGGCAGAAAGGGAAGGAAAAAGAGAAGGGCCAGAAAGAAAGAACAGTAAATTTCAGACAAAGGCATATGTAAAGTCAATGGTAAACCTTTTCAGAAAACAATGAATCTTGATCTAAATTAAAAAATCGTATATTCCTTTACTTTTTCTTGGGACATATCATTTAACTCATTAGTCAAATTCATGGGCTCTTTGTAACTTTGTAATAGGAGGTTAAGTAAAAAGCTGTGGGTTTTTCTCCTTCTGGGTTTTGTGTTTTTGTTTTGTTTTGAAAAGCCACACCCAAACTCAGGAATCCAATTGAAAAGATTTTTTTTTAATTGATCAAAAAAAATGCCAAAAGTAGTCCAATAGGATGGAATGTATCTATAATAATAAAAGCATAATATGCTAATTAGACCGGACAGCCGAACAACCTTCCGGACATCATTCTGGATGAAGCTGCAGCAGCAGAGGCAGAGGCAGAGGTGGTTAGGGGCGATCAGGAAAGCAGGCAGAGGCGGTTAGGGGCGATCAGGCAGGCAGGCAAGCAGTTAGGGGCGATCAGGCAGGCAGACGAGTGGTTAGGGGTGATCAGGCAGGCAGGCAGAGTGGTTAGGGGCGATCAGGCAGGCAAGCAGTTAGGAGCCAGTGGTCCCGGATTGCAAGAGGGTGCAGGCTGGGCTGAGGGACCCTCCCCTCCATGTACTAATATTGTGCACCGGGCCTCTAGTCTAATTATAAAAGCATACACATTGTCCTTGTGCTGACAATGGTTTTAAAAGAATGTTTTTTAAAAGTCCATCTCTCAACTGATGGAATCTGCACATTCATGGAGAGTCTAGGGAATGAGACCTGGGCACTCATGACTCACCTAGAATACTGTCCAACGGCAGAGCTTCGAGCCACTACTCATCACCCATGTGGCTTTTACTCCTTCCTAGGCTCATCATTCGCCGGGACCACTTGTTGGAAGGAACCTTCAATCAGGTGATGGCCTATTCCCGGAAAGAGCTCCAGCGAAACAAACTCTACGTCACCTTTGTTGGAGAAGAGGGGTGAGGCACCAGTAGTTTTATGCAGACACCTCAATGTGGTGGACCAAGCCCCTGGATCTTGGGTGATTTTTCTCAAAAAGAAGCAGGTTGCCTCTAAGCCTTTGCCCCAAAGTGATTCTAATTGTGGCCTTCTAGGAGGTCTTTCTCCAGGTATTGCCAAGCTTGAGATTTCATGTTCTTTAAAAACCTAACATTATTGGCAGGGACTAGAGTCTGAGGTACATGATCAAAGTCTAAAACAAAAATACAGCCCTAAACTACTGGATCTTCACTTTTTCAAGTGGTGTACACTTTTGAGTATCTGATCAAAAAACTCTTCCTCCTAAATTGCACATATAAAACTATATACCAAATTTGTTATATGATTTGAGTGGCTTCATGGAAAATCATCTCAATCATAGAGGGCAAACCCACCTAAGAGGGAATATCAGAATGAACTTGGAAACTTCTTAATTCACACATATGCACATATGTGCACATACACACACTGTCACAGGAAATTCTCTTGTGCCTCCCCCAACAACGTCTTTGTTTTTAATGGGCCAGCTGTGTGTTTTATTCAACAGTTGTTATATAATTTAAAAAACAAAAAAGAGGAAAGGTTAAGGAACATTGCTGTAAGAGTTCTCTTATGGAAATCTGAGTGAGAACTTCCCCAAACCAATGACCACATCCTCATTTTTCTATGGCAAATTAATACTTCCATTGGCTTCCACTCAAAAGAGCCAAGGCTGCTCTTGACATTTCCCAGTACTGACTCTGAAAGAGCACACTAGCACCCAGATAGAGGTAAGTCCCTTGCTTCCTGTTCATAATAGATTCCCGGGCCTCTGCTTCCTTCGCAGCCTGGATTACAGTGGTCCTTCTCGAGAGTTCTTCTTCCTTTTGTCTCAGGAGCTCTTCAACCCTTACTACGGACTCTTTGAGTATTCTGCAAATGATACTTACACGGTGCAAATAAGTCCCATGTCTGCATTTGTGGAAAACCATCTAGAATGGTAAGATCTAGAATTTTTGCTTTCTTATGTTTGAAAGTTTTAGTCTTTCTTAGTCAGAGGGCAACAGTTTTTAGAGCAGTGGGCCAGAGAGAATGAGGGGTGATGAGAGTGAATAGCAAAGCACTAGAAAGAAGACTTTCTGTTAGTCTTAATCCAGAATACAAAATAAATACTAAAGACACTGCAAATTTATTGACCACTTCAAATTTATGTAAGAAACAGTAATTGCCTTCTGAGGTGACACTAAGGTAAGTACACATAGGTCCTAAATGTTGATAATTCTCCTAAAATTAGGAGTCCCCAGTGGAGGCTCCTTGGAGATATATATGGGTTTAAAACTCTTTGACACTTGTACACTTATGGACCAATAGCTTTAGCACTGTGGACATCAGCTTCTATATCTTATTGTAAAATAAGGCTGTTGAGTCACATGATCTCTAAGTGTCTTTCTGACTCAAAATTCCAGTTATCTCTTTGGTTTTCTCCTATTGAGGCATCTATTACCACTTACTGCTATGTGTAAGAAGATAAGTATTTTCAATTCTGTACAGTTCTGTAGGTGAGATACTTCAAGTATTAGAAGCCCCCAGAAATCTGCATGGGAAATGAAGTATGCATGCACTTTCTTGCTGTGTCTCCACAACACCTGATTTGAAAATTACCCCTGCTCTCACTGCAGGAGTTCCAGGACTTCATAAGGAAATGAGTTGTGGAAATTGCTAGTGTGATTGTTGTGACATTGTTTACTTATGATATGTTGCAATGGCTGCTGGTGATGGGAGTTTCTGAGGTGATACCTGGGCCTACTGGACTTACAGGCCAAATTCCTATATTTTGGTTTTGTAGCATCAAATAACCCACCTCTGCCAAGGTGTATAGCTATTGCCATGCCAGCTCTCTTCAAATAGTCTCAGCTCTGTAGTTCTTGAGCTGAGGCAGGAATGAATCTGCATCAAGCATTTGACACAAGTGATAAAACAAGAGTTGTCCTTCTCCTGTCATTTCTTTTCCTGTCACTCTCAATAAAGCGATGAAGAAACCTATGAGACAGAAACACAAAAACAGGCAGACAGAGCAGGCAAGATATTGCAGGGAAATTATGACCCTGAGATGTGAATGCCAGCTCTTACTTAAGTCACATTTAGACAGGGTTAGGGAGTGCTATAACCAATATAAGAATACATATGTACACAGATTATACTTAATATAATCCCTCAGTTATCTCTTAATTTGTGAGCATGACATTTAAGATGGCATCATCGAGGCCATGAATTGGAATCTGCAACCAAAAAAGGAATATTTTCATCAAATATCATACCATATAGCACCATGCTAGATGTTGTGGGGATACTTTTACTAATTTAGCAATTATAAATTAAGCACATACTATATGCTGGGAGGATACAAAGATGAAATGAGTAAGATTTCTTCCCTGAAAGAGGTGTAGTAGGAAGAACACATAAATGAACCAATAATTATAATACAAAATCGTAAGTCACCCCAATAAATTCAATAAGGAAAAAAGCTCCCAACAAACAATGTCCTGGACTGGATGATTTGAAAGGTAAATGTTACAAAACATTCAAAGAAAATCTAACACCTATCCATCTCACACTACTTCAAACATGTCAAGAGGAGAAAAGATTCTAAAGCTTATTTTATGAGGCCAGCATTATCCTAATACCAAAACCAAAAAAAGACACCACAAAGCAAGAAAATCATAGGCCAATATCTCTGATAAACATAAATGCTAGTATCCTCAACAAAATATTAGCAAAATGGATCCAGCAGTACATTAAAAAGATCATACACCATGACCAAATGTGATTTATTCGGAGATGCAAGGTTGGTATGATATCTACAAATTAAAGAACATGATACACCATATAAACAAAAAGATACAAAAATTACATGATCATGTAAATAGATGCAGAAAAGCATTTGATAAAATCCAACACCAATCTATAATAATAAAAGCGCAATATGCTAATTAGACCAGACAGCCAAATGACCTTCGGATGTCCTTCCGGACCACCTTCTGGAAGAAGCTGGGGCTGCAAGGGCCAAGGCAGCCATGGCGGCTGCAAGGGCCGAGCCCCTTACATAAATTTTGTGCATCGGGCCTCTAGTTTATAATAATCACTCTCAGCAAAGTGGGAATAGAGAAAACATACCTCAGTGTAATAAAGACCATATATAACAAACCCACAACCAACATCATATTCAATGGGCAAAAATTAAAAGCATTTCCCTTAAGATCAGCAAAGTGACAGAGAGTCCACTTACAGCACTCTTATTCAACATAGCACTGAAAGTCCTAGCAGAACAATCATACAGTAAGAAAAAATAAATGATATCCGAATTGGAAAGGAAGAAGTAAAACCACCATTATTTGCAGATGACATGATACTATACTATAAGAGCACCCTAAAGACTACACCAAAAAACTATTAGATTTAATAGATGAATTTGGCAAAATAGCAAGATACAAAATTAACATCCAGATATTGATGACATTTTTATATACTGATGTTCATATTTCACAGATGTACAACATATTCCAAAAATGTATATGAAAACAAAAATTAACACCAAATACCCACAGCAATCTTGAGAAAAAGGAGCAAAGTTGGATAGATTACAGTTTTGGATCTCAAATTATACTACAAAGCCATTGTAATCAAAACAGCCTGATACTGGCACAAGAGCAGGCATATAGATCATTGCACAGAGACCCCAGAAACTGACCCATGCCATTATGGTAAATTAATATTTGACAAAGGAGGCAAAGCATACAATGGAGTAAAGACAGTCACTTCAATAAGTGGTGTTTGGAAAATTACACAGGTACATGGGGAAAAAATGCTTCTATACCAACTTGCACCATGCACAGGAATAAACTCAAAATGGATAAAAAACTTAAATGTAACTTGTGAAACAATAAAAATAGGAAGTAAAATCTCAGACATCTCATGTAGCAGGATTTTCACTTTTACACCTCCTAGGGCAAGAGAAACAAGGGAAAAATAAACAAGTGGGACTATACCAAACTAAAATGTTTCTGCACAACAAAGAAAACCACCCACAAAATTAAAAGGGAACCCACTGAGTGGGAAAACGTATTCACGGCTGGAGGCTCCGTGTATTGCCTACCACAGTGGGATTCTGTGTAATTCTTCCCACTGACTTTGAGCTCAACTGCGTTATGTATTAGACACACATAACCTTCAGGTGGTTTCTCCGGGATGCTTTAATAGGTAAGGATGCATGGTCTAGAAAACTGTCCATGGCCTTGGGTTTAGGTCTTCCTCAGAGTCAATGTGGGCTGTTTATCCATAATTCCCCTTCACCAGTGTTTTTCTTCTCTTGGCTTCTTATACTCTCAGGTCTGAAAAGAAGATCCTGGCAAAATTACTCTATTCTGGTAACTGGGGGAGAGAAGAGTTCCTTTAGTACATACCAAGCACATAGGTATTGTTTATGGTAAAGAACAAGGAGGAGAATGTGCCTCCCATGTGTCATCAATTGATTCCTTAAGTAGCTTAAGATGAGTGCTATAAAGAAACACATCAAATAAAGGCACAAATTAAAATGTTTAACTGTAAATTTCTACCTGCCCTTAAATCTCCACCTTGTTTGTGTTCCAGGTTCAGGTTTAGTGGTCGTATCCTAGGCCTGGCTCTGATTCACCAGTACCTGCTTGACGCCTTCTTCACAAGGCCCTTCTATAAGGCACTCCTGAGACTGTAAGTGTATTGCAAACCAGAGTTGGTCTGGCCCCACCTGCAGGACAACAGGTGCTGGCCTCCCTAGTCCCTCTAGCCCTTTTGTCCCTATTTTGACTAACAATTCCTATTAAGTTTATTGTAGTTCATTTTTCTGAGTCCTTAGATATCACATAAACCTTTTAGTACAATAAAAAGGCATTTGGACGTGTTATGCAAGCACAGTACAAGCCTATTATAACATTACTAGAGGCCCGGTGCATGAAATTCGTGCACGGGGAGGAGGTGTCCCTCAGCCCAGCCTGCACCCTCTCCAATCTGGGACCCCTCGAGGGATGTCCGACTGCCCGTTTAGGCCCGATCCCACCACCAGGATCGGGCCTAAACAGGCAGTCGGACATCCCTCTCATAATCCAGGATTGCTGGCTCCCAACTGCTCACCTGCCTGCCTTCCTGATTGCCCCTAACCACTTCTGCCTGCCAGCCTGATCACCCCCTAACCACTCCCCTGCCAGCCTGATTGATGCCTAACTGCTCCCCTGCCAGCCTGTTTGCCCCTAACTGCCCTCCCCTGGAGGCCTGGTCACCCCTAACTGCCCTCCTCTGCAGTCCTGGTCCCCCCCAGCTGCTCTCCCCTATAGGCCTGGGTCCCTCCCAACTGCCTTTCCCTGCAGGCCTGGTCGTCCCCAACTTCCCTCTTCTGCCAGCTTGGTCACCCCTAACTGCCCTCCCCTGCAGGCTTGATCGCCCCCAACTGCCCTCCCTTGCAGGCCTGGTCCCTCCCAACTGCACTCCCTTGCTGCCCATCTTGTGGCAGCCATCTTGTGTCTACATGGGGGCAGGATCTTTGACCACATGGGGCAGCCATCTTATGTGTTGGAGTGATGGTCAATCTGCATATTATTCTTTCATTAGATAGGATAGAGGCCTGGTGCACGGGTGGGGGCCAGCTGGTTTGCCCTGAAGGGTGTCCCGGATCAGGGTGGGGGTTCCCTTGGGGTGTGGGGTGGCCTGGGTGAGGGGCCTGTGGTGGTTTGCAGTCTGGCCACGCCCCCTGGCGACCCAAGCAGAGTCCCTGGTATCTGGGGTTTATTTATCTTCTACAATTGAAACTTTGTAGCCTGGAGTGGAGCCAAGCCTTCTGCTTGCTCTGTGGTGGCAGCCATTTCTGTTGGGATTTATGTATCTTCTATAATTGAAACTTTGTAGCCTTAAGCAGAGGCCTGGGCCGGCCAGGGCTGCAGAAGCTTGGCTTCCTCCATCACCGCGGGCAACCCTAGCCTCCTGCTCTTTCCAGCTCCATGGCTGCTGCCATTTCTGTTTGGATTTATGTATCTTCTATCATTGAAACTTTGTAGCCTTGAGTGGAGGCCTAGGCCGGCAAGGGCAGGCGGAAAGCTTGGCTTCCTCCATCGCCGGGGAAACCCAAGCCTCCCTCTTGCTCTCTGTGGCCATAGCCATCTTGGTTGGGTTTATTTGCATATTCGCTCCTGATTGACTGGTGGGCGTGGCTTGTGGGTGTAGCAGAGTGATGGTTAATTTGCATATTACTCTTTTATTAGATAGGATATAGTGGATATGAATTAGTTTTCATAGATAATTATAGTTTGCATAAATAATTACAAACATTTTGTTAAATTACTAAGTCGTATGGATCTGTCTAAAACTCAGATGTTTTTAAATAATACTTTTTTCCAATTGCCGTGGAGAGTTCATGAGTCAATAATTATTTCATGTTTATTATTGTGGATGTTTTAATATTTTGTTTTTAAAAGAGTAAAAGATACATAAATATATTCAAAAGTATCACATGTTAGAACAAGTCTGTGTTGTTTTAGCCAGGAGTGGCATAAAGACATTTTGAAATGAGGTCTGGACAGCCATTTGTTTTACCTTTCTCCCTTTGAATGGACCCAGGCCCTGCGATTTAAGTGACCTGGAATATTTGGATGAGGAATTCCACCAGAGCCTGCAATGGATGAAGGACAACAACATCACAGATATCCTAGACCTCACTTTCACTGTTAACGAAGAGGTTTTTGGACAGGTTTGTAAGATGTGGGGCTTGGAAAAGAGATTTTGTTTTTTACTGTGAAAAATTAACATAACATAAAATTTACCATGTTAACTTTTAAGTGTATAGTTCAATATTGTTAAGAATATTGACATTGTTGTGCAACTATCCCCAGAACTTTTTCTTTTTTAAAACACTTTATTGTTCAAACTATGACAAATGTCCTCTTCCCTCTCCCCCCTCCCCCACCCCCGACCGTTGACCCATTCTACCCCACTCCCTCCCCCCTCCCCAGGCCTTCCCCACACTAATGTTTGTCCATGGGCTATGCATATATGCATATAAGTTCTTTGTTTAGTCTCTTCCCGTTCTCCCCTCCCCTTCTGAAATACATCATCTTGCAAACCTGATATCATACCCATTAAACAATTCCCCATTTCTCCTTCCCTGCACCTTATAAGCAAAATTCTACATTCTCTTTTTATGAATTTGGCTATACTAGATAACTCATATAAGTAGAATCATACAGTATTTTTAATTTTGTCACTGACTCATTTAACTTGACATAATGTCCTCAAGGTTCATCCATGTTATAGATGTGAAAGTATTTTCTTCTTTTGTAGGACTGGATAACATTCCACTTTGTGTATATATATCTGTTGATGGATACTTGAGTTGCTTCTACCTTTTGACTACTGTGAATAATGCTGCTATGAACATAGGTGTACAAATATCTATTTTGAGTCCCTGCTTTTAATTCTTTTGGATATACACCCAGAAGTGAGATTGCTGGATTATATAGTAACTAGAGGCCCAGTGCACAGATTCATGCTCCGGTGGGGTCCCTCAGCCTGGCCTGTGGGGATCGGGCCAAAACCAGCTCTCCAACATCCCCCGAGGGGTCCCGGATTGCAAGAGGGCACAAGCCAGGCCGAGGGACCCCACCGGTGTATGATCAGGGCTGGGGAGGGACCACAGGAGGGCTCCAGGGTGTGTCCAGCACCTCTTGTCCAGTCCCCATCGCTGGACCCCTACCAATTGGAGTGTCTGCCCCCTGGTAGTCAGGGCGTGTCATAGCGACTAGTCAAACTGTCGAATGAACAATCGGACACTTAGTATATTAGGCTTTTATTATATAGGATGACATAGTAATAGGATTTGATTTTTAAACTTAGAAAACAAGAAATTTTGTTTATTCAAAATTTAATTCTTTGAGCACTACATTTTTAAATATATTTTTATTGATTTCAGAAAGGAAGGGAGAGGGGGAGAGAGAGATAGAAACATCAATAATGAGAAGGAATTATTTATTGGCTGCCTCCTGCACACCCTCTACTGAGGATCAAGCCTGAAACCCAGGCATGTGCCCTTGACTGGAATCAAACCTGAGACCCTTCAGTTAGCAGGCCAACACTCTATCCACTGAGCCAAACCGGCTAGGGCTGAGCACTACATTCTTTAAAAGGCTGCCCATATCCTTTCCCTTCTTTTTCTCATTATGACATGGATCTACTTTATAGAGTTTTTGAAAAACAAGTATGATAATTGATTTAAAAAAAGCATTTTTGTAAAGTGTGTAATAATATGTAAAATATTTCTCTTATTTGTGCAACTACAAAAATTTTATAGCTAGCATCTAGATATTTAGTCCTCCAAAATTTATATTTCAATACTATTTAAATAAAGCTTCCCATTTGTTTTTCATCAGCATTTATGTAACACTGAATCTTCTGGGTTACAGTTTTATCAGGCTAACAATAGCCTGAGCAGATTTAACAATTAACGTTTTCAGAATATCATTTACAAGAGACCCAAACAGCCCATGACATATGGTAATTTGTAATAAGGTTGTTTTGAGAATTAAGTGAGGATACTTTATAAGTAACTTGCATGAATACGAACAATTTGCTGAATTTATGGGTGAGAGTTACCCACTGAACTTTGCAGTCCACACAGCACCCACATGTCAATCAAGAATCTTGAATAGGTCCTAGAAAATGTCAATATTCTGTTTTGTTTTATTTTATTTGTATAAACACACCTCTGAAGAATACTCATTTACATTTTTAAGGAAAAATTATTCTTTCTACCACTATGAAAAGCACATTTAAATATATTCAAAGTATATGATTCACTTTCCTGTCCTGCCATGTACTAGATGAATGTGTAAAATATGCTGTATTTTGTTCATAATTACTTTTAGCCCATCCTTTACATTTTCTCTACAGTAGAGGGTAAATTTGTAAAATAAATGCAACTTCTTAGAAAACTGTGTTAAGACAACTGGGTAGCAATAATAACATTTTTTAAGTTAGAATTCTAATTTAAATTATTACACTAAAATAAACTCCAGAGGGCTCCAGCCAAGATGGCAGCATAGGTAAACATAGTACTCGCCTCCTCCCACAACCACGTCAAAATTACAACTACACTACAGAACAACCATCATTCAGAACAGCCTGACATCGAGCTAAATGAAGTCTTGATTGATATTGGCCCATTTGTGTGTGGAGTCGACCCTCAGGCTTGCTGACTGAGATCAACCCCATCCACAGTGTAGGAGTTGTTGTGCAGGTGCTGGCCACACAAAGCAGAATTTGCCTCAGCATGAGATCTCCCTTTGAATATGTCACTTGTGAAGCTAATTGGGTCCTGCTTTGATGTTGTCTAAAGCTGGCCACTGGGAGTGTTCTGGAGTTTCTCTGGAGGGAGTCTGATCAGGCCTAGTGTCAGATGCTGCTTGTCACTAGACCTACACAATTTCTTTGGTGCAGTCTTGATATGGCTTTTTCTTGGTAATCCTTGGTTGTAAGACTTCTGTTCAGCTAATCTTCAGTTGGTTATTCAGGTTAATTTTTCTATTTTTTAGTTATAAATCCAGTTTGGTCCTGGGAGGTGGTGAGTGTAATATCCACCTAGTCTGCCACCACCTTGGATCTCCTGCCCATAACTTTTCTTGATGATTCAAACTTGTCCTAACAAACATGCATCACCATACTAAGTGGCAATGTCATTCTCTGTTTCTCTTCTCAAGTCAAGCTGTCATTCTTCAGTCACTATTTTGCCTGTCTCTGAAAACTGTCTGCCCACCCTATGCTATTTTGCTTCCAATGATTTTTAGAGAGAGTGGGAGGGAGGAGGAGAAACAGAAACATCGATGTTAGAGAGACACATCGATTGGTTGCCTCCTGCACAACTTAGGTGTGTGCCCTTGACCGGAATCTAACCCAGGACCCTTAAGTCCCCAGGCCGACTTTCTATCCACTAAGCCAAACCAGCTAGGGCCAGAATCTTTTTTAGTAACTTCCAGGAAAAGAAAAGAAGTAAGGAAGTATTAACACTGAACTGATGTGAAGAGGACTTTTTGTATCTAGTTCATCCACCTAAAATTTGTATGTCGTAGAGCTTAGGTAATAAGCATCACAATCTTTCTGTTTTCCTACAAGGTAACAGAAAGGGAGTTAAAATCTGGAGGAGCCAACACCCAGGTGACGGAAAAGAACAAGAAGGAGTACATCGAGAGGATGGTGAAGTGGCGAGTGGAACGTGGTGTGGTGCAGCAGACAGAGGCCCTGGTGCGGGGCTTTTATGAGGTAAGGTCCAGGCCTGACTGAAGAAGGCAGGGCTTTGGCTAAGGCCTTCATCACTGGACACAGCTTGTGAGGCAAAGGGAGAAGAACCAAGGCAGGCAAAGGGCTCAGCTCTACTCACCAGAGTGCAAGGTGGATAAGTGAGAGGTCAGAGTTCCCGGGAAACCCAACTCTTCTGGTGGATAAAAAAAATGCTCTCACAAAATTGGTGTTGGTGTGGCCCTGGTGTGCCACGTGTGAAAACATACAACATCTCCTGTCAAGATATGTGCATGTTGCATTTCCTTTCATTCAATGAAATTCAGATAAAAGAAGTGAAGTCATTGGAAGGCACTGTCCACTCTTACTAGATTTTTATTTTGTTACAGTGCCACTTTGTGTCATATAATGAATGCCAAGGCTATAAATCAAGGGGACAATGACAGCGGCTAGCCTTTCTGTGCACCAAAAATTGGCATCCTCAAACTTTTCCCGTTTATAAACAAGAGGCTGTAAATGTTTTTTCAGGGCTTGGGTCTTCTTTCCCTGCCATAGTGAAGTACAGTATGGTCACTGGCTCATCCACCACTGGTTTGGTTAAAGATGGTACCCACTATACATGTTCAATTGTGCCTGATACACATGACCAGGAGACAGAAAGCCAGAGTTCAGGACCCTAACAAAGCAGGTTCTCCCAGATCTTTGAATAAGGGATAATGGAAGTGAGGAAAAAAGGAAAGAAAAATATAATGCTTTTAATGCTCGTTCCTAGGAAATATGTTATAGTTTGATGTGGAAGAGAAGATACTTTTTAAGTGACGTGATAATACTAATAGCTATTGAGTCACTTCAAAGTGATTTAGACCTTTATGTCTTTAAAATGCAAGTTTTCTTGAAAATTTAAATGTGACTAGGAAAGTCAAGTCAGGTTTGTTCATAACAACATTGGGGTGGGCAGTATCAGAGGTAGTGAAAAGCATGGGGCCTTTTTTAAAAATATGTATTTTTATTGATTTCAGAGAGGAAGGGAGAGGGAGAGAGAGATAGAAACATCAGTGAGGAGACAGAATCATTGATTGGCTGCCTCCTGCATGCCCCACACTGGGGATCGAGCCTGCAACTTGGGCATATGCCCCAACTGGGAATCGAACCGTGATCTCTTGATTTATAGGTCAGTGCTCAACCACTGAGCCACGCCAGCCAGGCGGGCCAATGTGGGCCCTGTTTTGATTCCCAGCTTATGAATGGTTTGTATTTCAAAATGTGTAAGTCACAATAATAGCACATTGAAAAAAAAAGGTGTAAATGACGATCAGTTTCCCAGCTTAAACCACAGAAGTAATAATAATGAATAGAACTTTCAATGTGGTTGGACCTGTATGCTGAAGCCTAATCTGTATTTCAGGTCATAGACTCTAGGCTTGTCTCCGTGTTCGATGCCAGGGAACTGGAGCTGGTGATAGCTGGCACAGCAGAAATCGACCTAAATGACTGGCGGAATAACACCGAGTACCGGGGAGGTGAGCTGGCAGGGCTTGCGATGATATAGCTATCACAGATACAAGTCATCAGTTTTTTTTAAATTTTTGAGGTGAAATTGACATAATAAATTCACCACTTTAAAGTAAGCAATGCAATGGCTTTTAGTATGTTCACAATGTTGCTCAACCATCACTTTTAGCTAGTTCCCAAACATTTCCATTATCCCAAAAGGAAACCTGTACTCATTAAGCAGTTGCTCCCCATTCTTCACCGACCCTGGCAACCATCAATGTGCATTCTGTATCTATGATTTTACCTATTCTGAATATTTTACATAAATAGGGTCATTTTTGTAAATAGGTCTTTTTTGTGGTTGAATATATACACTGAGTGGCCAGATTATTATGATCTCTGAACGCATAATAATCTGGCCACTCAGTATGTGTGTATATATATATATATATATATATTAGAGGCCCGGTGCATGAATTCGTGCATGGGTGGGGTCCGGCCAGCCTGGCCAGGGGGAGGGGACATGGTCGGTTGGCCGGCCTGCCTGCTGGTCGAACTCCTGGTCGAGGGACAATTTGCATATTAGCCTTTTATTATATAGGCTATATACTGAGTGGCCAGATTATTATGCGTTCAGAGATCATAATAATCTGGCCACTCAGTGTATATATATCTATGTATGTCATCACTTTTTGAAGACTACAAAAACTTGCTCTTACTTTAATACATTTGTACTCATTAAGGTTCTTCTATATGCCTTCCTCCATCTTCCCACCTGAACCTTCCTTCAGCTGACAGTAATCCTGGTGGTCATCTCTGGCCTAACTCAGAGTAGATTCATCAGGGGATACCATCCTCCATGAGCCAGCTCCTGAGCTGGGTTGCATGCTGACAGGGAATTGTGTCCCACTTCCTATAGAATTGGCACCATCTTTACCTTAGTTTTTGTTTGCTACAAGAGTTCTGTGGTCTCTCCAAAACCAATTTCTAATCCCTCCTAACTATTCACCTTCACACTGCCAAACTAGTCTTCCTGGAACGTTATTTTCATCATGCTACTTCCCTACCCACAAAACAAGATCATTATTTATAGAAGAGTTCTTTGACAGTTTCAGTTTGAAAACCTTTTCTTTGTGTAACATATTACAGAGAAACTCCAATCAATACGAGAGAGAGAGAGAGAGAGAGAGAGAGAGAGAGAGAGAGAGAGAGAGAAGAGAGACCTACCTCCTCAGGCTACCTTATCTCCCCAATACACTCAGCCATGAGAAGCCTTTGTGGGACCTCTAGGCCCTTCTTATTCTGGTAGGAAAACCACTGACCTAAGGTATCAAGTCAAAATGTCTCTGGCTGTTAAGGACCTCTAACTTCCCCAGCAAGTTTCCTTTCAGTCCTCACCAGATCCCTGTCTATGCTAGTCGGCTTGCTATGTCCTCCATATTTCTTCCTCATTCTTGTTATTCTTTATTTCCCCCACCAGAAATGTTCTCCTCTTCCCCTCCACTCATACAAAGCATTCGCATATGTAACTCACACCTTACATCTTTTTTATGAAGGTTTTCCTGCTTCTACCTCATTCTACATTGATTTCTCCCACCTTTGAATGTCTCTTGCATTTGAAGTCAGCAGCAAATTATTTACCTTAGCTGAAACCGGTTTGGCTCAGTGGATAGAGCGTCAGCCTGCGGACTGAAGGGTCCCAGGTTCGATTCCGGTCTAGGGCATGTACCTTGGTTGCGGGCACGTCCCCAGTAAGGGGTGTGCAGGAGGCAGCTGATCGATGTTTCTCTCTCATCGATGTTTCTAACTCTCTATCCCTCTCTCTTCCTCTCTGTAAAAAATCAATAAAATATATTTTAAAAAAAAATTATTTACCTTAAGTAATTGATCCAAGCTTTGTCTCTCACCTGTACTGTAAGAGGGGCTCAATACTTATTCCATGGGCCCAACTCATCTCAGCCCATGGTTGGCCTGAGTGCAGCTGCTCCAGGGGTAGGTATCAATGGCTGCTGGAGAGCCCAGCATCTTCCACTCACCAAGCTTGCCCTTTATCTCCAGGCTTTCTTAAGTCCTAGACTCTTCCGTGGTATGTCGTTACCAAGATCTGACATCAGAAAAACAGGAAATAAAATAAAAGATTGTATTGCCCTAACCGGTTTGGCTCAGTGGATAGAGCGTCGGCCTGCGGACTGAAGAGTCCCCGGTTCGATTCCGGTCAAGGGCATGTACCTTGGTTGCGGGACACATCCCCAGTAGGGGGTGTGCAGGAGGCAGCTGATCAATGTTTCTCTCTCATTGATGTTTCTAACTCTCTATCCCTCTCCCTTCCTCTCTGTAAAAAATCAATAAAATATATTTTTTTAAAAAAGATTGTATTATAGAGGGTTTTGTCTCTTAAGGATCCTAATGATCTCTACTAAGTCTAGTCATTCCTTGTCTACATTTGTATGAGGCAGGAAATGACTGATGGGTTCCCAAACACCTCTAAGAACATCTCTCAGAACACATAATCATTTTTATAAAATGGGTACTTTCTAAGTCTGCTTTTGTTTTTAAAATTGACCAAGTTACACAAATTGTTGTAGACTTATCTACAGGCCATTACTACAGAAATCAGCAGATCAAAAGCAGCTGTTCTGTTCTTACCACACCTGATGTGTATTTCATCTCTCTATTCCCTCCCCTCCTTCCTCTTTTTCCTACTTCCTCTCATTCTCTCTCTTTTTGCTCCATTCAGGTTACCATGATGGGCATCTTGTGATCCGCTGGTTCTGGGCCGCAGTGGAGCACTTCAATAATGAGCAGAGGTTAAGATTACTTCAGTTCGTCACAGGAACATCAAGTGTGCCCTATGAAGGCTTTGCGGCCCTTCGAGGAAGCAATGGGCTTCGGCGTTTCTGCATAGAGAAATGGGGGAAAATTACATCTCTACCCAGGTATGAGGCTTTTGCCAACTTCAGGAAACCTGCTAAAGAGAGCAAAGTATACTTTTTTATTTGAGCTTGGGTGACCATCCTTTAGCATAGAATTCTTTTCTGGAACACTAAGTATTGTTATATGAATTACTAGAGGCCCAGTGCACGGATTCATGCACCTCTGGGGTCCCTCGGCCTGGCCTGCGGGGATCGGGCCAAAACCAGCTCTCCGACAACCCCCAAGGGGTCCTGGATTGCGAGAGGGTAGTTCTCAGGTGACACACCCGGAATTGGACTCCCTCCTCTCTGGTTCTAGGTATGTCACCCTAGACATACAGCTCAGCAGGTCCTACATTGAGCATCTGCCCCCTGGTGGTCAGTGCGCATCATAGCTACTGGTAAGAGCGTCTGCCCCCTGGTGGTCATTGTGCATCATAGCTAACCAGTCAGATGGTCGAAAGGTCAGATGGTCACTTAGGCTTTTATATATATTGAAGATTAGTGAAAGGTGCAGGTAAGAAGTCTCTGGGAGGTTAATTTAGACCATATTCTTAATGATTTTTTAATGATTGATAGTATTTGGGCTATAGTATCATGGTCCATGTGTCAGTTGTGGGAAACTTTCCAATCTGTGTGTAGCCCAATCAATTTAAAGAGGAATGTCTCCCCCTGGCAAGGTTGCAGGCTCAATCCCCAGTAGGGGACATGCAGGAGGTAGCCCATTGATGTTTCTGTCTCTTTCACCCTCTCCCTTCCTCTCTCTCTAAAATCAGTGAAAACATTTTTTTTTTAAAAGAAGAATGTCTTACCTGTTGGCAAGGAGTGTGGGGGAGAAGAGGCTAGAAGCCCAAAGTAACTCTTCCCAGCTCTGTGTATGTATTTCTACAACATATCACTTGATACTCTCTGTAGGGTAGTTGCTCAAATGTTGCAAATTTTTTTACTATGCTTTAAAACATGTGAGGATAGGACCACATATATGTCAGGTCTCTACAGTGACTGCTATATAGTAAGACATTGTGGGCCTTGGCTAAGTGGCTCAAAGTTGATTGGATCATCCTCCCATACACCAAAAGGATTCCTGGTCAGGGTTCAGTCCCCAATAGGGGCTTTTATGGGAGGCAACCAATATCTATCTCTTTCTCTCTAAAATCAATAAAACATATCTTCAAGTGAGGATTTTTTTAAAAGATATTGAGGAACTTATTGTGAGATAAATGCAGAAAGGGAGGCTCTAAGGATCCAGGTAATTTAACAGAATTAATTTCTTTCTTTTCTTTTCTTTTTTTCTTTATTGCTTAAGGTATTACATATGTGTCCTTATTCCCCCATTACCCCCCACCTCCCATTCATGCCCCCACCCCCCTGTTGTCTGTGTCCATTGATTAGGCTTACATGCATGCATATAAGTCCTTTGGTTGATCTCTCCCCCTTACCCCCACCCTCCCCTACCTTCCCTGAGGTTTGACGTTCTGATTGATGTTTCTCTGTCTCTGGATCTATTTTTGTTCATCAATTTATGTTGTTCATTATATTCCACAAATGAGTGAGATCATGTGATATTTATCTTTCTCTGCCTGGCTTGTTTCACTTAGCATAAATGAATTTCTTTTAACATGAGTTTTAATCCCAACACTTACTGGGTCTTGTCTATGCCACATTGAGTAGCATAAACCTGGTCAGTGAAATAAGAAGCAGCAAAAAGATACTTCTTTATAGGTACTATTATAATAAATACTGCTCAAAAAACAGAAGAAAAGATTGATCCATATTATTTTCTTGTACTGATATTTTCTAATTATTAAAGAAGATTCGCATTATAGTCAGCTCTATTTCTACATGGCCTCCCAAATACCTTTGCTGAATTCCTGTTATGGAAGGATTTACTAAACTATTATTTTCATAGCCTTCTCAGATTTGACATTCCCAGAGTGTCCTGAAGACAATTCCACGATTTGGAGGCCCAGAAAACAGAATCCATGCCAAGCTGATTAATAGCAGCCTAAAGCTTTGGTGCAGCTTTCAGCCCTGGATTTGCCCACAGAATGCAGCAGACCCTCACTGTTCATTTGCATGATTCTGCCGAAAGTTGGACCTACTGAATTAAGTCTGGCAAGAAAATAAGCCCAAAAGGGCAAGCTTTCCATTTGTCTATTTTAATAATAGCTTTGCAGGCTGCAGTCATCAGGAGACATCCTGCTATGGTTTTAGAGACATGAGATTGAGTGACCATTTGACAATCGCTTACCCCCATAGTGCACCTTGAGGAGGGCTGAGATACAACAAGGTACCTGCCCAGAGGGGCTTACAGTCTAGGGAGTAAAAGAGCCTGGTAGTAAGACATTACAATACGAGGTAGAATCAGAGGGGCACTAAGAAGGAAAAGTAAAAGCAAGTAGAACAAAGAACTAACCCTGACTGAGACCAAAGGAGATGTCACACGAAACGCTGGCATTTAGGTGAGCACTGAGGGGCAGTGAATGGGTGGAGGGGAATTCCCGGCTGAAGCAGCAGCATGAGCAAGGCCTGGGGGTGGGAAATGGCCAGATTTTGTTCAGACGTTTTTAGGTTACAAACTGAAATTTATTTAAGGGGGTTCATCAAGGCTGTAGATAAAAGTAATTATTGAAGAAATTCTGGGTGTTCAGACTGGGTCTTGAAGAAGTGCCATTGGCTACTGCTTTCAGTTTACTCCCAGAAATTATCTTTGACAGAATTAATGTATTTTGTAAATATGGGATATTTTTCTCTATAATATTTTCACTCATGGAGTGATAGTTAAAAGGATCAGAGGAAGAAAACCAAGAAGATTATGCCTGCTCATATCTTGCTCTAGGCTAATTCAGCAAGTTCCAAATGCACACTTGGGATGTTTCTGCCCCACTTACTTTAGTTAGCCATAGCCCTGAGTATGTCCTAGTTTCAATCTTTGTAGACATAGAGAAGAACCACTGTAACTGTTATCCTGCTCAATTTACTGAGTACTCTTCCACTTCTACTCAAACGCATAAGCTTGGGTAAAATATTTTCTTCAGAAGTCAATTTAGGCCTATTTGAATCTTAGTTAATAATCTGAGACCTCTGCTAATCTTGGCCTATGTTTACATTTCTTTCCAGTTAAATCCCTAAGGTGATATACCCTATTATCCTGTTCCCACACTTGGTTTCCCAAGGCCAAAGAGAAAGCTGTTATCAAAAGAAGGAAGAATGGATGCTGGGAGGCAAAAACAACAACATTCTCCCCAATTCTCCTTGTGCAGGAAAACCACCTTCCCTCTCCCCCAAACAATCGTCCCCATTCCCTGAGCACTGCATCAGCCTGATCACCGGGACTCTGAAAACAAAGTTATAAATAATACACAACTCTGCTGGGGAGCTTGTCATTTAAAAGAAGAGTTTAATATCCCCAAAAAATTCTAATGAAGGAAAAATGTTATTTTTTGGTTAGGATTTTGTTTAGTTTTGTCTATATGTATGTTTGTTTTGTGATTTTTAAAATTATTTTATTGTTATTTTATATATTTTTTTTATTTTATAGTGCCCTTTTCTGTGCTGGTTGGCTTCTCAAAACACCATTTCAAATTACCACCCCTTCTAGGGAGAAAAAGGCATTCAATTAACCTTCAGCTGCACCCATCTACCTTTCTTCCTACTTTAGTACAGGACAGTGGTCGGCAAACTCATTAGTCAACAGAGCCGAATATCAACAGTACAACCATTGAAATTTCTTTTGAGAGCCAAATTTTTTAAACTTAAACTTCTTCTAATACCACTTCTTCAAAATAGACTCGCCCAGGCCGTGGTATTTTGTGGAAGAGCCGCACTCAAGGGGCCAAAGAGCCGCATGTGGCTCGCGAGCCGCAGTTTGCCAACCACGGGTATAAGACGTGGCATCAACCAAGGTTTCTAAAAGAAAAAACAAAGAACCTCTGAAGGGCGCAGCCAGCCAGGCCCATTTGAAGTTCCATAGGAGGATTCTGTGTGGCCTGGGCTTCTAAGGCCTGCACAGGTGACAATGGTCTGTTCCTGGTCCATGTGTCAGCACATGGCAGGGAAGCCATTTCTTGTCTAGGCCAGATACTGGCATGTGTGAGTTTGCAGGATGAAGTACATGGCAAGTAAAGCAGAAACCAGGGAAGGTAGCAAGGGACGCTTTAGGCAAACAGGGAGGCCTATCCCACAAGCTCAGCTGTTCTGAGAAATGCAGACTATCTGTCCCACCGGGAACTGTAGAGGAGCTGGACTGTCTCCAGGGCACACCTGACCTGACAGAGCTTTGTATCTCAGAATTCCAAGCCATCTGTTGGCATCTCTAAATCTATGTACGTGGTTTACTAAGACACAGAAGTCAGAGGTGGGCAAGGAGGCTTGGGAATATGACCCTCCAATACTAATTATATTTCTGCCTCCTTCACTAACCACACTCATTTTCACACCTTAATTGCAAAATAAAGCTGATACCATTGGTGTGCTAGGGTAGTTCTAGTTCCGTGTGGTTTGCAAACAAATGCAAACTACCTGTTTCTAGTTAGTCCACTTCCTCAACTGGTCTATTCAAGTCTAGAAGGCTATGTTTCCTAGTTCGCAATGTTTTATGGTGGTCCTACATGGTGGTTCTGCTAACTTCTGATTCACTGCTTCTGACTGATCATAGATATATCCAAACCAGTTATATCATTGAAAAAAACACCTTCACCAATCTTTTCTCCCCCATTCAGGGCACACACATGCTTCAATAGATTGGATCTTCCACCTTATCCCTCGTACTCCATGCTATATGAAAAGCTGTTAACAGCAGTAGAAGAAACTAGCACTTTTGGACTTGAATAAAGAAATGGAAACTCGCCTGACATTTTCCTGGACAGTGACACCACCCTTTCTGGAAAAATCCCCCTTTCCATTTCCCTTTCCCTGAATCAACTCTTCTTTGATGTTGGTACTTCATGATTTTTATTTTCAAACCAAATCAGAATGGACAAAAGCTGTGCATGAAGAACTGCCTTCTTCTAAGATATAACCTTCAGGCTTATCTCCTCTATTTTCAATGAACTGCTAGCCTGTATGCAATATTAAAAAACAGCTGTCTCAAGATCTGTGTATATCTCCACATACCTCCATTACTAACAATGAAATATGAATGCTAGTTATGCTACACTTGACCAAATAGTAATAAATGTTTACTTCCATTTATATAATTTAAGGGGAAATTGTAAGCATTAAGCATTCCAAGCTTTTATATGCCCATGTCTTCTGAGCAGAGCCACCTTTTTTTTTAATATCTAATTTCTAACGACCAACTCTAAAACTAGGAGTTGATCAACTCTTTCTTTCCCTCTGCTCTACTTTTCCCTGTGCATATATCCATGCAAAAGCAGCAGTAGGAAACCCAAAATTTTTTATTACATTCAACTCATAATTTATATGTGGCATCAGTCCCATCAGCTGGAACTAGCCTAAACATATGGTGCAAATATGACACTTTCCAACAAATAATAACAGCAAGATAAACACCTTCTGTTGATGCAACACCATGCATCCCGATGGTTGTGGGGATTGTGGCTCAACTTCAGCTTAGAGAAATCTAAGAGGGACACACCCTTCATGAACATTCACCACACAAGAAGCACAAACTCGTGCACATGTCCAAAAAGGATATCTCATTATGTAGTTAATATAAATGACAAGGCTTCTGCCCCCATTGTGTTATGTACAGTGTGATGAAGCAAACAGGAAAAAGAGAAGGGGGACATAGTAGGTTGGTTTGAATACCTGAGTGCTGAACCATTTTGTTCTGTTTCGCTACAGTTCTCCCACATGAAGGGGGAAAAATGCATAGATAATCTTATGACTTCTATTTTGTGCAAGCCAATGAGGTAATTACTTGTATGACAAACAAATTTTTATTTTAACTTGAATATTGATTTTTCATGCTGTTTTCTTAATTATGGTATTCAAATTCCTTCACATCTGATTGTCCACAGGGACCACACTAAATAAGAAGCTGCAGATAGCGATGGTGCTTGTTAGGGGTCAAGGGCAGTATAGTGCTTTTTCATTCGTAGCAATCTCCCAGAGAAGAGCCCTAACACCTCAAAGGCATGTTGATTTGTGTCAAAATAGATATTAGTTTCTTTTAGCATTCAGTAAGGAGATAACACAGAAAACTTAGTGTTTCCAGAAAAACAACTGCAAGCTCCAAAGACATTCTAATCTCTCAAATACATTTGACATAAACCCAAGCATAATGGTCCTTTGCTATTTTTCTAACCTTGTTATCCATGTTGTCTGAAATATGTCATACATAAAAAGTGTTTTTCTTCACTGGAAAAAGAAGGGCTGAAAGGGCCCCCCTGTTGAAATGTCACATTTTTGTTTCATTAATATAGGAAATGAAGAAAAACTGGTGAGAAACATAAGACAAAGTTCATTTCATACGAAGCCATGCCGTGTTCTCATTATATTAGTCTGTGTCTGGACGTGCATTGTGTTCCTTGCACTCCAATATGAAACATTCTTTTAGTAGGAATTATTTGCAATGCCCAGCACCCCTTGCTGCAGTGTACTTTCTGTCAATCAGGGAATATATATGTTATAGAAATTTAGCTTTCAGTTGTCATCTAGAAAGAATATTTCCCAAGATAGGATTGAATGTGTAAGTTACATAATATGGAATTTGGGAACCTATAAAATTCAGTATACATTTCAATATCTGAAAAATTGTCTATTCCAATGGAGCTATTATTTATTTATGAAATCAGAACATAAGGATTATGCTGATCATTTCACAATTCTAATGCTTTAATACATAACAGGATAAAACTACTGCTGCAGTTCTCTTTTAATACATAACCATATGTCCTTTAACAGTAAGTTATTTTATGCAAGCCAATGAGCTGGACCTTCTAGTATAGGAGGCATCTATTATTTTTAGAACTTGGTGTTACATATATGTAAATATTCATTAATTCAAGCAATCAATTCTCTTTTTAGTACTTATATTATTTGTTAGGCATTGGCAAGAGAGAAAGCTGTTAAAAATGGAAACTTTTATAATTTGTACAAATATCTAATTAATCTATTGATTAGATTAATTAATATCTATTCTACCCATATGCAGAAGGAAAAAGATATTCTAGAAATTATATATAGATAGATAACTTGGTCATAAATGGGGTTTTTTTTACCTAACCCTGCCCCCGATGTCATTACTCTAGATGTATCTCACAAAGCATTACAGAAACAGTGCTTCATAAAAGTATAAAGTTTCCAAAACAACCCTGCTGTCAAAGTCAGCTGAAAGAATGCATAGCTTGCTTAACAGGGTCCCAGATTCCATTAAAGCCTTTGATAGACTCCTTAAGGAAGGAAAACAAAGAGAAAAGGAATACAGATCGTTGTTATAAAAAGTTCCTTTTTATTTTTTTTCTATGTTCTGGAAAGATGTTTTCTTAGTTAATATCCCCTCATACATGAGGCTGATTTTCAAATTATGTATAATTCTTCATTATATATAATAAAACAGCTATAGGACTAAATTATGCTATTAATTTCACAGATGGAGATGTAAACCACCCAAGCTATATAATTTAATGGGCAAGGCAGATCTATTTGTTACCACTTGTATTTTTTTTTCTTTTAAAGTATGAGTTTTCTCTATGACATATTATAAAATTAATCACTTATAAACAGCATTTTCTCTAAAACAAGATCTTTTAGAGCTAGTTTTAGTAAAGTATATTACCCTTAATTGAGGGATAAACAAGAATAATAAAAAAGAGAAAAACATGTTACCATTGGAAAAATGCTTTTGAAATGCTATAAAGTATTATTAATTTCATGGATATCACATTTTATTCTATCATATGAAGACAATAATCTTAAAAATAGAAAATTGACTCTGTAGGATCAGAAGTATTCTAAATATCCTGAGTTCTTTGTAACTTCCTGCATATATAAGTTGACAAAAAATTTTAACCACCACTATTGTAGCACAATTTTTTGAATGGCAATGCAAAATTAAGAAAGATATATATTTTTGGCAGGCTTTAAATATGACAAAAATCTAAATGTGTTCTTTTTTAACATATGTCCCTATGTCCTTTAACAGTAAGTGTATTTTTGTGCAAGTTAATGAACTGGACTTTCCAGGACATTTAAATATTACATTTATGACATTGTCAGTCCATGTGTCAAACCGTGTGTCCAAATTTTGGGTTCAGAAAATTTCTCAATTGCCACAAATGTTTTCAAAGTCAAGATGAAACACTTTCAAATGAAACTAGTTAGACTTTCACATAACAAATGTGGTGCTTTATTATTATTATTATTATTATTATTATTATTATTAATTTTAGTGTTCACTAAAACTATTGCTTCCATTCTATAACATAAAAATCTAGGATAGGTGTTCCAGCTCTCATAAGATCAAAAGAGAAAGTGTTATTTTCCTATTAGTGACATAGAGTTCCTTTGTTCCAATAGAAAAAAAAATAGATGCCAACAGGTAGAATATAGAGTAAATGTCAGTCCATCAGCCTATTTCCTGCAGCTTCTGAATTATCTAAGGAAATATCTATAACAATTTTGCTAAAAGTCTTTGTTCTAGTCAATAGCAGGAGAAGTCCACATTATTGGGCTGATTTTGCTTACATTGACAAGAGAAATGTCACGTGATACTCAGGCCAAGCTTTCTCTTCCCTCATATCACCTTCAAGGAATGTCAATAAACTCACTTTGGTATGGCATTGTCTGTGTTCCTTATTGCAAATGGAAGTCTAGGTAATGCATAACAATTTGTATTATGCCTATTCTCTTGTTGGAGATAAGCAACAGAACAACACAGAAGTCTACCAGCTGCTATTATAAACAATTCATGGAAAAATTATTTATCAAGAAAACATAATATGTGCTCACAAATCCTTGAATAAAGGGACAGGTTTCATAACAAATTCCTTCTGTATGCCTGTCAGAACTGCACATAAACCACACAGGCTTCATTTTATGAGTTTCCCTTATGTTGAGCCAGGCATACATGGGCTTTTTGAATTTATACCTGTTGAGATGTTTTTACAAAGGCTTCAGGACACAGACTCTTGGACAAGGGTTAGCAGTAGGCAAAAATGCTGTGTCCAATGTCATATATAATAACTTCCAATATCACAATGATATTACCTCTTTCCAAGCCTTGAAAAGACAAACTATGTGGCTTTCATGGTGGTCAAAAACTGATTTAGTTTGGTGGGGGGAAAACATGTTATTAGAAAAAAATAGTATGGGTAGGATTGAGAAAAGGAAAAACCTACACTACTGGATTTACTTTAGACTCATTATAACTGAAAATAGCTCTTCTCTTGCCCTGGCCAGATGGCTCAGCTGGTTGGAGCCTCGTCCCATACACCAGAAAGTTGTGGGTTCAATTCCTGATCCCAGTACATACCTAGGTTATGGGTTTGATACCCAGTTAGAACGCATATGAGAGGCAACTGATCAATGTTTTTCTCTCAAATCAGTGTTTCTCTTTCTCTCTCCCTATCCATCTCATCCTCTCTCTCTAAAAATCAATAAAAACATATCCTTGGATGAGGATTTAAAAAAGAAAAGAACTCTTCTCTTGGAGTACAAACTGGGTGGCTCAAAGAAGGATAGAAGAACAAGATCAAGGTGATGGTACACTCATTTCCTTCCTAGGGCCGTGAGAGATCATTTGTTCTATTCCTCTCTCCTACCTTCTAATCTTTAGTATTCCTTTACTTTCTTTTTTTTTCCCCCACCACCATTTATCCCCTATATGCTCTCTTCCACCTCCACCCACCACTCTCACCCCCCACAATCGCCTCACTGTTGTCCATGTCCATGAGTTCTATTTTTTTGTTTGTTTGTTTTTGTTCAATCCCTCCACTCCCCCAATACACCAGAGCTGTCTGCCTGCTCTCTATCTGTGATTCTGTTTCTGTTTTGCTTGATAGTTCAGTTTGTTCATTAAATTCCAAATTTGAGTGAAATCATATGTTACTTGTCTTTCTCTAAGTGGCTTATTTCACTTAGCATAATGTTCTACAGGTTCAACCATGCTGTTTGCAAAGGTAAGATTTTCTTCCTTTTTACCACAGAGTAGTATTCCATTGTGTAAATGTACCACAGCTTTTTTATTCACTCATCTATTGATGAACTCTTGGGCTGCTTCCAAATCTTGGCTATTGTAAATAATGCTGCAGTGAACATAAGGGTACATACAATCTTTTGAATTAGTGTTTTGGGTTTCTTTGAATAAATTCCCAGAAGTGGAAAAGTTGGGTCATAAGGCAGTTCCATTTTTCATTTTTTGAGGTAATTCCATACTGCCAAGTTGAGGCATCTCCTGCCTCTGTGAGGAGCCAGGCTCTTCCTCAAGTCAGAAAAACAGGAATCAGGAGGACATAAGTTCATAATATCATTCATCTTTATTATTTCACTCAGCGGAGTATAATTACATACACGGATTCCAGAATTTGTCGTAATAAGAGTTATGCAGGATACAAAATTATTAATGGTGACAGTCCATGCCTTATAAATGGGTCAGTCTTAAAAGTAAGCTGATACTTCCAAAAAAAAAAACAAAAGCAGGTGATATAGATCCTGTCCCTAAATTATCTCCAAAGTGGTTAATATTGAAAACATCTGGCCCTACATCTACTGAAAGAGGACTCCATAGTTCTTGCCTCATACAGCGCCTCCATCAGGCAGCTCTCAATTTTAACTGCTCACCTGTGAGTAGAACATCACCATCTTGGAACCCAGTGGCAACCTGAAGTGCGGAGACTGCGTGAGAATGAAGCTGGACCGTGGACACGGCACCTGCCTCAGACGGCCTGTCCCCCGGACATGAGACATCATAAGCCCCTAAGGTGTTTACACCATAATTATGTGAGTTCTCTGGTTATATAACATAATTCCTAACCCTCAAGATAAAGAAGGGAGAAAATTGCAAAAGAGTTTTCAATAACATTTTCCAGAGGAAATCTAGAATTATACTGAGAATTTTAAAATTTTGCAAAGTTGTCTAATCTTGGCAATTTTACTGATTTTTGTTCTAGTCTACTTCACTGTGATGATTTAACAATACAGTCATTTGAAACCTCACAGTCTTGTTCATTTCCTCAGGACAACAAAGAAGGGGTGACTGGGTCCCTTTGCATTCAGACTAGAAATGGAGAGGGCACAACGGAATAGCCAGCACACCAGGAAAGGACAGCTCAGGGCCAGCGGGCCTGGCAGGCACGGGGTGGCCCACAGGAGTCCAGCTGCACCTCTCTGCCACGCCCAGGACTTCCCAGACGTTGCCTTGCTCTCATGTATCTGGACGCCCTGACTCTTGTGTAACTATATGTATTCTGGCCACAGGCTGGCCTTCGCCTTGGTCCTGACTCCAATCTACCTGCAAAGGTAAGGTAATTCTTGTGACTTGATTCTGACCTTTTTCACTACATTATTTTTTCTTGCTCCTTTATAATCTACTACCTACCCCAACCTGAAAATGTATTTACCTCAAAGAGACGAAGCATCACAAGGTGAGAGGTCTTGATTTCTCAAGCCCTTAAAAGTCATGAACCTGATTCCCATCCACCAATCTTCCCATACCCCCCCCACCTGAGTGCGTCTCCAACTTAAAGAGACCCCAGGCACTTCAGCCACCTATGAAAAGAAACTTTTTACTTGTCTTAGGATTGCATTTCCGTAATATTGCCTTTCCTGGGCATCTTCAGTTATTTTGCTGACATTCTCCCCATCCACAGGTCCACAGGAGTATTTGTGCCCTTTACGGTTACGCCCTTTACGGTTACGTATCAGCTCATTGGCCATTTTCAAAAGGTCTGTTACCTGGTCTTCCATAGCTTGGCCAGTTTCTTTGTTATTAAAAGCACAAACTAGCCCCCCACACTTTTTAATGGTCTCCTTAAGAAATGTGTTATCTGTGCTTTTGCAGTAATCTTTAATGTCCTCGCCCCCCAAGTCTTCCTTCCGGGTGAAAAGCACAATCATGTATTCCATAACATCCTTTCTGAAGATGGTCTTCAGTGTCCTCACCACCTCTCTGTCCTGGGCCGTGAACTGTCCCAGCTGGAGCACCAGGACTAGAACCGTGTTGCTTTCACGGCTGAACACAGAGTGTCGGACCGCCTCTTAGGATGGTTGGCTGGCTGGCCAGCAGGCAGAGGTCAGTAGTGTCCATCACCACCACGTCCTGCTCCGCCCCCGTCCTCTTGCTTGTCTGGTACTTCCTGGTGACCGGCTGGGACCGGAGCTGAGAGAAGAAGATGGAACTCCCGAGGATGGAGTTCCCAGTGGCACTCTTCCCAGTCCCGCTCCGCCCCACGAGGACAATGGGCAGGGTCTCTGTCGGAGGAAAGCAGGAGAGAGTCATGACCCTGGGCTGACCTGGGTGCGCCTTTCAAAGCGATGCCACACATTGCAGCCCAGGACACTCAGGGAGCGTCAGGGCCGCTTTCCCAGAGCAGCTCCAGCCCTGAGCACGGATGGCTTCCTCCAGGCACACAGTGAACTCCGAAGCAGGACTTGGACCACAGTCTTTGCCCCGCGCTCACCCACCTCCACCCATCACTCTCACCCCCCACAATCACATGCTACTGTCCTCTCTCTCAATCTGCTCCTTTTTCGAGTAATTTCTCTGGCTCCCTGGCACCTGTGAGTGCTTTGTTACTCTACTCACCTCATCTCTGTCTTCTGTTCCTGCTGTGACTATGTCTTCCCACTGGCAACTAATGCTAACCGTAGCAAAACCTCCTGGGTGTGTTTGAAAAATTATTCCATAGAATTACTTTTTGTGAAAAAGCAACTACACCTACCATCTGTGGATTTCCAGATGGAGCACTTCTCATTACAACCACATTCAATTTAACTGTGTCTTTCACTGATGTCAAAAGGCATCTCATGGTGCCCTGGCCTGTGTCTTTCAGTGGTTAGAGCATTGGCCTGCACAACAAAGGGTCTCGGGTTTGATTTCCAGTCAAGGGCATGTACCTAGGTTGCAAGTCAATCCATGCCCCAGGTGGAGTGCATGTGGGAGGCAATCAATCAGTGTGTCTCTCTCACATTGATGTTTCTCTCTCCTCCTCCCCGCCCCCCCCCCCCCCGCCCCCGCTTCCACTCTCTCTGAAAATCAATGGAAAATTTCCTTGGTGAGGAGTAACAATAACAAAAAAAGGGACCTCGTGGTTATAATAATGAGCACCCACTAATACTGTTATGTGGTATCAGTGATGGAGAATAAATTTCCCAACAGATGGAATTACAGGAATAATGAGATGTGTATTACTGGGGGTTTCTTTATGATTTTGCACTTGTACCGTGATCTCTCTCTTCCATTCAGGTAGCTTCACACTTTTCCTCAATCATGACCTTTTCCCCAAATTACAAATATCCACCTCAAAACAAGGAGAAAGGAAAGCCCACCCTGTGCTCTCCCTACCAGGGGAAATTATTGAATTGCTTATTCCAAAGCCACAAACTTATGCTTACAGGATGAATAAAGTCTCCCAACAACCCCATATCTGTCATGTATTTCAATCCTACTTCCATACCCTCAGGGGGTGTGGTTCTCAAGGGCCTCTGTAAACTCCCAATCCCACTTTATCTAGAGGTGTGACTCCTCCATATCCCTCAAAACCACTCCCTGATGTTCCCTCACATGTGGCATGCTTAGTCCTACCCCTTCGCTTCAGATTGCTAGTGTACTCTCTCTGGAATGTCTTCCAAGTTTCTGCTTAGCCATCCAAACTCAACCCATTCTCCAAAGCCCATTTCAAATTGGGCTCCCTCCACACAGCCTCTCCTGACATTCCTACATGTCTGTACTTCTTTTTTATATATATACTAGCAGCCCTGTGCACAAATCCGTGCAAGAGTAGTTCACTGCCGCTTGCCTCAGCTGGCTGCTCGTAGCTCTCCGCTGCACATAGCTTGCTGCCCTGCCCTCCTGCTGTTGGTTGTTATGCGTCATGGTGTAATGACCATTTGCATATTACCTCTTTATTATATAGGATATTTTTATTGATTTCAGAGAGAAAGGGAGAGGCAGAGAGAGATAGAAACATCAATGATGAGAGAGAATCATTGATCAGCTGCCTTCTGCACGCACCCTACTGGGGATCGAGCCCACAACCCAGGCATGTGCCCTTGACCAGAATTGAACCCGGACCCTTCAGTCCTCATACCGACACTTTATCCACTGAGCCAAACCAGCTAGGGCTGTATTCTTTAGGAAGCTCCCCAACACCTGGCCCTCCATGAGGAATAAGAAATGGCTCAATGAACAGATATGCTCCTTTAGATCTGATGTTCTTCCCAGGTGAGCACATTTGAAGCACAAGAGAATGGGATGAGTTAAGCTGGGCTGGAAGGATCTCAGCTCAGGTCAATAAAATGCATAGCACTTAGTGGATGGGAACTTCTGTTTCAGCAGTAGATAGGGCTGTGTGGCTAGGCTAATAAATAAATCCCATCTATAGCCATTTGGGGCCTACCCATCATGAGCATTCAGGCTCCCAGATCTTGTTCCATCAAATGGCCTCCCCTCTCCAATAGAGAGAAGAGTAAAGAAGCAAGAGAGTAAACAAAGTCAAGAAAGGGAGCGAGAGAGCCTGGCTGGTGTGACTCAGTGGTTGAGCATCAACCCATGAACCAGGAGGTCACAGTTCTATTCCTGATCAAGGCACATGCCTGGATTGAAGGCTCAATCCCCAGTAAGGGGCATGCAGGAGGCAGTCAATCGATGACTCTCTCTCACCATTGATGTTTCTATCTCTCTCTCCCTTTCCCTTCCTCTCTCTGAAATTTAAAAAAAAAACAAAAAACACTTTTTTTTTTTTAAAGAAAGGGAGAGAGAGAGAGAGAGAGAGAGAGAGAGAGAGAGTGTGTGTGTGTGCTGAGCTTAAGACAAAGAAAGAGAAAGTAAACCTGTGGTCAAGAGCTATCTCATCACCAACCCTGAGTGCTGAGCCCTGGGCAACAGTGGTTGGAAACTGTACCGAAAACAAGAGGCTGGAAAAGGTCAACTCCTTCCTTCAAGGCCCTCACCATCCAGTTGGAGAGATGAGACCTGGCTCATGAAAGGATTAAAGACCAGGTCAGCACAGTATGCAAGGAAAGGCAACTAAGTTTAGTTAAGTTAGAGAAAGGAGAAAGAGAAGAGTTAGTCTGTAGAGTGGACCTGTCCTTTTTATCTTCTCTATGCCCTTCAGAAAATAAAAAGTTCCTATATAGCCTATATCTGCTTTTTTAAAGCATATATAACATGTTTTCTTACCTTCCTTTTTGAACTTGCAAGGCTTATCTCCATTCTGTTGCACCATTTTCACAATTTTTTGCAGGAGTTCATCCACCTGGAATTATTCCTCTTTTTCTGTTGCTCTATAGTTGGAGATGCTGTATCGGTTTTCACATTTCTCGACAAGCTCACAGAGGGCTACATTGCTGGTTAAAAACGTGTCTACTTTCTGGTCCTCTAGATCTTCTTTCCTTGTGAGGAACACAATCATATACTTAGCTAATTCGTCTTCAAAACTTTTTTGGATGGTGTTCAGAACCACCTCATATTTCTCAGTGAAGGAGCCCAGTGGGATCACCAGCAGGAAGGCATGGGGGCCCTGAGGGGCATGTTCCCGAAGGTCTGATTTAAAGTCATTTAAAGATAATAAGTCTGGACCATCAATGATCAAAATTTTAATCCCTCTCCAGATTCTGCTCTCAGACTTAAACGTCTTGGTTACTGAGTGGTCACTGAATTTGGTCTCAAAGACTCGCTTCCCCAGAAGGCTGTTTCCGACTGTACTTTTTCCAACGCCACGCTTCCCCACGAGCAGGACCTTTAGTTCTGACATCCCAGGGTTCGGCTCAGATCCTGTGGCCAGCAGCTGCTCCCCTAGAGGACAAAAGGACAGATTCCAAGTCTCTTCTTATAGTTGGACACAAAGACAGCGACAAGTTTGATCGCTTCTCTTCCTTGTCAGTTTTTATAGAAAATGGCATCAGTGCTCTGACGCAATAGAACTCTAGTCCTGGCCAGAAGCTACCCATTAAAGTAAGAGCCACAAAAAGGGCCATGAACAAATGAAGAGGGATGTCACGGGCTTGAGATTGCCCAGGAACATGAAAATGTTAAACTTGGCTTTCACTGGCCTTGGTCCTTAGCATTCCTCTCATTTTGCTACCAAAGGTAAGTACTGGGACATGAAGTCCAGGGGCTAAGGCAGGACCAGGGAGAATCTGAGTTTAAAATAATCGTGAGTGGCCCTGTCCAGTGTGGCTCAGTTGGTTGGGTGTCATCCCGTGCACCAGAGGTTGCTCATTCAATTTCAGGTCAAGGGCACATGCCCGGATTTCAGGCTCAATCCCCAGTAGGGGGCATAGAGGAGGCCGCCGATGGATGCATTGCTCTCACATCGATGTTTCTCTCTCTCCCCCTTTCTCTCCCTCTAAAAATCAATAAACTGCTCTTTAAAATAATAATAATAAAACAACTCTGAGTGGTATATTCATAAAATAGAATACAACTCAGCAATTAAAAAAGAAAAGAAACGAAACGAATGAACTACTGATATGCAACATGGCTAGATCTCCAAAACATACTAATTAAAAGAAGCCAAACACTCGCACAACAATTTCAAAACTACAACTAAAAGACAAAACGTCTATCACCCAGAACCACGGGAAAGCTGGCTGAGTGGAAGTTCTACAACTAGAAGGAAAGAGAAAAGAGCATTGAGACATGCACAAGCGCTGAAAAGCTGAGGTACGGAGGCGCGAGAATCGGGCTGGAGGCGGTGCGACTGGGAGTGCTGCTTTTTTCAACCCAAAGGGAGACAAGCTCCTGATTACTCCGAACTCCAGTTTCTGGGGAGACGGGGGGGACCCAAACTCCTATGGGGAGAAGCTGGACTGTCAGCCATCAGGTCGGAAAGTGAGGGGAGCTTGCTTGCAGAACTGCACGCAGGAATAATTGTTTACTGCGCTGGGGCACCGGACGCAGGGACGTGGTTGGAGACGCAGAGCCGGCTTACTGGCAGCCATCACTGTTTGCCACGCCCTCGCCTAGTGACGCCCTGAGACTCCGCCCTGCACAACCTACAAACCCACCCAAGCTCCAAGCAGCGGCTTTAGCATATGAATGACCTGCCCTATCACAGCTTAACCTAGCAAACTTGCAGCCCGGGTCAGACAGCTCCAAAACCTCCAAACCCCAAGCAAAGAGGAGAAAAACTGTAGTTCTAGCTGTAGCTCCTGCTGGGTGGCCTCAGACAGTAGCTGACCTGCACCCCATTGGAGATCCAGAAGCCAGTGTACCCAGTGGTCAGTGTGAGACATCAGATTTCAACTCCTCACATCCATAAGTGACACATTCAAGAGGCAGACTCAGTGAGCACAAAAGCCCCACTGAAACAAGTCCTGCACCATAAGCGTGTCTCCAGTGCAGCAGTTCTTCCATTATAGACACAGCGGGTCCTCACAGCCAATTGGCCTGGAGGTCAATTCCTCCCAGTGTACCAACAGCATTCAAGGCTTAACTACACCAAGACTTTGCACTCAGCCCACAAAGGGGTGTACCAAGAGCATCCACCTCAGGTGATTGGGGAGGCTGAGCTACTGGCCCCTATAGGTCACCTACCACACAAAGCCACTCCATCAACACAGGGAAGCAGCAAAATGCGGAGACAAAGAAACATGTCACAAATGAAAGAAATGGAGGAAAGCAAACTACTGGACGACATAGAGTTCAGAACCACATTTATAAGGTTACTCAAGAATCTTCTAAAAACCGCTGAGGAACTTAGTGAGACCTTTAAGGATCTTAATGAGAATGCCAAATAAATGGAAAAGGACCAGTCAGAAATTAAGCATACACTGTCTAAAATAAAGACTATACAGAAACTCAACTGTAGATCAACGTACCCCAAGAATCAAACCAAAGATCTGAAATATGAGGAAACAAAAAACACCCAACCAGAAAAACAAAAAGAAAAAAGAATCCAAAAATATGAAGATAGTGTAAGGAACCTCTGGGACAACTTTAAGCGTACCAACATCCGAATTTTTGGGGTGCCAGAAGAAGAGAAAGAGCAAAATATTGAAAACCTATTAGAAGAAATAACGACAGAAAACTTTCCCTACCTGGTGAAAGAAATAGACTTACAAGTTCAGGAAGTGCACAGAACCCCATACAAGAGGAATCCAAAGAGGACCACACCAAGACACATCATAATTAAAATGCCAAGGGCAAAAGACAAAGAGAGAATCTTGAAAGCAGCAAGAGAAAAACGGTTAGTTACCTACAAGGGAGTACCCATATGACTGTCAGCTGATTTCTCGGCGGAAACTATGCAGGCTGAAGGGAGTGGCAAGAAATATTCAAAGTAATGAACAGCAAGAATCTACAACCAAGATTACTCTACCCAGCAAAGCTATCATTCAGAGTTGAAGGTCAGATAAAGAGCTTCACAGACAAGAAAAAGCTAAAGGAGTTCATCACCACCAAACCAAGATTACATGAAATGCTGAAGGGTATTCTTTAAGAAGAAGAAGAAGAAGAAAAAGGTAAAGATAAAAATTATGAACAACAAAATGACATCAAATACATACCTACCAACAAGTGAATCTAAAAATCAAGTGAATAAAAAATCTGAAGAACAAAATGGGCTGGTGAATATAATAGAATCAGGGACATAGAAAGGGAGTGGACTGACAATTCTCAGGGGGGAAGGGGGTGTGAGGGGTGCAGGAAGAGATTGGACAAAAATCTTATACCTATGGATAAAGATAGTGGCGGCGGGGTAAGGGCATGGGGTGGGGTGGGGGATCAAGTGGAGGGGAGCTATGGGGGAAAAAAAAGAGGAACATCTGTATTAATCTGAACAATAAAGATTTATTTTTTTAAAATAATAAAAAAATATAAAAGAAGCCAAACACAAAATTACATGCAATATGAGTACGTTATATAAAGTTCAAGAACAGACAAGGTTAACTGATGTTGGTAAAAGTCTCTTAGGGGAGGGGCAGTGAGAACTTGTAAGGAGCTGAAAATGTGCCATATCTTTATCTAGAATCTTGATGGTGGTCGCATATGTGTAGATGTGTAAAAGTCATTGAGTTGTATTTACTCTATGTAAATTATACCTCAATAAATTGCTGTAAAAACCTGAGCTACAAAACTCTCTCTCCACACATGCCCTGTTCCCACTTTTCCTGTGATCCAAGGTCAACACCACACCTATGTGCTGAGCAAATGGCAGAGTCAGCATCTCCAGGGATAGTCACTGGGGCTCTGTTATCCAGGGCGCTGTCCAGGTGGACTGCCACTCCATTTCAGCATGACAAATCTGGGAGGGGAGTAAATGTGGCATTTAAAGAAAGCAGCTGAAATGCAGTGACTACACATCCTTGGAAAGTTGCCTTCAGAAAATTACTACTTTCCCCAAGAGCACCTCTCACTAGCCTACATCCTATAAAAAGTCCTTTCTACCTGCCTGTGTGGCTCAGTTGGTTGAGCATCATCCATGCACCAAGAGGTCACTGGTTCGATTCCCAGTCAGGGCACATGCCCAGGTTTCAGTTTTGATCCCCAGTAGGGGGCATGCAGGAGGCAGCTCATCAATGTTTCTCTCTCATCATTGATGTTTCTCTCTCCCTCTCCTTTTCTCTCTCTAAAAATCAATTAAAACATTTTTTTGAAGTCCTTTTCAACACCGCATTCTGAAATACCCCTTGGTTCCTCATCATGTGCTACTCCCACACGGCCACAGACAATAAACCCAGTTTTATTCATAGACAGGTATGTCCCTGGGGGTCTTGGCTGCAGGGCATCGACAGAATTTTAAATCCCTACTGCTGCCTGTCGTTACATATCTGTGGCTAAGTTCATTCATCTATAAAATGAGGATGATGATAATATCTTCTTTATAAGGTTGGTACAAGGATTATATATTATATACTATGAGGATTGAATGATTAATATATATTACATGTAATTTTTCAGCACATGTCAACTGCAATTATCATTATTAAAATTTTCATTTTAATTATTATTTGGGGGGGACAGAGAGCTCATCTATTGTATTTAGTGCTGAATATCCAGTTCTTTTTTCTTTTTTCCTTTCTTTCTTTCTTTCTTTCTTTATGTGTGTTTGTGTTTTTGTGTGTGTGTGTGTGTGTGGTGTGTGTGTGTGTGTGTGTGTGTGTGTGTGTGTGTGTGTTTGGGGGTTTTTTGTTGTGAATATTCAGTTCTTTCACAGAGCTAGCCCAGAAATAACTGGAAAGTATATCAATGAAGAGATGGTTAAATTAGTTATATATGCCCATCCTACAGACCAAATTGCATCTACTACACAGAATGAGGTAGCTCTGGATGTACTGGTATGTGCAGAGTATAGTATACATCACTAATGGCAATCAATACAAGGATACTGAGCTGCATCACTGAATTCTGCAAGTGAGTGCTATCTATGAAGGAGGGATTTCTGCTTTCCTAGGAGGAGTCAAAAATTGGGTGGTGCTAGATCTAGGGCCAGGAAGGAGAGGCCAACTCGGTACAGCAGTCAAGCCCAGCTTTGTAACATTGCAGAGGTCAGGGACACCCACACCAGGTACAGGACCTTTGCTGGTGCTACACCTTCTCAAAGGGTTAAGAGTTCCCTAAGAACAGGTTGTCATGAGCTAGGTCTCCAGGGTACATTTTTGCTCTGACTTATCACTTTGATGCATAACACACTCAAAGGAATGTCTATATGAGCTTCACATTCTTTTAAGGATCACCTTACCATGTGGATCGTCCCCCTCCTGAGTGGTAGCTTCTTTCACACAGTCCTAGAAAATAGAGGGGGGAAATGATGTACACAGATCTAAACTTTCTTCTTTTCACAAAGTAAACAAATGGAGACACAAGTGTATAATTCAGAATAACTGGATGATTAGGATGTGGTCAAATCAAGGCCATGGTTGTGGTCCTTCCTGGTCATTATAGACTTGTCCATAATGACAGTCAGTCTTGAGATCCTACTGCTGCTGCCGCCTCAACAGGTTTCCCAGACGCAAGATGGGTCTCGCTCTCAAAGCAGCCCCACGAAAGCCATCTGCAAGGCATTGTTCCTGAAGCTCTAAGTTCACTTCTCCACAGTTCCTAACAGTAATTCCTTCCAAAGGCTCCCAGGGTTTCTGCTATTCCTGGAGAAAATCCAGAGACTTAAGGAGAACTTCTGGGCTCCCTCAAGAAAAAAATTAGCTCAATAACGTCTGTGATGAGACAAGACAAAGCGAGGACATTGGGAACCAGGCTCCTGCCCTCACTGGATCCCCCAGGGTAGAAATGAAGCTTCTTCTAACATGAATCCAATAAAATTTGGAAGCTTCCCCATCCAGGTGGGCAAATAGAGATGATGACAGAGGATGTCCCCTTCACCTGCCCGGTGAAGTCTTATGTGATTCCCCAAACATAAATTGTCATGGAATCATAAAAGAAGTTGAAAACACCCTAGCCAGTGTGCTCAGTGGTTAGAGTATTGGCCCATGCACCGAAGGGTCAAGGTTCAATTCCCAGTCAAGGACACATATCTGGGTTGCAGGTTCACAATCCCTGGTCCAGTTGGAGTGTGTGCAGGACGCAACTAATTGATGTCTCTCTCACATCGATGTTCTCTTTATCTCTCTCTCTCCCCCACCCCACCCTTCCTCTCTCTAATAATCAATGAAAAAAGTATTCTCGGGTGAGGATCAACAACAACAACAAAAAAAGGTGAAAACAATGACATACAATCTTGATGAATCTGCTATTCCTAGAAGCTTCCTGTACTTTATTTTAACCTTGTCTTTGTTAAGTCTCCATGCCAGCCAAGTTTCCTGCTTTCTCACCTGGCCTTACCCAAAACCACTGATACCATCAGTCATCTCTCCCTGGGATCCTCTCATTCCTCTCTGGTTATCAGACTTTTTCCACCTTCCACAGCCCAGCTCAAATTCTTGCATGTTTGTTTGTTTTAATCCAAAGGATTGTTACCATGCAAATGTGTATGATCTAAAATTTAATAATTTTTTCCATCTCCAATCCACTAGAAAAGTAAGTTGTTAACTTGTATGTCCTTCTAGGTTGTCCTATCTTTATACAAATACATACAAGCATATATGAACACACAGAGAGACTTGTTAGGCTCTTTTGTTCTGCAATCAGCTTAATAATTAACATGTCTGCACATCTACACAAGTAGATGCAATTAGTTCCATATGCAACCATTTAAACTAATGCAATCCTTCCTTTATTGATAGACCTACAGGCTATTTCTGGTTTTATTATTTCAAAATATTCAGTGATAAAGGTCCTTGTCCATACACCTGTATATATTTTTATGTCTTGGTGCTAGAGTCCAAAAAGTGGGAATCTTCGCTCCATCTCTGATTATTAAATCCTTTTTTAAAATATTTTTTATTGATTTTAGAAGGAGGAAGGGAGAGGGATAAAGAGATAGAAACATCGATGAGAAGGAAACATCGATTGGCTGCCTCCTGCACACCCCCTACTGGGGATCAAGCCTGCAATCCGGGCATGTGCCCTGACTGGGAATCGAACCAGTGACCTCCTGGTTCATGAACAACACCGGCTGGGCTGGATTATTAAATCCTTAATGTCTCCATAATTTATTTGGACCTCATACACTTTTATAATATTAACAACAATCAGAATAATAGCAGCTTATAATTATTGAACATTTATCCAGTTTCAAGTATTTGCAAATTACTTTGTAAGCATTTCATTTACTCCTCACAACAGTCCCTGAGATACATATTATTCGGAACTCGTGAGCCTCAGGGTCCTCATCTGTAGAACATCTATGCATAGAGTTGCTGTGAAGACTAAATCAGTTCATGTATGTGTCTGGAATTTAGTAGTTACTCAGTAAGTACTGGCTTCTCTCACATGGCCATCAGCTCTAAGAAGATCCTCTCGAACCCAATGGCCCCCATGCTGAATTTTTGTTTGCTTTACGTTCTCCTATACTAATAAACGAGTAATATGCTAATTAGACCGGGACACCTTCCGGAGGCCTTCCGGACAAAGCTGGGGGCTTGGCCAGCCTGCAAACCACCTCCAAACGGCCCTCAGTCCCTTGCCCAGGCCGGCCATCCCCCCAGCAGAGACTCCCATACCCTGATGGAGGCGTGGCCAGCCTGCAAACCGCCCCAGGCCCCTCGCCCAAGCCGGCCCTACCCTGTAAGGGGACCCCCACCCTGATCCAGGACCCCCTTCAGGGCAGACCAGCTGGCCCCCACCCGTGTATCAGGCCTCTATTTATACTAATAAGAGGATAATATGCTAATTAGACCGGGAGACATTCTGGACAAAGCCATAGTGGCTGGCCGAGGCAGAGGTGATTAGGGGCAATCAGGCCAGGAGGGGAGGGCAGTTGACGGTGATCAGGCATGTGTGGGGGGCGGGGGCAGTTGGAGGCGAGCAGGCCAGCAGGGGGGGCAGTTGAGGGCAAGAAGGCCAGTGGCGGGCGGGGGTGGGCAGTTGGAGGTGAGCAGGCAAGCAGGCAGAGTGGTTAAGGGCAATCAGGCAGGCAGGCAGGTGAGCAGTTTAGAATACAGCTGTCCCGGATTGCGAGAGGGATATTTGACTGTGAGAGGGATGTTCGGCAGTCGGACATCCCCTGAGGGGTCCCAGATTGGAGAGGGTGCAGGCTGGACTGAGGGACACCCACACCCCCCTGCATGAATTTCGTGCACTGGGCCAAATTTTTTAAACTTAAACTATATAGGTAGGTACATTGTTATTAACTTAATTAGGGTACTCCTAAGCTGGCCTTTGCTAAAAACTCAAGGGGCCAAAGAGCCGCATGTGGCTCGCAAGCCACAGTTTGCCAACCACTGCACTATACCAACATTCGCTTAGTTACACTGAATCAATGATTACTTTGTTTCTTATGCATAAGTCACTCTAGTTGAAGCATAAGCTCCTCAGAGGCAAAAGCTTGCATTCCTTAGTTCCAAATACATACTTCATTCAAGTTTAAAAAAAGTAAATAAAATGTCACTCTGGCTGTTGTGTGTAAAATGGGTGGGGGTATAAGGCCCAAGAATGAATGAGGGGAAAGTTGTTAGTAGATTATTTGTAAAACAGTGCAGGCAAGAGAAGAGGCTGTCTTGTACCCGATGCTGGTTGTGGAGTGGAGAGAAGCAGGTGGGTGCCAGGTGCATGATCACAGACTCGAGGATTTCTTGGGCAGCAGATGCTAGCTGTGGTATCAAAGCTGACTCCTGGGTTTGGGTTTGAAGAGCGTAGTAGGCAGCACAACCATTTACCAAGTTGAGAGGAAAACAGAAATCGTACAGATTTAAGAAGGAAAACTGAAAGTTTGGACATGTTAAGTCTAGGGTCCTATAAGAGAGCCCAGTGGAGATGTCAAGTAGCAATTGGATAAAGGAGGCAGAACTCAGAGGAGAGACCTGGCTAGGGCTACTAATCTGGAAACTGTTAGAAATAGATGGAGCTCAAATCTGTAAAATGTGGGATCACCCAAGGGAGAGTGTAGAGAATTGAGGACAGGCTAGAACCAAGCCCTGTAGATGCCAACTTTTAGAGCTCATTTGAGGAGGACTCAGCAATCCCCAGTGGCCAGGAAGGATGGGGTGAGGGGCAGGGGGAGAGAAAGAAGAGGATGGTTTTATTGAAGCCAAGGGGGTCTAATGAGTCATTTGTGTCCAAGACTATGAAAGGGAAACTCAGGCAAGGACATAAATGTATCCATTAATTTACCAATAAAGTCCAAAGGTTAATATCCAAAGTAACCTACCATCTGTTGCCTCATCTTTCCAGATTATGAATAAATATCCCCTTAAACAAGGCCTATGAACCTTTTCACATGTCTCTGCCCATCTTCATCCCACTCTCTCTAACAACACACAGATCCTTGGAGACCTTAACGAGAATTCTCACCTGGAATCCATTGCCTTCATTGTTGAAATTCATGGCATAGGGTTCTCCATTCTTATCCACCAAAAGCTTGACCATGCGGAGGAGCTCTCCCACCTGGCTGTCCCGCTCAGCCTCACCTGCCTTGTTGTTGAACGTGCAGTAGCGGCTTCCACAGTGTTCAACCAACCGTCCAAGCAATGTGTCGTAAGGAAGGTAATCTTGCATGGAGTCATCACCCAAATCATCCTTGCGAGTGAAGATGATAATAATGTACCTACTGGCTTCCTCTCCAAACACCCCCTTGATGCCCTCGATTGTCTCTTTGTCCTCAGGTGACAGTTGCCGATGGGGATCACCAGAAGCAGGGCATGCAGGCTGGGGGCAGAAAGCTTTAAGCAGTGTTCAGTGTTTCGTTGCTTGTCTTTGGCACAAGCTGTTGAGGAGAAAAGGTTGGGGGTGTCGATGACCACAACCTCCTTCCCTCTCACGGTCCCACTCTCTCTCTGGCACGTTTCAGTCACCATCTGCTCACTGAATCTGGACAGGAACACCTTTTTGCCCAGAATAGTGTTTCCTGTGGCACTTTTTCCTGCCCCATGCTTCCCTAAGAGGAGAAGCCTCAGTGGCCCCTGGGAGCAGCCCTGCGCCACAGCATCTTCCTGACACCGGCTCCTGTTGGTCCTGCTGGAACAAAGAGCAACACATCAAGGTTCAACTCACATGCAGAGTAAACAGAGGAACAGCAAGAAAGTGTGTTCTTTCTTTTTTTAAAGATTTTTATTGATTTTTAGAGAGAGAGGGAGAGAGAGAGAAACACTGATGTGAAAGGGAAACGTCGATCAGCTGCCTCCTACACGCCCCCTATTGGGTATCGAGTTTGCAACCCAGGCATGTGCCCTGACTGGGAATTGAACCAGCAACATTTTGGTGCATGGGACGATGCCCAACCAACTGAGCCACACCAGCCATAGCAGTGTGTTCTCTTTGACTCAAATTTTCCACCTGAGGATTTAGGCTACTGAAGTGCTAGACACAGACTAGACTGGAACAAGGAATCATGTTTACTAGGATCTTCACTGCATGCTTGTTTGTGAAATAAATCCATGTTGATAAAATATCAAACACTGTAGATGGGCTAAACTGACAAGCCCCTTCTTTACACACATTACCCACTTACATGCTGGGAGAAACTGGACACTCTTTGTGACAGAGAGAATAATGCCTGCCCCCCGCCCCATGTGTTGATGTACTAATCCCAGAATCTGTGACTTCATTACCTTTCGTGGTAAACGGGACTTTGCCAATGTAATTGGGATCTTCAAGTGCAGATGTTAGGGGTAGAAATAGAATATTGGGAATTAGCTATAATTATTAGAAATATTAACCATGCTCTTTTAATCGAGATTGTTCTGTTCTGATTAGAGAAAGCACATTCTAACCTCGCTGCGAGTTGTACACCCTGGGACCTGGGAGCTAACATCAGAATGCAGTCCACCCTCCTTTTCAGAGAACTGCCTAGATTAACAACCATGTTGCTAAGACAATCTGGTCCTGGAGGCACCCACCCTCTGCAACACCCCACCCCAGCCCACATTCCCTGTAACCTGTAACCATTATATGTTGCCTGCTTTCCCAGGCCTGTAATTCCTACTTTCCTATGTAATCTTTGTCCTTCTACCCAGTATATGCAGCTGGCTTATGGGGAGGAGTAGAGCAGATTTTTGTGGGTGACCTGCTGCTCTCCCATACTGCCAGCATTATTGGAATAACTGCTCATATATGATTCAACCCTGTCTCTGCTTAATTGGCAGCCTGGACCCATTGGTTGTCTGGTTACCGAGAGAGAATCTTGGATCATCCAGGTGGGCCCAGTGTAAGCACATTATAAGTGGCCCTTATAAGAAGGAGACAGGAGAGTCACAGTGAGAAAAAGATGTGAAAACAGAGCTGGGAGGATCAGAGAGTGAGATTTGAAAATGCTACCCTGCTGGCTTTGATGACAGAGGCCAACTCTACAAGCTGGGAAAGGCCAGGAAACAGATTCTCCCACAGAGGCCCCAGAAGGATCACAATCCTGCTCAATGCCTTGATTTTAAGATGTCCAACCCCCAGAACTCTAAAATAATAAATTTGTGTTGGGGGCGGGGGCGGTTAGTGACTAAGTTTGTCACATTGTGTTACAGCAGCAATAAGAAACTAATACACTCAGTCTCTCAGCCAACCTTCCAAATAGGGGTGTCTATGTGACCCAGATCTAGTTGGTGACAATTGAGGGAACATTTGCTTGGGCCTTCTGAAAATGCAATGTTCTTTATTACTATTATTATTATTATTGATTTGAGAGAGAGAAACATTGATTTGTTGTTCCACTTATTTATGAATTTATTGGTTGCTTCTTGTATGTATCCTGACGGGAGATCAAACCCACAACCTTGGTGTACAGAGACTATGCTCTAACCAACAGAGCTACCCAGCCAGGGCTGAAAATGTTATTGTTTTCTTGATGACAGGGGCAGACTCCAGCAGAGGGCTCCTATTATCACTCTCCCCCTTCTTTTTGCATGGAACTTAAATGTGATGTTGGAATTGCAGCTGCCATCAGGGGAGGGCAGTTGCGGGGACCAGACCTGGAGAGGGCAGTTGGGGGGGACCAGGCCAACAGGGAAGGGCAGTTAGGGGCAATTGGGCCAGCAGGGGAGCAGTTAGGCATCAATCAGGCTGGCGGGGATGTGGTTAGGGGGTGATCAGGCTGGCAGGCAGAAGTGGTTAGGGACAATCAAGCAGGCAGGCAGGCGAACAGTTGGGAGCCAGCAGTCCTGGATTGTGAGAGGGATGTCCAACTGCCTGTTTAGGGGTTGGGCCTAAACGGGCAGTCGGACATCCCTCGAGGGGTCCCAGATTAGAGAGGGTGCAGGCCAGGTTGAGAGACATATACACCCCCCCCACGGTGTACAAATTTCATGCATTGGGCCTCTAGTGTAATAATAATAATCATATTGAATGTAAACTGTAATTGAAAAAAAAGAATAATATATTAAGAAAGACTAAAAAAAATGTTAAACTGTTAAAAGGAAGACCAATTACCAATTGGACTATTTTTGTTCAGTAAAGGCAAAGATAAAATGTAATCATTTCATTTCATTATTATTTATGAAAATAGTTTTATCTAATAGAGCAGGAACATGTTAAAAAGTAATCTATGCCATTGTCAAACACCTAGGAATACCCTAGCCTCTCATCCCTCCCTAATTTTATTAAGATACTAGAGGCCCAGTGCATGAAATTTGTGCACTGGGGAGAGGGAGGGTGTCCCTCAGCCCAACCTGCACCTTCTCCAATCTGGGACCCCTCGGGGGATGTTCGACATTCTTCTCACAATCTGGGACTGCTGGCTCCCAACCACTCGCCTGCCTGCCAGCCTGATCACCCCCTAACCACTCCCCTGCCAGCCTGATTTACACCTAACTGCTCCCCTGCTGGCCTGATTGCCCCCCAAATGCCCGCCCCTGCTGGCCCGGTAACCCCCAACTGCCCTCCCCTGCTATCCCGGTCAGCCCCAACTGCCCTCCCCTGCTATCCCGGTCAGCCCCAACTGCCCTCCCCTGCCAGCCTGGTCACCCCTAACTGCCGTCCCCTGCAGGCCTGGTCGCCCCCAACTGCCCTCCCTTGCTGGCCTGATCACCCACAACTACCCTCTCGTGGTGGCCATCTTTGACCACAAGGGGGCGGCCATCTTGTGTGAGGGTGTGAGGGTCAATTTGCATATTACCTCTTTATTATATAGGATAAAGCTTGGAGTGTAAACGCTTTGTGGCCCCAAACAAAAAGACACTAAAATATTGGTTTTGGTGAATCCTCTTTTAATGAAATCATCACAAACCTGTGAGAGAGAGAGAGAGAGGGCACTGCCAGTGGCCTGCTGGAGGGAGAAACCTCACTGTAAGGAAAGGATCAGAGAAGGGTGGGAAGGCCGTGTGTCAGCCCTCCTTCAAGCAGCCCCACCAGGAAGGACAAGCAAATGGTCGGGGGTGAGGAACCGCTTATTGGGCCACAAACAGAAGCCTGGGCTCTTCTCTAGAACCCTCTGGACCCCTCTTAGGTGACTCAAGAGGCAAAGCCCACCTCAGCCTAAAAACCACACCTCAGGGCTGTTACTCCGAGAACTAGACTTCTTTGTAGCCTAAGTCCATCACTGTGGGACTCTTCTAAGAGCAGCTTCTTGCCTGGACACACGGCTATATAAAGAAACCTTTACCCTAACTCCTTAGTCTCCTTTATTTCCATCCGATATTATTTATTGTCTACTTTCTAATTTTCTCTCCACTGCCCCTAGTATGAAACTCCATGAGAGCAGAGACCAAATCTCTCTTGTTCTGTGTCCCTGGGCCCTAATATGGGGCCTGCCATATAGTACAGGGTGGGGCCAAAGTGGGTTTACAGTTGTTCGTATTGAAAATAATACATCCCTGACCAGGGTTGCTCAGTGGTTGAGCATTGACCCATGAACCAGGTCAGGGTTCAATTCCCAGTCAGGGCACATGGCCAGGTTGCAGGCTCGGTCCCCAGTGGAGGGCATGCAGGAGGCAACCAATCAATGATCCTCTCTCATCATTGATGTTTCTCTCTCTCCCCCTCCCTTCCTCTCTCTGAAATCAGTAAAAATATTTTTTAAAAAGATAATCTGCCCTAACCGGTTTGGCTCAGTGGAGAGAGCATCAGCCTGCGGACTGAAGGGTCCCAGGTTCGATTCCGGTCAAGGGCATGTACCTTGGTTGCGGGCACATCCCCAGTGGGGGGTGTGCAGGAAGCAGCTGATCGATGTTTCTCTCTCATCGATGTTTCTAACTCTCTATCCCTCTCCCTTCCTCTCTTTAAAAAATCAATAAAATATATTATTTAAAAAAAGGAAGGAGTTGCTTCTCCTTCCTTAAAAAAAAAAAAAATCCTATGTGAGGCTAATATGCAAATTGTCCCCTTGGGCGTTCGACCAACCAGGAATTCAACCACTCGCTATGATGTGCGCTGACCACCAGGGGGTGGCGCGGAACAAAGGAATGCCCCAGCCAGCAGCTGGCAGCCGGGGAAGGAAGGCCCCTATTGGCCCTAATTGCTGGCCAGGCCTAGGGACCCTACCCATGCACAAATTTCATGCACCAGGCCTCTAGTAATAAAATAATTCATCAATAATCATACAAGAAAAAACTCTGTGTTTTGCATACTCACAACTGTAAACCCATTTTTTCCCATGCCTGTATATGCTCAATAAATGGTGTTAAATGAGTGATCATGAGTGGCATGTGAGGAAAGAAAGAAACAGTTTTTACAAGTACAGAGGGAGACTGAAGTGATATTACTTTGACTAATAAGAGAAGTAACTGTATGTTGTATCCCAAGCTAGTGAAGTGGTATTATTTTCGTGCATTAATTTTTAAAAAGCACCAGTGCAGCCCTAGCTGGTTTGGCTCAGTGGAGAGAGTGTTGGCCTGAGGACTGAAGGGCCCAGGTTCAATTCCAGTCAAGGGCACGTACCTTGGTTACAGGCTCAACCCCTGCGTGTGGGAGAAAACACATGGATCTTTCTCTCTCTGTCTCTCCCCGTCCCTTCCATTGTCTCTAAAAATCAATGGAAAAACATCCTTGGGTGAGGATTAACAACAGCAACAAAAGCAAAAAAAGCACTGGTGGGTAAATAAGCAGAGACATCCAGCAAGCGTGAAGGAGAAAGGAATTTCTTCGCCAAGTATGCATCACTGTTTTACATGGTTTCCCAGCAGAGTGTGACCAAATGATGTTACTGAACTCTTTCCAGTCCAGGAAGCCTGATTCTCTCTCTCTCTCCTCTCTCTCTCTCTCTCTCTCTCTCTCTCTCTCTCTCTCTCTCTCTCTCTCTCTCTCCTTTCTCTCTCTCCATACATACAATTGCCCAGCCTATACCATTTTCTCCTAAGCATATAGAAAATACTTTTATGGACAAAAGGAAATCAAAACTCCCTCCTCCCTCACTCTCACCTTTACAACGCACATTTCCCTCTGATCATCTCCCAGGCCCTCTGGAGACCCCAGCAGAGCAACGGAGAGAGAAAAAGGCAGAAAGCTTTCCCAGCCTCCACCTTCTTCTCAGGAGTTAGCGGAGGGGGACGTGGCTTCAGGCATCCAGGCAGGGATTCCGGGCATGCAGGGATTCCCCCTCCCCAGGCAGTTCACACCCCTGGTCAGGGAGGACTCAGTCCAGCCCGCAGGTCAGTCATCCCAAGCATTCATGGGTTGAGCCCAGGTGGCTTAAGTGTAGGTGAAATCGGAAATATTATTTCTGCAAACACTCACCACCGCCAGTGACCAGGTATTAGAAACTGAAGTGTACAAAGGTTGGGGTATATTCTAAAAGTGAATGTGGGAGATCAGGGTCCAAACTTCCAGCTTCTGGGGGTTTGGGACAGGGCGTGGGGGTGGGGGCTGCTGCTGACACAATCCCTAAGTCAGGGGATTCCTCACGATTGGGCCCCATCCACTTTCCTTTTCCTCCCCCTCTCACTAGGCCTTCATCCCAGCCTTGAGGGGAGCATCCCCTCCTGATATGCTTCCTCCCAGGAAGGGGGAGCAGAGACTGGCCGTTCTGGGAACTTGAGCTCACACTTTCACACCAGGGTTGGTCTTTGAAATGTCGGAAGTGGCGCTGAGCTTTCTGAAACCTGCAGGAAGGAGGAGTAGGCTTTGGGGGCTGCTCCGTCCCCAGGGGCCACCTTCTCCTGGGCAGGTCTTGTGAGGAAGCTGAAGGAAGCTGTCACTGCCCACCCAGGGCTTGGGGCTAAGGGCTACCTCTTGGTGGAACACTGACAAAGCCTCTTTCCATTCCCCACCTCACTTACCCCCCTGAGTAAGGAGGACTGGGTCCTGGAAGGCTCCACCCTCGGGCATCAACTCGATTCATTACAAGATCAGACCGTGCCTGTAAATATTTCTCTCTTTTCCGTGTCCAGCACGGCTAGAGAGTGGTCCAGTTCCTGAGTAGGGGCGGCTGGGGATTGAGAAAATGAAAGAAAGAGACAGACACAAAGATAGAAGTAAAAAGCTAGGGCCTGGTGGGACCACTGCCCTCTTCTGATGGTGAGGCAGTGACAGTCACCCAGAGCTGATGCAGCATGTTTATTTTATACCCCCAAATACCAGGAAGTTTTCCTATTCATTCCTGGTGCTTGGCTGGATTTACATAATAAAACCCCCTCCCGGCACCGGGGCAGAAATGAAGGTCAAGCTGACAACACTTCTGCCTTTTGGCAGAATGTGTTTCCAGGGTGTGGCTTTGCCGACCACCCCGAATTCAGCTGACAATAATTAAAGAAATGCCTTCCCAGGGACTCTACACACGCCCTTCCACCGGCCACGGTGGCTCACCCCAGCTGTGTCACTCCCAGAAGAGAGTCAGTTCAGGGGCAGAGCGACAGGCCTAGTGGGATAGCATGTCCCCAAAATAGACAAGATAGTAAACTGAGTTAAGAAAAGCTCACTCGTGAGTGAAACCAAGATGGCGGCATAGGTAAGCACCTAAACTGCTGCCTCGCACAACAATTTTAAAACTACAACTAAAAGACAGAATGGACACCATCCAGAACCACAGGAAAGCTGGCTGAGTGGAAATTCTACAACTAGAAGGAAAGAGAAAAGCTCACAGAGAATTGGAGGTACAGCAAAGGGTCTTTGTGCGCGCAGAGAGGAAGGGCGGCTGAGAGCCTGGCTGACTTTCTCTGGTGGGAGGGGGAAGGAAGGCCCCGACTGCACTGAACCCCAGTTCCGACTGCACCGAACCCCAGTTCCAGGCGAAACTCTGTGGACCCAGGCTCATACAGGGGGAGTCTGGACTGTCAGGTAGAGAGAAAGTCACCCGGAGACTCAGAGACCTGGGGGAGACCTGGGGGAGCCCCAGCAGGCAAGGATCTGGAGGCGCGCGCGCCAGTGTGCACAAAGACTGCGGAGGTTGCCACAGGCTTTTCCTAGCAGAAGGGAATCGGAAGCTCCTGACTGCACTGGACCCCAGTTCTGACTGCACTGAACCCCAGTTCCAGGCGAGCCCCTGGGGACCCACACTCTTGTGGGGGGAATCTGGACTCTCTGGCGGAGACTCAGGAGCTGGGGAAGGCAGAGGTCTGGAGGTGCGCGTGCAAGGGCAAGGCTGACGGGAAGCCAAGACTGTCTGCTCCGCCGTGAGACTCCACCCCATCCAAGCTGAGCACAGAGGCTTTTGCAATTTGGCAAGTCTAATCCTATAAGGCTGTCTCCAGCACCGAACTTCTTCCAGCGTAGACACAGCTGATCCTCACAGCCAACTGGCCTGGAGGTCAATTCCTCCCAGTGATACCAACAACAATCAAGACTTAACTACGACAAGGCTGTACACACAGTCCACAAAGGGGTGCACCAAGAGTATCCACCTCAGGTTAACTGGGGAGGCCGACCCACTGGGCCATATAGGAAACCTAGCACACAAATCTACCCTACCAACTCAGGGAAGCAGTGAAAATGCGGCGACAAAGAAACAGATCACAAATGAAAGAAATGGAAGAAAACAAACGACTGGATATAGAATTCAAAACCATGGTTATAAGGCTTTTCGAGAATATCCTAGAAAAGGCCGATAAATATAACAAGACCCTCGAAGATATGAAAAAGGACCAACTAGAAATTAAACATACACTGACTGAACTAAAAAATATTATACAGAGACCGAACAACAGACTAGCAGGGGTGAGCAAACTTTTTGACTCAAGGGCCACAATGGGTTCTTAAACTGGACTGGAGGGCCGGAACAAAAGCATGGATGGAGTGTTTGTGTGAACTAATATAAATTCAAAGTAAAGGAGCGGAGGGAAGAGCAAGAGAACCCTCCGCTCTTTCGGCTCCGTGGGCTGGATAGAACAGCCGAACAGGCCGGATCCGGCCCGCGGGCCGTAGTTTGCCCACGGCTGGACTAGAGGAACACAAGAATCAAGTCAAAGAATTGAAATACAAAGAAGCAAAAAACACTCAACCGAAAAAGCAAAAAGCAAAAAAAAATCCAAAAAGTTGAAGATAGTGTAAGAAGCCTCTGGGACAACTTCAAGCGTACCAACATCAGAATTATGGGGGTGCCAGAAGAAGAGAGAGAGCAAAATACTGAAAACCTATTGGAAGAAATAATGACAGAAAACTTCCCCGACCTGGTGAAAGAAATAGACTTACAAGTCCAGGAAGCCCACAGAACCCCAAACAAAAGGAATCCAAAGAGGACCACACCAAGACACATCATAATTAAAATGCCAAGAGCAAAAGACAAAGAGAGAATATTAAAAGCAGCAAGAGAAAAACAGTTAATTACCTACAAGGGAGCACCCATATGATTGTCAGCTGATTTCTCAACAGAAACTATGCAGGCCAGACCGGAGTGGCAAGAAATTTTCAAAGTGATGAATAGCAAGAACCTACAACCAAGATTACCCAGCAAAGCTATCATTCAGAATTGAAGGGCAGATAAAGAGCTTCACAGATAAGAAAAAGCTAAAGGAATTCATCAACACCAAACCAGTATTGTATGAAATGCTGAAAGGTATTCTTAAAGAAGAGGAAGAAGAAAAAAGTAAAGATAAAAATTATGAACAACAAATACATATCTATCAACAAGTGAACCTAAAAATCAAGTGAATTGAAAACCTGAGGAACAGAATAATCTGGTGAATATAATAGAATCAGGGGCATAGAAAGGGAGTGGACTGATAATTCTCAGGGGGAAAGGGGTATGGGGGGGTTCAGGAAGAGACTGGACAAAAATCATACACCTATGGATAAGGACAGTGGGGAGAAGGTAAGGGCAGAAGGTGGGGTGGGAACCGGGTGGAGGGGAGCTATGGGGGGAAAAAGGAGAAACAATTGTAATAATCTGAATAAAGATTTATTAAAAAATAAATAAATAAATAATTTTTTTTAAAAAAAAAAAGAAAAGCTCACTCGTTAAGCGTTTGGGGAGGACTCTGAATCAAACCAAAGCTTCAACTAACTCCTCAATGATTTAGCAAGTTGACTATGTGCTGATTTAACCATTTTGCTAAATGATCTTCTGGTACATCGGCTTTGGGATAATTGACTTTGCACAAGGAAGGCTGCCTCTGATTCTGGCCCAGCCCTGATCTAAGGAAGGATGGGGGTTCCCGCCCCCCCCCCCCCAGTGGCTTTAACAAGGATGGAATAAGGACAGCACTCACTCAACACCCCTCCTCCCAGACTCTGGGGGCAGGAGGGAGAGGGGCTGGACCTCAGGCATCTGGAGGCCACCAGATGCCGGCAGTGTATTGATTCAGGGGCCCAAAGACTCACAAGACCAATCCCCAACTCAAGGAGTTTGGTCAAATGCTAAGAAAAGAGACTAAACCTATGTAACGTGTGGTCATGATTTGTCCAAGGTGGCAAGGGAGCAAAATGGAAGCTCTACAAGCCCTACAAGATGGAGTAACAACCAAGTGGAGAAACAGACTTAGAAACAAACCCATAAACCATTGTTGACTGTGGTCCTACAATGGAGGGATGATAAGGAGAAGACAAACATAAAAACATGTTTAAATCTTCTCAACAGTATCCAAGAATAATAAGGCATAAGCGAGAGCATGTCACCATCTTGGAAAATGGGAACCTTTGCTTTGTAGCCTCCCTGGGAGAGGAAGATGGAAATCAAAAGCCAGGGGAGGTGTCAAAGCAAAGCAGTCCTCTCAGCCTTCCCCTTCCCAGCCATCAAAACCTCTTAACCAGAGGAAATGGCTCAAAACCAAACCTTCAAATCAGCTGCAAGCATACAGGAATTAAAATGCAGAATAGGGAATCCTATATAATAAAAGCCCAGTGACCAAACAGTGGAATGACCAGAATGACCGGTTGACCAGTCGCTATGATGTGCACTGACCACCAGGGGGCAGACGTTCAATGCAGGAGCTGACCCCTGGTGGTCAGTGTACTACCACAGTGGGAGTGCCGCTTGCCTGACGGGGATGAGTGGCTGCTCTCGCTGCAAACGCGGGGCCGACAGGCAGGAACCCAGGCTGCAATCATGGCCTCCTCACTTCAGGCTCCTCCTCCTCACTCCCTGTCTCCTCCTCTGGACACCCGCAGGCCACACAGCGCCGCCACCACCAGGTTCGCAGAGCTGACCCCAGAGGCTAGGAGGTGGGTTAGTGGCCACTGCAGGACTGAGGCCTACTCTGCTGCCTCTCAGTGCTATTGTCCCTGGGCTCGGCCCTGACTGGGTCCTCTGGAGAGGCAAGTGCTCCAGCTCCACAGAAGATGCCAGACCAAGTAGCAGCCGCTCAGAGGGCAGGTCCAAAGCCGCTTGGCTGACCGGGATGAGCAGCTGGGCAATCCCTGCAGGCCACGCCCCCACCAGTGCATGAATCCTGTGCACTGGGCCTCTAGTCCTATCTAATAAAGAGGAAATATACTAATTGACTGTCACACTTCACAAAGATGGTGGCACCCACAGCCAACAAGGAGGGAATATGCTAATTGACTGTCACACCCTCAAAGATGGTGGCGCCCACAGCCACAAGATGGCAGCGCCCAGTCCACTTAGCCCCGCCGGGGTGGCAGGCGGGTCCGGCCACTCCGTACGCCTGCCTCCAGAGTCCCCCAGTCCCCTCAGCCCTCCAGCCACCCAGGGCTGGCCCGAGGCTCAGGTAACCAGGGCCGGCCAAGGCTTGCGCTGCTGGCAAAGGCAGCAGCAGAGGTGTGATGGGGTGTCACCTTCCCCTGATTGCCGGGTCACCTCCCACCCCGAGGGCTCCCAGACTGTGAGAGGGGGCAGGCCAGGCTGAGGGACGCCCCCCTCAAGTGCATGAATTTTCATGCACCGGGCCTCTAGTATAGTCAATAATATTGTAATGACTGTGTCAGGTGGGTACTAGGCTATGGGGATGGGGGTGGAATCCCTTTGTAAATTACATAAATGTCTAACCACTATGCCGTATACCTGAAATGAATATAATATTGTATGTTTTTGTATGTAATTGGATTTTTTAAAATTTTTAATAAAGATTAATGAAGTTTATATTCTTTGATCTATACATTACTCTTCACTTTATCTAAAAAAAAAAAAGAAAGAAAGAAACTTTGCTTTTAAAATAAATAAATAAATCATCCTCAAACTTTTTCCCTTCCCTCACTAACATTTTGGCTTTTATAAACGTATTACAAAGGGAATTTTCCAAAGGCTAGAAGGATATCCTTGAACTTGTTATCATGGAAACTTTCTAACACATGGCAACAGTAGAGAGAAGAGTGTATAATAGGCCCCAGTTTCCTCTCACTCAAATTCAAGTTATCCAGACTTCGTCAGTGGGGTCCAATTCCCCCCAACCATTTTCAAGCAAATCCTATATAGCATTTCCTTCAGTATGTATCTCTGAAAAGGTTAAGATTCTTTCATTAAGATAAGCACAGTAGCCAAAACCGGTTTGGCTCAGTGGATAGAGCGTCGGCCTGCGGACTGAAGGGTCCCGGGTTCGATTCTGGTCAAGGGCATGTACCTTGGTTGCGGGCACATCCTCAGTGGGAGGTGTGCAGGAGGCAGCTGATCGATGTTTCTCTCTCATCGATGTTTCTGGCTCTCTGTCCCTCTCCCTTCCTCTCTGTGAAATATCAATAAAATATATTAAAAAAAAAAGATAAGCACAGTAACTTAATTATAAATAAGAAAAAATAATAATTCTGTATTATCAAATGTCCAGTAAGTGTTCAAGTTCCCCATAATGTCTACCTTTTAAAGATTTACTCACAGGAGGTGGTGGTGGGTTTTCCAACTCTTGCTACACGCCTTCTCTCTCATCCTGTGGGTGGCTCAGCCAACATCACCCAATTTCCAGCTTCTTCCCTTGTAGAATGTTTTAGGTTTTTATGAGCAAACTCTTATTCCTGGCATTTTGGCTAATTCTCTTTGGAAAGTTATTCTATGTTTCTTTTTATTTCCTCTTGAAACTCAGAAGAAAGAAAAAAAACACTGAATTTTTTTGCCTCCAATTTTCTCTTGTCCCCTATAATTGCCATCAACTTTCATTCTATTCTTAAAGGGACAATTTACTTTTACACATCTGCTTTTTTTTACTCGCTTCCATAGGGCACTCCAAAAAGCCTCGCTGTTCTATTTATTCATTCAACAAATATTTACTGGCAATTTACATGGTCCCTGATGGTACTTTCTAATATAAAGGTGACAGGCAGGCCTCAGGGCACCAGAGGAACAGCCCTCTACAAATTCACTCGACATCAGTTCTCCAAGTGTGCACTAGAGGGCGCCACTCTCCCATTGGCATTTGTTACAAAAAGTCTGGAGTGATTTCAATATGCAGCCTATTTAGGTTCTTTCTTTTAATTGAATCAATTTGACGTACAAAATTGTATAAATTTAAGATGTATAACGTTACTTTGAGACATTTATTTACGGTAATATGACTGTCCAGCTTCACTAGCAACATCAGCTGTGCTGGGAAAATGGACTATGTCGTAAATGGACAGTGACCAGTCACACCAACAACAGGTGGACACAGTTCCCGCTGCTCCTATAAACAGGTTCTCTGGAGCCCGTGTGCTTTAAACCCAGTCTCTGGGACACTGCCTGTCCCCGAGTTTCCCATGCCAAGGGAGAGAGCAGCTCAGCCCCTCACCCACGGGAACTTCAGGTCCTTCCCGCATCTCAGGTCCCTGGCCCTAGCTGCTCCGCTTCACATCAGCCCTTTAAAAATGGTTATTATTCATCACAACAGCTAGCATGCTGGTCTGAAGCATCCTGTGTTTGAAATGCGTCCCGATCTCCTAGTTGGAGAATATTAAGAATGCTGCTGGGTGTTTGTTTTACATGGGTTTAGCAGCAAGGGTGCGATGACCTTCCAGAAACAAGGAAGGTCTGCTCCAAGGTGGCTCTGCCTCTGTGGCTAGAAACTGCAGTGCTCCAGCTTAAAGGAAAAATATCCAGCTCCAGTGCCCGGAGCCTCTGCTCCAGAGTAGGGGTGCTCGCAGCTGTCTGAAGGAGCAAAGTTGGTGACAGGACCAGCGTGGGGAGCAGAGGAGGGGGTGCCGTCCAGGGGGACCCAGCTGCACCAGGGGCTGGCTGACATCTCACGAGGCCTTGGACATGGCCCATCACTGGCCTACATGGTCTATGCTTGTCACCACCCGAGAGAGACCACCCAAGTAGTCGGGTCTGCAGAAATTCACACCTGAGAGAAACCTCAGATGGCAGCCCGTATACGCCACTTACTTCATGATAGGAAAACTGGGGTCAAATGGTAAGGACCTTGGTCAAGCCCACGCAGTCGGACTAGACCCCAACCTTGGCCCCGAACTAGGTTCTGAGTCTTGTCTCCAGTCGACAGGGGCCTCGGCGCAACTGGTGAGGGGCTGCCACGAGGCGCTTAGTGCACTTCCCTGAGAGCCTACCGGTAACCAGCAGCACACAGAACCTCCAAAAAGAAGACTCTAGTCATGATCTCTTACATGTGCAAGATGCTCGGCGCACGTGGTCCTCGGAGACACTGCCGGGTCAGGCTCCCTAGAAGCAGTCTTCTGACTCCAGCACTCTCAGCAGCCACCTCTCAGGGACCGATGGAATCACCTGAAGGAGCTCAGCAGGTCTGGCCTCACTGTGGGCTGAGCGAGCAGGTGGGGCTACTTCCAGGGGCTCCCATACCCATCACCCAACTCCAAGCAGCAGCCATTATCCGCAGTAGATGGGGCGGCTCAGCTAACTCATTGCTATGCCTTTTGAGTCATGCTTCCTACAACCCTTGGACACACACCATGTTCCCTTGAACATGACTCAAGAAATGATGGAGGTAGCTGGAGGTCACCGCCCTGCTCCCACGGAGCCCCAAAGGACCACTCCTCACACCAACTGATGCCAACAGAACATTTATTCCACTTGGTCAGCCCCTGTGGTGTCAGTGGCCTACAGAAATATCCAGCCTGGATGGCCATTTAGGCACAATATTGAGAAGCCTGAGGGCGGGGATGTGGGGTGGGGGGGGGGGTTGGGGGATCCCTCCTGTCCCACTGCCCCAAGTAGGGATGGGACCTGAGGCCTCCTATGGCCATTATTGCCCCAGGGGGCAGCCCACAGCCCAATAAAATGCCCCCACGAGTGAATTCACGGGCTCTCCCCTTTCGCACCTCTTATCACAGGCCTCCAGCACTTGACCCAACAGCCAGTCAGCAAATACGTGCTGAGTGTTGAGCCCATCCCTGTGGGTTCAAGAAAAAATGGCATGACTCCTGCCCTCAGGGAGCTCACAGTCTTGTGGGAGATTTAAGACGCTCACACAGACCTTGCACCAGCACACATGCACATGCAGGAAGCTGGAGGATAAGACTGCCCACAGTACCTGAGGGTGAGTGGTGTATCAACACAGACACTGCAGAGGAGGAGGGGAATGTGAGCTAGGCAATCAGGGAAGCTAGGCCTGGGGGAGAAGAGCGCTTAGTGGGACGAGGAGTGGCACATTTCAGAGCAATTCCTGGGAAGCCAGAGGCAGGAAGGAGGAGCCAGTTATGAGTTGGGGGTGGAAGGGGGGAACGAGCCGACAGTCAACAGGGAAGGGGTGAGCTGTGAGGTTCCCTCCTTGTTGGCCAAGAATCAGAGCGAGTGGAGCTCCAGGAGCCAAGAATGCCTGCTCTTTCTCTGATCCCCCCAGAGTGGTTTGTTATCCACCCTCGGGGCCGGAAAAGGCACATGGTAGATGGGCTTCCTGACAGCCATGACCAAACCCAGTCCATCCCTGGAGCCCCCCACCACCAAACCCAACACCTACATGCCCTCATTGGTGGGCTGTGGTCTAAATTCAGTGACTAAAGCCCTGGCCACTATTGCTCAATGGTTAGAGCATCAGCCCATACATCAAAGGGTCCTGGATTTGGTTCCCTGTCAAGGACACGTGTGGGAGGCAACCAATTGATGTGTCTCTCACATCCATGCTTCTCTCTCTCCCCGCCCCCCCACTTCCACTCTCTCTGATAAGCGATGGACAAAATATCCTCGTCAGGATTAACAAAAATAATAATAATAATGATAAATTCTGTGACTAAAGACCTCTCTCTACCCCCAAGCGTTTCCCTAAAAATAACCAACTTCATGAAGTCTGGTCGCCCACCCAGCCCCGGTGGGTCACACCTTTTCTGATGGGCAGTTCATTGCAGGGAGGCCTGTAAGCTCGCTCCAGGCTACCTGCTCACGTGTGAAGACCCAGGAGTCTGGCCCGGCATCTCCCCTCCACCTGTTCTAGTGGCCACTTGGGACACACAGAAGCTTCTCTGCCAGCCTCTCTCCTTGCCTGGTGCCGGCTGGTCCCAGGATGGGGACTGTGTCCTCCTCCCCAGCCTTCCCCACACCATGCCTGGCCGAGGCTGAGGCCGGGCGTAGCTGCTGCACAAAGGGTTCCTGCTTCACCCAGCGTCCACGAAGGTCCAGCTTTCCCATCGCCCTTATGGTGAGTTCAGAGCCCAGGCCAGGAGCCCAGGGCTGCACCAGGGAGTGAGCAGCCTGGTAGCCAGAGCCAGCAACCCTGACCAGGGAAGGGCAAAGTCAGCCTCCAGCAATGCCTGGGGACGGGCTGAGGTTCCAGAGCCTGACGCGCTGTTTCTTAGGTCTGGAAGAATGGAGTGACTAACAGGGTCCCCTCCTCAGAATTTTTTATTCCTGAACAAGGGAAGGAGGCCTGACAGGGGAGGGAGGAATGCTACTGTATGGTGGACCCTCAGGGCCAGGGAAGGACAGGGTGGTGGATTGGATCCCGGGTTGAGGTTCCATCCTGGAGTCCAGGAGCTCCTGGTGTTCTGTTAGATTCGTGCGTCTACACAGGTATGCGTGGCTTCCTGGGGAGACGGTTCATCACCTTTGTTAGCTTTTCAAAGGCCTCCATGCCCCCAACTATGGTAAGAACCTTTGCTGAAAGGCAAGTGAAGCCTGCAAGTGTGGTTCACACCCGGGAGGCCGTGCCTCTGGAGCCAGGACGCTACCAGTGTGCTGTGTTCTCTGAGGCCAGGCACTCCCCATCTCTGGAGGGCCAGGCGGGGCAGAGAAGCCAGCTCTCCACACAGGCACGGTCCCTGCTGCCACACCAGCGTGGAGGTCCATGGTCAGGTGGCCAGGCAGCCAGGATGAGCTCTTCCCCAGCCATGACTCCCAACAGGTTCAGGGAGTCTTTCCCAGGGAACAGAACCTGCCTCCAATTCTGGGCTCCACCAGCCCCCTCTGCTGGCACTGCAGGGCACCTCCCAAGGTAGGTCTTAGGGCACGAGTCCTCTGCCAGGGTGCAGTTCCCAGGGTCTCCATCCTAGTTTCTGTGCCCAGATGTGCCTTGCACACTGTCCAGAGGTCCTGCCCACTCCGCATCTGTTCACAGAGACAAAGAGAGCAGGGTCAGGGCTGGGGCCATGACACAGCCCTGCCCAGCCCCGCTCTGGGGCTAGGAGAGGGCAGGCAGCTGGGCCACCTGCACCGTCCACGGGCTCAGGAATCACTCATCCATTTACAAACAAGATGACTTGGCTTCAGGACATTTTGGTGACCAGTCCCAGAGGCCCCAGGTCCCGGTTCAATCTCTTAAGTGCCAGACCACATTGCCATAGCCACCTGAGGGTGGCAGGCAGAGGGCAAGGGTTCCCAGAGGAGCCACAAAGCTCTAAGGAAGGGCAGAGGGCAGAGCCAGGTCTCCAGCACCAAACACAGCCCTGGGCATGGAGCCAGGGCTCTGTGAGTGCAGATCCTCTCCAAACCCCACTTCTTTCCTGCCAACCCACCCTTGTGGATGCCATGTGCATACCACCCATTGATGCCCCTGCCCAGGCTCCTGCCACATGGTCCCGGGTCACATTCCTACATACTCGAAGCTCCATTTTCCTATCAGTAAGAGCCTCTCTAAGGGCGGTGGAGTAGAGATGAAGGATCTTGGGGTCCAGAACCCAAAATAGGGCCCAGGCTTGCACTGCTGTCCCACTAAGTACTAAGTGGTCTGGGGCAAGCTTGGATGAGCCTCAGTTTCCTCGTCTGCCAAATGGCTGAAGCAGCCCAGGTCTCAGAGCGCCGACTTGGACTCAGAGGCCCTGGGACAAGTCCTGGCTCTGCCCTTTCTCACTGCATGACCTTGGCCAAGCCTCTTAGCTGAGGGTCTCATGTTCTCTGGCTCCGAGGAGCCCAAGACCCTCAAAGCTCCTGCTCCCCCCACTTTGATCTGTGCTCACAGGGCCTCCAGTTCTTGAATTGCACATCTGAGGTCACTCTGCTCTTTTCATCACCAGGACCCAATTCAAACCAACAAATAGCCTTGGGTGACACCAGTCACCACCACCCTACCCCCCCCCCCCCCACCACCAGCACTTTACAGTCTGTCCTCTATGCTAGTCCTCATCACGCTGTCTGAGCACCAGGCGTGGCACCTCGAGGGACAAGGCCTGTGTCTGAGCCTCCTCTGGAGAACCCAACCCAACCCAGCACAGTGCCCGGCACACGGGGTATTCAAACATGGTCTGGACCGGCGACATCACCCTCTCTTCTCTAGTGATGGCAGTTACAACCCTCACAATATCCCTCATTTTTAGCCCCAACTTACAGATGAGCAAACTGAGACATGACATGAAATGACTTCTCCAGGACACCAGACGCTGCTGGAGCCAGGCGGCTGTGCCTGGGGGCTGTGGAGAGTGGCCCTCTCCAGGTTGCTTTCCACTCTGGCGTTCTAGGAGTGAAGATTCAGTAAGAAACTGGTCACAGAGTCCTAAGGCAGCCCAGTATACCCCACCACCCCCTCCTGTCCCCACCTGACATCACCCACCCCCTCCCCGCGAGCCTGAGAGGCTCTGGCCCTGGGGTCTCACCTGCTCGCTTCAGGCCTGGCCAGCCTGAAGAGGAAAGCCAGCGCAGGGATGTACAGCCAGCCCGAGGGTCCTGAGTGAGGAGCCAAAGGCGGCCACAGAGCATGGTGGCGGCCCACTCCTCCAAGACCCCCAGCCAGCCCTGCTCATCTCCCGGGATCCCATCCAGGTGGGGATCCGCAGCCCAGTGCCACCTCCAGGGCTCACGGACACAGCTCAGGGGCCGGAAACAGCGGGCAGCCGGCCCTGCACGCATCATAGCACGCGGCCTAAATGGGCCGCCTGGCCCTCCAGACCGTGGCCGTGGCTGCGCTGGTGGGTCTTGAGCGAGCCCTCGCGCGCGAAGCTCTTGCCGCAGCGGGCGCAGAAGTAGGGCCGCCGCTCCCCAAAGACGCCGGGGCGGCGTGGGTGCGGTGCCGGCATGCGCGCGTGGGTGCGCTGGTGGTTGAGCAGGAAGCGCGGCTCCCGGAAGCAGCGGCCACACTGCGCGCACTGGTGCGGCTTCTCGCCGCTGTGGATGCGCTGGTGCGTGAGCAGGTTCTGCTTGAGGCTGAAGCAGCGCCCGCACTCGGGGCAGGGGAAGGGCCGCTCGCCGGTGTGGGTGCGCTGGTGCACCTCCAGGTTGTGCTTGACGCTGAAGGCCTTGCCACACTCGGGGCACACGAAGGCGGCCGCGCGGCCAGCCCCCGCATGCGCCTTCTGGTGCCGCACCAGGCTGGGCTGCTGCGAGAAGGTCTGGCCGCACAGTGGACAGCGGTGGGCCTGCTCCTCCGTGGGGTGGTGGATGACCAGGCCTCGCTCGTCTCCCAGACCCTCTTCCCCGTCCCCCGTGGGGGACCCGCCCCCCGAGGATGCCAACTCGGTCATGGGTACTTCCAGCTGTAATCACCAGCCCCTGGGAAGGCAGAAGCAGAGAGAGGAGTCAGGGGGGACCTGCGGATCAGCCAGCCCCAGCCCCAGCCTCAGGAAGACCACTCCACTGTCCTCGCACAACGTGCAGGATCCGCCTCTTTACAGTCTTGTTGAAGCCAGTTCCTCTGCTGCATGCCCTTCTTTCTCCTCTACCCCTTCATCACATCCTGCCCCTCCTTAGGCCCTTCCGGAGTGCCACCTCCTCCTGGAAGCCTTCCAGGAGCTCCATGGCTCAACCTTATGACCCACACTCATCACACTGCATACATGTCAGTCATGCCACCTTGTCTTCTCGCCTGTGAACACCCTAAGGACAGAGCTGCCGCCTTTGATCTCAGCACCAAGCACTGTGCCTGCCGTGCAAGGCACTGAGCAAAGGCTGAAAGGTCAGATTCAGGGGCTCCTAGCATTCATTGCCAGTTATCCTGCACGGGATGTGTCTTCTCTCTCCAGCCCGCTTCTCCAGGAGCGGGTAGGGAAGGGGCATCCCCAGTCTGGAGGGAAGGGTAGGGGATGGTTTAAAGCTATTTCTTGCAAAGCTTAAAAGAAGAAACAAAACAAAACCGCTGAGACTTGAAAGTAGCCTCAGTCAAACACTAGAGGCAGCAGCCTTGTGTATAAAAATAAGGCTTGCCTGTAAGAGGTTTGTTTGCAAGTCACTGACCCTGAATGTGAGCTCCCAGGGCAGCTCAGCCTCATTCCTCTTGGCATCCCCACAGCGAAGCCTGGCCCAGGCCGAGCAGCCCTCAGTACTTAACAAGCACCCCCAAGTGCAGCTCCATCCACTCACGCTGGTTCTTCTAAGGATCCTCTTCCCCAGGGCACCGTGTTCCTCTTCGATTGTTTCCCATTGAACTCATGACAGCCCTGAGGAAAGGGCAGGGCTCACTGAACCCCAATTTATAGATGGAGAAACTGAGGCCCAGTGAGGTCAGCTTACTTGCCCAAGGTCACACAGCAAGGTGAGCCAGGACAAGGCCCTCATTTCTTGACTCACTGTCGAAAGCTCTTCTCAATGTATTAGCTAGCTGCTCACCAACTAAACTCTCCTCAAAATATACACATCACAAGACCAACACCATCATCCCAGCCACCAAAGAGCTATGGATACCCAAAGGGCCACTGCTCCCATAGAGCACTGTCTGCTGCCATCACCCCCATGCCTCAAACACCCTTGGGCTCCTGCTTCTGCAAGCTCTGAGGCCTGCTGCTCCAGAGCAGCTGACCTGGCCACTCCCCTGCCTTCCCCCACCCCCATCAGGGGAGCTTGCTGGCCCTTCCCCTGGACCTCCATGCAGGATCTCACTGCTTACTGCAACCTCAGTCAGTCTGCAGAGTGAGGCTTCAAAGATACCCCTTCCCTCTCCCTGAACCCTCAGGCCAGGAGGGAACACACCCTCACCCTGAAGAAGGGGACAAGTATTACTTGAAATAGACCCACCCCACCCACAAGTGTTTCCCCAGGCAGCTGCATTGACATGCAAAGGCAGATCATCACAGTCCCCTTGGCCAGTCTCAGCCTGGCCTGGTCACTGGGCAGCCTCCCCACTTTCCTCAGTTGTACCCCTAACCAAGACCCCGCCCGCTGAGAGGGTCCAAGGTCATGCCCCGCCCTTCTCCCCCAAGTTTCTCATCCCATCCCACACTCACAGCCCAGGCTGCGCCCCTGTTCCTCCCGTCTCCAGCAGTGCCTTTCCTCTAGTCTGCGCTGCCCAACGCAAATACGGTAACTCCCGCAGCGACTCCTGCGCCCCTTCTCTCTCGCCTCCATAAAGATGGCCAGCTTCGCGCACCGGGGTTCTTATCAAATAGCTGCATTAGTCAGAAGAGCTGACCCCACCCACCCGACCCACACCCCCAACCCCAGCACAACCCTGCCAACTCCTGGGGCCACAGTGATCCTGGAGAAATATGGTAAACTCTGTGTCGCAGCCCCACCCCTATGAAAATACGTAGGTCAACCCCCCCGCCCCCGCAACCCATCCCACCCCGCTGAAAGCCCCGCTCCCTTAAGGAATGAAAGCAACCCACCCGCACCCCGCTCCCACGGCGCTCCCCGTGGAATCACGCCACCCTGGATAAATACGTAATTAAGTCGCAGCGCACCCCAGTCTCAGAAAGGGCCTGCGCAGCTCCCCGCAAATACGGTAGTGCTCCCGCAGTGACCCGCCCCCAGGGTCCGGCACTGGCCTAGGTAAATACGGTAATCTCCAGCGCGGCCGCGGCCGGCTGCCCGGGACTCACATGGCGCCGCCTCCCGAGCCGCCGTCTCCGCAGCGCAGCAGCCGTCACTGCAGCCGCACAGCAGCCCCGTGAGGCTGGGAGGTCTAACGCGCCAACAACCGGGCTGTGGACAAAGGAGGGCTGCGAGACCTGCGCCCGCCGCGCAGGAGAGGAGCTAGGTTGGCGCTGGTTCTGGGCAGGTCACCCCAAGTCCCCGGGCCCTCCTGCCCCAGACATTTCCATTTCAGGATTCCTGAGACCCCCAATTTAGCAGTTAACACCTCATTCTGAGGCAAGGCTACCCTAGCCAGGCCCACAAACCTACCCAGAAGCTAGGAAAAGTGTCCGTGAAGCAAATTTTTCCCTTGCAGGGGAGAGAAGGGGAGTGGGGGCGAATGCAGCCCTTGGCGGAGACTGGGGGGCGGGGGTGGGGGAGCTGGGTGGGAGACAGCAGTGGGAGGCGCAGTTGACAGCTTTGCCAAAGCCTGCCCTCCTGTGTGTCCGGGTTATGCCACTAGGATGGCGGGAGGACTGGAAGAAGAAATTACACCCCTGTGGTCCCGTCCTCCTCAGAAGTGAACCCAAAGAAAACTCATAAAACCAGGGGAAGCAGCTGGTGTGGACAGGGTTGGGCTGAATTCCAGTTTGCAACTGCCATTTCATAATAATACACCTTACTTATATATGGCTTGTCTCTTTACAGAGCCCTTCCCATATATTATCCGGTGGGAGCCTTCTAATAACCATGCGCCGTCCAGGTTATACAGGTGTTATTACCCTATTTTATAGATGAGAACATAAAATCAAACTGAAGCACAGAGTGGCTTCCCACTGCTGAGGCCCACAGCTCTGAGTGGTACAGCCCGTCGGAAGGCGGGCCCACCGCCCAGAAACAGAAACCTGGTATGATGACTGGGATCAGAAGTCACAATGCCATCTTGGCTTTGTGGATAGAGCGGGGCCTGCAAACTCAAGGGTCCCAGGTTCGATTCCGGTCAAGGGCATGTACCTTGGTTGTGGGCACATACCCAGTAGAAGGTGTGCAGGAGGCAGCTGATCGATGTTTCTAATTCTCTATCCCTCTCCCTTCCACTCTGTAAAAAATCACTAAAATATATTTTTTTAAAAAAAGAAACTGAGCCAGGAAGGGAAAGTGACTTCTTAAAGCTAAAAGTTCTAGAGGGACGTGGACTAGCCTTTTTCTCCGTGGCCCCTCTGTAGCTGCCAGGTCCAGGAGCCGTTGGGATTCCGCAAGGACAGGCAGTTGGGATTCCGAAAGGCAGGGCTCTTCACAGCAGTCAGGGATGTGGCTGGTCAGGTGGCACTCTCCCAGCTCATGAGGTCCTCCCCCCTATGCCTCTGAGAGCCCTGGGAACTGAAGGATTCCAGGTGGGGTCCACCCAGCAGTAAAATCAATCCCTACTCCCAACATCACAGCTTGTTCCTCTCCAGGGAGTAGACTGTCTGCCCCAGAAGGTCCGCCCAGGGCACTCTTGCCTCTTGGGACCTCATCCATGCTGCTCAGAGGCACCTGACTGGGACAGATGGGACTTCGTGAGTTAGACATCCCAAGGAGATTGGTATTTCAAATAGAGGCAACAGAGAGAGAATTCTGGGAAACCCCAAGAAATGAATCCAGCAGGGTAGATGGCACCCAGGGATAAGGGTAGAGTTCCCATGGCATTGACAACAGGATCCCTAACCACTAGTGACACCCCACACCCACCCTCTGCCTGAGTGCTGGAGCTCTGATCATAGGACAGCCACACCTCCCAGCTCCAGCTTTTGTTACCACTAGCTGTCATGTCTCTTGCAGGCTATAGGAGAAATGGGGACAGTTAAAAATGACCAGGTTTTCAAAAGCAAAATCAATAATATACCTGAGGATGTAGCCCATATTTTTAGCAGCATTTTCTAGGTAAGCTGTGCCAAAATGGGAAAGGAGCATAGCCTGGGGGAAGAGGGGAGCAGGCTGACAAGACCACCTGAAACTCATCCTGTCTCGGTGGGAATGCCGAAGGCCAAGGGCCCCAGGAGGCTTCCCGTCTCTGCTCGGCCACTGCCTGATTTCCACTTTGTTTCTGTGATTTCATACACATGCACCTCCTCCCACATCTCCCCTCCGCCATTCTCGCGTGCTCTGATGAACACAATACTAGTAGAATGGCAGTGTGGAAGCATTCTACAGCAGTCATGCTTCTTCCTACAGGCAGGGCCAGTGGCTGCCGTAGCAATCACCCCCACTCTGCAAGGCTCGTGTGACAGCTGGACTCTGGTCCCTAACAAAGGCCTGGGCTGCGCACAGGGTCCCAGAGAACAGATGGCCTGTGGTCCCCTTATGGGTATTGGTGCCCTGCACTGTATCCCCCACCCTACCCCCAGGGGCACACCAGATGCACGGCCATCACCCGTGTGCTCCCCTAGACAGCTCCAACCGCTGCTCTCACAGATACCAGCCTGCCATCCTCCAGCTCCTGTTCTGCCTGCATCCCCAGGGCTTTGCTCTGCAGGACAACCATCTCCTGTGACCAGCTCCTCCCATTTCCCCGGATTGGATGGTGATCACTAACATCAGATTGGGATTCAGCACACTTTTGCTTTCCCACCAGGTTGTGAACTTCAAAGGGCACAGGCTGTGTGTTCAGTATCTTTGCATCACAAGTGCCCAGCATACAATAAGTCCTCAATCCAATGTCTATTGAATGAATGAATGAATGAATGTTTACAAGCGACACCTGAGAGCTGTGGTGGCCAGCAGGGCGCTAATGCAGTATAAAGAATGAGGAGCAGCAGGCAGAACTGCCCCAGTCACAGCTTTGGGCTGGAAAACCTGCTGAGATCCAGCTGCAAATGTGGGGCTCTGGGTGCGAGGTCACATCTGCTTCAAAGTTCTCTCTCCTCTAAGCTAAAACCCAAGACGTGACCTATGACATCAATTCAGCCACGCCCTTCAACTTGCAGCGGGTCTACTTACCCCTGGGGATGGTTCATTCCTTATGGGGACTGAGCTCTGTTTGGGGAAACCCTTCCCACAGTACAACTCCCACTTCTGTAAATGCTTTGCAGGTAGCGATAATGACAATGTCACCACAATAACGCCCATAGCTACCACTTATGGAGTGCCTGCTGTGTGCTGGGACCATACATAATGCTGTAAGTAGGTTACTTGCCCAAGTCTCACAGCTTAAATGGCAAATCCAGAATTTAGTCCCAGAACTACCTGACACAATCCACTATTCCCAATGACAAAAGCAAGCTCCTTCTAGATCTGGGTGGGGGAAGGGGGAAGGGGAAGGGAGAGAACATTTCTACTTCTCAATAGGAGCATAATTCCTAGAGCTATACTGTCTAGTAGCCACATGTGGCTATTTGAATTTAAATTAATTTAAATCAAATAAAATTTAAAATTCACTTCCTCAGCCTCGATAGCCACATTTTAAAATTTTCTTTTTTATTGATTTGAAAAAGAAAGAGGAAAAAAATGTTAATTTGTTGTTTCACTTCGTTGTGCATTCACTGGTTGATTCTTGTATGTGCCCTGACCAGAGATAGAACCTGAAACCTTGGTGTATCGGGACAATGCTCTAATCAACTGAGCTCCCCAGCCAGGGCCTCACTAGCCACATGTTAAGTGATCAAGCACCACTGACTGAGGCCACGGCATCAGGCAGCAAACAGGACATTTTCATCATCACAGAAAGGTCTGCGGGACTAGCTGGTCTAGCACCTCTCCCTCTAGCTGAGTAGCCTAGGAGGAACCTTTCTGACTTACCCCAGAGGACAAGCTGCGGACACCATGCATTTCCCTCCCTTCTATGCTGTGATCCTGTCAAGGCAGTGATATGTGAAAACATAATGGTTTCAGCCCCAATACTATTCCTGTTAACAAAGGGTCTAGGATATTTCTTTTCCAAACCCAACTACTTAAAAAAGAAAAAATCTCAGTAGCATCCCTAACTTACACTAGGCACTCACTACCACCTCCCTACTGGGCCCACTCTCTCCCAGGTCAGTGCAGCTGCCCGCATCCGCCTTGGCCTCCAAGTTCTCTCTCCCAGGGAAAGCTCCCTGGGGCTGGGCAGTGGGGAACCAAATCCTGGCAAGGAGGTTGGCCACCTTACTGCTGACTTGAAGTTCATGGTGCTTGCCAGAGCACAACCACTTTCCAAGGACTTAAGTCAAATTTTTAGCTCCCAGCCTGCTCCTAAGGATGGAATGCAAGGATTATGCAGGCGGTTCCAGGACCCCAGCTCCACCACGCTCACGTGGCCTGCTAGAAGCTTGGCCACGGGTCCCCACCACAGACTTGCACTTACCTGGCCATGGACAGGATATGTTCTTTAAGGTTTTTATGTCTTTAAACATGGTGGTTTTCTATTCCCTTCAGCAACCCTTTGATCTCCACGTGCTCCTGAGCATTTTGAATCATAAACCACTAGGATAGGCTTGACCTTCTTGTCTTTGATTTCATGGTGTGGCTCTTGCTCAATATTCTCTGGCCTAGTGTTATTATTTTAAAATGAAAGGCAATGGAAATTGAAGTTGACAATGTCAGGCCTCCCTTGGAGAAGCCTGTGATTGTGACTGTGGAAGAGGGTTAGGTTAACTGGAGACCTGGGACCTGCTGTCAATTTGCAACATGACCTGCTGGACAAGTCCCACAGTCCCCATCCCCATTTCCTACATCATTACCTGCCTATGTCACTGCCTGGTGGTGAGACCAAACAAGATGAACAAGAAAGCCTCCCTAAGAGAGCCGGGGCTGGGACAACTGGTTCAAGAGCTGACCATATGGATTGTTCCAAACTGTGTGTGCATTAAAGCGATATTCTGTGAAGGTCAGTGGGCTCCTCAGGGGAGAGACTGTGATTGCTATTGACTGAATCATGTCTCTCCCCCCGATGCCCCCCGCAAAAAAAAAAATCCATATTTTAAAGCCCTGACCCCCAATGTGATGGCATTTGGAGATAGGGCCTTTGGGAGACAGGTATGGATGAGGTCATAAGTGTGGGGTGCTCATGATGAGATTAGTGTCTCTATAAGAAGAAGAAGAGACCAGAGCACTATTTTGGGCCCTTTCTCCCTCCCCCGACCACTCACCACCATATGAGGACACAAAGAAAAGGTCATCTGCAAGGCAGGAAGCTCTCACCAGGGACCAAATCTGCCACCACCTTGATCTTGAACTTCCCAGCCTCCAGACTGCATTGTGTAAGCCCCCAGTGGTATTTTACTATGGCAGCCCAAGCTGACTGATACAGTGGCTTATACATCACAGCATCCCTGAAGTCTGACACAGTGCCTATCACACAGGAGGCTTGGTTAATGGGTCAATGTGTGCCATCCCGACCTGGTCAACAGGTCACGCACCTTTGATGGGCTTGGCCCTATCCCCATTGTGACCCAAAGCACCCATTTGTGAGAGACTCTGTCACCTGGGGTCAGTGAGCAGGCATCCTCATGATTTTGCTTGGAGGGAAAAAGCTGCGATTAGGCCTCATTAACCTCAAGTCCTACCAATACAGGTGTTTGATTTGATCACTGAACACAGTCTACTTGTGGAAGATAACAAGCTATGGTACAGAAATTCCCCTGCCTGTCGCTGCAGTATGTGTCTGCCCTGGCCCTCAGGCACCTGATTCCATGGGCTCCAGTGTTTCTGCAGGTCCGTCCTTGCAGACAGTGGCTCTCTATTACAGGCATGGTATTCTAGGATGCCTTCCTGGAGTAGGTGTGCTCACTTGAGTTGGTCTCCGGATTTGATAAGTGGCAAAGAGGAAGAAGCAAATGACTCTTGAGCCTTCCCCATGGTTAAGGTAGGTTTTGGGTTGTTATTTTATTTTGTTTTTTATTGATTTCAGAGCGGAAGGGAGAGATAGAAACATCAATTATGAGAATTGTGGACCTGCTGCCTCCTGCACACCCCCTACTGGGGATCGAGTCTGCAACCCAGGCATGTGTCCTGCCCAACACATGTGAACTACTGCTTCATAGGTCTATGCTCAATCACTGAGCCACACTGGCCAGACTAATGAGATCCAAACCTACTGTCTGGGGGAGGAGCCAGGCAGGCATTACAGGGAGAAAGGGGAGCACTTAGGGCTGGTGTGGGTCAGAGAGGGGGCCTAGGAAAACTGTTCTGATTTGGCTTCTGCCTGGTCCTGAGAGTTGATTGAAGGATGGGCACACAGCATGGTTTATGATCAAAGACCTGGAACACAAGTCAGAGCCCTGGCTGAACACTAACCATTACCAAATGTGTTCCCCAGGTAAACTGAATCACCACCTCCACAGGTCTTTCTGTGATGCTACAATTAGAACTCCTGCCAGATGAAAGGGATTAAACAAAACCTGGAAAGAGGAGTAACCAGAAGCCAGGTGAACACAGCCAGGTCCTGGAAAAGGAAACACATCTCTGAGTTCAGAGAACCCCACAAGCCCTGGGAGGCAGGTACACATAGTTCATCCTCCTACAGAATTAGCTAGGTCCCCCCCTTTTTCCTCCCACCTATCCAACCCTAGCACCCAAACACCCCCTCCTGTGGGAAAATATAGTCCAAGCTACAGCTGGGCTGAAGCTCTGGGTTCAGCTTTGGAAAAGCATGAGGAGTGACTTTTGGGGGCTACAGGTTGAGGGGAATATGTGGAAAGAGATAAATTGTATTGGAAGAGGGGAAAAGAGAATTGGGTGTGGGCAGTTGCTCTGCTTGTGGCCAAAGCTCCTTATCCTGGTCCTGGGGCAAATGGTCCCTCAGAGCACACAGAGACCTGGAGATCATAGATCCAGAGACCGGAGATCAAGAAGGGAAGCTTAAGAAAGACAATGAGACCATGTGAGATGGTCAATCCTTCATTTTTCTCTTCTGTGACACTGCCATGATAAGGAGCTGAGTCAGCCACCGGGCATGCCCCAGGCCCACGGAGTAGGAGCAGCAGGCTTGGCTCTTCCCTGCTGCAGGGCCCTTCCCAAGCCACCAAACCTCAGCTGAGACCACACCCCTTGTGCCCCAGCCCCTGACCGTCTCACACATGCCCGTCCTCAGGACAGGCGGGCCATAACAGCACCCTATGCAGTGGGGCACTCACAGTCAGGACCATAGAACCATTCACTCCTTCCAAAACTATGTGCTGAATGGCCATTAAGTGCTGGGCATTGTCTTTGCACTGGGAATATACTTGCCCCTGCCTCACCTGTGCCTGCGTGTGGCAGGTGGCACTACAGCTGACCAGTCCAGACCTGGGCCATTTCACACCAGGGAGCCTCTCCTTCAGCCCTCAACAGGCCCCCACCTGGCGCCTGATTGCTGGGGTCCCACCTCTGAGGAAGTTTACGGGGTTGGCCCTCAACCTGTCAGGGACACATCCCAGCTCCAGGGTGAGGAATGCCTGATCCCACCTCCTCCCTCAGCCTACGGGGACCTTTTGCGGTCTCCCTTTGGGATGCTTCTGGAATTCTGTTCTCAGGCCTTCAGAGCCTTGTGATAGGGTCTTACCCGCTGGGGTTCTAAAAGCCACCATTCTGGCCATTCCCCACAGGCACCCCCGCAAACATCCCCCCGCAGATCCCCTTCGGTCCAGGTGCACTAAAGCGCTTCGACCTTGACGCTGGGGGTGGGCGACAGGGTCTCCAGGTGCACGCGCTGGTGTTTGAGCAGGTGCTGCTTCTGGCTGAAGCTGCGCCCGCAGGCGGCGCACCGGTAGGGCCGCTCGCCCGTGTGGTTGCGCCGGTGCCGCGTCAGGTTGGGCTTCTGGCTGAAGCGGCGGCCGCACTCGGGGCACGGGTAAGGCCGCTCGCCTGTGTGGATGCGCCGGTGGACGGTGAGCGCCGACCACCACGCGAAGCTCTTGCCGCACTCGTTGCAGATGAACTGGCGCTGCTCCCCGGGCCCAACCAGATCCTCCTGCGCGCTGCACCACCGCACGTCCGCGGGTCGCCGGGCCGATGGGGGACTGTGCGGTGGCGCCGACAGGCCCTGGGGGCCTTGGGCCTGAGACTCGGGGCCCAGCAACTGGGCAGTGGCGGCGCCGATGTGTGCGCGCTGGTGGGCCCGCAGCGCCGCGCGGCTGGGGCAGCTCTGGCCGCAGACAGGGCAGCGCGCCGCCTGGGCGCCTGGCAGGTGCGTGCGCTGGTGCTTGAGCAGGTGCTGCTTCTGGCGGAAGCTGCGGCCGCAGTGCGGGCAGGGGTGCGGGCGCTCGCCCGTGTGGTTGCGCAGGTGCCGCGTCAGGTTGGGCTTCTGGCTGAAGCGGCGGCCGCACTCGGGGCACGGGTAGGGCCGCTCCCCCGTGTGGATGCGCCGGTGGATGTTCAGCGACGACCACCACGTGAAGCTCTTGCCGCACTCGCTGCAGATGAACTGGCGCTGCTCACCGGGCCCCGTGGCAGCGGCGGCAGTCTGGGCCCCCACTTGGCGCCACCAGTCCTGGAAAAGCCCCAGCCAGGCCCACTCGGGGCGCCCCCGCGGCAGCCCCGGACGCAGGCGACAGCCCCCGCAGGCCGCAGATTCCCGGAGCAGCTCGAACAGCCTGGCACGGGCGCCCTGGCGGTCCCGGACATGCGCTCGCTGGTGGATGCGGAGGCCCACCTGGTGGCGGAAGCAGCGCTCGCACTCGGGACACGAGTAGGTGGCGGGCCGAGAATGGGTCTTCTGGTGTTTGAGCAGGTGCTGCTTCTGGCTGAAGCGCCTGGCGCACTCGGGGCAGCGGAAGGGCCGCTCGCCCGTGTGCTGCTGCTGGTGGCGCGCCAGGTTGGGCTTCTGGCTGAAGCTCTTGCCGCAGCTGCCGCACAGGTAAGGCTTCTCGCCCGTGTGGGTGCGCTGGTGGATCTTCAGGGACGACCACCAGCTGAACCTCTTCCCGCAGTCCAGGCACACGAAATGACCCTCGCTGGCAGAAAGAACGGGACTCAGGGGGCCGGGGGCTGCCCCCGGAACCTGGCCTGCCAGCCCAGCATCCTGCTCAGTGGGAGGGGTCCACCTGGGACCCCCAGTCTCCTCCTGTCCCCCCAAGGATCGCGGTTTCCCCAAAGCCTGGCATGGTGGGAGGCCCAGGGGCTGCTGGAAAATGTTTTCCTTGTCCTTGGAAAGCGCGGCCGGCGGCGCCAGGGTCTGCAGCAGCCACTCTGGCTTCTCTTGCTTGATCTTCATCACCAGGTGGTCTCCTGCCAGAGGCAAAGGGACAGAGGACGGGGAGAGTCAGTCACTGCTCTGAGCTCTGAGGGAGACTTGCCTAGAGGACAGAGCAGGAGGGCCAGAGCATAGCAGAAAATAAGACAGGGCCGAAGAATGCACAAGGAAGAGATTTGAAAGGGAAGAAGAGGAAATGGGGAAAGGAGAAAGAAGACAGGAGGGGAAGGAAGGGCAGTAGGGCAGGGGCAGGTTGGGGTTTGGAGGACAAAGGGAAAGATGCAAAACAAGAAAGCTGGTCCTGGCCCGGTTGTTCAGTGGTTAGAGCGTCAGCCTGTGCACCAGGGAGTCGCGGTTTCGATTCCAATTAAGGGCAGGTACCTGGGTTGCAGGTTCAATCTCCACCCCGGCAACCAATCAATGTGTCTCTCTTATATTGATGTCTCACTCGATCTCCCTCCTCTTTCTCTCCCCCTCTCCCCTCCCTTCCACTCTCTCTCAAACTCAATGGAAAAAATATCCTCAGATGAGGATTAACAACAACAAAGAAAGGAGGGAAGCTAAGTGAAGCTGCTGTGCCAGGACACACCAGCTGCCCCCTGCTCTGCCCGAGGCCCAGGAGATGCTGAGACAGTTAAAGACACCCATCCAATGAGATCTTCCCTGGAGAGCAAGCAGAACATGGCCAAGTTCAAACATCTTCTTTTCCAAAGGATCATGTGCTGCGAGTTTGCTAAGCGAGTCTGTGTCCCGTCCCTCAGTGGCCCATGTCACTGCCGGGCCCTCTCCAGGGTGGCAGCCATGGTGTGTGGGCACCTCACCTGCTGGGACCTTGGCCATTTGGCAACATCACTTTTCTTCAACAAAAGCAAGAACAAGAAAGTCAGCCAGAAAGGTCTCAGCACCAGAACAGGTGAGCCTTGTCTTTGTACTAAACCTAGGCTCCTCTACTCCCGGGTCCCACACATAGGGCTGCTCAAGTCTACAGGGGCACTTTGTTCCTCTGGCTCATGGACATCAGCCTGATGGAAAAGGTCTCTACAGACACTGAATACAGACTATATGTTTCCATTATATGAAGTTCAAAAGCTGGCAGGACTAATGGATGAGTTAGAAGCCAGGATAAAGGCTCCCTTCTAGAGCACACTGTTTGGAAGGGGGCAGGAGAGACTTCTCATTCTGGCAATGGTCTCTTTCTTGATCTGGGTGCTGGTCACATGGGAGTGTTCATATCATAAGAATTTATAGAGCTCCTGAACTATGCACTTTTCTATGTATTACACTTCAATAAAAAGTTTACATTCGATTAAAGAAGGTAAAATGAAACAGTTGTGAACAAAGAAGAGAGAGAAGCTCTAAACAACAGGTTCCAATATTTAAAAGACAATAAATCCAGAGGAAGTAGGAGGGAGGAATTAACAAAGAAAATAGCACATGTGTGCATGCCAGTGTCTGTGCATGTGTGTGTGTGTGCGTGCTTGTGTGTTCCCTTGCCTGGCAAGTTTTGAACTGCCCTCTGTCATTTTTTTAGTTCTTATAATCTGTCCTTGTCCCATTCTTTGAAGACCTTCCACATCCTGCAATTCAACACCCTCTAAGTGAGGGCAGCTTTGGAGGGACACGAAGACGGAAGACGTGCCAGGGAAGGAAGCCATGGTTGGCTCACACCTTTCCATCTTCTGTCTTACCTGTGCTGGCACCTGCCAGGCTGCTCTCCATCCCGGGGGACCCACGGTGCCCTGACTCGGTCTGTGCGTGAGATGGGAGCAAAGGAAACAGAGTTGGCCTGTGGGACAAGGACAAAAGGCTTTCCCAGTCCTCGTGCCACCTCACAGAATGCATTCCTTCTTCAAGAGCTTTTATGTCCATTACCTCAGCTAAAATGTGCAGGATTTTTTAAATTGCACACATACCTGCTAGGCAGGTAAAACAAGCATGATTCCCATTTCATGAATAGGAACCTGAGGTCAGACAGGGCCACTGACATGCCCCAAGTCACATAGGTGCTGAATGGTGGAGCAGGGCAAGATCCCAGGCCTTCTAGCTCCCAGACTAAAGCTCAGGTCCAGGCTCTCAACATCTGCAGGGCGGGGTGTGAAGGACACTGCAGGGGAGAAACTCAAATGAGTTAGTGGCCTGAGAGGTCTTGCAGACACCCAGGAAGGCAGAATTGTGCTTGTGAAACCACGGCCCTCCTCTCTCTAAGTCCCCATCTTATGTCCCAGCACAAACCCTCCCAAGGAGCACTCCATGCAAGAACGCACAGTCCAGCTGGGCTACGTGTCCACCAATCCATGGCTCACCTTGCTGGTTAACGTTCCAGTTGTTAGAACATTTCCTGATGGTTCCTCATGCCTGGAACATGATGTGGTACAGGTCATGCTGCTCAGAAGCCTCGGGCTTTGCACTGGCTGCCCCTCTGCATGGGGTGTTCTGTCTCAGATCTTGGCGTGGCCCCCCTCACCTCTTTTAGGGCTCACCTCCTCAGCGCGGCCTTCCCTGGCACTCTGGGTAAAGTCACAAGCCTCACTCCACCTCGCACTCCTCCAGGACACTTTGCCACCTGACATGGTATTTACTTTGCTTATTCCCCTTCGTCTGGAGGACAGGAATGCTTCGTGCCCACTGAGGAAGGCCCGGGACCTGGGACAGAGCCCCACACAGAGAACACCTGACAGCGGTGTGTGGCACTCAGAGGTAGACTGTGAGCAGCCTGCAGTTCACTCTCTCCACCCAGGTACCATGGACTGCCTCTGCTATGGAAAGGATTCTTGTTTCACACGCCTTCTTCCCCATAGACCCCACACTCCCAAAGAGCCCCATTGAGGACCTGTGGCTCTCAGATCAGCTCCAGCAGCTGCTACCATGGGGCGTTCCTGGCCATCAGCTGGAGCTTCCTCCAGGGCACCTCAGTCCAGCCACCCTCACAAGAATCCCTGTCTTATCTTGCTCCCTACCCCAACCTGGGGCCCTCGAGAGCCCCCCAGAGCTCCCATCCTAAGGGTCCCCCCTCTCCTCTCCCAGGTCCCCTTCCCAGGCTGGGAAACTGGACCCTGCCAAAAGAAGTGGGGTGGGAGGAGATAAGGGTAAACATGAATCTAAAATATAGAAAAAAAACATTTTCCCTAGTGCAGAAAGGGAAAGAGACCCCGCCCCTTTCCTTCAGAACATTTCTTTAGAAAACTTCTAAACATAGGTTCTTTCTCTGTCTCTTGAGATGTACATAAATCATTTTAAAGGCAAAATAAGCCTCTTGCCAGCTTTACAACCCAGGAGCATCTCTCTCAGGGACCTGGAAGCCATCTCTTTGAAATGTAAATATCAAGGGAAACAGGCCCTTGTCTCCCAGTCCCCATGGGAGGCTGGGACTAACCTGGGTGGACACCTGCCTCCAAGCTGCAAATCGACCTCCTGTCATAAAGATATGAGAAGTGTGTTTTTCCTCTGGATAAAGGCAATTAACAAACACCCCCATTACCAGGTGAATCTAGGATGAACTCTGTGACAAATGGTCAAGTCCTCTCACCGGAGAACTAGTGACAGTGTACCTGGAGAACATGTGTGTAACAGGTTGCACCTGCTGGGATGTGTAACAGGTGAGATTTCTTCCTGTTTTTGCAATCTCCTGGTGGACTTCCTGTGATGTGCATCTCATTCTGGTGTGATGATTATTCAATAATAAAAACAAAGACCCTAGCCGGTTGCTCAGTGATTAAAGTGTCGTCTGGCACATGGACGAGTCCAGGGTTCAATTCCCGGTCAAGAGCATGTACTTTGGCTGCAGGTTCCCCAGCCCCTGCAACCAATTGATGTTTCTTTCTCTCTCTCTCTCCCTCCTCCCTCCCTTCCACTCTCTCTAGAAATCAATGGAAAAACTATCCTTGGGTAAGGATTAAACATAACAAAACAAACCTGTTGTTTCTCTCCTACTTTTGTGAGGAGCTTTTCTGAGTTGGCAGGCAATTTTGTTTTTAATTCTATTTCCCCAGTAGGGTGCACTCCTTCTGTGGTTTATAGACACCAAAACCTGCCTGTGGGGCAGAGAAAGGGGAGCCCGGAGAAGAGGGGAGGAAAGGCCCACTGTGGGGGCCCTGATACACTCTGTGTCACACGCCTTGGGGAAGCCTCTCACCAATGTCCACCTAAAGAGGCTCAGGGGATTGGCGAATAGGGAGGCCACCAAAAGGTGGGGAAACTCAGGGGGCAGGAGCCAACTTCAGTGTGAGGACAGAGGGTGGGGCTTGGCCTTATTCACAAAACCCTAACATGACACAAGAGGCCCCTTAGCCTAATCAAATCAGTCCTATTTGACTGATTCTGTCTTCCAAGAGGTATTAAGACCTAAAAATCACCTCGGGCCCTAGCTGGTTTGGCTCAGTGGATAGAGCATCAGCCTGGGGACTGAAGGGTCTCAAGTTCCATTCCAGTCAAGGGCACATGCCCAGGTTGCAGGGTCAGTCCCCAGTAGGGGGCGTGCAAGAGGCAGCTGATCAATGATTCTCTCTCATCGTTGATGTTTCTCTCCCTCTCCCTTCCTTTCTGAAATCAATAAAAATAAATATATTTTTAAATCACCTCGGGTGACAGAAAGACTTCAATTCTTAGTGAACAATTCACAGTGAATTAATTACCTCATCCCTGGGTACCCCTGGGCTCACTAGGGCTTGTGGTCGGAGTAAGACAGAAGTGGACACGAAAGGAAGTGGACCCTCATGGGTCCCAGGGGAAGAAATAAGAATGAGAGGGCAGGGGTAGGAGGAGCACGGAGGACAGGAACAGGAGGTAGGCAGGCCATGTCTTGGGGGCCCACCTCCACCTGTGTGCTCAGGTGGGACATCTGGAAAACAGGCGAGCGGGTGTCCTGCAGACAAACCCTGAAGTAGCCAAACCCAGGAAAGTCCCTCCCCATAGCCACTTCTTTCCAGGTCGGCCAGGTCACCAGGTACACCCGCCCCACCCCAAGCTGTGCCTTTTTCATCCTTCTCTCTTATTCTGCCACCCAACAGTCTCACGCCACCTGACGCAGCGGTTAACCTGAGAGATGCCCAGGAACCCATCCAGCAGGCTGCCTAGCAAAACACCCCAGCCAGAAAACAGGAGGCTATGGGGCCAGTCTGCCACCCCCAACAGTGCCCACTGAGTCTATGAAGGCCGCTTGGCCCTGACCCCACACTCCAATGACCTTTCCCTGGCGGCCCAACAAGTTCTGCCCTGATCACCATCCCCTTCCCAGGCCCTGGCTCCAGGCCCAACCCTCCCTACGTGGGGTCAGGCTGCAGCTGGGATGTGAGTCCCCTCAGCTGGGGCAGCTGCCATGACAACTGCCAGACCACACAAAGCGGGGATTGTGGCCTGTGGCAGGTGGTGAGGTCTGGGGCAGGGGAAGGTAACAAAGGCGCTTTGGTCTTAGCAGAAACTTGGGGGCGGGAAGGGGCGGACAGCAGCTGGGTGAGGAGAAAGGCCACAGTGCAGGGACATGTCCAGGTCTCCCACATCCTCCCAAGCTCAAGCCCCTGGAGCTTTTCCACCAGCCAAGCACATCTCTCTTCAGAGACTCAGGCCCCTAATGGGGAAGAAGTGGATAGTGCCTCACGTGTCCTTTGTCACCAGTGGAGCAGGGACTGGCCACATGCCCTGCACCAGGAGCTGAGGCTTTCAGGGATGGCCCAGCTCATAGGCCCTGCTCAGTCATGAGCCCCGACCCAGGGCTGCACCCATGTCCTCACTGTCTGCCATGCTCACTTATACCAACAATCCTGCCCCCACAGGAAACTGCAGGCAAGGGGACAACCTTCCCCAGGTACCCCACCACATCGAGCTGGCCTCCCGCTGCCCCTTGGTCCATGCTTCCCTACTTTCTCTTAATCACTTCTCTCCCAACCATCTGCTGGTTTAACCCCACCTGGCCCTCCGTGCCTTGCCCACTCTAACCAGCCTCCTACCCTCTGCCATGTGCTCTAGTCTGGCTGGCCCTACTCTCTGCTGGCTGATTCCTCAGTGGGTGGGGTCGGGGGGAGGGAGGGGGCGGCTGAGAGCTTGGGATAGGGTTTGCTTCTTTTTAAAAAAATATGTTTTTATTGGTTTCAGAGGGAGGAAGGGAGAGGGAGATAGAAACATTGATGGGAGAGAAACTTCGATCACGTCCCCTACTGGGGATCAAGCCTGTGACCTAGGCATGTGCCCTGAAAACGAACTGGAGACCTCCTGGTGCATGGGACGACACTCAATCAACTGAGCCATACCAGCCGGACTGGGGTTTGCTTCTGATTAGCCATGTGACCCAAGACCAACTGCTTTTCTTCTCTGGGCCAGTTTCCCCATCTGCAGATGCAAATAATGCTTGTTCCTAATGTATACAATTGTTATAGCAAATGGACGGAACAGTTGAAAAGACTGAGCAATGTTCACAAGGTGCGAGATGACTTCTTTTTAGGTCATTGCAGTTGCCACACCTCCCCCACACACACACTCCCCACCTTGTAAGAACTGTATCACAGGGTTTCCCCAGTAGGAAGAACCCATTTTAGTGACCTCAGTTTGCACCCACCAGCCTTCCTTGGGAACCAAGTCCAGGGACAGCCTGGGCAGCCAGTTCCCCATGCCTCTCACTTCCTGGAGGTCCCTGATTTGACCCCAGGCCCATACCTGTGGCACCTCCTTGCAGGACTTCTTCCTCTACCTGACTTACATGCACATCTTTGCTTGGACTGTCCCACCCCCACCTCCATGCCCCCACACCTGCCCCACACCCATGGCATCCCCATCCCAGTGTCCTTTTAAAAGAGCAGCACTCATGTTCCTCCACCCCAAGTCCAGGACTTAGGAGCCTGCCAGGTCCTGGAACCCCCATTACCTGATCTGAAGACCAGGGACAAAACCAACTGCTCACAACACTGAACAAGTGTCATTTTAATCTATAAACCCTTTTCTAGTGTTTGCTGCATTTTGAAGGAGCTTGGGAAAAGTAGGAAGTGTTTTCCTCTTGTAAGATGAGGAAAGTGAGGCTGAGTTGACATTCTCTGAGTCAAAGAAAATTAGACGTCAGGTCTCCTCCTGAACACCCTGACCGCACATTTCCCTCCAGGCCACTCGGCCCTAGGAAACCTTGGATTCCTCAGCTGACCACTCTCCAGGGGCAGATGCATGGGACAGACCACCTCCACCATGTTCTGCACTTGACCCCAGACCTCCCTTGCTTCCCCAGAGATGACAGTGGGTCCTCATCAGGCCTTTCAAAAACATACCACCTTCGCTACAACAGAGCACAAAGGCCCACAACACACAGCTCACTGAATGGTACCGGTGCTAATTTTAAGACCTTCAGACATCCTACTGCCACTGCCTTAGTTCAGGCCTCACCACTTCTCTCCTGGACACTGTACCTGTTTTTGTGAGTGTGTTTTTTTTAATATATTTTATTGATTTTTTACAGAGAAGAAGGGAGAGGGATAGAGAGTTAGAAACATCGATGAGAGAGAAACATCGATCAGCTGCCTCCTGCATATCCTCTACTGGGGATGTGCCTACAACCAAAGTACATGCCCTTGACCGGGATCGAACCTGGGACCCTTCAGTCCGCAGGCCGACGCTCTATCCACTGAGCCAAACCGGTTAGGGAGACACTGTACCTGTTTTATAGCTTATCTTGCCCCTCCAATCCACCTACCACCCAGAACTCAAAGCAATATTACAATTTGGACATGTTTCTACTTTGCTCAAAATACTTCAATGGGTTCTCAACACCTTCAGGTTCAGTTAAAAATTTCTTGGCAAGACCATTTAAAATTGGCCTCTGCTCACTTCTCCTCACTGCCTGAAGCTCAGCCTGCCCCATTGTCCCACTCTGCGGCCCCCTGACCTTGCCACGTCACAGCATGCCTGTGACCAGTCCTGGAATACTTTTGCCCAACTCTTCCCTGCCCAGCCCGATCAGGGATCATTGTGACCAGGAAGCTTTTTGGATTTGTCAGGCTCAGTTAGGGGCCCTCCTCTGTTTGACCTGTGCATCCATCCCCCCAACCCAGCACCATTCACATGGTATAATATTATTTTGTCTGTCTCCACAAGACTGCAAACATCTTAATACAGGCACTGTTTCTCTCTCCTCAGCACCCAGCACAAGGTTCCACATGCTGACAAACCATTGATAACAATTTTAATAAAGGAACATTTAAACAAAAGAAACTTAAGTCCAAAACAGATTACAGAATCACAGAACCTTAGAGTTGAAAGGAGACTAACACCCTCTAATCTCTTCATTTTACAGGTAAACACAGGGACCACCCCCCAAAAACCAAACAAACAAACAAACAAAAAAAACAGCCTAAGCCTAGACGTTTTCCTGCCCTCTGCCATTCTCCCCACCCCCACCCCCACCTCTGGGGCTTTGACCACACCCAACCCAGGCTCTGGCTGACCAAGACCCAACTCCTGTCCAAAGGGCCATAAGGGGCATCATTTCAATGTCCTCCACCTTTACAGGGGAAGAAGCCCCCAGCCCCTATCCCACTCCCCACCCCACCCCACCCCCTGAGATCTGAGCTGCTGTGCCCATTTTCCTGGAATGGAGGTTTCAGGGAGACCCCTACACACACTTCAATTTCTGTAGTGCTTCCCTCTCATTGTTCTCACCCCAACCCTAGTTCCCACTTATTTATTAGGCACCCAAGTGTCACTGCGGCGAACACGGGGCTCCTGCCCTCCAGAGCTCCGTCTTTCTGGGACAGTCACAGCGCCCGACCTCCGGGACAGCCCCCGCGCTCACACCCGGTTCCTCCCGCTGTCACCCGCCCCCTCCGGCTCTCTGCCCCGACCGGCAGCCCCTCCCACGCACGCCCCGAGCCCGTCCCCACGGGCTGTGTGGATTGGGCAGAGTTCGAGGCCGGAGCGCGGGGGGCTCAGGGGACCCCGAGGCCGCCTCCAGCCCGGGGCGGGTGGAGGCAGCGCGGGAGGAGCGCCCGGGCGCCGGCCCCTAAGCGCGGTCTGTCCCTCCGCACGCCCCTCCCCGCCCTGACTCAGGACTCCGAGGGAGGGACGGGAATAAATACCTTTGACTTTGAGGCTAAGGTTAACGGGAACTGCCACCCGGGGCGACTTGGGCACTGGGCACCCCGGCCCCGCCAGACCCGGCAGGGGGACGGGCGCGCGCCCCTGATTGGCTGGCGCGCCTGGCATCCCCAGGGCCGCCCCGCTGCCTGATTGGATGCGCCTCTCAGATGACCACCTCGGCCCTATCAGAGACGCCCGCGGGGCGGCCCTTTTGTTCTCCGGAACCAATAGTCGGGGTAGGCGGGCTGACCTCGCCTCCCTCGGCACCTGAGGCGCTGTTAACTCGCTGGCCGCGGGGCACCTGACTCGCGCCCTGGGCTTCGAGGGGAGGACAGGCGGGGACGAGGCCTGATTCTGACGGGCACCCCTTCCCTGTCTCCCCGAGGCTCTCCCGCCGGCCCCGCAGATCACGCTGTGAAATCCACCCAGTCCGTCCGACGCTCTTGGCGCCAGGGTCTGGGGGAAGAAGCAAGAACCCCACTCAGATGCTCACACTCGAGTGTGCATGTGACATGGTGGGGGTGCTGGGCACCACAGCACACCAGGTGTTAGTGAGATGTGCGCGTCTTATGTGACAGGAGAGAAATCGCCTTCCGCACCCGCGCCCGCGCAGCGCATGACAAGCGATCCCGGGGGTCTCAAACATCATTCAGCCCAACCCCTGGCCTTCGGGTGGAGGAAACAGCGATCTGGGACCTGCGGAGGTTACGTCCCTAAATCGAGTGTCACTGCTGCTTTAGAGGCAGGGTCCAGATGGCCAAGGAGGGTCTTCTGTTCGTGGAAACCTTCAGGAAGAATTTCCTCTCCTACCCACTGATTGGAAGTGCTCCTTTGTGTCAAAATTCCTCATACTGCCACCTCATAGGGAGCCAGCAATGTCCGCTCCCACTGGCAGGATGCTCTCGGGAGCTGCTTAGAAACCGCCTTTGGGACAGGAGGTTGATACAAACAGAAACTGGGCTCTCTGAGACTGCCTACAAACCTTACTGCTCAGCCGGTGGACTATTCTAATTAATGTCAGCAGCTGCCCACGAAGCATCTGCCACGGGCCAAGCTGCTGTTTAGCCTCTCACACAATAGAAACTGGTGACCAAGATTCTAGCGAAATTTGACCACAAACTTTGTGTGCATTTTTTACAAAAGATACATTCTGTCTCTGGATTTTGACTTACTCATCTGTAAAAGAGTTGCATACATACCTTACTGGATTTTTGCAGGGCCCTAATTGGTTCTATCACCTATAGAAGCTTTCATAAAGTAACCTTACACAGAAGCAGCCATCACTAAGCCACCAACTCTTTAGAGTCTCATTCATCTCTTTATTTTCTAGAATACCTAGCAAAGGCTTAGGGATTCGTGTTCTAGTTCCATATCTGCCGCTGGATTCAAGTGGGAAAGTCACGGTCACTCTCTGGGCCTGTTACCTCCTCTACAGAGTGAGAGACTTCCTCCAGATGGACGTTTCATGACCAAGGTTATCTAGAGGGTAGAAAGAATGAAGCATAGCTGGGGTCCTATTTCCATAAAGTAAAAATGGTGGGCTATATGTTCATATCTGCAAATGCACAGAAAAATATTCTGGAAGGACACTACCCTACAATTCCCTACATGGAGTAAAGATATGGAGGGTGGAAGGGAGGGAATGAACGACTTCCACATGAAAAAAAAAATATCTAAGTATATCTGCATTGCTTAATTTTGACAAGATAATTGAATACTTCTGTAATCGTAGAAGAAAACAGAAACAGCCCAGGGCTCTTCAGAACAGAAGGGCAGCTCCTGTCAGCAGAGTGCTGACCATCCAACCCAGGCAGTTCCTCTTTCAAGCCCTGACTGGTTTGGCTCAGTGGATAGAGCGTCAGCCTGGGGACTGAAAGGTCCCAGGTTCGATTCCAGTCAAGGGCATGTACCTTGGTTGTGGGCACATCCCCAGTGGGGGGTGTGCAGGAGGCAGCTATCGATGTTTCTGTCTCATCGATGTTTCTCTCTGTCCCTCTCCCTTCCTCTGTAAAATATCAATAAAATATATTTAAAAAAAAAAAAAAAAAAGACTGCTGGCAGCATGTGCGATGCTAAGCAAGGGCTTGGGACCCACTGGGTCCCCTGCAGGACTCTAGGGACAAGTTCGCTCTATCCTGCCTTACCAGCCCCCTCGAGGCTACTTTTGTGGCGTCCCCTGACCCTTGGCCCTCTTCTCACCACCTCTACCCAAAAGCAGCGGGCAGCAGAGCAGTAGAGGACTTTCGGTGCTCACCTTCCCCACATACCAGGCGTTTGCTTTAAAGGTAAGTTTTTAAAAAGTCAGAACCCCTGGTCAGATCCCCTCTCCCTCATCCTTTTCTCTGCCCACCCCCCCAAATAATAATCCTAGATGCCTAAGGACCTGTCTCCTGCTCCCTAACCATCACCCCAGCTACCTACTTTCCTGATACTCCCTTCCCCACCACCCCCCACCCCCACCCCATAAAGCAGTGCTCCCTTCCCTTGAAGCCCTCAGCTCTCTTAGACATATTTAGGTGAGGCTTCCTTGACACAATGCCCCCACGTTCTGAAAGCTAATTTGACACCATCAACTGCACAGGCTTTTAAGTGGCCCCATAACCCCATAAGCCAGTATGAAGCGTTGAAGCTGCCCAATTCCTTCCTATACACTTGGAGCCCCACGCACCCTCATGTCCATCTCTCTATACTCATTATTTGTGTACACATATATGTCCACCCCAAACTTACTAGTAGGCCTTCTAAGGGGAAAGATTGGGGCTTATCTTTGTAAACCCTCTGTTTCCACCCCGCACATCAAGCACACAGTAGGCAATGAATACTTATCTTCACCAAAAGCAGCAGCATCCTCCATGGCATGGTCAAAGCACAGGTTCCAGGAGTCAGACTGACCTCTGACAATCACCAGTTACACGACCTTGAGCAACTGCATTCATCTGTAAAAGAAGAGTACCTACCACACAAGATAATTTAGGGACACTTCTTTGCGAGGTGCCACTCACATGAACAATTTGTGGCTATTATTATTATGCACCAGACTATGCCAGGTGCCAGTAACCTGTACAGAAATTCTGAAGACTGGCAAGAAAAGGGCCTATTGATACCTGTCAAAAACAGGCAATCTTATTTGTATGAAACAATAGTACTAGGAAGCATCCACAGTAACAGATGTGGGGAACTCTAGCAGGCCAGCCAGGGAGGCACTGCAAGACAAAATCAAATCAGAACTTTTCCCCAATAACTGGCACCCAACAAGTCTGACCTGACCCACAGAAGGCTGAACCCCTAGAGAACTTGCCCCTCTTGCTGGGTGCGCCTGGCCTTCTCTGGGGAAGAATTGGAAGCAGGGACAGAGGGGCTCAAGTCGGGGCACTTGGCCTGCTACCAAGTTCTCCCCTACACACAGCACTCCCCTCCTCCTTCCAACCACAGCTACAGGGAGAAAGGAACACTTCTCAGCCACCAGTTCTAAAACCAAATCTTTATTCTCTAATTTGAAAAGGAGGGTGGTAGTTCTATTTAGTTCCAGAGAATAGAACAAGACCCAATAGGTAGAAATTATAAGAAAGCAGATTTCATTCATTATAAGGAGTAACTTCTAACAATTAGAATTTTCCTACAATAGAACCAGGGCCTCAGAAGGTGGGGACTCCCTGTCACCTAAGTGTTCAAGCGGAGGCTAGGCATCCAGAGACTAAAAATGCTGAAAAGGAAACTCACCCCTATCTCCCTCCATTATCAGCCGGGCAATCCTTCTACAACATGTGGAGTTCTGGAAGGTGTGAGAGATGACTGGGGTGTTTAGACAAAACCCTGGACACAGGACTGCTGACAGCCAGAGGGTGCTCTAAGCATGGGGAGATTGGTGGATAAAAAGTCAGTTGGGGCCTGGCTGGTGTGGCTCAGTGATTGCTGACCTATGAACCAGGAGGTCATGGTTAGGTTCCAGGTCAGGGCACATGCCCAGGTTGCAGGCTCGATCCCCAGTAGGGGGTGTGCAAGAAGCAGCCAATCAATGATTCTCTCTCATCACTGATGCTTCTCTCTCTCTCTCCATTCCTCTCTGAAATCAATTTTATATATATATAAATTTTTTTAATCAAATGGGGTGACCTGTGCAGAAACCAGAACTGACCTTAAGGGAGGAAGGGGAAGCCAAGACTAACAGTAGATGGGTCTCTCCAAGACTGGGTACCAACGCAGCGGCAGGTGGGAGGGCTGGGGAGGGATAGGTCAGAGCAGCTTGGCTTCACCTCCCAGGGCTGCCTAGCAAGGCCAACAGGTTTCCCCAGCTATATCCAGCTGGTCCGCTTTGCTTCCCAAGCGCTCTTTACTAAGGACTACCACACCTACTTCCAAAAACAAGCTGAAGCTCAAAATAAAAGGCAGGGACATTAAGGCGTTAACACCAGAGAAGGGTCATCCTGTCCACCGGTAGCCCCTCCAGCGGAGGACAGACACTAAGGGGTGGTACAGGTGCTATTGCTACTTTTCCAGGGCACAGGACAGTGAGGAGGGAACCTTAGCAAACACCAGCTGGAGGCCAGGTCCCTGTGCTCTGCATGGGTTCCCTGGCCTAAGGTGTAGAGGCTGACCTCCCTCTCTAACAGGGCCTGCCTCTCCAGCCCTTGCTACACCAACAGCAGCACAGGCCCTGTGACCCCACTGCATCACTTCCTCGTGAATGATGCCCCTGCCCTCAGATATCATGCTTCTTCTGATGGGTCAGGAGCTTCTCCTCATCGTCAAAGGTCTGACCACAGATGGCACAGCAGAAGGCGCCATCCCGGATGTGGCTCTTGCGGTGGGTGATGAGATTGGACTTCTGGCTGAAGCTCCTGTCGCAGTCGGGGCAGGCGTAGGGGCGCTCGCCAGTGTGGATGCGCCGATGGGACACCAGGTTGGACTTCTGGCTGAAGGCTTTACCACAGTCGGGGCAGACGTAGGGCTTCTCACCTGTGTGGATGCGCCGGTGGGCCGCCAGGTAGGGCTTGTGGCGGAAAGCCTTGCCACAGTCTGGGCAGACGAAGGGCCGCTCGGGCGCGTGATCACGCCGGTGGGCTGCCAGGTGGCTCCCCTGGGAGAAGCGGCGCCCACACTCCTCGCAGGCAAAGGGCCGCTCCCCTGAGTGGACCCGAGAGTGGGCCACCAAGTGGGTCTTCTTGCCGAAGTTCTTCCCACACTCGGTGCAGATGAAGGGCCGCTCCCCCGTGTGCTGCCGCTGGTGGGCCCGCAGGAACCGCTCCAGCCGGAAGCTCCTGCCACAGTCATCACAGCTGTAGAGCGATGGGGGGGCTTCTGCCTGGTCCCGGGGGACCTCTCCGGGGGCCTCCAGCAGAGGCTCAGGGGTAGGCTCTTGGACAGGCTCCTGGGCAGGTCTCAGTGGAGCCTCTGGGGTGGGCTCTGCTGAAGATTCCAGGGGACCGGCTGAAAGCTGGGGGCTCCCTGTGCTGGCGGCGCTCTGGGTGGGCCCTTCGGACCGCTTGTGGATCTTGCTGTGAGACAGAAGGTTGGGTTTGTGGCGGAAGCGGCGCCCACACTCGGTGCATGGGTAGGGCTTCTCACCAGTGTGGATGCGCCGGTGTGAGGTCAGGTAGGGCTTATTGGTGAAGCGCTTCCCACACTCAGGGCACTGGTGGGGCCGCTCGCCCGTATGCACGCGGCGGTGGGCAATCAGGTTGGGTTTGTGCCTGAAGCGCTTGCCACAGCAGGCACACTGAAAGGGACGGTCAACGGCGTCTCCACCGGGCCGGGGGGCAGTCACTGCCGGGCGGCCCCTGGGCCGAGGCCCAAGAGCCTTGGCTGCTGCCTCCTCCAGGGCCTCAGCTACATGAACCCGTTTGTGAGCAACTAGCTGGTCCCACTGGGCAAAGCTCCTGCCACAATTGCCACATATGAATGGCCGGGCCTCAGGGGTAGGGGGATGGCACCTCCGCAGATGCACTCGAAGCTGCTTTCGTCGCCAGAAGCGTCTCTCACACTCAGGGCAGGCGATGGGCCGCTTGGCAGCCGAGTGGGCCCGCAGATGCAGAACCAAGGCCACCCAGCCTCGGAAGCTCTGCTTGCAGAGGTGGCAGGAGAAGCCCAGGTCTGGAGTGGCAGCCGCATGGACCTGGCAGTGCAGTGCCAAGAAGGGGGCGTGTCGGCAGCGACGGCCACATTCCGGGCAGGCCAGGGGCAGCCGGGCCTGGCAGTGTCGGGCATGAAGCCACAGGGCCACCCAGCCGGGGAAGTGCCTGCGACAATGGGCACAGCGATGGACCCGACCTGGAGCTTGGCTGCCTGGCTGGGCCACCGAGGTACCTTGTAACCTCAGCCCGTGGGGCTCCTTCTCCAGAGTCTGGGACGACTCTTGGGAGGGCCCAGAAAGGAGCTGGGGCTGGGCCGAGCCCATGGCCAGGGGGCCCCTGCAGCGTCGTTCCAGCATGGGTTCTTCCTCTGCTGTGGGTGGAAAAGCACAGTCACACTAGAGGTCCACTCGCCCTGCCCCCATTCCTCCCCTGCCACCCCATCCCGAGGGAGCTCCCCGCTCTGGATCCCTAGAGCCCTTGAATCTAGGCTACTCTTCTATATTAGTTCAATCTTGGGCTTCTAGACACATTTCAAGTATATTTGTCATGAGTCTTTATTGACCCTGACACTTCTTAGAATCCCCCCTGTGGCCGCCATGTGCCTGGCATGGAGTAAACACTCCATATTGGCTGCACAAGCATTTCTGCCTCTCCAGAAAGCATATCGCCGCTCTCTGCGGTGCTTCGTGCTTTTTCCAAATGCAGCCCTGCTGCCCTCTCCTGTCCCTACTACTTCCTGTTGCCACAACAGCTTCACAGCAACTCTGTGAGGCTGGATGAGCAAACATTAGGCTCTCTGTTTGATAGATGTAGCAACCCTGAGGCATAAAAGGTGATAAGACTGGCCTGAGAGGACACAGTAAACCAACAACAGAAACAGGATTAGGGGACAGGTCTAAACTCCCAGGCCAGTGTTCTTTCCTCTTAAACCCTGCGTTTGTAATGCTCTCATAGAAACTGCGATAGCCTTTCATTCCTATTATCTCCTCCCGGATATTAATCACAGCACAAGAAGGCTTTTTCTGCCTCCCGAACTCAGTCTCTCAGGGGAGAAGCCAGGAGAGGGAGTGACAACAGTCCTGCTGGGAACAGGAGGGGAGCTGGATGCTACTCTCAGCAAGAAGCCAGGCCACTGCCTGTCCAGACTGTGCTCACATTCTGCCCACCTGCCCCCCTCCACCCACACATGCATGATTAGGACATTGCAGGAAGGAAAGCTCTCCCAAATCCAAGGAACACTCACAACGTGCTTCCCTCAGGGACCTAGGGCCTTGGCGCTGCCTCCCTTAGGTGGAAGGGATTATTGGGGCAAGAGCAGGGAAGGAAAGAAGAGATATCTAGTCCCGTCCCAACCCTGGCAAGGGCTGCCCCATTTTCAGAAACTCCAAAATGCCAGGGAGACCAGATTCCTGCAGGACAGCCTCCTAAGCCCACTAAAGGGTGGATGGAGGTCAGATTCCTAAAGGACCCTCACTTCGCTGTTCAAAAGCTTCAGACACATCCTCCAAAATTCCCTAGAGTCTGCACTCCTCTGAGGATCACAGACATGACTCATTCCTAGCGGCCGGACTGAGAGCAGGGAAGGCTCCAGGATATGAGAATAGGATCCTTCCCCCACAGGCACCCTTCCTTCCAGGGATGGGGGGCCTGAGCACTGGGGCTGTGGAATGGACTGGGAACCCAATAAAGAAGGCCAGACTCTACCCTGGAGACTGTGGAGCTGGAGATGAGTTTTTTTCCAGCTCCTGCTGGGGATGCTCCTGGGGATACTTCGGCGGCTGTAGCGCCTGCTTCGGCCCACACTCTGGTAGCCCCCAGATGTCAGAGAAAACTGCAGGAGTAATGACACCCCTACCCCCATGGCAGAGCTCAGGCCTCTGACTGCAGAGAGGCCAGCCTTACCTGTGGGGAGGGGAGAGAAAACAAGCATGAGGCTCTGCGCTCCGCCAGGGCAGTCATCTTTGTGTCCTCGCCAGCCACAACCCCCTCCCCCACCCAAGCCCCACACCCGGCCGGCAGAGTGACCTTAATGGCTATCACATTAATAAATAAATGTGTCCCCTACACCAAGGAAGCACACAGCTGCGTTTGGGGGTCACTTCCTCCACTGGTAAGGTCACAGCACGAATTCTCCGCGCTGATGGCCAAAGGCTGGACTACCGCAGCAACTCTGGAATCCCTGCTGGTTCCCCTCCCCCACGCCCTCCTCCCAACAGGAATTCCAGGCCCGTTTCCCAGGGGCTGCGCAGGCAAGCTAGTGACTACGGCTGGTCAGCAGCCCCTTGCGCGTCCTGGGTGGCAAAGGGCCGTGGAGACCCTACACCCACCCCCACTTTGTATCCGCGCATGTCCCCCGTCCCACAGCTCCGCACTCCCCTAGCGAGCCCTTTCGGATCCCCGCGCAGAGAGCACCTCAGGGAGCCTGTGCGCAGGTGCGCAGGCTCCCCCCCCCCCCCGCTTCGGTCGGCTAGTGCCCCCCACACAGCGCGCACACGGTCACGCGCCCAGCAGGCTGGGCCGCCCCCGCCACGGCCCGCGTGGAACCCCGCGTCCTGCCCGAGATGAACCTCTCCCGCCGGGTGCGTAGAAGCGCGTTGCGCGTCCATGAGGCCAGAAAGCCGGCGCCGGTAGCCGCGCTCCCACCCGCCGCAGCGACAGCAGCTGGTTCGAGTTCACCACTGCCAGGCCCGTGCTCAGCCACCCTCCCACCCCCCCGCCGGTTCCCAGCGCCACGTGACTACAGAAGCTGCCGAGGGTCAGTCTCGGGCTCCGGCCGGCGGCCGCGGTCGGAGGGAGGGAGAAGCGGGTCCGGACGGGCAGCGTTGCCCGCAAAGTTGAGCCCTCGCTGCCCCCAGCGCCCCCTCGCGGGCCCGGCTAGGGGAGGCCGCCGAGGGCCCGAGTCCGTTGCCATGGCGACCACAGCCCGGCTATTCCAGAACGGGCCCGGCTCAAGTTTCCCGACCCTTTGTCCCCACGGAGGACGCGCGTCCCAGGGCGACCGCGTGGCTAGACTTGTCATTCAGCCAGACCCGGCCTCGGCCTCGTGGGCTTCCTAAAGGCTCCAAGCTCGCCCGAGCCTTTCCTGAGGGCACTCCCGCCCCGGGCCCCCCCACCCCACCCCCGCCACGCCCTTCACTCTCTGGCCACCTTGACCTTGGCTGTGCTGCGGCACCTCCGAGGGGTCTGAGCCGCGCTGACAACCATCCAAGAGTCTGTTCAGAAGCTGAGACAGAAAACGCCTGATCGCGTGAACTTTGAAAAAGGAATGCCCTCTATTCCAGAAATGAGCAAAGAGAGTTCTGTCGTCCGTGGCCGCGGGGCGTGGGGCCGTTCTCGCTTCGGGGCATTCCGTTTGGAAACACGAGGCAGCAGGTTGGCGAGTGCGGAGGCAGGTGCGAGCCTGCGCCGGTGACTCACCCACTAGCAGGTGGCCTTAGCTTTCCAAACAAAACACTTCCTAAGTTTTCCAGGCTCGTACAGTCTCATGCTTTCCAACAAAGGCCATTTTTTAATTGTACCAATATTTTAAACACTTTAAAAATCTATTCCATAAATAGGAAATAGAATATAAAAATCTCTCATACTAGAGTGAATTATAGTTAATATTTTGGTATGTGTCCTCCAATGCTTTTCTATGCTTATCTATGCATATTGGACATACTAGTAATTGGGATAATGCTTTTGCAAAGATGTATTCTGCCCTTTATACTTAACACTGCTATGAATTTTCCCCCCATTTTATAACATGATTCTTAATATCAGCATAAATGTACAAATAAGTTGTTCAAATTTTTCTGTTTTTCTGTCATTATAGATTTGTCTCCAGGCTCTATGAAGATGTTCAAGTATTGTTTAGAAGCAGCTCTGTGTCTGCAAGAGGAAAAACTCCATCCACCTATTGGAAACAGACTGTTTCAGGCCCCATTCGTACATCCAACAAATATTTAATCAGTGTGCGCCTGCCATGGCGCCAGGTGCTGGCCTGATCATGAGCCAGGCAGAAATGGTCCACGCTGTTTTTCCACAATGCTTTATAACCCTGCGTTAGCGATGGCAGTGTCTCTTGGGTTAGTACTTAAAATGAAATAAAATCAAGTGCTCATTGACAATTTCTGAATGGATGACTGTTGAAAAGCTAGAGGAGACTAGGGAACAGAGAGAAGAGAGGAAAACTTCATTCTAATGGAACTTACTTTATTGTCAACTCCTGCTGCAGACAGCATCCTGAAGGCAGATTAGGAAACTCACCGAGCTTCTTCCATGTGTTTTCAGGCAGTGTGGGAAGGAAGAAGAAAGCACATCTGACCAGCTTCACCTTGATGGAGGCCACATCTGCTGGGAGGGCCTCACACTGGCACAGTCACTGTTCAGCCTCCATTCCTAGAGCCCTCTCAGCATGGGGACCTGGAGAGGCAGCAGCCAAGGCTCACCCTGAGCAAGGCCTTGACTGCCCAAGGCCAGCTTCTCAGGTGAGAGCAGTCTCGCTAGGTCATGTGGAAACTCTTCAGGAAAAGATCAGTGTGCTTCTACTGCTGCAGTTCTAAGAATATCCTTAAAGGCACAACACACACAGAGTGCCTGGCAAGGATGGACCCTGTACGAGCAACCCTCAACTGGGGTCAAATGTCAGCCCTAACTCTGCAGCACCGGACACTTTCTGCTGCAGATCTAGTTCCAGGAGTCTGTTTTTCTAAAAGAAAAAGAACTTAATTGATCAAAAGGAAACCAAGTAGGGATCTCAGATTTCCTGTACCAGCACCAGGGTTGTGAGGCCCTGCTCACCACTTTTCACTTCTCCCCACGTCCACTGCTCCCACCTGGCCCCTGCACAGCTGCCCTGGAGCTCGGTCTCCCGAACCAGATTAACCCTTTTAAACGTAGATCAAGCCCTAGCCGGTTTGGCTTGGTGGATAGAGCGTTGGCCTGTGGACTGAAGGGTCCCAGGTTTGATTCTGGTCAAGGGCAATACCTTGGTTGCGGGCACATCCCCAGTAGGGGGCGTGCAGGAGGCAGCTGATTGATGTTCTCTCTCATCGATGTTTCTAACTCTCTCCCTTCCTCTCTGTAAAAAACCAATAAAATATATTTTTAAAAAATAAAATAAACATAGATCAGGTGGCTTACGTCACATTTTGAAAACATTACAAACCACTGCCACAGCCTCTCAGGCTCTATCTGGACTGACCATGCCTACCTCCCTAGCTCCATGCCATCGGGGTCCTGGTGGACACTGTGTTTAAACACCATCCATTATTACAATGCTATGTCTTGTTCAACTTCAGACTGGGATCAAATTATATCTTTTTCAACTTAATTAAAAAGATGAATTTAGAAGCCAGTGTGTAACTGTTCATGGTTTAAAACCTACTAAACACCAAGCTTGATTTGGAAACACAAGGAAATTCTAAACAGAATCTCCGCAGCCTTTGTAGTTTAGCAGAAGCAGGTATATTTTCAAGTGTCTTGTTTCCTGTGAGTGGCGTGTGCTGTTGTTTCGAAAGCCATCTGTCCATGTTCACCACCAACAAAAATGCTATCTCTAACTTTGGCTCGTTCCTATCCAGACTCCTCTCCAATAAAACCACTTGGTGACTTGGAGGAATCAGAATGTGAAACTGGCCTTTACTTGGTGCCTTCTAACAGGTTTAAGACCAAATCTGGGTCACAGCCTCAACAGCTCATGCCTCCACTAAGACCTTTGGAGTTGCTGTTCTGTCTGCCTAGGATGCTCTTCCACCAGAACTTTATAGGGTCAATCTTTCACTTTATTCAGGTTGGAGTCCAAATATCCTCTCCTCAAAACATGTCCCTCCCACCTGTGTACTCATCTACTCATTCCTGTGGCTACTGTGACAAATTTCCCCAAACGTGGTCGCTTAAGACAACACACATTGATTCCCTGGCAGTTCCAGAAGTCAGACATCCAAAATCAGTTTCACAGGGCCCAAATCAAGGTGTCGGCAGGGCCACTTTCCCTCTGGAGGCACTAATGGAGACTGTTTTCCAGCCTCTAGAGGCGCATTCCGTGGATGCCTTGGCGCCCTTCTCCCTCTTCAGAGAATTGCCTTCTGTCTCTGCTGTGGTCAAATCTCCCGCTGCCTCCCTCTTATCAGGACCCTTACATCCAGGGCCTGCCCAGATCATCCAGGACAGTTGTAAGGGCAAATGCAAGTTAAAACTAAGAAGGACAAGTTTGCATTCCTGGTGCAAAAAGGGAGAGACTTTCCCCACAGCCACCACCCTTTCCTTAGAATACTTGTCATTGTGAATTTTTCTCTGTCTCTTTGAGATGTATGCATACATAAGCCTCTTGTCAGCTTTACAACCCAGGAGTGAGCGTCTCTCTCAGGGACCTAGAAGCCATCTCTTTGAAATGTAAATATCAAGGGAAACAGGCCCTTGTCTCCCAGTCCCCATGGGAGGCTGGGACTAACCTGGGTGGACACCTGCCTCCAAGCTGCAAATCGACCTCCTGTCATAAAGATATGAGAAGTGTGTTTTTCCTCTGGATAAAGGCAATTAACAAACACCCCCATTACCAGGTGAATCTAGGATGAACTCTGTGACAAATGGTCAAGTCCTCTCACCGGAGAACTAGTGACAGTGTACCTGGAGAACATGTGTGTAACAGGTTGCACCTGCTGGGATGTGTAACAGGTGAGATTTCTTCCTGTCTTTGCAATCTCCTGGTGGACTTCCTGTGATGTGCATCTCATTCTGGTGTGATGATTATTCAATAATAAAATTTTTTTTTTTCTCTTCTACCTTTGTGGGGAGCTTTCTTGGTTGGGTAAGCAATTTTGTGTTTTAATTCTATTTTCCCAACATAATCTCCCCACCCGAAAATTCTTAGTTTAATCACATCTGCAGTCCCTTTTGCCACATAACATTCACAGTTTCTAAGGATTAGAACATAGACAAGCCCACCACCCACTCCTGCCCCATCATCTTCAAGCCCCCCCTACTTGGTCTTATTGTTCTTAGCACTTATCACCTATTTGAAATTATTTAGGCATTTATTCATTTAGATGTCTTTTGTCTAGTTAGCTACCACAACCTAAGTCACAGGAAGGCAGGGATTGTCCTGTCTTTTTAACCACCACATAGCCAGGCCCTGGAAAGGTGTCAGGCCCATGGTGGGTACCCAGTGTTTGTGGACCAAATGAGTGAGGAAATGAAAGAGCTTGACCCTGTGGTTAAGTGAATTTGATTAGACCACACGAAGCTGCCTAAGAAGCAGCCTGAGCCCAATGTTCACCTCAAACTCTCTCCCTTGGCCACTGCTTGTTGAGCCGGTGTTGGGAGCCCCGCAGAACTGCTAGTTCAAATCAGTATGTGAACGAGGTAAAGAGCAAGAAACTCAAAAGAAAATTTGAGTCTATAACTCTCTCATTTGAGGGACTCATTGTTGGAGGCAGTGCCTTAAACATATTCTTTCATCTGGAACACTATTCCAGAACAACTGGAATGCAGGATCCTTTAGGGAACCTGTGGCTCCTCCAGGGGAGGAGGGCGCTCCCCTCCCTGGCAATGATGTTTACCACCCCGTGGTGATTTGGTCTTAGGACCAGACATTGCAAGAAAATACTGGAACAAATCCTCTTGGTGTCTCAGTCAGGAAAGAAAGTGCTTGACTTTACCTAGAAATCTACATTTATACCCTTTTAAGGTTAAGTCCCATCTATTATTACAATGCTATGTCTTGTTCAACTTCAGACTGGGATCAAATTATATCTTTTTCAACTTAATTAAAAAGATGAATTTAGAAGCCAGTGTGTAACTGTTCATGGTTTAAAACCTACTAAACACCAAGCTTGATTTGGAAACACAAGGAAATTCTAAACAGAATCTCCGCAGCCTTTGTAGTTTAGCAGAAGCAGGTATATTTTCAAGTGTCTTGTTTCCTGTGAGTGGCGTGTGCTGTTGTTTCGAAAGCCATCTGTCCATGTTCACCACCAACAAAAATGCTATCTCTAACCTTGGCTCATTCCTATCCAGACTCCTCTCCAATAAAACCACTTGGTGACTTGGAGGAATCAGAATGTGAAACTGGCCTTTACTTGGTGCCTTCTAACAGGTTTAAGACCAAATCTGGGTCACAGTTAAATTTGTTGCCTTCAGAGTTGGCCAGTGAAGTCTCAATATTCTCAGAATTGGTTAACTTTCAATGTATTACAAATGAGTTTTCTCTTAACGGTATTTATGGTTTATATTGTGGATGTTATTCTAAATTCCAACAATATAGCATGTTGACTACATAATAACAGTCTATAACATTACTACATTCAATAAATAATATACTAAGTAAAATTAAAATTTTTGAAGCTTGAAAAATGTTTCATTTCCTAAGCATCTAAACTGCCCTTATTGCCTTCTTCCACTGGCGAGGTGCCGCTCATTATCCAAGCCTGTGCTGGTTCTCAGCTCTAACAAACATGCATCTGGGTGTAAAACCGTTTCAACAAATTGGCATGACTTATCAGTCAGATGCAGTAAAGAGAAGTTCTTAGGTTAAACAAGGAGTCAAAAAATGATCACAGGTGACCACAAGTATGTAAGAAAAATAATTCCACAGCCTTAGGGAATTCCTAAGTTTCAAGGACCTAGCTCATGCTCACTGTTTCCCTCTAGTGGTAGGTCTTTGAGTGAGATTTGAGGAGCTCATGGGGCCTGCGAAACTTTCAGCTTAGTTATTTGCCTCCTGGTCACTTAGATTTGGAAAAATATTTTTCAGTCATGAAAGTGACTTCCTAAATGTATTAAATAAATGTGGAAGTTCCTTTGGTTAGTTTGCTGAATTTCCTTGAAAGAGCACAAATTCTAAAATGTAAATATTACGTTATGTTATTGTTAGGGTGCATCTGTTACCAGACGGAGTCTGGGCCTGGAGTGGGTCTGCCTTGGGCCCACTGTCAGTGTGTGGGTTCTTGACTTTGTGTAGACAAGATTTCCCAACACGAGTCCAGGTGATTTAGAGAGTGTGTTTATAAAGCTGGGGACAGTGAAACAAAGGAAGGGCTTAAGATAGAAAAAGCAATGGGAGAGAGCCTAGGCTGGACTGCTTTGGCTCTCTAAGAAATAAAAGTCACAGTTAAAGAAATGAGCTCACGCCCTGACTGGTTTGGCTCAGTGGATAGAGCGTCGGCCTGCGGACTGGAGGGTTCCGGGTTCGATTCCAGTCAAGGGCATGTACCTTGGTTGCGGGCACATCCCCACTGGGGAGTGTGCGGGAGGCAGCTGGTCGATGTTTCTCTCTCATCGATGTTTCTGACTCTCTGTCCCTCTCCCTTCCTCTCTGTAAAAAATCAATAAAATATATTTAAAAAAAAAAAAAAAAGAAATGAGCTCACTGGGAAGTCAGAGAAAAAGGGGGCCTTGGAGACAGGTTCAGGGGGTAAGCCCAGGACAAGTTGCCACTGCCCACTGCTCCCCTAGTTGCAAGTATCCTGGGGTCCCTGAGAGTTTAGGAGAAAAACAGCAGAGATACAAGGGGTGGGTGTGCTTTAGTGAGCACAAACAGTGGGTCCTTTGTCTTGAGGCTTTTTACATATTTTTGGCTGGATGGAATCCCAATGGGAGTCTCAGGGGAGGATCTTAACAGAATATTTATTAGCTTTTCAGGTGTGTCCTTTAAAATGTTAATTAATCAAAATGTGTGTATAGAGCTCTGTGGGTTGGAACATCATCGTGCACTCCAAAAGGTGGCCAGTTCAATTCCCGATCCATGTTTCTCTCTCCCTTCCTCTCTCTAAAATCAACTTCTTAAAAATGGGCATATAGAGGGGTCAGGGGTTATTTTCTGTTAGCTTAATTTTAAAGAATGTCATCAATTGAAGAAGGACCAGGACCTAGGACATTCTGTCCCAGGATGGTCTGGAATGGGAAAACCATTTGTTCCTAAGTGTCCTTGATTAGGGAATAGAAAAACTTGTGATTCCTTAGCTGACTGTAAATTGCTCAAATCGTTTGGCCTTATTTAATTATTTTGGGGGTTTCACGTTATTATTTAATTATTTTGTCTCAGTTTCCCTTATTCCACTTCTCTAGGAATTTCCCTACCCGTGTTTCCCTGAAAATAAAACATCCTCTGAAAATAAGACCTACTTACAGGTTTCCTTCTGAGCGAAATATAAGGCATCCCCCAAAAATAAGGCCCCCAGGCTCTGTCTCAGAATGAAAATTAATTTACTGTAAACTGGTCGCTAGGGCTGCCCCGACTGGCATCTAGCAACCAGTGACGTTATGTGGAGTCCTGACGTCACTGCTGTGTGGAGGCGGAGCGGAGGTTGGAGTGAGCGGTGAGCGCGGGGCGGGAGAGAGGAGGAGACTTTCGCAGATGCGTGTAGAAGAACAGGAGGATTAGAGCGGACGTGACGCAGCGAAGGTGGTGAGTGCTGGTCTGTCTCTGGTGACACTACCTGATGCTCGCGGCCGCCTTCATGATGACTGAAGGTTCTCAGTCAGTGGCAGACCCTGCTCCAGCCCAGATCCAGGCCCCAGCAAGCCCAGTGACAGTCCCCAGGCAGGCCCCAGGGGGTAAATGTCTGATAAAGGGGTAGGGGGATGTCTGGTGAAGGTGTTCAGTGGCACAGGGGTGGGGGGAGGGGGATCACTTAAAATGACACAGGAGGATCAGAGGGGGCAATCAAAATGACACAGGAGGATCAGAGGGGACAATCAAAATGACACAGGAGGATCAAAAGGGGTTACTAAAATGGTAATCCCCCCTCTGATTCTCCTGTGCCATTTTGATTCCCCCCTCTGATCCCCCCTGTGTCATTTTGAGTGATCCCCCTCCCCCCACCTTGATACCCCAATTCCTTTTTTTTTACCCCTAGAAATGAGCGCAAAAAGAAAAAGCTACTCCGTGGAGTACAAGAAAGGAATCGTGGAAGACTCTTGGGGCCAAAATCTTACTGCTTTCTGCAAAGAGAAGATGTTGAGTATCCGATTGGTCTGAAAATGGCGAGCAGAGTATGGTAACCTCATTGAACAAGTGGACAAGGGAAATGCTAAAAAGCGCAAGTGTGGATCAGGTCGGCAACCATTATTTTCCGAGCTGGAAGACCTGATCTGTGAATGGGTTGTTGACAGGAGAGCAAAGGCTTTGGTTGTGAATAGGGCTCAGATTCAAGAATTTGCCCTTGCAATGGCACCACAGTTTGACATAGCCCCCGAAGACTTCAAAGCATCACAACATTGGCTGGATAATTTCCTTCAGCAAAGTGAACTGTCTTTAAGAAGATCTACAACATTGTTTAGGTTGGAAGATACTCAAGTTATTAAGCGAGCACTTGCATTCAAGTCCTTTATTGATGATGCTGACTTCTCTAAATACAATCTTTCCAACATGATTGCTATGGATGAAACTGCAGTGTTTATGGGCCAATCATCTCAAACAACAATTGAACAGCGGGGTGCCTCCTTAGCGTACATTCCCTCCACTGCTTACGAAAGTGCACGTGTTTCCTGTATTTTGGCAATTCGTCTGGATGGCACTAAAATCCCACCTTTAATCATTTCTAAGGGCAAGAAGGAAAAGATTGAATGTGTTTTGGGCGTTTTTATTCTTGAAACTGAAAAAGCCTGGGCCACACAAGCAGTTATAAGGAAGTGGGTCGATTTAATGCTGCCACTTGTTATGCGAGGGAGCCAAAGAGGTCTGCTAGTCTGGGATGCAGCCAGCACTCACCGCGCTAAAGACATGAAGACATTTCTTCACGGAAGAAAGATAGATCAGATAATGATTCCCGCAGGAATGACGGCCTATCTCCAGACTCTTGATATTGCAATAAACAAGCCATTCAAAGACAATTTGCGCATGGAAATTAATGACTACATTGAAAATAGAATGGAGAGAAATCAGCGTGGAAACTTTGTGAAACCTAAACTGCAAGAAGTTGTGACTTGGGTGAAGAATTCATGGGAGAAAATCACTGACAGTTGCATTGCAAATGCACTGCGAGCAGGCTACCTTGACAAGAAGTACTCATTTAAAGACAGTGCTATTGCTAAACATGAGAGATTTGGTCCACTGATTCTGAAAGAAATGGAGTCACAAGAAATTCACAGGAAATTCAGGAATTGGATTGTTATGATGATGTTCCAGAAGTTGATGACATGATTGTCATTGAATAAATGAGTAAATTCTTGATACTGTAGGATTCACAGTTTGTCTGGTTTGTGTTGACAACTACCGTACTACCGTACCATATACAGGTAATAAATTTCCTTTATTTTCATTTAACAATAAATGTGTACCGTATTCTTCTTCATGGAAAAATAAGATATCCCCTGAAAATAAGACCTAGCGTGTCTTTGGGGGCAAAAATTAATATAAGACACTGTCTTATTTTCGGGGAAACAGGGTAGCTTCTTACTATCCTGCCTCACATCTATTGAAATCCAAATTTCAGTTTCTGCCACACTAAAACGTCAGAAATGGCATCCTGATTTTGTATCTTTTTTGAAGATAAATGATAGGATTTAAACATTTATTCTCAATAAGGCAAAAATTTTTTGCCTTATTTGCTTAATATTAGTCATCTTAACCATGTTCGTTTTGCTCACAAAGCACCTGATCAGTGTGTCACACAGACAAAAACTTGGCTTTTCAAATAATCAGGATGAGTGCATAGCACCAGGTCTTCAGAAAAAATCTCCTCTGTGTGTGTATAAGTCTGTCAGGGCTGCCATTACAAAGGAACACACACTGCGTGGCTTCAACTACAGAAATTTATTCTCTCACAATTCTGGAGGCCAGAAGTCTGAGATGAATGTGTCAGTAGGGTTGGTTCTTCTGAGGCCTCTCTCCTTGGCTTATTAATGGTGGATTTCTCCCTGTGACCTCACATGGTCTTCTCTCTGTCCTTGTCTTAATCTCTTCTTGTAAGTCATATTGGTTTGGGACCCATCCATATGACCTCATTTTACCTTAATTACCTCTTTTAAGTCCATAGCTCCAAATACAGTCACATTCTGAGATGCCAGGAGTTAGGCTTCAACATATGAATGTTTCTTTTTAAGTAACTCACAGACTCTGGTTAAACACGTGATTCTATAATGTGGTTATCTCTATTCCCTTCTATAACTTCGTTAAAACGACAGTAAAAGAATAAAAAGCTATACATTCACAAGGAGAAAGACGATGGGAGAAGAGACAACAGAGGATGAGACACTGACATGTTTTGGGGGTTTTTTAAATATATTTTTATTGATTTCAGGGAGGAAGGGGGAGGGAGAGAGAGATAGAAACATCAATGATGAGAGAGAATCAATGATTTGCTGCCTCCTGCACACCCCCCACTGGAGATTGAGCCTGCAACCCGAGCATGTGCCCCTGACTGGAATCAAACTGGGACTCTTCAGTCGGCAGGCCGATGCTCCATCCACTGAGCCAAACCAGCTAGGGCCACATGACATGTTTTATAAGATGGTGCAGAAGGCATGGTGGTAACTGAACAGAGTTCCTATGGGGACGGGGGTGATCTGTGAGAGCAAGAGGCATCCTCTGAACCCTGAGGAGTCTCTGAACCAGAAGGCACCAGGTGCACGGGAGACAGGTGCACGGGAGGCTTGGGGACATTGGAGGAACATCCCAACCCGCCACCACTGCCAGAGACTAGAGTCTTTCCCGTGTGGAAGTGCAATCAGGTGAGGGCAATGGCCCAAATGAAAGCCGGAGGGTAAAGTCAAGGTACCATGCTAATGTTGCTCTCAGCCTCTGACCCCACTTGGCACCCAGAACACAAGCAGCCATTTTCCATACATTTACTCATTTTCTCTTCGCGACAACCCCCAGGTAGGGTTTCTGATCCCACTATGCAGTGAAGGAGGCAGGAGTTCCAGGGGTTGGAGTCCAATAAGATCCTCTATGTCCAGCATTGGGACAGGGCCTGGAAGCAGAGAAATGGTCCCCCTGGTTACTGATAGGCAAAGTCCCAGTGCTGGCTCAGATTTGCTCAGATGTGCAGGAGTTGAACCAATTTCTGGACACTGTTTTCCTGACTCCCCACTGACTATGAATTCTACCTCAGCATCCTGCCAGGCTCCCAACACCACACGAGAGACCCGTGTCTATATTCCCACTAAAGATAGGACATACAGGATCAAGGCTGTACTTGTGTGCTGGTGGTAGAGGTTGTCGTACATCAGCATTACCTCAAAACAAGATACCTGCCCTGGCTGGTATGGCTCAGTTGGTTGGGCATCGTCCGTGCACCAAAAGGTTGCCAGTTCAATTCCTGGTCAGGGCACATGCCCAAGTTTCAGGCTGAATCCCTTGTAGGGGGCGTGTAGGAGCCAGACTATGGATGTCTCACTCTCATATCGATGTTCCTCTCTTTCTCTCCCCCACCCACTTCCTCTCTCTAAAATATATATATATATATATATATATATATATATATATATGCCTAATATGCAAAGTGTCCCCTCGGGAGTTCGACTGACCGGGAGTTTGACCACTTGCTGTGACGTGTGCTGACCACCAGGGGGCAGTGCGAAATGAAGGAAGGCCCCAGACGACAGCTGACAGCCGCTAGGGACCCTACCTGTGCATGAATTTTGTGCACCAGGCCTCTAGTATATATGTGTGTGTGTGTGTGTGTGTGTGTATACACTAGAGGCCCGGTGCACGAAATTCGTGCGCTGGGGGGTTGTCCCTCAGCCCAGCCTGCAACCTCTCCAATCTGGGACCCCTCGAGGAATGTCCGACTGCCAATTTAGGCCCAATCCCAGGGATTGGACCTAAACTGGCAGTCGGACATCCCTCTCACAATCCGGGACAGCTGGCTCCTAACCGCTCCCCTGCCGGCCTGATTGATGCCTAACTGCTCCCCTGCCCAATTGCCCCCAACTGCCCTCCCCTGCAGGCCTGGTCCCCCCAACTGCCCTCCCCTGCCGGCCATCGTGTGCCGGCCATCTTGTGGTGACCATCTTGTGATGACATGGAGGTGGCCATCTTGTGATGATGGGAGGGCAAGACGCCACCTAGGCTTTTATTAGTATAGATCAGGGGTGGGCAAACTTTTTGACTCGAGGGCCACAATGGGTTCTTAAACTGGACTGGAGGGCCGGCACAAAAGCATGGATGGAGTGTTTGTTTGAACTAATATAAATTCAAAGTAAACATCATTACATAAAAGGGTACGATCTTTTTTTTTTATTTCAATAGTTTTATTCATTTCAAACATTTTAACAAGAAGAATGTAAACACTAATTATTATAATTTGAAACTTCAAAAAATGGAGGAATCATAGCACAATAACATACCTTATATTGAAGATGGCAAAGGCAAAATAAAATTGCCTAACAAAGGAAAGGTACAAAAGCCTTTCAAATTAAACTGAAATATAATAAAATAATTTAAAACTAAAACAAATAGAAAAGAACAAAATGTGTAAACAGTAAATTAAACATTTTCTTTAGTGCAACTTCCAAATTATGCCCGGGACGTAGATGTAGATGGCAATGTAGACTGGGTTGAAAGGTTTTTGGTCTTTAAAACATCACCTTCAGTGGGAACAGTGTTGTTGGTCTCCTTTTTAGCTAATGCTCTGATACTGTGCTCTCCAGGGGCGTGTCTCCCTACATCACCAGGATAACGACTCTACGCATTCCCAGGGTGATGGATAAGTGTCTACGCATTCCCAGGGTGATGTCGGGGGACGCGTCCGCGGGCATTACAAGGAGCCTCTGGAAGATTGAGAGCTTGTTCCTTCTACTGAATGGGTGGATATAAATCCGCCCACTCAGAAGAAGGAGCTGCGGCTGTGTTTCCCAACGTTGCCATGTTAACACTGCTGCTGGTGAAGGAGCGGAAGGGAGAGCAAGAGAACCCTCCGCTCTTTCAGCTCCGCAGGCCAGATAGAACAGCCGAATGGGCCGGATCCAGCTTGCGGGCCGTAGTTTGCCCACGGCTGGTATAGATATGTATATGTATATGTATATGTATATGTATATGTATATGTATATGTATATGTGTATGTGTATGTGTATATATAATAATGTATATGTATATATGTATGTATGTGTATATATATATATATATACACATATATACATATATATATATATATATATATAGGCTTTAGGGCATGGGAGGGGGGAGGGATTGAATGATTTCTGATTCCTCAGGGCCTCATCTAGTTTGAGGATGTCTGTATTTCCGGGAAGAATGTCCTGAAATGAGTGTCTCAGGACTGGTCACTCAAAGGGGCCTATGGAAAGGGCAGCCCTACCTGGAGGCAGGGTGGGGGCAGAGCAGTCCCATATCCTGAGGAGAAGAGGGAGAAGAGTCCTCCGTGCCAAGACCTTCTAGAGCTTGGGCTCCTGGGCCTCACCTCACTTCTTCCCAGGCTCCCTGGACACCCTGCTCCCCCGCCCCGCCTGGGTGAGCGGCCAGGGTCAGGATCACAGGACCGAAGGGCAGCGGAAGGGTGGGACGGAAGGAGAGGCTCAAGTAGGGGGTACTGCCCCGGAGGCCAGTCCTAACGGGGTGGGCGGAGCCTCGGGCGGAGCCTCGGGCGGAGCCGGGGACTGGAGGAAGCCCCGTAGGTGGGAGTGAGAAGGTGGGAGTGGGAGGAGATGGAGGGAGGGAGGGAGGACGAGAGGAGGGGCAAGGGGACTGGGAAAAGGCTGTCAGCCCCAAGTCGCCGCGGGAAGTTAGAATAGGCTCCGCAAAGCACCAAAAAGGAGGTAAGGAGGAAGAGCAGGCTGGGGGCAGCTGGATGAATGAGGGATGTGAGAGAGGGGTTGGAGAGGAGAGGGGCAGGAAGAGGAATCGCTCCAAGGGCCAAGTTTGTCAACTTATCCGAGAGCCCTTGCTTTAAGGCAACACCCTGAGGCTGAGAGAGTGGTGATGTGGAAGGCCCAGAAAAAAGACAAGGGAGGGTCTGCCTGAAGAAAGCCAAGGGTGGGGCCCAGGCAAGACCCCCTTCTCTGGTTTAGGGGCAGGGCCCATGGCAACAGACAGCCCCAGTGCAGGGAGGGGTGAGCATCCTGGGTCCCACCCTGTTTTGGCCCTCCAAGTGTTTACATCCTTCCAGAAATATTCAACCTCCTTCCCCCTGCAGTTATACTGGGGGAGGGGGGGGGAACGCGGGGGGGGGGGGTAGATGAGGACCAGGGGCTGGGACCTGGGAGCCAGTAGACCCAGGGTGGGGAGGGGAAGCTGAGTGGGGCTCTAGGGGCAACTAGGGCAGTGGGGACAGAGAACTGGACAGAAAAGGGGGGAAGGAAGGGAGGAAAGAAGGGAGGGAGGGAGGGAGGGGCAACATGAGTTTTTCCCTGGCTGTTGGCCTAGGACAAAAGCCTACTCAGCATCTACCCAGGACAGGGCCAAACCCAGGCTGAGCTGGATCCAGGGAACAGTGGAAGGCAGGGCAGGGAAGAGTGAAGGGCAGGGGAATACCAGGGGAATCTAGGCAAAGGGCCACATCCTGTCCTGTTCCTCTACCTTTGCCCAAAGCTCTACTAGGCATGCCCCCCTCCCCGACCCCCAGTGCAGGGCCAGAGGGTTGGTGGCTCCCCTGGCTGGTATGAAGAGCTGAGAACATACCCTTTGCAGGACCAGGGTGACTGAGGTGAAGTCATGTGGCAGCTGCTGATCCTGCTGGCCCTGTGGCTGGGCACAGTGGGCTTGGGCAGGGCCGAGCTCACAGCAGCCCAGCACCAGGGCCTGCAGGTGGCCCTGGAGGAATTCCATAAACACCCGCGTGTGCAGTGGGCCTTCCAGAAGACCAGTGTGGACAGTGCCATGGACAAGGTTAGCAGCACGATCCTTGGAAGGGAGGGGGTTAGGGCCTCACCCCAAGAGACCCAGGAGGCAGGTGCTAAAGTGCTTGGGTTCTGTGAGCACCCGGCTCTCTGGAGAAAGGCCACTATGCCAGCCACCAACTGGGTTGTGCTGTTTCACTGTGGGGAGAAGGGACAGGTCACATTCCAGGAATTGCTCTGCCTGCTCAACTGGCTGCTGGCCTTCCTGTCTCTCTGTCTGTCTGTCTGTCTGTCGGCAGCCCTCCCAGGTGGGGACCTTTGTGAGGCTGGAATTTACGCTCCAGCAGACAGGCTGTGGGAAGAAGGACTGGAAGAGAACTGAGTGCAAGGTCAAGCCCAATGGGGTGAGTGGAGATGTGCACACATGTGTGTGACGGGCACTTGCTCAGGTGCAGGTGTATGTAATTGGGTTTAGTTGGAGATCCAGCAAGAAGCCTGAAGTTGGTGACCCCTCTGTGGAGCCTGTGGTTGTGACATTGTGGGTGGCCTGGGCCTGAGTAAGCAGGAGAGAGAGGTGGGCTACTGGCACAAAGGACAATTTCATCCGAGTTCCTCTCCCAAGCTTCAGATCACTGGCAGAAGCCCATGGTGTGGGTTGGTCTGGCCCCAGACCTGGTGAATTCCGTCTTCTGTGAGTCTTCAAGTGGAGATGGCCCAGCCTAGTCTGATCCATAACAGGGCCTGACTGTAATCAACCATCTTGTGGGAAAAACCTGCTATTGGGGAATCCCTGGACTGGGAATGCAACCATCCAGCTTAGACTCAGCTCTGCCAAGCACCAACCCTGTAGCTTTGCAACCCTGAACTAAAGGCCTCAGTTCCACCATCTGTTAAAGGGGGGGCCAGGTTATACCAGACATCTGTGCCAGATCCTTATTTTCAAATAAAACCTTACAAGAAAATGCAAATAAATATAACAGATGACAGGAGAGTGGGTCTGGTGAGAGTCACTTGGGGAGGATTCCTGCCTACATATACAGAAGTCCCACAGTTTTGAAAACTGCAGGATAGTTTGACTTCTGAAATTTCCAATCCAAGGATGGACTGGGCCTGAAACCAGCTGGTCTACATGACCCCTGCCCTTTTGCTCTAGGGCCTGTAGGGGAAAGGACCCCATTGCAGGCAGCCCCCAGCCTCCACCCTCATGAGGCCACAGGCCTTCCCCTCACTCCTTTCTTCTCCTTGCCCTTTGCCCCTCTCCCCAGAGGAAGCGGAAATGCCTGGCCTGCATCAAGCTGAACCCTGAGTTTAAAGTCCTGGACCGGATGGTCCACTGCCCCATAGAGATGCAGACTCGACAGGTAAGAGTGGGCAGAGGAAGAAGCAGAGAGGTTGGGGAGGTGGCTGGGCCTGTGGGGGAGGTTGAGAGGTAGAAGTGTGGATGGAGTAAGGACAGGGAGTGGAGGGGTGGAGAGGGCTGAGAAGGCTGAGAAGGATGAAGAGGGGTGAGGATGAGAAGAGGGTGAAGAAAGGTGAGGAAAGTCAAGGAGAGGTGAAATGGGGAAGGGGGAAGAAGGATGAGGGGGTATTCCTTAGGGGCTGTGAAGGTGGACTGGGCAGAGGCAGACAGCCCTCCTAGTCACTGCTCCCAGGCCTGAGCAATGCTGGCCCTGGCAGGGGCCCAAGGAGCAACAGGAGGCCCAGTGCAGCAGGATTGAGCAGGCCCACGAAGGAGCCCACAGATACTACTTCCCAGGACAATTTGCCTTTCTCCAACATCCTGCCTCAGGCTGAGGCCCTGACTGGTAGGCAGCCAGGAGGGTGGGAGGACAGTGGAGCAGGGACAGCCCTGGGTGGGGGTGGGGTGGAAGAGAGGGCTGGTGCTGGTGCTGGGCTGCAGGAGGAAGGAGGGGAGGAACTCCTTAAGCTGGGACCAGGACCAAAACAGCCTTCCTCAAACCCAAATGTTGTTTTCCTTTCCTTTAGAATTCAATCTTGTTTTCTGGACAGCTGTGGAATGTAGTAAGTGAATCAGCCCTCCCCTGTGCCCAGGGAAGATCATCTAATGATCCCAAATTAATAAAAATGCTCTCATAGCTGTGTTCTCTCCTCCCCTTGCTTTGTGCACTCTTCTCCCCTCAGCTGACGGGTAGGGTGGTGAGTGAGGAGAGGCTGGGTTCACAGAGAAAGCAGGACACCCAGAATGGGGGAGGGGCTTGTGTGTGCTCTTCCTTCCCACAGGAGACCAGAGGTGGCAGGGATCATCTTGCTTTCAGGAGCTCATGCCCAAATGAAATGATAGGCATTGATGCAACAGAATTAAAACAGAAATATTTAATAGGGTTTAGAATGGGCAGTGAAGGCTCCCTGGAGACACAGGACTGGTGGGGCAGAGCAGAGGGTCATGTGGGTAGGCAAATCTGGACAGCTCCCATGCGCTGTGCTCTGCTCATATCTATTTCCAGGACCACTGGGATGGGGGGCACTCCATCCCTTCCTTTGCCACCTTTAATCTTGGGGAGCAGCAGCTTTCTTCCACCAGTCTAAGGCCTGAGCAGCCAGGAGTGGCAGACAAGGGCCTGGAGCCTCCTCCCCAGGCGTATGGCATAGGTGGCAGGACAGCCGCACAATGCCAGCTGCTAATGGAGGGTCCTTACACCTGCTTGAAGCACTGGGGAAGTGCTTCCCTGAAGAACATAAGAGATTTTCTTGAGGTAGGAGTGGGAAGGAGGGGGTCTGCTCTTAGGAACAGGGATAAATAAATAGCCCAGTTTACAGGGACAGTGACCAGCGTGATGAAACGGTGAAGACAAGTGCAGAGGCAGGAGGGGAGATGTGGGCAGCTAGGTCACACTGTGCCAACCCCATGGCCTTGTGCCACGCTGTCCAGGGCCATGGGCACATTTAGAAGACAAAGGATGAGGCAGAACCCACAGGACTGAGTACCTGCTCGGCCTGGGCCAGGCTGTCACCGGCCTGGCGGTCCAGGTCTCTGCACTCCTGCACAGTGTCCTGGAACTGCCGGCAGGCCTCCTCCAGTATGGAACTGCTCCGGGGTGGCCAGGACTCCCAGTACCCTGGCTCCACCCAGGGCTGGGCCTCCGTGGTGCTGGGGCCTGGGCTGGAGCTGGGCTGCAAGGAGCAGTCCAGGTCCCGACACAGCTGGTAAAATTCACTGCCACGCCCAGTCACACGCTCACTGTCGATGACCTTCAGGCCTGGCAGCAGCTCTCGGACCACCGCCCAGTAGGAGGGACTGGCACAGAGAGGGTTGCTGAGTCGGGCCAAAGGGTCCCGGAGCCGCAGGTACTCCAGGCCCCGTAGCCCCGCCAGACACTGCAGCTGGCTAGGGGTGGCCAGCAGGTTGCCTGCAACATTGAGACTCTGCAGGTTCTCGCAGGCAGCCAGTGGCTCCAGCCCTGTCAGCTGATTGTTGGCAACATTGAGGACTGCCAACTGGCGCAAGGAGGCCAGGGGGCCCAGCTGGGTGAGCGCATTGCCAGACAGGTCCAGCCACTCGAGACCCAGGCACTCTCCCAGGCAGCCGAGGTCCACCAGTCCCAAGCCTCGTAGTTTTAGCAGCAGGATGGACTCCAGGGCAAACTCGCCCGAGCAAGACTTGAGCATCTGGGAGGTGATGCGCACCCCTTCGGCCTCTCCTGGCTTCTCACCCTGAGGCTCCATGAGTCGAATTCAGTCCAGGTGGTCTGGGCCTTGACAGTCTGGGGTCAGCTGGCTGTTCACTAAGGAAAGATAGTTAAACAGTAAGCAGAACTCTCCTAAACACCTCTGTGACCCTGGAGCAGGTGACATCATGAAGTGCCACCCACACTCTGCTACCAGGGCCAGAAACCCAGGTGACCCAACAAGACCAAGATGCCAGAGTACCACAGGCCCCCCTGAGGGAGGTGGGCCAGGCCCAGACCTTACTAAGAAGACCCGACTCAGCTTGTGAGCCAGATGCTGGACGGCATTCAGGCCCAGTGTTACCAATTCTCCCCATTTTCCAAATCTGCACTGGACAGCAAAATCTCATAATTTTATTTTTCCCATAACCACTCATGATCGCTCGTTATTAGTTTTGAGGTGATTCTTTTTACCCATTTAAATATATTTTTTAATAGATAATGGTCACCACCATCACCAGTGTCCTTTGTTCCCTCCCTGGGAAAGCCTTGCATTTGCGAACATAAACAGGAGCACCTGGGCCTGGCTTTATTCACGCAAAAATGTTCCTGATGTCAGAGTACAGAATCTCGGAGGGAAGGTGGGGGAGGGTAGGTGGGTGGGAGGTAATCAACCAAGGACCTTGTATGCGTATATGCATAACCCATGGACACAGACAATGGGGCAGTAAGGGCCTGGGGGGTGGGAGGCAGACTGGAGCAAGTCAATAGGGGAAAAAAGAGGGACCTATGTAATACTTTCAACAATAAAGAATTAAAAGAAAAATAATTTTTAAAATGTTCCTGATGCACCTTTTTTTTTTTTAAATATATTTTATTGATTTTTTACAGAGAGGAAGGGAGAGGGATAGAGAGTTAGAAACATTGATGAGAGAGAAACATCGATCAGCTGCCTCCTGCACCACCCCCTACTGGGGATGTGCCCGCAACCAATGTACATGCCCTTGACCGGAATCGAACCTGCGACCTTTCAGTCTGCAGGCCGACGCTCTATCCACTGAGCCACACCGGTCAGGGCCTGATGCACCTTTTTAAAATGTAAATTCAAAATGGCTTCTAGATTATGTGGGCCAATTTGTAACCTCTGGTTCTTCAGAGGACCAGCCTTCAGTCCTAGACACAAAACTAAGGTAGAAGGAAGAAAGGGACGGTAAGCCTGGGGATAAGAGGCGACACTGCCAGACCCCCACTTTACCTCCTCCACTCCACACCACTGCTCTCCAAATATACTCACACACCCTCACCCCACCCCCACCCCCGTCCAAACTAGTTCTTTACTCTGGTGTCAACAGAACAGCATCACTGTTCCAGCTGCAAACATGACATCATTTCCAAAGAAAGCAAGAGGGCTGGAGAGGTGGGGACCATCCAGGAGGGAGGGACAGGGTGGCACCAAAGTTGGCTCCAGAAAGGCAGGGTAGGGGCATTTCAAGTCATCAGTGGCTGTGGGAGAGCAGCAGCCCAGGTGCCAGTGCAGAACGAGCATGAGGGAGGAGGCCTTGGGGAGGGTCCTGCCGCCCACAGAGAGGTCAAGGTTTCAGCAGAGGAAAACAAGAAGGGACCTCTGCTCCAAATGGCAGTTTCCCAACTCTGCAGACTTTGGTCAGGCCCAGGCCATGCAGAGTGACGCCTGCAAAGAACTATGGAACCATTCACTCCTGTTGACAAAACCTGGGCCTCCACAGAGTGTCAGCAGTCCCAAGTCTGCATTTCCATAATCAAGGTCACTTTATATTTTCCCCTCTCCAAGGAAACCAGGCTCAGAGCTCCTCCCATACCTCTGCCAGGTAGCTGGGAAGGCTACTAACAGCGCTTACCCTCCCAGTCCCATCTCTGAGAAGGGGGTCCCTACATCTCTATCTAGCTCTCCTATGGTCTGCAACTCTCCAGCAAGTTCTCATTTCTATCTCATTTCTTTCCAAAAGGGACTGGAGGCATCTACTAAGAAGTCTGGTTCACTCCACACGAACAGGATCTGCTGGGTTTTGTCAGCAGGCAGTGGGGTAGTCCCTTGTGCCTCTGATTAAAACTGTTCTGGCCCAGAGCATGGGTGCTCAAGGGGCACTAGACACCTGCCATAAACACACTAGTGAGATAAGGACCTCACTGAGGGCAGTGGAGCGATGCAGAGGGATATGGGTCTAGAATAGTAAAACATGCACAGATCTGGCCAGGTGACTGGATACAGGGACTTCCTTCTCAAACACTCGGGACACAGATGCAACAGGCTAGGGGGCAAGACCTTGTTTGAAGTGACCATGTGGCACTGGGCTTAGGAAACAGTTGATGCTCTAGGCTGAAGGCATGACCTACACAGGTGCCTGGTGAGAACGTGTGGCACAGCAGGCCAGGCTTTCTGGGGACACAGACCTCTTCCATTATCTGTAGGCCTCTCTGCAGGAATTTCCATATCCTCCCCAGACACGCATTATTTGAAGGTGAAAGTGGTCACAATTCAAGTGGTGTACAGTGGAGCGGTCAAGGGCAGAAGTCAGGACATCAACCTTTATGAGGCTGAATGAGGATATGGCTGAGCAGCCAGAGGGAGAAATCATCACTTTCAAGGAGAGGATGATCAACACTGTTCAAACACCACACTGGACTCAGGGGCATTCTCAGACAGAGGTGAGCCACAGCAGCCTGTGATGGTGAGGGCATGATGCCCTGAGGAACTGGGTGATTGTTTAGATGAACATGGTGGCTACAAAGGGTGAGAAAGTTCAAGGGGAGTGGGCAGAGCAAGGGAGACAGACAGAGAGAACTGTGAGTCTGCTTCCCACCTTAAAGCGGGGATGAACACTTTTTGCAGAAGAGGAAACAGTGGAGAGAAAGATCATGATGAAGCTGGAAATCAGGCCTTTCAAGTCCCATGCCCTTCAGCAGCCATGGGTATCACCCCCTCGCCTATGGTTACACAACAGCACCACGTTGTTCCTCCTGTGCAACAACCTCTGCTCTTCTCATGGTCCCCATCTTATCACAAATCTGTACACCTCAACCAGACAGGTCTTGGCAGGACTGAGAACAGCCTGTGTCTACCCATCTGCCCAAACCCACCTGCTGTAATGCACAGGCCAGCGGCAGGCTCTGCACAATGGGAGAATGACTCCCCACACCCACCTGTCAACATTTCTCTAAAAAACAGGAGTCCTCCTGGTCTTGTTATACAAATGAGCCAATAGAGGCTCTTGGCCCAACATGTGAGTCTGCACCAAGAACTTGGTTACACAGATGAGACAGTGACTAAGACACAATTGGTACTCGGGTCTCAGGGGGAGGCCTATCTGCCTGTGCAGTCAGCCTTTGCTGAGTGTCAGTTTACCTCTGTAGGAAATGGGCCAGAAAATGATGCCCAGGAGTAGCCTCAGGGGACAGTCACCAGGCCACTTTGGTGAACTGGGGACCCTTCCTCACCCCATTTCCTCCAGGTCCCAGTCTAGAGCAGGGTTCTTCAATCCTGGCACTATTGACATTCAGGGCTGCTAAGTGTTGTGGGGGCTGTCTTGTGCACTGCAGGGGGTTTAGCAGCATTCCTGTTTCTACCCACAAGCTGTGATAACCAAAATGTCTCCAGATATTGCTAAATGTCCCCTGGGGAACAAAAATGTCCCGTTGAGCCCTAACCGGTTTGGCTCAGTGAATAGAGCGTCGGCCTGGGGACTGAAGGGTCCCAGGTTTGATTCCAGTCAAGGGCATGTACCTTGGTTGCGGGCACACCCCCAGTAGGGGGTGTGCAGGAGGCAGCTGATTGATGTTTCTCTCTCATCGATGTTTCTAACTCTCTATCCCTCTCCCTTCCTCTCTGTAAAAAATCAATAAAATATATATTTTTTAAAATGTCCCATTGAGAACCACTGCTATGCCCAAGCTTGGGACCATCACACTTCTGTCTCATCATGTTCCTTTCACTCCCCAGCTCCCTCACATGCTCCCCACCCCTGCTGCTCCTCCATTCCAGCCTCTCCCTCTCCAAGAACACCAGAGCCAGTTCAGTGATGCCAAACAGCACAAGGCAGCACCTCTCCTGAGAACTGCCTTGGGCAACTTTAAGGCACATCACATTCTTTCCCCCATCCCCAACCCACTTAATCAGAATTTAAAAAGAGGAATAGGACCCCAGGGTCTTAAGACACTATTAGGTGGTGCTCATTCAAGTCTGAGCCACATGTACATTTAAGGGAGGCAGGCACCTAGAGGTCCAGGGCCCATGCCCTGATCTTACTACCCAAATGAACTTGATTTAGAGTCAGCATGGTGAGGAGTATAGCCACAATCCCAGCCACTCACCCAGACAAGCCTCACCTTGGGAAGCCTGTGACATCCCCTCCTAACAGCTGGAGGAGAGGAGTCATGGCCTAAACAATCTGGAGGCCAGACTTTAATTCAAATCATGCTACTCCAACCATTAAATGTGATCTCTACAAAGCTTTACATAAGAAGATACAGTTAATGTACTATTAAAATAAAAATACAACATACTAACTAAGGTATGATCTCAAAATAAAGGAAGTATGTCAATGTATTAACAGAGGTTGAGTGAAAGGATTATGGTTAATTTTTCCTGATTCCTCATACTCAGCAACTTACAAATGCTTAAAGTGAATCAGTCTTAGTGACATAAGACTGACAATCCCTCTGGGGGAGGCTGGGGACAGGCCTCCAGGTTCACCCCCACGGCCAAAGTGCAAGTTAGGCCTTGAGTACCTCCCCGTCTCTACCTACTTTCCCTCAGAGCCACCTCTCCTAGTGGTCCAGCACCTCAGGAGAGCCAGATTTGGGTCTTTGGGGTGTGACAGGCCTGCTCCAACTGTCTTCCTCCCCACCTCCTTCCTCTCCCACCTGAAGCCACCAGTTCCTGGATCCTACCCACTCAGGTCCTGTACTCTGCCCTACTGGAACTCTAGGCCAGCAGTCACCAACCTTTCGGACCTCATGGACCACCAGTGGTCCGCAGACCACCGGTTGGCGACCGCTGCACTAGGCGGTCCATTACTAGTTGGTCTGATACACAGCTTTATGGCTTCCAGATAGGGATTTGCCCTCTAAAAGTGGCCAGGGACAAGGGGAGGTGTGGGTGCTGCAGGTGAAATATATACTTAGCCACCTAGAGCCTGGATGAGCATGGAAGCTCTTTCTGAGACAGCTATCACTATAGAAAAGAAGAAACCCCTAGATTTCCAGCAGTGTAAAAACAAACTATAGGTAAAAACAGTCTAAAGAATGAGTGTCTCAGCTCTCAATTCACTCTTCTTCAATAGCTGGGCAGTCCTATTTATCAGAGTTCTCCGGTCACTATGGGTGTGACAACAGAAAAAAGTACAGACCCTAAGAAGACTAATGTACACATGCATGCGTGCATACACCTCCCTCTTAAAAGGGCTACTCTATCTCAGGGTTTATTTCTTTCTACAATGAAAGCAGTTTCAGAAAGAGCTTTCATAAACTCACCCAAGTGGCTGAATATATATCCCACTGAGTATATATTGCCAGCACCCCACAACCCTTGTACCTGTCTCAAGAGAAAACAGACCTTGCCTTAGCCAGTTTGGCTCAATAGATAAAGCATCAGCTTGGGGACTGAAGGGTCCCAGGTTAGAGTCTGGTCAAGGGTATGTACCTGTTGCAGGTTCAATCCCCGGCCCTGGTCAGGACATGTGTGGGAGGCAACCAATCAATGTGTCTCTCTCACATCGATGTTTCTCTCTCTTCCTCTCCTTTCTGCTCTCTCTAAAAATCAATGGAAAAATATCCTTGGGTGAGGATTTAAAAAAGAGAAAAAGCAGAACTCTTAAGGGCAAGTATACCTTGACATACATAGACAAGCTGCATGTTGGGCCCTTAATAAGTATCCAATATTTCAAAAGAGCATTAATGCTTATAAAACTGTATAGCACAACTCATAACAGAGTAAACCTTCCCTATGCACATAGTGCTAGAAATAAATTAAGCAATGGGTAGGTGGAAAATCCCACCTCCCAGACCAAAAAAATAAAAAAGGCCATCTGTCAAGAATTGAGAAACTGCCCCCATTCTTCTCAAATAGGTTTAAGATTCTGGCTGCCCTTGCCTGATAGCCTAGATCAGTGGTCAGCAAACTCATTAGTCAACAGAGCGGCAAACCACAGCTCGTGAGCCGCAGTTTGCCGACCACTGGCCTAGATGCAACATTCTGCTCTCTCCTTTCATCTATGGCAAATTTTCTTCAGGCAGATTTTGAGGGCATCCCTGGTCTAGTCCCCCTTGGCCAGGTCCCCACTGGGGAAGATAAGAGGAGAGGAGGCATAGTTGGGGAAATTCTCCAGGTTGGTCTTCAAGAAGAGGAGATGCTCAACTGTTTCCACTGGGAGAGGGGAGTTACTCTCTATGATGGTGGGACTATCCGGGGAGGCAAAGACACTTCCAGAAAAGGTACTGGTAGCAGGACAGGGCAGATAGTGGCCAGTTTTGCCAGGGCTGACCAGACTTCCTGCCTCTTCTCCCAGTAAGCCAAGGGGTCCTCCTGGGCGCCAACTGTCTTGTTCTCACGCAGGTACTTCTTGACAATGACTGTGGCCAGGTGGTTCTCGGTAGAGAGCGAAGCTCTGTTTCTCTGGGATGCTAGCAGCCCTACACTTTCCAGTTGCTCCAGCAAGCTCTTCTCCCTCTGGCCCAGCATCAAAGACCCAGATCTACTGCTTCTCCACACAGGCTCCTTCTGGCCCTTCCCCTTAACCCTGGGGCCCTTGGCTACTCTGCCACTCCAGGTGGTATCCACATAACCTTGGGGCTCTGCAGGAAGGGTGGGGGAGACAAGTAGTATTCAGACACCATAACCTCCTTCACCTTGTACACAAGAACTTGCTTCCAGGGTCAATGTCGGCCCCCACGGGCAGGATGGCCTCAATCTGGCCCTTGAAGCGGAGGTCCAATAGAGTCACCAGCATGAATTCCTTTTGGTGGAAGAGCTCACTGAGCTGACAGTCTGTACAGAGCTGCAGGGCCAAGCCCTGGGCCAACTGGACGGCTGCACCCATCTCCCCACCACTTTGCTCCTCAAAGTGCCTCCGATCCTGCTCCAGGAAGATGTGCAGGTAGCACAGTTTCGGCAGCACCCGTCTTAAGGAAGCCTGCAGATTGCTCACCTCCTGGACCACCATCTAGAAGGGCTGCAGAAGCTGGACCAGACTGTCCGTCAGGCTCTAAAACATGGTTGAAAGGGTCATCCTGGCCTTCCCTAGCTGGTGCTTCTCCTCATACTCTCACAGGGCCGCTTGTGCTCCACCAGCCACTCCATCAGGTGGTAGGCTGAGACCCAGTGATCTGAGAGCTCCCAAAAGGGCTGATGGGTTGGGAGGCCACACTGCTGCTGCAGCTGCATGAGGAGCCACCGGGCCACTGCAGAGCCTTGGAAATGGTTGCAGATGGCCCTGGCTGTGCCCAGGATGATCTGGACACCATGATGGTGACACAGAAAATTTCTCACCAGAGAGTTGAGGCAGTGAGCAAAGCAAGGAATGTGGGTGTAGCCCTCTATCACCACTGCCTGCTCCAGGTTGGGGCAGCCGCTTGATACTGGGAAGCCTGGTTGCAGGGAGTCATGGCCCAGCTACAGGGTGAGCTGCTCCCATAGTTCCCGCTACCTGTCCTCCAGTGCTCTCCAGGGGCAGGCCTCGGACCCAGAGCACTGCTTGCTTCCTCGGGCTTCCTGACATCACCTGAAATCTACATGGCTGTATCACCCCCCACCTCAGTGGGCAGTGATGGCCACATAGTCCTCTAAGACCACTTCCTGAGCTGCCAAGGACAGGGTCAGATGGATGCGGCTGCCCTCAGCCCACTGCATCTCCCAAAGAACCTGCTCGCCCATTGCCTCGCAGAGCAGAGGCGAGGCTAGAGAAGAAGGCTGCAGATGGCAGGTAGTAGCAAAGGTCAACCTAGGTCATAAACCTTTTGAAGGGCAAGGAAGAAAAAACAGAGGCAATGTGAAGCTGCAGAATAACTCAGTAATGCTCTGGTGCAAGGCCTGGGAATGGGAGGATTTGGGAGCATATATGCCACCTTGGTCCTCTCTGACTGCCACTGGGGGAGCAGCAGATTCATCTTTGATGGGAGAAGGCAGGGGTGATGGAGCCAGTAACAGCTGCTCACGCTTCCCTGGGGCCAGCTGCCTGTCACTGTTTTCTGAGGATGAGTCATCTGGGCAATGTCCTAATGATGGAAGACCCTCATGGACAAGGCTGGTGGCACTTGCAGGTAGGCCCACCTGCTTCTCCACGACCCCTGCCCCCTTTCTCCTTGGACTGGCTGCAAATGGCCTTCTTTCCCTCCCCAGCCCATTCTTATTCACCAGGGGACAGACCAGGCCTGAGGTTTTGGACTGCCCCTTAACTTTGCATTGTCTAATGCTGGCATGACACAGAGAACAGGTGACTTGGCAGGTGTTCTTACAGTCAATGGGAAAGAACCGGCTGACATCCAACACGGGTGTCTTGAGTGCCTGGGGAATCCCCTTGAGAAACCCAGCCCTTGGTCTCTTTCATAGTTCTGACCAGCTTCTTCAAGCAGGGTGACTGCTGGAGGCTCAGCAAGGATGACCTCCCCGCTAGGAAGCAAATGCCTCTTCTTCCACTTCTTGAAGCATCATACCTCTCTGTCCAGACAGGCCATGAGGATGTCAGCTTGCCTCACCTCCTCATTCTCACTAGGCTGGCCCACCTCTGACCTATCGACTGGTTGCCTGGACCAGCACTGGGATAGAAGGGGCCGGGCTAGGGCTGAGCCGTGGGTTTTGACTTCTTTCCTGCCAGTTGCCCCACCTCTCTCCATTCACGTGCCTTCTGTTTGGACACCTCCTCAGGCTGCACAGAGGACTCCTGCCCAAGCCCAGATTTCACAACACAGAGTTCAGTCTCCCTTTGGCCTATTCTGCCCCAGGCTGGCCTGGCTCTTTGCACTAGTTGAGTGAAAACCAGGCTTCCACAGTGTGCAGGCTCTTCTCTTCCTGCTGCGGATGCATTGGCCCAAGATGCCTTCCTCCTGCTCCTCCAGGGAAACTTGGTCAGATGAGGGGACAGAAGAGCCACTGGGGAGGGAGTGGGGTCTCTTCCTTCGCAGGGGAATATTCCTCTCACTCCCCTTTTGGGAGCCAGAGGGTCTGATCTTTCTGCGGTCACTGCTGGCCTTCTACTCTATGTCTACTCCAAGGGACAGACCAGGGCTGAGGTTTTAACCCCAGTATCTGGCAGGTCCCCCCTGGCACCCCAGCCAAGTCCACAAGAGGTATTGGTAGCTCTGGTGTTGAACTCTGAGCCAGGGGAAGTCATTGTGGCAGCTGGACTCTGGGAGACAGATCCTGAGGGTGCATGTCTCCTGGGGGGCTTTTTAATTTTTTCCACTTCCAACATGTTTGGGAACTTGGGGAAAACAAGAAGATGGGCCCATTCTGCAAAGCAAGATGAAGAGAATGGCTCTCAGCTGCCCTACTCAACTCTGGAGAATACTGAGGGGGAAGGTGAGGCCCTGAGGGGAGAGAAGACAGCAGAGGACAAAATGTAGAGAGATAATATGAAATCAGCCCCAAGACAAAACTCTCAAGACCTCAACCTCCTTGGAGAAGGCTGTCATTCACTCCCCAGACCCAATGGAGCAGCTCTCAGCTCAAATCCCCACAGCCCTCTGCACCTTAGTGGTTTCTGTGTCCATCTTCTTTGCCAAACTAACTGGTGTTTCTCTTTTTTCTCTCATTGTTTATTGAGAACCTAGTGTGCACTTGGCAATTCTCCTGTGTGGTGGACACAATATACAGCAGGTAAGGCCACTACATGCCTATGTAGGGACAGACCTGAATAAGATTCACTCACAACAGGTAGAATCAGAGCGGCGGTATAGGTATGAAGAGGCAGGTGCAAGGCTGGGAGACCTCAGGGAGGAGACTGACCCTGCCAAGGAGTCAGGCGGGTTTCCCTATAAGAGACGCAGGCAGCAGACACTGTAAGCGCAGAGCCTACCAGCCTCTGCATCCTGAGCGCTTGCCTGTACCTGGCACACCGCGGGGCACCAAAAATACGTAACATAGCTCATTCAGGAGTGATGCAGCCTGAGACTTCCTAGGCCAGAGGCTTGGCATAGAGCCTTTGACATTCCTTCTCTAAAAGTCAGCCTCCAGCAGAGAACACAGGATGGGGTAGCTCCTAATGACAGTGACTCTGGCCCCCTAATGTCCTCTCATTCTCCTTTCTCTGTCACAGAGACACTCTTGAAGGGATGGTTATAGTTTGTCACCTTCCATTCCTCTTCAAACCTTCTCATCTCTGTCTCCCACTGTTCCTAGTCACTATCTTGCCAAGGCCCCCAGTGACCCCAATGGAGTTTTCTGTAACAACTGAAGCACCTGCCCATGGTCTCCATTTGGAAGACTGTTTCCTCATAGTCCTGGGACACATTTTCTTGGTTTTCCTCTCATCTGCACCTCCTCTTCAATCTATGTCTGGTCCTTTTCCCTCTGTCTATCCCTTAATGATGTTTCTTGAGAGATTACTTTCTCTCATTCTACACCTTCTCCCCAACTGGGACTGCATTTATACACCAGCTACTGTCCAGCCTCTCTCTGGCTCACCTGCTCTTTCTACAGCCAACTCAAACAGACATCTGTTCACCCAAATGCTCAGACCCCAAACCTAGGCATAATCCTTAACCCCTTCCCCCTCATTCATTTTCCTGGAGATTAGGTCAAATCCAGAGCTTTCAAAAGGAAAGAGACATGAAGAAGTCAGAAGAGAAATATGTGGAGAGATGAAAGGGCCTACTGAGGTAGGATGTGTTTCCTCAGGAGAGAGAAGATTCAGAGAAAGATGGTTTAAGAATCCCACCACAAACTTCAGGAAGGAAATAGTCTTCCTCTCTTCAGAGCAGAATGAAATGCTGGCTAAACAAGATTTAAAACCAGTACATTCTAACTCTGAGTGACATTAACCATTAATGATCACCAGGGATGGCAGGATTGCCTCTGCAGGTGACAAGCCCACTGAAGAGGCTCATGTGAGACTCTGCCCAGGGAGGAGTGTGGGCAATGCCATACTGAGAGGCTCCTTCCAGCTGGAAGAGGCTCAGAAGGAGTAAGAGGCAATGACCTCATGCCCATCATGCAAGAACTCAGTTACTACCACATCACGTGTCTGAATCCCCCTGAAAGTTGACACTGTGGAGGGACTGAATAAAGGTGCAAATGAGATGCAAGACACTATCCTGGTCCCAGAAAAAGTGCTCTTAGGATGTCAGAACCAGAGGGGACTTACCTCAGTTCTTATTTTATGATTGAAGAAACAGAAACCCAGAGTGGTAACATGATGGTCAGTGGCAAAGCAGAAGACTAGAGCTGGCACTGGGCCTCCAGAAGCAATCTGCAGGCTTCCTTACTACTGGGAACACAGAACCAGATACTGAAACCAGGCCTGCATGTCCCCAGCTCTCACTGATGATGATAGAGAAAAGGAAAGATCCTGTGTGTTAGGGCTACAGCCTGGGTCACACCAATCCCATTTTGTTCCTCCATTAGCCTTGTCCCCTCAATTTATCTGTATTCTACAGATAAATTAAAAAATTCATCAAATACAATCAAACCTTGTTTCTCAAATGTCTCCCATCTCAAACAATTCTGTTCTCAACCAAGTTGTTCATAGAAAAAAATGTTTTAGTTGTCAATCAAAATGTGTTTTTGACCGGACAACCCTTTTATACTGATACGTGAGCATGACAAAAAGCATCTCTTAGGCAACGAAGTAGAGAATGCTTTTGTTGCTGGTGAAATCGAGGATTAGCACAATTTTAAAAACAGAGAGTGGCCATCAAGAGTGTTAATGTTGTGCCTGGCCCGGTGTGGCTCAGTGGTTAAGCATAGACCCATAAACCAGGAGGTCAGGGCACATGCCTGGGTTGCTGGCTCGATCCCCAGTAGGGGGTGTGCAGGAGGGAGTTGATGGATGATTCTCTCTCATCATTGATGCTTCTCGCTCCCTCTCTCTGAAATAAATTTTAAAAAATATTTTTAAAAGTGCTAATGTTGCTAAGGGTGTGGAAGTGCTCACAAAACAACAATCACAGACAATTGAAAAGGCAGAAAAACTTGATTGGATAAATGAAAAGCAGTTAGCTGGTGATAGTATTTCAGAGGCAGTGATATATGAAAAATTCATTTAAAGCTAGTAGGGAGTAGTTCAATAAATTTAAGAAGTGTTTATTTACAGATTAAACAATACATTAGGCATGTACTGTATATAAGAAAGGTTAAAACGGGGAATCATTTTGGGGGTCTGGAACGGATTAATTCAATTTATATTATTTATAATGTAAAAAAAAATCGCTTCTCTAACAGCCTTCCAGAACAAATTAGGTGCGAGAGCCAAGGTTCCACTGTGTCTACTATGAGTCAGCACTGTACCCTAAAGATTCGAATACAGGAGAGTAACTTCCTGACTGACACTCGGAGCTCATGACAAGAAGGCGCCCTGGAAATGGGCTCATGGCACTGAAGCAAGGCAAGTGGTGGGAGGTGCTGTGGAGGCCGGGCTTCGGGCTCACCTTGAGGTAAATCTAGTCTGTGATAGTGGAATTCAGATTCTGTCTTGTAAGGAGTCGCATACTTTAAGCTGCTGCTTCAGGATCCTTATCTCCTGGGTAGATCAAGGATCTTGTGCAGTCACTGCCACGCAATCACCCTTCTCTTCCACTGAAGCACATCAGATGATAGCGAGGCTGACACTGTAAAGAGCCAACGCTGAAACTCAATGAATATAAAATATTCAGCATTTTATTAGTAAGAAGTTACTGTGACATTTCTCACAACAGATGACAAACGCACATTTGAGGACAACTACAAGATGGAGACTCTTGGGCTGCACACCAGGCAGCAGTCGAAAGGGCACTGCAGCAGGGCCACACTGGCAGGCTCGGCACTGGGAAGCAGGAGTAAGAAGGGCTGGAGCAGGTAATGGCAGAGGGAGGGAAAGGGACAGTTTGAAGAGCTATTCAGGAGGCATATTATGCTTGAGTTGAGATGGAGAACAAGGAAGAGATACAAAGTGATTCCCTTATGATTAATATAGTTCAGTTTTAGAGATAATGATTTTAAGGTTCTGTAACAAATCTTCAGGAACAGATGTGACAGATACATGGGTCAGGAGACAAGTCTAAGCCAAAGATATGGATCCATGTAAAAGTCTCGTTAGAAGCTGAGGAAAAATGCCAGAGGGAGAGAGTGGAGACTGGTTGCCCAGGCAATGCCGACACTGTGGGGATGGTGGAGAATGAGCAGACTTCAAAAATGACTGACACACCGAAACTGGTTTGGCTCAGTGGATAGAGCGTCGGCCTGCGGACTGAAGGTCCCGGCTTCGATTCCAGTCAAGGGCATGTACCTTGGTTGCGGGCACATCCCCAGTGGGAGGTGTGCAGGAGGCAGCTGATCGATGTTTCTCTCTCATCGATGTTTCTAGCTCTCTATCCCTCTCCCTTCCTCTCTGTAAAATATCAATAAAATATATTTTTTAAAAAAAATGACCGACAGGCAAAGGAGGGAGACAGAAAAAAACATGCAGTTTTAATGTTAGGGAAGCCAGGAGGTTTTCCAGAAAGGCAGATAGGGTCAAAGGTCAGTGGATGAAGAAGGTGGAGCCCAGGGTTGTGCAATAAGTGGAAGAGGCAGGTACTTGCAATGCCAGGAGTGGTGGGAAGGGCGGGTTACGCTTTGGGATGGGAGGGCAAAGGCTTGGCTGTCTCTAAGTAGAGCAAGCATGTCAAACTTGCAGTCCACAATGAATATTTTTGCAACCCAGCCAATATAACGGTATGTAAGAAACTCTTTAATAAAAATTTCGTAACTTAATTTTTACAATATTCTGTTATACATAATCTATATATATAAAAGCCTAATATGCTAAGTGTCTGACCGACCACTTGACCATTCAGTCGACTGCTTGATCAGTCGCTATGATGTGCACCGATCACCAGGGAGCAGACACTCCAACCGGTAGGTTAGCTTGCTGCTGAGGTCTGGCCAATTGGGACTGGGCAAGACGGGCCAGACATGCCCTAGAGCCCTCCCATGGTCCCTCCCTGGCTGGCCAACCTCCCACGGTTCCTCCCCAGTCGGCAGGCCCAATAGGGACTGAGCGAGACAGCCCCCATCGGCCCAATCGCCAGCCAGGCCGAAGGACCCCACCTGTGCACAAATTCGTGCACTGGGCCTCTAGTTATTAATAATGAACTACAATGTTCACTAATGACTGATTACTATAATCGTATTGCATTCATTTCCCTTATGCACCTTACACACAGGTGCACCATTTCTCTCCACTAATACTAGCAGTGAATATTTTAGCAGCCGATTGCCACGTCATTAGTCTTGGACTGACTTGTTTGGTGTGCATAACATGAAACATTTTGCTTCTGGAGAACAATAAAAATAGGTTTATTTGATTACGTTTATTAATTTGTGCTGTTATTCAGTGTCTGATAAGTTAATGTTAAAGAAAAATATTAATCTTTATTAAAATGTTGTATTATTTTATGTTAACGATTACTCATTTATTTCAGCCCTTTGTATTCAGCATGTCTCTATCAAAATAAACCTACGTTTCTATGAAAATTGAAGGTTTGTTGTTGTTTTTTTTGCGGCCCACATAAACTTAAACCAGTGGTCGGCAAACTCATTAGTCAACAGAGCCAAATATCAACAGTACAACAATTGAAATTTCTTTTGAGAGCCAAATTTTTTAAACTTAAACTTCTTCTAACGCCACTTCTTCAAAATAGACTTGCCCAGGCCGTGGTATTTTGTGGAAGAGCCACACTCAAAGGGCCAAAGAGCCGCATGTGGTTCGCGAGCTGCAGTTTGCCAACCACGGACTTAAACCTTGTTTATTTGGCCCAGGTTAGCCTTTGAGTTTGACATGCTTGAAGTAGAGAAACATGCAGTGGGAAGAGGGGTAAGATGGACATTCAGGAGACAGAGAACAAAGGCAGGAGCTTCCCCAGGGAAGGGATCCACAACACCAGTGGTGGGTGGGTTTAACCCTGGAGGCGGGAAAGAATCTACTTCTGATAGAGCAAAAGGAAGGATGGCTGTGTTGGCTGTGAAGTCCTTCAGTGTGCGTAGGAGAAGGAACTGAAGCAGTTCATACAGAGGAGCCTAGATTTCCAAGAAGCCAGGGACTCCTAGAGGCAGGAACCTGCTGGTTGAGCTGGGATTGGTGGTGGTGGTGGTGGGGCCTCAGCACTTTCCTATGTATGTTCTGGCTCCATCGGTCAGACTCTTCTGATCACCCTAACCAGGCCTTTTCCCAGTGCACGGCCAGAAGGAAAGGGGCCACTTTTCCATCTCTCTTGTGCCTGCTGCGCTCCAGGGCCCTGTGCAGACCTCAGCCCACCTTTGGTAAATATGCTGGACCTTTCTCTGAGTATTTATTCTGCCCAGTCCCACTGGCCACCAATTCTCTCAGCTTCTTCACTGGGGGAGAGGCAGGTGTCCCCCAGACCCTAGGCCTAGGAGGTTTCAAAGCACTTACTGGGCCCTCAAGTTCTTAGCTTCTCATCCTCCACCCACCCACCTGGACAGATGGTGAAGAGAAGGACGGGAGGAACGTGTGGGACAGCAGAGCAAGCCCTTTTAGTTTTTGGTTATTGTCACACATGCAAATCCTAAGAAAGATGGCAAAATAATAGTCATGCATCATTAGATTTCACATTATCCGTTTTAAACTACACACCAGCAGAAAGTAGACTCCTTTGCTCTCCTCTGCGAGGCTGCTTTCTTTCCATAACGGACTGAGAGTGTGAAGTGCAGAGCCAGTCTATGCGGGTTTATCCCTACTATACCCACCAGCTGTGGCCGGTGCGCTAGCGTCCTTTGGTTTCCTCGACTACAACAGGGACAATACCACCCACCTCACAGGCTTGTTAAGGACTGAGTAAACGTATACAACAGGGTGAATGACGGACACGGGCCGCTGTGCAGTACATTCTGGCCTCACCTGGAGTGTTTTAGGCACCGGGCAGGAGAGGCCCAGGCCGCCCTAGGAGGGGGACAAGCTGCCTCCGCCCCTCCCCCCGCCTCAGCGTCCACTTCGTTGAGGGGGGACCACAACTCCCTAACCTCGGCTTACCTAAGGCCAGGGGTTCGGGATTTGGCCAGCCGCACGCAAAGACCAGGCTGGTGAAGCTGTGAGGCCGGGCGCAGCTCCCACGGCAGCCCACCGCGGCCAGTAGTGAGAAGCTGCCACCCTCGCCCACCACTTGGGCGGCCGCAGAAGCCACCGGAAGGACCCGGCAGAGCCTGAGGGGACTTAGACTTCCGAGATGCGCGAGGGGCTACTTCCGGGAGCGACAGCCTGCGCCCTCCCCCGCCCGCGCTTGGTACACTTTCCCTGCCGACGGCCAGCACCTAGGGCGCAGGCGCGGGCGACCGCGGCCGGAAGCGAAGGGGGTACCCCGCCTCCTCGTCGGAAGTCACGCCCTGCTCTCACTTTTACCCAGATTCCTCCCTACTCGTTTACCTCTGCTAGTTATTGTTGTTGCCTTGAAGAACGCAATTACGGCGTTCCTGGCCGATGGTGACCTAGTCTTCCTCCTCCACTAACCGACCCCCACGACCCCTTCCACTCCGGACTCTGCGCCGCGGGAGTCTGCCCGAGTGCTACCTGGCTCTGTGCACGTGCAGGCAAGTGATCCACACGTGGGGTTTCTTCCTAGCTTGAGGGCTCACCCAGCATTTCAGCCAACCCACCCAGAGTGTCTCCGGGGACAAATTCCCGCTGAGCGGTGACGCCCTGGAGGCTGGAAGCTCGTCCGGCACCTCCCCACTCAGAACCGTCCAGGGGCCAAAGAGGCCGTGTCCGCTGGGCTGAGCAGAGAGTGCCGCTCTCTCCCACGTTGGTCCCACCTGGGCACCAAAGTGCCCAACTCTTGTCTCGCGGGCCACGCTAGGCTTCTTTCCACCTGCGGAGTCAGACAAATTCAGGGCCTGAGGCTAGGGCACCGTGGGTTTCAGGGCAGTCCGCCCAGGGGTGGTAGGTTTATTCTATCTCCCTCCAGCTCTCTGGTCTCAAGTAAATCGACTCCATGTCCAATTCTTCAACTTGAACTAAAACTAAGACGCCTGCAACAAAAGTATTCATCTTTACACTTTATCAAAGTTATCTTAAATCTTACTTGATTCTCTCCAGTGCCTCAGAGATGGAGGTATTGATTTCTCTGTTATACAGATAAGGACACAGATTTAGTCGCGCAGCATGTTAAAGTAGGAGATGGCAGGAGCCACAAATTATTTTAAAGTTGTATTGATACATATATAATAGACTCAGAGCTGGTCTCTGCAGTGTTAATCCAGAGGCGCTCTAGAACCAGGGGTGATTTAATTGCAAGACTAGGAGACACTGGGGGAAAAAAAACATTATAAAAGATAAGAGAATTCAGTAAGGTATCTGGGTTTAATATTAATATATAGAAATCAAAATCTTCCACATATGCAAACAACCATTTAGAAATAGGAAGGGAAGATTACATTTTACTAGCAATAAAAAATATTAAACATTATGGGAAAAGCTTAATAAGAAATGTACAATACCAACATAAACACACCACAAGAAAGTTTAAACATCATTAATGCTACAAAAACAAACAAACAAAACAAAACAAAACACCTGAACAAATAAAAAGGCATACCAGCCCTAGCTGGTTTGACTTAGTGGATAGAGCATAGGCCTGTGGGCTGAAGGGTCCTCAGTTCCATTTTGGTCAAGGGTACATGCCCGGATTGCAGGTTCAATGCCCAGTAGGGGGCGTGCAGGACCCAACGGATCAGTGATTCTCACCATTAATGTTTCTCTCTCTTCCTCTCTGAAATCAATAAAAATATATATTTTTAAAAAGGCATATCATATCAGGGTTGGGAAGACCTATTATCTCAAAGATATTAGTTCTTTCTAAAATAATATACAAGTTTAATTAAATCCCAATAAATTTTTAACAAGAGCTTTTTAGAACAGACTAGGTTCAGAAGGAAAAATAAGAAAAGCTTAGAAAAATTTGAAGAATAGTAATGATTAGGGGTAGGTAGGAACAAATCCTACAATATATAAAAACTAGAGACCCAGTTTATTAATGCATGGGTAGGGTCCCTAGGCCTGGCTGGCGATCAGGGCTGATAGGGGCCTTCTGGCTGCCAGCTGGGCCTTCCCTCATTCCGCACTGCCCTTTGGTGGTCAGTGCACATCATAGGAAGCAATCGAACTCCCGGTCTCCTGGTCAAACTCCCAAGGGGACACTTTGCATATTAGGCTTTTATATATATAGATATGTAAAGTTACTACAGTTGAAACACTGTGTACTGGTATAATAGAATTGAAGACCAGATTAATGGAATGCAATAAGAGATATAAAAACAAGCCCAGTGTATTAAATAAATCTTGGTAATCCATATGACAGAATATTATAAATACATTTTTAAAAATAAAGAAACTTTTGCCCTAGCTGATTTTGCTCAGTGGACAGAGCGTCGGCCCTTGGACTGAAGGGTCCCGGGTTCGATTTTGGTCAAGGGCACATACCTGGCCCAGTCTGGGGCATGTGTGAGAGGCAACCAATCAATGTCTCACATTGGTGTTTTTCTCTGTCTCTCCCTCTCCCTTCTACTCCCTCTAAAAATCAATGGAAAAATATCCTTGAGTGAGGATTAACAAAAATAAATAAATAAATAAAAATAAAGAAACTTAATGTACTGATATGAATTGATTTTTCAATATATATCATTCAGTTCAAAAAGGAAGAAAAGAAAAAACAAGGTAGAAAACAGTCTATGGTTTCTCTCTCTCCCTTCCTCTCTCTGGAAAAAAACAAACAAACAGGAAAGAATATATGTCTATATAAATATATGTAAATAAGCCTTGGCCAGGTAGCTTAGTTGGTGAGAGTGCTGGGGGAAGGAGAGGGGTAGGGGTAGGAGTAGGGGAAAGAAGAGGTCATGTTCCCAGAGGTAGAGCACAGCTGGGTCCTCTGTCCTAAGGATTTTAAGGGTGGAGATTTTAGGGGAGGCCCCAGGGGAAGATCTCAATAGAATATTCAGCAGCTTTCCAGGTGTGTCCTTTTAGGGTCAGGGTCTCCACTGATTGATTGGTCTGCACCAGGGCAGGGGGTCATTGGTCAATGCAGCTGGTCCTGAGGTCATCCTTGGTGTCCCTTGTCTGGTTTTGCTGCTTTCCTGAGCCTGGAGCTGAAATACAGCCGAGGCCTAGATGATCTCTAGGGAGGAAAGGTCAGGTGGTGCAAACTGCATGACCTATTAGGGGAGGAAAGGTCACCCTGGCTGCAAGGTCCCACCCTGCAATTGTCCTTTGCTAGGCACCTGGAGTTTTCTATCCTGACCTTCTGTACCTAGCTCATTATCCTTGCTCTGCTCATGTCTGTGAGCATATCTGTGCTAGGACCCATTCCCTCTTCTCCCCTCCACCCAATGCATTAGTGTTTTTATTGAGAAAACACTACCATTTCAAATTATGTTAGTGTTCTCTGTTATACAGATGAAGACACAGACTTAGTGATTAATAACTGGCATTTATTGACAAGCCAGGCACTTTAATCCATTCTCTCAGCTCCTATTCCCAACCTCTACGAGATAGGCATTATTATACCAACTGGACAATAAAATTGAAGCTCAGAAAGATTAAGAAACTTTCACTCAACTATAATCAGTGGAGCTAAGATTTGAACCCAGGTGGGCCCAATTCTCAGTTCTGCACTCTCAACCTTAAAGCTGAGCTGAGCTGCTCAGGCAAGGTGAACAGCTCCAGCTGTGGAGGCTGGGCAGAAAAACTGAAGATACATATATGTTTGCCAAATCAATTCCTGTGAACCAAGAGCACAGCTGTTGCAGCTGGTATCACAACCGATAAAGGTTGCAGCCTCTGCAGTGATCTATCTGGTCCGGCACCCCTGCTGCGGAGACACAGAATGGGCAGGTAAAGAAAACCACCATCCCAATGTCTCCCGCGTCTTTGTCAGGAGGTGAAAGGCTGACCCTTTCAGTAGGGACGAAAAGCTGTGCTGCCATCATGGCCCTTGATCCTGAGGTTAGGGAGCTGAGGTGGGGGTTCTGGAAATATCCATCCCAACCATACCCACCACCCTTTTTCAGGGAAGATGCCTGCAGGGTAAGCCCAAGGTTCTACTGGGCCAGGTGTGACGCCAGAGCTCCCTCCCTCACCTGGCCTCCAATGAGCCTCCAGCTTATCCCTGGACCACATGGTGCTGGAATTAGTCTATTCAGACACCTAATAATCCCCTAAAGCTTGGGTGCTCCCATCTCCCCAGGGCGTGGACCAAGTCAGAAGCTCCAGGCCTGTTGGGGAAGGCTCACAGGGCACCCTGGTTCTCAGGATACCAGCTTTCATCAAGGCTTCTCAACCTCTTTTGCAATGGCTCTTGGTCGATAAACTGATTAAATTTTTATCAATCACTTGAGGGGTCAAATCTACGGTAGTGGCTCCCCATGTTGGGGGGACCTGGCCCCCCGGGGAACATTTTTAAATGGCTGGAAAACTATATGGTTGTCACAACTGGGAGCAGGGAGAGGGGTTCTATTGGCATTTAGTGAGTAGAGGTCAGGGTGCTACTAAGCATCCTACAATTCACAGAATTACCCAGCCCAACGCTGGGAAACCCTGTCTAGAGGGTTTCAGTAGCGTAAGAACCCTTGGGAAACTTGAGTCCCAACTCTAATCCAGCAGGATCTGGAGCAGGCCCACGAATCTGCATTTTCAAGCAGTCCAGGTAATTCTAGTATAGGTGGACCATATTCCACCCTGAGAAATGCCACTGCCTGATTCCAAAACTGATCCCTGAAACTGTGCCAGCCTGGTAACAATCAGGAGCACTTATTAAAAGTCTGGGAGTCTTGCTCCATCCCTGGAGATTCTGTTGTAATGGACCTGATCCAGCATTCAATGGGTTTGTTTTGTTCTGAGTGATTCTTATGCAGATTTGTTAATACACAGTGTGGGCTGTTAGCATAAACTGTGGTCACACGCCCTCACTTTTCTGATGGTGGTTGTCAACTGATTTTGTTCCTGGAAACTCCAAAATTATAAACAAAGGTCGCTTCCAGCTGATTGAGGAGCAACCATAATCACCCCCATGGATTTCACATACACACACACCCTCGCATTCCCATTGTTATGAATGAATGATTCTATTTCTGTTCAAAGCAACTACGGTTCATCAAGGGGCCTTGCTTTAGGGGCTTCCTCAGGGCTGTGATGCTGTGGCATGCAGTCATCTGTATGTACCTCCCCTCCCCATTGAGAATCTGGGCTGCTGGGTGTTCCTAGGACAGGTTGGAACTTGTCAGATCTATCAGGATGTTGAGGTGGGAAAGGTCAGAGAGGATGGTTGGTAAGCCTGGCATCAGAGCATCAAGTTGGTAAGGCACCTTAGCTCTTTGCCCTTTGTTTTCCCCAAGCAGTGGCTGGCACCTGTTTGGCATCAGTGGTGGTTGTTGTTGTTACATACCCTTGAAGGAAATTTCATCCAGACTGTGGAATCACCCTGAGAACTGTCCCTGCTAACAGGTCACAAAAGCCCCAGAACCTGTAAAATCATGCTCCCCTGGGTGGCCAGGTATGAACTGGTCTCTGGAGGCTTCCATCCTGCGCTCGGGTGCTGCCCCCTGCTGGCCATCTGTGTGTCTTACCTCACAACCTTTGTCTTCTCCAGAGTCCACCATCCCGAGCAGACTGGATCCATCCTGGCCTCCTCCTCTCCCACTGCCAACACGCTGGTCATCTTAGTTACTAAGTAGACCTTCAGTCTGCCCACTCATCCTTACCACCGCTCACCTGGGGCCCTATCACCAGGCTCCTGTCCATTATGCACCCTGTAGAGATTATCCCAGAAATCAAATTGGGTCATAACCCGCCCTGGCTTTCTTTGTGGCTTTGCATTGCCCTTTGGGTCCACCCAAGCTCCTCAGCCATGGTCAGGCCCTCAGCAGTCTGGTCCTCCTCTATGCACCTCCCCACCCTAAATTTCCTGTGCTGGCTCCTCACTGGTCTTGAAGTGCTAGTTCCTTCTGCTTGCTGTTTCCCTGCCCCATGCAGGACGTTCTCACCCAGGCCAGGTGCACAGCAGGCAGATTTGGGCCCTCAGGTATTTGGGAATGAGGCAGACTAAACTCCAGAAAGGTTGGGAACCTACTTTATTGAACAGCCCAAGAACTGTTCACTCTGCATTCAGAGGCACAGATGAGTGGTGGTCTAAGTTCCACTTGAGCAAGTCTTCCACTTTTTCCTCTTGCCAGGCCTGGTTCTGGCAGAATCCAGACCAGCTGCACTTTCCTTCAGGTCTCAGGAAAATGTAGTTCTGTGTCCACATTCCAGAGCTGCAGCTCCAAGCCACTTCGAGCCCTCTTTCCTGTCCCAACCTCACCCCCACCCTCTGAGGACAGGGAAATCAGGTGGGCAGGGAAAGGGTGGCCAGCAAACTTGGCCTCAGCCAGGACTCTGCCACCAAACAGTGATTTCCCATCACTCGTGAGTCACTAGATAAAGATAGGGTTTTCTGTACAACCCACACACAATACCCCCACTCCAGGAGGGCCACAGGGGTCAGGACAGGAAGGGAGTTTGAAAGGGGCCTATAGGATGTCAAGGGGAGGCCCAGCCTGAGCTCTGAGCAACAGGCCAAGCCCAGACCAAGAAATCCAGGTGAGACACCTCACACCCTACCACAGGTCCAAAAACAATGCCCACTAAGTGGGAGGAAGGCCAATCAAATAAATAGTCAATAAATACATGAAATTGGCTTCTTCCTCCATGGAGGCCAGGTGGCAGAGAGGAGATCCTGATTGGCTCTGAGGCTGAAGGCAAATGTCTGAGATCTCAGCCTCAGCTCTCCTGGGAGTGAGGGCATGGGCTGGGGGTCCCAGGATCTCATTGGTCTGCTGCTTGCTCAGCCAGTCAGGGCCGATGCCCTTCCATCCCTCACTATCCCAGCCCGACCTCCGAAGCCCACAGTGCTGCCCAAACCTTGCCTACACTTGTCTCTCTTCACCCTCCACAGTTCAGGTGACCTGGAGGCTGCTGTGAGGGTCTCTGAAATCTGCCCTCACTGCAGCTGAATGAGTGGAGTCCAAACTGGGGACAGGAGCTGCCTCGTTTCTGAGCCTCTGGGGAGGGAGGGGTGCATATCCACAGAGAGGGGGGCAGGTACAGGAGGAGAGTGATATTCTGAGGAGGTACAACTTTCTGAGCAGGCCACTTAAGTGACTTTACAACTATAAAGAATGCTAAACATACAAGTTTCAATCTGGACCCAAATTACTATGGTGTTTTGGGTGTGAATGGTTTTCCATTACTTCAACACAGAGGGATCATGACACAGCTGTGGGGGTGGAACAAAGGGGTCTTCAGAGAGAGTTGAGCCAACGTCATCCGGAGAGCTGGGGTACCTGAAAAGCACATCACATGAAAGGGTCACCTCCTCGCTTGTGGAGACCCCCTCTCTACCACCCCCTCCCTGCCTCTGCCCCAGTCACTCAGCTTATCTCAACCTCCTCTGTCCAGTTATTGCCTCAACGCTCCTGGGCCCCAGGCCTTCCTCTCTCAGGACAGGTTCTGTAACCCTGGCCATGCCCTCTCGGCCCTCTGAAAAAGCACCTCAAGGACTGTGGTTTGCCATCCATCTGGTGCCCAGCACAGTGCCAGGCAGGCAGAGAGTAGGTGCTCACCACTTTTTTTTTGTCTGATAAATGAACATCTGAATCCAAATGTAAACTCTTAAAACGGTCCTGCCTGTTCTCTTCCTCCACGCCAGGTGCCCCCTAACCACTGCCTGAGCCTCAGTACCTGGGCTGAAGCAGCAGCGGTCACTCCCACAGGAAGCGCACATACCAGATGGTCTCGTTCTTCAGCTGTGGCCCAAACAGAGGGTTCAGCTGGGCCAGGATGGCGATGAGCCAGCTGCCAGGGACAGCACATTGAGGGTGAGCTGGGACACAGCAGGAACCTCCCAGGTATGTCTCCTGCGAGGCTTGTGGTCACATGACCCACCCAAACACCAGCTGCAGGGTCTGTGAGGGGCCCACAGAGCCATTCACACTCCAGCCGGCAGGTGGGCTGGGTCTGGGATTCGTGGATTTTGGTTTAGATTAGGTTTGATTTGATGTTCTGTAGATTTATTAGGTCTCTGAGTTGAGGCTGGACTCTGGGATAAGGGAAGAGGTAAGACAGCCTCCTGGGCACATCAGGAGTGATTCCCAGCTGTGCCCCAATACATCCCTGGTGTGGGCCACTCCAGTCTGCACCTGGGAGCAGGATAGGGCTGTTCTGATGGGAGGCATGTCAGAATCACCCCCTTTTAGGAACAAGATGAAGGAACTACCCCAACATGAGGAAGTGATGACCAGAATGCCCCACTCCCAGGCCTGCTGGGGATAGGACAGGGCCTGTCCCTCAGGCCAGTGAGCTTTCCAGCAGCCAAAGGCTGCACAGATGGGGTCGAGGGTGTCAGGCCCCATCATCATGACGTCGTTTGCCCACAGAAGCAGGCCCCAAAGACCCTGGAGGTGCACCACTTCGCATGCCTCAAATGCTGGTACTAATGGGGCTCGGTCTGGTTTTGTAGGAAGGATCCAGCTCTTCCACCTCTGAATCCCCATGGCAGGCAGTCACCTGCCTGATGCCCAGGACGCTGTCAGAAATGGTTGCCTGCTTATCATTGGCATTACCCCAAGTTTATGTTTTGTAAATATAATTTCTAGGCATGGCATTTCCTTAAGTTGCCCCACCTTTCTGCCCATGTGCATCTGATCTGCAGCCCAAGTTACCTTCCCATATGCTGATTTGATTACCCACACCCTGCCTATATTCTGTCTCCCACATTCTCAGTCATTATCCTCTGTCCTGGTCTCTGAGCCTTCAAACCTCAGCCCCACAGGCCCTCCCTAGGAGAGATGAGGACATCTGTCCAGCCCTAAAAGACCAAGAAACAGCACAGAGAAAGGGACTTAGAGATGCTCTGTCCAGGGAGAATTCTGGAAAACCATATGCCTTATGTATTTAAACTAACCTCTGAAAGTCAGCATTATTTTTTTAACAAGTTTTATTTTTTTGTTGTTAATAGGAAGTAGAAATATTAAACATTATATAAAGTGAAATTAGAATTGACTAATAGGAATAACTAGCTCATGATCTCATTAGACAAAACAGGTTTTAACTGTGTAACAGGCACCAAATCTGAAATCAATCATGCAAATTTTTTAAAATGTGGGTATTAACCTATGCATTTGAAAAATTTGGCAGTCCTGAGAAATATCCTAGTTACTTTCAAAAGAATCAGTTACCTTTTAAAGAATCAGCATTTTATCATGCTACCTGTCCTACCCTGAACACCCAACTACACCAGTCTTAACCCAAAAAATCGTGTATGAGACCCAGGAAGATGGGAAGCCACAGAGGCCTCACATGGGCGTGACTGATAATGAGACAGGCCACCCTAACACCAGAACGTGGACTTATGACTCAGTTTGGCAGCCAGGATGATTTAAACATGAAGCAAGGAAACACAAAAGGATTGGAGATGGATGGAGGGGGGCGGGGCTATCATGAATAGGAGTTTTAGAAAGAGACCATCTAGGCGTTGAGGACCTGGAAATTGATTCCCTTGAACTGTCCAGGTTCTCAAATCCCTCAGAATGCTCTTCTATGTTCCCAGGGCCCCCTTTCCAAGTTTGGAGACTGCATCTGGTGGCTCTAACTGGCTGCATCACAACCACCCAGGGACATGCATTATAAATTCGGATTCTGGAGTGCAGACCTTGAGCAATGTGATTTAGTGGGTCTCGGTGAAGCCCTCAGAGCCGTATTTCACAGTCTCTCCAGGTGATTCTGATGCCAAGTTGGGCATGAAAAGCACTGAGCTGGCCCAACTCACTCATTTCACACATGAGAAAGCCGCAGTCTGTGGACATCACAAAGCTGGTCCAGGTGACACATTTAGACCCAGAACCGGAGTTCATGACTTCCAGCCTATTGCTCTCTTTGCCATTCCAAACCACCTCCTTTCCTGTGTGTTACAGATCCAGCCTTTCACTATGGGGACAGAGGGAGGGGAGGAGAAAGGCACTGGCTGATTTTGAGCTGGGGAGAGAAGTACTTACAAGAGGTAACAGCAGACAGCAGTGGCTACCAGCATGGTGATGATCACTCTGCAATGGAAGAGGATGTCAGGTCAGGGCCAGGGATGTATCCAGTGCCCTCAGAAGGCCTGGCCAGGGCCAGAGAAAGAGCTCCTGGTGTCAGGCCCTTTCCCATTGGTCTTCCCCATGTCACCTGAACACCGGAGGCTGAGTTCTTCTCAGATGGAAAATAAAAATGCTAAGTGTCACTTCATGGGGAGGCTGACCTTGACCATATCAAAGTCACCTTATGATTCCTTCATCTCCTTTCTCTATCACCCAATATGTCTCCATCTTAATGCAACCATGTTGAGACTAGACACTCACAGAGCTGCATTTGCAGCAACCCACTGTGGAGGAGTCTCTGGAATTCAAAATTCATTGGGCAAGGGGAAGGAAAACAGAAGACTAGAAGACAGGACAAGAAGCAAGGAAACTGTGCACCATCCCTGAGGCAGACTGAGTGGCTATGATAGCACAGGGGTGGCCACCTTGTGTCCTCTCAGACCACTGGAGACAGAAGTTTATAATGCAGCAGGGAAGATTTGCATTAGAAGAAAGAACTCACCAAGGTTAGCAGAAGAGGTGAGATACTAAGAAGCTGTGGGTCCTCAGCCCTACAGATCTTGAAAAACAGAGGCAACACCCATGTGTCCAAAACTCCAGCCAGAGCTAAACTGAATCCAAACCAGACCCTATGGCCTCTGACCCAAAGCACTTGAAGTCTGCACCAGAGAAATTAGCACTTGATCCATTCTTTTAACATTACCAAGCACAGTCCTGTGCTGGGCACTGGGGTCTACAGTGGCCAAGAAGCCCATCTGGAGCATGAAGGAACGTGTAATCAAGGGGAGACAGTACCTTATAACTGACAACAACATGAAGCAGAAACTGGCGAATGGGGTAACAGGCACAGAAATCTGCTCTGGGACCTCCACAGGCCAATGATACCTACCAAAACATTCAATACATAATACTAGTGATGCATCGTTAAGAGTTTTATAAGCGTTATTTCGTGTGATCCTCACAGCAACCTTAAAAGGCAGCCATTGCCCTGGCCAGGTGGCTCCACCGTTGGAGCTGGAGCGTCCTCCCATACACCTCAAGGCTGCTGGTTGGATTCCCGTCAGGGCACATACCTAAGTTGCGGGTTCAGTCTCCCATAGGGGCGGTAGGGGAGCCAATCAATCGATGTTTCTCACATCCTCCCGCCCTCTCTGCGTGTGTGTGTGTGTGTGTGTGTGTGTGTGTGTGTGTGTATGTCTATGGAAATATGTCCTCGGGTAAGGATTTTTTTTTTTTTTAAAAAGGCCGTCATCATCATTCCCATTTTACCTATGAATAAAGGGAGGCTTGAGCGGTGACATTCGCTCAAGGTCACAGCCGGTGCGGTGTGAACAGTGGCTAGCCACAGCGTGACTGGCCAGAGGGGGTGACCCTCGAGCATCTCCCGCGACAGTCGGCTCTCCGCCTTCCTAAAGACGACCCTCTCTGCCCTTCTCTCGGCTGCACGGGGCCAAGCGCAGACCCAGGAGGAGGAGCGGGAGCCGGGGTCCTCGGACCGCAGCTTGCGCACTCGACCCTGGAGGGGTCTGCAGGGAGGCTGGGCCCGCGCGTCCCTTACCCGCGGTTGGGTCCTTTCGGCACGAACCAGGGCCCGGCGATGCCGATGAGGCCCCAGAACGTGGTGAAGATGATGACCGGGAGGGCGAAGGAGTGAGCCGTCATGGCGGGGCGCGGGACGCCCAGATCGGGGTTCTGGGTCAGCTGCAGATGCTCTCGGATCCTGGCAGCTTAGTGGGCGCCCAAGCATGCGCACCAGGACCAGGCCGCCTCGGGGAGCGCACTGGGCAGGCCAACCTGCGCAGGCGCGCGCGCGCGCGCATCCTTTGGGGAGAGGAGCTGGGGAGATGGGCTAAGGGAGGGCTTTCAGGGAAGCCAGATCTACTTAGCTTTGATCAGCTTCTCCAGTTTCCTAGTTCTGGCTAAAAGAATTTATAGGGCAAAGGCCTGTGTCGAAATATGTTTTATTCAGAGCAAAACAGTGAGAATCAATCGTGGTTTTTATAAACCTCATTTGCACATATTTGAAGGAGAGAGGACATTCCTGGGCCGTCATCCTCTTCCCCCACCACCCCTGAAGTCCTTGGCTGAGACACCTGGATGAGGGAATTGGCCAATCTTCACAGTCCTGCTAAACACTGAGCACGCCTGGGCTTGGGAAAGAAGCAATAGTCTGGTACGTCATATGCTCTCTAATGTATCCCGCGGGCAGGGAGAGGGGCGGGGCAAGGCTGAGGTCCCTCCCCCGCTCCACAACCTGGTCTCTATGGCTTTCACCTGTCAGTTATTATGCTGGCTATTCAGGTCAGTCATGGGGCGCGGTGGGTGGGTGGGGAATGCCAGGATGGGAACATGGGAGTTGCCATGAAGATTACAGGTAGGGGAGGAGGGTGGAGGCTTGTCCAGGACCCTGGGCAAAGGCAGAGCACTTGCTCCTTCTTTTCCCAATGCCCTTCAGCTTGATTGCTTGTGAGGCAAAAATAGGTAGCCTCTCCAATCCAGGGATAGCCAGACATGTCCGTGGGTTCAAGGCAGAAAGTGAGAGCAGAATTCCTGGCACAAAGGCTAAGTGCTAAGGGTGGGGTGACAGGAAGGGAGTCAGAAACCCTGGGAACCAGGAGTCAGCCATCTAGTGAGCCTCTCAGACACTAGCATTGCAGAGGCTCTCAGCAGTTTTAAGGAGGGGGAAGTGGGCAGACTGCTGGCTGAGGGTCAGACCACCTAGACTTGCAGCACAGAGCAGGGACCGGCAGCTAGGCCAGCAAGGAGCACTGCTTCCTGCCTGCCTGAACAAGCAAGGCAGGGGCAAAGAAGCCCTGCCCCCTGGTCCCCAGCAGTGGTTAGATAGGTAGGACCGGACACACCATCTCCAGCCAGAGAAGCAGCTGAGGAGCCCGCTGAAGGAAGCTTCCCTGGAAGGAAAGTGTTTCACTTTGGGGTAGAAGGGGAGATGGGCAAGAGCATAGAGGAACCTCACAGTGTGGGTGCCCTTCTGTGCCTGGAGTGGGTGCACGAAGTTCCTGGGGGACCTTACAGCCAGGCACTGAGCCCCAGTCCTGGGGGTCTGAGCAAGCAGGTATGGGTGGAGCATATTTCACAAGCACCCTAAGGTGTCTCAGGCTGAATCCCCAGAGCAATGTTGGGAAGAATGGACTAGACCATCATGCCGATGGCACGTCTTAGGAGCACCTCTTCCCACAGTAAAGACATGGGTGACAGATCACGGGGGATGAGGACAAAGGCTGAAAGCAGCTGACTCCCCTCTGTGCAATCTGAGGTCTGTCTTGCAGGTAGGTGGATGCGCTGTCATTCGTCAGTCCTGTGGCAGGCTGGGAACCAGCAGGCACTTGGACTCTCTGCTACTTAATGGAGAGGGAAACGGAGGCACAGCAAAGAGTGATTAATCATGGTTGAACTACTGCCTGTAGTAGAGCAGGGATCGGATCCCAGCCTCCTGAGGGCAACTTGATCCAGTTTGCTCCTTAGGAAGGCACTCCAGCATGATGCAGGTCCAACTCAAGTGCCACAACTGTGGGATTGGGTGGGATGCATGGGCTTGGCTCGCTCCAGGGAGATGCTTCTCTCGACTGGCCTGGAGCTGCAGTAGAAGCTCTCTGGAGCGCTCTGTGCAAAGGGCTTTGCTTGTCTCACCCTAAAGGACGGTCCTAGGAGGAGGTAGAGAGATTCTCTGATGAGAGTTTCCCATTTTGAAATCAGGCTGTACCAGCTTCTGTTATAGAGCCAGGGTGACCTCCCAGATCCAGGCCAGCTGAACCTGGAGCCTGGTCATCCTCTGCCCCTCACCCAGTGTCTTCCCCAGGCCACTGAGGCTGTGGGCAGCCCCAATGGAATGCTCCCCAACATTCCAGGGGGCTGGGGTGCTCCTTTAAGTTCTACTCCCAGTAGTCTCTCCTACTTCAGAAAAATCCTCTTGCCACTAGAACATGGGGTGAAATCTTTCACAATGGGATTATTTCCTGAAGCACCTTAAACATGAACTTGAGATAAGAGCCTCTGCATATGTCAGTGCTGTGAGTCTCTGCTCCATTTAGAGGTGAACAAGTTGTGTGCCCCCTGATGGCCCTGCCTCTCTGGCATGTGGGTGTAACTACCTTGTCACTGCCAACTTTCTGATCTTAAGAGTCCCTACCAAAGGAAGATCCTAGGGCACAGAGCCTGTCAGCACAACCACGAGGGGCAGGGAAGGGGTCTCCAAGGCAATTCTAGGATTCCTGCTCCAGCAGAGCCTGTATCAGGACAGTACAGGGGCCTCCTGACTGGTGTGGGGGTACAGGAGTCTGTCAGGAGGGTCCATGAGGCAGTCTTCAGGATCTCCACCTGTTCCCATAGGATGGATGGGCAGCTTCTGGGTCACGGCCTCCTCCACATGGAGCACTCCCATCTTCTCCTTCCTGAGCACCGACCCTCAAGTGGGAAGAAAGAGAAGGCACCATCAGAATTGGGGAAAACACATTACATGAGGATCCCCTTCCCACTGCCAACTGCACCCTAAGGTATATTCAGTGGAAAAAAACTGTGGCAGCACAGACTGGAGACATGACTAGGGCTGCAGGCTGATCTATGCCCACGCTGGGACACAGGATCTCCCCTAAGAGCTGTTTGTCCCTTGAAGTCTGAGGATACTTGGTTGCTACAACCAGGAGGGTACTACGGGTATCCAGTGAGCATGTAATGGGTAAAGACGAAGGATGCTGCTGAAGACCCACCACCCACAAGACAGGCCCTCACAAAGATTTATTTAGCCTCAAATGTCAACAGTGCTGAAGCTGAGAAAGCCCGCCTGGGAAGGCATAATCATATAATATCTGGTGGGGTTCACTATTTGCTTCAGATGTACAAATCCCTTAGTCCCCAGGAGAACAACCTGCAAAAGGACACAGCTGGTAGCATCTCTGTCTCCTCTCCGACAGGGCTGGACACGGACAACAAATGCTGGGATGAAGGACTCCCCTCCACCCAGCTACAGGTCAGGGCCACCCTTCTTCCTACGGAGCCTCTGTCAACCCTGAGACCCAGTCCACTGCTGCCGACTACAGATGCAGAGGTGAAAAATGAGAGCAGAAGCCCCGACTGGTGTTTCTCAGTGCTTAGAGCATCAGTCCATGCACCAAAGGGTCATGGGTTCAATTCCCGGTCAAGGGCATGTACCGGGGTTGCAAGTTTGATCTAGAGCCCCAGTCAGGTATGTATGTGAGGGGACCAATCAATGTGTCTCTCTCACATCAATGTTTCTCTCTCTCTTTCTATCCCCATGCCTCCCTTCCACTCTCTCTAAAGTATCAATGGGAAAAATATCCTTGGGTAAGAATTAACATACACAAAGAGACAGAGAGAGAGAGAGAGAGAGAGAGAGAGAGAGAGAGAGAGAGAGAGAGAGGGAGAGAGAGAAGCAATAGGTAGGAGACCAGCTGGAAGAGCCATCAAGAGACAAATCACAGGCCGAAACTGGTTTGGCTCAGTGGATAGAGCGTCGGCCTGTGGACTGAGGGTCCCGGGTTTGATTCCAGTCAAGGGCATGTACCTTGGTTGCGGGCACATCCCCAGGGGGAGATGTGCAGGAGGCAGCTGATCGATGTTTTTCTCTCATCAATGTTTCTAGCTCTCTATCCCTCTCCCTTCCTCTCTGTAAAATATCAATAAAATATATTAAAAAAAAAAGAGAGAGACAAATCACAGCTCTTTCTCTGTTAAATAAACCATGAAGAGCCTAGGGAACCTCTGTAACTATCATGTTTACTTTGGTTTTCAGTGACCACCTGCAAAGAAAACAATTTCTTGCTTTGGACTTCCAGTAAGTTGCCTCCCATATAATGTAACTTCCCCCTCAAGCCTTGTCCCTGGACCGCCCCCACCTTCTTCACCAGCACCTTCTCCGCAGCCCTCTCACCTGCACTGACCTCCTCCCTCTCCAACCTTCCAACTCTGCATAGCCCATCCAGAATGTGATGTCGCTGCCCCAACTGGTCCAATCATCTAGTTATTCCCAATAGTCGGCACTACTTGTTGGTCACTGTTCTAAGCACTTTACATGTATTAATTCACTTTACAGATAAAAACCAAAGCACAGAATGATTAACTTGCCCAAGTCACACACTAGTTAGCGGGCCAGAAGTTCGTGCTCTTAGCACTGTATCTGTGCTTGAAGTGAGTGCCTCTTGCTTCTCTAGCTGGATCATAAGTGCCTTGAGGGCAGGGGTCATATCCCAAGCAGCCACTGGTTAGTAAATGGTTGGGCACGCTACAGCAGCTCCACAATACCTCAGGCCAAGCCCATTGTGGTGGCTGATTTTATCAGATGCTACTGCTCACATGGGACTGGGAAGATGAGATTCCCTTCCTTCGTGTGTCCCCATCCAGGAACTCTAACATGCAGACTTACTTGCATAGGAATGGGGTGGCACCGGGGCACAGGTGTAGACGTGGCTAAAGCGCCGGCCCGAGGAGGTTAGGTACCAGTGCTGGATGGCGGGCTGGGGGTCATACTCGGTGACTGCCACACCATTCACTGCTGTCATCATGAGCATGTTGATCACCTCATTGGATAGCTTGGTCCTCTCATCGGTCCTGATCCGGTTCATGGCACTGAATCCACGCTCACAGCAGGAGGTGGAGACGGGCACACAGACCACCACTGCCACCAGCCTGCTCAGCAAGGGGAAGCGGCAGTGCTGGGCCAGGGCATTCTTACACAGCATGGAGAATGGCAGGTTCTTGGCCATGGCTTTCAGGCCCAGCCACTCCTCCAGGAGGGCTTGCTCGCTGTACCCTGGGGGCATTGAGAGCTCAAAGTACCTGGCAAGGGCAAGGATATCATCATTCCCAAAACTGGCCAGTTCAATGCCACTTGGCCAGGTCATGGTGTCAAACACCTCCATGTTTTTGAGTTGTGGGGGACGGTCTGTGTCAAACCTCTGCTGAAGGTACTCAGTCCCTGTCAGGATCACTCTCTCCCTGTCTGCCCGGAAACGCTGCTCTGCCATCTCCATTCTGTCTAAGGAAATGCCATGCAGCTGCCCATCCTTGAAGCTGGCATTGAACTCTTCCTCTTTGGGCCCTGCCTGGTGGCGGAGGGTCTCCAGAGCTATGTAGGCCTGTCCCAGCATGGAGTTCACCTCCGTAATCAACACCATTTCTTTCTGGCACACCTCAGACAATGGCCTGTAAATGCTCAGGAAGTCCAGCAGGAAGTGGCAGAACTTGATGAAATGGAAGTTCTTCATGAGCTTCAGCATGCCTTTGGCCCTGTGCCCAATCTGGCCCCCCGCCTCTGCCACACTCTGGAGGTGCCTAGCCAGGGCAGGCCAGCTCAAGATGAGCACATTCAGTGTGCGCCTCCTACTGGCCACCCACTTGACTGCATTCAAGTCCTTGAGGCAGGTGATTTCCTGCTCCAGTGCCGCAGCACCTTGATGCAGCTCTGTCAGCCTTTTGTTTGAGGACTGATAAAACTTGAAGATGGTTCGGATGTGCCGGTCACACTTCTTCACCAGATCAATGCCCCCACAGGCATCCACCACAGCCAGGTGCAGCCGGTGGGCCACACAATGGACAGGCAGCAGCTGGGGGACGATCTCCTGGAACTTTTCCACAAGGCCTCCTCTGTGGCTCAGCATGGTTGAGCCATCGGTTCCCAGACCCACTACCCAACCAGGCTTCCGGAAGGGGATGTCCAGTTCATCCAGTGCAGAGACAATGGTCTCGAAGTACCCATCCACTGTCTCACTGTAGAGTGGGGCCAACGTGATATAAGACTCTTTCACCTCCATCCCCTTAAAGTAGCGGATGTAAATGCCCACACAGGCCTGGTCTGAGGTGTTGGTGGAGCTGTCCAACAGCATGCTCATGCAGGGGGAGTTCCGGACGTCCTCGAGGATCTCCTTCTTCAGAGTCTCAGAGATATATTTGATGAACTGGGTGCATGCAGTGCGGTTCCGGTACTTGCTCAAAATCACGGTCCCTGTGCTTTGGAGGAGTTCCAAGATCTTCTCAAAGTCATTCAGTGGCCTTGAGTGGTAGGCGATGGAGTAGGCTGCATTGAAGAAGTGCTCCATGTTGGCCATCAGGTCACTTGAGATCTCTGGGACTAGGGCAGCCTGAGGGGTGTCCTCCTTGATTTTAACAGTGTTGACGCAGAGCTTGTGTGCTTTGCTGACTTCATGGTATTTTAAAGTCTCCACTTTAAATGGCCCCGTGTAACCCTGGACTAACCGCGATGACTTGTCGTGGAGATTCGGTCTTTCTTTGCAAGTTGAGCAGAAGAGCTTGGTCTCTTCTGAGTCAATGACTAACCATGGGAACTGCCCAAACCACGACCTCTGAATGGAGCGGGGTCTGTAAGTCCTCTTGATTTTCCTAGGCCCATCTGCTTCCACGTCACAAAGGCTGGACCTGCAGTAGGAAGCACACGTCTCCACAGGAGGAGCTAGAAGCAACGCAGATTCGACAGCCGAGGCCTGCATGTCTGCCTCTCCTGCAGCCACCATCTTCTTTTTCCCTTGGGAGCAAATCAAACTGTGCTTGATTTTGCTGCCCAGAACTCTGCAGTCTCCCATCAGCTAAGACACCCAATGTAATAAGTACCCTGATGCAAAGCAGAAAGGATGAATGTGATCCACCTTTCTAGAAAGCATTACTGGCTTCCCCGTTATTATCAACTAGAGGCCCGGTGCATGAAATTCGTGCATGGGGGTGTGTGTTCCTCAGCCCAGCCTGCACCCTCTCCAATCTGGGACCCCTCAAGGAATGTCCAACTGCCCGTTTAAGCCCGATCTGGTGGGATTGGGCCTAAACGGGCAGTCAGACATCCCTCTCACAATCCAGGACTGCTGGCTCCCAACTGCTCACCTGCCTGCCTTCCTGATTGCCCCTAACCAGTTCTGCCTGCCAGCCTGATCACCCCCTAACTACTCCCCTGCCAGCCTGATTGATGCCTAACTGCTCCCCTGCCAGCCTGTTTGCCCCTAACTGCCCTCCCCTGGAGGCCTGGTCACCCCTAACTGCCCTCCCCTGCAGGCCTTGTCCCCTCAACTGCCCTCCCCTGCAGGCCTGGTCCCCCCGAACTACTCTCCCCTGCAGGCCTGGGTCCCTCCCAACTAAATTTCCCTGCAGGCCTGATTGCCCCCAACTTTCCTCCTCTGCCGGCTTGGTCACCCCTAACTGCCCTCCCCTGCAGGTCTGGTTCCCCCCCCAACTGCCCTCCCTTGCAGGCCTGGTCCCTCCCAACTGCCCTCCCCTGCTGGCCTGATCACCCACAACTGCCCTCCCTTGCAGGCCTGGTCCCTCCCAACTGCCCTCCCCTGCTGGCCATCTTGTGGCGGCCATCTTGTGTCCACATAGGGGCAGGATCTTTGACCACATGGGGGCAGCCATCTTGTATGTTGGAGTGATGGTCAATCTGCATATTACTCTTTTATTAGATAGGATAGAGGCCTGGTGCATGGGTGGGGGCCAGCTGGTTTGCCCTGAAGGGTATCCCGAATCAGGATGGGGTTTCCCTTGGGGCATGGGGCGGCCTGGGTGAGGGGCCTGTGTTGGTTTGCAGGCCGGCCACGCCCCCTGGCGACCCAAGCGGAGGCCTTGGTATCTGGGGTTTATTTATCTTCTACAATTGAAACTTTGTAGCCTGGAGCGGAGCCAAGCCTTCTGTTCTGTTGGGATTTATGTATCTTCTATAATTGAAACTTTATAGCCTTAAGGGAGGCCTGGGCCGGCCAGGGCTGCAGAAGCTTGGCTTCCTCCATCACCGGGGCAACCCTAGCCTCCTGATCTTTCCAGCTCTGTGGCTGCCGCCTATGTATCTTCTATCATTGAAACTTTGTAGCCTTGAGTGGAACCCTAGGCGGGCAAGGGCAGGCGGAAAGCTTGGCTTCCTCCATTGCCAGGGAAACCCAAGCCTCCCTCCTGCTCTCTGTGGCCGTAGCCATCTTGGTTGGGTTTATTTGCATATTCGCTCCTGATTGGCTGGTGGGCGTGGATGGTGGGCGTAGCGGAGTGATGGTTAATTTTCATATTACTCTTTTATTAGATAGGATGGAAGCCAAGAATTGTTTGCTAATCCCTGTGGGCTCTTTAGCCAGCTTCCCCTTCTCTATCTACACAGTGACCCAGCATCATGTGACATCAGCTACTAATAAGCTTAGTTAACCACCTTGGCCATAGATGCTATTGGATAAACAGGTGGCTTTAATCCTCTTCTGAGGCATCACAAAGAAATGAGGTTAAACATCCATAAGTCCTTATGAGCCTTTGAAAGAAGGGAGGCACAGAAGTATAAACAGTAGCTACTAGCCAACAAGTTACTGCCAGAGATATGCAAAAAACTAACTCTTATAGGCCAGCAGGGCTAAAAACCAGAGAAGGGGGGAGAGAGTAGAGGCTCACAGGCCTGTGGGCACATCGTTTACCAGAACCAGCATCTCCCATACCCCTCCTCCCATCAGCTCAACCACAGGTCCCTTTAGCACTTCTGCTCATCCAAGTCCCTTATTATTCCCATACTGTCCTGATTTCCCAGTATTCTACACTCTGAGGGCAGGGTTAATTTCATATTCATCTCTGTCTACCCAGAGTGTAATATAGGGCCTGGTGCACAATAGGCTCAAGTTAAGTATGGCTGAACTAACACAGTGTGACTTGCCACAGCTACCTGGGCCCCTGTACATGCCCTCCAGAACTCAGTAGGTCAATACTCACCTGGAGAATGACCTTTTCTCCACTTTGTCCCCTTTGGATCCTTTATCCAGGGTGCAGCTCTATGCTCCAGTTTTGATATCAAGTCTGGTTTGGTAGCCACAGGCCCTGTTGCAAGGACAAAGAGTCATACTGATGTCACTACTATGGACCATCAAGTCAAGTCAACCACCTATAGCTATTTATGGTTCCTGAAATATTCAGGGATGCCTCTGGGTCTATCTCTTAATAGTCTATTCAGCCAGGGGCATGATGGATGCACATTCATCTAGGGTGCCAATTTATTCTTAAAACCCAAGAGGTACCCAGATTAGGGTGTATCCATTAGCCAGGATAAATAACTTCCTTAGATCCATGGGCCACAGGCCAGCCAAATGCATCTAGAGTGGAAAGCATGAAAACAGAAAGAACCATGGGGGATAAAGTAGAAAGAGAGAAGACAAGGATGATAAAGAAAGCCAGCCGAGAAGTGGAAGAGTGCCACCAACTACTGTCCCATGCACTTGAAAGGTCCCTTAAAAATGTCCACCACCTGCCATGAAACCTGAAATCTCACTAGAAGAGGTTCATGTCTTTGGGTTAAGCACTGCCCTTATTTAAAATGTGAATATCCCTCAGGGGTATATAAAGAAATCACTTTTTAAAAAAATACATTTTTACTGATTTCAGAGAGAAAGGGAGAGGGAGAGAGAGATAGAAACATCAATGATGAGAGAGAATCATTGATTGGCTGCATCCTGTATGCCCCCCAATGGGGATTGAGCCCGCAACCTGGGCATATGCCCTGACCGGGAATCAAACTAGTGGCCTCCCGGTTCCTGGGTCGACGCTCAACCGCTGAGCTACACCCGGCCGGGCAAGAAATCACTTTCTTGATTTAAAATAAAATCCATTACTATCCACTTACATGCTTCTGTATGTGTCTATGTGAATTTGTATATAAACTTTCTTAAGAAGGATATACAGACATCTGATGACTGTGGAGCAAAAGGTGAGGTTACAGGGAGCTTACTTTCACAAATCACCTTTTAGATGATTGAATATATGTATATTGACTATATGTGCATCTTTGTATCCAGATATTTACTATTAATAAAAATATAATAAAATATTAAAGTATGGTGGGTTGAACACATATCCTTCTTAAAACAAGCATAAGCCCAAGAGAAACAATGGACTAGTGAGTATACTTTTCAAAGACGGAAAGATAAAGAGCAAGAAAAATAACAGAGCTGAACACCAAATGCTGGCAGAGGGGGTGAAGGAGAAGGATATGAATTTGGCCATAGAATCCCTGGAAGGTTTAGGACCCAGAGGCCCCAGGTGCAGTAAAAGGTAGTGGGAAAGGGATGGGAGGACATGGAGCCAACTCAAAGTCTACACAGACCAACTCCACCCCAGGTCCTCTTACCCATTCCAGGAAACCAGAACACACCACCACCCTCACCCAAGAAGAAGAGAGATCGAGTCTATAGAAAACTTAACCAGAAAGGCTCGGACCCTGGGATAGTGCGGAGAGTGGAAGAAAGGTGAAGACGGGTTGCAATACAGACAAGAGATGAAGACAGTCTAGCTTCTGGAAGGTGTGTTCCTCGGCTCCAAGACCATTGGCTCAGCTTATACCCTCCAAGCAGGGGACTGGAAGAGTTTTCTTTGAAGAAACTGAATTGCCCCTCCCCACCCTCTTCCTCCTCCAAAAACCTATGCAGACTGACTTTTGTGGGCACTTCAGTGAGACATCCAGGTTCATAGCTGGTCACCCCACAGTGAAGCCTACCCCTTAATGAGTCCCAGTCATGCACACAGAGCTTTCCATCCATTTTTTTTTTAAGGCTTTACTCTTAAACATGTATGAACCTAATGATATTTATTTAAGACAAGCTTCTAACATAAAACAAGTAGGAAAAAGGATGGAAGAAAGTAGAGATAATGCAAGGAGCAAACAGAACTTCAAAAAAAAAAAGTAGAATTAATAATCCCAAAGAGAAAATACATGATAGTCATCCATGAAAAGAGCAATAAGGGCCCTAGCCAGTTTGGCTCAGTGGATAGAGCATCGGCCTGCGGACTGAAGGGTCCCAGGTTCAATTCCGGTCAAGGGCATGTACCTTGGTTGCGGGCACATCCCCGGTAGGGGGTGTGCAGGAGGCAGCTGATCGATGTTTCTCTCTCATCGATGTTTCTAACTCTCTATCCCTCTCCCTTCCTCTCTGTAAAAAATCAATAAAATCTATTTAAAAAAAAAAAAAAAAGAAAGAAAAGAGCAATAAGGGCTCTTATATTTAAAATGTGATAGAAGAAATTTTAAAAAATTAAATGGAATTTTAGAAAATAAAATCAATGAAATCTCTAAGGAAGCAGAACGAAAAAGTTAGAAGCAGAAAAATGGGAGAAAAAGAGAAAAATAAAACAAAACTAGCCCTGACCGGTTTGGCTCAGTGGATAGAGCATCCGCCTGCGGACTCAAGGGTCCCAGGTTCGATTCCAGTCAAGAGCATGTACCTTGGTTGCGGGCACATCCCCAGTAGGGGGAGTGCAAGAGGCAGCTGATCAATGTTTCTAACTCTCTATCCCTCTCCCTTCCTCTCTGTAAAAAACTCAATAAAATATATTAAAAAAAAAAAAACAAAAAACTAGAGGTTTAACTTAAAAAGTGTAATATCTAACAATTACGACTTTTTGGAAGAAAGAGAGAAAATAGGTAGGAAGAAATAATAAAAGAATTTTTCCCCAAACTGGAAAAAGTGAGTTTCCATACTTCAGAACCCTGGAATAGATCTTAAAAAGAATATAAAAACAGGCTCTGTTCAAAGATTTAGGAATAAAAAGGCATTTATACTCCTCAATAGCACCTGTAAGACCTAAAAGCAATACTTTCAAAATGCTGAGGAAAATTTTTTCCAACCTGAAATTCTATACCAACCCAAATTATCAATTGTGAGAGCATTTTCTAATATGCAGAGTCTTAAAATATTTTTTCCCATGCACACTTTTTTAAAATAAATCTTTATTGTTCAGATTATTGCAATTGTTCCTCTTTTTTCCCCCCATAGCTCCCCTCCACCCGGTTCCCACCCCACCCTCTGACCTTACCCTCCCCCACTGTCCTCATCCATAGGTGTACAATTTTTGTCCAGTCTCTTCCCACATCCCCCACACCCCTTTCCCCCTGAGAATTGTCAGTCCACTCCCTTTCTATGCCCCTGATTCTATTATATTCACCAGTTTATTCTGTTCATCAGATTTTTTATTCACTTGATTTTTAGATTCACTTGTTGATACATATGTATTTGTTCTTCATAATTTTTATCTTTACCTTTTTCTTCTTCTTCCTCTTCTTAAAGAATACCTTTCAGCATTTCATATAATACTGGTTTGGCGGTGATGAACTCCTTTAGCTTTTTCTTATCTGTGAAGCTCTTTATCTGCCCTTCAATTCTGAATGATAGCTTTGCTGGGTAGAGTAATCTTGGTTGTAGGTTCTTGCTATTCATCACTTTGAATATTTCTTGCCACTCCCGTCTGGCCTGCATAGTTTCTGTTGAGAAATCAGCTGACAATCGTATGGGTGTACCTTGTAGGTAAATAACTGTTTTTCTCTTGCTGCTTTTAATATTCTGTCTTTTGCTCTTGGCATTTTAATTATGATGTGTCTTGGTGTGGTCCTCTTTGGATTCCTTTTGTTTTGGGTTCTGTGTGCTTCCTGGACTTGTAAGTCTATTTCTTTCACCAGGTGGGGGAAGTTTTCGGTCATTATTTCTTCAAATAGGTTTTCAGTATCTTGCTCTCTCTCTTCTTCTGGCACCCCCATAATTCGGATGGTGATACACTTGAAGTTGTCCCAGAGGCTCCTTACACTATCTTCATATTTTGGGATTTTTTTTTCTTGTTGCTTTTCCAGCTGAGTATTTTTTGCTTCTTTGTATTTCAAATCTTTGAGTTGATTCTTGCGATCTTCTAGTCTGCTGTTAGATCTCTGTATATTATTTTTTATTTCAGTCAGTGTATGCTTAATTTCTAGTTGGTCCTTTTTCATATCCTCAAAGGTCTCACTAAATTTATCGGCCTTTTCTAGAAAATTCTTGAAAAACCTTATAACCGTGGTTTTGAACTCTATATCCAGTAGTTTGCTCTCCTCCATTTCTTTCATTCGTGACCTGTTTCTTTGTCTCCGCATTTTCGTTGCTTCCCTGAGTTGATGGAGTGGCTTTGTGTGCTAGGTGTCCTATAGAGCCCAGTGGCTCAGCCTTCCCAGTTACCTGAGGTGGACACTCTTGGTGCACCCCTTTGTGGGCTGTGTGCACAGTCTTGTAGTTAAGCCTTTATTGTTGTTGGTATCACTGGGAGGAATTGACCTCCAGGCCAATTGGCTATGAGGATCAGCTGTGTCTACGATGGGAGAACTTCTGTGCTGGAGACACCCTTATATTGCTCCAGTGGGGCTTTGGTGCTCACTGAGTCTGCCCCCTGAGTGTGTCCCTTATGGATCTGAAGAGTTGTAATCTGGATGGTCCTACTCTGACCCCTGGGTACACTGGCTCTTGGATCTCCAAGGAGGTGCTAATTTAGCCTCTGCCTGAGGCCACCCAGCAGGAGCTATGGAGAGATCTGCAGATTCCTCTTCTTTGTTTGGGGTTTGGAGGTGCCCAGATGAGGCCCAGCTGTGAAGCAATGCAAGCTGCTGTGGGGCCTTGGGCCCTCTTTTGGATGTTCTGGGTCTCACTGACTCAGCTGCAGTTTGTTAGGTAAGTTTAGATCTCAAAGGATCAGGCCATTCATATGCAAAAGCCTCTGCGCACAGCTTGTCTGGGGTGGAGTCTCAGGGCGGAGCAAACAGCAATGGCTTCCCGTCAGCCCTGCCCTAAGAGGCCCCCGGGTCTCAGTGCCCTGTGGTAATCGCTGCAAGCACCTCTGAGAGAAAGCTGCCCTCGAGTTCTGCCCGCTGCCAGACAGTCCAGTTTCTCCCCGTATGAGTCTGGGTCCCCAGAGTCTCACCTGTATGAATCTGGGGTTCAGAGCAGTCGGGAGCTTGTGTCTCCCTGCGGGTTAAAAAAGCCAGCCGCGTATTCAGTTGCCAACCCTCTCTGTGTGCATGCCTCCGTACCTCCGCACTGTACTTCCGCAGCTCCTGTGAGTCTCAGTGTGCTTTTCTCTTCCCTTCTAGTTGTAGAATTTCCACTTAGCCAGCTTTCCTGTGGTTCTGGATGATGTCTGTTTTGTCTTTTAGTTGTAGTTTTGAAATTGTTGTGCGAGGCCGCAAGTTCAGGTGTTTACTTATGCTGCCATCTTGGTTTCTCCCATGCACACTTTCTTAAGACAGTTACTGGAAGATGTGCTCTAACAAAGCAAAGATCTAACCTGAAAGAAGAGGCAGATTCAGGATATAGGGGAAAGAAAAAGGACAGTGTGAGGCCATAGCTATACAACAGGCCTGAAGGATCACTAGTTTAGACAGAGCAGAGGCAAATGGAAAACCCATGACAGAAGTCTCCAGACCAAGAGTGAAGCTGATAGGTCACTGGAGTTTGATCATGGGGAAAAGACTCTTCAAAGGTGCTGTGGAATTTCATTGGAGAGTTTCAGAAGAACTGGTGACAGGACAGAAAACTAGCAAAAGAAAAAATAAGAAAAAAATTCAATTCCAGGGGAAAATCCTACAACAAAGAAAATATAATATTCCATTTTAATCAGAAGTAAATCACATATAATCATAAACAGTTTACACTGAATTAATCATAAAGTGTGGTGTATCTGTTCTAAGAGGATGGAGGGAAGAGAAGTGGGGGCCGGGGGTGAGGTAAGAGGACCATATCTTTATCTTCCACAGTAGGAATCAATAGATAATATCTAAAATTACTAAATCAGGAAGAGCAATAAACATATGCAACAGGATAGTCAAGTGTGATTCTGTCTGCCTGTTTTGGCTGAAGGCCCCCACAAAATAGAAGCCAACTATCCCCATTCCAAAGCTAGACACAGAAGCCTAACTGGTAAGGAGGGTAGCTAAAACACTGAGCCATAACCCAAGCCCTTGCCTCAAAGAGGGAATCAAAGCACTTGGAGTGACAAGGTCAGGGAGTTGGATATTGGAGATGTTTCTGGAAGGAGCTGTCAGGTGCAATGTGAGCCTCCTCCACATACTACCATGGGGAGGGGGGGGGGGGCGGGCTACTTTCTCCTGACCTTAAGCCTAGTGGGAATGACAACCTGACCTGTATCTCCTGGGGCTACGGGGCTACCCATGAATCCAGGCCTGAAAAAGACTAACGGCAGAAACTGGCTGATGGGTCCTTTGTGGTGACAATTCTGGAAGAGCCTACTTTCCCAGGGTTTGTTGGAGCAAAGGATATAAGTGTTTTCCATGGTCCCTGCAGACGTGGGCCCCACAGGAAAAGAGAAGAGACCTGAGCCACTTAAAGGGACTTTGCCCACGGCTGTTTACATGGGAGCCAGGTAAAACCTTTCTTTCTTTCTTTCTTTTTTAAATATATTTTATTCATTTTTTACAGAAAGGAGGGAGAGGGGGAGAGTCAGAAACATCGATCAGCTGCCTCCCGCACACCTCCCACCGGGGATGTGCCCGCAACCAAGGTACATGCCCCTGACCAGAATCAACCCGGGACCCTTCAGTCCGCAGGCCAACGCTCCATCCACTGAGCCAAACCGGCCAGGGCGGTAAAACCTTTCCTGTACCTCTCCTCCCACCCACTCACCAGCGTTCCCACCCAGGTAGTGGCAAAGGTCCTGGAACAAGCTGGAGCGTAGGAGAATTCCTTTCTTCCTACTGCAAGATTCAGTTCTGGACCTGAAGCAGGTTCAGGTAGGAGAGGCAAGAAATATTAGGTTGAAATAAAGTCCAAATTTTTGACTACTACACCAGTACTGGACTTTTGTTTCTTCATTGTTTTTGTAAGATTTTGCTATCATTTAAAACTTACAGAAAAATTCCACAATAATACAGGAAACTTCAATCATTAATTTTGTCCCATTTGCTTTATCATGCTCATGCATCATAGCTTAGCTAGCCTACTTTAAATGTGCTCAGAACACAATATCCAGAAAACACTGGCTACACAGCATACTGTATTTAGAGTATCCATTGTTTACCCTCATGATCGGGGGCTGGCTGGGAGATGTGGCCACCCAGCATCATGAGAGAGTATCTTACTGAATATCGCTCACTCAGGAAAAGATCAAAATTCAAAATACAGCTTCTACTAAATGCATACTGCTTTTGCACCACCATAAAATTGAAAAATCGTAAGTCGAACTATTGTAAATCGGGGACCATCTGTATAATATATAAATTATATATATAATATATATACAATATTTTTCTGAACCATTGAGAGTAAATTGTTGCCCACATTGTAGCATACTACAGAATTTCCTTCCTTTTTAAGGCTAAAATAATATTCCATTGTATGGATAGACCACATTATGCTTATCTGTTCATCCATTGATGGACACTTAGCTTGCTTACATGTTTTAGCTATTGTGAGTAACAGTATTATGAACATTGGTGCACAAATATTATCTTCAACAACCTGTTTTCAATCCCAGAAGTAGAACTGTTGTATCCTGTGATAATTCTATTTTTAATTTTTTTAGGAACTCCCTACTACTTTCCACAATGACTGTACCACTTTACATTCCCACCAACAGTGCACAAGTGTTCTAATTTCTCCACATCCTCACCAACACTTGTAGTTTTTTATTTTTTGGCTAGTAGCTATCCTGATGGATGTGAGGTGGTATCTCAATATAGTAATTTTTATTTGCATTTCCCTAGTGATCAGTGATGTGGAGCATTTTTAATGTGCTTATTGGCCATTTGTATATCTTCTTTGGAGAAATGTCTATTCAAGTCCTTTGTTCATTTTTTAAAAACCAGGAGAAATGTCTATTCAAGTCCTTTGTTCAGGTTGTTTGGCTTTTTGTTGCTGAGTTTTAAGAGTTATCTATATGCCCTAACGGGTTCGGTTCCAGTCAAGGGCATGTACCTTGGTTACGGGCACATCCCCAGTAGGGAATGTGCAAGAGGCAGCTGAATCGATGTTTCTCTCTCATCGATGTTTCTAACTCTCTATACCTCTCCTTTCCTCTCTGTAAAAAATCAATAAAATAACACAAAATATATTTTTTAAAAAAAGAGTTATCTATATATTCTGGATATTAATTCCTTATCAGATGTATGTTTTGCAAATATTTTCTCCCACTCTGAGTTGTCTTTTTACTCTGTTGATAGTATCTTTCAATGCACAAAAATTCTAAATTTCATGAAGTCCAATTTGTCTACTTTTTCTTTTGTCACTTGTGCTTTGGCATCATATCCAAGAAATCACTGCCAAATACAATGTCATGAAGCATTTGTCCTGGGTTTTCTTCTGAGAGTTTTTTATGTCATACATTTAGGTCTTTGATACATTTTGACTTAATGTTTATATGGTGTTAAATAAGGATTGAATTTCATTCTTTTGCATGTGGATGTCCATTTTTCCCAGGACCAATTGCTGAAAAGACTATCCTTTCCCCATTGAATGGTCTTGACAACCTTGTCAAAAATCATCTGACCATATACATGAGGTTATATTTCTTGGTTCTCTATTCTATTCCCTTAGTCTGTATGTCTGTCTTTATGTCAGTACCACACTACTTTGAGTACTGTAGCTTTGTGGTAAGTTCTAAAATCAGAAAATGTGAGTCCCTCAGCTTTGTTCTTTTTGGCCTAACATGTGGTCTATCCTGGAAAATGTTCCACATGTACATAAGAAGAATGTGTTTGCTGTTGTTGGGTAGAGTGCTCTGTATATATCTGTTAGACTAGTTGATTTATTGTGTTACATCCTCTATTTCCTGATTTATCTCTGTCTGGTTATTCCATCCATTATTGTGAGTGGGGACTAAGTCTCCAACAATTACTGTAGAACTTCCTATTTCTTTCTTCAATTCTGTGTTTTGTTTCATATATTTTGATAGTCTGTCATTAGGCACATAATAGTTTCTAATTGTTCTATCTTCTTGCTGTGTTAAACTTTTTATTAACATGCCGAAACCGGTTTGGCTCAGTGGATAGAGCATCGGCCTGCGAACTGAAGGGTCCCAGGTTCGATTCCAGTCAGGGGCACGTGCCTTGGTTGGGGGCACATCCCCAGTGGGGAGTGTGCAGGAGGCAGCTGATTGATGTTTCTCTCCCATCGATGTTTCTAACTCTCTATCCCTCTCCCTTCCTCTCTGTAAAATATCAATAAAATATATTTAAAAAAAAAAAAAACTTTTTATTAACATATGTTATTCTTTGTCTTTGGCAACCTTTTTTTATTTAAAGTCTACATTGTCTGGTATTAGTAGAGCCATGCCTGTCTTCTTTTAATTACTATTTGTATGGAATTATCTTTATCCATCAGTTAATTTTCAATCTATTTGTGTCTTTGGATATAAAGTGAATCTCTTATAGATGGCATATACACTGAGTGGCCATATTATTATGATCTCTGAACGCATAATAATCTGGCCACTTAGAGGTCCAGTGCATGAATTCGTGCATGGGTGGAGTCCGGCCAGCCTGGCCAGGGGGAGGGGACATGGGCGGTTGGCTGGCCTGCCTGCTGGTCGAACTCCTGGTCATGGGGACAATTTGCATATTAGCCTTTTATTATATAGGATATACATTGAGTAGCCAGATTATTATGCGTTCAGAGATCATAATAATCTGGCCACTCAGTGTAGTTGGAATATGCATTTTAATCCATCCTACCAATCTCTGTCTTTTGATTGAAGAATCTGATCTACTTTCACTTTGAAAGTAATTACTGATAAGGAAGAACTTGCTTCTGTCATTTTGCTATTCGTTTTCTCTATGCCTTATAGTTATTTTGTCCCTTATTTCCAGGATTACTGTCTTGTGTTTAGTTGACTTTTTGTAGTGAAATGTTTAAATTCCTTTCTCATTTCCTTTTGTGTACATTTTATAACTATTTTCTTTTTGGTTACTATGGGGATTCCATTTAACATCATAAAGTTGTAACATTCTAATTTGAATTTATACCAGCTTAACTTCAATAGCACACAAAAATGCTGCTCCTTTACAGCTTCATCTCCTTTACCCCTATTGACTATTGATGTCACAAAATTACATCTATATACATTGTACACCCAAAACATAAACTAATAATTATTTTTAAAGCTTAGTCGCTGCTGGAATTCCTAAGTTATGCACAGCAGCCTGTTCCGTAGGCTTCTGTTACTGTATGTGCTAATAAAATAAAAAAGAAGTAAGTAAAAGCTTTATAACATGAAAAGTTGTCTATTTTGATGCATGAGAACCTTGGGTGCTTGACAGAAAAAGAACAGGAAGCAGATGGAGGAGATAATGTTCTGGGAAGGCAAGAAACACTATGACCTTCATCATTCTCCAATGCCTAGTCTAGTGACACCTGGGCCACTTGGCCACTAACCCTTGCTGGCCCCTGGAAAGATAAGGCAGCCTGGGCACAGACGAAGTGGAGGACACAATACACTTGGAGGCCCTTTCTTGCCTCCATGCCTTTGCTCACGCTGTCCCCTCCCTCTGTCATGTCTACATGCCCTTCCACCTCCTTGTCCAGCTAGTTTTCAACTCAGTTAAAACATTTCATATTCGGTGAAGACTTTGCTGATCTCTCCCTCTGTTGCCCAGGAAAATTAAATCACTCTCTTTAGCAGCCCTGGACACCTTTCCTGAACCTCTTTTTTTTTTAATCCTCACCCGAGGATATTTTTCCATTGATTTTTAGAGAGAGTGGAAGAGAGAGGGAAAGACAGAGAGAAATATTGATGTGAGAGAAACACATTGATTGGCTGCCTCCTGCACATGCCCCAACCAGGGCTCGGGCCAGGGAGAAGCCTGCAACCGAGGTATGTGCCCTTGACCGTGCCCTTCGGTCCGCAGGCCAACGCTCTATCCACTAAGCAAACGGGCTAGGGCCTGAACCTCTTTTATGGAGCTTGTGTTATTTTATAGTTTCTTATTAAAGTATCTGTTTCTCCCAAAAACCTGCCAGCCTCTCGAAAGCAGAGACCTTGCTCAGACCTTGAAAGCAGAATGAGTTCAGGTTCACCAGACACATAGTAGGTACTCAATAAATGTCTGGGGGAGGACGGGTGATAGATGGGTGAAGAGGGGATAAAGTATCCCAAAGCAAGGTGAGTTCTGAGGTGCAGAAGATAAACTCATTCTCTGCCTAAGAATACGGAGAGGGCGGAAATGGGAAGATGACCACAGCCACAGTGCCCTTGTGGGTTTCTCACGTCAAATGATGGTGGTGAACAAAGGTCTACATGAATCTTTACCCAGGGAGGCCAACAGCTCATAATTCATCCGCATCACGTCTCTGTACAGCTCCTTCTGCTGCTTGTCTAGCATGCCCCACTCCTCCCGGGTGAAATACACTGCCACCTCCTCAAACACCACCAGGAGCTCCTGCAACAGAGAGCAGCAGTCACTCAGTGCGCCTCTTACATCAGACATTGGCATGACACTTTCGGATGCCTCTCAAGGCCTGCATTTCCTAGGAAGCTCACCAAGAGGCAGATGTACTCTGAGGAACTAATTTATCCATCGAACTAAAGCAAATTCATGAAGCCTGGAATTAGTGGGTGAAAATCAAATGAGCCTCAGTGGGATCTTAGCATCTCCTGAGAGGAAATATGAACATGCTGGAAGAATAGGGGTCTTGGTAGAGCCCCATGACTGTACCCTGTCTCCTCCAGTCCTGAGGGGTGCCCTCTACTCAGCCATGACTACTAAGGTGACCTCTGCCTCTAGGAGCACCTGCTGAAATTTCCCACTGGGATAGAAAGGAAGTTGTAAAAAACAACTAGAGATGCGACTAGGTTTACACATGCCTTACTGCTATAGGAATTCAGATTATGAAAGGTCCGGCCTGTTTATTAGCTTCCAATCTAAAAACCAGAAGGAACATGAATGTGAATAGAAATAAGCCTTGTCACTTTTATGGACTCTGGAAAAATTCGAGCTTACTAACTTAGCTGGGCCCTTCCGATGTTAGGTAAGAGGAACATCTGAGCTATTCTCTTTGGGATACTAGAGGGGGTACTCAAAAAGATTTGTGGCAAAATCCTACTTATATGGAACAGTGAAAAATGGGGAGGGATCTAGTTACTCAAAGATTCCAGTTAACACAGTTTTCTCACAGGCCAATCTTCCAAAGAATTAGAAAATTACAAAATAAACCTGAAAATTAGAGTCTTCTAGGACCCATGAGCGCTGCAGGGAGTGGAAGGAAAGCACTGCGCTGGCGGTCAAGGCCTGGGGGAAGGTCAACACCACGAGAGCCCTTGGACTCTGGACATGTCACTCCCAACGATGTGTCCAACGAGGCTGCCCGCCCCCCCCAGCCTCAGAGCAGCACTAAAATCACTACACGAAAGAACGTGTGTGAAGAAATGTGGCAGTGCTTAAAAGTACTACATGATTCCGAAGTCCAAGTTGAAAAGGAGATGTTAATTGATGATTTAAGCATGCTGCAGTTGTTATGCGTTTGTGGATCACTGACTGTGTTCTGTGGTTGTTTTGGATTCTGGATAGAGATTACTATTCTGAGTCTAGAGAGCTTCCCTTCAATCAGAAGTTAGAATGTTTTGTTATCTGCAAAAAGGAGATGATAATAATAGGACTGTTGTCCTGACCAGTTTGGCTCAGTGGATAGAGCATCCGCCTGCGGACTCAAGGGTCCCAGGTTCAATTCTGGTCAAGGGCATGTACCCTGGTTGTGGGAACATCCCCAGTAGTAGATGTGCAGGAGGCAGCTGATCGATGTTTCTCTCTCATCAATGTTTCTGACTCTCTATCCCTCTCCCTTCCTCTCTGTAAAAAATCAATGAAATATATTTTAAAAAAATAGGGTTGTTGTCTTAAAATAAATGAGAGTATATGTAGAGTACTTAAAACAATGCCTAAGACATGGCAAGCATCTTAGCTTATGGTAACATTAGTAGCAGGTAAGCTAATATAATTTTTTCATCATCATCACACAATATATGTTGTTCTCAGTATGGAATCCTCCCCTGGAGATATAGCAACCATTATGAACATACTAGAGGCCCGGTGCATGAAATTTATGCACGGGGGGCGGGGGGGAGTCCCCCCCTCAACCCAGACTGCACCCTCTCTAATCCGGGACCCCTCGGAGGATGCCCGACTGCCGGTTTAGGGCCAATCCTCAGGATCGGGCCTAAACCGGCAGTCGGACATCCCTCTCACTATCCGGGACTGGCTCCTAACTGCTCACCTGCCTGCCTACCTGAATGCCCCTAACTGCCCCCCCTGCTGACCTGGTCCCCCCAACTGCTGCCCCCGCCTGCCTGGTCACCCCTCACTGCCCCCCTCTGCTGGCCTGGTCGCCCCTCACTGCCCCCCCTGCCGGCCTAGTTGCCCCCAACTGCCCTCCCTGCTGGCCTGGTCGCCCCACGCAGCCTGTTCAGTCATCCATCCAGTTGCGATGGTCACTTAGGCTTTTATATATATAGATTACCTGGCTGTAGGATTCAGCAGAGTCATTACACACAACGTTAGTGTTTGAGGAGCTGCAGACATCACCTGCAGTTTCTTTATGCCTCAAATGGGAAATGCAGTCTACATACAATGCAGGAAGTGCTCCATTCCCCCCAGGTTCCTCCAGTTCAGCTTGAGAACTGGGCAGGAGCTGGGCCACATCACCATAGGCTCCCAGAGGCACCAGGGGGTGCAGAATGGGATAATCTGCAGGGAAGAGATGCTCCGGGCTGGCATCTCGGATGTTCCGGAAATGGGCTGCCCAGATGGGGTCCTGTGCTGCCAAGGTATTGATGCAGAACAGGTGAGCTTTGCTCTTGGCATGATATTTGAGAGTCTCCACCTTGAATGGTCCTGTATAGCCTTCTATCAGTCTGGACCGTCTCTCCCTGGCAGAGGAGTGTTCTCGGCAAGCGGAGCAAAAGAGAGCCGTCTGCTCCTCATTCATGACCAGCCACGGGAACTGTGCAAACCAGGACTTCTGGATGGACCGGGGTTTCAAGGGCTTTTTGCATTTTTCTGTATAGCCTTCCTTGATGGTGCCACTGTCTGCTTTGAAGTGGGAAAGACAGGCTTTCTTCTGAGGGGGAAGGTACGGTCCAGCTTCTCTGGCTGGCCCGTGCATGTCCATTTCTTCCATGTAGCCCATCTTGTTTTTTCCTTAGATAAAAGAGACAAATGGAATTGCCCTGAAGTCCTATAGTCAGAGCCACTGCCAATCATAGATACATCAACTACAAAAGCTGGAGATCACACGTACCAAAGTGACACAGCCTCTCCCCGCATTCTCTTCCTTCAGTCCCCCAGCTCCCAGGCCCACCTTACTGCCTCCAGGAGGAAATCAAGTGGGTTTAAGCAGACTTAAGCAGACTGTTTTTTGTTGTTTTGTGTTTGTTTGTTTTTTAATTTAAAGGATAGACACACCTGACCAAAAGGAGATCGGTGCAATTTGATCTCTGCAACCTGAGACAGTGGCACAATCTTCAGGACTTCAAATTTGTTTATAGATAAGAAAATAAACTAATAGAACACAGGGTCAAAAAAGAGATTTAAAGCCAAATATAGCTGTATCTCAGACATAGTGTGGATTTGGTTTCAGACCACCACAAGAAAGTGAATATCGCAATAAAGTGAGTCACACAAATTTTTTTACTTCCCAATGCATATACTAGTAAAAGTTAGGTTTACACTATACTGTTATCTATTAAGTGTGCAATAGCATTATGTCTAAAAAGTGTATGTAGCCCTGACCGGTTTGGCTCAGTGGATAGAGCGTCGGCCTGCGGACTCAAGGGTCCCAGGTTCGATTCCAGTCAAGGGCATGTACCTTGGTTGCGGGCACATCCCCAGTGGGGGGTGTGCAGGAGGCAGCCGATCGATGTTTCTAACTCTCTACCCTCTCCCTTCCTCTCTGTAAAAAATCAATAAAATATATTTAAAAAAAAAAAAAAAAGAGATTTAAAGCCAAATATAGCTGTATCTCAGACATAGTGTGGATTTGGTTTCAGACCACCACAAGAAAGTGAATATCGCAATAAAGTGAGTCACACAAATTTTTTTACTTCCCAATGCATATACTAGTAAAAGTTAGGTTTACACTATACTGTTATCTATTAAGTGTGCAATAGCATTATGTCTAAAAAGTGTATGTAGCCCTAACTGGTTTGGCTCAGTGGATAGAGCATCGGCCTGCAGACTGAAAGGTCCCGGGTTCAATTCTGGTCAAGGGCATGTACCTTGGTTACGGGCACATCCCCAGTAGGAGGTGTGCAGGAGGCAGCTGATTGATGTTTCTTTCTCATCAATGTTTCTGACTCTATCATTCTCCCTTCCTCTCTGCAAAAAAATCAATAAAATATATATATATATATATTTTTTTTTAAAGTGTATGTACCTTAATTAAAGAATACTTTATTGCTTAAAAAAAGCCAATCAGCCAAAACCGGTTTGGCTCAGTGGATAGAGCGTCGGCCTGCGGACTAAAGGGTCCCAGGTTCGATTCGGGTCAAGGGCACGTACCTTGGTTGCGGGCACATCCCCAGTAGGAGGTGTGCAGGAGGCAGCTGATCGATGTTTCTCTCTCATCGATGTTTCTAACTCTCTATCCCTCTCCCTTCCTCTCTGTAAAATATCAATAAAATATATTTAAAAAAAAAAAAAAAAAAAAAGCCAATCATTGCCCAGCCAGCTTGGCTTAGTGGTTGAGCATTGACCTATGAACCAGGAGATCACAGTTCGCTTCCCAGTCAGGGCACATGCCTAGCTTGTAGGTTTGATCCCCAGTGTGGGGCATGCAGGAGGCAGCTAATCAATGATTTTCTCTCATCATTGATATTTCTATCTCTCCCTCTCCCTTCTTCTCTAAAATCAATAAAAATAAATAAAAAGCCAATCATCACCTGAGCCTAGAAAAATGGCGCTGATAGATTTGCTCATTGTAGGACTGCTATAAGCCTTCAGTTTATTTTTTTTAAAGCAGCATCTGTGAAGTTCAAGAAAGCAAGGTTTGCCTGTACTCCAACTCCATACTCAGCATGAGTCCCCTTCCACAGTATTCTCTGACAGACAGGCATCAGCACTTTGCTCAAGTACATTTGGGATAAGAGGACGACCTACCTCCTGGGCAAACAGCTTTGGCCCCAGAGTTTCCTTAAGCTCTATCCATCTTCGTATAACTTCCACCACTTGGGGGGCTGCTTCAGCCCTCAAGAGAAACAAAGTCCATTCCTCTGTTACACCACAACCCTTCAAAGAGGTGGAAACCCTCATAACCTCACTAAGATTTTCCTTTTTCAAGTTTCTTTATTCGCTCCTTAGTTGAAATGCAGCTTAGACAACTCAAACTCCTCTAGAGACATTTTTTTATGCATCAATGTAAGTTCTAATGCCCAGTGCTGGAGGCTAGGAACAGTAGTTAGCATAATAAATGCAGGAGGTCCATTAAAAGGTTGATGGACAGTTTCAGCAGGGCTGAAGATTTGCTTTATTATTGCCTGCTGCCAGACAGCTGAGGGCAGTTTCCTCCAACCTGATGGTCCTTTATTGTTTACCAGGCCTTACCTTTGATATGTATATCTGCTTTGCTTGAGGGCAAAATGTGTGAATAAAAAGCCCTGGGTGCGGGAGATTCTAAGAACTTAATCACTAGAACTAAGCTTCCTCTGGCTTCCCAAAAATGCCTTCCAAAGTTATATTTCATGTCTAGTCTCTTTATTCAATGTATTCGCAGCCCCTTCTCCAGATTCCTGAACCCTTCTAGATGCAAGAGAACGACCCCGGCAGCCCAGAGCCAAAAACTTAAGAGACCAGTCTATAGGCCTATAGCTAATCCAGGAGTACAAAACTACAAATAAGAGTCAAGCATGGGCCCTAACCATTTTGGCTCAGTGGATAGAGCGTCGGCCTGTGGACTCAAGGGTCCCAGGTTCGATTCCGGTCAAAGGCATGTACCTTGGTTGCGGGCACATCCCTAGTAAGAAGTGTGCAGGAGGCAGCTGATCGATGTTTCTCTCTCATCGATGTTTCTGACTCTCTATCCCTCTCCCTTCCTCTCTGTAAAAACCAATAAAATATATATATATTTTTAAAAAGAGTCAAGCATGGAAGAACAAAACAAATATTATAAATAGTATCAAGAAGTCTAGGGCTTGCCCTGACCAGTGTTGCTCAATAGTTAGAGCGTCAGCCCAAGCACCGAAGGGTCTTGGGTTCAATTCCAGGTCAAGGGCATATACCTCAGTTGCAGGTTCAATCCGCGGCCTGGGTCAGGGCACATGCAGGAGGCAACCAATTGATGTGTCTCTCTCACATCAATGTTTCTCTCTCTCCTCCTCCTCCCTCCCTCCCTTTCACTCTCTCTAAAAGTCAATGGAAAAAATATCCTCAAGTGAGGATTTAAAAAAAAAAAAGTCTAGGGCTCCTATGGTCCATCTGAGAGAGATTATGAGGGAGAGCAAACTTCTGTGATTCAATTCACAGAGGAGCTTGTTCCCACCCCCTTTTCCTCCCTCAGGAAGGGCTGGGTTAACTCAGTCTCTTACACAGTGACAGGTTACCACATGGCCCGGCTCTGTTTGAGGCAAATCAATCCCTAGACAGGACAGGTTTATCAAAGGAGGGAAACATAGCTAAATCCTTAGAACTTAGTAAATGGCTGTTCATTCATTCATCCATCCATCCATTATTCAATGATTATCTATTGTGCAACTACTATGTGCCAGGCATTGTTCTTGGCACTGGGAATACAGTAGTAAAGAAGTGCAAGTCATGCCTTCATGGAACTTATGCCAGGAGAGGTGTGTGTATTTTAGTTATGGTGAAGTTGGGGCGGGGGGGGGGGGGGAGCATTCATGTGTAAGTTGGTAGAGAACAGGGAGAAGCAGAGGATGAGACAGGAGTCTTCTCTCCAGCTAAGACCCCTGTCCCCGGTGCAGGTCCACACTCACCTGGGTGGTGGCTCAGGAGATTCCTCTGGCCCTGGACATTGCCTTGCCATTGTTCTGACCCTTGCTCAAACTTATAGAACAGCTCTGGGTTGGCAATAGTTGGTCCTGAATCAAGAAGAGAGAGAGAGAGAAGCACTGAGATCTTGGATCTATATCACAACACTAAGGAAAGATCTGCCTGTGACATCCTCTCAGCATTGTAGGATAATTGGTTAAGGAGGCAAATATAAATCTCAATGTTTTAGCATAATGGTTTAGAAATGCAGGTATCCATGAGGCCCCTAAAAGAATGGGGGACCGGTGAAAGCGATGAGGGGCACAGCAAGGTATGAAAATTATTGGTTCAGAACAGAGGCTCAAACTCAAAGGCTGAGAAGGAGCAGAGTGATAACACAACTGGGAAAACTGTGGCCAACCGTGTACCAGAACAGCTGCTACTCCAGTCCAGGAGGAGGCCACCATGCGGACGCAGGGCCAGCACTGCCTAACGGTCCCATTTTTCAAGAGAAGCCAGAAATCCATAGTTTTATGTAAAAACTCCCAATGGTTAAATACTGATAACTTATATAGTATTTTTTAAGAAGCCAAACAAAAGTGTTGAAAGCAAAAAAAAAATAAAATAAAATAATCTTCAGACCAAATCTGGCCCATGAGTTACTACTTTGCCACGTCTAGTTTAGAAGAATTAGTGGTTTTCAAGTGTTTTAGCACAGAAAGAAGAACCAACCCAGCAACAATCCCCCCACCCACAGAGAGCGAAGACTGTCATTCTCATAACTCTTAGACACAGACCAAGATGAAAAGAAGAAATGACGGGCCTAAGAGATGGCCATCAAATTGAAATCAGAAAATAGTACCTATGCGAGCACACACCTGAAATACAATTGCCGCTGTCCATGGTACACAGAGTCTACCCATAGAAGCAGAGAAAGGACATTAAGAAAATAGAAAAATACCCACATGGGCACAACATTTTAAGTTGTTTTATCTTATTCAACCTCTATGACAATCCTTTGAGAGGGAAGTTAAGGCTGAAAAAGGTTAAAGGGCTTGGTCAAAGGCACACCAGTATCATATGGGAGAGCTGGGACTAAGAACAGATTTCCACACTCCAGGTCTGATACTCTTTCAACCTTGTGTCCTGTGGGCAACAGAATTCACCTTGCAGTCCAACACAACACAGGTAGGACTTCCCACCTGGCAACTTGGGATATCCTGAAGCATCATGGTCTAGCCCAATTTTTCTCTTGGCCAATTTAAAGAAAGGGTAGTAAGTGATCATGACCAGGTAGAAAAGGTAAGTTAGAAAAGGAACTGAGCAGATATATAGTAAATATTATAAAGATGCCTAGAAAAAAACGGTAGGATTTCATAAAATTCTCAAGTATGTCATAGTCGGATGCAGTTGGGAATGCCAATCCAGACTCACTCAGGTTGGGGAAAGTGAACCCATACCCTGGGGTGCCACCAGCCTGTCAGAACCACAGATCTCCTTCTGTTGCTGACTCAGCAGCATCCATTCCTCCTGAAGCAAGTACAACATGATGTCATCAAATGTCACAGGAGCCTGAAAGGAAAAATTACACCAACTAAGGACCAACTTCATCCTTAGATCAGTCTTTCATACCTATGTTCATCAAGATCAGCTCCTACTCTGGGAGTGTATCAGATTGGAGGAGGGGGCACTGTCAATCAACATACAAGACTATATCTCATGTCTCACCACCTGGGTTCAAGTCACAATGTCAGTGAGGCTCAGTCTTCTAGGAAGGGCAATGCAATGAAACAAGAGTCATAAAGAAGGCTGAATTGGGAATTCCATAATCCTTTCCCTGTGTTTTCTTCAAGGGCTTCTCACGGAAACCATTAGTTCTCAGCTTCAGCAACAACTCAGGGCACATTCTATTGAAAATTTTATTTATTGATTTGAGAGAGATGAGGAAGAGGAAGAGAGAGAGAGAGATGAGAGAGAGAGAAATATCAATTTTGTTGTTCCACTTACTTATGCATTCATTGACTGATACTTGTATGTACCCTGACTGGGAATCAAACCCACAACCTTAGCATATCGGGATGATGCTCTAACCAAATGAGCTACCAGAGCCTCAGGGCATATTCTTTTGCAAAATCTTGAACAATGTAAGCTTCTCTGAGGAAGATGTACCTGAACCTAGAACTAGTTGAAAGACATGCAGAATTATGTCTGAATGAAGTTGATGATCAAGACAGGAAAAGCTTTAGAGCTGAGAACCACATCCCATCAGCTTATAAAGCAGCTTTGACCCACCAAGAAGAGGCGACAGGGAGTGCAGGCAATGATTTGGGGATTAAGAAAGAGCAATAACTGTCCAGCCGGTGTTGCTCAGTAGTTGAGTGTCGACCTGTGAACAGGAGGTCACAGTATGATTCCCTATCAGGCACATGCCCAGTTTGCACACTCGATCCCCAGTGGGGGCATGCCAGAGGTAGCTGATCAATGTTTCTCATCATTGATGTTTCCCTCTCTCCCTCTCTCTGAAATCAATAAAAATATTTTTTTTAATTTTTTAATAAAAGAAAGAGCAATAACTAGCTGATCCAAGAAAATGGAATCCTCACCCAGTAGTGGGCAAAATGAGAAACAACTCAATTTATACCACCAATTTCTCAGAAGACTCAGGATCAGGCAGCACTGAGAACCTCTGGCCTGGGAACGAAGGCAGTGAGGCTACAATTATAAGAATTTCGGGGAAATCTGTTTGCCAACAAATGTCTACTCAGAGTCACCTATAAAAGGCAGTAAGATGACAGAAGCAGACAAGGCCCTCCCCCACTACTACATGCTCAGAGCTTCCAGGTAGAATTTTGTTTTTCCACTGTGGAGTGTTAGCCAACAACTGGACTTCCAGAATTCTAAGGATAAACTCTAACAGGGCAGACAGAGACCAAAACAGGTTGGGATAGGAGGTGGGGGGACAGGAGAGGAACCGAGGAAATGGAGGTGAGACATGGAGAAGAAAAATTGATCAAAAATATGTATATATAAGCCCTGACAGGTTGGGCTCAGTAGATAAGAGCGTCAGCCTGCGGACTGAGGGGTCCTAGGTTCAATTCCGGTCAGGAGCATGTACCTTGGTTGCGGGCACATCCCCGGTGGGGGGTGTGCAGAAGGCAGCTCATTGATGTTTCTCTCTTATCGATGTTTCTAACTCTCTCTCCCTCTCCCCTCCTCTCTGTAAAATATCAATAAAATATATATTTTTTCAAAAAAATGTATATATAGAGGAGAAACCAAGATGGCAGCATAGGTAAACACCTAAACTGCTGCCTCACACAACAATATCAAAACTACAACTAAAAGACAAAATGGATACCATCCAGAACCACAGGAAAGCTGGCTGAGTGGAAATTCTACAACTAGAAGAAAAGAGGAAAGCACACTGAGACTCAGAGGAGCTGCAAAAGGCTGAGGTACGGAGACTCGCACATGGAGAGGACAGGCAGCTGTGTGCACAGGTGGCTGAGTGCGCGGCTGGCTTTCTAAAGCGGGAGGGAGAAGGAAGCTCCCGACTGCACTGAACTCCAGTCCAGGGCAAGACGCTGGGAAACCAGACTCATTCGGGGGGAATCTGGACTGTCAGGAAAAGAGAAAGCACACTGAGACTTGGGAGCTGCGGAGGGCAGAGGTCCAGAGGCATGCGTGCACAGAGAGGACTGACTGCTGAATGCACAGGCGGCTGAGTGCGCAGCTGGCCTTCTAAAGCGGAAGGGAGACGGAAGCTCCCGACTGCACTGAACTCCAGTCCCGGGCGAGACGCTGGGAAACCAGACTCATTCGGGGATAAACCAGACTGTCTGGCAGCAGGCGAAACTCAAGGGCGGCTTTCTCTCAGAGGTGCTTGCGGTGATTACCGAGGGACACTGAGACGCAGGGGCCTCCTAGGGCAGGGCTGACGGGAAACCAAGGCTGTCTGCTCCGCCCTGAAACTCCGCCCCATCCAAGCTGAGCACAGAGGCTTTTGCAATTTTGCAAGTCTTGTCTCATAAGAGTGTCTCCAGCACAGAAGTTCTCCCAGCATAGACACAGCTGATCCTCACAGCCAATTGGCCTGGAGGTCAATTCCTCCCAGTGATACCAACAACAATTAGGACTTAACTACAACAAGGCTGAGCACACAGTCCACAAAGGGGTGCACCAAGAGTGTCCACCTCAGGTAACTGGGGAGGCTAAGCCACTGTGCCCTAGAAGACACCTACCACACAAAGCTACTCTACCAACTCAGGGAAGCAGCAAAAATGCAGAGACAAAGAAACAGATCACAAATGAAAGAAATGGGGGAAAACAAACGACTGGGTATAGAGTTCAAAACCATGGTTATAAGGTTTTTCAAGAATTCCCTAGAAAAGGCCGATAAATTTAGCAAAACCCTCGAGGATATGAAAAAGTACCAACTAGAAATTAAACATACACTGACTGAAATAAAACATATTACACAGAGACCTAGAGCAGACTAGAGGACCGCAAGAATCAAGTCAAAGAGTTGAAATACAAAGAAGCAAAAAACACTTAGCTGGAAAAGCAACAAGAAAAAAAAATCCCAAAATATGAAGATAGTGTAAGGAGCCTCTGGGACAACCTCAAGCGCACCAACATCCAAATTATGAGGGTGCCAGAAGAAGAGAGAGAGCAAGATACTGAAAACCTATTTGAAGAAATAATGACCGAAAACTTCCCCCACCTGGTGAAAGAAATAGACTTACAAGTCCAGGAAGCACACAGAACCCCAAACAAAAGGAATCCAAAGAGGACCACACCAAGACACATCATAATTAAAATGCCAAGAGCAAAAGACAGAATATTAAAAGCAGCAAGAGAAAAACAGTTATTTACCTACAAGGTACACCCATACGATTGTCAGCTGATTTCTCAACAGAAACTATGCAGGCCAGACGGGAGTGGCAAGAAATATTCAAAGTGATGAATAGCAAGAACCTACAACCAAGATTACTCTACCCAGCAAAGCTATCATTCAGAATTGAAGGGCAGATAAAGAGCTTCACAGATAAGAAAAAGCTAAAGGAGTTCATCACCGCCAAACCAGTATTATATGAAATGCTGAAAGGTATTCTTTAAGAAGAGGAAGAAGAAGAAAAAGGTAAAGATAAAAATTATGAACAACAAATACATATATATCAACAAGTGAATCTAAAAATCAAGTGAATAAAAAATCTGATGAACAAACTGGTGAATATAATAGAATCAGGGGCATAGAAAGGGAGTGGACTGACAATTCTCAGGGAGAAAAGGGTGTGGGAGGTGCAGGAAGAGACTGGACAAAAAGCGTACACCTATGGATGAGGACAGTGGGGGGGAGGTAAGAGCAGAGGGTGGGGTGGGAACCGGGTGGAGGGGAGCTATGGGAGGAGAAAAAGAGGAACAATTGTAATAATCTGAACAATAAAGATTTATTAAATTAAAAAAAAAAGAATTTAAGTACATTAGCATGAAAGCTTCTATATTTAATGTACGAAATTAAATAGAATAGAAACTTGAAAAAATGTAATGATAATAATAATATTGAATGTCAACTGTAATTTAAAAAAAGAATAATATATTAAGAAAGATTAAAAAAAATGTTAAACTGTTAAAAGGAAGACCAATTGCCAATGGACTATTTTTGTTCAGTAAAGGCAAAGATAAAATGTAAAAAAAAATGTGTGTGTGTGTGTGTGTGTGTGTGTGTGTGTGTATATATATATATATATATATATATATATATATATATCATAAATAGCTTCAGAGAGCTAAGATATGCCAGCCATCAAACAAAGTTATAAAAGAAATAATCAGAAAAGGAAGTAGTCAGATAAATTTTCTGTTTATCCTTTTAAATTTTTACCATGGACATTTATCACCCAAAGAAATAAAAAATAAAATTATCAACAAAAAATAATTCCCCATCCCTAAAGAAAAAGAACATTTTGGGAAATAGCTCCCTTGGTATAAGTCCTTCCATAGAGGTGACTCTGAGGGGGACACATTCATTTGCATTTATAACAAGTTCTAATAGGTTTGTTTAAAATTGCCTTGTAACTTTATACTCAAATTTCAAGCACATGAAATATCTATTTTAACTTCAGAAGTAGAAGCATCTTGAGAAAAACAATTCAGATAACTCTTATCAGTCACTATTGGACTGCATATTTTAAAAATAATTTTTGAGTATTTTTCTTATGAGTCAATACATGTTCACTGCAGAAAGCTTAAAATAAGCAGAAAACGTGTTTTAAGATCACCCACTATCGCCTTGGGGCTCTGGCAATCCTGTCAAACCCACTTAACTCTAACTTCAAGCATTTTTCCCCACCTTTCTTCCAACTCACAGCCTCCTGCCCAAAGCCTGAAGCAAGATTATGGAATATGATTTTGAGCAATGCTCAGACTCTCCATTAAGTAGATATAAGCTAGAAACAGAAGTCGCAAGACATATGCCAGATGCTTTCTTTTTCTTTTCAGCCCTTTCTTGGGAACAGGGAGCTAGGCAGGTCCAGGCCCTCACCTGCCTCAGGGTGATCCCTACCCCTTAGCTCCCCCTGGCGTCTGTCTCATCCAGCCTCAAAACCTTATAACAAGCTGGGCCTCTTCGAAACGCCAAAGCTGCTGTGGGAAAACAACGCACTTTTCCATCATTACCCTGAGTGGGTCACCCACCCCCAACGTCAACCGAGCGGCCACTGGGCAGGGGTGGTTTGGTCAGAAGAGAAGGAGGGGGCGCTGGAGGCTGCGCGGGGCTCGGAGCGGTTGTGTCCGCAGATCCCGGCGCAATCCGCCCAGAGGCAGCCGCCAGTTGCGTCAGAAGAGGCAGCGGGCGAGCAGGCGAGTCCTCCCCTGCAAGGCTGGCTCATAGGCAGGGACTCCGCCCTTACCGCACGCCTCGCGGGAGCCCAGATCAGGGATTTATGGGAAGGGAGGGGGCGGCTCTAGGGCCCTTCCAGGCCTACCTTCCCCGATTCCCTGGGCTCCATGGCCCTGCTTTCGGTGGCCCGTGCTGACCCCGCCACTGCTTCCAGGCCGCCTCCTCCCTCCGCGGGCCGGCCAGTGGAAGCCACCGCCGCGGCCACCTAGGGGACAGGGCCCCCCGGGAGGAGTGGGCTCTCCAGCAAGGAGGGAGCGCGTGCCTCTCCCACGTCTGGGGGGCGGTAGCGCCCTAGCATCCTGGAGGCCCGTAGATGGGCCCACAGTCGTGCTGAGTGAACCACTTTACGGCAGCGGCTTAGTCCAAGGCGGCGGGGCTCCCGGGATGCGGGGTCCTGATTGGACGCCGAGGAGCTCGCTCTCTGCCCTTCCCGCCTTCCTCCTGCATATTGGTTACCAGGTAACGTCTCCAAGACGCTCTCTCAAATCCTGCTGTAAAGGCAAGGCACTCTGATTGGGCTATGATATTGCCTGTTCTTTCACCTGTTTCCCTCGCATTTTTAGGGCCAATGTCAACCTTGAAGGTTCTAAACTTTATTTAATCAAGGAGGGTAATACCTTTTCTTACATTCATTCAAAAAACATCGCTGGTTGCTTACCAGGCACTGTGCAAGGTTTGGGAATACATACTTGAATAAAACAAAACTCATAGTCTACTAGGGAAACAGACTACAAACATAATTACAAAATAAAGAGACAAGTGCAATGAAAGCTGAAGACCCTGTTAAAGCAACCTTTGTCACCTTAGAGAGTGTGCTGATTCCTGAGGAGGTGGTGCCTGAGGTGAATTAAAGCAAGAGGTAGGAATTAGCCAAGTAAAGGAAGTACTATGGATGGATTTGCTCCCCACCCCCGCCATTCATAAGTTGAAGGAAGTACAGTCATTAAATTAAAAGCGGTATGAGGGTGGGGCTATAATGATGGGATTAGTGCTCTTATAAGAAGAGACACTAAGGCAGATGCCAATAAGCCAGGAATGTAGTCCTTACGAGATCTTCACAATGCTGGCACCTTGTCCTCAAATTTCCAGCATCCATGACTGTGAGAAAATTAATTTTTGTTGTTTAAGCCACCTGATCTATGGTATTTTGTTATGGCACCCCGAGCCAGGTAAGACAGGAAAGGAAGAAAGGTGTTGCTAGGAAGGGTAGTTGGGCATAAGAAACAGCATGAGCAAAGGCAGAGAGGTGAGCAAATGGTATGTGCATGAATGGTGTGTAAGACAGGAAGTTATGGGAAATAATGCTGAAGAGATACTGGGTGCTGGATGTGGAAGGCATTGTAGCTGCCTTAGGAATTTGAAATGAGTTTTAAGCTGGTGACTGGTGTGGGCAAATTTGCACTTCAGTTGGATCTATCCTATTGCAGAGTAGAGGATGAATTTATAGTGGAAAAGACTGGAAGAGAGAAGACCAAACTCTATAAATATGTACTTACTCTCTTTTCTTCTCTCAAGTTCTTTAAAATTATATAAAGTAATAATTATAACTATGTGTTATTTTGTTTTATATATATATGGATATAATATGTTTAATAATAGTACAAGTAATGTACAGTATAGTGCAGAAATCTTAAGTGTACAACTCGATGTATTTTTTTTTATTGATTTCAGAGAGGAAAGGAGAAAGAGAGAGAGATAGAAACATCATTGATGAGGGAGAATCATTGATTGGCTGCCTCCTGCACACCCCACACCGAGGATCAAGCCCACAACCCCTGGCATGCCCCGACCAGGAATTGAACCATGACCTCCTGGTTCATAGCCAACGCTCAACCACTGAGCCATGCCGGCCAGGCCAACTCGATGTATTTTTATCTGTGTACCATGTCGCCACCACACATATCAGATATAGAAATTTCCAGTACTCCAGAAAGCTCCCTTGTGGCCCTCCCAGTATGTATATATAGAGGTAAAACTTTACTTTACAGAAAGTAAAGAAGTGATTTTTATAAAGGTCTCAATAAAATTAACTTTAGGGGCCAGGTGTGGTTGGCAGGGGATACTGGAGGGTGGGGTGAGAACAGTGTTCTATCTCTAGACCTGGATGATGGTTACTCAAACCAGATGTTTGTTTTACAATTATTCATTATTCCGGGGCTTATGCAGGAGGCAACCAATCAATGTGTTTCTCTCACATCGATATTTCTCTCTGTCTTTCCCTCTCTCTTCCATTCTCTCTAAAAAAAAAAAAAAAAAAAAAAAATCAATGGGAAAATATCCCCCAGTGAGGATTTAAAAAAAGAATGCAAAATAATCCTATGTAATAAAGATGTAATATGCAAATGGTCATTACGCCTTGATGCCTAACAACCAACCACGTAACGACCAGATCATGGATCAGCAGGAGGGTGGGGCAGCAAGCTACAAATGGGTAGCAGAGAGCTACAGGAGGGGGCAGGGCAGCAAGCTATGAAGGGGGGCGGAGGGAGTTACAGGAGGGTGGGGCAGAAGATGGAGAGCTACTGGAGGGCGGCAGCGAGCTACTGGCGAGCTACTGGCAAGCTACTGGTGCACAGATTCGTGCACAGGGCTACTAGTATTGAATATAAAATGTAATTGAAAAAAAATTTTAAAAAAACAAATGTAGTTTATATTTTTAAAAAAATTTTAGATATATTTTATTGATTTTTTTTTACAGAGAGGGAGAGGGATAGAGAGTTAGAAACATCAATGAGAGAGAAACATCGATCAGCTGCCTCCTGCACACCCCCTACTGGGGATGTGCTCGAAACCAAGGTACATGCCCTTGACCAGAATCGAACCTGGGACCCTTCAGTCTGCAGGCTGATGTTCTATCCACTGAACCAAACCAGTTAGGGCATATATTTTTAAGTTTTTATTAATATGCATTGTCATGCTGATAGTTAAATATTTTTATATCACCCCTGGGTAGGTCCCAAGTAACCATTTTCCATTATATAACCCAGTTCTCTTGGCCAGGGTTAGTAAGAATACCCTCTCTAGAAACGTGAAATTCAATCCTTCTGTGTGGGTAGAATTGTACTATTTGACCTTGTTTAGTTCAGGCTGTCTTAACAATATACCAGCGACTGTGTGGTTTACACAAGCGACATTGACTTTCTTGTAGTTCTGGAGGCTAGACGTTTGAGATCGGGGTGCCAGCATGGTTGGTTTCTTGTGAGATGTATTTTCCTGGCTTGTAGGTGACCGCCAACTCACGGTGCGCTCACATGACCTCTTCCTTGTGAGAACTTAGGGAGAGAGAGTGAGAACCAGCTCTCTGATGTCTCTTTTAAAAAAGCACTGGTCCTATCAGGGCCCCATCGTTAGACCTTTACTTCTAGCTGTGCTTTCGAAAAGGCCAAGTGGACTCTCTCTGTGTCAGAAAATCTCTGGGGCAGAAAGCAAAAGAAACTTGAAAAGAAGATATGTGATGGCAAGTCAACACATGAAAAAAATAAATGCTCAGCATCTTTAGTCATTAAGGAAATGCAAATCAAAACAGCTATGAAATATCACTTCATATCTGCTGAATAGCTACTAAAATAATTAAAACGACATAATAGCAAGTGTTGGAGAGGATGTAGAGAAATTGTGCTTGGAGCTGGGGAGGAGGGGTGTAAAATGGTGCAGCCACTTTGGGAAACAATTTGGAAGTTTCTTAAAAAGGTAAACATACACTTACCATATGACCCAGCAATTTCCACTTCTATGTATACATCAAAAAAATAAAAATATGCCCACATAAAGGAATGTTTGTACAACTTTATTCATAATAGCCAAAAAATGAAACCACTCAAATGCCCATCCACTGGTGAATGAATAGACAAACGTGGACTAACCACACAATAGACTGCTATTCAGCAACTAAAAGGAACAAGCTGTTGTACATTCTACAATGTGGGTGAACCTCAAAATCGTCGTGCTAATCAAAAGAAGCCAGACATTTATGTGAAATGTCCAGAGAAGGCAAATCTCTGGAGGTAGACGGAAGTCCAGTGGTTCCTGGGGTGGAGGTGGAAAGGATTGTAAATGGGCTTGAAATGATGAGCATGTTCTAAAACTGAGCTGTGGTGCCTAACCGGTTTGGCTCAGTGGATAGAGCGTCAGCCTGCGGACTGAAGGGTACCAGGTTCGATTCCAGTCAAGGGCATGTACCTTGGTTGTGGGCACATCCCCAGTGGGGGGTGTGCAGGAGGCAGCTGATCGATGTTTCTCTCTCATCGATGTTTCTAACTCTCTATCCCTCTCCCTTCCTCTCAGTAAAAAAATCAATAAAATATATTTTTTTTAAAAAAACTGAGCTGTGGTGATATTTGGGCAACTTCGTATTTTCTATAAAAGTCACTGAAGTGTAAGCTTAAAATGGGTGAATTTCATAGGATGTAAATTATACTTCAATACTTTTTTAAAAGGAGGAGAAGCAGATGTCAGCATGGATGGGCGGGGCTTGCATGGAAATGCCCACCTCCACTGCAGCTGAAATCAGATGGGGCGAGGGATACCACCTGGGGCGCTAGAGATGTCTGATAGCAGAGACCTTCAGACTTTATATTCAACCTGTCACAGATGAGGACACTGAGGCTCAGATATGGGAGGTGACTTGCCCAAGTGCACCAGCATAGCCGATTCACAGAGGTCCCCAGGAGACAGTCCAGGCCAGGGCGCAGACCCACCGTTCCTCCCTCTCCCCCCTGGATGCAGACTCATGCTTGCTGCCAATGTTACTTTATTTGGAAAATGCTAGTGCCAAGGCATGGAATGGATGAGTGGGCATGGGGAGGGGCGTCGGTGTTGCTGAGCCTGGTGATCACGTTGGGGACAGGGCAGCCTCATCCAGGGAACCATCAGCGCTCTGAGAAATCACTTCCTGGATGTTAAATAAGGGGGAGATGTGCTACCAAAAGAGGCAGAGTGGTCAGGCTGGGAAGGGAAGGGGCTGGAGAGGGCAGCCAGAACGAACTGGCAGAGGAGGAAGCACCATCCGCTAGGAAAAACCCAGAGCAAAGGCGAGCTCTTGCCCTGCGCTCCACCCAGGCAGTATCGCTATTGGTGCCCTTCTATCTGTTTCTCCCTTGCCATGCAGTGTGGCCTCAGGTACTTAACAAGAACCAGGCACTGCCAGGCCCTTCACACACTGTCTCTCCCCGAGTCCTCCCAGCCCGGTTGTAAAGATGAGGTCAGAGAGGCTCAGCAAGGAGGGAAAGATGAGCTGGGATTTGAACCAGGTACCACTGATTCATGGCACCCAGGCTTAGATATGATTGGAGGAGAAATCGACAAGGATGCTGAAAAGATGAATGGTGTGGATCAGAAGAACTCAAGGAAGAAACAAAAATCCTGCTAAGGGCTGTGCTGGGTTAGGGGACCTGGTTCGGAATGCCCACTCCCAACCCTCCCCTGCCCAGGGCCAGTCAGGTCCTGGCCCCAGATGACCCCGCTCTACTCCAACGACCCAGACCAGGCCCCGTCTGCCCTGGCCCCACCCCCCGCCAGGAGCCGGGCCCAGATCCACCCTGGCAGGGGCTGCACAGACAGCTCCGTGTGGCCGACTAGACAGCGCAGGCGCACGATCCACACAGGGTTCTCGGGGTCCAGGCGGTAGCTGCAGCAGCCGCACTGTCTCTGCAGGTATGGCTCCTGGGCGAGCTGGAGAGGGGCCCTAGGTAATTTGCCCAAACCACCTTAGTTCTCTCCCTTGGTCTTTCCATCCAAGAGAGGCTGGGGTGGAGGGAGGTCAGATCTAAAAACCCCTCACCCAGCTGGAGGGATGAGTCGCCACTAAGCTCACCCCCTCCAAGAAGCCCACCTCCTTCACTCCAGCCCCCACTTGTCAGAGCATCCTACAGTTTAAAGGAATGCTTTCAACGTCCCCATCACTGCTGCTGGCAAGAGAGGGGAAAGACACAGCCTCTACTGCAAGGGGCTTGCAGTCTAGTAGGAGGGGCAGACTAAGAATATGTGAAACTGCAGATAATGAAGCTCCAAAGTGCAAAGTACAGTTCTGATCCGAAGTACAAAGTGAGCTCTCCTTCCTCACAGACGCCTCCTGGCTCTATGATGATACAGTAACTCTAGGCAAGTCCCACTGAGGAGTTGACTTAATTGTATGTATAACCCCATTCTAATTTTAAGTTTAAAAACTACAAAAGAGCCCTTGCTGGTGTGCTAAGTGGTTAGAGCGCTGGCCTGCACACCCCAGGGTTGCAGGTTTGATTCCCTAGTCAAGGACATGTACCTGGATTGTAGGTTTGATTTGCCCCCAGTGGGGGTGAGTGCAGGAGGCAACCAATCAATGTGTTTCTCTCACATTGATGTTTCTCTCTCTCCCCCCTGCCTCCCTCCCTCCCACTCTCTCTAAAAATCAATGGAAAAAATATCGAGTGAGGATTAACAACAACAAAAAAAACCTACAAAAGATTCAATGTTTGAAAAAAATCTTCCTTTGTCTTCTATCCTGCTATCACGCATTTTACCTCCCCAGAAAAAAATATCTTGACTGTCTTTTCTCAGTCGGTTTTTAAAAATTCCTGGAGTTCTTGCCAATGCACAATGCACCATACTGTGTGTGTGGGGGGGGGGGGAGGTTGAGGACCCTGACCTTGGAATCCAGGGGTTCAGATAACCCATAGCAGCATGTGGGAGGTGCTATGGAAGATCAGGAGGTTGAGAATTCTCCTACAGGGACAGTCTCGGAGGGCTTCCTGGAGGAGGGAGTATCTATGGGGGGTTGAGGGATAGAGAGGACTTTGACAAGCGTTGGAGGGGAATGAATGGCAGGTAGCAGGAACAGCTTCAGCAAAGGTCTTGCTACCATGAGGAAGTGCTACTCTTGGGGCCTGGAGTGCAGGGGTGAGCCAGATATTGACAGGTTTGGAACTCAGCAGGTTTGGAACCAGCCTCAGGCTTGCTCTTGGTGCACTGCAGGCTGGGAAACATATCTGAGCAAGATTTTCCTTTGGCACAGGGACTGCAGGATCCACGGTGGAGCCAGTGACAGGCCTTGCAGGTAGTCCAGACTTCTCGGGTCCTGGCCCCACACTCCCTGTACCCCTCCCTTTGCGAAAAGCAAGCTCAGGGTCTCCTCTCTCTCCAACCCTGCTTCCTGAGAGCGAGGAGCACAGGCTGACTCATCAGGAGCCCCCCTCTCCCCTTCCGCTAGGTGGCTGGGGCCCGTGGTCCCCGTGACCCCCCTGCTCCCGCAGCTGCACAGACCCTGCTTGGCACAGCCGCACCCACCTCTGCCTGGCAAATTGCACTGGGGGGGACACTTCACAGGAGCGCCCTTGCAGCCTGCCCTCCTGCACAGGTTCGACCTCTGCCCCTGACCCACATCTGAACCTGGCCATCCCCTCTAACACCAACAACTGCCCTTGAACAATTTGTTCTAACTCCAGCCAGTGATCAAACCTCAACATCTAATATCCCTCAAGCAAATACCGAGTTCTCAGCCTGACATCTGATCACGAATTCGGGTCTGGCTCTAGTCCCTGGGCCCTTTGCCAACCCCAGCAGCTGTTGGGAGCCCTGCCAACTTCCAGCAAATCCTGACTCACATGTGTACTGAACACCCTCCCACAGGGTCGCAGCCAGACCCCTTAGCAGCCCTGTGAGCCTGGCACTACTGTCCTCCACGAGAAAGGGGAAACAGGCTTAGATGTCAAAGCCACACGATAGTATCAGGTTGGGAAGGACCAAAGGTCTGGATGAGGTCATAGCTGGCCCGGGGAGGAGGAGGTCTGCACTCGAGCTGGGGCAGGAAGGTGGGCGGCTCCAGCTCAGCTGCATCCCGTTCACAGAGCTGCCCCTGTGCCCCGGCCCGGCTGTGTGGCGGGGAACTGTTCCTGGATGGCCTGGGCCCTGTGGGAGCCTTGCTCCTGAAGCAGCGCCGCCTGCAGGCATACTGTCCCCCAGGGCCTGGAGGGCACTGATGCCCCAACATCCTTACGGCTTACCAGGAGCACCGTTTCTGCAACCTTCATGCTTGCCCAGGTGAGGTGCCCTTCCCTGGCATCAGTGCCCTCAATGGCACTCCCATGTTAGTGCAGGACCCTGCCCCCAGCTCATGGGACATGCTGGGAGCCCCTCTGTCTGAGCTAGACCCCTCATGTGGCCCTTCTCTCTCCCACACAGTGCCCGGAGGCTGGTCACGCTGGAGCCCCTGGCCCTGGTGTGACCACAGCTGTGGGGGAGGCCGGTCCCTGAGGAGCCGCAGCTGCTCGAGCACCCCACCCAAGAACAGGGGTGCCCTCTGTGCTGGGGAGAGGCACCACGCTTGGCTCTATAACCCTATGCCCTGTGGTATGAAGGTGGGGACAGCACAGTCCTACTGGCCTATGCTTTCTACAGGGTTCTCCCCGTCCCCACCTCTAATTTCATCCCCATGACACTGTGTGACATTGATGGGGGACAGGCTGGTACCTCTTTGGCCAGTTAAGGAAGCTGAGACCCACTCAGGTCGATGTCTGGATCTGGGCATTGGGTGAGGAATCCTTTGTGGCCAAGATGAGCTGCTGGAATCTGCCCTCCTGCCCACCCCCGCCCTCCAGTTCCTGTTGGAGGATTTGAGGGTGACAGTCATGAAGGTATCTGGTACCTGGGATATGGCCTGAGCCAGACAGGCTGTAACCCTGCCCCCACCCCAAGCTTCAGCTCTGTCTGTCATTGGTCCTGTGGTCCTTTGGAGCTCACTGACCCCTGGACCCTGATTTCTCTAGGGCCCCCATCTCTACCAGGACATCCCCCACTCACTGACCCCCGATGAACACATATAGAGGAGACTTATCAGTGACAATGTTGGTTTTTTAGATGCACAAATTCAGTCCAACTCAACAAGCACTCATTAGGTCAGGCTGGGTGAGAGGAACCCTCTGTCACTGAGAACATCCCAACCCCAGGGTCCCAGTGCCCTTGTTCCCATGGGCACCAACATGGGGAGAAGGACGGAGCATACAGCTTCACGGAGGTAAGGGTGGTTCCTGAGGCTCAGGGCCCTCTTCTCTCTGGTCCTCCCCTTCTGCTCAGAGGATGGCTGCCCAGCAGGCATGGAGGTGGTCAGCTGTGCCAACCGCTGTCCCCGACGCTGCTCAGATCTCCAGGAGGGGATCGTGTGCCAGGAAGGCCAGGCCTGCCAGCGGGGGTGCTGCTGCTCCGAGGGTATGGCAGGAAGGCTCAGCAGGAAGGCGGTTGGGGCAGGGTGCCAGCATAGCTCTGGAGGGCTACCTCCCCACAGGCTCGCTAGAGCAGGACGGCAGCTGCGTGCCTATTGGGCACTGTGAGTGCCCAGGGCCAAAGCTGGGCCCCAGGGAGCCGGCATGAGGATGCCTACAGCAACTGCATGTGCCAGGCTGGGCAGCTCTCCTGCACCGTTCAGCCCTGCCCACCACCCACCCACTGCGCCTGGAGCCGCTGGTCAGCCTGGAGTCCCTGCAGCCGCTCGTGTGGGCCTGGGGGACAGCAGAGCCGCTTCCGGTATGGGGCTGGGCTGGCTAGGTCCCCGTCCCCACCCTGGGTCTCCTGCTTCTTTGGACGCTGTCTCCCTCTCTGACGCAGCATTCCCAGACCCCGCCCTGCATCGTTGACTTTGCAACCACCTAGAGCCCTGGCCCCAACTTCTGTCCCTGGCCACCCTGGCCCTCCTTTCCTTAGCCACCTGTGAGGGGCCCCGCAGTATCAGGGGGCCTGTGGGCGAGTGTGAGGGTGGTACTGACCCATGGCTCCAGGCTGGTACTGGCAGCGGCAGTGGGCAGGGGCCACACAGAGGCTATCCTGGAGCAGCTGGTCAGGAGGACACCCACAACTGGGCTGGCAGCCTGTGCAGCCTGGCTGACACACACTCCAGGTCCTGGCAGGAGCCGGGCAGGGCTTCCCACAGGAGAAAAGAGCTTGGCCACCCCCACAGTCTACCACAGGAGGGAAGCAGAGAGGGTGGGTACCGAGGGGGCCCATCCTGAGGGATCCTGACACTGGGTAATGAGCCCTCCTGCCATACCCACCACCTGCTCAGACCTACATCTTGCCCCAGGTCCATGGGGTGAGTGACCTGCCTTGCATGGGTGTGGGTGGGTCAAAGGTCAGAGGCAGCATCTCCCTAGCCTTAGGAGGGACCCTCCCAGACCTCTGCGAAAGGCCTCACCTATGCACTGTGTGGAATTGTCCTGGCAGGGGCGACTCTGCCCATGGCCCCCAGGGCAGGGTCTGCCTCCTTCGGGGGCGGGGGAGGGGGGCCAGCTACATGTCCAGCTCCAATGGGACTGCCCCAGGCATGCATCACAGGGAGACCATGGTCCCCAGGGGCTCCAGGCTCCATCCACTGTGCCAGGAAGACAGCATCACCTGCCTTAAGAGGCCCAGGAGGCCCCCCTTGTTGGGACTGGAGACCAATGACAGCACCTCACCTGGGCACACACTGGGGCTGGGGCAGGGCTCCCTCTGATGCTGGGCCCCTGACTGCCCTGCCTCCTCGGGACACGGGGACCCTCCATGCTGAGAAGCAGGACAGGCACAGGCCCTGGAGCAGGTCCTCGTTTGACCTCTGCAGGGCTGGGAGCATGCTGTCCATTCCGACCATGGACACCAGCCACCAGGCACTGTAAGGGACAATGGTGGGCACTGGGGCACAGCCATCCTTTTCCCAGGCCCCGCCATCTCTGAGGCCCTGGCAGCTTCTCCTCACCTCCCTCTGAGCTGGGTACATACCTGGGCAAGGCAGGTCTGTGCATTTCAGCCTTCCCTCCAAGCAGGTGCTAGGGGGCATGTGGGCACACGGGGGACAGTGGCAGCTCAGTGCTGCCTGTGACCTCCATGCGTACCCCTCCTGCCCTGCCTCTTCTGTTCCCCTCATCCCTTTGCCCCATTTCCCTCTGAGGTCTCGGGTCCCCCTCCCCATTCTCCAGAGCCTAGGCTCCCTGCTGGTCGCTGGCTGGTGTGTCCTACCGCAGGCAGTCTGCTGCCAACCGGGGACAGACAGTGGAGGAAACACCACACCTGTGCCCCTGCCCTCAGAGCACACACCCAGCCCTCCATGCCTCCGTTTCCCCACCTGTCAGACAGGGGTTGGGGGCCAGCCAGTATCTTCCCAGGGATTGTGGGAGTCTAAACTGCATCAGCTGAGACCTGGGAGAGCTCAGGGACACCCTGCCCTCACCCCTCCCTGCACCTGCTTCCTGCCCACGTGCCCGCCTCACCAGTAGTTGCAGCCATCTGGCTTCGCCAGCTGAGTGCCTGGATGGTGCCACACGCCCGTCAGCAGGTCCAGGCAGCTGCAGTGGCTGGGCTGCACGCAGAGGGCCCCATCCGCACTCAGCACCTGGCCCAGGGGACAGTAGCAGCCAGGCTGGCAGTGCCACACACAGTGCTGGGGAACAGCAAGGGAGAGCTCTGGTCAGTGACGATGGGGTGCTGCCCGGGGCAGTCAGCGCAGAGGCACAGGAGAGAACATGAAGTGAAGGAGCAGGTGGGTGTGCAGAGGAGAAAGTGCGACATCCCAGTTCAGCCCTTATGGCTTCAGTTTCCTGTCCCCTCCTGGGGAGAAGAGGAGAGCTGGGAGGAGCTTCCCTAGGCGGGGTGTCCTCCAAAGGTGAGCCCCATGAAGGGCTCAGCGAGAACCTGGGAACTGAGGCACCTCCCAGACTTCCTCAGCATGTAGGGAGCAGGACTGGAGAGGGCGGCTGTTTGCGAAGGAGCTGGAATCCTCTGGCAGAGACCGGAGCCAGGCACCGCCCCTTCCTCCTCCCTGTCCATGTGGGAGCCCCCTGGACACCCCTAGACAAACCCACCATCCCTTCTCCACAGGGGCTGCTGCCTGCCCACTGCACAGGCTGCAGGGACAGGGGCTCAGTCTGGGCTTGCCTCTGCCCCTCTCCATGGTCCTGCCCAGGCGTGGGGGCGGCAGTCTCACACAAGCACCCCCATACTCAAGGACTGTGCACCAAAATGCTCCTGGGTTTCAGATGATATAATGGGTGATTCCCATGTGTTTATGCTGTTTTTGTAATAAAATGTTTACATTGAGAAACGTTTGCTGTAAGGAAGACAAGGGCTACTGGGTGACACTCACTCCCGAGACTCCTGGACCAAGGGGGAGCTGCCTGCTGGGCGCCGACCCCACCCCTGCCGTCACTGCTGGGCTGCCCCATCCTGCCCTCTTGCAAGGTTACCCTTGGGGTCAGAGCACAGGTGGGTGTGCTAAGGGGCCCAGACTCACCACGAGGTCATCACAGGAGCGAGGGCAGGGAGGGCCACAGGGGCTGAACTCGGCCCCTTCAAAGGAAGTGCAGTTGGTCACTGTGGGTGAGGGGATAGGATGGGCTGAGAGCTGTGTGGGTCACAGAGCTGGCCAGTCTCCTCATAAAGCCTCCTGCCGCTTTCCTGCTTCTGGTCCTTGCCCCCACCCCCAACCCTGGCAGGTCCTTGAGTATGGCAGGTACCTGGGCATGAGACCCCTCACAGTAATACCCCAGGTCCTAGGGTGGGGACTGGTCACAGGCTCGAGTCCGACTCCGCAGGCCTCGTCCACAGCTCCGGCTACAGCTGGACCAGGGCCCCCAAGGACCCCAGCCCCCAGCTCCTGAGAGGACAGCAGAGGAAGGAATTTGGGGTGTGGCTGGGCCAGATCAGAGAGGCAGCTGGTGCGAGGCAGCAGATATCCACAGGGCTTGTAGGGACCCTCTTGGTTCCACGGGACTCACGGTCACATGCTGGCAGGATGCAGGGCTCCTCCTCAGCCTCAGGGCCTGGGCAAGGAGGCATGGGCGAAGCCCGGGGGGGCAGCATCACCATGCTGGACAGTGCCGCACCAGGGGCCCTGGCGCAGAAGTGGTGCCAGTGGCACTGGGCAGGGCCACAGGAGGCCGAGCATTCGCTCCATGGGGTCTAGGGTGACCAGATGGGCTGACCTGAGGTTGCACAGGAGAAATAGGCAGAGAGGATGAAGGGACCCCCCCCTCTTCCCTGCCTCCAGCCTGTCATGAGGGCTTTCCTTCCCCAGCCCCAGCACATGCCACTTCATCAGCAGGAATCAAGCAGGGGGTGAAGTCAAGAGTGGGCCCCTCTCTCACCCTCCTCACAGGGCCAGGAGGTACAGCTGGTGATGAGCCCAGAGACACAGGAGCTGGAGGAAGAGCAGCAGAGGGGCGGGTGCTATTGCAGGTACACCATGTCCCTTCCCCAAAATTCATATGTTGAAACCACAACCCCCAGAGTGTGACCTAATTTGGAGATAGGGTCTTTCCAGAGGTCACTACATTAAAATGAGGTCATTGAGTGGGCCCTCATCCAATATGACAGGTGTCCTTATACAAAGATGAAATTTAAACAGGGAGACAGATGTGCACAGAGGAGGATGTGGAGACACAGGGAGAAGACGGCCATGGGAAGACAGATTGGAGGGATGCAGCTTCCAGCCAAGGATGGCCAGCGAGCACCAGAGAGGAGGCAGAGAGGACGCAGGCCTGGACCAGACGCCCTCACAACCCTCAGGAGGAACCAACCCACCAACTATTTGACCTTAGATTTCTAGACTCCAGAACAGTGAGAAGATCCATTTGGTTGTTTAAGTCACCCAGTGGCAGCCCCAGCACAGTAAGACAGGTAGGAAGAGAAGACGAGTGGGGAGGGCGTGAGTGAGGGGCGCAAGCAGGCCTGGCCTCGGAGAGCTGGACGCTGTGCCTATAGGGAAAAGGCGTCTCCCTGGAAGCCAACCTCCCCTGCCGCTGAGGAGGGACAACAGGGTCCTTAGAGGTTCCAGAGCCACTGCATGAGGAGGGGGTCTCACCAGTTCTCACAGGGACGAAGCACAGTACTGCCTGGGGCAGTCCCGGGTGGGCACACACACATTGTTCTAGAATCAAAACCCCTGCATCATCCTCTAGTTGCTGGCCTGGGATGCTCTCCCAACCCCTGTCAGAGCTCAGCACCCCCTTCTTAGACCCCCACCTTCAAACATCTGTCCCTTCCCATTCTTGTCATTGGAGAGAATGGACCCCCAATTTCTGGGAGAAAAGGCCACCCCAATTGTAGAACATGACACTGCACTGTCAATTGCCCATGAAATCAGCTGACAAAGTATGAAAGGTACAATCCATATGGCAATCCCACATTTTCATCAACAACATAAAACCAGACAAACTAGGTGCACAGGGAATTCGGACAGAAGTCACTAGGGTCTCAAATCTTTTTTAAAACAGCCATCCAGACGCACATAGTTCAATGTCAGGTGCACTGAAGTTTGCCGGCCAATCCCTGAGAAAGAATTTCACTACCTTAGGGACTCCAATATATTACTACCTCAGTTTCACAAAGGAAGAAACTGAGGCACAAGAATACTCAGCCCAAAGTCACAGAGCTGCTAGTGGAAGACCCTGATTTGAACCCAGACTTCATGTGAGTCTGTCCTTTAACCACACCCATGGTTTGTCAGCATCTCTGTAAGCCCTCCCCCCAAAGCTTTTGTCTAAACTCCACCACCCCTGCTGCATTTCCTAGCCCTGGTTTCCACCACCCTCCAACTGGAGTGGCCGCCTCCCTGCTCTCCGCACCCTTCAATCTTTGAGGGCAAGTCAGGACCACCTCCTCTGGGAAGCCCACCACGACTGACACAGCCCCTGCCAGTCTGCATCTCTTGTTCTACAGCTTGCAAGCTCACTTCCTTTGAGTGGATGGCTCTGTCTTCATTCTATGGGCGCTGTGTCTGCTTTCACCAGACTGGAGGCTTTGTGAAGGCAGCCCCTGCTCTTTCCCCACAACGTAGCCCAAAACTGAGCATGCAGTACCAGGTGTACCGGTTGTTAATGCAGATTTTTTTCAATAGATGGAGTTACACATATGTTGATATATATGTGATTTAATATGTATGCTATTTTGTTGTATTGACAACAAGCTTCAAAACTTCATATGCCAAATTTTCTGAAGGTGTTAACATCATAGATATTTTTATGCTTAAAAATGTCAAATTTCGTGCCAAAAAAAAAGCATTTGCGGGAAGTTTTAATTCATGACTTTATTTTGAAGAAAAGTGCTACTGAGAGTTATCGTATACTTCGGGAAGCTTATGGTGAACATGCTCCATCTCAAGATACTTGTGAATGCTGGTTTAAATGCTTTAAAAGTGGTGATTTCGATGTGAAAGACAAAGAACGTCCAGGTCAACCGAAAAAGTTTGAAGACCAACAATTACAAGCATTATTGGATGAAGATGCGTGTCAAACTCAAAACAACTTGCAGAAAGATTAAACGTTGCTCAGCAAACAATTTCCGATGGTTTACAAGCAATGGGAAAGATTTTAAAGGAAGGAAAACGGGTGCCACATCAACTGAACAAAAGACAAATGGAAAACCAAAAAGTCATCAGTAAAATGTTGCTTCAATGGCACAAAAGAAAGTCTTTTTTGCATCATATTGTGACTGGCGATGAAAAGTGGATTTATTGTGAGAATCCCAAATGCACAAAAATCATGGGTTGATCCAGGTCAACCATCAACACTGACTGCAAGGCCAAATTGCTTCAGAAAGAAGACAATGCTCTGAGTTTGGTGGGATCAGGAAGGTGTGGTGTATTATGAGCTTCTAAAACCAGGTGAAACCATTAATACTGATCGCTACTGACAACAAATAATCAGTTTGAACCACGCTTTGATCATAAAACAACCAGAATGGGCCAGAAGACACAGCAAAGTAATTTTGCTTCATGATGACGCACCATCACACACTTCAAAACCAGTTACAGACACGTTAAAAGATCTTGCCTGGGAAGTATTAACCCACCTGCCGTATTCACCAGACCTTGCTCCTTCAGATTACCACTTGTTCCGATAGATGGCTCACGCACTTTCTGAGCAGCACTTCAAAACGTACGAAGAAGTGGAAAATTGGGTCTCTGAATGGTTTGCCTCAAAACAAGAAAAGTTCTATTGGGCCGAAACCGGTTTGGCTCAGTGGATAGAGCGTCGGCCTGTGGACTGAAAAAGGTCCCAGGCTCGATTCCGGTCAAGGGCATGTACCTTGGTTGCGGGCACATCCCCAGTAGGGGGTGTGCAGGAGGCAGCTGATCGGTGTTTCTCTCTCATCGATGTTTCTAACTCTCTATCCCTCTCCCTTCCTCTCTGTAAAAAATCAATAAAATATATTTTAAAAAAAAGAATCTTAAAAAAAAAAAAAAGAAAAGAAAAGTTCTATTGGGACAGTATCCACAAATTACCTGAAAGATGGGGGAAATGTGTAGCTAGCGATGGACATTACTTTGAATAAAGCACTTTTGATGTTTCTCTTGAAATTACCATGTTTTCTTTGATTACAAAATCCGCACTATTAATCGGTTAAGGGTTGATCCCCATTTTTAACCTGTTACCAGTTAAAAATGCCAATACCGGTTAATTCGCATTTTTAACCGGTAAAGGATTGATCCGCATTATTAACCAGTTCACCGGTTAAAAATGCCCATACCGGTTAATAATGAGGATACTGGTTAAAAATGGGGATCAACCCTTAACCGATTAATAGTGCGGATTTTGTAATCAAAGAAAACATGGTAATTTCAAGAGAAACATCAAAAGTGCTTTATTCAAAGTAATGTCCATCGCTAGCTACACATTTCCCCCATCTTTCAGGTAATTTGTGGATACTGTCCCAATAGAACTTTTCTTTTCTTTTTTTTTTTTTTAAGATTCTTTTTTTTAAAATATATTTTATTGATTTTTTACAGAGAGGAAGGGAGAGGGATAGAGAGTTAGAAACATCGATGAGAGAGAAACACCGATCAGCTGCCTCCTGCACACCCCCTACTGGGGATGTGCCCGCAACCAAGGTACATGCCCTTGACCGGAATCGAGCCTGGGACCTTTTTCAGTCCACAGGCCGACGCTCTATCCACTGAGCCAAACCGGTTTCGGCCCAATAGAACTTTTCTTGTTTTGAGGCAAACCATTCAGAGACCCAATTTTCCACTTCTTCGTACGTTTTGAAGTGCTGCTCAGAAAGTGCGTGAGCCATCTATCGGAACAAGTGGTAATCTGAAGGAGCAAGGTCTGGTGAATACGGCAGGTGGGTTAATACTTCCCAGGCAAGATCTTTTAACGTGTCTGTAACTGGTTTTGAAGTGTGTGATGGTGCGTCATCATGAAGCAAAATTACTTTGCTGTGTCTTCTGGCCCATTCTGGTTGTTTTATGATCAAAGCGTGGTTCAAACTGATTATTTGTTGTCAGTAGCGATCAGTATTAATGGTTTCACCTGGTTTTAGAAGCTCATAATACACCACACCTTCCTGATCCCACCAAGTGCAGAACATTGTCTTCTTTCCAAAGCGATTAGATCTTGCAGTCAGTGTTGATGGTTGACCTGGATCAACCCATGATTTTTGTGCATTTGGGATTCTCAAAATCCACTTTTCATTGCCAGTCACAATATGATGCAAAAGAGACTTTCTTTTGTGCCATTGAAGCAACATTTTACTGATGACTTTTTGGTTTTCCATTTGTCTTTTGTTCAGTTGATGTGGCACCCGTTTTCCTTCCTTTAAAATCTTTCCCATTGCTTGTAAACGATCGGAAATTGTTTGCTGAGCAACGTTTAATCTTTCTGCAAGTTGTTTTTGAGTTTGACACGCATCTTCATCCAATAATGCTTGTAATTGTTGGTCTTCAAACTTTTTCGGTTGACCTGGACGTTCTTTGTCTTTCACATCGAAATCACCACTTTTAAAGCATTTAAACCAGCATTCACAAGTATCTTGAGATGGAGCATGTTCACCATAAGCTTCCCGAAGTATACGATAACTCTCAGTAGCACTTTTCTTCAAAATAAAGTCATGAATTAAAACTTCCCGCAAATGCTTTTTTTTTGGCACGAAATTTGACATTTTTAAGCATAAAAATATCTATGATGTTAACACCTTCAGAAAATTTGGCATATGAAGTTTTGAAGCTTGTTGTCAATACAACAAAATAGCATACATATCAAATCACATATATATCAACATATGTGTAACTCCATCTATTGAAAAAAAATCCGCATTATTAACCGGTACACCTAGTAGGTGTTCAATAAATAACACAAGAGAACAGAGTATTCAATCAGGCATGAAGCCTAAAGACCTTCTAGGCCTATGACCATTTCACAAATGAAAAAATAGAGGCCTAGGAAGGCATGAACGTGACTGGCCCAAGCCACTTGCTGGTTGCTGGCAGAGCTGGGCCACCACCCCTGAGTTCAGTGCTCTCTCCTCAGTCAGCTGTACTGAAGACCCTCTCAGGGTCTCCCTGTCTCTAGCCCCTTACCCTTGGCTCTGTCTCTGTCCAGGCCCCACCTGTCTTCCCAGTCCCCAAGGAGGTCAGGCAGGGAGGACGCTCACCAGCAGGAGCATCCCGGCGGGGCAGTAACAGCCAGGCAGGCAGCTCTGGTTAGTCCTTCCAGGGGCGTTGAGCTCTGCACAGGAGGCAGGGCCCTGGGCACAATCCAGCCACTGCTTGTCGCTGGGACATACACAGAAATTGACAGCCCAGCCCAGACTCACTCAACTCTCCCCCAGGCTCCCAACCTGGGAGAGATACTAGCTCCCGGTACAGCCGGGAGGTCACAGGGCTGCACAGGAACTCAGGGAGAGAGGTCCCTGGGGTGACAGGGAGGGGTTGACAGGGCCCAGGGTCAGGTGGGGATGAGAACATGTGTGCAATGGAGAGGTGAGTCCCCAGGGCAGCCCTCACCTGCACAGGGCTGCAGGCCACAGGTGGAGAAGTCCACAGGGCTGTTCGGGCCACTGCCTCGGGTACAGTTCCAGAAGCCACCACCACAGGGCACAGAGCACGGAGACCAGGGGTCCCACTCCCCACTGGGACTGGAGTCGCCCCTGGTCACTGTGGGCCCTGCCCTCTGACAGCCAGCCCACCTTCTCCTCACACCTACACACCTGGGCACATTCTCCCCCTGGATCCCAGACACCCTAGGGCGCCCCCTCCCTTCCCACATCCATCCCTAGGGGACCTCACACCTCTGGAGGTTCTGGGATTCGGCCTGGAGCAAGGCTGGCCTCCAGGGAGGTCCCCTCTCAGGGCTCCCTGGGGACCACATCTTTGTGGCATCTCTTAGGGAGGGCCCTTGTACTTCTCTTGGGGTGCACAGGGGGTGGGGGGATTTGACTGGAAGTGTTCTTGCCTCCTCTCTGGGGGGTTCCTGGACCTCAGTCCCAGCACTAACCTTGACATGGCCACAGGCTACAGAATTCAGCCTCCATATTGGGGCCCTGGCATGCAGCACCCCAAAGGCTGCCGGGGGGCGCAGTGCCTGCCCGGAAACGCCGCCGGATCCCTACGATGCAGCTGCGGCTGCAGAGACTCCACGGGGTCCAGGGGCTCCAGCCACAGGCCACTGCCAGGGAGGGGCACAGGAGGTATGAAAGCAGGTCAAGCCATCCCTGCACACCCACTTCCCTGGGGAATCATTGAGGAAGCCCAGAGTTGATCTCTGAATGGGTTCAGCACCCCCTCTGGTCCCTGAGGGCCCTGTGGGTACCTGGGCAGGGCTCCGAGGTGCATGCCATCTCGCCAGAGACACAGGTGCTGCAAAGAGAGGGCCCATCATGGCCAGTCAGTCCCTGCCCTTAGAGCTCTGGGTACCTGCCCCAGGGGAGGCGGCTAGGCTACCATGTCCACTGCAGAGGACAGAAACTGGGGGTCTGGGCAGTAGAGCGAGTTGCTCATGTCCTACATGAATTTCACATGTGACCCAGGATTGTCACTAAGAGCAGCAGCCCACCTTCTGTGAGCTCCCACACGCCCTGGCACCGGGCAGCCCTTGATCTCATGATTTTATCAAGGCGTTACCTTTTCATGCTTTATATTCCATTTGTATTTATTAAACAGTGTTTAGAAATAACTTTGAGTGACTCTCCAGGGCCAGGGAGGAGCGATTTAGAGAGAGCAGGTCCTAACTTGAATCTCCTGGGGAGGAAAATGGTGTACTTTTCTTCCCTTTCACTTTTCTCTGATAAATGTTTTAAAGCCCACTTGTCAAAGAAAAACAGTCTGAGAGAAAAAATCAAAAAGGAAAGGGGCAGGGGGAGGAAGGATGAAGGAGGAAATTGAGGGAGGAGCCGGATGATAAAAAATAAAAAGGAAAATGAAGAAAATGAAATGACATTGAGAGAAAGGAAAATGAGAAGAGGGAACGGGGTTAGCTTACCCTCTGGTGGCACGGCCTGATATACGCTTTGAATACTGGGTGCTTCTAGGTTTCTGATTGGAAATCAGTGAAAATTCAGGAAAGAGAAGCAAAAGTAACTGGAGGAGTAGAAGCCCCTACCCAGGCTCTAGTCCCATCATAAATCGTTTCACTTATCTGAACCTCAGTCTTCCCATAAGTCAAATGGGCATGACAATTCCTTACAGACTCCTGCCCCTCCAGGCCAGGCAGCATCTCATTCACTCTGGTATTCACAGGGCCTAGGCCTGGCACGATGGAGGCATGCTGAACACACTCTCCCACCCCCATCTCCAGTGCATGTGAGTCCACACCTGCTCATCTCTGGAACCTCCAAGCCCCTGTCCCTCCTCTGCCACCTTTTGCCCTGACTCTGGTGGCCTACCAGTTGTTACAGGAGTCAAGGTGAGCCACTGCTCCCGGTTTGTAGACACGGCCATGCATCTGGCAGGGGCACCGAGTGCTGGGTAGGCAGCTGGCATTGTGCAGGAAGAGGCCAGGGGGGCAGGTGCAGCCAGGGCCCCAAAAGCTGGTACATTCCACCCCTGGGCCCTGAGCCAGGCACAGCCAAGAGCACGGACCCCCCTCTAGGCGACATTGCTCGGCTGAGCAGAACACCATGTCCCCTGGGCACTGGGCTGGATGGGAAGACAGAGCTGGTCTCAGGCAAGGGCTGGGGAGGGAAGGACAGAGGGGGACCTGCATGCAGGTGACTGGTGATGGCCTGTTGATAGGATTGAGAAGCCGGAGGAGGCCCCCTCCCTCGGGCCACAGCTGGTACCTGGTCTCCAGTGGGTAGGAGCTGGAGGAGACACAGGAAATCCAGCAAAGTCTCTCTTAGCTCAAGAGAGGTGTGCAAAGGTGGGGCTAAGGAAAGGTCAAAATCCCCAGGGACTTGCTGGAGAACAACTGGGAGGGGATCTGGCACCTGTGCACGGCTGCGTGTTGCAGTCCCTGGTCTGGCTGTGGGGTCCCTGGCATTCGGCGTCCCCAGCAGCCGAGCCAGAGCAGCTGCGCCCACGTGTCTGGATGCCTCCATCACAGGGGGCTGAGCAGGTGGACCAGGGGGCCCACAGACCCCAGGCGTTTGGCACTGTCAGGAAGAGGCAAGTCTGCCATCAGGACAGGACAGAGACGTGGCAGGGAATGAAGCACAGGAGGGGCTGGAGCTGTGTGGTATGCAGGGTCTTCACCAAAGCTTCAGCCCCACAAACACCCACACCTCCCAGGCTACCCCAAACTCTGTTTCAGGCCAGGTCCACCCTGTTAATCTCATGCTGGGCTTCCTGGGGGGAGGCTGGGGTGGGGGAGAAGCTTTGGGACTGTCCCCTCCCACTCCAGGTGCTCACACCCTGCCCACAGGGTCATTCTTCTCCTTTGCTCCTCACCCCACCCTGACACCCAGGCCACCCCAGGGGCAGGATATACCTGGGCACACAGAGGGACTGCAGGGCTCCTCCTGAGTGGCCTCTCCTGGGCAGGATGTGTTCCCCAGGCTGGGGCGGAGCCGGGACCGACTACGCCAGCCTGGGCTCCCTCCAGGAGCAAGGCAGCTCTGGGAGCAGGCGGACCAGGGGGCCCAGGGCGTCCAGCCCAGCACCTCTGGAGGGGGAAGGGGCTGCTGCAGAGAGGTCCTGGCAGGGCTGGGGAGGCTTGGGGGCCAGGGTCAGGTCTGAGAAGCTACAAGGTCAGACAAGGGCTGCTCTTCTGAGACCCCCACCTCGACATGTCTACTCCCCATCCTCTTATTCCCCCCATCAACTCTTCCAGAGCCTTCTAACCCACTGTCCTTCATCTGGCTTCAACGTTGGAAACTGTAGCGTCCCCACGGACCCATCAGTTCACCAGCAGCCACTTTCCACCGCTCCTCCCTCTCCTGCTGTGAGAGCCTGGCCCAAACCCCCGGGACCCAGGCCTGCCCCCCCACTCTCCTGCCCTCTCCTCTGCCCCATCCACTCTGTACACAGCGAGGCACAGAGACCTCTGCTGGCCCCAGCTTTGCCTGAGCGGGTTCAGTCTCACCCCCACGCCCTGCTCCCCCCAGGCAGACCTGCTCGTGGGCCCTGGGCTGTATGGCAAAAGGTCGCTGCTGGGGCCCTGGCCTCCCACCCAAGCCCATACACCAAGGCCAGTAAGTTCCAGGGCTGCCTCTGGGATGGATGGGGAGCCTTCGCTATGCCCGTGCCAATCCTGCCATGTTCCCAGGACAGGAATTGGGAGAGAAAGGTCGGCATTGGGAGGGGGGTGGCCCCTGACCTTACCCGTCCTGCACTCAGTGTGGCAGGCCTGCAGCTCCTGCATGTCGCCCTCACAAGGGGCACCCCCGGAAGCAGCCGGAGGGTTGGAGGGAGACCTGGGGAGAAGGCCCGCCTGGGCAGCTGCTCTCCTGTCCCTGCCTCTCACTCCTGCCTTCTTCATCTGTCCATCCACCTCCCACCACCACACTCTTCCCTGCCACACCCCTTCCCTTCCTTCTCTCTTTTCCTTTCTCTCTGCCCTGCACACCTGAACCTGGCCCTCACTCCGGAGCCACAGGAGCGGTCGCAGGGACTCCAGGAGGACCAGGCTGACCAGCCGCAGGGCACGGGGCAGCCCCCTGGTTCACACAGTAGCGCCCCCTTCTCACACATGCTGCAGGGGGCAGAGAGAAAGGCCAGGGAGGCAGGGCTGGAAGGGAGGAAGGGGAGGAGCCTGTCCCCTCACCCAGCCCTCCCCAAGGGAGCAGCTGTCCTCACCGTCCTCACCATCGGCTGCAGTCCAGGAAGAAGGGATGCCCGGGCTGCCTCAGCTCTCCGCCCAGGAGGCAGGGGCACTCCGAGAGTGGCAGGCAGTGGGCGTCATGGAGGAGGAGGCCCGGGGGACAGCGGCATCCTGGGGTGTAGCAAGGGGGCACTCAGTTCCAAGTGTGGCTGGGCACCCCACACTCCCCCTGAAGGTTCTGTCCGCAGCACCCCTGCTGCTGGGTGCTCCTCACCCTCCAGACAGTGCCCATTGCAGTTTCTGTTGGCCTCAGGATCCAGGCAGGAGGGTGGGCACAGGTGCACCAGCCCCTCCCGGCACAGCACAGCACTGACGTGCACACGGCCCAGCCCGCAGTCTGGTGGGAGTTGGGCATCAGGTGACTTAGAGACACCCCAATGGCCCCACCCCACAGGGTCCCACCCTCTAACCCCACCCAGCTCCCCTTACCTGTGCCCCCTATACAGGGCTGTAAGCCATAGCGTGTCCTTTCTTGGGAGGCCCCAGGGCAGGGGGCACCACCATTCTTGGGCGGGGGGTCCACGCAACTCCTCCAGCGACTCCGATGACCACCCCCACAAGAGACACTGCAGGGTCCCCAGGCTTCCCATACAGTCCACACTCCGGCCACTGCAGAGAAGGAAGAGTGAGGGTGGACCGAGAGCCCAAAGGAACAAGGAAGGTGCTAGAGAGAGCAAGTGGTCGAGCGGAGAGGAGCCTGGAAGCCACCAGCAGGGCAGCCTAGGGCAGCCCCCCAGGGGCTCCGCTGCTTCCTCTCTGTCCCAGGAAACCTCCCCTGGGTGTGGGCACCTGGGCAAAGACCTCTAGATGCCTCCTGAGGGAAAGTCCCTGGTCCCCAGCAAAGGGCTGGGACAGAGCTGGAGCAGGGTGCACCCTGCAGGCAGTGGCCAGAAGCCGGGGTAGAAGGCCAGACGTGGGGGCTGCAGAGATCCCGATGTGGGATCCACAGAACAGAAGGGCTACAAGGCCTTGGGCACAGAGCGCAGGACAAAGAGCTCAGCTGGTTTCCCTCTCTCAGGTGGGAGCTACTGCTACTCTGGTTCCCACACTGGGGGTGTCTGGGACCTATCCAGGGCCACTTGGGCAGGAAGAGGGCAGGGCAGGGGACAGGCTTCCTGACAAGCCTTCTGGAAGCCTGAGGCTGTGACATCAGAAGGGGTTGACCCCCCAGAGTCCCGGAAGGAGTCTGGACACTGAGGTCCCAGGAGCAGGGACATTTCCCTGGTGCAAGAATCTGATGGGAACCCACCCCAGGTATTCCCCCAGGGGAAGTGGGGGGCTGAGGAGGCCCAAGGGCTTCAATTCCCAGTTACCTGGGCAGGCCTGCACGAAGCAGAGCTGGCTGCAAAGCCGGTCAGGAGGGCAGCTGCCCCCAGGCAGGGGAGGCCGCAGCAGCTCCCTGCGCTGGAAGGTGACACCCAGCCCACAGTTGAGGCTGCAAGGGCTCCAGCCAGACCAGGGTGCCAGCCTTCAGTCCACTACGGGGGAGGGGAAGAACAAGTGGGCCAGGCTCAGAGGGGACTCACTTTGGGGTGGGGCCTCAGGAGTGCCCCCCCAGCCAGACACACACCACAGCCCTCCTCATCTGAGCCGTTGTGGCAGTCAGGCCACAGGTCACAGCGCCGCTGGGTGGGCAGGCACTCCCCGCTGCCACAAGTCAGCTGCCTCGGGGAGCAGAGGGCTCGAGAGGAGGGCAGCCAGGCAGGGCCGTTGTGGGCATCGTGAAGGGCACAGGGCTCGCTGCCCAGGAGGGGTGGAGAGGAGGAAAGGATAGTGATTCTGGTTGTACTTCAGTCAAGAGCAGAACAGAGCTTGCTGACCCCGGCCTCCCTTCCTGACGCCTCCCACACCTATGCAGGCCTCCCTCTACTGTGTGTGGGTGGATCCTGGGGTCTGCACAGGCTCCCACAGTCTCTGCGTATCAATGGCTCTTTGAGTGTCCAGAGAGGCCACAGTGTCTAAAAGAGCAGTTCACTCGCCCTGACGGGTTTGGCTCAGTGGATAGAGCATCGGCCTGCGGACTAAAGGGTCCCGGGTTCGATTCCAGTCAAGGGCATGTACCTTGGTTGCGGGCACATCCCCAGTAGGGAGTGTGCAGGAGGCTGCTGATCAATGTTTCTCTCTCATTGATGTTTCTAACTCTCTATCCCTCTCCCTTCCTCTCTGTAAAAAATCAATAAAATATATTTAAAAAAATAAATAAATAAAAGAGCAGTTCACTCCCTCAGGTAACCCCTTCCTGAATGGGTGTTCCCTGGGTGCCCCTTACTGTGATTAACTAACACTGGATCTCTCTTCTGATTGGAAGACTAGGCTTTGACATAGTAATCTACTTTGAATGGACAGATGGACAGATGGGCGAGTGGGTGGGTGGTGAGATGGGTGAATAGATGGATGGATAATGAATGCATGGATAATGGATTCATGAGCTAAAAATGGGGGGCTTTAGCAAACCTAAAGCCCTCTTGCTATCAAATCCCACAGGACAACAGACCCTGTGGGGAGCCCTGCAGACCCCATGCTCACCACAGTGCCTCTCATCGGAGCCATCCAGACAGTCCTCCCTCCCGTCACACAGCTGCTCCTGCTCCACGCAGCCCAGCACCTCCCAGGGCACCTGGCCTGGGCTGCACTGCACGGGTGGGAAGGGCCCTGGGGCGATGCTCTGGCCTGTGGGCACCACCACAGCCAGCTGACCAGACACATGGCCCACCTCGTCCCCCCTCCCTGAGCCACCTCCCAGCAGCCCCCAACCTCTCCTCCTAACAGCTGGTGTGGCCCCCTCCCTGCCTCTCTCAGGAGAGTGGAAAAGTTGTGAACTATGTCCGGACACTTCGGTCCTAGTCCTGGTCCTACAAAAACCCTGACCTCACCTAGAGCTGTGTGACCTTGACCAAAGCAGCCAACTTCCCAGGGCCTCTGTCCCCCACAAGGAAGCTGCAGGGAGGCTTGGGCTCTGTAGGCAAAAGGCCAAGGAATCTTACTGGCAGGGGCCACTGGAGTCATGGGGTGGGGCTGGAGCACCGTCACAGCTGCCATTCCTGGTTGCAAGGCAGGGGCCTCGGGCTGGGATGTGGGGGTGATGGTCACTCTCTGCACAGATCCCCCAGGACTCAGGTGAGGCACCTCAGAGGCTGGCACACGACTCACTGGCCCCTTCCCTGTGGAGAGGGGTGAGGTCTGCCAGCTGCCCTTCCCAAGACGAGGCCACAAGGGCCCTCCAGAGGGTATCCAGGCTTTAGAGTGGTACAGGGTGCTGCCACCTCTGGTTTCCTCTGAGTCCTCGCCATCCTTCTCCCCTTGGGGCTCCTCTGCCCCGCTCCAGACCCACTCACCAGGCAGGGCACAGTGGCAACATGACTCTCCCCTTCCCTCCACCAGGACCCAGTCCTGTGGGCAAGAGACAGGCTAGACATGCTGAGCTGGCCACCTGCCTACCTCCATTTCCGACCTGGTCCATCAGGCCTTCACACACTCCCCCTCCACCCACACTCCCTTCCCACCATACTGCCCCGCCCCCAAGCCCTACTCCTATGTCCCCTCACCTGGGGGCAGCTGCCCAGAGGGCAATAGGGGGAGCAGCAGGCTGTGCCATTGTGCAGACACTGGCAGACCGTGCATGGGCTCCCTTGCCCGCGCTCCCCTACTTGGTGGACCTGGCCATGCTGCTCACAGCCCCCACAGGGCTTGGTCTGGTACCTGGGAAGGGAGGGTCACCCTGTCACCTGAACCCCAGCCCTGCACCTGAGAAACTGCAACTAGCCAGTGGGACCTGTCCCGGGGGATGGGTGGGGGGGCCAGGGCAGAAAGGTCTGACTACACCCCACAAGCACCACCCAGGTCCCTGAGAGGCACAGGATGCAAACCAGACCCATACCCGCCCCTGCACTTGTCCAGCTGCATTTGTGGGCTCCTTACCCCCCTTTAGGACCTAGAGACATGAAACTGGTGTAGGAGGAGGCCAGGTTTCCCCAAAGATATGCTGGAAGTCCTGGGCTTTAGACAAACAGGGTTCCTCATTCGGGGTCTGTGGGACATGTGGAAGCTCCTGGCCTGAGAAAGGCACCCAGGCAGCTACCTAGTGGAAGCTGGAAGAAGGGGTCCGGTCCCTGCGGTCCCGGGTAGGTGTCAAGTACCTGCGAGCTTTGCGGTGGAGGCCTGGGCACCTGCAACCTGGGCCGAAGAGGGGGGGGTTGCTGGGGCTCCAGAAGGACCCTGAATGCTGTGGCTCCCGCAGGGACCCAGGCACTCAGCCCAGAGGGACCAGGACGACCAGCCACAGTTCACTGAGAAAGGACCAAGAGTCAGGGGCCGGAGCAGGGTTGGGTGCCTGGCTAGGTGGGACCCCTAGGTCAGGGCCAAGGGTGAGACCTCACGGCACAGTCGGGGTTGGGCCGGCAGCTCCGGGGCCGCCCGTCTTGGCAGATGCAGAGCTGGCAGTCAGCCTTAATGTGCTGCCCAGGCCAGTAGCGGGCACCGTCCACCAGGCAGGGGCACTCCCAGGGCCACATACACTGCCCCTCACTGCCCAGCACTTGTCCTTTGGGGCACCAGCAGCCTAGAAAAGGCCAAGCGTGAGGCACCCCTGCAGAGAGCTCAGCTCTGGGCATGCCCACCACGCCCAGAGCCTGGAGCCCCCTCACCTGGGCTGCTGCAGGGCCGGTCAGCGGGGCATACTGTCTGACCAGAAATGTCATCACAGGTCAGAAGGCAGGGGGCACCGGGCCAGAATACTCACTCCTCAGAGCAGATTCCCCCCACCGTTCCCTCCTCCCTTCCACTCACGGGTCTGGCGGGAGCTGTGAGGGCCCCCAGGCAGCATGACGCAGGCCTGGCCCCCATTCTGGGGTAGGTGGCACTGTCGCTGCCGGGTCATGGTGCCCCTGCATGGCTCAGAGCACAGGGACCAAGAGGTCCATTCACCATCCACTGTGAGGAGGGACCCACAGGCAGGGGCACCATGAGGTCTGGGTAGGAGCTCAGTGGCCTTCCTCACCCAGCCTCTCTGGGCCCCACCATCCCCACTGCCCTCCCAAGTGCCCGGCTCTTCACCTGGGCAGGCAGCCGTGAAGCAGGCTTGAGTCTGGTGCTCGGGGCCAGGGCAGAGCTGCAGCACCGGGAGCTTGGGCAGGGAACAGTGGCGGCTCCGGCCCTGCACCCCAGGCCCACATGTGTGGCTGCAGGACCCCCATGAGCTCCAGGGTCCCCAGGCCCCACAACCCTGCTCTTCTGGGGAGAGTTCTGCCTCTCCTGCCATTTCACAATCAGGCTTCCCATCGCACACCTGGGGAAGGAACGGGTCAGGGCCCCTTTCTCGTTGGGTGGCACAATGGCTCTGCCCCCTGCACCACCACCACCCCCCACCCCCCACCTCTCACCAGCTGGAAATTGATGCAGAGGCCATCCGGGCAGGAGTATTCCGGGCAGGGAATTCCTGTCCTGTTGGGGCCTCCCGGGACAGGCAGCCCCTCTAAAGGGAAGAGGAGATAAAACACAGTCAGGTAGGGAGAGAGAGCCGCCTCCTGCCCCCACCCCCACCAGCCTTGGCCTCCATCAGGGAAACCAAGTTCTATATCACAGGCCAGCTTGTCCTCACCCTGGGGACAGTCGAGGATCCCATTACAGAGCTGCTCAAGACTGAGGCACAGCTGGGGAGCGGAAGGACAGGGGAGGAGGTCCCTGCATGGGGGCAGCTGGGTGGAGCCTGTGGGCACAATAAGGGTACTGCTGTGCGCCTACCCCTCCCGTCCTCTCCCTGCAGAGGGGCTGTAGGGGGAGAGGGGTTGGAAAGAGGCAGAGCCAACCGTAGAGAGCGCCTGGGAAGGCACATGGGCATTCTTTAATTATTGTCAGCTGAACCCAAGGCGACAGGCAAAGCCGCGTCTTGGTTACATATCTTACCAAAAAGGTAAGGGTGTTATCAGCTTGACCTTCATTTCAGCCCAGGTGTCGGGTAGTGGGTTTTGATATGTAAATCCAGTCAAGCACCAGGAATGCTCGGGCCTACTCAAGAATGCAAATAATCTCCTTTGTCTTGACTTTTGGTGAAACTTCCTGGTATGTGGGGGTATAAAATAAACACGCTGCATGGGCTATGGGTCACTGTCTCTCCAGCAGAAGAGGGCAGCGGTCCCACCCGGTTCCCAGCTTTTTCCTTCCATTTTGTGTCTGGTCTCTTTCTTTCTTTTATTTCTCAATCCCCAGCTCCTCTACTCAGGAACTGGACCCCCTCTCTAGCCGCGCTGGACGCGGAAAAGAGAGAATTATTTTTACATCAGCCAACTTGGGGCCTCACCTGGCTCAGAGATGCTTTGGGGAGAGGCCCAGGAGGGGCAGCCAGGCCCAGGTGTGAACAGTAGCTCCCCTACCCAGGGAGGAGGCTGGACATGAAGGGCTGACTTGCAGGGGCGCAAAGGGAACCCCTAAGTCTGGTGGAGAGGAGCTGGGGGTAGCCCTCCAAACAGGCCCACTTCCCATGCCCAGAAAGGCCCCCCCCCCCCCCTTTGAACATTTCTTGCCCAAATGTAGGCAAAGACAAAAGCCCTTTTCTTCTCTCCCTTGGGCCTGGGCAGAAGGGCAAGAGTTCTCAAAGAGTTTCATGAAAAAGATCAACGGAGACTGATGTCCCAGACCTAAGTCACTCTCTAGCTGGCACGCCACCCCAGCCGCAGGGAGCGAAGGCAGCCACTGGGTTTGGGGGTGTGGGGGTGGAGGTGGAAAAGATGGCGGGAGGGGTTGCGCGGGTGGGCAGGGGCCCACCGCAGGTGTCTGGGCCCTCGTCCGAGCCGTCGGGGCAGTGGGGAACGCCGTCGCACAGCTGCGCGGGGGCCACGCAGTGTGGGCCGCTGTCACAGGCCACGTGGGGGCGCGCACAGGGCCCACCGCAGCCGCGCTCGTCGCTACCGTCCGCACAGTCCTCCTCGCCGTCGCAGCGCCAGCCCCGCGGGGTGCACTCGCCGCTGCTGCACGGGAATTCCAAGGGGCCGCGGAGGGGCGCTGCAGCGGGTACCCCGCTAGACACCGCGGATAGACAGGGCTCCCCAGCCGGCCTGGCCCTTCCTTCTCCACCACCAGCTCCGCTCCAGCTACAGGTCCGCCCTGTCCGTGACCTGAGCCCGGCTCTCGCCCCACCTCCGAAACCTCCCCAAGTCCATTCGCTTCCCCATTCTGCTGTCCTATTGGTTTTCCAAAAGCTGTCCCTCTCCTCCAGGAATTTCCATTACCCTCCCCTCAGCCCAGAGGGGGCCTTGAACGTCAGGAAATAAGGTTTGGACTCTTTCAGCCCCCTCAAACACCTTCACTTCTTTCATTCTGATGTCTTCAGGAGGCTGGGTCTGTGCTCTGTTCCTTCCAGTCCAGCATGTGCCCCCAAATCCTCCCTCTGAGATGCCCTCCTGTCCTCCAACCCCCAGGCCTCCACACTCCAGCTTTCTCACCCCTTCTCCCTGTGGAGACTCACCAGGGCTGGGGCTGGCCAGGGGAGCTGGTGCAGTCTCCCAGGAGGGACTGGCAAGGTGCCAGCAGGGGGCGTGGGCAGAGAGGGGAGGGGGCAGTGCCCAGGCCCCTCATCTGCTCATCTGGGCAGTCCCAGATTCCGTCACACAGCTGGATGGCCCCCACACAGGTGCCATCGATGCAGGACACCTCCCCAGGGGTTCAGTTCACCTGCCCTGCTCCAGGGAAAGGAGGAGCTGGCCCCAGGGCACTGCCCCTTGTTATCACTGTGTGCTCCCACTCACACGCCCACAGGTGCCAACTTCCCAAAGGGAACCTGGATTGGAGAAGGAGGGGAGGTAGGCAGTTTGGGGCTCACAAGGTAGGCCTTGTGGGAAAGGTGCCTGGTGGGCTGGAGCTGGGCCAGGACCACCCACCCAGACAGGACTCCTCGTCAGCAGCATCTGGACAGTCAGGGTGTCCATCACAGAGCAGGGCCGAGGGCAGGCAGTGGCCGGAGCTGCAAGATATCTGCCCCTCCCTGCAGCCTGCAGTGGCACAGCCTGGTGTGGGGCAGGTAAGCAGGCTCAGGATGCCAACAAAGGGTCCCAGAGAAGTCCCTCACCCCAGAAAGGCCAGAACACATCTGCCTACCAGCTGCTGGTAATGGGAGCAGCAGCTTGGGAAGCTGTCCTAGGATACACATGAGGATCAACCTGTCATTCAGCCACTACCACACACAGGCGAAGACACTTACCCTCCTCATCTGAGCCATCGCCACAGTCGTCCTGGTTGTCACAAAGCCACTCGTGGGGTACCCAATGCCCACTCTCCTGGCATGGGGCCTCTCCCTCTGCACAGCCAGGCACAGGCTCCTCACAGCGGGTACTGTCACCCCCACAAAGCCACTGAATTCCCTAGCATGTGCCGAGCACATGATGTCCTGGGATCAAACGCAGCTCTGAGATAGCCCAGGGGTTATGGGGCTCCCCAAAGCCCCCCACTCACCAGTTCCCACAGGCCTTCTGTAGCACAGTTCCTGGTGGGAAGAAGCTGCCCCCCCCACCCCCCCACTCACAGGGACAGAAAGCCAGCTCCAAGCAGACTCCACCTGAGGTCACAGAGGGCAGGGCTTGGAGCACAGGGAACAACAGCCCTCACGCCAGCCCTGTCACTTGTGGCCTTGTGGCCCCTTCCCTGTCCCAGTGCCTCCTCCCCTCTCCCCATTCTGACCCTACCCACCATGCAGCAGAGTCCCCTCAGGGCAGAAGCAGCCCTCCACACAGGTGACAGCCTGGCAATGCCAGCCAGCTTCAGGACCATGGTCATGGCAGGTGGGGGGACACGTGGGGCCACAGGCCTCATACACCTGGCCTCCTTCACATTGCAGAGCTGGGTGGAGAGGAGAGAGGCTTGGTCACCAAGGTGCAAGGGCATCAGGATGCAAAAGCAGCAGGGGAGCCAGCCCAAGGTGACGGCCCTGAAGGGCATGGGGCTATAGTGTAGATTCCTGCTGAGACCCTCCCGAGGCTGTTTACAACATACGGGTTCTGCAGGGCAGCAAACATAGCACGTTTGGCTGGGGGTGGTGGGACTGGGCATCAGGGACTGAGGGCAGGGCACACTCACGGCAGAACTCCTGGCTGCACCAGCGAACGTGGAGCCCGTGTCGGGAGCATACGTCTGGTCTGCGTAGGTGGCAATGGCCAAGCAGAGACACTCACAGTCGCCTCCAGAATCACAGCTGTGGGAGGGAGGGGTCAGCCTCAGCAGCCGCTCTCCACCGCCACACACCCCTCCCACCCTGTCCCCAGGCCTGGCGCTCTCACCCCCATGCGTTGTAAACGCACCACTCCCACTCGTAGTGCTGCTGTGGGGGTACCTCCGCGTGGCACCGGGCAAAGAGTGGCTGCAGCAGCACCCTGCAGCAGGAGCGAGCCCAGGCGGCCTGGTGGGCATTCACCTGTGGATACAGCACTGTGGACCAGATCCCTCCGCAGCGCCCAGCCTCCGTTTCTCCCAGGGTTTCTGCAGCTGCACCCACTCCCTTTCCCATCTCCTGCCCTTGCTCACGGTGCAGGGGTGTGGCAGGTCCCCTGGCTCAGGGCACAGAGGACTGAGGTGCCAGGAGTGGGCGGCCAGCTCAGCAGTGGGCTCCAGGACTCCCTGGCGGCTCCGCAGGTCGTTACTGGCATCTCCATCAAAGTCTCCACACAGCCCAGCCACACAGCCGCGGAACTGCGGGGACAGCTGCCCAGAACCCGGGTGCCTGAAAAAAGGCAGCAGGGGGCCGATTGTGCAAAGAAATGACCCGTTGGCCTTCGTGGGGGCCCAGAGCAGGGTAAGACCAAGGACGCTATTGTTTGGGCGCCTGACCATCTGCGTGAGTACCGCCACCCAATAGGAGGCGTTGCTTCACTCTCTTTTTGGTGGGGGGAAGTGGGAGCCTACTTCCCTAACTACACCCAGGTTGGGGGACAGGAAAATTCTCCAAATGGGCAGATTCCAGCCAGGCTCCAGGTCAGACTGTGACACCCACCAGCCTTAGGGGACTCAGTGGCTGGAGGCTCAGATGTCAGCCCCGCTGTGCTGACCACCAGACTCCTTCCCACATGAGGGGTTATTTTGGTTTCCAATTTCTCAGTAACAGTCATTTCTAAAACACCAACCACTTTGTTTGGGTGGTGGATTGTTAGGAAATTTGGTATTTTCTAAATGTTTCTTCGGTGAGGAGGTACTGATTTCATAAGTAACAGGAACACAACTCTGACCACTGAAAACTCTGACCACTTGTAGGGAGGAGGAGTCTGGGGGAGTTAGACCCCTGGGAAAGGCAGGGGAGGGTCAGAGGGTTAGGGATGGGGCCTGACCTCCATCCCAGAGCAGACTGAGGCCCAGGCGGGTGGTGAGCAGCAGAAAGAGGCCAGCCCCGCCAAGGCTCAGCCCAGGGCCTGTGTAGACCTTGGGGGCTGTTACACTCACCCCATTCACTGTCACTGCCCGGCCTGTGGAGGAAGAGGGAAGCCATCAGGCTCGGCCTTGGAGTATGGGGCCTCCCAGATCCCCATGGGGTCCTGCCAGCCTCCCCTCCAACCTTCCTTTTGCTTCTCTAGCTACGTGACCTTGGTCAAGCCATTAGCCCTCTCGGGGCCTTAATTTCTTAGAGCCTTTCAGAATGATGATTCCCATTCACTGTCACTGCCCGGCCTGTGGAGGAAGAGGGAAGCCATCAGGCTCGGCCTTGGAGTATGGGGCCTCCCAGATCCCCATGGGGTCCTGCCAGCCTCCCCTCCAACCTTCCTTTTGCTTCTCTAGCTACGTGACCTTGGTCAAGCCATTAGCCCTCTCGGGGCCTTAATTTCTTAGAGCCTTCCAGAATGATGATTCCCAGCCAAGAGAGGAGGCGTCAGCTGCAGGGCACTGATACACGCAGGGGAGACACGGAGAGCCCGGGGCCTCAGCCACCCCTGTAGAGCTGTGAGGCCACCCAGCGTGCCCCTGCCTGGCAATGCCACCCTTCAGTGTCACCGTCACCTCTGAGCATGTGGACAACGGTGCTCTGCAGCCGCACGTCAGTGCCTTGGTGCAGGTGAGGCTCCTGGCCCCGCAGGGCAGGTTCTGGGCTGAGACTGTGAACTGGCCACTGGCCTCTCGCACCAGCAGGTATTCGCAGGCCCCGGGGAAGGTGAGGGCTAGCCCATCGAATGTCACATAATGGGGGGCACCCGATGCCTGGCTCCGTCCATCACACCGCTGGCCCATGCAGTGCCACTGCCTGCCCTGACACACGCTGTGGGCAAGGGGAAGAGGGGAAACAGTCACGAGGACAGGGATCGGCAGCTGTATCCAGGGGAGAAAACTGGTCAGGTTCCAAGCAACTCCAGAAAGACCCTCAGCTTGGGGATCCTGGAGGACTCCCATTGCCCAGGCAGTCTGGTTCTCCCACCCCACCCATTGCTCCAGCCCCAGCCAGGGGTCACAAGGTCAAAGGTTACAGGTCACAGGGCTGGGCATACCAAATGTTGCAGTCCTTGTGGATGGTAGCATTGGGTCGATACCACCTGCCGCCGTGACGCCAGGGACAGAGCTCAGGAGGCACACAGCGCTCGTCCTGGGCAGAGGCCAGGGACAAAGGGGCACCTTAGAGGACAACCCAATGCCCCGCCCACTCCTTCAGACAGCCAGGGGAGCAGGGCAGTGCCCTATGCAGCTCTCCCCAGACTTACCAGCAAAACGGTGCCTGGGGGACAGACACAGTCCCCTGTGCTGCCTGGGGGGCAGGAGTGGTTGGCACTGGGGCTGTCACAGGTGAGGAGGCAGGCACCAGGGACATGGACAAGCTCATGGGGACAGAATGCCCACTGGGGGGGTGCAGCGGCGATCACTGCAGTTCCAGAGGCCCCTGTCCTGGCACACACTGCGGACACAGAAGGAAGGTGAGAGGCAGTCCAAGGCTGGCCTCATCTCCAGGGGCCTGGTCTCACCTAGGAGTGGCTCAGGAACCCAGGGGTCCCAAGCCCCTAATGTCCACTCCAGAGATCTGAATGTCCTCCCCCAACACCCCAGTTGTTACAAGCACAGGGATTGGGGCTGTTCCCAGTACCCAGCCATAACTGGGCTAGATATTGTCACCCTTTCCTGCCCAAGTTCCAATGGGGCCATTCTCTGGGCTGTGGGGAGGGGCAGAGATAGTGAACTACCCACACCCAGCCTAGGTAGCGGGGGAATTTCACTGAAGTCTCACATGCACCCACCAAGCCCTGGCCCCTGGCTCCACCTCCATAGCTATGTAACTTGCTTTTACTTCTCCCTAACCCTTGGAAGAGCCTCTGGACCACACTCACCTGGAATTCAGAGGTCTGGGTTCTAGACCTTCATCATTTACAAGCTGTGTGACTCTGCAAGCCATTTATCCTATCTGAGCCTCAGTTTCCTCGCCTGCAAAATGGGGACAATTCTTCTACTTCCAACTTCACTCGGTTATTGTAGGAATTAAGGACAATTGAATAAGATCATGTACATTAAAGTGCTCCACTACTGAGTAACAGTTATCAGTGCTATGTCACCCCACGTGCATGCCATGCTGAAACCCACCAGGCTACAAGCCCTTTTCTCTAAGTTCCATCTCCTCACCCCCAAACCTTCACCCCCCCACAAAGGTTGCTGCCCTCACCAGTGGTTGCAGTCCTTCATGGTGGCACTGCCAGGGGCATAATGATGGGCTTCAAGCTGGCATGGGCACAAGCTGGGGGGCACACACTGGCCCTCAGGGTCCCACAGCAGCCCCAAGGGGCAGTTACAGCCAGCCACACAGCCGGCCAGCTCCCCACATTTCTGACCGCACACTGGGGCACACTCCTGGTACTCCTGGCCCCCAGGACACAGGACAGCTGGCACAGAGACACAAGAAGGTCAGGGGCATAGCCACTGCTGCTCTGCCCACCCCTCTGGACCCCACCACCACCTCCTATGCCTCTGAAAGAAGGTAAGCCAGAAATCTGCCAAGATCAGAGGTCCTCCTGAGGCCCCACCCCCAACTCCCCTCAAAGTTCTTGGATCCCTTCTAGCTGGGAGGAGGAGACTGGAAATTGGGGGCTGGCTGAGCTGACTCATGGCAGAGGGTCTGGTTCCTCCAGGGAGATGGGGCATCCTCCTGGGCACAGCGGCGAGCATAAGCAGCAAGCACTGGGCACAGGCAGTCTCTGCCAGGGGCACAGCCACACACGGCTGCCAAGCAGCGCAGGTGGAAGGGCTCCCTATCCACCAGCCTGTGGCACTCCTTAGGGGAAGAAGAAGAAACAGATCAGCTTCTCCCCCACAGATTCCCCGTTCCCTCTTGTCCCCACTGTCACCTCCCTGCGCTCAGAAGCCCTGTCACAGCAGGGCCTTCCCAATGGCCCAGGAGGAGGACAGGGCAGGTATTGACCCCATCTTACAAGTGTGAACAGGAGGAGAGCCCCAACCAGCTACCTGAAAGACTGGGCCATGCAGGATGGCACAAGCTGCCTCTGCGAAAACGTGGCGCTCAGTGTGGGTGCTGCAAGGGGAAAAAGGGGTGCTGTCCTCTGAGAGTCACCTTCCCTTGCCTGCCAGCTGGAACATGCTAGTAAAGGCAGCAATGCTGGTCTCCACGTCACCGGCAGGTGTCAGGAAGTCGTCCTGCTGGTTCCAGGTGAACGTGCCGCATAGCCCCTGCACCTAGGTCACCCGAGTAGGCAGAAATGGTCAAATCCAGCCCACTGTGGCCTCGCCCAGCCACTCACCTGCCCCCGGCACACCTGGTGGCATGGCGGGGGTCCAGGGTGATGTAGGCTGCAGGGTCAGACACCCCCCAGAGGACCTGGGCTCCAGGCCAGCACGGCAGCAGGAAGGTAGAGGAAGCTTGGGAGATGCTGAGGCCCTCAGGGCTGCTCCAGGGCAGGCCCACGTCCCGTCCATTGGTCAGGACAGCTCCTGGAATAGGGGGCCTGTGAGGGGGCTGCCACGCAGGGCTGAGCTGGGCTGATGAGGTTAAGGGAACAACATATGGCAGGATAGGGCTGTAAAAAGGGAAAGGACTGGGCAGGAGATGGGAGGTCTGCCCACACTGAGTGAGGGGATTCCTAGATCACCCATCCCCCCTGAGCACCCCCCACATGCACTGAGGACCACCCTCAGTACCTACTTTGCCTTTGAAGTCAGTTCATAGGAGGAGCAGATGCAGGGAAGGGAGATGGAGAGACTGTTGGCTCAGCAGCCAAACTGAGAGGGACCTATCTGGCCTGGTGTCCGACTGCTCAGAACTTGCACTCCCCACCCCCAAGGATGGAGCAGAAGATGCCTTGGAAGTTTCCCAAAGGACTGTGTGTCTGCTTCAGAGATGGGGAGTTTAGAGGAAATGGAAGCAACGAGTTTGGTTTGGGGAATCTGGGGGGAGGTTTGGGATTCAGAAACCACAGGGCAGTGTGGACAGAAAGTGCTGGAATGAGCCAGAGTCTGCAGGGAGAGGAGCAGTAACAGGAGGCTGCTAGCACCTGAGCCACAGTTCTGAGGGCTGTCGGGAGAGAAGGCCTAGTAGGTAGGTATCCTGTGAGCCAAGGCTACCTGAGTCCCTGAGCTGGATGTGGGCGTCCCCCAGGGAGACAGAGATGGCATGGAGGCAGATCCCAGAGTCGCAGGCTCCATGCTCCAGCAGGATCAACAGCTGCTCCTTGGCCAAGTCCTGGGGCAGATGGTGAGGAATGGGGGGAGGGGCACACCCGAGAACAGGTGTTCTACAGGACACCTCCAGTACGCACCTGGAGGTAGATCCCACTAATGTGTGCTGACCACTTTCCAGCCAGCCAGACTCACATGTGCATTGGCACATGTGAATGTGTGTGTGTACACACATATGTGTGTATACATATATCTGCATGTTGGGATGAGATGGCTCCCTTCTTTATTCCCCCTGGGTATGTATGCTCATGTTTGTGTGTATCTATGTGTATACACATGCTAAATCAATCTATATGCATATGCATGAGCATATGTCCTAGCCGGTTTGGCTCAGTGGATAGAGCGTCAGCCTGTGACTGAAGGTTCCGGGGTTCGATTCCTATCAATGGCATATGCCCGGATTGCAGACTCGATCCCCAGTAGGGGGCATGCAGGAGGCAGCCATTCTCTCTCATCATTGCTGTTTCTATCTCTCTCTCCCTCTCCTAAAAATATATTTTTAAAAATTAGCCTGCTGCCCTAACCGGTTTGCTCAGTGGTTAGAGCGTCAGCCTGAGGACTCAAAGGCCCAAGGTTCGATTCTGGTCAAGGGCATGTACCTTGGTTGCAGGCACATACCCAGTAGGGAGTGTGCAGGAGGCAGCTGATCGATGTTTCTCTCTCATCGATGTTTCTAACTCTCTATCCCTCTCCCTTTCTCTCTGTAAAAAATTAATAAAATATAATTTGAAAAAAAAATTAGCCTGCTATGTTTGTTCAAACATTTAATTAACTCACCTCTAATGCCTTGGCAGTACCAGACTAAATGACTTAGCGGGCTCTTTACGGCCACAGTCCCACCCTTCCTTGCATGGTCACTTCTCCCCACAGCAGCCCTACGAAGGGCCCTGCTCTAGTAAGATTCGCCTACTCCCCTCTCCCGCCCCCAGTTAGTCCCCCACTCACCTGCACCAGGATGGAGCGGCAAACTGGGTTGCCACGGGAGAAGCTCCCCCCATTAAAGGTGTGGTAGTGCCTGTCCCCGCCCACTGCGCACTCGGAAGGGCACGGAGCCCGCGCGCAGAGCCCGCGCCCGTCCTGGCACACGCTGTGAGCACAAAGGGTGAGAGAGCGCCCTCTGGATCAGCCCGGGGAGGGTTATGCTGAGCTGGAGACGACCTCTGGTCCCCCAACACCCAGGTGTCTCCCTCCCCTGGCACCTCCTTCCCATTAGACTTAGAGTCAGCTGGGGGAGGTCACCTGCTAGGTCTTTAAGCAGGGCACCACTTATGCCATGAGAGGGCGCAGGTCACTTGTGAGAGGTCCCCAGAAGGAAAAGCAGGTTGAGGAGATAGCATATGGGAGGGAGCAGAGTGGATCGGCGGTCTCCAACCCCAGCGAAAGGGCCAGCAACACCTGCGGACCCACCACGGGTTGCACAGCTGGCGCACGGTGTCATCAGAGGCGTAGCGCTGGCGTCGGTAATAGCAGGGACATTGGGAGGCAGGCACACAGAGGGCGCCGGCCGTCCCAGCAAGACCCCTCCCCTCCCTTGACCACCGTGGAGCAGCTGGGCGGGCAGGCTGAGGCCCAGTCGGAGTACAGTTGGTCTCCGGGGCACAGACGCTCTGCAGGCACAGGAGTGGGCTGTGAGGCCCAGGAGCCCGCCCTCCTCCCGCCAGACACTGCTAGGCTGAGGAGCCTGAAGGCCACGCTGGGGGGCTCAGCGGGTGCCAGAGCACTCAGAAGTAGGGGTCACACGATGGCCCTCCCTCAGTTCCCAATCCTGCAGGGCGGGGAGGCCTGGGGCACAGGCAGGAACCCTACCACAGAAGCCGGGCTTCCTCCAGAGCACGTGGATGTGACACTTGGCACAGTCCTGGGCATAGTTGGCCAAGGTGGCACACACAGCCTCCTGGCGGCCCTCTCTCCCACTGCCTGCTGGGGCCCCAGCACAGTAAGCAAAGAGGCAGGCCTCATGGTACTCAGCAGGGGGAACCTTCCAAGAAAGGACAGCCCCTCAGCCAACCAGCATCCCCCTCCTCTTGCTTCTATCTCGCCCACCCTGGTTTAGAGCCAAACAGATGAGGGCTATAAAGGACCTCACAGATCATACATATGAGCTATCTCATTTCCCAGAGGTAAAACCCAGGACAGAGAGTAGGATGGCTTGACCAATGGCCCAAAGCAATCTAAAGGCAGGACCAGCCGAAACCGGTTTGGCTCAGTGGATAGAGCGTCGGCCTGCGGACTGAAGGGTCCCGGGTTCGATTCCGGTCAAGGGCATGTACCTTGGTTGCGGGCATATCCCCAGTGGGGGGTGTGCAGGAGGCAGCTGATCGATGTTTCTCTCTCATCGATGTTTCTAGCTCTCTATCCCTCTCCCTTCCTCTCTGTAAAATATCAATAAAAATATATTAAAAATAATAATAAATAAAAAAATAATAAAGGCAGGACCAGATTCCCCATTTGGCACCTCCCTAGCACCCCTTCTTTTCAGCCCCTCTGATGCCAGACACTATCTCCACCCCCACCTATACCTGGACATGGCATTCTCTGAATGGACCATCCAGCAGCTGGTGGCATACATCTTGGGCTTCGGCCTGCAACTGGCCAGCCTACATGCCCACCTCGGTGCCCCTCAGAGGCTCCTCGCAGCCCTGGGTTGCCTCCACCACATCCAGACACCCAGGCTGGGGACAACTGGAGTCAGGACAGGGGGCAGGGATGAGGCACATTAACAAGGACACCAGGAAAATAGCCACTGCTTTCATAGCTGCTTCAAAGCTCCACTGTCATGACACGCAACCCAGACACCATCCTGGTTATGACAGGGAGGGGCAGCAAAGTGGCAAGCCAGGGGTCAGGGCAGGGGAGCTGGCATCACTGTCAACCCACAGGCAGGAGGTTTGATGACTAGCTAATTAACCAAAACTGGTTGGTAATCAGGTCAGTGAGTGTGTCCCCTGGGTGTAGGCAGCTGGGGCTGTGGACAGCACCTTACACTGAGTCCTGTGGGACCCTGAGCCTGCCTTTTCTTCCCTGAGGATCTGGGAGAGGCCCAGGAACTGTCTCTTGCAGGAGACAGAACAGAGGCTTGAAGATGTCAGAGAAGCTAGGCGTGAGTGGGCCGGTGGGGAGCAAGGGAGCCCAGGCTCCCTGAGGGCTGCATCTCACCTCTGAGTCAGGCAGCTTCCAGGAATTCCCAAAGGTGGCAGCTAATGCAGCCAGCCCCCCTCCTGGCTCCAAGAAGTCATCTGGGGGAGGGAGAAAGCAGAGGTCTGAGGCCTCAGGTCTCTCCTTCCCTCCTACACCAGTCACAACACCACACCCACTTACCTTCATGCCGACCATTGTAGAGCAACAGAGGCCTTGAGTCTGTCCCTGGAGCTCATGGTCCACAGAAACGGAGATCGAACTATCCAGCCGCATGACGACCCCCAGCCCCCCTGACAGCACCAGCCAATCCCCTTGCCACTGCAAGCTCAGCCCTGGGCAGGGAAAGTGGGGGTCACACTGCCCACCCCTCCCACCATCACACTAGGGCTCAGACTGCCCAGGGAAGGGAGAAATGAGGGATTCTCACCATTCTGGAGAGTTCTGCACTTTATATTCTTTAAAAAAACCCCACTGGTTTTCCATCACAGCCCTCCTTGAGAAGTTCATGAATGCTGGCTTTGGTGCTAGTAGATGGGACAGTTCTTAACAGAATTTTTGTCCTGGTTGGGGTCCATGGAGTGAGATGGGAGTGGGGTTGTGTGTGTGTGTGTGTGTGTGTGTGTGTGTGTGTCCCATCTCCTAGCACCAAAGCCTTCCTCACAACACTGTGGGAGGCAGGTGGGGGAAACTAAGGCTCAGAGGGGTTAAATGGTTAAGTAGAAGGACTCGCCCCAGGTCACCTTGTGAGGGAGCTGGTGGGGTTGGTTGCAGGTGTGGGGGCAGGGACTAGGTCCTTAACACCTGGCTCCTCAGCTGGCTCCCTCATTTCCAAATGCCTCCCAACAACAGTGAGGGTTGGGGAGGCAGCAGCAAGCTCAGTCCCCAGCTGCCCCTTCTGAGCCCCACCCTGGGGGTGGGCAGACTGTCCCTCACCGGAGAGCAGCTGAGACTCCCCATCAGGTACCAGCTGCCCATTCACAGAGACATTTCCACCCTGAATCAGCACTTCCTCTGGTCCCATCATCACCCGAACCTGGGAGGAGACCAGTAATGGGTGAGGTGGTCAGCAGCTCTCCTCCTCCCACACCCAGATCCCTCCCTGTCTCCATCCCCATTTCCCTCCCTCACCTGCTGACAGTGCCCAGGCTGGGGACAATGACCCCTGGGCCTGATGTGGACAGCCCAAGTGGAGTCAGCAGCACCTGCCAGCAGGTAAGTGCAGTGGCCCAGGAAGTGGTAATGGCGCCTGTCAAAGGTGCAGTAGTGGAAGCCGGATCAGGTGGCACAGGTGGCCGAGGGATGCTGGCTCCAGCTCCAGAGTTGGGCCACAGCCCCTGCCAAGGGCTGCAGCAGGGCTGGAGACTGGGTGCTGCCTGGGGGAGAGGCACCACCATGAGCCTCTAAATGTGGAGGTGGAGGGTGGAGGAAGCAGGTGGACAGTCATGGTCACTCTGGTGGGCAGGGGATGGGAGGTGACTCATCTGAGAGGACAGAGGAGTGGACTTGGGCCCTGTGGAAAGGCCCAGAGCTCAAGAACTCCATGTGGGAGTGCCTAGGGAGCAGGTGACAGCTGGGACTGTGCTGTTGACAGGCTTGGGACCCACCTGGAAGCATTGGCTGGAGCAGCTGAGGCAGGCCTGGGAGTGTTCATCCCACCAGCTGTGTCCCCAAGGCTGGGCACAGCATTCCTCCAGGCTTCTTGCAGATGCATTAGCTGAGCCTGCTCAAGGCTGGCATTGCCATGTGGCAAAGCAGTAGCCCTTGGGGCTGGCTTCTGCAAGGGCTGAGGTGGATACAGGGAGAGAATGGAGTGGACCCAGTCAGTCTGGACCCAGCTTCCCTCCCCAAGGAGCCTGCTACCTCCATGACACTGCAGATCTGGGCTAATCTCAGGCACTTACCCAGGGTGCAGTGGGTGCCTCCCCAGCCTGGGCAGCAGGCCCTCACTGTCCTGTTCCATGCCATAGGTCGTGTTTCCCTGGGCCTGGGTCCATGGAGCAGGCAGAGGGAGGAGATGTTAGTGTTCAGCCCATCCCCATCCCTAGGAATGGCCTGGATGGTCATTCAATCTAGTCACCTACTCTCTGAGTGAACTTATCATGTGATTTCCCTTCTTGGTCTTCATTTCCCCATAAGATGACTTTGGGGAGGCCAACTGGAGGGTAGACACGGGCAGGAGGCATCAAGCATCTCCATGGGCTGCTCTTAGTGGTGTCCACTCATCCACTACCCCCATCTCTCACGCTCTGCCCTTTGAGAGCCCACTCAGACCTACTTCCCAAATGCCTGCTTCTCCAGATCACCACCAGTCCTCCCCCAGTCTCCGGATGTGGCCCCTTTGCTCTCTCCTGCTGGGCAGCCAGCCCAGACTCCGACCCTAACTCACTTGTAGATGGGACAGAGGCCTGCACATCCACTCCAGGACAGGTCCAGCCGCCAGCCCAGGCGCCGGTAATGATAGAGGCTGGTGCAAGGCATCAGGTCCTCCTGACATGGGGTCACTTCCTCCTCCACCATAATGGTCTCTATGTGCTCACACCATCGCTTGCCCAAGGAGGGGGAATGAGAGAGCAGCTGCCACTGTCCCTTGTCACCAAGAAGCCCTGTCCTGAGATCCCGTTCCTGAAAGAGCCAACTCCCAGGGAAGTTAGTGAACTGAGGAGGAGGCTGAGGTTGGGAGGAGGTCTGGCTGCTCCAGAGGGTCCCAGTCATGGGGCAGGAGGAAAAGGACCTTAGTAGGAGGGTCCCTGGGGTGGGCAGCTTACCCATTAGTAAGTGCCCATGCCATCCCAAAGAGGAGGGCAGGGAGCAGCATGGTGCCTCCACAGGTCAACTTTGGGGGGACTTCGAGGCTTGGGCTTATGGGAGGCAGTGTGCAGCAGGTGAGCAGAGGGGCCTGGACTGGCCTCCCCCACCACAGGGCAGTCTACTGCAGCCCAGCCTCCGTGTGTCCAGCCAGCTTCAGAGCACTGGAGCTGGGAGGCTTTATCTCATCTCCATGCCCCCAGGCACCAGCTGCTTGGAACTGGATTGGACCTGCCTGCACATCTCACAACCCCCTCAGAGGCTCATTCTCCCTGGAAACAGCCCCCTTCCTGCCTCTGTCTAGTGTGTGTGTGTGTGTGTGTGTGTGTGTGTGTGTGTGTGTAATGGGGGGAGAGGAGGAATGCATGTGTCCCAAGCCACAAACACTCTGAGCCTCTGATATTTCCACACTCTCAGGCCCTACCACAAATTAACATGAACTCTGGCAAGCCACCCTCCCTCTCTAGGCCTTGATTTCCTTACCTAATGTCCCTCCAGGGGCCTCCCAGGGATGCTCAGGTGGGACTCAGGGGCTGCATGAATGGTATGAAATTGTGTGTGTGCACATTTTCTGAGGACAGTTCCATAACTTTTATTAGATTCCCAGGGGGGCCATCGCCCCACAAAATGTTTACAGGACCAAATGATGGATATGGTTTTCCAGCCCTAAAATTCTGACTTCATGATTGTCTCCTGTTCCCTTTCCTGCCTCCTCCAGCCCCTCTCTCACCAGCAACTATGGAAGTGAGGGTCAGTAAGCAGGTGGAGCCATTTCCAGAGAGGTTGGATGCTGTGGGGACAGAGGAACGACCTGTGCCCTCCCTTCTGTGGTCCCACTTCTTACTGGGGGTGATTCTGTATGGCTGCTTGGATCCACTCTAGTTTCCTTCTGAGTCTCCTAGGGTTCCTGAGGTCCAGAACCAGGAAGCCCTGGTCAGGGAATGAGAGCAAGCCTCAGGGAGGAGTGCCTGGGTGGGAAGCAGGGGAGGAGGGTGGCAGGAGACAGAGGGGCCCTGGGGGCAAGGCAGCCGGATGGAATATGGAATAATCCCAGCATCCCTCTGGTTGGGAGGGGGCAGCGGCAGGTGTTCCAGGGGAATCCTGGTTGCTTCCTGGTTACCAGCTCCAAGGACACCCAGGCTGGAATGTGGCCTCCACCCTCTAAACCTGATGTCCCTCATGCATCCCACATAGTCCCCCCACCTGGGGAACCAGAGCCTCACTAGGCATTTCTTCTGGGCCCACGGCTGGTCCTGGGACCAACAGAGGGTGCTGTGAGTTCCTCAGGGAGCTCCCCAAAGGGGTCCTCGGAAAGGGCATGGACACTCTCCCAGTCCCAGTCTCACATACACACCCGGACGCTCTCTCCTGCACATCTCACATTTCCACTGCAGGTCTCACGAGGAGACACACAGGTGCTGGCGTCCCACCCCAGCACACAGCAACACGTTCTGCTCCCAGGCCATGAGGAGCCCATCCAGGAGGTAGAAAAGCCTTTCACAGATGATTCCTAGGAACACCATGCCCCCTCTTCCAGGTACCACCTGTTCCATCCATTGTCTCTCCTCCCGTCCTAAATATCAGCAAATATTGATGGCACCCCGCTGTGTGCCCCTTGGGATGAGGTATGCAAAGGATCCCTGCTCTGCTCTCCAAGGGCCATCCACCTGGCCCCAGCTCTGGATTCAACCACTGCCGATGATAAGGCAGCACTTGGACTGGGAGAAACTGGAGTCACAGGCACCCTTTCCCCTAAAGGGGGCAGGAGGGAGGAAGCTGGAACCAGGGGAGATTGGAGGAAGAGATTAGGGAGAGGGGCCTGGAATAACCAGCCCACATTTCCGCTCAGGACAGGGTGTGGGAGCTCACAGGTGTTCAGGTGGTAAAGCGGAAGAGAAACATCATAAACCCGGACAGGGACAGGGAGAAGCCGGACTTGAGGGCTGATAGCAACCAGACTGGGAGAGCTTTCCGGAGCTGTCGGAGAACCCGCCCCTCACCGGGCCTAGGGAGCTCCCCTCCCCGCAGCCCCCTCACCTGGACCCCGCCCTCAGTCTCCACCCAGTTCCACTCAAGCCTCGCCCCTGGGTACCTCCCCTCCAGCCCTGCCTTCTTTCTAGTGACTGGACTCAAAGCCCCCACCCAATTTCTACTTGGGAGAGCCCATTCTTAGCAGACACAGGGGCGCCCCGTCCTGGCTCCTTCGGCCTCGCCCCACGGTCCCAAGGGAAGCAGGTCTCAGGTCGCCCGACTTAGGGCCGCAGGGTGTGGGTCGTGGTCGAACCCGGTGGGATCAAGGTTGAGAGCGGGACGGGGTTGGAGTTTCCAATACTGACCTCACCGACCCAGAGTGGAGGCTGGATCCCACCGCGGAAACGTGGGGTAGACACACTCCCGCGGGCACTCGCAATTCAAAGAAAGCAGTGCAAACCCTGACACCCCTCCCCGTCCCCCCAACTCCTCACCCACCCCCAACCCCCGCCCCGAGCTCCACCTTTCCCCTGGCTCCTCCCACGGCGCCCGCGAGCACCCTCCCAGGCAGCCCGAGTGCCCGTCCTCCCTGCCTCCTCTCCCTCCTCCATCTCCCCTCCCCTCTTCCCTGCTCTCCCCCCTCTCCCCTTCCCCGTTCCTAAGCTCCCAATTCCCAGCACCTACTCCAGCCGACGTCTCTCCAACCTTCACCTGCCCGCCTGCCGCTGCTGCGCGCCCCCCCCGCGACCTCACTCCAAGACTCCCCTGCCCCGGCCTCCCCCACTGGTGTCCCGCCGCTCCCCTCAGCGTCCTCGCTCCCCTTCCCCTGCCGGGCGCGGTTCCTCCTCCCGCTCCCCCCGCCCGCGTCTTTTCCTCTCCCCTCCCCGCGAAGTTTCGGGGCTGTCAGTCTGTCAGTCAGTCCGCACCAGAGCTGCGGGCAGCGGACGCCATTGAGAGCAGAGCCGTCCGGGACCGGAGGCCAGGACGCCGGGGTCCCGGCAGCAGCGGGGAGACCCGGCCGGCTGGCCGCCAGGTACAAGCCCTGGAGGCGCCCCACAGCCGGCGACTCCGCCTGCCCCACTTCCCGCCCCCCCCCCCCCCCCAGCACGGGTTCTGTCATAGCCCGCTCCCCGCAGGTGATAGCCCCAGGGGTGGGGGCGCGCGGAAGGGGGTGGGGAGGGGTGGAAGGGAATGAAAGGGCAGGGGAGGGGCGGGGGCTGGGGGAGGAAGGAGGTGGCACTGGGGAGGGAGGACTTGTCGGGGGAGTCAGGGTTGTCGAGAGGAGAGAAAAGTGACCGGACCCTAGAGGGAAGGGGCCAGGAGAGGGGCAGGGCGGGGGGGGGGGGTACTCAGGTGGGAAAGGGTGCAAGGCTCCGAGGGGAGGAAGTGGGGAGGATCCTAAGAGGGAGAGGGAGTGAGGGAGGGGGGCGGGGGAAGGAAAACCCGGCTCAGGGATCGGGTTATTGGGCGCGCGGGGCGGGGGGGGGGGCAGGAGGGTGCTGACAGGTGAGCCGGGAACTGGGGAGAAGTAGGGACGTGGAGTGAGGTCAGGGTGCAGAGGCTCGGGGAACGAAGGAAGCGGGGAGGTGGGACGGGAGGGACCTGGTCGGGAGGCACACTTGGGAGGGGGTGGAGAAGTCATTGGGGTGCAGAAATGGGGAAGGGAGCCACTGATGGGAGGGGAGGGAAAACGGAGGTGTGTTGGAGGCAGCGGTGGGCAGGGCAGGGCCGAGCAGAAGGTCCGGAGTGAGTGGCCAGGGGGACGGGGGGGGGGGGGCGGGGGACACGGAGTAAGCTTGGGGACTGGACTGGGAGGGGGAGGGGAAGAGCGGGTCTGGGGACTGGGGACTGGGGACCGGGAGGGAGGGGAAGCGCGAGCCTGCTGGGGAGGCAGAGGGGGAAGGGAGCCGGGGGGCCTCGGAAGGGAAGGAAAGCTGCGGGAGGGAGGGAAGGAGGGGAGGGAGGGGGAGGGGAGGAGGGAGGAGCGGGTATGGGGAGAGGGGAAGGGGGGCTGGGGAGACAGGAGGAGGGAGGGAACTGAGGTGAAGAGAGGAAAGGAGAAGGAAGGGAGACCAGAGTGGGGGAGGAGAGGGAGGAGGAGGGGAGAGCGGAGTGGCGGAGAACCGCAGGGAGGGCAGTGTAGGGAGGAAGGAAAGAGGAGGGGTAGAGGAAGGGAGAGGGTGTGCACCGGGGAGGGGGATGGAGTCCGGAGAGGCGGCCGGGGGAGGGGGAGGGGAGCGCTGCGGAGCAGAGTCGAGGGTCGTGGGGCGGAGGAGGGGCGGGGAGGGGTTGGCCCGCAGGCTGTGTGCAGGGGGAGGAGCCGGAGGGGCGAGGCAGGGGGCGGAGCTGGGGAGCCAGCCAGATTGAGTGGGGAGAGAGGGCGGAAGGCAGAGGGAACCGGAGAAGGGAGGGGAGAGGGATGGCTGCCAGGAAGATTTCGGGGGAGGGCAGTCTGCTGGGAGGGGACAGGGCACCCGCAGGCGGAGCAGCGGGGCTGGGGGCACTAGGGCGGGTGGCCCTGGTGGGGGGGAGGGGAACCCCGTGGGGGAGGGGCAATGGTTTGAGGTAGGGTTTTGGGAGAGGAAGCAAGAGCCATTTCCTGCCTTCAGCGAGGACCCTCCTCGAGGGCCTCCCCCACCAGCTGTCCAATATGACACTCACCTCCGCCCCCTCCGCTGGCTCCTATTCCACCAGCTCCCACAGTGACAGCTGGAGGGCTAGGGGGTGTGTTCTTGCTCCCCAGTCTGGTCTCCCACCATCCACCCTCCACTCTCTACCCAGAGAATCGACTTGTCTCTGACACCCCTCCTCCCGGGGCAGGATCACTGAAGGGCTGAGGCCGGCCTTGAGAGACCCGCCAGGTGAGGGGTGCTGCTGACTTCTGGAACTGACCAGAGCTTGCAGAAATGGCTTCAAGATCTTCTCCTTGAGCCACCTGTAAAGATCTCTTTACTATCTGAAATCCACCTCCCCTCTTTTCCCTCACCTGTACCTGGCTGGGGACATCACATTTGTAGCTCCTGGGGATAGCTGATTGGGAGAGGTTGGGCAGAGCCAGGGCCCAGGTAGAAGCTGCCATGAGAAGAATTTGAGCAAGGATGTATTTTCTCCTTAGGGTGTGTGGCCCAATCCCCAGAAGAAGCTACCTGGGGTTGCCATGAGAGAAACCTTGGAGGCCCTCAGCTCCCTGGGTGAGCCAGCAGAATCTGGGAGGAACCTGGGGTGGGGGTGGGGATTCAGAAGCCTGTTGGGCTTGTGCTTCTCTACAATAAAGAAAGGAGAGCCATCAGAGACTGCAACCCCAAGACTCCTGAGGCCCCTGGAACCTTTAGGGCAGTATCCTTCTGGATTTCTTCAGGGTGTTTGTGAATACCTGCCTACGCTGGAGGTTGTGCTAGACTGTACGTGCACATGTGTACTCACAGAGCATCAGGATATTGAATCCACTGTATCCTTCCTTCACCTGTGCTTTACTCAACACAAAGGGGCTCAGGTTGACTCCTGGCCAGACTGCTGGGAGCCTGGCTGTCCCTTGCCCATGCTAACTAGGGACCCTCCCTTCTGGAGCAGCTTGGGAAAAGTCCCTCGGGTGGGCTGGGGGAAAGGGGAAGAGCCCTGCCTTTGGTCGCCTCTTTCTACTGGATGCTTACTTGGACCCATCCTTCTACCTGTAACAGGATTCTCTGTGGGACAGCCGGAGATGGCCCCCCAAAGTGAGCCTGGGGAAGGGTCCCATAATGCCCAGGAGCAGATGTGCCCTCCCAGGGAAGAGAGAGCACTGGGCTCCTCTTCGTGTTCTGGTAAGTAAGTGGGGACCTTGGATGGTGGCTCAGGAGGGGAATCATCCTTCATCTTCCTTTCTTCATCAAATATGTATTGAGCACCTGCTTAATGCCAAGTGCCATTCTAGATATTTGGCATACCTCAGTGACCAAATAGACAAAAGACCCCTACCTTCCAGGAGCTTAATCCTAGTGGGGGCAGGGAGTCCAACCAACGTAAAAACAAGTACACGTATAAACCCTGTTAGAAGAGGATGCATGCTAGGAGGGGATAAAGCAGAGTGAGGAGAACTGATTCTACTATAGGTGGGTGGAGCCGAATAAGCCTAAATAGGGTGGTGAGAATAGGCCTCCTTGGGAAGCTAAAATTTGAGCAAGATTTGAAGCAGACAAGTGGCTAAACAGATACCAAGAGAAGATACCTAAGAAAGGGATATGCCTGGCTTTTTTTTTTTTAATATATTTTATTGATATTTTACAGAGAGGAAGGGAGAGGGATAGAGAGCTAGAAACATCGATGAGAGAGAAACATCGATCAGCTGCCTCCTGCACACCTCCCACTGGGGATGTGCCCGCAACCAATGTACATGCCCTTGACCAGAATCGAACCCGGGACCCTTCAGTCTGCACGCCGACGCTCTATCCACTGAGCCAAACCGGTTTCGGCGGATATGCCTGGCTTTTTGACATCACTACCTTCTCCAATGATTTGCCATGGAACAGGGTCCATCTGGTGGCAGGGAGGTCCCCAGCCCTCCTCCGAGGAACCTCATGGAGCCTCATGTAAACTGAAGGGCAGGGCCTGTACTTGCACACACACATATATTCCAGAAACTCCTCACAGTTGTGGCTTTAGCAACCATGCAGTGCCTAAGCAGCTGCCCTGCTTGAAGGAGCCTGAAGCTGCTCCAGGCCGCTGTGAACTCAGCCCCTGCAGGTATGAGATGGGCTGGGCGCAGTCCCTGCCTATAGGGCTGGGACTGGGGTTTCAAACTCCCCTGCTTCCTAGCATCAGTGGAGCTCTCTGTCCATCTGTGATGTCTGCAGTGGCTTGAGGTAGCTTGTTCTCTGCCAGGGCACAAGGCCCCCAGACTGGAGGAAGATGCCCACCCTGAGCAGGCTGAGGGTCCCTGCAGAGGAAGCCAGGCACACACCCCACGGAAGGCTGAGCCTGTGGGCTCCTGCCCAGGTAAGTCTTCCATGTGAAGGGGACCAGGTGGAGGGAACAGGGGCCCTGCAAACTCCAGAGCTGCTATCTGATGTGGCAGCCACTCCAGGCCCTTCCAACACAAGATGAATCAGGCCCTGGCACCTTTCTGCTCATAGAGAGCTTTAGCACCCAGAGGGAATTCTGCATCCTTAGACAACAGGAATCCGAGAGGCCGATCCAAGAGAAACACACCATCATGTCAGCGTATTCTAGAAGTCCTAACTTCCCCCATCTCTGCCCTAGTCTAAGTACAGACTTGTAGATGGCTTGAATTATAATTTCCATGAAAGTATATGGTGCGTTGATCAACTTTTTCATTGTCTCTGCCCAGACATGCTCCCTCCCCCACATCTCCACTGATCTCAGTGGTACCCAAATGCTCCAAATCTGTTGTGTTTGACTCATCTCCCCCATACCCAGGGCGATGGAACAGTTGATTCTCTACAATCCAGCCCATCACTTCCTTCCACTAGCACCAACTTTATCATTTGCCTGAGTGATGTCATTTATTCCACAAGGATTTATTTAATGTCTACTAGGTCTAGGCTGTTAGGCAGAGTGGAAAGATGGGCCCTAAAGCGATACAGACCTGTTTGAAACCTTGTTTCACATCCCCTAGCTCAGTGGTCGGCAAACTCATTAGTCAACAGAGCCAAATATCAACAGTACAACGATTGAAATTTCTTTTGAGAGCCAAATTTTTTAAACTTAAACTTCTTCTAACACTACTTCTTCAAAATAGACTCGCCCAGGCCGTGGTATTTTGTGGAAGAGCCACACTTAAGGGGCCAAAGAGCTGCATGTGGCTCGCGAGCCGCGGTTTGCCAACCACTGCCCTAGCTGAGTAATCTTGGATTGGCTATCTCACCTCCAGGAGCCTCAGTCTGTTCATCTGTAAACAGGGTAATTTCATGTTTGTTGTGAAGGCTTGTGATCATGCATACACAGTACATCTATAATTGGCATTCAATAAGTGGTGGCCATCCTCATTTTTATTAGACATATAAAGACACATTTTTATTAGATACATAGGAAATAGAACACAAGGTGTCTGCCCTCCAGAAGCTTAAACCTAGTTGACACTAATATGACCTAGAGCAATGGTTGGCAAACAGCGGCTCGCGAGCCACATGCGGCTCTTTGGCCCCTTGAGTGTGGCTCTTCCACAAAATACCACGGCCTGGGCGAGTCTATTTTGAAGAAGTGGTGTTAGAAGAAGTTTAAGTTTAAAAAATTTGGCTCTCAAAAGAAATTTCAATCGTTGTACTGTTGATATTTGGCTCTGTTGACTAATGAGTTTGCTGACCACTGACCTAGAGTAAAGAATTAACATAACAATAAAGCCTTGTCACAATGAGTATTAACAGTAAGTGCTACAGGCATTTATATGGGATCCTCATGCAGTGGTTTGTTGAAGATTTTGATTTGTGCTGCATTTTGAGAAAGGTGTAGCCTTCGGCTCCGATGAGGGTGGGTGGAGAATGGGAAAACATTCAAAGACGTCAAGGCAAGAAAGTTGACGTGTGACTAGAGTTAGAGCAGACCAGCCTGGCTAAAGTAAAGGGCTTATACCTGGGAGTAGTAAGAAAGTTGCACCTCAGATGCAACTTACTTTATCCTGTTAATAGGGAGCTACTACTGGTTCTTGAGTAGAAGAGTGGCACAATAAAAAAGAAAGCAATATCACAACAGGAAAAATAGTTTTTTGGAATTGATGGGTCGATAAAAGAGACTGGGAATAAATGTAACTGTGACAGTCCACGTGTAATGTAACCAAGGCTCAGGCTATTACAGACTTTTAGAGAGAGACAGGAACTCAGATAATCTGGTTCAATGGTTCTCAAACAAGAATCACTTTGGGAGCTTTAAAGAGAACAGATTCATGTGCTCTGCTCCCATAGATGCACTCTGTAAAAGTTCCCCAAGAGATTATGATGTGGCACCAGGTTTAGGAACTATGAACTAGTCCAACCCTTACACCTAAGCAAACTAACAAACTTAGCTCAAAGAGGTAAGTTAATCAAGGTTACATTGCTGGTTAATGGCAGAGGAGAACCCAAGGGGACACTGGGTCTTGGGCCTTCAGCTCCTTCCTCTCGACTGGGCCATTCCATTTCCCAAGAGGGGCCAAGCTCCAGGAAAACCCACATCAAATCTGCTCCCCAAGAGGCCCTCCTGCTTCTCCAGAGGTTAACACCATTCAGTGGTTCCCTGTACACACAAACCTCTTTCTAAACTGGGACTTCCCACCTGGCTGTAGAAGCAAGAATGAAGGGAGTTGGAGGGAAGGGGGCTTGAGAGACAGCAGGAAGGAATACAAAGTCCACTGTGAAAAGTCTGAGAGTAGGGCAAGCTCAAAGGTGAGAGTCAAGGTTTCAAGGTTCTGAGCCCAGCATTTGGGAGAAGGAAGCTGCAGTTCTCACATCAAAGTAAGCGGGTAGATCTAGAAAGAGGAGCTGTTTGGAGCTACAGCCAATTTTCAGGACCCGGGAGGGAAGCTGCTCAACCGAAGTTGAGAGACTGTGGTTCCAGAAAGGAGCCTGCCAGACAGGAAGATCTGGGACCGCTGCCATGGGCACATGAACCCAGAGTGACGCCTGAGGTCTGAACCTTGAACAACATTCATGTTCAGAGGCAGGGAAAGTGCCCTTATCAGAGCTCTCATCGACATGGGCAAGCCTGGGAGAAAGCCCCCTGTAAGTGGGCGGGGGTGGGGGGGTGGGGGGTGGGCACCAGGCGGCCTGTCTGCAGAGAGGGGAAGATACTCGGATTTGGTCATTCCCCAGTGGACAGAACAGAAGCCAGAATGCGGGCCTCCAGGAAGTGGTGGTCTACTGGCAAATGAATGTTGCATAAATAAACGTGGGGCTTAATAAACTGGTCTTGTTTTGACTTTTCAGGAGAGGAGTGGATGATTCGGAAGGTGAAGGTGGAGGAGGAGGACCAGGAGGCAGAAGACAAAGTCGAATGGCCCCAGCATCTGTCATTACTGCCCGGCCCCTTTCCCGCACCTGACTTGGGGCCTCTGGCCGCCGCCTATAAGCTGGAGCCGGGGATCCCAGGGGCACTGGGTGGGCTCTCGCTGGCCGGGTGGACTCCAGCCTCAGAGAAGCCCTATGGCTGCACCGAGTGCGAGCGACGATTCAGGGATCAGCTGACCTTGCGGCTGCATCAGAGGCTGCACCGCGGCGAGGGCCCGTCCGCTTGTCCCGACTGCGGTCGCAGCTTCACACAGCGGGCGCACATGCTGCTGCACCAGCGCAGCCACCGCGGCGAGCGGCCGTTCCCATGCTCCGAGTGCGACAAGCGCTTCAGCAAGAAGGCGCACCTGACCCGCCACCTGCGCACGCACACGGGCGAGCGGCCCTACCCGTGCACAGAGTGCGGCAAGTGCTTCAGCCAGAAGATACACCTGGGCTCGCACCAGAAGACGCACACGGGCGAGCGGCCCTTCCCCTGCACCGAGTGCGAGAAACGCTTTCGCAAAAAGACGCACTTGATCCGCCACCAGCGCATCCACACGGGCGAGAGGCCCTACCAGTGCGCGCAGTGCTCACGCAGCTTCACTCACAAGCAGCACTTGGCGCGGCACCAAAGGGTGCACGAGGCGGCCTGCCGCGCCCCGCTGTCTTCCGATGTGCCCGCCTCTCCAGGTTCTCCTGCCCAGACCCTGACTCCATCCCCTCCGGGACCTAAGCCTTTCGTCTGCTCTGATTGCGGACTGAGCTTCGGCTGGAAGAAGAACCTCGCCACGCACCAGCGTCTGCACGGCAGCGAGGGGCGCCCCTTTGGATGTGATGAGTGCGCACTGGGTGGTGCCACCGAACCCCTGGCCTGCGGGCATCGCTGCACACAGGCGCCCCAGGGCGCTCCCGCCAGCGAGCGGTCCTTTTCCTGTCCGGACTGTGGACGCGGCTTTGCCCACGGGCAGCACCTAGCGCGGCATCGGAGGGTGCACACGGGCGAACGCCCCTTTGCCTGCACGCAGTGTGGCCGTCGCTTCGGCTCGCGGCCAAATCTGGTCGCCCATTCTAGGGCCCATAGCGGCGCCAGGCCTTTCGCCTGTGCGCAGTGCGGCCGCCGCTTCAGCCGCAAGTCTCACTTGGGCCGCCATCAAGCGGTGCACACGGGCAGTCGGCCCCACGCTTGTACCGTCTGCGCCCGTAGCTTCAGCTCCAAAACCAACCTGGTCCGCCATCAAGCCATCCACACGGGCTCTCGCCCCTTCTCCTGCCCGCAGTGCGGCAAGAGCTTCAGCCGCAAGACTCACCTAGTGCGGCACCAGCGCATCCACGGCGAAGCAGCCCACCTGGCCTCCGACGCTGACCTCCCGGCCCCAGCCTGGCCTACTCCCACGGAGGTGGCAGCGCCCCCACTCTTCTTCTGAGCCTCCTTCTTGTCCAGGCCCTTCCTTTGCCTTCTCTTGCTTCCTGGTTGGAGAGACTCAAGTCCAATCGGGTGAGCACTGTGGCAGGATGGCCTAGGCCCCTGAGGGCATTTTTCTTCCCTCTCCATCTTGCTGGGGAGACGGCTGGAAAGGATAACCGGCTTTAACATTCTGTAACAACGACAGTGCTGAGTGAACCCTTGCTGGGAATAATTCCTGCCTGAGTCCTTGGAAGGCCCCACCGAGGGAAGCCCTGGAAAGCTAAGTTTCCTGGACCACCCCTGGCCAAATCGGGAACCTCTACAGGGGGAGAGAAAGGTTATCTGAGTACTTAGTGTCATTAAAATTTAAATCTGAAGTTTCTAGGACTTTTTAATGAGCTGGGGGAGGGAACCCCTGTCTAATCCACACACAGAGGACCTTCCTTTACCTACCCTGGGTGAGTTCCACTTATCCACCTGCTGGTAATCGCTCTACTAAATCAAAATATAATACAGCTAAATTCCAAACCACTCCCCTGCTCCCTGCTTCTAGCTCAGAAATTTGACGAGGAAGAAACATTAGCATACATTTCCCATGCCAGGTGTTGAAGGCTGGAACATGGGGAACACAGAGGGGGCAGGTGCCCTTTGGCGGGGCTGTTCCCATGGAGAAATGTAACCCTGGCCTCTGGAGCTCTAGAACTTGTGCTCTGTCTGCAGCTCTCCCAAGGTGCTCTCAGAAAAGTAGTCCCACCTTCCACCCTGCCTGGCACCATGAGTAAGGACCTTAATGGTATATGAAATTTCTTTCCCATCATACTTTTAAGTTCTGTCTTTTTGATGGATGCTTGATCCAGACGTCTCTGTAACTGTGCCTCCCCAGCCTAGTCAGCTGGGAGAGCTAGCTGTCCGTAAAGGGAAGGGGTGGGGAGATGGGGAACAAGTTGAACCTGGAGTGAGGAGTCTTGGGTTTGACCCCTCCTGTGCCTCTTATAGACTTGGAGCAGCACATTCATTTTCCTGGGCCTCTGCTTTCTCATTACAATTAAGATTATTGATGTTGATGAGGGGCAAGGGAGAAGGAAAGGAGGGTTTGAATGCAGTGAGTTTTAAGTTTCCTGGCCACGAGTAGGAGTAGGTGGTCACAGTAAATATGACAGTGTGGCTATAAATACGGGCCAATCCATTGCCCCAGCAGCATTTTAAGTACTTGGATATTTCACATAAAAATCTGGACTTCCAGCTTCTCGCATGGAAAGTCAGAAGATCTGGCAACTCATGACTGGAGCTGAGCAGAAATTGGCCTCATTCAACCAAGGGACACTGACCCCCCAACGGGAGAGGACTTCCACCCCTCACCCACCACTCCCTCCCCTGAGATCTCACCTCCCTTTCTTTTTTTTTTAATATATTTTTTATTGATTTTTTACAGAGAGGAAGGGAGAGGGAGAGAGAGATAGAAACATCGATGAGAGAGAAACATCGATCAGCCGCCTCCTGCACACCCCCCACTGGGGATGTGCCCGCAACCAAGGCACATGCCCTTGACCGGAACCGAACCCGGGACCCCTGAGTCCGCAAGCCAACGCTCTATCCACTGAGCCAAACAGGTCAGGGCATCACCTCCCTTTCTTTAGGGGTCTGTCATCCCTCTCCCTGTTCCACTCATTACAGTGAACTTCTGATATCTGATGAAGGTCATGGGCCCATCTGGGGCTCACAGCACAGCAATGACACTGTGTATCAATTTGGAATTAAATAAATACATGAGATGCTGCCACTTGTGGGTCAATGCAGAAGCTCTTTGTGGTAAGTAGAGAGAAAGGTTGAAGGGAAACAGTGGGAAAGGCCCAAAAATAAACTTTGTTCTACAGTTTTGCCAACAAGAATGGTTCTCAACACATTAGAATCTCCTGGAAACGTAAAAATATACCAATAGACACTTTTTGGGTTTCTTGATTATATCTGCTATATGAATGCCATTTCACTAATTTTTGTTCTTATCTTTACATGCCCTCAACTTTCATCTGGATTTCCTTTGCTGTCCTGTTTTTACCTCCCTGTAGATCCTCAGCCATTTCTTTTTCACATACTCATTTATATCCACACATTTCTGAGTACTGATTTAGCTTTATCCTCAAAGTTTGATATATGGTACTTTCTTATAGCTCAGTTCAAAATATTTCTTTCTTCATTGACATGTGGTTTATTAGGAACATAATTCTTTTTCCAATATATAAGAATTTCTCATTTATTGGCTTCTAGCTTAGTATGGTCAAGAGAATATAATCAGTATAATACTGTCAAATTTGTTTAATCTTGCTCCAGGGCTTACTAACTATATGGTCAATTTTCGTGGCTGTCCTGCATATAAAACTTGAGAATATATATTCTGTAGCTTGTGGCCCAGAGTTGTACATATTCATCAACTGAGACAACTTTAATTGGCTTGTTCAAATTTTCTGTATCCTTCCTAATTTATTATTCTATGAACTTCTGGAAAAGGCATGCCAAAATCTCCCAAATATGACTGTAAATTTGGATGCTTTCCTTTAAGTTCTTTAAACATTGAGACCAGCAGAGGGAAAATGGAATGTATAAAAACAAACAAAACCCACAACATTGTCAACACAACAGAAGACAGAAACAAAGGGGGAAATCTCCAGAACAAGTGGGACAAACATGAGAAAATAATGGTATATTCAAATGTTAGAAATTTTGTTACATGTAAATGGATTCAGGGCTCCAATGAAGGAATAAGAAATTTTGTCAAGCTGGATTAAAAAATAAAATGTAACTATAGGCTGTTTACAGAAGCCACATCTAAAACACAAACACACACAGTTGAATCGTCTTGTCTGCCAATGAACCGAACTCCTTATGGAGGCAGCAATGACATGGAATATCATAGGCAGAAGACTGTGGCACCCTCTCTCCCCCATTGCAGCTTCTCTTCCATTGGACCCCTCTGGGCTAGCCTGGAGCCCCTGGGGATCCCACTCTGATTCTGACAGGTTGAAATAGTACCTTCCCTTTCCTGCCTTACAGTGGCCTCATGCTGGCAAAAGGCTGATGGAGCAAGGATGGAGAGAAGCTCAAGTCCAGGTCAGCCAGGAGCCATCCTCTAGGCTACTTGCCAGGATGGTGACAGGCCAAGCTAGAGCCTTCTGTGCCCCCCACCTCTGGAATTCCTGAGTTAAAAAAGGCCCCTCAGTTTCTCCCACCAAAGTGACATTTCCCCATAAAGTAGGTGAGAGTGTTGAACACACTCCCAAAATCCTGAACTGCGCACAGATTTTTCACCAACGTAGATAGCTAGGCTTTCAGTGAACTGAAAGTTTCTAGTGTGGCAGTGGACCTGTGGGACGAATGTAATTGCAGATGATGAAGCATCTTTTCATTCATTTTATTACTTATTTTCTACACACAAAAAAAATATTTGAACTTCCTGTAGATTCGATTGGACCTGGACCACCTAGACTGGTCTGGGTGCAAGTATTCTTGTCTGCCAAGCTCACATGTCCACGTACTGATACAAACCAGTCAACCACGCCCTGGTGTGGACCCACCTAGCCCCTTTCTGTAGGCGCCAGGGCCTTTCTCTTAGCAATTAACTTTGTAATTTTAGACTCTAACTTAGACCAAGGAGTGGCATTCTCTCCATATGAAATCTGCGTATTTAGCAGGAAAGTGAGAGCAGGAAGGATAGGTGTTAAGAGAGAAGGGCTCTCCTAGCCTCTCTGCAGCCACTTGGAGCGCCCCGGGCACACGTGCTGTGCACAGGTGTGTACGCCACCATCTGCCTGTGAGTTGTGGCAGCTATGATGGCAAAGATGGGAGGAGCAACATCTGAATGAACCTGAGCCAAGGAGGACAGAGGCATGGCTGAGGAATGCATCCCAAGCAGTGCCCCCCCACCCCCTGAGCAAACACATCCTGAAGTCTGGGGCAGTTAGGCCAAGAGAGATGCCTAGCTCTTCACAGCCCAGAGATGGGGAAAGTTTGGTTTGAAAGATGCGCAGGGGCTGTCTGGCCCCTAGGAGAGGCAGCCAGGCGCAGGGCATCCTCAGGACGAAGCTGATGGTGGTTAGAGGACTCCCACCTTGGGTCCCTATGTTCTCCACCATTCCAGAGTTCCTCCTCAAAGCCTCTCTGGACTCCCACCAATAGGCTGTTTGGGTCCTTGGGCCAGTTTCGGGGCCCAGTTGGAGCAGCTGCTGCAGCTGGTGGCTCTGCGTCTGCACTGGTGGCAGGAGAGGCCATCTGGGTTGGGAAGGCAGCAGGCACTGAAGGGGCAGGGGGAGTCTGGGGGCCCCCAATGTGTCCAAGCAGGGGATGCACAGTGAGCACAGCACGGCTGCATGCTGAGGATGGTGGGTGCTGGGAAGGGCTGGAGCTGGTTCCAGAAGGTTCTGCCTGGGGGGCACCTGGAGGCAGCTGAGGCACCAGGTGGAGCATCCCAAGGGAGAGGCCTGAGGCCTCACCAGCCCTGCAGCCTTCCGCCTGGCCACGCAGGATCTTTGGTTTTGGCCTGGTAGGGCCCTTCTGTCTCCAGTAGGGCAGGTGTCTGCGAGCAGAGCCATGAGCCCAGTGAGGTCCCCGGGGAAGGGCCCATGGCCACGAAGCCTGGCTCTTTGGTCCAGGGCCCCTAGGGCACCTCCCTAGCCGATCCACTTGGGTCCTCATGGTGGCCACTTCCTGAGACAGGCCTGCCAGGGCTGAGGCGAGCTGATCCAGCTTCTCCGAGAGGGTGGCGCTGAGGCTGTGGAGCTCCTGCTGCAGAGAACTTCCACAGGGACACGATGGCCGTGGGGAGGCAGGTGGCAAAGCAGGAGGGACGGTGGCCATGGGGGGCGGTTCAGGCAGGCCTCTGGTAAGTGGCCTCCCTTCGGTCCTGGCTAAAACCAGAGCAGGAATGCAGGGTGAGAGTTCTCAGGCTATCAGGACCTCTCTCTCCCACTAGCCGTCCCCTGAATTAGTGTATTCAGCATCCTGCCCCACTACGGCCTGGCTTCAGATGGGAAGGAAGTGACTCAGGCTTGAGAACATCAATGACAATGTTCGTGACATCAACAGTGGCCACATCTACAGGCTGATTCCCAAATCATGAACAGGATAAACCACAGATTGGGTCTCCATGGTAAATAAGATTTCTTAGGACACAGGACTTTTTAGGAAAAGGATCAATAAGCTCTAATGCCATCTTTGGGACCAAATGGCCCCCAAGGGCACCTAACCATACCCTAGGGAGTCAGAGGGCAAGGCCTGGAGAAGCCTCAGCAGACAGCATGAGGCCAAGGCCACAGGCAGCATCTGGAAGAGGGCCCAGGAGGGCCAGTCCAACCTGGGACCTGGTGCTTCCAGTGGGGTGACCAAGGATTTGCATCAGTACCCAGTGCGAATGGTCATAAGCAAACCACCAGGGACCCCCCAATCCCAACTTCTGTCTTTCATATTCACAAGTTACAGATTCAGAAGGTCTTAAGTCTTTTTTTTTTTTTCACCCTAAGTTCTCTTAGAACTGGTCTCCACCTCAGGCAAACCTCACAAGAAAGCCGTTACCTGCTGTTCCCCAGCCCCTTGAGCCCTAGCCTGGCTCCTTCCTTTTATCAGCACCTTTAGGGCTTCAATCAGAGGAAAGAGTGAAGCTGGAGTGGCTGCAGGACCCCATCGCCCCAGCAATGGAACCACCATGGGCCACACTTCCAGTCTGGTGTGAGGCTCTCCGTGCAAATCCTAGAATCAGGAAACCCAGCCCATGTCTTAACGTGGTTAGGGAGGTGCTTCCTCTGGGCCAGGTGTGATGTGGAACCACATCTGCTCTCTCTCAGGATGCCCATGGCCAGATCACACAATGTGACTAGGCCTCTTTCCTCATCTATTCTCTAAAGTCCACTCAAACTCCAAACTTTTGACTCTGGGTGTATCCATTCTGGTACGTCTTGATTTCTGTTTTGCCTCAGAAAGGTATCTATGCTTTTATGAAAAAGCCAGCTATTTCTGTAAGAAAACACTAAAATGAAATAAGCAACCTGAAGTGAGTTCAAGGTGAGACTCTTCCTACCTGTGATCCAAACCATCATGGAAGAGGGTTAAGAAAACTTTCCCCCCTGTGACCCTGCAGGAAGGAGCTGAGCAGCAGGAAGGGGTTGGGTGGCTGTACAGATGCTGACCCATGCCCACCCCTCTGCCCGGGATTCCTGACAACTTGAGGGGACGGGGAGGCCACCATTTCACCTGCAACACTTGGTCCTCTGTGTCCAGGCACCAGGCCCCTGGATTCTTCACTAACCCTGAGCTTCCAGGACAGGGGCTGAGCGGGTGACCCAGGAAGCTGGCAGGGCCCCGGCCCGGGCCTTTTCTCTGGCCGAGGGGCAGGGCAGATACTCCCAGCTGCCCCTGCAGAAAGAGCACAAAACACTTGGGGTGTGCACATGTATCATTTTGACAGGGCCATTCTAACATGGGAATATTTGGACATGACTTAAAAAAATCAAGCTTTCAACTCTCAAATATTGATTAAATGAGATGCAAGATGGACACACTTGGCCCACCAGGGAGTCCAACTCTGGTCTAATGGCTTGCTAGGGTCTGTGTGACTGGGGTTGGGAACCGGACTGTCTGGGGTCCTCTGCTGCTTGGGCATGACACCTCTGGCTGGGAGAGCAGGTGGAAACGACATGATCTGCAGGTCCCACCACCAGTGAGACTCCACCAGGGACATGCTGGGGGCACCCTGTGGGCTGTAGGAGACTATGGCCCATGCCCAGCCCACTGTGCTCTTTCCCACCAGCCTTACTGGGCAGTGAGGAATGTGGGGACAGCCTGGGCTGCAGAAAGGCCAAAGACTTCCTAGGGCCACCAGCCTGAATTGGAAGGATTCAGCGCCCCACCCCCCCGCCCCGCCTTCCCCAACCAATCACCCCACCCGTACCTCCTTGGGTGCTGCCCAGGGGGCTAGGCCGGCCCAGGGTCTCCAAGCACACTTCTGTCCGGGGAACCTGGGACCTGCCTCCCGTCTTCTCCTCTGCTTTTCCTGCTGGTCAAACACTAGGTCAGGCTTGGACTGAGAAGCGTGGTGGCCTGGGGTAGCAGGCAGTGTTTCCAGCTTTCTTGGCAGGACAACCTCGAAGTTCTCCCAGGTGGAATCTCACTTTTGACACTTTTATGTTTATTGCCAAATTTTAAAAATGTTTATTATTTACATGTAGTGTAAGACCCTGACATTAAGCTTTGGATTGCGGAGGCATCCATTTCAGAAGACGTCCATCTTACATAAACATACTGTGAGGGGTATGACAGCTCCTAGCCAACAACCACGTAAGCAGCCAGGCTGCCCAACCCCAAGGAAGGTCCCTCTTTCCAAAAGCCCTGGGTAACCTAGATAACTGACCATCTGAGAGACTCTGCTTCTCCCTTCTTGCGTCCTGATTCCCACTCTCATGTTTCAAATTAGCCAATAAAGAGTGAACCCACCAAACCCTAGACGCCCACCAGGACGGTGACCAAGACAGAGCACCAGGCCCTCGTGCTCTTTCCTCTCTCCTGTGACCTGTGAGTAATAAATCCTGCTCCTTAAAGTTCTCTGATGGTTTTGCTGAAGTGTGTCCTATGATCATAAGAAGCACAGGATGGCCCAGCCAGAACACTATCCCACGTGGAGGAATGTCCGTGGGACTTGTACTGAGAAATAAGGCTGGGTGAGCGCCTCAGGCATTCCTAGTGAGAGTATCACTATCCACAGGCTGGGCCCACACAACAGCATGTGTATGTGTGTATGTGTGTGTCTGCACACACATTAAGTGTATACAATGCATACATATTATATATATATAACACTAGAGGCCTGGTGCACAAATTCGGGCACGGAGGTGGGGAGGATGGACTGCAGGAGGTTGGCCACAGGCTCCAAGGAGGGAGCCAGCCCTCGACCCCCCTGGGAAAGGGGCCGCATCTGCCGCCACCCACCCCCAGTTCCTCATCCCAGCCCGGGGTCCAAAGGCCCCAGCAGGGTCGGGAGAGGAGACAATAGTCACCGGATGCTGACACCTACATTGCCCCGCCACCATGCGGTTCCCTGCCTCCCACACCCCCCTCCTCCTTCCCTTGCTGCCACCACTGTGGGCAAATGGCCCCTGGGGAAGGGAGAAGACGGATGGGAGTGAGACAAACCCTTGTGTTGAGGGCTGACTTTCAATAGATCACAGAGGGAGCTGCTCTGCTACTACGAAACCCCAACCCAGAAGTAGGTCGTTGGAATGGTTTAGCACCAGGGGCAGATGCTAAACCATGGGGGGGTGGGGAGGGGAGGGGGAGGAACCGCGGTCCCTCAGCCGGCCCTAGGAGGTTGGCTGTGGGAGCGCACTGACCACCAGGGGGCAGCTCCTGCATTGAGTGTCTGCCCCCTGGTGGTCAGTGTGCATCATAGCAACTGGTGGACCAGTCGTTCCTGTCATAACAGTCGCTTACGCTTTTATACATATAGATTATAACATATATATATTAAGCTCATTGCTAGGCTTTCTAATCAAACACACTCATTTAACACTCCTGGAACCCTGAGTGCCTCAATAGCCCCACCTTCTCTCTTGGATACAGCTCATCTTACAGGGAACTCAAGCATGACAAAAGTAGAGAATTTTCTGGCAAGAGTTAGACAAAGTGACAGGTGGGACTCAGACAACCCAGCCTCTGGACTGTGGTCCTCCTGGGGACATGCCCCACTCAGGAGACCCCAGGCTCACCTGTCCTGAGACCGAAGTGGTCCCTGGGCTCTGTTCTCCTTGGGCCTTCACCAGGGCTTGGGGTCGGAGGGCCAGGACTCTTGCTGCTGGGAAGAGGGTCCCTCTCTGCATCACAAAGCTGGTATCAAGGTGGGGGTCCCAGCCTGGGGCATAGCTTCCTGTCTCCCTCTCCCCCATAAGCTTACCCTGCAGGAGTGGCTGCCAAAGCTCAGGCTCCAGCCTTGGGTCTTCCCCTTCTGAGCTGCTGAGGCTGGAGCTGGAGCTGGAGCCAGTGATGGTGCCGGGGCCGGGGCTGGGGCTAGGGCTGGGGCCGGGGCCAGGGCGGGCCAAGCATGTGAAGCGCAGGGGCCTCCCAGGCAAGATCCCCTTCAGAGAGTTCTCCAGGCAGTGAAGTGGGGAGGGCATGGTGGCTGTCCCTGTGCAAATGACAGAAGAACCTTCTGTCCATCAGCTTGACAGGTAGGAGGACCCTCTGCCTGAATGAACAGGCACACAGCCCAGTCAATGGCCCCAGACAAGCTCCAGTGGACCTGAACATCCTCTCTGCCATGACGGTGTACAGGAGTAAAGCCAGAGCCTGGCTAGGCCCCCAACCCCTGTGGAAATGCAGCTGGGTTACTTTCTGGAAGGCTCAAGTCACTGAAAGCCACTAGTAATCGGTTCCAGCCAGGCCCTGGGTCCTCCTACTCCACTCCCTCAGGACCAGTGTCCAACAGCAGAGACTCAGTTAAGCCCACAGGAGGCCACCCAAACCAGCTCTTGCCTGGTGGGAGTGTTAGACACACCATATTTATTCAAACAAGTCAGAGCCTACCAGCACTTCGGCAGGTCAAGAACAGAATTCTACTGCAAGTTAAATTAAGTGGCCACAGCAGCAGAGGGAGCCCCCTGCACTCACTCACATGCTCAGCTGGCAGCCTGGGGAATGAATGGGTGTCTGACAGGGAAGGAACAGAGGAACAGAGAGGGAAGGGAAATCTATTCCCTCATCAAAGACTTTGTTTGGAGCGAAAACATCCCAGGAAGTGCTGAGGGCAGATGTCAGCTCACCGTCCTGGAGCCACCTCCATGGTCCTGGCCTGGTGGCCACGTGGTCTTTGAGCCCTCGCTGGCAGCAGGCAGAGACACTGGTAGAGGTGAGTGCCTGTGGGCTGGCTGGCCGCAGGCTCCTGGTGGGCACGTCCCCCCTGAGGTGGACTGGTTCACACACCTCTCTCCTCAGTCCTGTTTTAATGAGAGGCCCAGAGGCCTGTCTGCCCCAGGGCTCTGTGTTGGCACCAAGGAAAGGAAGTTAGTGGACAGAAAACTCTGTCATCGTTGTATTCTCAGGCACACGTGCTCCAGGTGTGGAACACACACCAGCCCTGCAGATGTTCCCAGGGGTGGCTAAATCCTCTGGGATCTCTTCAGACCCAGCTACATGGACTCCTGGGAGCCCCACAGCCCAGTGACTATGCCGGACACCAAGCACATGGGGCCAGAACAGCCACAATCGAAAGACACTCCTCCACGGCCAAGGCCCGGCTCAGGCCTGAACTCAGCAGCAGAGAGCCCTGCCCTGACTGCACCCGCCATGGCCTCACATTAGCATCTGCCCAGGTCATTCCCAGAGAGTCTTTTCTTTTTAAAAAAATATTTTTATTGACTTCAGAGAGGAAGGGAGAGGGAGAGATAGAAACATCAATGATGAGAGAGAATCATTGATCGGCTGCCTCCTGCATGCCCCTTTGACCGAGATCAAACCTAGGACCCTTCAGTCCGCAGGCCGACGCTTTATCCATTGAGCCAAACTGGCTAGGGCCAGAGTGTCTTTTCATCTCAGGGGTGGATGTGGCCCTTTTCCTACTCCTAGACCCCCTGACAACCATGCTTTACCTTCCTTGTCTGCCATCCAGTTCTTGGGCTCCACTCTCTGTGGTTCTCTGTCTCCTGCCGAGGACCAGGACCAGGTAGGCTGTGACCTGGGCACAGATATCTCTCTGAGACAATTCTCCAGGCCCTGGAGTGGGGCACTACGGACTGGAATTCCTGTGAAAACCCAACATTTGTAGTGTCAGACAGTCAGAGCTCAGTCTCTGCGAATCCCGGGGACCTTGCCTGCACCCTGTGTCCAGGGCAGCTGAGCCCAGGGGAGGAGGCACAGAGCACTGGACCTGTCATGGCAGTGCAGGGTACCTGAACTAAGACCTGGCCCCAAGCATGTGTCAGTCCAGGCTCTGGGTGGCCCTGCTCAGGGTGGACCAATGTGTCTTAGCCGCCTATTTGGAAGTCAGGTCAGTGGGTTGTGATAAGGGCACCCCAGGTTTGCTGCCAGCATGGGTACGGGGACCTGACTAGGATATGTTGGACACCACAGTGGGCTGGGACGCCTCCTACCCTTTCCTGGGGTTGATTCCGAGCCTTAGGCCAGCCAGCTCACCTTTTCCAGGCCTACGTCCCTGGCTGCCCTCAGAGATCTGGAAATCCAGGTCCCCATCAGTACTGCTGGATGAGGAGAAGCTGGTAGGGGTGCTGTGGGGACCTGGGGCGAGGGCAGGACCATCTCTGACGAAGCCCTGCAGGCCCAGAGCCGGAAGAGGCCCCACAGTCAGTCCTGCAGGAAACAGCACAGCTGGCAACACGGGAAAGCCACTAGGAAGTGGTCCCTGGGCCTGAGCTGTGGGAAGACACCCAGGAGCCCTGCCCCAAGGATCTTCCACTGTGGCCTCTCTTTGGTTAGGGAGCTCACACCACTGATTAAAATACCACAGCTTGTTAACCCACATGACCCCAGCCATTGGTCTCATGGGGCTAGAGTAAGTAAGAGCTCTTAGAGAAGGCAGTGGGCAGGAACAGTTTAACTGACTTCCATCCAATTCAGGAGCTGTTTGGGGGCAGGCATGAAAGGGGGTGGGGGTGGGTGGGAGGGGAGAAGGGCTTGCACTTTACGAGACCCAGAGAACATAACAGTGTCCTCAGCAGCCCCCCACCCCCACCCCTGTGCGTGTGCAGGGACGAACACCATCGCCAGGGCATGGCCAAGTCTACCTTGACTGTGTGATCCTCGGGGGCTCAGCTCAGGCCTTTGAGACCCAGGGTCTCCTGGATGGGGGTTCTGGAACCAAGAGGTGGCCAGCGGCGGCTGGGGAGGTAACGACCCACTCAGGGGAATGCCCTTCAGACAGGCCTCCAGGGCTTCCAGAGGTGAGCTCGAGGCACTGCTGGCTGGGACAGGGGAGATGGCCCTATCACCATCTCTGGCAGGGCCCCTCCCCGCCCACTTTTGCTGGGGTGAGAAGTCCTGCACCAGGTATGGGAACCTGTCAGGCAGGACACCCTCCTGTGGGGGACTTAGATCTGCTCTGTTCATATGGGGGATGACACAGACTGTCCCAAAGGCTCTGGGGCAGGTGGTAGACCCACATGTATGAGTAGCCAGCTCCCTGACAGTCAGGAAATCTCTGCAAGTGAAGTTCCTTAAAAGGGAGGGCTCCTGGGCAAGGCTGGATTAAGGAGGGAGTGGGTAAGAGAGGGCATTAGTTGCTTGAGGACAGTGGGCTCTTCCCCTGTGCATGGGCATAACTTTATTGGGGGCTGAGAACCCTATCAGGACTCAAGCAAATGACCCAGGCCTCACCTTGCACTGTGGGGCCCCATCTGAGTACTTGGTCCCCACTGGTGTCTCCATCACCCCCGGGACTGCTGGTGGCAGAGGGTCTGTGGGTCCGCTTGCGGAGCCGACAGGATGCAGGCACTGGAGGGCTCTGGGCCCAGCCATCCTCCATCTTCACAGAGAGCACATGGCCAGCGCCAGCACCGGAGCAGGACGGAAGAGTCTGCAGGGGTTTGGGCCCTGCGGGAAGCCCTCCATGAGGTCTCATGGGTTAGGACAGGGCTTCCAAGGCCCCTGGTCTCCACAGCAGTCTCCCCTCTGAGGTAGTCACACTCAGTCACCAGCAGATGGACCAACTCACACTTCCTGTCCTGCCACCAGCCTCTCCTCACCCCCCTGCCCCCCCAGAGGGGCACCTCCAGAGGTTTCCTCAGAGGAGCCAGGTCAGTTCTCCCCAGGAAGTACCACCTATCAGAGTCTTTCCTCCAAGGCTAGCACACCTGTCTCAATTAGACTTTCTCAACGTCCTAAGAAGCTGCTGAGCACAGGAGAGCTGAGAGTGTGGAAATACTATCCCAGCCTACAAGGACATGATGAGAACTCCCACATCCAAATTATGCCCCAAATGTCTGCTGGGCTGAGCTCTGTCTTCTGTTCTCAGTCTGCCTCCCCTACTCCATCCCTTCCTTCCTTCTGAAATTCCTGGCTCCTACTCTAAGAGCCGATCTGGACTGATGAAGCACCTCCTGCATGACTAGCTCCATTTATGGTGACAATTCCCAACATCTGGCCACTCCAACCAACACACAGAAACATGGCCTGAGTGTCTTACTATGGAGGGTCACCCACGGCCCTGCCTAGAGCAGAGGAAGGAATGGATGACGTCCAAGGCCCGCCCAGCCCAGCCAGTGCCTTTACCTCCAGAATTCCTTTTCCAGGCCCCCGGATCCTCCTGCAGCCGTGGTTCCCCTGCTCCTGAAGGGCTGGGATGTGTGTCCTGGGCCATTGGGATCTCCTTCAGACACTTCAGCAGCCCCTGGAGGGGACAATCCCCAGACGCTGCCTCTGTTTTCACTACAGGAAAAAGCAACACATTTCCACCCTGAGCCCAGTGTCCTCAGTCTTTGTGAAAACAACAGATGGACAATCCAGGTAAGTAGGTAAAAGAGTTCAGGGCCAGAAATATGGAGGTGTGGGTCATCTGTAACTCATTCGGTCTTGCACAGGCCACTGTCATCTTGGTGGCAGGTTTAAAATATCTGTCTCCATACCTCCCAGAATTGGACAGAGAAGAGAAGGAAAGATAAAGGCAGAGCACACGGTGTGACTCTGAACACAAATGGAGGAGTGGGCTGATGGGTCACTGCTTGTGGACAGTCTCTGGGCCGTGAACAGGACTTACACTGAGGAGGCCAAGCCTTTCACGCACGCACGCACGCACGCACACGCACATTACTGTACCTAAGCCTCACACAGCCCTCTTAGATGGAAACAATGACCCTCTTCTACAGATGGGGAAACTAAGGCTCAAGGCTTCAGGAGTCTTCAGTCTGCACAGTTAACATGTCAGACCCCAGGACAGGCGTTCCTGGCTCCACCATGCTGCCCTGATCCCCCAATTCCATGGTAAGTGTTCAACTCACTCAGCACCTCCTCCTCTGACATCCCACAAGTGGGCGAGTAAAGAACACAAAAGAATCCAGGGTCTGCTTTGAGTTGTCTTCTACTAGCTGCCTACATGCTATTCTAAGAAAGCCACCTGGCTCGCCGAAACCGGTTTGGTTCAGTGGATAGAGCGTCGGCCTGCGGACTGAAGGGTCCCGGGTTTGATTCCAGTCAAGGGCATGTACCTTGGTTGTGGGCACATCCCCATTGGGAGGTGTGCAGGAGGCAGCTGATCGACGTTTCTCTCTCATCGATGTTTCTCGCTCTCTATCCCTCTCCCTTCCTCTCTGTAAAATATCAATAAAATATATAAAAAAAAAAAGAAAGAAAGAAAGAAAGAAAGAAAGAAAGAAAGAAAGAAAGAAAGAAAGAAAGAAAGCCACTTGGCTCCAGAAATATGAGCCTGATGATATGGAGCAGCCAAGTCGAGAATGATCCTTCGGGAAGACACTCGATTTAAAGGGAAATAGCTCTAGAAAGCCAATTCGAGTTTTAGGGGCTTCAGAAACCTTGGCCTGAGACAGGTCCATAGGACTCACCTTCCCAGGGTGGGTTCCCAGGTCCCAGCTCCACCCGGGTTAGTCGTGACATGCCCAGGCCTGGGGCAGGAGGTGGTAAGCTCGAGGATGCCTCAGGGTGCTGGGGCCCAGGCACAAGGATTTCCTTCAGGCAGTTGATGAGGCCTTGCAAGGGGCTGCTCCCAGGAGAGGTTCCTGTGGGACCTGAAAGATTGGCCAAGGTCAGTGCAGCCCTGATGGTGGCAGCTGTGAGATGACAGGGCATCTGAGATCTCCCACCTGTGAGAATGGGATGGCCCCTGCTCTGTTGGGTTGTCTAGAGGCTGAGAGGGGAGATAACATGCCTCCATTTCCCTATCCCACTCAGCTCTAGGATAGACCCCACTCTCAGGAAAGCCAGCCTCTCACCTGCTCCTGAAGTCCCTCTCTGCTGTTTTCTGTGGCTCTTCCTTCTGCTGGGGCTACAGGCAAGAGGACTGCACTTCCCACCTGGGGCTCCATGGCCTTCCTTCTCCGTAGGCCCCTGGGTGTCTGCAGTTTCTGTAAGCAAGAGAGACAGGAAGGCCTTTCTAGCGCTGGCTCCTGACCCCAGGGAATTGCTCAGATCAGGTAACCACAGAGGGAGAGGCCTCTCGAGCCCCCAAATTCCCAGGGGGCAACCTGAACTAGTCGTAGAGCCAGCTCCTGCAAGGCTTGTCCCCGAGGTCTTGCCTGGGGAAGACCTCTGTTTCCTCCTGGTATGATTGTAAATACCAAGACTGTTCACTCCAAATGCCTGGGACTCTCCCCTAACTCCAGCTTCTGACTTTGGCTCAGCAAGTGACATCAGCAATCTCAACATACAGGCCCTCATTCTGCACTCATGCTTGTCAACTGTGGAGACTTGGAACCCCAGAGCAAATCTGCCAGGTGACACTTGAATCCACGGGCCCCTAAAACTCGAATTGGCTTTCTAGAGCTATTTCCCTTTAAATCGAGTGTCTTCCTGAAGGATCATTCTCGATTTGGCTGGTCCATATCATCAGGCTCATATTTCTGGAGCCAGGTGGCTTTCTTAGAATAGCATGTAGGCAGCTAGTAGAAGAAAACTTAAAATTAATTTTATTCCATATTAATTTAAAATATTTTTAATAAAAACAGATATTCAGACAAATGTAAAATTTGCAAGAATTTAAAAAAATGAAGTGAGATTCCCCCAGAGAAATTCTGATGACTACCCTTGCCCTCCTCTACTCTTAGGGTTGCCTTAATGAGAAGGTCTGAGAATCAGATCAGGTGTGCAGCTATGTTACTGCTGATAGGCTTGTATGTCAGCAACTGCCCCCACTTACGTGCATGAGCAGTGTGAGCACACAGTACTCCATGAGCAGGGCTGGGTGACCGGCCACCTAGGTACTGAGCATCACACCTCCTCTTTGGTTCACAGACAGAGGCTGAGCACTTGTCCTGCTCTCCAGGGAGCTTGTCCCCATTTAGCAACAAGGGAAACCAAGTCTTAGAGAAATGAACAGGGCATGGGGTTCGGTTCTCCTGAATCCATAGTTGGAACCTGCCCCCACTGGGTCACACTCACTGATGGGGAGGGGGCTTCCCTTCCTCCTGGCTCCGGGTGAACTGCTGGACGATGAGCTACTGCTGGGCTGGTGGACAGGCGTGTCTGGAAGGCAGTTGGGCAGGCCTTGGAGAGGGCAAGTTGCCACCATCACAGCTGCTGTCGGAAGGAGGAAGAGGACACTGGAAGCTGAGATTTAAGCCCAGTAGGTAAAGTGTTCCATTTCGGCCCTTCCTTGTCGTGTTCCACTAACAGGACATCTGTAAGTTCTGCCTTGTCACTCCTGAGCTCTAAAATGTCGACTCACAGTCACAGTCTTGTTCTGATTAGATCCCTCCCACCCCCACTTTCTATTTCAGTTGCCATCAACAGAGCAGACTCAAAGGAACCCTATAGGCTCCGGCTGATGGGGACAGACCCCCTGAGGAGGTAAGGCCTAAGCTGAGAAGGGCCAGTGAGAAGGAGAGACTGGTGAGGTGGGAAGAGCACAGGCTAGAAGGGGGACCTTTGTCCCCACTGGCCATTCAAACAAGCTACTGCTTAGCCTTCCTCACCTTAGAACAGGGACTGGCCTCACCTGCCATGCAGGGTACAACGTGACGTGGCCACAAGGATGTGGATGAAGCCGTATAGAAACCACTGTGAGAAAAGTCAGAAGCTGCTGTTTCATCAACTATCATGTCTCTGAGGCAGGCACACTGCCAGGGCATTCATGAAATGGGAAGATTCCACCTAGGGTCTGGCAGCAGCTAGGGAGGCACACAGCACACACATGGCACTGCTCACAGCTTAAACTTCACCTTGTGGAGTACAAAGGCTGCCCTGCTGTCCGAATTACCTTCGGGGTTCGCCTGTTCCCCATCCAGGCCGGCTCTCCCGCTCTCGGGGCCGATTTCCCCAAACAGGAACCCCGGAATCTCCTTCACCAGCTGCACCAGGGCGGTGAGGTGCAGGCTGTGCTGGGGTGCTCCTCCTGCTGGAGAGGCCACAGTGAATCCCCACTCCCTACGTCAGCTCAGCACTCACGCTTCTGTGCGCGTTTCATGTGGTCCCTCAACCACATAAGGAGCGGCAAAGGAGAGACCGGTGGCTATGAGATAAAGAGGACCAGGGCTCAGGCTGGTGACCTGCCCATGCACACAACCAGGACTGGGAGCTGGGACCCCGGGTAACTGGCCTCTTCTATATGCTGTCTTCATTACCTGTTACTCCTCCGAGGGGAACGCCAAGGCTTGCATCCCCATCCCCTCTCACCATTGGAGCCCTCTGCCTTTCCTGGTATCCCCCCTAAATCTCCCGGCCTTGCCCAGGCTGGATTTCTGGATGCCAGCCCTGTGGCAGCACCTTCAGGAATTTTAGGTAGGCTCTGCATGGGTGGTGCCAGGAAGGGGGCCCACAGAGGTGATGCACTCCAAGGGCGACCCCAGGTTTTTTCTGAGTAGGTCACTCAATGAGCAAGTGTTCCAAGCTCCCAGCCCAGAGGGACGAGGGGTGAAAGGTCAAGGTGGGGAGGAGAGGACTGATGTCACAGTGTCTCATGAGAAGTAGAGATGGGAGCTAAGGACCACATGGTGGGCGGGACAAGAGTGAGTCCACTTGGGTCCAAGCTGCCCAAGAGGACCAGGATACCCAAAGGGGCCTGGCCTGCGTCTACCAAGATTACTCACCTAGGGCACCTCCCTTAGGAGGCTCCTGTTCCCCACCAGCTTTGCTCCAGCTCATGGCTCCTCCAGGCTCCGAGGGAGACAGGAAGGCAGAGAGGGGGAGCAGGTCAGCTGTCCCTGAGAAAGAAGAGGGACAGTTCCCCTGGAATGGAAGCTTGCCTTTGCCCCCTAAGCCCAAGCATGCAGGTGTCACTGATGCCCGTACATCCATGCATCTGTTTACCCATGTGTTCATGTGACCACCCAAACCCCAAGAACCAAAGAGTGTTAGACTTACGAAACCACCTTGCTCAGTGTTTTGCCGGCCTTTTAGCACCCCCACCAAAGCATACCCAGAACCCTAGTGTAGTCCACAGAAGCAACAATGGCGTAAAATATCAGTGAGGCCCCCAGCTCAGCTGAGGCTCTCAGAACACCACCTCAAACAGTGTTTCTTTTGTAAAGGAAGATTAAGGCCTCGGCCTGGGGTGCTGGATCTAGCCCCCCTTCCACTTTCAGCTCAGGCTCTTGCTGCACCTCCCCAGAAAGGCCCCAGGGCACTGCCAGCTCCTTACCCAGGGAGACCAGCGCCTGGTAGTTCTCCTGCATCACATCCCTGTAGAGTTCCCTCTGCCTCTCCCCAAGGAGCTGCCACTCCTCCTCAGAGAACCGCACAGCCAGGTCCTGGAAGGCGATGGGCACCTGTGGGCACAATCTTGGGGGAGTTGGCTGGTTCCATCCCATCAAGGTCAGGTACACACAAAGGAGTGGGGAGCAGCAAGCATGTGGTGGGCATCTGACACACGGGAGCAGGCAAAGGAGCAACAGCAATCAGATGGGAGTCGACTGTGTCCCCAAAATGCTCTGCTGTGAATGTGGCCTTATTTGGAAAAAGGGTCATTACAGATGTAATTAGTTAAATTAAGGTCATACTGGATTAAGTTAGGACCTTAACCCAGTATGACTGGCATCCTTATAAGAAGAGAGACACAAGAGAAGGCCATGTGACAACAGAGGCAGAGATTGGATTGATGCAACCACAAGCCAAGGAACGCCTGGGGCCACCAGAAGCTGGGCAACTGAATCCTCAAAAAGCAAAACTGTGGATAACGGGAAATTACTATATATTAATGTAGATCAGTAGTTTTATTGCTAGCTTTACCCAGTGGCCAAATAAGTTTCTACTGAATGAGTACAAAAAAAGGTTTTACATAAATGTTAAAGGCACGCTTTAAAATTAAATACTCATTGCATTTTGAAGTTATTTATTACATGTTCTTACAAGCTAATATCTTTTCAAAGTATGATACTTTGTAAAACTGTGTAATATGAAGTGAGAATTCTCGTGATCCATCTGCAATGTGTTAAGGAACTGGCCTATTTGATTGATCTACTTGTCCTCTGTGAGTTTGGTTAGTAAAAGCCAATTCCCCTGAGAACCATATCCTAGGTGTGTAATGATCAACATCAGGCTCTGCCCCTGCAAAACAAGTTCCACCCAGACACACCGTCCGGAGGCCAGTAAGAAGAATCAAGTCAGGACGGCCTTGGATGCTCATTTCTTCTCCAACTTCTGGTAGCTCAACACAGAGCTGACTCAGCAAGTCTCAACATGCTGATAGCATGGACATATTGAGTTATGGAGGGTCCACCTTTCTAACAAGGCCACTCCCTGGACAAGAGATATTAGCTGACCTGGGCTCCTCTCTAGGTAACACATGCCATGCTGTGAACAGCGGCCAGCCTGGACACCTCCTATCTGATGATAAGAGCTGGGGATTGTGGGCATGTACGACTTCCCCGACACACCCATCTCCATGTACCAGGTGCCCCAGCCACCCAGCCAGCCTCTCTGCTCCATCTGCCTCTTTCTGCAGCCCTCTCTAACTTTAACACCACACACTAAAGTCACCCTGCTGGCTGCTAAGTGACATATGTCACAGAGGCTCTGTTCTCGAGGGGCTCACAGATCAGCAGAGGTATGATCCTTACATGTTTCGGAGTATTTCAGATCTCCTGTTTGATACAAAACAGCCCTATGCTGGTGACACTTATCCTGTGTGAGGGGCAGAGGTTCCAAAGTGAGGAGGAGTGAAGCAGCATGCAGAGTGAATAGACAGCTTCAAGGCCAAGTCTAGGGCTCAGGTCTTTGGACTGAAATTTTGGTGTCCCTTCCCTGTGCCTGACTGTGACTACATCCTATATAATAAAAGCATAGTATGCAAATTGTGTCCCCTCGACCAGAAGGTCATCCGGGAGTTCGACTAGGGGGTGGGGCTGGCCGAGGAAAGGGAGGGAGGCCCCAGGTGGCAGCAGCAGGAGGCCCGGGGCCGGTGGCAGCCCCTAGGGACCTTACCAGTGCACGAATTTACTGATCTTATTATTATTAGTCCAATAATAATAAGATCAGTAAACCTTAAGAAACTAAGCATCTAGCATCCAATTTTTAAAATTATTATTACCCAGAAAAGTCTGTAGGGATAGACATGGGGGTATCTGTATCAGACAGTCCCATTCCCAGTAAACTCGTAATAAAAGCTGAACATTGAAACAGATTTGTTCAAGTCGGTGATGGGGAAAGGGTACGAGTCCTGACTACAACAAATGCTCCTGTAGCCACTGCTAAATGGCATGACCCGGCTGGAGGGGGGAACGGGTGTGTAAGGCCCGAGCAGAGCCAAGCGGTAGTTCTGCCAGAGAGCTAGTTCAAGCCAGCAGACAGCATCTGTTTAGTAAACCAGGTGGAAAATACTCTGTATCCTCAGCTTCTCCCATCAGAAGCTCTTACAACATAACAACTGACAAAACAAAAGGGCTTTGAGGTTCAAAGGATATGCTTCAGTTTCCTTTTAATCAGGGCTGATTTCCCAACTCATCCTAGATCTACTAAATCATGATTTAGTGCTTTCAGGGTTCAGAAATCAACATTTTTCAAATATCCCAGGGGATTCTGACATGCAGTCCAGCCACAGGATGGAACCTGCCTGGTCCCCTGAATATGAAACTATGCTGGTAAACAGGCCCCCCCCCCCACCCCCCGCCCGGCCCCTTCCTCCTCCTCAGGCACCAGCTGTCCAAGGTAGCATGTTTGTGAACTAGAAATCACAGACAACTGCTGTGGACCTTTAAGGAGCAGTGAACATTTCATGCCAATTTCCACCCAAAACTGGGTGGTTCATCAATTTCTACTTCAGTACCTTCACATTCCCAACAGCTGGTCCTATTCCTGGCCTGATCTGGCAGTTAAGAAGTTCTGGACATAGACAGGGTAGAGCATGGGGGTTAGGGCTTGATCAGGCTGCTGGCATTCCAATCCCTGCTTTGCTTCATATTAGCTATGGCACCTCACCAAATTCATCTATAAGACTGGGATCATAACAACCTACGTTGTAGGGATGCTGTGAAGACTAAATAGATTGATACAGGAAAAGTGCCCAGAACAAATGCTGAAACATTTAAGTGCTATGAGTAGTGTTACTGCAACCAAATCTGCCTGCATAACACCCACATGCAGGTCACAACCTGCCATCTCCAGCTACACAGAATGAACGGACTCTTCCACACACTCCAAGTGCCTGTTTATCTCCTGGCTAATATACCCAGCTCTTCTAGACAGCTGGAAGACATGGTTCCCAGGCCTTTCACCACCCAGCCTCAAAACAAACTCTTCTATGACTAAGTTCTTACAAAATAGGAATGAAACTGACTGTGGCCAGGGTAGGCAGTCCCATCAGTGGCTTCCCCCTGCCCAAAAAAGCAGAGGAAGAGTGAGGAGTGTGTGTATGTGAGGGAGTAAGCAAGAATGAGTGTGGAGCCCTGGCCAGTTTGGTTCAGTGGACAGAGCATCGGCCTGAGGATGAAGGGTCCCGGGTTCGAATCGGGTCAAGGGCACATGCCTGGGTCACCGGCTTGATCTCCACTAGGGGGCGAGCGGGAGGCAGCCCATCGTGATTCTCTCTCATCAATGTTTCTACCTCTCTCCCTTCCTCTCTGAAATCGATAAAAATATATTAAAAAAAAAAAAAAAGAATGAGTGTGAAAATGTGCAGGCCACAAATACTCACCTTCAGGAGAGGGAAACCCACCTCTGGCTTACAATCTGGACCCACCTCCCTCCTCGGGTCCTATGTCATCCCCTTTGTGGCTCTCAGACCACCATCCTCCCTCAACCAATGGGAGAAAAGCTTTCTCGGCTCATCCAGGATTGCTGTAACTAAGCAGCCTACTAGCACACTGCTGCCATGCTGGTCCTCCTGAAACACTCCTTCCATGGTGTTACTAGCCCAGCATGAAAACTGCAGGGTTAATACCCATCAGACTCATCCATCTTTCACTGTGCTTCTCAGCCTGACCCATTCTCCCAGAATGCCTCAGGCTTGGGCTCCCAGATCAGACCCTGCACCCTGCTGCCCCTCACCTGTAGGCTGGCCTCACAGGCCCCTGGGCTTTGGGGATTGGCACTGGACAGGAAGACAGGAGGCTCACCCTGTTCCTCTCCATCTGACTGTGTCCTATTCCTCCCCAAGGCCACTACTGGCCACCATCTCTATGAAGCTACACAGTGTAAGCACACACACACATCCCAGAACATCAGATCTGAAAGATCAATGGTCCAACCCCTCATTTTATAGAAGAGGAAAGTCTGGAATGAGGAGGCCCTAGAATGGGCCAGTGGGCATATCTGAGTAAGAGTGCTACTAACTAGACAGCCAGAACTGGCAAGAGAGGCTGCCCCTGCTCCCATACGTCCAATAGGCCTGGCTGATCCTTCCTACCAAGAGCTAGTGGGGCATTAATGACACCAAGGTCCTGGCACAGTGACTGCTCTGCCTGGACACAGCCTGCTCCAGACCCAATCCCCACCCCACCCCACCCCACCCCACCCCACCCCACCCCACCCCAACAATGAAGTCTACAGTTGTTTGAGACTGGTCCAAGCTCATGAGCCATCCCAATTACAGAACTAACTCCAAAAGACCCCTAAGAACGTATGGCGACTCCCCACCGGTATCACGTTTTCCAAGTACCTGCACACACTCGTCCGCACTGTACACAGGCTCTGCACACACTCGTCCGCACTGTACACAGGCTCTCCCCGGCGCTATACACCTTACTTAGAGGATAAAACCTGGGGGTGGTGGGCATGAACCTAGTTTCATGTCTCCCCCGCCCCACCCCAAGGCAGATGGGGGGCTGGGAGAGGTGTGTGTCCAACCCTATCAAGAATAAAAGTATCAGATTTATTAATTCCCCTGAGGCCTTCACGTCTACCGCTCCCAGGATAACATAATTAATTAAAACTAGCCAATCCGAGGGAGAGCGATGGTTAACCCAAAGGGCCGACTTGGCAAAGGGGGAGAGAAGCCCTTGTACGAGTATACTGAAGGCGGGGAGTGGGTTGGGGTGGCCTGAGGAGGGATACAGCGCACCCAAACCTGCGCACAGGGCCCGAGCGGCCCGTACAGCCCGATCCCAAAGTTGGAGGGTCCCAGGCTCTCCCCCCGCCCCGGGGGCCGCGCCCTGCCGCGGCAGCCGACCTGCTCAGGCGTGCGTCAGTCCGTCCGTCCGTCCTCCCCGCGGGGTCCCCGCGCGCCTTACCTGGTGCGCCATCCTGGCCGTAGCCCCCGCTCCAGCTTCCGGCCGCGGTCCCCGGCGCCCGCTCCCCCCGCCCGTAGGTTGCGGCGCGACTCTCTGCGACACGGGCGGCCGAAGTCCAGGGGTCGGCGCGGGAGAAGGCGGGACCGGGCGGGGCGGACCCGAGGGAGGGGCGGGAGAGGGCGCGCCCGGCTGGCCCTAAGCCTCGCTTCCCAGGAGGGGTGGTCCCACTTCCGCCCGGAGACCCCGGCCTCGGCGGCTTGCGGGGCGCAGGCGCGAACTACACTTCCCAGAGGGCGCCGCGGCCCGGGCGGCCTGGTTGAACCCCTCACTGCCGCACCCCGGACCCCGCGAAGCTGCCAGGAGGGTCTGGGCGCTTGGACCCGCCTGGTGGCCAGTTTATGGTGGGCTTGCCCGCGTGTACGCATCCATCCGTCCGTCCATCCATCCATTCTTGCATCCAACATTTACTGAGCGCATCCTCTGTGCCAGGTGAGGACGCTCGGATGAAACGTGACCCGCCTCTCCCAGAGGGCCCATCTCTTAAACCGACCTTGGCCGAGGCCCCCCGGGGCGGCGTTGGGGGTGGGGGGGGTGGGGAGGGGGAGCGGGTCCTAAAGGGGTGAAGAGGGGCTGCGGGCCGGCGGCGCAGGATGCGGTCGTAGGTGGGCGGTAGTGGCTGCCAGACCTTGGCGCATCCTCACCCGTCGCCCAGCTCCCTCGCTCACCACAGCATTGACCGCGCGTCATAATATCTTGGGTGACTATTTTCTGGATAGGACTGAGTGAGGGAGATGGATTGGAGACAGTGGTGTGCTTGAGCTGGCTTGCACCGGAGAGTCACTTGGGAGCATTATCTTCCCAACTCCATATTCAGTGACTTTATGGTTTGTAGCTTAAAATTGGCCATGGTAGGATTATTTACACCATGAAATTGGGAAAGATTAAACATCAGCAATGCCCGTCCCCCAAGAGCTGGTTGTTAAACATTTACCAGCACACCACTGATTTGGGGCAATGAAAACATGTGGAAATGGGGATAAAATAGCTATTTCACAAACAGTTTTTTAAACAACAACTTCATTTTAACCTTGGGGGAAAAAATATAGAAAAAGTGAACCTGCCCTAGTCGGTTGCTCAGTGGTTAGAGCGTCAGCCTGCAGACGGAAGAGTCCTGGTTCTATTTCAGTCATGGGCACGTACCTCGGTTGCAGGCTCCTCCCCAGCCCGGTCTCTGGTCAGGGCTTGTGCAGGACAACCAATCCACATCGATATTTCTCTCTGTCTTTCCCTCTTTCTTCCACGCTTTCTTAAAAAATCAATGGAAAAATATCCTCGGGTGAGGATTAAGAGGAAGAAAAAGTGAGCCTAACCTAGCCTATGACGAACAAGACCTGTGATAAGTGAAATAAAAAGTCAGAGTTGGAGCAGCCTATCATTCTTGGACTGTGGTGTTCAATGACAGGGTTTTAAGTTACCCCTGACTTTTTTCCAGATTTGAGAGGGCTCAGTATCCTAAGGCTGGACTAGGGAAAGATGTTAAATCTTCAACATCAGCTCTAGTGAGCAAAAGTGAGAGCTAGTAGGGGGTATCTGAATTTGAACCAGGGACCTCTTGGTCTGCAGTCAAATACTCTACACTTGAGCTACAGACATACTCCTAAGTCATTTGTCAGCAAACTCATTAGTCAACAGAGTGGCAAACCGTGGCTCGCGAGCCGCGGTTTGCCGACCACTGACCTAAGTAATACCTTCCACCTATGTAGTCATGCCCAATATTCCTATAAAATTTTGCCACCAGAGTTCACTCAGGTTGGGCCTCCTGAAAGCTACCAAGCCTGCCTCACTGCAATTTATCTTCCGGATACAAAGCAAGCACCAGGTTCCCCTTGCTGTAGCCGCCTGCCTGCCCTTTCTGGAAAAGCACTGACAATTATAGCTGGAAGGGGCATGTCCTCAGGTTTCCTGTACTCAGGAATCATATTGGGAACTTGTCAAACATGATCTGGGGTTAGGAACAAGCTCCTTATGGAGGGTCAGGAAACCCCACTTTGAGAAACACCTGTCATGGATCTACCTCTGCTTCCTTTTTCGTCACCTGCTGGAAGACTCCAGTACTGAAATACCCAAGTAGGGGATAGGCTGAGAATTCTAGCACCAGTCTCAGGACTAGCCAGGGCTGGTGGGGAGAGCCAGGATTGAAACCAAGGACCACAGTCAACTGCTCATACTCTGAACTCTGCTGTAGACGAGTGGTCCTTAATTTTATGGTACATCAGAACCCTAACATTCATCTGGAGGGCTTACTAAAACAAAGATGACAGTCCCATCCTAAAAGGTTCTGATGAACAAGTTTTCAGGTAATGCTGATACTGCTGGTCTGGGGCCATACTTTGAGAGCTACTGCTCTAGACCTTCACACACCTGAGACCAGACACTTTCACACTGGCAGCCCCACCGAAGGTGCCTGTTCACCATTGTCCCTTCTGCATACCCTGGCTCCACCAAAGGCCAGTGCCTGCCTGGGATCATGGAGGTGGTTTCTTTGTCCTCAGTTAGTCCTCTTTCCATTTTATCATTTAGGAAGCTAAAACTCAAGAAGCCTTTTGCCTGCTCCCCAATATGGAAAAACTTTGTTCATGTGAGTCAAGGGGATCCATGGACCTTTTCCATCTAGAGCTGCCCAATGTAAATTGAAAAGCCCAGTTTATCTCAGAAAACTACAGCTTGGAGGGTTTATATTGTTATTCCAATGTTACAGGTAGGGAAACAGAAGACTAGAGGGCATCTTTGTCCCCACAAAGGAGAGTATCCAGGTTGGAACATGTTTTCCTTCAGAGATGCATTTGAATATCCTTGGTTTTTGGAGGTTTCTTAGAGCTTCTATTCAACTTCCTTTTCTTAAGGTCTGCTGGGCACTGTGGGGCACTGAGCAGAAGCTGAGATTCAGTGCAGTCTGAGATTAAGTGGGCACAGGCTCATGAAACAGACATCTTTGAGCATTTACCACGAGCTAGAAGCTGCACTGTGTTGTGAAGATACAGGGTGAATAATATCAGCTCTGCCCATAGCATCTTACAGCCTAGTAGGCAGACAAACCAGTAGACAACTAACTTCTGTCTGATGTGTTGGGGGGCTTGCTGGAGCACAAAGGAAAGGTGAGGGACAGGTGAGCTGAGGCTGAAGGAGTGGGCCTGGCTGGAGGGGGATCACTCCAGAGGAGGGATGAGTATGAGAGGGAACAGGGATGGGGGAGAACAGAGCTTGGCCAGGTGTTAGGAGTGTTGACCAAGACATCTATATACAGGACACAGGGCCTGGCCTGGGGTGACTGATCAGATGTGAGAGTAAGGGCGGGCTGCATTCACTCTCAGGTGTCTGGCTTGGGGATTTGGAGAGCTGACAGTACCACTCACTGACACAAAGGAGGAGGAGGAGGAGAGTGTGGGTGTGGAACCGTGGTGGCTAGGGGATATATAGTCATGGCCATCACAGAGGGACTAACTGAAGCAGTGAGTGTGGATCATCCCACAAAGTGAAATTAACCCAGGGAAATCACAGTGGGAAATGATAGCAAAGTAACTGGTAACATACCTGGCACACAGTATTGCCTCGTAAAGTTAGTTTTCACCTATTCCTCTTTCACATTCCTGTACAGAAGTGAAAGTCATCAGTGTTTTCTAGAACTTACCTGGGAGGAAATACTGAATCGAGGGGACCCAGATGTGCAGTCACTGAAGGGAGAAGTGTTATAGTGGAGCAGGGAGAAATCTCCAGCAACACCACTAGGTGCCGGACCATCCAGTTCCCTGCACCAGCCTCCAAATTCACCCATAACCTTCTCCCTTCACCCCTCACTCTCACACAGAGGAAGCACCTGACTTTGCCTTTTACTTCAAAAAACCCAGAGCCTATGGCCCTTACCTCGTTCATTTTTGTAACTAACGCTCAAGTATTTCTCACGCACCAGGCTGTGCTATACACTGGGATAGAACAATAAAGAAATTAACCCCTACCCTTGGCCTCAGCTTCCTCAATGCCCCACATTCCCAAAGGTTTCCATGGCTTTACCCATCCACGCTCTAGATCTCCTCCCCCTATCATCCTTTCTTTCTTAAAGAAAAGCCCTTCCATTCTCACTCCCGCCCCACTCAGAGTGGTCCCCAGATCTCCTTCAAGCTCTCTCTGTCTGCAGTCTCTCCCTCTCCATAGAGACCTGCTAAGTCAGATCCTTCTCACTCGATGATGAATTCTGGGTGAAATTATTGACGTGCAGAGTGCAAATCAGCCCTTGGCATATGTGTGCACAGATCTTTATTCTGTTCACCACTGACAAGTTCTGCCAAGGGAGAAGACACATTCCATTTTATTAACTCATATTTCATGAGCCATGTAGATGTGAGAAAGGGAGTGTCGGGGTTGGCTCAGCTGTATGCAGCAAGGATGGGCAGTGCCACACAGCAGAGCCTGCTCCTGCTGAACGCTAATCCACATGCTGCTTCAGTTGGAGGAAAAATATGTTTCTTAATCACTGTGGAAGGAAATAGCAAAAATTGTCATTGATAAATGGCAGCCACTAAATATACATTATTTTAGTATCCTGGCCAAAGAAATGGGGAGCGAATCCATAATTCTGCATTTCCACTCTGACGTGTATTGGCTGTTAGGAGCGCTTGCATGAGTTTTGGAAATGAAAGAGAAGATAAAGCATTTCTTCTATGACACTGAGACGCAGGGCTCAAGTGAAATATCTCAGGTGTACACGTCTCTCATCATTGAGAGACAACTGTTACCACATTTAAAATAACATTTTACTTTTTATCCTGATGGAGACAAATCAATCTAAACGTTGTTTGTGCCTCTTGTGTTAAGAAATCCTTCCCTTCCCTGAGAGTATAAAGACTCATTTTTAATTCAAATTGTTTTAAAGTGTTCATATTAAGATCTTTAATTCATCTGGAATCCACCATTCTGTTTGGTGAGGGTTCAAAATTTTTTTTCAATATGGAAAACCAGTTATTTCAGCACCATATGTTGAATAATTTGGTACTTTCCCAACTAGTTTGTGACTCCATTTTCAATATTTATAGGGGGACCATATATTTATCATCCAGGAAACTTTTGAGGGTGAAAGGAAATGCTATTCATATTTATGCTGGGACCACAAGCATAAACTTAGCACTTAATGTCCCATGGCAGGAGAAAATGGATATGTCCCAGCTCAACAGAGAGCAGATTCATCCTTCCTCAGCCTCTGTTCTTCTGGGCCCCTCAACAGGTCAGATGACACCCACCCACATTGGTGAGGTCCATCTTCTTTATGCTAATCTCTTCTGGAAACACCCTCACAGGCACACTTGGAAGGAATGTTTTACCAGCTCTCTGGGCATCCCTTCTTCCATTCAAGTCGACACATAAAATTAATCATCACAGTTTCCCTTTTCATATACCAAGTTCCCACATATGCATGGGCCACATGTCCTGATCCGTTCATTTGTCTATCTATTCCTATGCTCACTAGTTTAATTACATTCACTTTGTGAGTCTTGCCATGTGGCAGAACATGTCCGACCTTGTTTTCATATCTTAAATTGTCACCACTGGTCTTAAACCTCTATTTTTTCAAGTTCTAATAGAGTCCTTTTCAACATTTGCTGAAATTACAATGAACCACATGATTGAATTGAAGAGGACTGGCATTCTTATAATATTGAGTTCCCCATCCATGACTATGGAATCATCTCCATTAATTCAGGTTTCCATTATAGCCTTCAGCAAAATTATTTTATAATTTTGTCAATAAAGAACTTATGTTACTTTATTTCTAGTTACCTTATGATTTTTGTTTTTGTTATTAAGAGGATTTTTACCCTAATTCATTATCTAGCTGGTTACTGCTGGTTTATGAGGAATGATATTCATTTTTGTATTTTGATTTTGCATTGAGCAATCTAGCTGAACTATCTTGGTTCTAATGATTTTTCTCTACTTTTAGTGTTGGCAATCATAGTATCTACCAATAAGGACAGTTTGTCTCTTTTCAATCCTTCCTTCCCGTCTTTTCATTTTCTTGTTTTCTTATAGAGGCTAGGACCCTCCATACAATATTGAGTAGTAAGGGTGATGATAGGCCTCCATGTTTCTGAATCTAACAGGACTGCTTCTCATGTATTGTATTTGCTGGAGGTTCGTGGTGGGTTCTACATATCAAGTTAAGGAAATTTATTTCTATTCTTAACTTGTTATGAGTTTTTTTTTCTTCTTTTTTTAAATATATTTTATTGATATTTTACAGAGAGGAAGGGAGAGGGATAGAGAGCTAGAAACATCAATGAGAGAGAAACATCGATCAGCTGCCTCCTGCACACCCCCCACTGGGGATGTGCCCGCAACCAAGGTACATGCCCTTGACCGGAATCGAACCTGGGACCCTTCAGTCCGCAGGCCGACGCTCTATCCACTGAGCCAAACCGGTTTCGGCTGTTATGAGTTTTTTTAAAAATCATGATTCGGCATTGAATTTTATCAATGTTATCCTTACCTATTGAGTTGATGTGCTTATTCTCTTGTAATATACAGGGTGGGGGAAAAGTAGGTTTATAGCTGTGAATATTTTAAACAGTTTATTCTTGTATTATTATTTATTAATTACTGTATTGCTTTCCATATAAACTATTGCATCTCCTAATAAAAAGGTGTTGTTTTATAGGCTGGACAAGCAGCCAACAACATGGTAGCAGGTTGATTATGTTGGAAACATGATGGAGGGGCAACGATTGGTTCTCACTGGAATAAGTACTTATTTAGAATTTAGATTATATTTTTAAAGTGAAATATGTTCCCTGCATAACAAAGTAATGAGATAAGAAAACTGCACAGGAATGAGAAAAGAATCCGCCTCCCCTTTTGCCTTGATCTTCCATTGTGTAGCTCAGTGCCCTCTGTGGTCTCCCTGATGTGAATATCACTGGTCTTGGATGCCAGGTAACATACCCCTGAGAATACTATCCTTTCTCTAAATCCTTGGTGTCTTTAGGGCCTGGTGCCTTTCAGGAAGGACTGGTGTGTGTCCTCACCATGTGAATGAAGATCTGCAGAGAGAAATGGGCACGTGGACTCCCCTGCTGTGGGGCAGAGGGAAAGTGGGACTTCTGACCACAGACCATGGGCTGGTGATAGGAGGCTGTGGGCCTCACCCTAGTTCCTGGGTTATTTTCCCAGGATTCAGGGGTTTCTGCTACTGTAGTGCTGTCTCCCCTGGGTTCAGCCAAGACCCTAGGACAGTGGTCGGCAAACTGCGGCTCGCGAGCCACATGCGGCTCGCAAGCCGCGGTTTACCGCTCTGTTGACTAATGAGTTTGCCGACCACTGACCTAGACTCTCGATTCCAATAATTACAGGCTGTTTTTGTTCCTTGTGATTAAGCCCATATCCCAGTGGTCGGCAAACTCATTAGTCAACAAAGCGGCAAACTGGTTTGCCGACCACTGCCCTAGGAGCTAGCCCCGGCAGGGTCTAGGCCAGGGAGAGGAGGCAGGAGTGCAGAGTAAAAGATGTGCAGAAGCCAGGAGAGAAGAGAAGGAAGGGGTGAAGCAAGGAGGAGGAGGAGGGGGTGAGGCTGGGAGGATGGGGCAGAGCTGAGGGAGGAGGGAAGGAAGGCAGGATCTGGGGACTCAGGTTCTCAAACCTGGTGCTGCCCTACAGGAGCTAGAGTGAAAACATGTCTATGAGAAAAGGGAGGGCGTCTTTGGGGAATGGAAAGGTGAAATCATGGCCAGAGAGGGATCTCCAGTCAGTCTGCGATGGGTATGCCAGTTTCATCAGCCAACCAGGAATGAATAGAACTTACTGTACACTATGGAATGTTTGGGTTACACAGGTGAAGTAAGGTAAGGATGACTTTTTACTATGCAAGGGGGTGTAGCTCAGGGGTAGAGCATTTGACTGCAGATCAACAGGTCCCCGGTTCAAATCCAGGTGCCCCCTTGCTTTATTGCCAAATACAGATAAATGGCCTTGATACTACATTCTACTAAATAGCAATGTCTTTAGTGGGTGCAGAGTCACCCCTTTGCTCTGGGCTGGGCTATATGTATCAGTCTGGGCCAATCAGGAGACAGAAACCACATTTTAACAGGGGAAGTTTAATATAAATAATGATTGTGCTATAAAAGGAGAGTAATTACAAAGGTTCAAAGAAAACTCTAAAGGTATCTCTGAAGTGAGGGCCCCAAGCAAGAAGAAACTTAGGAGGGTGACCCTTCCCCAAAGCTAGGATTCAGACCTCATCAGGGAAGGTATGGTTGCAGCTCACCTGCCAGTTTTCCCACCCAGACCTGTTCACAGTTGCCAGGCAAGAGGAAGCAGCCTTCAGGGACACAGGTGAGCCACTTGAAAGGGTGAGGACTGGAGTGTGCAGTGTCCACACCTGGAGGGCATAGTAACCAGGTCTCCGCAGAGGCAAGCCCAGGCTGACACGTGGGAGTTGGGGTGGGGAGCATGGAGGTGGTCAGCACTCCAGTGGGGCTGTAAGGCCACAAAAGGGCTTCCTTCTCTGGGTGTGTGCCTGGGGCAGGACATCACCTGTGTCCTCACACACCTGCACCGCAGACCAAGCACACAGCAGGAGTCAGGGAGGATGGCAAAAACTTGCAGCTAGAACTGGGAGAGAAGCCCCCTCTTTTGTGCAACATCCCTCCAGCGCCCTCTACTGACAACTGTTAACATTGTGCTCTCTTAAAGGAGAAATACTGAAAGAATCAGTCTGTTATCCCAGAGCCAAAATGAAAGGCTGAGCTTAGAGAGGAGAGTCAATACATTGAAACTGGCACACCGTATGACTTGTTTTGGCCAATAGGATGTTAGCACATGTGATGCAAGCAGGGGCTTGGGCTTGAGATCTACTTGCAGAGTTGGGTTTGCTCTGCATACTTCCACCATTACTATGAGATGTGCTTACCCTGTAAGCTGCTGTCCTTCAGCCGGGGCCTCAGCCTGGAACATGGCTCAGCCGAGCCCAGCTCCCCAAGAGGAACCAAGGCCAGTTACGCCTGCAGCTTGTAGCCGACTCACCCAGGCAAGCCCAACCTAGATCAGCTGATTCCCATTCAACCTGCAAACCACGGGCATGAGAATAAATGCTTATCGTTGTGTCATCAGTGTTGGGGGTGGCTTATTATGCAATGTTATTGTGAATAAGACTAATAAATACTAAAATTGATATGTAGAAGGGGCTCCTGAAGTGACAAAAATACTAAAATACATGTAATGGCTTCATGATGAAGCAGTGGGTGACAAGGGAGCTGTTAGCAGGGAAAATAGCAAGGACAGGAAAAACAGCCTCATGATAACCTAGAAGGCAGCAAAGATATTGTAGAGTTGGGGATAAGCTATTTCAAGGCAAAATGTTGAATGCATGAGCTGTTTGTCACAGGCTGTTTTTGATAAGGTGCTACAAAAAAGTCTGAGTTCAGAAGAGAACTTAGTGGTTTGTAATTAGAATTTAGAGGCAATATACATAGCTCAGAAATGAAGTAGTTGGAAAAATGAAACCATTCTCTTCAAAACAAAGGTAAGGCCATTGTTATATAACTTTAGGGAAAAGCCAAAATCCAGAGCCTTCCAGTAAGACATAGTCTAAGACCAAATCAAGCTTTAATGTGCTCATAGCTTTAATGCATTTTATTAAGAGCACTAAAAGCATTAAGGTGGTGCCAACTATATCCTCTCAGTTGGACAAAAGTGTTCCTAGAAAGATTAGGGTTGTGGTCTTACAGAACTGTGATGTGTCCAAATAATTATGCGTGAGCTGGTCATGGCTTTTGATACATGGAGTAAAATACATAAGAAACCCACACATTTCTTGAGAAAGCTTTATTGACAAAGCATCAACAGCTCGGGCTAAAAGATACTGAGACTGGGAAGTAAAAAGAACTCTGGCCAGGTGGGAAACAAGTTGAGAAGACTGCTCAGTCAACAAAAAGGACATATTTTCCAATAATCTCTTCAGATATTACAAAGGAAGATGATGGAAAAATAAGACCTCTGAGAGGATGGAGCCAAGAATCATGCGGAACAATGGACTGGGAGCCAAGGCCTCAGCGAGGAACATTCCCTACTCCTGGAATGCTTGTTGTGTACCACTGACTTTTGGGGTGTTTTTTAATGTAACATTCTTGTGAAAGGTTGTTGAATACTGAAATTGGCATCTAGAAGGAGGCTCGGGCTGTACCAAAAGGTAAAGAAGGCATGGCAGTTTCTATAACTGAATGTGCTTCCCCTTTTGTCCAATGTAAATGTTGATTGCAATAAGTCTGTTCCTGTACCCTCTTTCCTTGTTTTGAGGTTCCCCAATTGTATAAGCCTTGGCGATGGCTCTGCTGGTAGCCGCAGAAGCCAAAATGAAAGGTTATTTTTTCCCACTATCCCACTAGCACTTCTGTCCAAACTGGTGCCCCCAACTCAGACTACACTCAGAGACGGGGTTGGCAGCGCTGTGGTGTTGTCCAGCAGCTCCCTAGCAAGTGTACGTTGTCCAGGAGCCTGGTGGGCTGGGTTCCTTTGGATCGATCACCCCTGCTTTGTGACCCGCATCTCCAACCTTTCCTTCAGTGCCATGAGCTCCCTGACACACAGAGAACTGTCTCATCTTTCTCAGTACACAGAACCACTTCCTGTGTCTGTGACAATGTATCTGGGCTTCTGCCATTGGAGTGGGTTGCAGGCAAAAGACCTGAAAGGAGAGGGAGTGGTGTGGGATTGGTTTTCTGTTCTATTTGGGACTGAAGAAAGTGGAAGCCAGCTGATTCTTCAGCGCTGAGAATCTGGGAACTCAAGGCGCTCAGTCATAAAATGGCTGAGTCATTGATCACATAGATGGCACTGCCCACGTGGGCTGGAGGCAGTTTATTCATCTGGGAGGCCCTTAGTGGATGTTTACGGCTAGCCTCCATTCTGACTGGTGAATGTCTGTGCTGTAGCAGTCATTAAATATTTTGAGCATCACTCCTTCTTAGCATAAAGTTCCCACTGAAAGACAAAACTTTCCAGCACCAGCTGTTGTTACACAACAGGATGAAGGGCTGAGCCCAGCCTGACAGCATTGGGAAGCTCAAAGACATACAGTGGAAAGCTCAAGTGTCCACACACTCTTCTGACACGAATGGAAACGGGCAGACTTCCCTATGACTACTGAATGACAGATTGTCGGAAAACAACGGCAGAATGGTCAAATTGAGATCCTAGTTGGGTTCCCAGTCCCCCATCTCTTGTATGAATTGCCACTACGGTGACAGCCACTCCAGTAAGTTTCAGAGGATGTAGGACACCTCCTCAAACTTCAAAGACAAGTTGCTACATCTTGCCCTCACCTTAACCTTTATTAGAGGTTTTTTTCCCTGTTACCCAGGTAATGGTGTGAGGGATGGTAAAATACTTAGATGCAAAATGTCTCTCTGAACCCAGCTGGTTTGGCTCAGTGGATAGAGCATGGGCCTGCAGACTGAAGTGTCCCTGATTCCAGTCAAGGGCACATGCCTGGGTTGAGGCTTGATCCCCAGTAGGGGGCGTGCAGGCACCCAATCAATGATCCTCTCTCATCATTGATGTTTCTACCTCTCTCTCCCTTTCCCTTCCTCTCTGAAATAAATAAAAATATATTAAAAAAAAAAAAAAAACAGGGGAAAAAAATGTCTCCCTGAGTAGTCAGGTAGAAGATGGGGGTGGTTTCTAGTTGCCAAGTTCTACCTATATGTTTATATGTTTTTATATTTGTAGTAATGCCCAAAGATCTTTTGTAATGTTTAGCTCATTAAACATTACACACTTAGACATCTCTCACTTGAATGTCTGTGATGGCCTAACCTTTCTGCTTTTTATCCAATAAGTTGAGATTTGTAATAAGAGAAACATCCTTGATACTGAGTTCAAAGGGATATTTGGCAAGTGCAAAGGATAAAGAACAGGAAAACACTGAAATCCTGAAGTCCCCATTCTCTCATACATCCAGTTGTGACAATAGCTATTTCTATATTGTAAACACAGCAACCATTCCTATACATTTCTTGATGCAAGAGTCTCAGTAATAACCGATGTTGTAAACATTTGGGAGGGTTTGGGTTTTTGTTTTGTTTTGTTTTTTTTTTGTTTGGCTTCTCAGTATCCATATCCCCCTCACAATAACATCCCAGTTTTCTTTGGCTACCGTCTGTTAGGACTGGAACCTAAGACCTTTTGTAACTATGAGGTGGGCACGCCCAGACACTAGTGGCTCATGCAGATGTTCTCTTCTTGGAGTTTAAGCCACAAATAAGAGACAGCACCAGAATGGCTAGTGCTGATCATGCAGATGCATACCCTGACCACTCTGGCCTCATGGTGACATTGCTGTGGCAATCTCTGAGGCAGACTTCAGAATCTCTGAGGCTTACTTGGTCCCGTCTTTCCCAAGCCATGTTCTCTGCTGCCTAGCAATTCTGTGATATATTTTCAATCAATTCTTTTCTTAAACCAAGCAGAGTATTTTTCAGCACTTTGCAAAAATCGCACCAACTGATAACCGTCTTCACCCTCTTTCTAGTAATTTGAAGAACAACATGATGACAAAGTACTTGGAATGTCCAGTGAAGTGGGGACAGAAGCTTTGTAAGCAAATCTATCTGGTTCTTTGGAAATGTGAAGACTTCCCCAAATAATAAAACCATTGGAGTCACCAAAATGAGGTCAGAGAACCTGAGTCAGCATGTCTCTGCCTATGAGACCACCAGCCTGGATTCAGGGTTCTCCCTGCAAAGCATTGGGAAGAAAGCAGGTGCGATGCAGGCAGTCAGGACCTGTCTCCACTGACCCATTTCAATTCTTGTTGGAATTAGTTTATTTTTAGATAAAAGCACCTCTTGTGTAAGTGGCATAGGCAATTGGAATTGTTTCATTTTATTTTATTTTATTTTATTTTATTTTATTTTAGCAAAACTAAATTGTCTGGAGAAAAGCAAATAGGTCATTTCAGGGATAATATATGTTTACAAAATGCATATAATTTTCTTACAAAAATGAAAGTATTCTTCCTGTTGTATTATGTCTATAACATTAAAAAGCCTTGACTACTTTTTTATGCAAATAAAAATAAACTTTTAGGACACCTTTCATAGTGGCTACATAGTATTCTCCCGTACAGCTGTACTACAATTTATTTAGCCAACCCTCCCTTTTTGGACATCTATGCAGTTTTTAATTTCCACCTTTGAAGACAAACTTGCAAAGGGTCTTGTTAAAGATGCATCTCTGTTTTTCATCTGGTTTTGCTTTTAGCATAAGTTCCTGGACATGGAATTTTTACACATATATATTTTAAGCCTTTATTTGCCAAATGTCTCTCCAGAAAAGATACATGGATGTGCATTCCATCAGCAATGTCTGAAATTATATATATATATATATATACATATATATATATATATTTATACACACACACACACACACACACACTAGTATCCTATATAATAAAAAGCTAATATGCAAATTGTCATCACGCCCTCGTGCCCTCGCACCGGGGCCAGGGAACCTGAAGCCGCGCCTGCAACCGGGCGGGGCTTGACAGGGGATCTGAGGCTGCGACCCCACCTCCCAGCGGGGCTTGACAGGGGACCTGAGGCTGTGCCCCCCTCCTGGCACCGGGCCAAGGAACATCAGGCTGTGTCCCCCGCCCTGCGAGGCTTGACAGGGGTGGGGCCGGTTGGGTCTGGGTCTTGCGTGATTTCATGGTGCGTGCGGGTGGGCAGGGACTTGACTCTGAGTCCCGCAGCGCACCCCAGACTCTGACAGGAGGGAGATTTTCATATACATTTTACTAATTTTCTTTCATCTCTGACACTTCTATTATAGAGAAAGGGCAAATAGCAATATTAAAATATTTCCTCTAATTAATTCCCTTTTAATGTGCACGAATTTCATGCACCAGGCCACTAGTATATATATAATTTAGTACTTTTTAATAAATACTTACAGATACCCATATATGGGTCATCAGCTCAAAAATAGAACACCCCCACCCCCAGGATCCCTTTGTGTCCCCCTTACTTTAAAAAAGTTTTTTTTTTTTAGCCCTAGCCAGTTTGTCTTGGTGGATAGAGCGTCAGCCTGCAGACCAAAGGGGCCCAGGTTTAATTCTGGTCAAGAGCACATGCCTGGGTTGTGGGCTCGGTCCAATGTGCAGGAGGCAGCCAATCAATGATTCTCTCTCATCATTGATGTTTCTATCTCTCCCTCTCCCTTCCTCTATGAAGTAAATAAAAATATATATTAAAAAAATTTTTTAAGCCTCAACCAAGTAGTGAGAATATTTTTCCCATTGAATTTTAGAGAGAGTGGAAGGGAGAGGGGAGGGGAGAGAGAGAGGGAGAGGGAGAGAAATATCGATGTGAGAGAGACACATCTGAGAGAGACACATCCATATAAGAGACACACATCGATTGGTTGCCTCCCGCACATTGCCTCCCTAACAGGAGGGCAGGGATCGAACCTGCAGCCCAAGTACATGCCCTTGACCAGGAATCAAACCTGTGACCATCCGGTGCACATGCTTGTGCTCTAACCACTTAGCATACCAGCCAGTCGGTGCCCCTTTCTTATCACAACATCTTTCCCTCTTGCTTGTATCCTGGTTTTTGTGAAAATAACATAATATATATATATATATATATATATATATATATATATATATATATATGGTCAATTAGGTCATGTTTGCTGGTTCTGTTATTCAGATTCTCCACATTCTTACTGATATTTTATTTGCCTGTTTTATTAGCTATTGAAAAAGTTGTGTTAAAATCTCCCACTATGGTTGAGGATTTGTCTATTCTTTTAGCTCTGTTCATTTTTGTTTTATGTATTTTGACACTATGTTATTGGGTGCATTTAGATTTAGAATTGCAATATATTCCTGATGGATTGACTTTTTTATCATTTTAAAGTATTTTATCTATAGGAATGCTTATGACTTAAATCTATTTTTCATAATATTAATATTGCTATACCAGCCTTTTTGTTTAGTATTTGTATAATATATCTTTATTTATACTTCCACTCTCCACTTTTCTGTGTCCCTATATTTAAGGTGACATTCACATATGTAGCTAATAGTGTTTTCTCATTCAGTCTGAAAATCTTATATTTTAATTGGAGTTTTTAATAAATTTGTATTTAAAGTAATGCTGCTGTAAACAGTTCTAGTTGGGCTATTTATTTTCTTTTAGCACTATAAAAATCCTTTTCCATTGTGACCTGGGTACCATCACTTCTATTGATAAATCAGCTGTCAATTGTAGGATTCAATTTTTTTTGCACATGTTGCTTTTTAGATTTCTTTCTCTCTCTTTAAAGCTAGATCAGTTAGTCAGTCAGTTCCCACTAGTTTACTAGAAATGAAGAAAAATTACAATACACATTGGATCCTTGGGTGGGACAACACAGGTGAAATGGTACTAATCAGGAAAGTAAACAGATAGGAGATATCTGTGGACAGGAGTGGAGTATTTGACTGCATATCTAGTAGTCCTTGATTCAAGTGTCACCTGTTGGCACTCTCTTTTGTTCTGACCACATGTTGACTCTGTCCTGTGTCTATGCTGCAGTGACCATAAATCTCTCTCATTGTCACTTCATCACTTTTCCATGTATTGCATATTTCCATCTGGCATATAGAAGGACTCTGCAAGTGCAGAATAAGGGGGAAGAAGAGGAGAAATCAAGAGAGTCCCAGTGTGTTTAGCACAAAAAAGGCTCTTGAAAATTAACATAGATTCTAGTTGTGACTTTGTCATTAATCAGGTACATTTTGTTTGGGGATTATTTTAATTTCTGTCTTTTTTTTTTTTTCAGATCTATACAAGTAAGGGCACAAATTAAATCAATAGCTCTAAAACTGTATGTGAGTCAGAATCATTGGGAGCTTGTTAGAAGCACACATTGTCCCATGTCCCACCTGGATGTCCATTACGTTGTTCCTGGGCTCGTATTTGGACTGGAATTTCTCAGGCTGCATCATGACCAACTTCTCTGGGGAGACTTTCAAGAGCTTTGCAATTTCAGTGTTGAAAGTGTGGTGGAATTTGTAATCTTCTCTCGGGTTGTTAGCTGAAAAATGAACAGAATGATAAATACACAATTTATTAAATTGCTTAAATGATCTAGATTTAACTCATGACCCACATCAACCAAAGCAAATGCCCAGAAAATAGTGTAATGACCACCGTGAGTTCTGTGTGGACAGCACCTTGAGCTTAAACGTTGGATTTTAAAACTTGGTACAGGCCTAATACCTTAAAACCTGTATCTCAGAATTTGTATGTTCACAGAAAAACTTAGAGCTATTCTGTCAGGCATTGCAGCAGACTGCCATCTCTGATGCTGGGAAGCACATTGATTCCAGGCAGACAGCTTATTACGAGGTGACAGTGAGCATCGCACACTGCTGTGTGCACATGGTGAGTTTGCACATGCAACACCTTCTGGGGGTTCAACCTCCCCTTGAGGTGGTGGGAGACTTGTTAGTAGGCTGGAGCCCTAAATGTGGTTCTTTTACTATATAAATCTTGTCAAAACTCCCAAGATAAAACCCGAGTTTGCAGAGTATATGATGACATAATACTAGCAAGAGCACATCCCAAGGTGGTGACAGCCAGGGTGTGGCTTTATAGGTTTAGAGTACTTATTAGGCTTAGGCAAGTAGGTGGGGGTATAGCTCAGTGGTAGAGCATTTGACTGCAGATCAAGAGGTCCCCGGTTCAAATCCGGGTGCCCCCTAAACATGTTTAGTTTTACCCACTGAACACAATGTTCTCCTTTCAGCTTTTCCCACCACACTGATTCAGCCTGCAAGGAGAAAAGAAAGCCAGTTCTTTATCAGAAAGCTTCCCCTGACAAACCCAGTTTCTCCCTAGATAAATTCAGTTTATCCAAGGTTGAGTCTGTTCTGCTAGTTTTGTGATGAACATATTATTCTTTTGTCTTTGCCCAGCATCTGAACCCTCTGAACTCCAATTCAAGAATTTACAATTGTCTCAGTCTTGGTGGAAGACAAGAGTCGTGTCTTTGGCTGAGGAAAACTAAAATGCCAGGTAATTCTTCCCCTTGAATGTTAGGAAGATCTCTCTCTCTCTCTCTCTCTCTCTCTCTCTCTCTCTCTCTCTCTCTCTCTCTCTCTCCCTTTCTCTCTTTCTCTCTCAGTAATCTGGCTTTATTGAACCTGAAGAAAATGAAAATCTACGTAGCTTGAAGAATGTTAATCCAGGAGCCCATATCATACTGTAGAAAAACTTGAGTGAATTTTTGCCTAAAGTTCTCTAGGGATCAATTGAGTTCCCATGAAATCCTAGAAGTGGTTACAGAGCTGGATGGCTGATCCAAGCAGTTTAAAGAGAGCAACTAATTAATAGCTCAAGTGTCACACTATATGGGCAGGGAACCCAGGACTTTTTCTGACTGGACTGAGATAATCTCTTATCTCCTGTCACAGAATACCTGAAATAGCTGAAATTAAAAGTAAAGGTTGATCTGCCAAACTAATGTCAGTGGAGCCTACAGCTTTCAGCAGTCTCCTTGCTGAAATAGGTTGTGATTAAGAAAGAGTGGGACTTCACAAATTGTAATGTGGATTTATGAGAGCATTTGGGAAACTCAAATTATCCCTACACCAAAACTCAAAATAACCTACACCAGCCTCTTCTTCCTGTCTGAAAGCTGAATTGCTCAGATTGAGGGGTTTCCATTGCAAGAGATTGGTTGCCCCACTCCTCATTGTCTTTCCATCTAGCAACAGAAAGATCTCAGCTGACCGTGGGTACCAGTTGCTCAAGAGGTGAAGACTACACACCAAAATAATTTCAAACTGGCTAATTTATATCAAGGAAATCGTGAACACATGTTTATGTGGATTTTTGAAGTATTTTATGAAGTAGGAAGAGTATAATTTTAAGCCTGAGTTTATTTTTATAAGTGTACCCAATTAACATTCTAATTAAAATACCACATCTACAGTAACTGGGATAAACCTGTTTGCTCAGTTGTGGACTTGAACCAGGATTCACAGTTGGCCAATTCTAAATGCATTTTACATAACAATACCAAGGAATTGTTAGCACTACTTGGTAGAGAGAATCCACAGCCCTAGCTGGAGAGGATTTATCAAGTGTGACTTGCCTATCCACTCAACAATGACTCCCTTCACTAAGGTTTCGAAAAATGCATGAGTGTGTGGAGCTTCTACATCTTTGAAAAGCATTTTAGTAGCTGTTCTCCATAGACAGGAATGCTAGCCCAAGCCATTATAGCATAAAGGATTCCCTGATTTCATTGGGGACAGGAAAATCCTAGGATATCAGAGTTCAAATTGCAAGTCTGAAGAGTACTTTATGTGGTCAGTGCCACATAGATCTTCGCTGTGGTTGATTGTCCATGAGGTCCTTGGGACTGAGAATGGCAAGCCCACCCCTGTCGTAACTGATTTGCAGATCTGAGCTAACACAGTAGCACAATAGAGATTCCTGACCTCTTATCCAGTTCCCAGATCTGAATCAGTTCAGAGACCCCGCATCCCTTGAAAGGGAAGTCTAAGTAAGCTTCAGAAAAGGACCTACCAAAATGTCCAACCATGGCTGTGGATCTTTCCCCTGGATTTCCCCAAAGGGTCTTTCAGCCATTTACCTAGAAACTCTGGGGAAAGGCAAATACCCACATATTTTAAGGCACATTGGTGATTGACTGCCTCTGTTAAAACTTTTAGAAGGTTAGTATTTTGGGGAACAACAGAATATCCCAGAAAAAACTACATTTTGCACCTTGCCCTGTTTAACCACTACCACCATCAGAGCTGACAGCCTCCCTACTATCAGCCTAACTCCTGGAGAATCCTATCAAAACCAAGGGCCAGGCCATGAGCAGAGGGAGGAAGAGCAGACAGATGTGAGGGGAAGCCTAGCTCCATCTAGTGGAGCCCAGGAGGAGGCTGTGGGGGGAGACAGGGTCCTAAAGAGGATTAGAGTAGATGCAACTGGGAAGGAGGGAGCTTTCATGCCAGCTACAAGCCATGGTTTAATGAGCTGGTGCCTTTAGCCAGGAATTTGAAGAAGCTGAAAGATAGTAGGGAGAAAAGGCTTTGGGGTCCCCAAGGAGGAGTCTCTGGACAAAGAGAGGTGAGTTCTTGGTCAAAGAGGGTCATTTAGCAGCAAGATCAGTCAACCTGATCTATGGAGATGAGAACAGGTAGTGTTCCTCAAACCTGATTTTGCATTCAAATTATTTGAAAAGTTGTTAAATGTTCAGATTCCCCAGGGATATTGATATAACGTCTGACAGGCCCAGCCTTCTTTTAATCCTTCCTAACTTCCAAAGGTTGTGAGTGACAGCCAACATTTATGGGCACCACAATTCAGAATGATTCTAAAGGCACTTCCAACTCTCTGTTAAACCATTGCTAGTTTGAAATCATCTGTAGTGAGAGTATTTACACCATGGAAATTGGCAAACACTATAAATCAATCTACTGATTGTTTACTCTGTCCCCTAGAGATCCATTTTATCATTGTTTCACGCAGTAAGTCAATAGGCATAGATGACTGCCAGGATGTAGAGGTGGGACCTGAGGAAAAATAGAGCAGGGTGGTAGGAGAGGTCATTTACATCTGTCAAGTAGCATACAAAAGAAGAAACACTTCTTAGTGTTGAAGTTGTGGATTTTGTTCAGGAGGCAAAAAGTGCTCATTAGACTAGATTCATTTTTCTTACTTGGGAAAGCAGGTCACACCATCCCAGGTTCAGATCCAGGCTCTGAGTGTTGGGACTCAAGTTTCCTCTCCCATGCTGAGTTCCTTGATAACCTGTGCACAGTTCAGATCTACTAGTATAAGAAGGCTACTTTGCTCCCCTGCAGCCCTATTCAAGTAGACTGTGGGGGACATTTGTGTTTTCGTTTTCTTTTTGGACTGCCTGAACCTTATTTATATGTTTTGGCAATCTGCAATTACATGAACACAATTTATTAAAAGGCATACCCTCATCTCTTACTACATAAACCAAAATACCAGATAGTTCATCTCCCATTGTTTGGCAGTGAGGGCTTGGACACATGCCCTAAGCTTAGCCACACCGAGTTTGTACATCAAGAGACAGAAACCCAGAAGCAGAAATTTAGACTCCCTTCTGGCACTGGCTCCAGTGGAAGACACTTCCTCACAGACTAGGGCTCTGTGTGACCTTGGCTGAACTCTGGTTGCTTGGTTCCCCTTGGACCCCTCCCCATTTCTAAGCTTCTTTCTCCAGCCTTCTCTTCAGGAATAGGTTTGCCTTACCTGTTTCAGGTAGCCAAAGTTAGTTCCTGTTTTTGCACCCAAATTTCTTAACTGGTACATAAATTGGGATTAGAAGTAGGTTTCAGGCAACAGGATATGCATGAAAATGGTATTGATGGTATTGATTATCCAGACTAGTTAGAGGCACCAGCTCATTAAAGGCACCAGCTCATTAAACCATGGCTTGTAGCTGGCATGAAAGCTCCCTCCTTCCCAGTTGCATCTACTCTAATCCTCTTTAGGACCCTGTCTCCCCCCACAGCCTCCTCCTGGGCTCCACTAGATGGAGCTAGGCTTCCCCTCACATCTGTCTGCTCTTCCTCCCTCTGCTCATGGCCTGGCCCTTGGTTTTGATAGGTCTGGGCATCTGACACAACAGCTAAGTAAATTACTGCTGATGGTCATCTGCAGTGCAGTGCCCACGAGGCAGGGCTTCCAGATACCCATTTGCTTGTTGTCATTGCATTGGACGTGTTATGGAATTGGCACAAATTTCTATATCCTTTCTCAGAAGCAGACAGTAGTGCTGACTGGTGCCTAAGGCAGCAGAGAGCCCAGGGACACCATGCAAAGCTCAATGAGAACAACTAAAACCTCCAGCAGCCATATGACTTAGCAGACAACCAAGGGCAGTGTTTGATTCTGCAAGACTGTTGAATTAGAAAGTCAATTTAATTCACAGCTTCCCCTGTGTGAAAATTTAGGGCTCTGATGCAGAAAGAGTGAGTCCCCCAAGACTTGTCATAGGCATTCACAAGATTTGTAGAACCCAAACTATACCTAAGCACAAAATCTTTGGAACCTCCTTTTGTCACTAATGAAGCCCCTCCTCCCCTCGCCCCACCCCTCTTTTTATTTTGATCTGTAAACTTCAGGAAATCCCACCATGCCCTGGGGAGCCAATTACAAAGTCACACCTTGCAAGGAAGGATCATACACAAAAATAATCTGCAAGACTGCTGATTTACAACAGGGGATTGTGTGTGGAAATGAATTCTTGACCAGGGAAAGAAAGATACAGTGTTAAACTTGGCTGAATTCTGGACCCACTATCTGCTAGGTCTGATCAAATAATAATTGAATTGATACCCCTCCCCTGGGAACTGGCTTTTCAGGTCATTTCACTATGGACATTCTCTTTGCTGAGACCATATTTCACTTGCGGTGACCACATTCCATTATCTCCCCTCCAGGTATGAACAAAGAAGTCTCCGCCCAGAAGAAAAGCCCGCCAAAAGTCCTTTAAAAGCAGCTGACTCCCGTCACTGGGTGCTGGGGCCATCCAGTCTCAGCCACCTGGTATGCGGATGATCGAATAAATTCGTAATTTCTCACCTTTCTGGCCTCGTGCGTTCCTCCTTCAGCGACGTAACAATGTCCTACCTGGAATATCTGGGGGTTACTTTGATTGTTTGCTTAACTTGTTGATTAAAAATAGAAATCAAACTTGTTCAAGGGTAGATAAAATTGAGATGCCACAAAATCTTGAAGACGAAATCTAAAGACAGAGATTGGAAGGATGGAATGTACTTATTATGTGTGACATGCGCCCCCCACCGCCACATTCCCACTCCATATCTTCAACCAACACAATGGTTAGAAGACAACCCCATCAATACAACTGTAACTGGAAAACCAAGGGATCTGGGCTGCCTGTCACTACTTGAGCCAATTAAGCAGGGACAGGGTTGAATCATATATATGAGCGTTTATTCCAATAACGTCAGCAGTAAGGGAGAGCAGTAGGTCATCCACAAAAATCTGCTTTGCACCCCAGCAAAAGCCAGCTGCTTATATTGGGTAGAAGGACAAAGATTACTTGGGGAAGTAGGCCAAAGGGATAAGAATGGGTATGCAAAATGAGCAGTTTAACAGGAAATATAGGCTGGAGGTTTGCAAAAGCCAGGGGTATACAAAGGGCTGACTAGGTTTCTGCAACAAGGTTGTTAAACTTTCCATGATAATAGGCAGCTCCCGGATTTAGGGGATGGGCCGCATTTCCAGGTGAGCTCCCAGGTCTCATGTGCAACTCCCAACCAGGTTAGAATGTGCCTTCTTTAATCAGAACAACACAATCACGGTTAACAGAGCATGTTAATATTTCTTATAATTATAGCTGATCCCCAATATTCTATTTCTGCCCTAACACAACCTTTAGAAATACATTATTTACTGAAGCTTGAGCATCTTTGAAAACCATTTCAATCCTATCTATGACTTTGTAGACTGGAAATGTTGAAAGATGCTGTCATGGATATGTGTTTTCTAATTTGAATTGAAGACAGAAGGTTCTTAGGAAGAGGCTAAAGGTTTCCCTTGACCACCTCATGCTAGGCAGAAGTGACTGCAGATCCAGAGTGTTGATTCCAGGTGTCTGACCCTATGGAGTTCTTAGCGCCTACATAGAATGCACTGCAGATTATTGTTCCATTTTTACACATCACTTTGCAATGACCAACCATGTACATACATCTTTGCACATCCATATAAATAAAGCAAATATAGCCCTAGCTGGTTTGGCTCAGTGGATAGAATGTTGGCTCTCAGACTGAAGAGTCCCGGGTTCCATTCTAGTCAAGGGCACATACCTCAGGCTAGATCCCCAGCCGGGCATGTGCGTGAGAGGCAACCAATCGAAGTCTCTCTCCACATCGATGTTTCTCTCTCTGTCTCTCCCCCTCCCTTCCACTCTCCCTAAAAATCAATGGAAAAATATTCTCCAGTGAGGATTAACAACAAAAAGGCAAATACACATTTATGTACAGTGGAACCTCATTTCTCGAACTTAATTCGTTCCAGAAGGCTGTTTGAAAATGGAATCATTTTTCCTATTAGAAATAATGTAAATTGAATTAATCTGTTCCAGCCCCCCAAATGATTCCCTGTTTCAACCTTTCTTATATGCAGTACTTATCTACTGTACTGTTTAATCTATAAACAAACACTTTTCTTAAATTTATTGAACCATCCCCTTTCACGGCCTCCGAAATGCTATCACAGGCTAACTGCTTTTCCCATATCCATTCAACAACAGTTTTTCTACTTATTCAATTGCTTGTGATTGCTGTTTTGTGAGCACTTGAACACCCTTAGCAACATTAGCATTCTTAATGGCATCTTTATGTTTTAAAATTGTTCTAATCATCATCAACAAAAGCATTCTCTCTTTTGTTTGTAGCCTGCAAGATGCTTTTTGTCACGCTGAGGCTGAAGTATCAGCATGAAAGGGTTGTTAGGTCAAAAACTGAAGTTTTGGCCAACAACCAAGAAATTTTCCTCTGTGAACAACTTGATCGAGAACCGAATTGTTCGAGATGGAAGACATTCAAGAAACAAGGTATGACTGTATTTTGCTTACCTAGTAGCTGGACACCCATAGCAGCAAGCAGTTAGATCCCAGGCTGTATATTTTTAAGTTTGGAAAAATAACAACCAAACTGTTAACAGCAGTGATTTACTGGTGAGATTAATTTTTATTTTCTACCTGGTGCTTATTTGTATTTTTTAATTTTCCTATGTATTTTCAGTCAACAAGTATTTGTTGAAAATCTATAATGCACTCAACAACAGGCAAGACACTGATGTGAGATTTTTTTAAAGCAATATTTTCTTTCATCCTCCTTTTTACCTCACTGAACTTCTCTGTGTAATAAGAATAATAGAATCCCATTCCTAATAGGTCTTTGCCCTGGTCCTCCATGCCCACTGAGTGGCTGTGATTGTGAGGTGGGGAGATTTTAGAACAAGTGGGAAAGAAGCGGTGGGGTGAGGGCTGTCCCAATGAGGTGTCTTTCACCCTAGTGCAGGGGTGGGGAACCTTTTTCTGCTAAGGGCCATTTGGATATTTATAACATCATTCTTGGGCCATACAAAATTATCAACTTAAAGATTAGCCACCTGCTATATTTAGTCAAACATTTAATTAACTCACCTCTGATGCCTTGGCAGGGCCAGACCAATTTCTCAGGCCTTATATGGCCCGGGACCGGATGTTTCCCACCCCTGGTGCATCAGCTAGAGACAGAGGAGGGGAATGTGCTGGGCAGGGCAGAGACTAGGCACTCAGATGAGGGGTCAGTGGGGAAGGGGAGGAAGCTTATGGCCAGGAGAGGGTGAGTTAACCAGGACATGGGGCTGACCCGCTGTGTTACTGGGAAATCCCTCCCAGGGGAGGCCACAGTTGTGAAATGGTGTCAATTAGGAAACAGTTGGAAATGGACTTGTGGCTCAGGGGAAGAACATCTGACTGCAGGTGAGAAGGCCTGTGCTTCAGATTCCCACGCCCAGTGAACTTATTCATTTAATAGTGATACAGGGTTTTTGGACTGGAACACGCGGTGTTCCCTGGGCAGGATGGCTTTTCCCCGGCTCTTTGTCCGTCGGAGTCAAAGAATGAAACCAGGGACCGAAGATGGTATAGTAAAGGTGGAAATTTATTGAAGAACAGGTATAGACTCCCACGTGGGGAAGGGGAAAGAGTCCTCTCAAGTCCCTTTTCCCATGGTTTTCCACAGGCTGCAGATCTGTGTGCCTTGATATCCCCTCTGATTGGTCACTGCCCCCTTCTGATTGGGTCACTATAGTAACTCCTGAGCTCACATGGGACACATGAGGCTCTCCTTCCCTCCTTCCTTATTGTTTCCCTATTCCCTCTGGACTTTCTTTCTCCTTCCCTTTATTCTGTAAATGTGTACTTTTTGCTACTCCCAGCTCCCTTATGGAAATGTAACAGTCTGCTGCTCCCTGCTCCCTTGTCTTATGGAAATGAACCCTTTTGCAACTCTGTAGCCCTGTGTTTTTTCCATGGACCCCTTCACTTTTAAAATTTCCTAAACTTGCCTATTTCACCCCCCCCCCCCAAATTCCTATTTTACCAAAAAAACTCATTTTAGTAGCACATGTGGAGTGGAAGTCTTTGTGGTCATTTCCTGGGAAGGTCTATCTCCTCTGGCCAAGTGAGGGTGTAGCTGTGGGAATGGGAAGCAGCCTAAGGCAAAGGGCCAGGTCATGCCTGCTGGCAGGGTGTGACAGGAGGGAAGTTAGTGGAAAGTGCCCAAGAGCAGTCCTATGGGATCTGGCCCCAACGCTATCCTTAATCAGGTGTGTATGCTTAGGCATGTCTCTAATTATGGCCTCTTTTCAAGCCTGTAACATGGGGCACCACATTAATTGGTGGTTCCCAATTCTGACTCTCCATTGCAATCCTCCAATGAACATGTTAACAATAGAGTCCCAGTGGCCCCACTCCCATTTATCTGATTCAGTAGATTGACCAAGGCTGAGCAGATACTGTGATGGGCAGCCCAGTTGGGTTCATCCAGAGGCCTTCCATGGATACAGCTTTTACACTGATGTCCTTGGCCATGGCTGGCTGGCTGCTGTGGACAAAAGGGGCCACATGCTGACCTGAAAAGCTCAGGGGAGGCCTGCATGGCAGTCTTGCAAACTCAGAGACCTAAAGTAACCACAAAGGATGGTCTGAAATTAAACTTTAACTAAAAGCAGTTATGGGTGGGCGGTTACGTCCTAGGCTGGTATCTTCACTGACAAGGTCAACCTTTACCTTAACTGAGCCTATCTGTCTTTTTGCATCTATGATAACATACCCTTGAAGTGTCTCAGTAACTCATAACTTCCCTTTTTCTGGACCCCCTGGGACACAACAAAATGTGCTGGGCGCCAGGACAGATACCACAAATTCCTTCATTATCATGTTAATTGTTCCTGCACCCATCTAAGTATGTGTCCATCATTTTACTTTTTATCCAATCCCAGGGGTTCCTTGCCCTCCCCTTCCCCTTTACTTTATCCCACTTCCTTAATCCATCCCCAATGAATTTCATGTAACCCACTTACGTCCCTCCTTTGATTGCAATGTATAAATACAGATGTAACCCGCCATTCTCTGGAGCATTATCTCAATTCGTTGAGGTTCTGCTTCCTGGCATATGTCGACAGTTTGGCTCAAATAAACTCACAAATATTCTTTACAGGTTTCAATGGTTTTTTTTTACGTTAACACTGCAGAGGATTGTGCAGAAGTGGGGTTGGCAAGCAGGAGCACCTTCGTCCTAGGTGGAGCCAGCCTCATGCACTAACCAGACAGAAGGGAGCAGCTGTGTCTGAGTTCTGGATATAGTTACAGAGTCAGAGTCCTTATTAGAAAACAATGAGAGGAGCTTTTAAGGACAGATACTCCTTACCTGTTCTTGAGGACCAGGACCTACAAGGGGCAACATAGAGGATAACGAACAGGAAGAGGGAGAAGACACTCTCTCTGGAGGGAGATTGAAGGGATAGGGCATCTTCTGGGGAATGCTGGGCAACGGGTGTAAAAAGGGAGTTAAGAGGAAAGGTAAAGGAGAAAGGGACAGTCCCTCAGTGAAGGGGGTTATACAGCATCAGGGTTGGCAGGATTGGGTTGCAGGACCTGAAGTAACACAAGAGGTCATTTTCGCTGTATCCGGTTTGCTCAGTGGTTAGAGTGTTGGCTCTCGAACTGAAGGGTCTGGGGTTTGATTCTGGTCAAGGGCATGTACCTTGTTTGCTGGCTCAATCCCCAGTCCCAGTTGGAGTGCCTTGTTGGAGGTAACCAATCAATGTGGCTCTCTTACATCGATGTTTCTCTCTCTGTGTCTCTCCCCCTCCATTCTACTGTCTCTAAAAATCATTGGAAAAAATATCCTCAGGTGAGAATTAACAACAACAAAAAAGGTCATTTTCAATATTAGAAGGTTTCAATTGGGGAAGGGGAGACAGGATAGGAAAGGGGCAAGCCACCAGGTTCTAATCCAAAGTTCCAAGTGTTTATGAAACTGGAATTACAAAAGCAACCTCTTAGAGGAAAAAAGTACAGCCCAAGTGCCCATCAGTAGATGAATGGATAAAAAAACTATGATACGTTTACACAATGGAATGCTATGCTGCTATATAAAAGAAGGATCTCTTACCCTTTGAGACAGCATGGAGGGACCTGGAAAGTATTATGCCAAGTGAAATAAGCCAGTCAGAGAAAAGATAAGTATCACATGATCTCACATGTATGTGGAATCTAATGAACAAAATAAACTGATGAACAAAATAGATCCACAGACATGAAAACATAGAACAGACTGACCAATCTCAAAGGGAAGAGGGGAGGGGTGGGTGGAGAGAAATTAACCAAAGAACTTATATGCATACTAGAGGCCCGGTGCACGAATTCATGCAAAGGTGGGGTTCCTTGGCCTGGCCAGCAATCAGGGCAGATTGGGGCTATGGGAGGTTGGCAGGAGGAGGGGCTGCAGGAGGTTGGCCGGTGGGGGGAGGGGTGGCGGGAGGTTCTGATCCAGGCCATCGGGGCCAGCCAGCTGTGGGGAGGGAGGGACCATGGGAGGTTTGCCAGCCTGGGGGAGTGGCCTCGGGAGATTGGACAGCTGACCCGATCAGGGCCGATCGGGGCCAATGGGGCCGGCCAGCCAGGGGGAAGGACCACGGGAGGTTGGCTGTGGGAACGCACTGACCACCAGGGGGCAGCTTCTGTGTTAAGCATCTGCCTATCATAGTGACCAGTTGTTCGGTCGTTCGGTCGCGTAGGCTTTTATATACATAGATATGCATAACCCAGGGACACAGACAATAGTGTGATAGGTGAGGGGAGGTAGGTGAGGTGTAGACGGCATTAAAGGCGGGGAATTAGCTGTGGGTTCAGAGAGAGACATCTATAATACTTTCAACAATAAAAGTAAAATTTTAAAAATTCAAGTCTTGTTAACAAAAGAATCAGCTTTAATGAAAGGGAAACTGAAGCACATCCCTGAAGATAAAAGAAGTTTTGTTTTTTTCAGGCACTTATGCCATATGCTGATAAAAGAACTCAGAGGATACAGAATATTTACAACCCAGGGGCGTAGACAAATATTTATTTGCAGATTTGTCGGACATCTACCTCCAGGAAGACTAGACTGGCCTGTGCTCTGTCTTAAACAGCTATTTCTCTGCTGTGCTTTCCTGACATTCAATATAAAAAATGTGCCCTAACCGGTTTGGCTCAGTGGATAGAGCGTCAGCCTGCGGACTCAAGGGTCCCAGGTTTTATTCCGGTCAAGGGCATGTACCTTGGTTGCGGGCATATCCCCAGTGGGAGGTGTGCAGGAGGCAGCTGATTGATGTTTCTCTCTCATCGATGTTTCTAACTGTCTGTCCCTCTCCCTTCCTCTCTGTAAAAAAATCAATAAAATATATATTTTTAAAAAATGTAAGACTTTCTTGCTGTCAAATAGTTTTATTATAAGAACCTGTTTTTAGCCCATCTATATATATAAATGCCAAATATGCAAATTGTCCCCTCAGGAGTTTGACTGGGAGACTGGAAGTTCAATCGCTCACTATGATGTGCACTGACCACCAGGGGGCGGTGCAGAACAAAGGAAGGCCCCGGGCGGCAGCTAGAAGGCCCCGATCGGCCCCAATCACCGGCCAGGCCTAGGGACCCTACCTGTGCATGAATTTTGTGCACTAGGCTTCTAGTCTAAAATATAAACCAGTCAGAGAAAGACAAGTGTGTTTTTTCTATAAACCTGAAGGATCGTGCAATGTACCTTAGGTAGTTGTGAGAGAGGTCATAAAAGATTATTATAAGGGATGCTATGAACTGTACTTCTGAATTACATGCTCTCTCTCTGAACCCACAGCTAATTCTGAGGTTGTCTACCAAATACTCAGCTGTTTGTTCCCCACAGCATAAAAAGCTGGCAACTTCTTCAGTTTTGGGATGGTTGATAAAATTCACTCGTTCCTTCTGCAGAAGTTTGCTTATAAAGCTCGAATAAGACATAACGTTGTCTTTAATAGATACACAGCCTAAAGTTACACAGGTTGATATTTTATCTTCTGCAAACTCTCTCAGCCCCACAAGGGCTTTCTCTCTGAGCTACATACAGATCCGGGCGGTTTGGCTGGGAAATGGACCATTTCCTGCCTGTCCCAGGGAGAATGCCTGGACTGAGAAGGGGAAAATTAAGAAAACTTAGACATGTTGAAATGGCAACTGTTTGTGGAAGATGCTGTTAAGGTCAAGTTACAAATGATGTGCACCTAGGATGAATGAGAAGAGATCCAGAACACAAGATGCTGGGCAGACAGAGTGGGAAGAGGTAACATGGGTCTGAGAAGGCTTCCAGGAAGCTCTAACACTGGTTCTTAACTTAGCTGTAGACCAGGAGCCCTGAGGAGCATTTACGATCCCTGGGCTCCAACCCAGACATTCGGATTTAATTGGTCTGGGGTGGGGCCTGGGAAATGGCACTTTTATGAACTCTCTGGTGATTCTAATTTATGTTTGGAGTTCAGAACCACCAACTATCACATTAAAATTTCACCATTTGCTGGTTTCAGAAAAAAAAAATCTTTACATTGATGTCTTATAAGGAAGATGAAATTGAAATACAGCATTATTTTAAAGATCAAAATAAGGAATAAACAGGGGGCACCCAGATTCGAACTGAGGACCTCTTGATCTGCAGTCAAATGCTCTACCCCTGAGCTATACCCCCTTCTGCCATGGTATGACTTAATTAATACCTTTATTCTCTATAGCCACACCCAGATTACCCCTAAACTTATGAGTTGCCACTGTAGGATGAACCTCTCTTGGGAGCTTCCAGATCTGCTTCAGTGAAAACTCATCAACCTGCTGTACATACAGCCTGTATACTGGGCTACAGTCCCTGGGTGTGAGCAGCAACCTGAGGAAGCATTGATTGGCTGTTAGAATGGCCTTCAAGTCAAACACCTGTGCCATCATGGTGGGTACCTGAAAAACAGAAACTCCACCTGATGGAGGTGTCTGTCCAAACCCATTTAATGAGGCTGACATTCCATTCCAGGTACTTTCTACTGAACTACACTTCTACTTCTTCAGTTAATATAGATAGAGAATGATCTACACCAAGAAATACAAACTATGTGGTTGAATAGATTTAGGAATCCCTAAAAGTGTTAACAGTCATGTGTTAATAAGTTATTTGATTTACTAATACTTTCGTTTATGGTTTAAAAATCTATGTTAAGCCCGGCTGGTGTGGCTCAGTGATTAAGGGTTGACCTATGAACCAGGAGACCATGGTTTGATTCCTGGTCAGGGCACATGCCCAGGTTGCAAGCTCCATCCCCAGTAGGGGGTGTGTAGGAAGGAGCTGATCAATGATTCTCTCTCATCATTGATGTTTCTATCTCTCTCTCCCTCTCCCTTCCTCTCTGAAATCAATAAAAATACATTTTTAAAAAATCTATGTTAATAAGTGAGATTGGATTATTGTTTTCTCTTCTTTTACTGTCTTTGTTATTTTTTATATCAAATTTAACTAATCCCGTGAGTTGGGAAAGGTACCACTTGTTTTTTATTCTCCAGAAGTGTTCACGTAAGATAAATAAAAATAATAATTTACATTATTTCTTAAGTGTTGGGTATAACATATGTTGAAACCATCTGTGCCTGGAATAGTGTTTCTGTCTCTTTTTTTTTTTTTTTTTTTTTTTTTTTTGCAGAGAGAGAAACTAGTTGAATTTACTTATTTATTTATTTATATATTTTTTAAAATATATTTTATTGATTTTTTTACAGAGAGGAAGGGAGAGGGATAGAAAGTTAGAAACATCGGGGGACTCTTTTCCCCCTCCCCACGTGGGAGTCATTTCAGGGACCCTTCTCCCCCTCCCTACTTGGGAGTCCATTCTGTGGGACTCTTCCCTTTCCCCACGTGGGAGTCTGTACTTGTTCTTCAATAAATCTCCACCTTTGCTATAAAAAAAAAAAAAAAAGAAAAAAAGAAAGTTAGAAACATCGATGAGAGAGAAATATCAATCAGCTGCCTCCTGCACACCTCCTACTGGGGATGTGCCTGCAACCAAGGTACATGCCCTTGACTGCAATCAAACCTGGGACCTTTCAGTCCGCAGGCCAGTGCTCTATCCACTGAGCCAAACCGGCCAGGGCTATTTATTTATTTATTTTAATAAATCTTTATTGTTCAGATTATTACAGGTGTTCCTCTTTTTTTCCCCCCCATAGCTCCCCTCCACTTGATTCCCCACCCCACCCCATGCCCTTACCCCCTGCCACTGTCTTCATCCATAGGTGTAAGATTTTTGTCCAATCTCTTCCCACACCCCTCACACCCCCTTCCCCCTGAGAATTGTCTGTCCACTCCCTTTCTATGTCCCTGATTCTATTATATTCACCAGTCCATTCTGTTCTTCAGATTTTTTATTCACTTGATTTTTAAATTCACTTGTTGGTAGGTATGTATTTGATGTCATTTTGTTGTTCATAATTTTTATCTTTACCTTTTCTTCTTCCTCTTCTTAAACAATACCCTTCAGCATTTCATGTAATCCTGGTTTCATGGTGATGAACTCCTTTAGCTTTTTCTTGTCTGTGAAGCTATTTATCTGACCTTCAACTCTGAATGATAGCTTTGCTGGGTAGAGTAATCTTGGTTGTAGGTTCTTGCTGTTCATCACTTTGAATATTTCTTGCCACTCCCGTCTGGCTTGCATAGTTTCTGCCGAGAAGTCAGCTGACAGTCGTATGGGTACTCCCTTGTAGGTAACTAACCGTTTTTCTCTTGCTGCTTTCAAGATTCTCTCTTTGTCTTTTGCCCTTGGCATTTTAATTATGATGTGTCTTGGTGTGGTCCTCTTTGGATTCCTCTTGTATGGGGTTCTGTGCGCTTCCTGAACTTGTAAGTCTATTTCTTTCACCAGGTAGGGAAAGTTTTCTGTCGTTATTTCTTCTAATAGGTTTTCAATATTTTGCTCTTTCTCTTCTTCTGGCACCCCAAAAATTCGGATGTTGGTACGCTTAAAATTGTCCCAGAGGCTCTTTACACTATCTTCATATTTTTGGATTCTTTTTTCTTTTTGTTTTTCTGGTTGGGTATTTTTTGTTTCCTCATATTTCAGATCTTTGGTTTGATTCTTGGGGTACGTTGATCTACAGTTGAGTTTCTGTATAGTCTTTATTTTAGACAGTGTATGCTTAATTTCTGACTGGTCCTTTTCCATTTTTTGGCATTCTCATTAAGATCCTTAAAGGTCTCACTAAGTTCCTCAGAGGTTTTTAGAACATTATTGAGTAACCTTATAAATGTGGTTCTGAACTCTATGCCGTCCAGTAGTTTGCTTTCCTCCATTTCTTTCATTCATGACATGTTTCTTTGTCTCCGCATTTTGGCTGCTTCCCTGTGTGGATGGAGTGGCTTTGTGTGGTAGGTGGCCTATAGGGGCCAGTAGCTCAGCCTCCCCAATCACCTGAGGTGGACGCTCTTGGTACACCCCTTTGTGGGCTGAGTGCAAAGTCTTGGTGTAGTTAAACCTTGATTGCTGTTGGTACTCTGGGAGGAACTGACCTCCAGGCCAATTGGGGGTGAGGACCTGCTGTGTCTATAATGGAAGAACTGCTGCGCTGGAGACATGCTTATGGTGCAGGACTTGTTTCAGTGGGGCTTTGGTGCTCACTGAGTCTGCCTCTTGAATGTGTCACTTATGGATGTGAGGAGTTGAAATCTGGTGTCTCACACTGATCACTAGGTATACTGGCTTCTGGATCTCCAATGGGGTGCAGGTCAGCTACTGTCTGAGGCCACCCAGCAGGAAGTACAGCGAGAACTACAGTTTTCTCCTCTTTGCTTGGGGTTTGGAGGTTTTGGAGCTGTCTGACCCAGGCTGTAAGTTTGCTAGGTTAAGCTGCAATAGGGCAGGCCATTCATATGCTAAAGCTGCTACTTGGAGCTTGGGTGGGTTTGTAGGTTGTGCGGGGTGGGGTCTCAGGGTGTCACTAGGCTAGGGCGTGGCAAACAGCGATGGCTGCCAGTTAGCTGGCTCTGTGTCTCTGACCACGTCCCTGCATCCCGCGCCCCAGCGCAGTAAACAATTATTCCTGCGCGCAGCTCTGAAAGCAAGCCACCCTCACTTTCTGACCCGATGGCAGACAGTCCAGCTTCTCCCCGTAAGAGTTTGGGTCCCCGCATCTCCCCAGAAACTGGATTTCAGAGTAATCAGGGGCTTGTCTCCCTTCAGGTTGAAAAAAGCAACGCCTGCCACCAGCCCGGATCGTGCGCCTCTGTACTTAAGCTTTTCAGCGCTTGTGCACGTCTCAATGCTCTTTTCTCTATCCTTCTAGTTGTAGAACTTCCACTCAGCCAGCTTTCCCGTGGTTCTGGGTGATAGACATTTTGTCTTTTAGTTGTAGTTTTGAAATTGTTGTTCGAGGCAGTAGTTTAGGTGTTTACCTATGCCGCCATCTTGGATCCTCTAGTTGAATTTTTAGTGTTTCTTTTTAATGGTAAAATTTTTCATTATGAATTCAATTTCTTCAGTTGTTAAAGGATAATTCATGATTTTGATTTCTTCTTGTATCAATTTTGATAAGACTAAGCCAGAGGGTGGGGACAAATACTAATAGTGTAAGTGTAAAGTCAGATTTATTAGAGAGAAATTATAAGCAATACATTATGATGTCTATAATTACCCAGATTTTCTCTATCCCAAGAAAACATGTTCTTGGGCTGGAGACAATAGAATACACCCTCCTGAGTATTCCAGAAGACATTCTTCCTCTGTACCACAGCATATATTTACAGGGAAGTTTGGAGGAACTACCTAACAGTGGAAGCTTTTTGGTAAAGGAAATGACCTCGCTAGAAGACAGGACAGTATGGAGCTTTGCCATTAATTGCATAGGAAATTGGCATACTAGGACCAGTATCAGCTATAACCTTGTATTTTTCCCTTGAACCAGTTTAGTCCTGCTAAAACAACTAGAGGAGGAAGAGAGAACCAGGACCCATCTAGCAGACAAAGAATTCCTCTCTATTTAAGTAAGTTATCTTTTTCTAGGAAATTTTCCATGCCATCTCAATATTATATTAAATTGGCACAAAGTAACTCATAACATTGTCTTATGATCTTTTTAATAGCTTTGGAAATTGTAATAATGTGTCCTTTTCAATTCCATATATTGGTTATTGGTGTTTTTTCTTTTCTCTTTGTCAGTCTTGTCTGGGTTATTTTCATTATTTGTTTCAAGGAACAATTTTTACTATATTGACCCTATTTTACCTAATAATAGACAAACATGTAAATTGACTGTACCTCTGCTACGCCCACAGCCAATCAGGAGCGAGTATGCAAATTATCCAGACAAAGATTGTGTGTTAATTTGCATATGCAGGCGTGGAACGGCCAGGAGGGGTGGGACGCCTGCTATGAGCGGCAGAGGGAGCTACAGGAGTGGTGCTCCTCTGGGAGCGAGGACTTGCAGGCTCCCGGGCAGCCGGGAGCAAAGCCAGGGGAAGGAAGGCCTATTCTTGCACAAATATCATGCAACAGGCCTCTAGTCTAATATATTTGTTTTCTATTTCATCAATTTATGCTTTCATTAATTAATCTTTATTATTTGCTTCCTTATTTCTTTGGGTTTATTTTACTGTCCCCTTCATGCCTTTTGGGGATAGATGCTTAGGTAGTTAGTTTTTGCCTTTTCTCTTCATAATATTGTAGATACAGTAAGGCTATAAATTGCCCTCTGAGTACTGCTATAGTTGCAACTGAAAAGTTTCAATATCTAGTGTTTTCATCATGATTTAAATAAAAATATTTTATAATTCCTATTTCAATTGTAATTACTGCTTTGCTCCATCCATTATTTAGAAGTATAATTTTTAATTTCCACACATATGGGGGTTTTCTAGTTATTTGTTGGATTTTATAATTTTTAAAATGTTATTGATTTCTAGCTTAATTTTATTTTAGTCAGAAAATATAGTCTTTGTATTTTAAACACTTTGGAATTTGTTAAGACTTGCTTTATATTCAGTATGCAGTCAATTCTATCAGTGTACCATGTGTACTTAGGAAAAAAAGGCAAGTCCTGCAATTGCTGAGTGTAAGGGTCTTTACACATTAGTTAGGTCAAATTTGTTAAAATATTCTATATTCTTCTGATATTATGTGTGCTTGTACTATCATTTCACAGGAGAGGGATTTTGAAATATCTCACATGATTGTGGGTATACCTACTTCTCTTTTTTAATCCTGTTAATTTATATTTAATATGTTTTGAGTGCATCAAATTTAGAATTGCTATACCTTCATGGTGAATTGAACTTATCACTATAAAATGACTTTCTTAAAATCCTTTTTCACCTCAAAACTATTTTCTCTGGTAATAATATAGCCACACTATATATTGTTGTCATTAGTGTATTTTTTTCTGTTTATTTGTTTATTTATTTATTTATTTTTGGATGGAAAGTTGATTTATTGGTGCGTGTAAGGTGGGGGCACCAAGACTCTCACGAGTGCAGGGCTCGCCATTTGTCCAGGGGACCACGATTAGGGATGTATTTGACCCCACAGCCATCTGGGATGAGGCGCTTCTCGGCCACCATGTCTTCAAACTCATCCGCATTAAACTTAGTAAAGCCCCACTTCTTGGAGATGTGGATCTTCTGGCGGCCAGGGAACTTGAACTTGGCTCTGCGTAGGGCCTCAATCACATGCTCCTTGTTCTGCAGCTTGGTGCGGATGGACATGATTACTTGGCCAATGTGGACTCTGGCCACTATGCCTTGGGGCTTTCCAAAGGCACCCCGCATACCTGTTAGGAGCCTAGATTGAGGGCAGCATGAGTTCAGACACAAGTGTCCACCAGAAAGGGCTGTATCCAAGGTCCCTTATGGCAACCCATACTAGCAACAGGTTGCGTACACTACCAAAGATGCTGCTGTTTGCAGCCATTGCACACCAGGCCCCCATGGGGAAAAGAGCATGGTCAGCTTAATTGGCTGCAGCTGTCCTTTTATTTTTAATATCTCTATCCTTATGTTTTATATGTGTCTCCTGTGAACAGCATATAGTTGAGTTGATGTTTTTTAATCCATGACATTCTTTGTCCTTTTACTGTGGCATTTTATACATTTATACTTAATATTAATACTGATAGTATTTTGGTTTAAACTTTCTACCTTCTTTGTCCTGCAAGTTCTAGTTTCTTTTCCTTTCCTTTATTGTCTCCTTTTGAGGACTATAGGAAGAGACCCTCAGAACTGAGACCTGAGCTCCCTGCACCCTGGATACAACTGGTAAAACCCACAAGTATGTATTGAGCTAATGGATTCCTCTGCAGAGCAGATCACCCAAAAGATGGTTAGTGTGTGGCTGACAGAAAGTGGAACCAGGATGTACACAAGGGAACCAGTAACCTTGTCTACTCCTGAGAGTAACCTGGACTCTTTGGGTTAGGCTTTGCATAGAATAAAAAAATAAGGAGCTAGAGAATAAAATCATTGGCACATTTCCTGTGTTGACTTGGGTGGGGACAGGTGTATCTGGGGGAGAGCAATGTTCTCAGTCCCCACAAAAGGTGGACTTCGGAGTGGTGCAGAACCAGATCACAGCTCCAGTCACACTACACTCCTCTCCATCACAGACCATCCGATCCCTTTGTCTGGATTGCAGCCTCATCAATGACTTGCTCACCCACTTCTGTCCCCTCACAAGACATTACCTCTGCTTAACAGAGAATAGAAGCAGCTAGACCTCAGCTCCTTGACACCCATCTTCAGCTGTCCTTACCCTTTTTGCTTCCATCTCAGAAAAAAAACATTCCTGCTGGAGGCTTTACTATGAGATGAACCGTCAGTAAAAAATTAGTTAATGCTCCACATTCTTCTCCCACTTCCAAAGTGAACCACTCAGTCTATACTGTTGACGCATAACTAAATTCAGTTATTTCTCAATCCTGTTCCTTCCCCAGCCAAAAACACACTAAAGTTTCTATCCTAAATTATAATAGGTTTCCCACTTTCCCCTTAGCCACTGCTGTATTTAACTTTGGACAAAAGTAATCATTATCTAACTCTACTTTCTCACATCATTCCTCATCCGATCCATCTTTCTCAGTTACCAAGTCCTATCCTTTTATCCTAAAATTTTCTCTGGAATTTATTTTCTCCTCTGCATTGGGTTCCTTTCTCTGTATGCATCATTGGGCAAATTCTTTAACTCTATAAGCTCCCGTTTCTTTATCTTAAATAGGGACAAGTTTCTTGTGACAACTTAAGATAAATTGCCCAGCTCAGTACTAGCACATAGTAGGTACTAGCATAGTAGCACATAATATAATGCTAGTTGCTTATCCTTGTCTTTTGGCAAATTCCATTCTCTGTAAATGTCTCCTAAGTGATGTTCCCAAATAAAGGAACTGACCTTGTTGCTTCTTTGCAGTGTGCAGGGCTCCTGTTGCCCACAGAACAAAGTCAGAATTCTAGCACATTCCTCACTGACTCTCTGGTCTAATCATGTGCCTCCAACATTAGGTGACAGACACGCTCCTGCTAATGGGTGGGAAACAGGCTCTTCCATGGGAATTCTAGAAAAGCATCTCAGGGATCCACGCACGGGAGATGGTGATATGGCAAGGTAGTTTATTGGTGATGGCTGCCCCTGGGCTTCCAATGTCCCCTTTCCCTCTGTCCCACCCTGGGAAAAGTCCAACCATGTCTTCAGCAGGACCAAAATAAAAATCAGTGAACAGAGTTTCTGCTTCATAGTCCTCAGAAGCCTATGTGGTCTGTGGGCCCTGGTGGCCACTAGACCTGCATGGTGGGGGTTCTGAGAAAGAGAGAGATTCATCTAAAATTATGTAGTCTCAGTCTTGGGAGGAACCAGAAGCTTTAAAAAATAGACAATCAGCTTCCCAATCTTTTGCAGGCTTCTGATGGTGTTCACACCCTGATGAATGATCCCTTTCCCAGGTTATGCAGAAACTGAGGCACAACGAGATTGAGCAGTTTATCCAAGGTGACACACTCTAACACCCCAGTGGGCATCTGGGCACCTCTGACACTTAGAATCAAAACTTGATGTTCCTGGGAACTCTGCAGTGCTTCAATTGCTGCTAGGGGTATGCAGGGAACAACTCATCTTAACATCTAGTGAGTCCATCAGTATGACTGGGCTGTAGCTCTCCTGAAGTCCCCAGCCTCCTTCAAGACTTCACCTCCAGGTTGTGCTTGTCTAGGAATGAAGGTTGGAAGGTGAGCTGTGAAGGAAGCTGGAAAAAAATTCAAAAATTACACATAAGGGGGCACCTGGATTTGAACCAGGGACCTCTTGATCTGCAGTCAAATGCTCTACCCCTGAGCTATACCCCCTCAGATACTAATATAGCCTAATTGATGCCTTTCATCTGAGTGGTAACACTGGGCTCTGCAAAATTAAGTTACTGCTCCCTTCCAGGACTGACTTTATAGAAGCTGCCAGACGAGCTCATAAGACACCTTCCCTCAGTTCTACAGCTTCCAAGCCTCAGTTCCTGGGTGGGGTCATCAGACAGGAAAAAATGAGAGAAGCTGCCTGAAGAAACCCCAAAACATTTCCCATTGCTTTTTTTTGATTTAGCCCAAGAGCAGCCCAACCATCTCCAAAACTACTCACCTATCTGGACTCCCAGTCCTTCACCTTTCTTCCTTCAGGGAAGATAGAAATGGGCTCCAATTGAGACAAGTGTCACGGAGCTCCAATACTTGGGTTTTGGAGGAACAACACCGCAGAATCTAGGTTTCCCTTGTTGGCATAGCTAAGCTGGCCTTTTGGCCATTGAGGCTGAAGCAAGTGTACGAGTGAGTTCTGGTGTGGAGAAACCAGCTCCCCAGAGGGAAATGTCAACCCTATGAGAAGAACCTGGATGCTATGATTTGTCTCCATAGGTCTGACCACCACTCCACTGTGCCAAGCTGTTTCGGTGGGTAGGTGAGATAATAATTTAGGTTGCCCATTTACTGTTTGTTCCTACAAAATCTGCTGTATCTACAGCTCTCTTCTGCTGCCCTGGAAAAGCCCAGCAAAATTCTGCAGGAGAGTCCCTGCCTTCTCTTTGAGGCCCAAAAGAGTTGGATAAATGAGATATATAAAGAGGGGGAAACACCAGATGTCAGAAAGCAGTTGTGCAAGGGCTAATTTCAGGAAGGATCTAATTGGAAGAATTCTAATTTCAGGAAGGATCATAATTGGCAAGGCTGAAAGAAAACGAAATATGAGCAACAGCTATGAATAGGAAAACTAATGGAGTAGGGGGCACCCGGATTTGAACCGGGGACCTCTTGATCTGCAGTCAAATGCTCTACCCCTGAGCTATACCCCCTTACCTGTTATGTATCTGTAATTAAATACCTTTTCACCTGTGTTGCAACACCCACATCTATGCACTAAAATTTCTATTAATTCTTGGAAAGTTCTGGAGATGTGAAAAATTTGCCTTACAGCAAAATTAATCAGTACCTTTTAGCCTCCAGAAAACTTCTCTGCTTACAATCTTTCAATCTCATCTTTCTTAGTACCACTTTAAAGGCACCTGTTTGGAAATTCGTTGCTAAGAGATGGAATATCCTTCCTTCCTCTCTTGGAAAACTCTGTCTACTTTAAACTTGCCTGCAGCACTCTCTCCCTGTCCCTCTCACCTCCCCTACACCGCAGGTTGGATTGGGAGTTTTGTGGTCCATCTCCTTCTTTGTTCTTTTTTCTTCTTACTACATCTACTTCTTGGCTTTTGACAGTGTCTTCAATGAATCCAGGAAGCCCAGGCAAATTATTATTATTTTTATTATTATTTAATCCTTACCCGAGGATATGTTTTATTAATTTTAGAGGGATAGAAATATTGATATGAGAAAGAAACATCTATCAGTTGCCTCCTGCACATGGCCCAACCAGGATTGAACCCGCAACCTTTTTGGTGTGTGGGGACGACGCTCAGGGCTCAGACAAATTATTTGAGTAATTTGGCCCCAGAGGCCATAACCCCTATCCTGGAGCCCAGGAAGCCACCCAGTTGTCCCAAGAGACCTCATACCAGAAGGTCAGCACAGCTGAAGCAGCAGGGACTGTGGAGGATTCAAGACCAGAGATGTCTCCGCTGGATGAACGCTGGTCTGAGGCGCAGCAGTGCAGACCTAGAAAGTGAACCAAGACCTTGCCAACTGGCAGGAACATGGGAAGGCATCAGTGAAATAAAAAGGCCACATTGACCCCAAAGGGTAAAGAAAAGATACCCGCCCAAAGGGGCACACGAGGCCTACGTCCTACCAGCCCTGTCCCTCAGTGGTTCCAGTGCAGCCGCCAGGTACTTGGCTGAGGACCTACAGAAGTGGTAGCTAAGCAGAGTGGTAGTTTTCTATCAGCTCTTTCACCAGCCCCTTCATGGTCCCACACAAGTGCTGAGATGGAGATTCCCAGATTCCGTGTCTCTGACTTCACCACCTTGCCATGCTTGAGGAAGGCTCCTCAGTGACTGTTCTCTGGACTCTTACTTCTCCCAGCTCATCCCACAATTGTGCAAGGTCTTATTTCTGTTAATAATTCCCTTTATTCAATAATACTTGGTGAAAGGCTGCTCTGATTGAACACTGACTGGCATATCTCACTGGGTCCATTTAATTTTTCATTCGTGTATGAAATATACAAAAATTTACAATCATAAGTGTTCAGCCTTGTGAATACTAGAAAATAAAACACCTATGTAATCCCACACCCCAATCAAGAAATGGAACATTACTCAGAGGTGGATGGAAATGAGATAAGCAATGGAGTAGGGAGTGTCTCTTCTCTGTGCATACACATTTCTATAGCCTCAGCCTTTGAATCATTTTAATGTTTTACATTTCCAAAAATAAAGCAACAAGTAGGAGGAGGTAAACATAAAAATAAATACAAACAAAAACCCTAACATTGATAATATGACCATAAAGAAAACATAGTGGTGTACATTCTAAGGGGGAAAAAGAGATAATGTGTTACAATGAGAGATGGAACTTGAGTTAAGTTGTTTTGGTATAACTTACAAAAACTATTTTTGTGCAAATGAGTACATATATTGATATTTTGGGGAGCCAGGATTCTGACTGAGTCAGGAAATGTAAATAAGAGATGGAGAAAGGCAAGAGAAAACTGTGGAGTTAGACTGGAATTGTAAGTAGCTGTATGACTACACATGCACACACACACAGAGTTTCTAAGTCTGTCCTCGGAAAGGGGCTAGAACAGCCATGGGCAAACTACGGCCCGTTCGGCTGTTCTATCCGGCCCGCGGAGCCGAAAGAGCCGAGGGTTCTCTTGCTCTCCCCTCCGCTCCTTCACCAGCAGCAGTGTTAACATGGCAACGTCGGGAAACACGGCCGCAGCTCCTTCTTCTGAGAAATCTGCCCATTCAGTAAAAGGAACAACCTCTCAATCTTCCAGAGGCTCCTTGTAATGCCCGCGGACGCATCCCCATGGGAATGCGTAGACACGTTATCGTGGTTTATGTAGGGAGACATGCCCCTGGAGAGCACAGTATCAGAGCATTAGCTAAAAAGGAGACCAACAACACTGTTCCCACTGAAGGTGATGTTTTAAAGACCAAAAACCTTTCAACCCAGTCTACATTGCTATCTACATTTACGTCCCGGGCATAATTTGGAAGTTGCACTAAAGAAAATGTTTAATTTACTGTTTACACATTTTGTTCTTTTCTTTTTTTTTTTTTTAAATAAATCTTTATTCAGATTATTACAATTATTTCTCCTTTTTCCCCCCATAGCTCCCCTCCACCCCTTTCCCACCCCACCTTCTGCCCTTACCTCCCCCCCACTGTCCTCATCCATAGGTGTATGATTTTTGTCCATTCTCTTCATGAACCCCCCCATACCCCTTTCCCCCTGAGAATTATCAGCCCACTCCCTTTCTATGCCCCTGATTCTATTATATTCACCAGATTATTCTGCTCCTCAGGTTTTTAATTCACTTGATTTTTAGGTTGGCTTGTTGATAGATATGTATTTGTTGTTCATAATTTTTTCTCTTTACTTTTTTCTTCTTCCTCTTCTTTAAGAATACCTTTCAGCATTTCATATAGTACTGGTTTGGTGGTGATGAACTCCTTCAGCTTTTTCTTATCTGTGAAGCTCTTTATCTGCCCTTCAATTCTGAATGATAGCTTTGCTGGGTAGAGTAATCTTGGTTGTAGGTTCTTGCTATTCATCACATTGAAAATTTCTTGCCACTCCCGTCTGGCCTGCATAGTTTCTGTTGAGAAGTCAGCTGACAGTCGTATGGGTGCTCCCTTGTAGGTAATTAACTGTTTTTCTCTTGCTGCTTTTAATATTCTCTCTTTGTCTTTTGCTCTTGGCATTTTAATTATGATGTGTCTTGGTGTGGTCCTCTTTGGATTCCTTTTGTTTGGGGTTCTGTGGGCTTCCTGGACTTGTAAGTCTATTTCTTTCACCAGGTGGGGGAAGTTTTCGGTCATTATTTCTTCAAATAGGTTTTCAGTATCTTGCTCTCTCTCTTCTTCTGGCACCCCCATAATTCTGATGTTGGTACGCTTGAAGTTGTCCCAGAGTCTTCTTACATTATCTTCAACTTTTTGGATTTTTTTTTTTGCTTTTTGCTTTTTCAGTTGTGTGTTTTTTGCTTCTTTGTATTTCAATTCTTTGACTTGATTCTTGTGTTCCTCTATTCTGTTTCTGGGTCTCTGTATAATATTTTTTATTTCAGTCAGTGTATGTTTAATTTCTAGTTGGTCCTTTTTCATATCTTCGAGGGTCTCGTTATATTTATCGGCCTTTTCTAGGATATTCTTAAAAAGTCTTATAACGGTGGTTTTGAATTCTATATCCAGTCGTTTGTTTTCCTCCATTTCTTTCGTTTGTGATCTGATTCTTTGACCCCGCATTTTCACTGAATCCCTGAGTTGGTAAGGTAGATATTTGTGCTAGGTTTCCAATATGGCCCAGTGGGTCTGCCTCCCCAGTTAACCTGAGGTGGACACTCTTGGTGCACCCCTTTGTGGCCTGTGTGTACAGCCTTGTTGTAATTAAGTCTTTATTGTTGTTGGTATCACTGGGAAGAATTGACCTCCGGGCCAGTTGGCTGTAAGGATCAGCTGTGTCTATGCTGGGAGAAGCCCGGTGCTGGAGACAGCCTTATAGGATTAGACTTGCCAAATTGCAATAGCCTCTGTGCTCAGCTTGGATGGGGTGGAGTCTCAGTCTTGGCTTCCTGTCAGCCCCGCCCCTGCGCGCATGTGCGCTTTCAGTCCTCCGCCTTCCCCAGCTCGAGTCTCCGCCTGAGAGTCCAGACTCCCCCCACAAGAGCGTGGGTCCCCAGGGGCTCGCCTGGAACTGGGGTTCACTGCAGTCAGAACTGGGGCTCGGTGCAGTCAGAATCCTCTGACTCCCCTCCACTAGGGAAAGCCTGTGGCAACCCCCGCAGCCTTTGTGCGCACCGGCGCGGCGCGTGTGCGCACTTTCAGTCCTCCGCCTTCCCCGGCTCCCGAGTCTCCGCCCGAGAGTCCAGACTCCCCCTACAAGAGCGTGGGTCCCCAGGGGCTCGCCTGGAACCGGGGTTCACTGCAGTCAGAACTGGGGCTCAGTCAGGATCCTCTGACTCCCTTTCACTAGGGAAAGCCTATGGCTACCTCCGCAGCCTTTGTGCGCACTGGCCCGTGTGCGCCTTCAGACTTCTGCCTTTCCCAGCTCGCGGTCTGAGGCTTCCTTCCCCCTTCCGCCAGAGGAAGTCAGCCAAGCTCTCAGCCGCCCTTCCTCTCTGCGCGCACAAAGCCCCTTTGCCGTACCTCCAATTCTCTGTGAGCTTTTCTCCTTCCTTCTAGTTGTAGAATTTTCACTCAGCCTGCTTTCCTGTGGTTCTGGATGGTGTCCGTTCTGTCTTTTAGTTGTAGTTTTGAAATTGTTGTGCGAGGCAGCAGTTTAGGTGTTTACCTATGCCGCCATCTTGGTTTCTCCTCCATTTTGTTCTTTTCTATTTGTTTTAGTTTTAAATTATTTTATTATATTTAAGTTTAATTTGAAAGGCTTTTGTACCTTTCCTTTGTTAGGCAATTTTATTTTGCCTTTGCCATCTTCAATATAAGGTATGTTATTGTGCTATGATTCATCCATTTTTTGAAGTTTCAAATTATAATAATTAGTGTTTACATTCTTCTTGTTAAAATGTTTGAAATGAATAAAACTATTGAAATAAAAAAAAAGAAGACCGTACCCTTTTATGTAATGATGTTTACTTTGAATTTATATTAGTTCACACAAACACTCCATCCATGCTTTTGTTCCGGCCCTCCGGTCCAGTTTAAGAACCCATTGTGGCCCTCGAGTCAAAAACTTTGCCCACCCCTGGGCTAGAAGCAACAACTCAGTTGCAATGAGCACTCCTAATGTCTGTATTGTGGTTACTAAATGCCATTAAAAGGAACCAGGAACTCTTAGAGAAATGGCTGATTCCAGGGCTGGGCAAGAAACCTAAAAGATTAACAATGAAACATCCTGTGCCAGAAAGTTAAAAAGTGCTCAAAATCTGGTGGGGACATGCCAACTGAACACTGGGCCAGCATGAAGAGGCTCACCACTAGCTAACTTTGGGACAATGTGAGCATCAAAACAAATAAAGATAAGACTGTGTTATGTAGCTCATTAAATTAAATAATTCATGAATCCATATTAAGTATTTTTTTTAAGGTGGAGAAAAGGAAGCTCTTGGTTACAAGAAGTAAACTAACAAATGTAAAAGAAATGATAAAAGTATAAAATCACCATTTTATAACCATTGTAAAAATGTATTTAGGGAAGAATCATTCATGGATGCTAAATTTGTTCAGTGAAAATTGGTGAGGAACAAGATACAGAAAAATCTGTCAAACACACTTTAATTGAATAATCAAATTCAACTTCAGTAGTAGAACAAATTGACATTGCCTCTTGATAGAATGCACTGAGAAGGACATAATATCACCTATGTAGTCATTTTGCTAGAATATTGAATTTTAACAAGGAAATAGTTTTCTCCAAAAGTAACCACTATTGGAACTTTTAACACATTTGTTGACCTATTTTGGATTCTCCCAATGTTATGTTTGTGAGATCCAGTCACAGCCATGCTGTCCTATGTTGACTGCACGAACATACTGCAAAACAACTAGCTCTGACCTTTCAAGAATGTCAATTTCATGAAAGAAACCAGAGGACTAGAGAACTATTCTAGACTAAAGTGATCTAAAAACATACGACTACCACATACAATACGTGAGCCTTGATTGGGTCTTGTATTGGAAATAAAAGACAATTATCAATGATATTGGGACAATAAAGACATACAGGATGGGGAAAAAGTAGGTTTACAGTTGTGAGTATGTGAAACAATTTATTATTTGTGAATTGTATTATTTTCCATACGAACAGCTGTAAACTTACTTTTCCCCACCTTATATAGAATATAAGTTGCATAATAGATCAGCGATTTTCAACAGTCTACCACAAGTAAAACATGCAATACCTGACTAATTTAGTCAGGAGAACTGACCTCTTTTCCCTTAGATCATCAAATAAAAAAATGACAACAGCCAACACAACAATAGCAATCCCATAAATATATAGTTCATATAATAGAGCTGCATCTTATTGGTCACGTTGCATAATAAAGTTGCATCTGGTTCGTTAATTCTTGGTACTGGACATCCTTATATACAAGGATAGGCACCTGATTTTTTTAAAAAGTCACTTTGGCCAGGCCAGTGTTGCTCAATGGCTGAGCATCGACCCATGAACCAGGAGCTCACAGTTAGATTCCTAGTCAGGGCACCTGCTCAGGGTTTCAGGCTTGATCCCCAGTGTGGGGTATACAGGAGGCAGCCAATCAATGATTCTCTCTCAGCATAGATGTTTCTATCTCTTCCTCTCCCTCTCTCTGAAATTAATTTAAAAAACCCATAAAAATATTTTAGTAGGTATCATTTTGATTGATTTACAATAATAATAATAATAATAATAATAATAATAATAATAGTAATTGCCTACCCTTTTTGCTCCAAAGTGAGCCACACTAGCCAGGCAAAACAACGATTAACCTATTTTTTAATCAGATTGTCAAAAAATATATTTTTTGGTATGCTGCAGAATTTTAGTAATTAGTTTATATGTGCCATGAAATGAAAAAAGTTGAAAATCGCTGTAATAGATGATCGGATTATATCACTGATAAACTTCCTGAGTGTGTTGTGGTTATGCAGGGGAATACATTTGTTCTTAGAAAATACTTGTTGAAATATTTAGGGGTTCCAGGATATCTTCAACTAACTTTCTAATGGATAAGAAAGTTCCTGGCCTTTTGAATGCCCTTAACAACTTTAGAATTATTGTGTAATTATCTACATAAAAATTATGTGGTTGAGGTTACTCTGAAATCTATAGATAAAGGTGGGACGAGAACTGCTATTGTTACCATATTTAGTGTCACATTCTATTAACTTAGTATATCCCACCATTTTTGAAGTCTTAAATTTTTCTCCATGATTTTTACAGTTTTCTGTAGAGAGATGTTGTACATATTTATTATTTTCATTCTTCAGTAGTGGATGTCTTATTTTTTAATTTTAATTTATTGATTTTATTTATTTATTTTTTAAATATATTTTATTGATTTTTTACAGAGAAGAAGGGAGAGGGATAGAGAGTTAGAAACATCGATGAGAGAGAAACATTAATCAGCTGCCTCCTGCACACCCCCCACTGGGGATGTGCCTGCAACCAAGGTACTTGCCCTTAACTGGAATCGAACCTGGGACTCTTCAGTCCGCAGGCCGATGCTCTATCCACTGAGCCAAACCGGTTAGGGCTTAATTTATTGATTTTAGAGAGAGAAGAAGATAAAGAGAGTAGAGAAACATTAATTTGTTGTTCCACCCATTTATGCATTCATTGGTTGATTCTTGCATGTGCCCTAATGCAGGATTGAACTTGCAACCTTGGTGCATTGGGACAACACTCCAACCAACTGAATAAATGACTTTACATGCTTTTTTTCCTAGGACAGTTATAATTTCAGATATTCTCTTTTATTCTGATGAATCTACAAATTGTCCCAGATTTTTCTCTATTTGAGGTCCAAATTACATCTCCCAGATTATCTCTTAGCATCAATAGGTCACATAAAACCTTTATTATCTAAAAACCCTGGGTTTTTTTTGTTTGTTTGTTTAGAAAATATGATCACCTTGATTATACACTCTTCATGACCATCACCAGGCTGAGGATTTGGAAGGTAGGCAGAATTAACTTGACTAATTTTTACTGAGTTTTGTCCCTAGCCGAGCTAGAAGGGACTTGGTGTCCCTATAAAATATGCCAATTTCATCTGACTAGCCTTTGATGTGACTGGCTTCCCTCCTTCCCCTCAAAAGCCATAGGCATTATTGTATTCATCACAAGTTCATCAAAAATTGATGACTCAAGGGTCAGCCTTATAACACAAAATCACTTGTAAATATGAGTCAGAGTCTGAGTAATAACCTTGCTTCTATTATCTATATCTATATATAGAAAAGCCTAAGTGACTGAACGACCAGAATGACCGGTCACTATCACTATGACACACTAACCACCAGGGGGCAGACGCTCAGCCCAGGAGCTGCCCCTTGGTGGCAGTGTGCTCCCACAGCAGGAGCACCGCTCAGCTGACCAACCCATCCCGGTGGCCTGATGGCAGATACTCACTCCCTCAGTAGTCCTGCAGGTCCAATCTCCAGAAAACAGGCCACGCATTGATGGACCAGCGCCGCTGAACAATCCTGACAGTGCTGCCGGCCTCCTGGAAGTTGGCCTCGAGCACCGAGCACCGCAGCCACTTCCCCTCCCTAGCCACTGGGCAAGGAAGAAATAAAAGCAGCTGCCAGGTGACTCCTGACAACCAGTGCGAATGTCAGCAGGACAGATCCAGATTCTGGGCCAGCAAGGGTGTCCCAACCACCCGCCCGCCCGGAAGGCCGATCACATCCCAGCCCCACCCCCCTGGGGACCCCACCCATGCACGAATTTGTGCACCGGGCCTCTAGTAATTAATAATGCCATTGCTGGGTGGGCCCTGTCCTGCACAGTAAGTGTTCCTGAATGTACATGATGAGAAACATAATTTTTGTAACTAAGACACTATTTTCAAAAGCTCCTGAAAACTTAGTTATGGGCAAATTCAATATTAGTTATAATAACTAATATAATAACTTTAGTTATTGAATTAAAAAAATAAATCTAAACGCAAATTCTAATGCTTGTTTCGTATGTCTGGATTTTCTCACATTTGGAGTTTGCTGGAAATAAGACTCACCTGTGAATCTGTACTCCTCATCTGTACTTGGCAAGGTGACCTTGCTTCTGCCCTGGAGAGCCCAGGCCCAGAGCGGAACATGGGGTTCATGTTCACCAGCTTGTTCCCCAGGCTCCTCTGGGTAAGCTGCAGCCCTCCATGACCACCCACCTTAGATTTTTCTAGGAGGGTGAAGGAGGTGGCAGTGGCAGTGGTAACAAACCAAAGGAGAGTGATGAATTCTTGGGACCACAGTTGATCATACCACATATCACAGTTAATTAAGATTTGTACTAAGTAATTACTTTATGCTCTGTAATCATACCCTGTATCAGGCACCATGGGGAGAGAAGAGAAAAAAGGTATAACCTCTGTTCTCAAGAAACTTAAAATCTACTAGAGGCCCGGTGCACCAAATTTGTGCATGGGTGGGGTCCCTAGGCCTAGCTGGCCATCAGGGCTGATAAGTTTCCCCAACTCCCCACCTCCTCCTTCCTTCCCCACCCATGTGCCACCACCACCATGGGGTTCCCCACCTCCCTGCCCCGCCCTCCTTCCCTTGCCACCCTTGTTTGCTGCCACCTACCCCTAGTTCCCCGTCCCAGCCTGGGGCCTGGCCCCGATCGGGCAATCGGGACCTGCCGGCCAGGGTGAGGGACCCGGGAGGTTGGCCAGCAGGCCCCATCAGTGATTGGGGCCTGTGGGCTGGGGGCAGCTCCTGCATTGAGTGTGTGCCCCCTGGTGGTCAGTGCGCGTCATAGTGACTGGTGGTTCCAGTCATTCTGATCGTTCTGTTGTAACTGTCACTTAGGCTTTTATATATATAGATGAGATGAATTAGGACACTATTCCATGTGTTAACGTTTTTCTCTAAATGCTAACTGAATGGTACCAATATTAAAAATTAAGAGCTTGGCCAAGGCAGAGTTGGCTGCAGGCTTGATTGGGGTGGAAAGGCTTGGTGGGAGTTAGGGCATGAGCTGGTCTGGGAAAGACAGACAGGGGAGGGAGGGGGAGCTCCAGGTGGATAAGAGGAGGGGAAAGGATATGAGGAAAGGCATGGGAGTGGAAATTCTCATGCCTGACATAGACTGGGCAGAAAATTGGAAATGGTGGAAAGACCATGGAGGTCTTAAATATCAGTCCAAAGGGTTGGGGGTTGTCTTTGTTCTTTTTGTGAACAGAGGCTGGAAGGCCATCTACCAGGGTTGCTTTGCCATGGATCCTTGCCTTAGGTGGAAGGTTGGGAGAGTCATTCTTTCCCAAACCTGGCTGTGCACCAGAGCCTCAACCCTACCCTAATCCCTATTAGAAACTTGTTAAAAATACCGTCTTTTAAGAAAGTTTTCCCCGCAGTACTCAGGACCCATCCCTATTTTGATTCAATCAATCTGGGATGGGATCCAGAAATCCATGTCCTTCACAAGCTTACCCCAGAGACTCTGATGGAGCTAACCTGAGAATCTGCTAGGACAGGTCATTTCTACCCCAAAATGGCCCTGGCATAAAGCAAAAGTTAATTACATCCCTGAAAATTAGCTCTTCTGATCACTTTATTTCTATCACAAGTGCACACTCCCTCCCTTCAGACTCAGTATTTTTGCATTATCCTGGAATATTTTTCACGTTGGTTACCACTTCTCATTTCATATTCTTGACAGCGCCCTCAGATCTGCCTGTTCCTTTCTGTTCCCACTCCAGCTACATTTAGTCAGACCTTTTCTCACCTCATGATTAGACTGCTGGAGTAATCTTCTCCTGATTAATCTCTTATCCCTCCCGCACATGGCCTTCCCTGTCTCTGTCACCATGAGTGGCAATCCCTGGAAGCTGAGGGCAAAGGAAAACAGCCCGGCCAATATCAGTGAGGGAAACACACACACTGGAGAGGCTGCACTTTTATACACAACGAACGCATCCGGGTGACCCCTTTGCCTTGGTCTGCCCAGGCGGATGAAGAAAAAAACAAGGGCATGTTAAGATCTCGCTGCTGACGCCGAGCCCCACAGAAGTCTGGAGCACGTGGTGCAGGTTCCTCTTCAGGAAGGAGCCACACGTAAAGGAAACGGAAAGGAAATGCAACCTGTGACCACAGGGGGGCCCCCTTCAAAGGCTCCTTCCATCCCCCACTCAGGTTCACTTTAGGTTTTTCCTATTTATTTTTTCTCTCCTTGTTTAAAAATACTATTATTATTACAAACTACTATAAAATATTATTATTATTACATAATTTTTTAATTTGAAAAAGTTAGAAAATGTGCAAAAATAGCCTGAGGTCTCACTGTTATAAAATAGACTCCTTAGACTACATGCTTACAAACTGGTCATTTTATACACATATACTCATTTTAAAAAATAAAAATAGGACCATTCCGGACTGGCGTCTCTTGTTTTATTTCTTCTTGGACCGGCGTCTCTTAAAATATCAGGAACATCTTCCCATACCAAGTTCTTTACCAACATAATTTTAAATGATGATATTGTGTCCCACTGGTCATTCCATTAAAAATATTTTTATAGGTAATAAACACGGTAGAGAGTTCTGAGTGGCTGCCTACCGGGGTTTACCGAACTACGTTCCTATTGTTGAATTTTTTCCGTTTCAAACCAAAGGTAGACATGAGCTGCAGCTGCCAAATAAGCCACGACGCTGTAAGAAGCCCAACGCGCCTGGCAGGACCTAAAGCGGCAGGTGCGACGTAGCGGGTCCCCTGGGGGCGCTGGGGGACGGGGGCAGCCCCGCAGGTCCCGGGAGTGGGGCGATTCTCTCGGTCACCGAGTCCCTAGGTTCGCTGGGTCCAAAGCCCGACGCGCCCAAGAGACGCGGCCAGCGGCAGGTGGGGCGCGGGGTCCCGCGGTGACTCAGCGCGCGCGCGCGGCCGTTTCCGGGGGGGTGGAGGGGGCGGGGTTGTCGAGGGTCCGCGGGGCGGGGCGCGGCGCGGCGCGGCGGGCGCCTGCCGTTCGGCTCTCGGGCTGCAGGTGGGGCTGTGCGGCCGCGCTGCCTCCAGGAAGCCTCACGGGCCTGCGCCGGCTCCCAGGATGCAGTGTGGACCGGCCAGGCACTGACGGCGGCGGCGCGTCTGCGGACGGAGCGGCGCGGGCCGGCCAGCGAGGAGCGCGCGCCGCGGACGGGGACGGCGGGCCGGGCGGGCGGGCGGCGCCTGCGGAGAGGCCGGAGCCGGCCTGCGTCGGGCCGCGCGGCGGCGGCGACTTCCTCCGGGCCGGGCCGGACAGCGCAGGGCCATGGCCGAGGCGGCCGCGGCTCCGGTAAGGGCGGCCCGCGCGCGCGAACTCGGGGCCGGGCCCAGCACTCGGCGCCGCAGGCCCTTGGGGAGGGGGCGGAGGGGGCCCGGGCCGGGCCGCCGGGCCTGGGGCTGCGGCGAGCGGGGTGCGGGGTCCTCCGGGGCCTACGGCACCCGCCTGCCAGGCCCCCCATTCCGGGAGGAGCCCGAGCGGGGTGGAACCGGCCGTCCCCGCCCCGGAGGCCGCCCCGCGCCTGTTCCTGAGCCCTCCGCGGCTTCCTGCCCCGGCCCCACCCGCGGGCCCCTTCATCTGGGCGCCCCCCCCCCCGCTTCCCCGCACCTCCTTTCTCTGCCCACCGCTCTGCCCTGCGTTCCCTACCCCCGTAGCTCCCCCCAGCGGCCTGGTGGCACCTGGGAGGTGTCCGAAGCGGCTTGGATTCCGCATTCACCCAGAGTGCCCGGCTCGCTGGGGTCCGGGCGGAAGACAGCTGCCCCCGTGTGTAGAAACAGGCACCGCACCAGCCGGGTTAGGCATGATTTTTGTCCTCACAGCAAGCCTGGAGGGTAGGTACTCGCTCTCTCTGTCGTACAAAAGGAAAACCTGAGGCCTAGAGAAGTTAACTTGCCCAGAATCACACAGCTAGGAAGTGTGTGAAAAGACAAGGTCGCTCTGTGTTCAGAAACACGCTGCTTTGGGGGCAGCAGGCAGGGACACAGGCAGTAATAGGGCAAAACAGGTGAGTGTTTCCTGCATTGAGGTAGAAGATGCTTGGGAGCGGGGGAAGGAGAGGGCATGGGCTGCCCTTGCAGTCCACACCCCTCCTGGCCTGAGCCTCTGTGATTTGAGCTGGGCTCTCAGGAAAGGCTAGGATTTCAGGTGGGGAGGACGGCTCCCGGCTCAGAGAGAGAAGGTAGTGCTAGCATGTTCAAGGAACAGAAACGTGTCCTTGCACCTGAAAAAGATGGCTTTGGTCGGAAAGCTGCAGGAGAGGAGGCGGAGGGAGAGTTGGAAGGGGGAGCTGTTGAAGAATCTGGGGTTCTCTTACCAGCTCCTCTCAAGCACAGAGGTTTCGGCTTCCCTGGCAGGAGTCTGGGGACAGCTCCATATTGTCCAGCCACCATTTAATAAGGAGCTGGGCTTGAGCAGAAATAGTCACCACCTCCCACCAGGTAGTGTGAAAGCCTTACACAGGGCCTGGTTAAAGTGGTAAGAAAACGGGGGGGGGGGGGGGGCGGGGGGGGCCCTCATTGTTTACAAAGTAGGCGTTTACTCAGGCCCTTTCTGCAATGCAGAGATTGTCATGATGGCCGACAGGTGCACTTGGAGGCTGAGTGAGTAGGACTTCAGTGGATGGGGAGCTTCTGGAGCAAACTCTTGGAGGCTGGGATCATGATGGGGCCAGGCGGAAGGTTGGGGGCGGGGCAGGTACTAGCCCAGTGCAGTCCCTGCAGCCTCTGGAAGGCAGGAGTGCCACACACATCCAGCTTTCTGCCTGTCCAGTTCCTCCTCCTTCTCTGAGACCCAGCCAGAGCTCTTTCTTTTTCAGGTCAGAGGTCAGAGGTCATCTGGTCAGCCTCCCTGCAAACAGCCAGGTTCTCGGGCCTCTGCTCAAACTCTCCTGTCACTGTTTTCTGAGGTGTCCACCCATGTTCTAGTGCTCAGTGACTTTCCCTACATGAATCCACACTGGTTCCTAGTAGTCACTTTATTTTGCAAATAGTCACTTACCATTTGTTTAGGAGTCATTTCCATAATGTTGTAAGGTACTGTGGGTCCTCAGGCAACAGGCACACCAGGAAGAGGCATGAATAGTGAGGACACCCCGCCCCCGACTCTGACATGTGGGTGAGTCAGGTGGTCCAGCCGCCACCTTAAGCAAAATCTGCCCTTTCCTCAGTGTCCCCAACTGTCAGTCAATCAAGCCACTGTGTGAACTTTCCAGAGACAGGAAAGTCAACTGCATGGGGAAGCTCCACGTCTGTGGAATGTTGCTGCACTTGCCAAAGTCAAACCTAATGGCATTGTCTTACCTTCCCCTCCAATCTGTAAGGTGTGTCACAGCCTGGAGCAGCTACAAGAATGTCTGAGACACACATAAAAAAGAAAGTCTAAGACCATAATTCTCCTCTTGGGAGGAGAAGTAGGAATAGTGAAAGAAAAAGTCAGACTCTCAAGGGGACTCGTGTTATAGCAAAAAGCCTAACGTGGCTGGTGGAGATTTGCAATAATGGTGATTTTTAATTTGGGGGGGTGGTAACTGGGTAGGGAACCAAATCAGATTGTCCTGTGAGTCAAGGAATTAACCATTAGATTTTTATGTTTATTAAAAAGAAACACAAGCTGCTTTAGAAAAAGCAGTTGAGCAGCCCTCTTGTTTGTGCTGTTTCAGTGAACCAGCTGGGTTGTTTTTTTGCTAGGTCATCATCAGTAGAGGTTCTTGTGTGATTATGATGGGAAGTGCTGGCTGGCCTCTAGTAAACCTGCAGTTTACCATTTCTCCACTAAAACACCCCAGCAGTGCTCAGTCATCGTTTGTTTAGCAGAATTGCACTGGGCGCCTGCTGCAGGCCATGCACCATGCTGTTAAAAGGGCCTGTGCAGTCTTCAGAGGTCATACAGGAGGGTGCAGGAGATAACTATAGGGAAGTGAATGCTATCATAGGGGTCTGCATGGCATGCTGCAGAGGCCTGGAGGGACGGCAGCCACCCAGACTTGGGTGATGCGTAAGACACCCAGAGGAGGTGATAATTAGACTGAAACCTGGCATGTGGCCCAGGGCATCCCCACTTTTCACATATGGGTTCCCACCCCTATTCCAGCTCCCTCACACTTAAGACATCTGGGCTCACAGAACACGACTGGTGGAATGATCAATGCTGGTCTCTCTTTGTTTCTGGAAGATTTCTCCCTGGACAATGGCAGCTACCATTCAGGCAATGGAGAGGAAGATCGAATCGCAGGCTGCCCGCTTGCTCTCCCTAGAAGGGCGAACAGGGATGGCCGAGAAGAAGTTGGCCGACTGTGAGAAGACGACCTTGGAGTTTGGGAACCAGCTGGAGGGCAAGTGGGCCGTGCTGGGGACCCTGCTGCAGGAGTACGGGCTGCTGCAGAGGCGGCTGGAGAACATGGAGAACCTGCTGAGGAACAGGAACTTCTGGGTCCTGCGGCTGCCCCCAGGCAGCAAGGGGGAAGCCCCCAAGGTAACCTGGGCACCTGGGGTGGGACAGCCCTAGGGGCTGTGTCTAGAAACGTGGGTGGGCGTGCATGACACCTGTGGTTCCTGATGCCCATGACTTTTGATGACATGGCTGTCTTTCTCCGAGCAGCTGGATGAATGGCAGAAGGAGTTGTACAAGCACATGATGAGGGGCAACTACGAGACACTGGTCTCCCTGGGTAAGGCCTGATAGTCATTTCTCTGTTCAGTATTATTTGGGGGAGTCCTCAGATCGCTCTTTTCATGCTGGTGGGTTTTATCACAAGGATATATAAATTACTGGAAACTTTTACCATGCAAAGAGTTATCTCTCTTCATCCTAAAGATGAGTGCTGGTTGACTGAGTTGTAAGGTCCCTTCCACCTGGCAAAATTCACAGGATACCAGACTGAGGTGGAGTGGCCCCTCCCCTAACCAGGGGTGGAGCATGGCTGTTTCTCTTCCCCTGCTGAGGCTTAGAGAAGGCGCCTACCGCTGAGCTCCAGTGTCTGATCCACCCACATTTGAGAAAGGCTTTCTCTTACTGAGAGATGTGGCCTTGACTGTGACAGTCCTCTGGGTCAGTGGAGAATGTGAGCAGACCATGCTTCTTGCAGCCAGTGCTGTCTTCATGCTCGAGACTTTGCTCCCCCAGACCCTGGGGCTGCTGCCACTCTCCTCATGTGATACCCCAGAAGGGCTGGGCTCTTTCTTCCTAGGTTTATTTCTTCTCGGGATGTTTCTGTGACCCCAGATCTGGAGGCAGTGAGCATCCTTTGTGAGGATGGAACAGGTGAAGGTGTGATGTTATATTTCAGTTTGCAAAAATGTACCGCTTCTTAATGTGGAGACTATACCAGAGTTTCTTCACCTAGGCACTGTGGCATTTGGGGCCAGATGATTCTGTGTGGTGGGGCAGCAGCATCCTGACCTCCACTCACAAGGTGCACCTCTTCTCCAGCCCTCAGTCCTGACAACCAAAAATGTCTCCCTGGGAATAGAATTCTTGCTTGTGGTTGAGAACACTGCTCTGTGTCAGTCAGGAAATTTAGTTTCTTGGCTGTTCTGGGTTTCCCAGGCTGCCTATTCCCAGCTCTGAATGGAACCACGTGGCAAAAGCTAACCTTTATGTCTTTCCTCAGACTACGCTATCTCCAAACCCGAGGTCCTCTCCCAGACGGAGCAAGGGAAGGAGCCGTGTGGCTGGCGCCGCACAGCCCCCAAGGTTCCAGATGTTCCTGTGGACCCAAGTCCAGGTGAGGAGCTGGGTGGGGGCCAGGGAGATGCCGGGCAATCTGATGGAAACAGAGGAGTAAAGGGCCAGAGAGGGCATGGCCTTTAAGTTTTGTTTTGTAGTTGAGTTATGACCTATACCCTATTCAGCTAACACTCGGGAATACGTCCGAGCGTGGAAACGGACAGCAAACCCAGACTTTTAGGAAAGAAACAGAACCAGTGGCACTGAATTAGTAAAAATGAAGGAAGGACATTGATAGGGAAGGTAGGCGTCTATTAAAGACAACATTTAGTTTCATGAAGAGTCAGCCTCTCCATCCAAGAACCACATCTCATTGAAATTCATTAGTTGTCACAGAACATTAACCCATTAGCCACATATTAACCACACGTTTGCTATGATTTAGTACCACAGGTTGATTTAAGGAGAATCTGAATACCAGGTATCGCTGTCTCAGATTTTCCTGGAGCCAGTCAGCACCTTTGGAAGTTAAGGAAAGGACGGGTGGGTGTGTGAGTCAAGCCACATGACGGAAGTGAAGCCTGGCGGGGCTGTGGGGTAAATGACCGTCTGTCCCTTGACCAGGGAGACCCGCCTCCTCCTCGTCTGTCCCCCGTGCCTGGGCTTCCCTTTCTTCCGTTCATCTGGGTTACTAAAGAGTCTTACTGTGTGTAATTTGTGGTGACTGAAATGTGTCTGCTGTGTTTGCTGTTTCATCGCAACTACACTTTCACTTTTCCAAGGGCAGATGGTGTACAGAACCAGCTACACCGTCAGTGGTCAGAGCATTCACTTGTTTAGGTGCCTAGGACAGCCTGAAAGCTAGAGGACAAAATGACAGAAAGAGGGTTATGACATAGGATCTTGCAGTTTCTTAGTCTGGGTGGGAGGTTCACAGTGGGCTTGTTTTATTACATTTATAACGTGAATGGTTTCTATACCATCGTTAATAAGAGTGAAAGGGGACCTGGGAATATGGTGGCTGCTGGTAAGACCCCCACATGCCCTGACCTCTATTTTATGCCTTGAGCATGTCATCGAGAATTGTGTATGGCCTTAATCCCCACCCGCCCCTGTCCAAGACCAGACCCCACTCACTCATCTCCTCTGGGCTTGGTGCAGCCCCTGTCAGACCTCCTCTCCAACTTCTCTCCAGCTCTAACTCTGCCGTGCTTTGTGGAACTCGGTCCTCAGCAAGACCTCCAACCCTCAGGCTCTTCCTGAGTGTTCCTGCCTCACTGTCCTTCCTCAGATGAGACCTGGGTCCCTGCGGGCACGGTGTCCTCTGCAGCTTCCCCTTTCCCACATCCCTCCACCCCCAACTTGGCAGGGGCTGCTCTGTACCAGGCTTCCCCCTGCCCCCTTGAATTACATGCTTCCTGTCTCTCCACCACCTTTTGCAGTGGGGGATCAGGACCCCAGTTCTTTCTCACGAGCATTTTGGGTCTTCTTTCCCTGTGCTCTTTCAGGTAAACTTTCAAATTACCTTATCAAGTTCCATGAAAATCCAGATGGGATTATGGTTGGAGTTGTATTCATTCTATTAATCATTTTGGGTAGAATTGGCCCCTTTACTGAGGCTTGTTATCTGTGAATATTATAAATCTCTCCATATAATTCATCTGTAATGCCTCGATGAAGTTTTGTTATTTTCTCCAAAAAAAGTCTTGAACATTTCTTTGTTAGATAGAGTCCTAGGTTTCTTTCTTTTTTTTTTTTTTTTTAGTCACTATTGTCATGGGTACCTTCCTTAACTTGCATTTTCTGTTTGTTGTTCATATGGACTGGGGGTTTGGGGCAGGAACATCCCTTTCCCAGTACATTTTTTTGTGTAGCTGGGGCTGTTATGTAACACTCCCCTCTGCCCCATTAGGCACCCCACCAGAGGTCCCACCAGGGACATATATGGTTGGAGAGTTTGGGAGCAAGGGTTGGGCAGCTGGCTGTCCCGGGGACAGGTGGTCTCTGTTGCTCTGCTGGGGACAGCCTCCCTGACCAAGTGGTCTAGCAGGTGGCTTCCTGATTCTAGGGTCAGTATAAGAACCCCTCTCACCCACAGATAAAAGCGGCATCCTCAGTTATCAGTGATAAAAATAGTTTACCCTCACCTGCCTTCCTCTTTTTTGTTTTACATCTCTGTTAAAATTCATGACAGAGGAGGGAGATAGAAAAGGGAAAAGGGGGGATAAATGGTGATGGAAGGAGACTTGACTTGGGATAGTGAACCTACAATACTATATACACATGATGTGTTATAGACTTGTACAACTGAAACCTATATAATTTTATCAACCAATGTAATCCCAATAAATTCAATAAAAAAAGGAAAAAAATGATCCATAACAGAAAGAAAAATGGTCATTGATGGGCTCCCTTAAAACTCCAGTAGTGCACAAAAATCCATTTTCTTTCATTTATTGTTATTTCTGTCTAGGAACCTTGATAAATTTTTCATTAATGCTAATAAGTTTTCTAATTATCTGATCATTCTCAAATATTTTGAAGAGATGATCATATGAGTGAGGAGAATTTTTTGTTTCTTTTCAAATCTTTATGATTTTTCTCATTTTCTTTTTTTTTTTAAATATATTTTTATTGATTTCAGAGAGGAAGGGAGAGGGATAGAGAGATAGAAACATCAATGATGAGAGAAAATAATTGATTGGTTGCCTCCTGCACACCCCCGCCTGGGGATTGAGCCCACAACCTGGGCATGTGCCCTGACTGGGAATCAAACTGTGACCTCCTGGTTCATAGGTCAACACTCAACCACTGAGCCACTTGGGCCAGGCTCCTTGGTACCTTTTAAGATTTTGTCTTTACTGTTATTCCATTTTACAGAAAATTGTCAAGATAAATATTTTTTAATTTCTACTTAGGAATTGGCGTGTCCCTTCAAACTGTGGGCTCGTTACCTTCAATTTGGGAATATTCTCAATCATTATTTCTTTACGTATTCCTCTTTACTCATTTCTCTATTCTCTCCTTGGATTTCCCAGTGTGTGTGGAACTTCTCATTCTGTACTCCATGTATCTTATTTCTCTATCTTTTTTTCTTTTTTTTTTTTAATCTCTCAATGGAGTGCTGTGGATTATTTCCACAGAACCATCTTCCAACTCACCAGTCTTCTCTCTAGCTATGTTCAGTCTATTGTTAAGCCATCCATTGTGTTTTTCATTATTTTGTCATTTCTATAATGTCAAATATATTTAGTTTTTTTTCAAATCTGCCTTTTAAAAAATGGTTTCCTTTTCTTGCCCTAGAGATTCTGTTCCTTCCTTTATTTCTTTGAATATTTATTTATTTATTTAATTTTTTTTAAAAAAATATATTTTATTGATTTTTTACAGAGAGGAAGGGAGAGGGATAGAGAGTTAGAAACATTGATGAGAGAGAAACATCGATCAGCTGCCTCCTGCACACCCCCTACTGGGGACGTGCCGGCAACCAAGGTACATGCCCTTGACCGGAATCGAACCTGGGACCCTTCAGTCCGCAGGCTGACGCTCTATCCACTAAGCCAAACCGGTTTTGGCTCTTTGAATATTTTAGATATACTTATATTACTGTATCTTTCAGCTTATTCTTTTTTCTGTAGTTCTTGGAAGTGAATTCTGCAGTAACTCATGCCATTTGGTTCCTTTTCTGGTTTGTAAGTTTAGTTTTTTATTTTTTTTTTTTATTTTTTATTTTTAAATATATTTTATTGATTTTTTACAGAGAGTAAGGGAGAGTGATAGAGAGCTAGAAACATTGATGAGAGAGAAACATCGACCAGCTGCCTCCTGCACACCTCCCACTGGGGATGTGCCCGCAACCAAGGTACATGCCCTTGACCGGAATCGAACCCGGGACCCTTCAGTCCGCAGGCTGACGCTCTATCCACTGAGCCAAACCGGTTTCGGCTGTAAGTTTAGTTTTTTAATAAGGACCCTTGTGGGGCAGGTTTGCATTTACCTGTGCTGGGCCTCCTGGTTGCCATGGTTCTCAGTCAATCTTTCTGTGAATTTCGCAGGTTAGGGTCTCTACATCGTATGGGTAGTATGAATTCAGTGTGGGCATGGGATTCTGATTTTTTATGGGTGGCTTTCCCACCTGTGACCCTGGACAAGAGGGCAGCTTCCTTATAGGCCCCTCAGATGGAGTTTTCCTGGTCCCTGTCTTACAGCTGGGACAGAGTCTTATGGCTCCTGGCTTCACGCAGACAGCTCATCTTTGCTCTTGCCTCACTTGAACATCAAAGCCCCAACCCTTAAGGCTTGCATTTTGTCCCAGCAATTTCCTGGGTCACTTGGCTCCCACTCAGACTCTTGATTTCACTTTGTATTTGTCCTTATTCTCATATCTAGGATCTTTTTCTTTATGCTCACTTAAATACCTGTGTGTGTTTGAGAGCAGGACCTCCGCAGACCGGCTCAGTCTTTCCCATGTACCAGTGGTCTAGCCCTGAGAATGTGTTGGTGTGTTCCTCATCCTTTCCCACCCGCCCCATGTGCTCAGTGCCATGTGCTCAATGCCATGCTTTGCTCGGGAGCCCTTGCAGGCCCTGTTTGTCCTTCTTTCCCTTTCTACCAGGCTCTCATGCTGTGTGACCCTTGAGAGGTCCATTTCCTTGCCCGGCTGTGTGTCCACCTCAGGACCAGGTGGCTCTGAAGCTGTGCTCACACACTCTCCCTTTCTTAGGCTCGGGAGCCCCGGTTCCTGCCCCTGACCTCTTAATGCAGATCAAGCAAGAGGGCGAGCTCCAGCTCCAGGAGCAGCAGGCTCTAGGGGTAGAAGCGTGGGCAGCCGGACAGCCAGATATCGGAGAGGAGCCATGGGGCCTCAGCCAGCTGGATTCCGGAGCAGGAGACGTCTCTACAGATGCTGCTTCTGGTGAGTGGCTCAGACTGGGAGCAGATACCAGGAATGAGAGGCAGAGCCCAGGGCAGGCCTTGGGGTAAGGAGTTACTGGAAGCCACATTATGGGAACTATGGGCTCAAACATCTGGCCTGACTAGCTTAGAAGTTTTATGACAGGACCAGCACTAAAGGACACCTTGGGCACCTCTGGGTTTGGTGAAGCTCTTGCCCTGGTATTTCTCTGCCTCATTTCATCAGCTGCACTTTTCTTGCTCCCAGCATTGGGCATTTAAGGCACCCATTGCCTTATATTAAGGAGGGGCTATATGAAATAAGTCGGTGACCTGTGAGCCTCCCAGTGCCTCCAAGAGGGGAGCAAAAGAAACCTGGGTTCAGGAGCAGTGGGACAGTTATGCTCATGCAGCATGCCCGGGGTGGGGTCTCAGGGTCTATTCTTCCTATCCTGTGGGGTTTTCCTGCTGCTTCTGTTCTCTAACCCACAGGCTCTGATCTCTTCATTGCAGGCGTCCACTCCAACTTCTCAACCACTATCCCACCTACTTCCTGGCAGGCAGATCTCCCTCCCCACCACCCTTCCTCTGCATGTTCAGACGGGACCCTGAAGCTCAACACAGCGGCCTCCACAGAAGGTACAGGTGGCAGAGAGAAGGTGGGAAAGACTCATGTCTGCCCTGCAGGCTGCCTAAGCCCCGGCCTCCTTATTGATGAACTGCCCTGCCCTTTCAGCCAGCAGGTATTTAGGTATCTGTGATGTTAGGACCCAATGGTCTGTCTTTTATCTCTGTCCAGATTCTTAGGCTTGGACAGCCTGCCTTGAGCATGTCCATATTTCCAACCATTCTTTTCTCATGTTAACCAGTCAGTGCTCATAAGCCGATCCCTTGAGAGGATGCACCTCCTGCCCAGGCTCGGAACCTGCCTCCACTTCTTCTCTGGCAAAGAAAAAAACAAACCAAGCCAGAAGCACTTCTTGGATATCGGCACTACCAAAGACAAGTGTCCAAAGGCCAGAACTGGGAAGAAAACTTCCAAATTTATGTGTTATTTTTCTATTTATTTCTATTTTGTAGGCCTGTTAGGTGTTGCTTTATATTTTAGCACTCCAAAAATGTGCTAAAAGCCTAGATCCCTGATACAAAACTTCAGGAAATGAAATTCAAATACATTTACATCAAATCACATTTTTACTGTTTTACTAATATTTTTATTATTAGCTAGCTGGCCACATTTATTGGATGCTTGCTGCATGCCAAATCGCATGCAAGGTGTCTTTAGACATGTTATCTGGTAACCCTCATACAGCCCTATGACTAGGGTGTTCACAGATGTGCTGTTGGTTAAGAAATTATCCTGCAGCCGTGGCCAGGTGGCTCAGTTGGTTGGAGCAACGTCTGGTACACCACCAATATTTTTTAAAAAGGTTGTGGGTTTGATTTCCAGTAAGGGTACATACCTAGGTTGTGGGTTTGATCCTTAAGGCAGGCACGGAGGGCAATGGATCAATGTTTCTTTCACACATTGATGTTTCTCTCTCTCTAAATCAATACAAACATATCCTTAGGTGAGGATTTTTTTAAAATCATCCTGCAGCCCACAGCTGGTCTGTGGGAAGCCGCAGAGCCACCTCAGATGATCCCCAACCCGGTGCCTTTGCCCCTCCGGTACATTGCCACTGGCGGTCAGAGTCCCTTCCTCAAGATAAATTCTTGATTAGTCTTAACAGCCAAAGTAGAAATGGAATCCGGTAAGCAGATGCGATGGTGTTTTTACTTGCAATGAAAGTACTAGCTAGTACAGGGGTAGCCTCATATGGGGTTTGAAGCAGCCTCATGACCACCTGGGGGCGCTCTGCTGAGCTGGATCCTGCGGCTTGGAAAGCAGGGCTCTGTGTGCTGGTAGGGGCGGAGGAGCTGCTGCATCTCCAGATGAAAGTATCAGATAATCACTCTAAGCCCAGGAGGGGACAGAATGATATCTGGTCTTTCTGTCTTTCTCAGCAGATGTAAAAATTGTGATAAAAACTGAAGTCCAGGAAGAGGAGGTGGTGGCCACACCAGTGCACCCTACTGACCTAGAGGCCCACGGGACCCTATTTGGACCAGGCCAAGCCACAAGGTTTTTCCCTAGTCCTGTCCAGGAAGGCGCCTGGGAGAGCCAGGGCAGCTCCTTCCCCAGCCAAGACCCTGTGCTGGGGCTCAGAGAGCCCACCCGGCCTGAACGGGACCTGGGAGACCCCAGCCCCGCCGTGGCCCAGGACGAGACCCCACCAGGGGACTGGCTCCTTGGGGGAGTCCGGTGGGGCTGGAATTTCAGGTGTAAACCTCCTGTGGGTCTGAACCCGAGGACTGGGCCTGAGGGGCTGCCCTATTCCTCCGCTGACAACGGAGAGGCTGTGCTGGACCCAGGCCAGGCCCCGAGACCCTTCAGTGACCCCTGTAAATACCCTGGCCGGACCAAAGGCTTTGGCCACAAGCCTGGCCTGAAGAAGCACCCGGCTGCGTCTCCCGGGGGACGGCCCTTCACCTGCGCTACGTGTGGGAAGAGCTTCCAGCTACAGGTGAGCCTGAGCGCACACCAGCGCAGCTGCGGGCAGCTGCCCGATGGGACGGCTGGGGCGGCAGGGGCTGCACGGGATGGAAGCGCCTTGCGGTGCGGGGAGTGTGGGCGCTGCTTCACACGGCCAGCTCACCTGATCCGGCACCGCATGCTGCACACGGGTGAGCGGCCCTTCCCCTGCACGGAGTGCGAGAAGCGCTTCACTGAGCGCTCCAAGCTCATCGACCACTACCGAACCCACACGGGTGTGCGGCCCTTCACCTGCACCGTCTGTGGCAAGAGCTTCATCCGCAAGGACCACCTCCGCAAGCACCAGCGCAACCACACGGCAGCAGGGGCCAAGGGTCCGGCCCGGGGCCAGCCGCTGCCTCCCCTCCCAGCCGCTCCCCCGGACCCCTTTAAGAGCCCTGCCTCCAAAGGACCCTTAGCCTCCACAGACCTTGTGACCGACTGGACTTGTGGCCTGAGTGTCCTGGGACCCACTGAGGGCGGGGACCTGTGAGGCACCCCAGGATGGCCAGAGTTGACTCAGCCTTCTGACCCTTGAGGGCCATGAGTGTAAAAAGCCCCGTTTCCAGATGTCCTCGGGGTGGTGGCCAACGCAGAGGCAGGAGTGGAGACTGGGAGACCAAATCCCCAAGTTGCTGAACTGATTGATCACTGGAAGAAGAGAAACTGTCAAACAAATACAGCTTCCACCTCTAAACAAAGTAGAACTCTTTGATTGTGAAACAGCACCATAGAATTTTAAGTAATTTAATTACAAAACTTTTTTAATTCTTGAAGCTGAAAAATAGTCATAGTACCAGTTTAAACTTTCTAGTATACTTTTGGTTTCTGGAGCGTGTTTATGTGGGCTATGCCCTTACCAAGTCTGACTTGAAGGTCGGCGGGCTGGGGACAGTGAGGAGGGACTGGGACCAGACCTCCCCTGGCCCCACTGACTCCTAGGGATGAGATGGTCTTAGCACGAAGTCCTGGGGACTTGAGACCCTGCTCTGCCCTGGGCTGGGCCTGGGGCTCCAAGCCTCCTGGGACCTGAGACCAGCTAGGTGTTGTGGAACTCCAGCCTCATCTCAGCAGGCAGAAGGACTCGTCCCCAGAGCAGCCACCTTGCCTCTCTACCTGAAAAGGCCCCCCAACAGTGCTGGCCCTACTGTGTATTTCCCTGTTAGGGGCCACTGGCCATCCCTATCAGACTCCTCGGCTGCCAACCCCACCTGGAGCTGCTTTTTCCACTCTAGCACAATGCTTCTGTGTCCTTTGTGTAGTGTTTTTTCATTGTCAAAATTCTTTCACATCATATCTCATTTGATTGTTACTGTGACTTTGTGAAACATGCAAGGCAAGTCTTTTTGTTAGAGATGAGAAATAATTAACTCAAAGGGGATACATCTCAGCCTTGCACCATGGGGCTGGGCTAATGGGGTGGGGGGGGGCAGCAGTTGGGAAAAGCCTCAGGTTAGACATGGCTTATCCTCCCAGTTCAGTTTGGGGAAAGAAAACTGTTTTTTGCCCTCTCAGATGATGTCCCACATGTGCATGAGCAAAACCATCAGGCCTCAGGCTTTAGCTGAGCCCAGGTCCCCCTGGTGTGTGCACTCCCAGCAAGTTCCGAGAGGCTGGGTATGGTTGATGCTCCTCTACTGACATCCTAACAGTGGAATTGGACATGGGCCCAGGTTTCTTAATTCTACCACAGTGCTGTCCCCAAGTAATCATTCCTGTTTTTTTGAAGCCGCCTCTGGATCCCTTATCCCCTGACAAAGGAGAGACCAGGGCTGCTATTCACTCAGCTTCCCCCATGTGTACTTTTGTTAGGCGATAGACTAGTTAAGAAAATTGTTTCTCTGTACTGTATATTTTGTACCTGTTTACACCTCTAATTGATATAACTGATATTTTGAAAAACACATGAAGAGGAAATGCCCTGTTAAAATAAAACCTAACCAGCACTGAGGTGGTTTGGTGGGTTTCATTCTTAGATCTGCATCTCTGGTGCTGATGCCTCTAAACATGGCCCCCCAAGGCTGTGTGGTCAGCTCCCCAGGCACTTGGTCACCTTGAACCCAGGGAAGTGACAGTGCCTAAAAGCTATGAATGGAAGATTCTGGAGACATTTGGAGGGGAAATCAAAACACATCCTGTCACTTTGCTTCAGAAGATCATCACGGTTTATGTAATTTAGTCTTACGTAATTTGATATGATGCACATGAGGACAGGAAGGTCAGGAGAAAAAGTGCAGAACATCAAAGCAAAGCTGATGCCGGATGTTTTCTCTGCATCTTCTGGCTCAGCCAAGGCGAGGAAAGGATGGGCAATGCCTATAGTTGTGTCAGAGTTAAGTCCACCCCATGGCATTAGACCCAAACTGACATCCATGTTCCCACCAACCAGAGGTAACAGTTATCTCATGTTTTCATCTCTACCACCAGCCCCCTTCCCAGTCCTCATGCCTTCTCTCCCTCTTGCCCCTGTTCTCTGCATGCAGGAAACTTCATGCAGAACCCCCAACCACTTAGTGGTTCACTAGATGGATGACTTGGAAGCTTCTGGCTCAGCTGCACTCTTCAAGACAATATGAGAGGAGAGGGTTTAGATGAGGGAGGGTGCTGAGTTGAGTTTCAGACATCCAAAAGGGGGTTCCCAATCAGTAGTTAGGGAGACCACCAGTGGCGGGGACCCAACACTTTACAAACTCCTGGGAACTCTCGCTCTGAACCCATTGCTCTGAAGCATCCTCTTTAGGCCATAGCACAGTAATCCCTTCCTATGTTAGTCTTCTGTTGCTGCTGTGACAAATTGTCACAGACTTCGTGGCTAAAGCCAACATAGACTTACCCGACAGTTCTGGAGGTAAGAGGCCAAAATGAGTCTCATGGAGCTAAAATCAAGATGTCAGCTGGGCTGGTTCTTCTGGAGAGTCCAGAGGACAATCTCTCCTTACCCCTTTCAACTTGCAGAGGCGCTTGCATTTTAGCACAGGCAGGACAACTCTTGCATCTCACCCTCTAGGTGAACTGAATTGCCTGCCCTTCCTGAGCGCCATGCTGTTCCATGTGTCTGCACATTGTTCCTGCTGCATACAGTGTCTCCCTTTCCCTCACCCCCAGCCATCTGGTGTATTTCTTACCCTCAGGTCTTGGCTTAGTGTCCCCCAGCTGTGCCCAGTCTCTGCAGGTAGAACTGATGCCTCCCATGTTTCTCTATGGACCCTTGCTCAGACTCCTTCTGTTAGCTTGTTAGACTCTCCCTGACTTTGTATATAACATGTTCCTGGAAATGTGTATAAAGGTGTATGTACAAAATGAGACAATGGACTCATAGACCACAGGAAGGCTTTATTCCCTGACAGCTATAAAAAGAAGTTCCTCATCTGGTATAATTGTCAAACTCCTTTAAACCCTGAGTATTGTACAATCTATACATGATTCCTTAAAAATATTAAAAGCACAATTTACTAGTAGACAATAAATATATGCAATTTATGTCTTTAAAAAAATTTGGTCAAAAGTAAAAAATGGGTGTTCTCCCTCCAGGGAGCACACCCATGCCATTCCCTTCCCCCTATGCTCCCTCCCCTTGGCACGTGTCCCCTAACCTCTAAAGGCAGTGGTCGCCAACCTTTTGGACCTCACAGACCACCAGTGGTCTGCGGACCACCGGTTGGCAACTGCTGCTCTAAGGGACCCTACAAGACTTGCAACCAGGGGAGCAATGGGCAGCAGCAGCTCATCCCAGGCTAATCCTCTAAACCTGTCTCCAAGGCCTCCTCTTCCCCTTTTCTCTGACTTCCCAGTGAGCTAAGGCAGCCCAGCGTAGGCTCTCCTGTTGCTTCTTCTATGCCCTTCCTTGTTTCACTGCCCTAGTATGTTTTTGTTGTGGTCAATAAATTCCTGCTTTTCTACAAAAAAAAGTTTAAAAAATGCACATACCATGAATTGTATACCCTGAACACACTCCTGATATAAACATTTGGAAGTTCCAAATGGGATATAACTTAATATTAAATATAGAGCTAAAATATAAAGTAATACAGGAAAATCCTCGTGTGCCAGAAATGACAAAACTAAACACCCACTGTAAACATTCGAGGAGATGCTGTACCTACCTGATGTGGGGTGAGGAGTTGGAACTGACACCTCCAAATAAAGTCTCTTGAAGGCTTTGTCTTCAGAAAATACATAGTTGAGTAAAAATGCATCCCAATACCAAAAGATGTATCCTCAGGAAGTAGATGATGAAACAAAAGTACAAGAGGTTTATTGGGGAATAATGACTATGAAAGGTAAAAGGGGGAAGCAGGATTTTGCATGCAAAGTCTCAGAACAGGATATAGATCCAACATCTGTGAAAGGAAGCAGGTTCAGGCAGCAGGAACAGAACATGAGCATCTCTGACAAAGTTTTAACCAACCAAACACAGGGTTCTAGAGCAAATATTGCCTGGTAGAGGAGTCTTGTGCAGGACAGAAATGACCAGGCCCTATGATCACCCACTTAGGGCTGGGGCTGCCCAAGAAAACTGTGGTTTTACCTTAAAAGCCAAGGCATTTCTCTGGTTGGGATGGCTCAGCAGCCAATCAATGTTTCTCACATCGATGATATTTCTCTCTCCTTCTTCTCTCTAAAAAAAAAATCAATGAAAACATTTTTTTAAAGCCAAAGCATTTCCTGAAGGAAAATAATAACTGGAACAGTCAGTTGAATCACTCCTGCAGCTGAATGATAAGTTCTTGAATAGAGATCTGAGTGGCATAACTCCATAGCTGGGCTCTGGGTGATGGTAGTAGATGGGGCAGTATCTTTCTTGAAAATCTAAAACCACAACTATTGCCTCATGGAGTTTGGGATTCAAATTTACATCCCACAGGGCTGATAAATTGACATAAGAACTGGAGTTGGGCCAATGACAGCACTTGAGGTTTCTGCCTGAAGGGAACTCAGAAACAGGAGGAACTACCCCACAATTCAGACCACAAACCTGGCTCAATATAAGCTCACAATTAAAATGTTAAACCCGCAAGGAAACAGTCCACCATTAGTGAGAACACAACAGACAGCAGGATCAAAAAACCAGGAAGTTGAGCCTGGCCTGTGTGGCTCAGTGGTTGAGCATCAACATATGAATCAGTTCACAATTCAATTCCAAGATCAATGATTCTTTCTCATCATTGCTGTTTCTGTCTCCCTCTCCCTTCTTCTCTGAAAATCAATAAAAATATATATTTTTTTAAAAACACAAGAAGTTGAACTTATATCAATATAATCCAAAATAGAACATAAACATGATTAGTTTCATAAGGCATATGAAACTAATATGCATGCATATTAGCATAATCAATGGACACAGACACTGGGGTGGAGGAGGCTTGTCTAGGGTGGGAATAGCTGTGGGGGGGGTCAATTGGGGAAAAGGAGACATGTAAAACTTTAGACAAAAATAATGGCAGAAAGTGGAAGAAGCATGGAAAGGCATTGTAAATACAAATCACCAAACCTTAAGAAAAATCAAGTTACTATTATAAAGAAATATTTGAAAACAGAATTTCTAAAAATAAAACATATAGTCACTGAAATTTTAAAAAACTCAATGAGTTGGATAAACAGCAGACCAAGACACAGCTGAGAAGAATTAGTTAAATAAAAGATAGATGAGGAAAGTACACAGAATGAAAGACACAGAGAGAAAAATGATGGATGGAAACATATATTAAGAGCACAGACTACACACATCTACAATACATCGCATCAGATTTTCTCATCTACACTGCTGGTGGAAATGAAAAATGGCAGCCACTTTAGAATTCTGGCAGTTCCTCTAATGATTAAACATAGAGTGGCCATACAATCCAGCAATCCTATATAATAAAAGCCTATACATCCACACAATGGAATACTACGCTGCTATAAAAAAGAAGTAACTTTTACCATTTGCAACAGCATGGGTGGAACTGGAGAGCATTATGCTAAGCAAAATAAGCCAGGCAGAGAAAGATAAATATCAATGATTTCACTCATATGTGGGACATAATGATCAACATAATTTGATGAACAAAAATAGATCCAGAGACAAATGGCAGGGGAGGTGGGGGAGTTAGAGAGCAACCAAAGGACTTGTATGCATGCATATTAGCATAATCAATGGACACAGACACTGGGGTGGTGGAGGCTTGTCTAGGATGGGAATAGCTGTGGGGGGGGTCACTTGGGGAAAAGGACACATATGTAAAACTTTAGACCAAAAAAAAAAAAAGAACTGATCACATTTACACAGAAAAAATAAATAAAAGCCTAATATGCTAAGTGTCCGGTTGTTGGGTCAGCCATTCAACCAATCAAAGCGTAATATGCTAATGACATGCTAAGGCCACTCACTATGACATGCACTGACCACCAGGGGGCAGAAAGTCAGCCAGGTACTATGATATGCACTGACCACCGGAGTGCAGATGCTCCGACTGGTAGGTTAGCTTGCTTCTGAAGTCTGGCCCATCAGGACTGAGCGAGACGGGCTGGACACGCCGTGGAGCCCTCCTGCAATCTCTCCCCAGCTGGCCAACATCCAGTGTCCCTCCCTGGCCCTGATAGTGCACCGGTGGGGTCCCTTGGCCTGGCCTGCGCCCTCTCACAATCCAGGCAGAGGGACCCTCCCCAAGTGCATGAATTTCATGCACCAGGCTTCTAGTTTCACTGTAAAATATTTGAAAGCAGGTATGCAAATATTCGTACATGACTGTTCATAGCAGTACTAGCCACAATAGACAAAAGGTGGAGACAGCCCAAAAGTCCATCAACTAACAAATGGGTAAATAAAATGTGGTATAGCCATATGATGGAATATTATTTGACCATAAAAAATGATTGAACAACTAATACATGCTACAACATGGATGGATCTAGAAACTATTATGCTAAGTGAAAGAAGCTAATCACAAAAGACCACATGATATATAACTCCATTCATACAAATGTCCACAATCAGTAAATTGATAAAAACAGAAAGTATATTAGTGGTTGCATAGGGCTGGTGGTGGAGAATATTAGGAGTAGGGATAACTAAAACATATAGGGTTTCTTTTTGAGATAATAAGCGTTCTAAAATGGACTGTGCTAATGGTTGCACATATCGGTGAATAAAAACCATTGAATTGTACATTTTAGATGACTTGTATTTGTGTGAATTATATCTAAATAAAACTTTTATTAAAAAGAAAATAAAGAATAGCTGACAATATTCAATAATTGATAAAAGACATCAAAATAAAATCCTCAAATTCAAGAGAAAAAGACTGACATCAAAGGAAAAGATATTAACCCTGGATGGGTGGCTCAGTTGGTTGGAGTGTTGTCCTGTGGTTCAGTTCTGGTCAGGGCACATTCCTGGATTGCCGGTTTGATTCCCCCTCAGGGCACATGCAGGAGGCAGCTGATGGATGTTTCTCTCTCACATCGATGTTTCTCTCTTTCTCTCTCACTTCCTCTCTCTTAAAAAATAAATAATAATCAATGAAAACATGTCCTCAGGTGAGGATTAAAAAAAAACTTTTTAAAAAGGTAAAAGCTATTAGATTGACAATAGACTTCTATGATAAAAAATCCAAGTCAGAAGACAGTGGACTAACACCTAGAAAGTGGTGAGGGAAAATAACTCAACCTCAATTTTATACCCTGATCAATTATCATATACGAGCAAAACCAAATTTTCAGAAAATAAAAATTGAGAATGTACCATTCACTGAAAAACTACTGAGGACTATCCTTTGGGAAGAAGAAAGAACGTAAGGAGACTAGTTAGTAAAAAAAATTTAGTGAACATGGGTAAATCTCTCACATGTGTTGACTTTATATGACAATAAAAACAAATTTGGGTGGACACAACAAAATTGAACTAAAATACTGGACAATAATAACATGTAAGAGGGATGGAGCATGATGTCAATGAAAGCATCTTATGAACCTTGTGATTTCAAGGGATGGGCAGATATATCAATTCCATTTAAACTTTGTAACTCAAATACATTTAAAATGTTCATCATAGCGCCCAGCCGGTGTGGTTCAGTTGTTGAGCATTGACCTATGAAACAGAAGGTCACAGTTCAATTCCAGGTTGTGGCACATGCCTGGGCTGCAGGCTCGAACCCCAGTGTGGGGCATGCAGGAGGCAGCCGATCAATGATTCTCTTCTCATCACTGATGTTTCTATCTCTCTCTCCCTCTCCCTTCCTCTCTAAAATCAATAAAAATATATTTTAAAAACAAAAATAAAATATATTAAAAAATAAATAAACAAAATGTTCATCATAGCTGCTAAAGGAACAGAAGCAGCAAAACTCACAGCAGAGGGAGAAAAGGTGAATAAAGAAAACTTGATTAATGCTGAAACCGGTTTGGCTCAGCGGATAGAGCGTCGGCCTGCGGACTGAAGGGTCCCAGGTTCGATTCCGGTCAAGGGCATGTACCTTGGTTGCAGGCACATCCCCAGTGGGAGGTGTGCAGGAGGCAGCTGATCGATGTTTCTCTCTCATCGATGTTTCTAGTTCTCTATCCCTCTCCCTTCCTCTATGTAAAATATCAATAAAATATATTTTTTTAAAAAAAGAAAACTTGATTAATCTAATAGAAGTAGGAAAATAGGGAAAGGAGCAAAGAAAAGAAGCAAAATAAAATAGAAAAAATCCAAATATATCTACATTCACCATAAATGGGAAGAAAATAAGCTCTCCAGTCAAAAACAAATGGTCAGATTATAAAACTGACAAATCCAGCTCTACACTTTGAGTTTTAGTGAGAAACATTAGGTTATGATGATGGTTGCACAACTTTGAACACACTAAAACCACTGAATTGTACACTTTAAATGGATGGCTTATGCTACTTGAATTATATCTTAGTAAAGATGTAATTTAATAAAAGCCTAAAAATTTCTAGATTAAAGACGTGTGAAGAAGGGAAACTGTACAGGTTGTATAATAAAATGTTGAGGACTATCCTTAAGGTACTAGGGGAGGGAAGAAAACAAACACTAAGAGACAGAAAATTTTAAAACCCTAAAAGGAAAAGTACTAGATTTGATTGTATTTAAAATATAAATTTTGGTGCAACACCTACCATGAAAGATCTTGAGATAGTTGGGAGCAGATTTTTGGTCATGTGTATAATTATGCAGATTATAACACTAAGAAATATCAAATATAAGCTAACACTAGCACAAGGGTGGAGGATAACCTGTTGTAAGGTTAATGCACAACAGATGAAGTGGTAGAATTTGTGTGAAGTAGGCTGTTAAAAATTAAAGATGTATATTGTAAAACTTAGGGCAATCATTAAAAATTAGATATAATAAGTGAATGGCAAAAATATAGAATTACTTTAAAAATAATTTAAGCCCTGGCCAGTGTGGCTTATTTGGTTAGATGTCGTCTCATGCACAGAAAGGTTTTTAGTTGTATTCTCAATCAGGGCACATGCCCGTTTTTCGGGTTTAATCCCCGGCCAGAGGCGTGCAGGAGGCAGCTGATGGATGTTTCACTCTCATATCGATGTTTCTCTTTCTCTCCCTCTCCCTTCCTTTCTCTCTAAAAAATCAATTTAAAAATATTTTTAAAAACTAAATCAATTAATTCAAAATGGAACTCCCATTTGACCCAGTGATCCCACTTCTAGGAATATATCCCAAGAAACTAGAAACACCAATCAGAAAGGATATATGCACCCCTATGTTCATAGTAACACAATTTACAATAGCTAAGATTTGGAAACAGCTTAAGTGCCCATCAACAGATGAGAGAATTGAAAAACTGATACATCTATACGATGGAATACTACGCTGCTGTAAAAAAGAAGGAACTCTTACCATTTGTAACATCATGGATGGGTCTGGAGAACATTATGCTAAGCGAAATAAGCCAGTCAGAGTAAGATAAATATCACATGATCTCATTCATTTGTGGGATATAATGAACAACATAAACTGATGAACCAAAATAGAGTCAGAGAAAAAAAATATTTTAGGATATAATAGAAGTAATCCTGTTATTTGCAGATTTTTTAATATTTCCTACAACTTTTGTGATATTATACTATGTTAGTACAATTTTGGTAATATTATTATATTTAAAATCTTTTTTCTTAAAATATTATTTATTGCATGTAACTATTATACTAGTATTTTAAATAATTTTTCTTGAAATATTAATGTTTATTGCATGTAACATTATTATACTTAAAATCATTTTCTTGAAATATTAATGTTTATTACATGTAAAAATAAAATAAAATACATATGGAAAAAGACTAAATAAATAAATTAAAAATAGAACTCCCATTTGACCCAGTAATCCCACTCCTAGAAATATATCCCAAGAAAGCAGAAACACCAATCAGAAAGGACATATGTACCCCGATGTTCATAGCAGCACAATTTACAATAGCTAAGATTTGGAAACAGCCTAAGTGCCCATCAGCAGATGAGTGGATTAAAAAACTGTGGCACATCTACACAATGGAATACTACACTGCTGTAAAAAAGAAGGAAACTCTTACCATTTGCCACAGCATGGATGGAACTAGAGAGCATTATGCTAAGCAAATAAGCCAGTCGGAGAAAGATATCACAAGATCTCACTCATTTTTGAAACATAATGAACAACATAAACTAATGAACAAACATAGATCCAGAGACATAGAAGCATCGAACAGAATGTCTAACCTCAGAGAGAAGGCAGGGGATTGGGGGGTGGGGATGTAAGAGATAAACCAAAGGACTTGTATGCATGCATACTAGTATAATAACCCATGGACACAGACAGTAGGGGGGTGAGGACATGTGCTGGAGAGTGGGAACAGCCGGGAAGAGGTCAATGGGGGGAAAAAGGAGACATATGTAATACTTTAAACTATAAAGAATTTAAATTTAGCCCTAACCGGTTTGGCTCAGTGGATGAAGCGTCGGCCTGTGGACTGAAAGGTCCCAGGTTCGATTCCCGTCAAGGGCATGTACCTTGGTTGTGGGCACATCCCCAGTAGGGGGTGTGCAGAAGGCAGCTGATCGATGTTTCTCTCTCATAGATGTTTCTAACTCTCTATCCCTCTCCCTTCCTCTCTGTAAAAAATAAAGTATATTAAAAAAATAAATTTTAAAAAAGTCAGCTAGATATTTTTTATTGAAATTGGGCTGAATTTATCATCAATTTTAAAAAAAATAGACATCTTAACATATTGTCTCCCAATTTATAATGATGGCATTTACTTATCCTATTTGTATAGTTTTAGATTCTTGTAATGTTTGTATTTTTCAATACAAAGACCTTTGCACATATTTCACTATATTAATATCTAGTTATTTAATATTTTGGTGATGCTATTATAAGTAATGTTTTAAAATTTTATTTGTTAATTTTTCATTGCCAGTGTATAATGTATACTGGCTTTGTATCCTGAAGCTATGATAGATCCACTTTTTAGCTCTAATAAAATTTGTGTAGATTAAAAAAACAAAACAAACCTAAATAAAGTAATTTAAGAGCAGACAAAAAAAGGGGAGAGGAATTATCGAATATCTGTTTTTTTTTTTTTTTTAATATATTTTATTGATTTTTTACAGAGAGGAAGGGAGAGGGATAGAGAGCTAGAAACATCGATGAGAGAGAAACATCGACCAGCTGCCTCCTGCACACCCCCCACTGGGGACGTGCCCGCAACCAAGGTACATGCCCTTGACCGGAATCGAACCTGGGACCTCTCAGTCCGCAGGCTGACGCTCTATCCACTGAGCCAAACCGGTTTCGGCAAATTATCGAATATCTGGAACACATGGAAAACTACTAGTAAGATGGTAGAGTTAAATGCAATCACATCAGAAATCACATTAAGAATTTGATGATAAGATTAATATCCAGAATTTTTAAAAAACACCTGTAGCCCAGATGGTGTGGCTCAGCGGTTGAGCATCGACCTATGAACCAGGAGGTGACGGTTTGATTCCCAGGTTGCGGGCTCAATTCCCAACCTTGAGTGTGCAGGAGGCAGCCAATCAATGATTCTCTGTCATCACTGATGTTTGTATCTCTTCCTCTCTGAAATCAATAAAAATATATTTTTTAAAAATGAAAACACCTATAAATCACCCTGGCCCATGTGGTTAAGTGGTTAGAGCATAGGCTTGCACACCGAAGGATCTTGGGTTCAATTCCCAGTCAAGGACAGGTTGCAGGTTTGATTCCTGGGTCCAGTTGGGGCATGTGTGGAAAACAACCCATCGATGTGTCTCTCTCACATCAATGTTTCTCTCTCACACACACCCCCATTTCTTCCACTCTCTCTAAAAATCAATGGAAAAATATCCTCAAGTGAGGATTAACAAAAACAAAACAAAAAACACCTATAAACCTATAAGAAAGACTTCACAATAGAAATATTGACCAAGGATATGAAGAGGAAATTGAGGGGAAGAAACTGAATGCCTAGTAAATATGAAAAGATCTTCAGCTCTCTTAATGATCAGGGAAATACTAATATAGATACCAAGGAAAGTCACGAGCTATCATTTCACAGTCAGTGCTGGCAAGGCTTCTGGGTCTATAATCAGAGAGTGTTGGCAAAGATGTGAAAACAGGACCCCACCCAGGGCTGGTGGGAGTGTCACCAGGCACCAGCTTGCTGGTGAGCTGTGTGGTGAACCTAGGGAAGGTGGAGGTGCTCCTGTCACCCAGGGTGCTGCTGTGGTGTCTCTCCCAGAGCAACTATGTCACGGTGCACAGAGACACGCAGGCAGATGTTCCCAGCAGCAGGTCTGTTTTCATTCCCCTCAGGGGCATTGAAAGTAAACTGGAGTTTACTTATTCAATGAAATACTATATAGTGGTTAAAATGAACGAACCAGATATGCTTGTTTAAACATAATGTGTCTCAGAAACATGACAAATGAAGGGGGGGGGTGGGAGCAGATTTCAACAAGATATAGACTGAATTTCATCATTCACACAAAATTGTAAAATACCAATACTAATGGAATGCACTGTTTATTGATAGAGGGTAGGAAACGCAGCAAGACAAGTGCTAAGTTTGATCTCTGGGAAGAGAAGGGAAAGGGCTGGATGGCACTGGCCTTGTCTCTACCAGTAAGTTTCCATGTTTAAAGAGAGATCTGAGCCAAAAGCAGAGTCCTGCTCCTGTTGCCTTTCATGCAGGCTCCACACCTGACCTCCCTGGGGTCCCTAGGTGAACAAAAATATGTGAGTGAACCTGTCCAGGTAAAGGAGTCGCCAACTCCAAGCTCTACCATGGTTTGGGGGATACTGCTCATGTGTAGAAAGAGCATTCACACAAGGGACCTAGACTGCAGCTCATGGTAAACAAGTTACTTCCCACTCGGCCTCAGTTTCCTCCCACATGACGGGTCTGGCCCCGGCTGGCCCCATCACTCTATGATTCTCGGAATTCTGTCCTTTCAGGTCACAAACAACACTCGAGCATTTCGCTAAAGCACCCAACCCCCTGGCTACCCTTGGAACCACAGCCCGCTTCCCTGGAGCTTCCCTGGAACCCGGGCTGCACAGAGCTGGTCACATGAACTGGGGCTGTCTTTGGTGTGACGGGTTTCTTAGATCCCTTTGTGAGCGCAGGTTTGAAAGGGTTCTGGGTTTGAGAGGAGCAGGGGATCCGGCGGGGGGAAGGCTGTCGGAGCCAATCAAGCCGCCTCCAGACCCCACCACGTCGCCCGGGCTGCGCGCTCCTATTTTTCCTCTGCGTTCCCGCCTCCCGGTCTCGCCGTAGGGTGCCGGGCAGGCGAGGACCCCAGGTGAGAGGCCGGGGCCCGAGGGGGGGAGGCCCGGGCGGCTCGGCCCGGGCTGCACGACGGGCTGGCCCGGGGCTCAGGGCGTGTCCGTCGCCGCCTGGCTGCTCGCTCGACACTGTTCGCTCCTACCGGCTGTAGATGGAGCTGTCTGGGTTCCTGCAGCCTCCGACGAGCCTCGGAGTGTTTCTCTTTAAACGGCCTGAGAGGGACATGCCTCCCAGGATGCAGTTTGTATCAACATGGCAGCTGCGGTGCAGCTCCCCTGCTGAAGAGGCGCCGGGACGGCAGCGCAGCTCGCAGCCGGGGCCGGGGCCGCAGCCGGGGTCGCAGCCGCGGCCGCACAGGGGCCGCGCGCGGGCCTGGGGCCGGTGCTGAGGGCCGGGCCCAGCTCGAGGCCGGACGCAGCCTGCCGGGCCGCCCGCTCCGCCGCGCGCCCTGCTCCGACGCCGCCGCCGGGCTCGGCCGCTCCGTCCCCGCCCGCCCTGAGCAGGCCGGGCCCGACGGCCGCGCGAGCCCGGGCGGGGGAGGAAGGCCGGGCGGGCGGGCGGCGCCCGAGGCGAGGCCGGGGCCGGCCTGCGTGGGGCCGCGCGGCGGCGGTGGCGGCGACTCCTGGCCGGGCCGGACCGCGCAGGGCCATGGCCGAAGCGGTGAGGGCGGCCCGCGCGCGCACGGACACGCGGACTCGGGGCCCCGGGGACGGCCTGCGCGTCCCGGGCTCGGCGGCCCGGCCTGGGGTCTCGGTAAGGGATGGAAACGCTGCGACGTTGCGGGGGTGGGGGGCAGGGCTCGCGCGCCCCTGTACGGGGCGGGGGGGCTGCGGGACGGAGCGGGGCCGAGGAGCCGGCCGCCGTCCGGGCGAGGCTGCGGGGACGCGCCTGGCCTGGCACGCACGCGGGCCGCCGGTGGGCGCCGGGGCGGCGCGCTTCGCTCCCTGCGGAGCCGGCGCTGCGTCCGTCGGGGTTGCCGCCGCACGTTTTCCGCAGAGCTCGGCCCCGCGGAGCCTCGCGCGGCGCTGACGCGGCTCTCCCCATTTCGCAGAGCGGAGATACTGAGGCACAGACACTTGGCGGCGACCTGCCCTACCTGCCCCAAGGTCACGTAGCGAGTCATCGTGGCTCGGTGCCCGCGTCCCCAGAAATGCTTGCCTTCCGGGCTGCGGGCCTGGACGGGATGGGGGCGGCTCTGGCGGCGGCCTCCCCTGGGTTACGGGCCTGGGCCCGGCGCTGGGTGGACGCGGCCCGTCGGGGGTGGGGGAGGGGTGACGGCCGGGTCGGGGGCTGGCAGCGCCCAGCGGAGCGTCTCCGTCACGAGCGGTCGGGGCGGGGGGAGGGGGAGGGGGAGGTGTTGTGACCCTCGGGCTCGGCGTCTTGGCCTCCAGCCCCTGCGTTTGGAGGGCCCCAGGACGAACTTTGGGTGTCTAGACGGATGGGGTCTGGGGAGCGAGCTCCTAAGGGTTTGGGGGCTGATGTGACTCTTCCGGTGGCCAGTCACAAAAAAATCTCTCTGAAAATCTCCCCGTAGACCTGCTCTTGGAGGTGCAGCAGCGGTTCTGGGAGGATTGCTGCATGGGTGTCTGTGCCTCTGAGCCTCAGTTTCCCGTTGTGCACAGGAAGGGGTCAGGATATATGGCTTTCTAAAGAGCCTCTCGGTTCTTAAATAATGATAATAAAACTCTTTGTAAAATAACATAAAATGAAGATTTAAAAATGTCTACTTCCAGGCGTAGGTCTGCAGGGCCCTATATAATTCTGGGTGAATCACACTGGGTCATACTAGAAAACGGCACAGCTTTCTTTATAAATCAGACATGTATGGTTATGTATTTTTCTGCTAACATGGCATGAATCCTAAAGACCCCATTCACTTAGGAGACATGGGGTAGGGAGGGACAGTTAAATCCTATACAATGCAGTTGAGAAGAATTCTGTCTCCCCTACAGTTGGAGAATTCAGCTTATTAATCTTAGAGATAATATTTACATCCCTCTCTTGGGCCACTTCTCTCTGCTTAAGGTAATATAAAGCCATTATGGAAAGATAGCAAGGGGCTTTATTTTGGGGCAGGGGAGGGGACATGCTCCTGTGGCCCCCTCATCCCACCATAGTCTTCCAAATCCGGAAATGGAGAGAGACAGTCTAATAATAGAAGGCAAAGAAATGGTATTTTCCTTTGAGCTCTGATTAGACTAGTTGGTAAAGATGTCTTACTCTGCTGGATTTATTTACTGTACTGGGCTTGTTTTCATTGTTTTGGTTAAACCCCTGAATTACTCAGGGAGACTAACTTGGCCCCCAGGGGATTTTCCCTTCTTCCTACTACTTGTAGGCAAATGCCCTAATCCCCTCTGAGGATGGGGCCATAATGTGCCTATTGTGTTGCATTATGCTAGTCACTTTCCCTGTGTCTGAGGTTCCCTTCCCAGAGGGCCGTCCAGTCTTGCCCTCACCTGTGAAGAATTGAGAGGTGGCTTAGTTGTTGACGAGCCTTCAGCTATAGGGGTCTGTGAACCCCTTGAAAATGTTTGCAAAATTTTGTGTATGTGCCCATGTATATTTTTTGAGGGGGAGAATCCGCAACTTTCATTAGGTTTTCAAAGGGATCCCTGACCCCAGCTTTAAATGAAAATGTCTTTTCCAGAAGGGCCATCCACCTCCCCACCATAGAACCTCCCACAGATCTTTGTTTAATCTCCAAGCTTCTGAATTGCAGAGGTAAAAAGGATTCAGAGCACCAACCAGCTGCCTCTGTTGATAAGGCCTGGAGGTGACCTATAGTGTGAACTGAGACCTCGGCCCTTTTTTTGTGACCTTGGGCAATTACTTGGGCTCTTCTGCCTCAGGTTCTTCATGTGCAAAATGTGGATAACAATTCTAGTAGTCCCTGTTTCATAGGGTTTCATGAAGATTAAATGAGATAACCCTTAAAAATGTTTAACACAATTCATGGAACATAAATGTGGAGTAATTGTTAGGCATCTCCTGACTAGCTGTCACGTCTGTCTGGTTAGCTGTAGGGCTGTTGTATCATACTACCTCCGAATTCTCTTGTCGGAATAAAGTCTTAAGCCTTTCATCCTTGGCTTGAAAATGTAATAGTGTCTTAGTTAAGTGACTCATAAGTGAATGAATGAACAGAGAAAAGAAAGATGGTAATAGAAGTATAAGTAGGTTTAGATGACCTTTGATAAAAGACTGAAGGAACTTTATTTACCTTAATTTTTTTCATAACTCAACAGTTTATACTATTCATTCATTCAGCAGCCATTTATTAAGCACATACTCTATCTCAGACTGTACACAAGGGATATGTTAATTTTCAAACAAAGAAAATGAGGAATTCAGTTACTTTAAAGATCCCCAGTATTTGGTGCATAGAAATTGGCATTTGGTAGATTCATTGAAGGAAGCTGATGAGGTCATGGGCAAACGTTATAGGAGAGATTCTCTTCAGTTTCAGTAAAGCTATTGGTTGTCTGGATAGGTAAATAGGGAACTCATCATGCAGATGTTGGCTTCACATCCCTGATGACAAAAGAATTCTCTCAACATGGATGTGTCAAGGTGGGGAACAGAAAGAGTATGACTAATTGAAATCCCAAAAGGAATCGGTCTTTATTTGGGTTCTCATCCCCTCCAATCTTGACATGCATAACAAAACTGGCAGACTTCAGCTCTGCTTCTAGCCCTGGCAGGCCTCTTCCTCGTTCCCCACCTCACAAACCATAGGGAGGAACCCAGACCACGAAGTAAACCATCTGCCCAAAGGACCTCCCTAGGAGTCGTTGAAATGCCATACATCTGCCTGTCTCCTTGCTTAGAGCGGAAGTCAGCTTGGAATGTCCAGAAGGCCATTCAGCCTCCAATAGGGGCTGTGTCCATATAACATGTCAAAGCCAACCCACACCATAAAACTCTGAGGAATTTTATTGATAAGACAACAATTCAGCTTTTATCAAATAGTTAGTAAAACTTAAGGTCATTGTGTGTCCTCATTATTGGACAAAGTGGGAAAAAGAACATGGGTATCATGACTGCCTGACAATTCGAGTAGAAGCAGGGGGCCAGATGACTTACCTGTGAGGTAGGTCAGTTAACAGCACTGGCCCCCACCTGAGATCACCTCCCACCTTGCTGGGAGTCTGGGCATAGGAACAATGCCTGGCATTGACAAAATTCTGCTCTGTCGTTTTCCAGGGTTTTATTTTATTAAAGAATACTCAACTTAGTGAGGTAGCAGGGTGTGTCACATTTTATGGATGAGGACACTGAGAACAGAGGGGTAAAATGACTGGGCCAGAGTGACATTGGCAGCAATAGGTGTGCACAGGCCTGAGAGCCAAGTGTTCTAATTCAAGACCAGTACCCTTTCTCCTCTCCAACACTACAACTCCTAAGATGGTACGCATGAAAAGTATATGTGAAGAAGGAACTGACTGTGAAGAGAAGAAGGTGGCATAACCATCTTCTATTTGTTGTTAATGGTTTTGTAATTGATGTCTGAATGAGTGCTAGGTTTTCAGGAAGATTCATATCCACAGAACACATTGCTATCAGTGCCCTATTAATGTGTGTATCTGGCATTTATTTTGCTAGCTGTAGCCTGGCCTTTACTCCTGCCCTTTCCTTGAACAGGTCCAACAGCTGGACATGGAGACCCAACGCTCATCACCTCTGTCATTCCCCAATGTCCTGCCAGAAGAAACGCCGCGGCAGGCCCCTGCTGGACTCCCCCGAGAAGCCCTGTTCCAGTCCCGTGTTCTTCCCCCAAAAGAAATGCCTTCTTTGTCTCCCTCTGTTCCCCGGCAAGGCTCCTTACCCCTCACTCCCAAGCAAGAGACCTCCAGCCGCATGCCGCACATCCTCCAGAAGGGACCCTCACTCCTGTACCCTGCAGCCTCTGAGCAAGAGACACAGCTCCAGGGTCCCCTGACTTCCCAGGAAGAGACCCGGTATCCACCCCCATGTGCTGCTGAACAAGAAATCTCACTTCTCTCTCACTCCACCCACCACCAAGAAGCCTCACTCCACTCCCCTGAAGTTCCTGAGAAAGACCCCCTCCCCGTCTCCCCCACAGTTCCCGAGGCCGATATGGACCCCTTGCTCCAGAGCCCAGTTTCCCAAAAGGAAACCCCCTTCCACATCTCTTCTGCAGCCCAGAAGGACACGCCACTCCCAACAGCGGAGATCACCCGCTTGGCCGTGTGGGCTGCGGTCCAAGCGGTGGAGAGGAAACTAGAGGCCCAGGCCATGCGGCTACTGACGCTGGAGGGACGGACAGGGACAAATGAGAAAAAGATAGCTGACTGTGAGAAGACGGCTGTGGAGTTTGCAAACCACTTGGAGAGCAAATGGGTTGTGCTGGGGACCCTGCTGCAGGAGTACGGGCTGCTGCAGAGGCGACTGGAGAACATGGAGAACCTGCTGAAAAACAGAAATTTCTGGATCCTGCGGCTGCCCCCGGGCAACAATGGAGAAGTTCCCAAGGTAACCCTGTCCCAACTGGGGCTCCCAAGGAGTGATCTGAATTAGAATATGTTTTAGGAATATAGTTAAATATAAAAGAAGGGGAAAGCGGTGGTTGAGAAGGGAAAAAATACAATGATACCTGGTTGGTTGTCAGCATCGCTTTACTAAGAACAGGACACACCACACTTAAATTATTTCTCCTGTTGATAAAAGCATAGGTTAATAGATCAGAGGAGGGTCCTAGTGATCAGGAAGTGTTGATTTAGAAGGGTGTTCAGTCCATGATGTCTGAGAGGATGAGAACGCAGAGCAAAGGCCCAGTGATAGAGATGTAGTCAGTCCTCATGAGTGTGAATTAGCCATTCACCACTGGGAAATATTATGGGGCTTGGTTAGGCTCAATGTTTTTTTCTCTCAATCCTCATGTGAGGTTATGTTTTTGCTGATTTTTAGAGAGAGGAACATCGATTGGTTGCCTCCCATACTTGCCCCGACCCGGGAATCAAATCTGCAACCTAGGCATGTGTCCAGACCAGGAATCGCACCTCAACCCCCTGGTGCACTAACTAGCTGAGCCACACACAGCAAGGCTGAACTCATCATTTTTATCAGTTGACTTATAAATCATGTTAATCCCAGTAATAATATGGTTTCTAGAGGGAGCCTAAAAACACTAGAGAACATTAGGTTTTTGTTTTGTTTCTTATATATTTTTATTGATTTCAGAGAGGAAGGCAGGTGAGGGAGGGAGGGAGAGAGGGAGGGAGGGAGGGAGAGAGGGAAAGAGAAACATCAATGATGAGAGAAGCATTGATGGGCTGCCTTCTGCACGCACCCTACTGGGGATTGACCCCGCAACCCGGGTATATGCCCTTGACCAGAATCGAACCTGGGACCCTTCAGTCCACAGGCCAACGCTCCATCCACTGAGCCAAACCAGCTAGGGCAAACAGTAGTTTTTAATATTATTTTCCAGAAGATTCTGTAAGAATTTGAATGTGGACCAGATTTCTTGACAGTCTTTTGTGCTGCTGCCGCTTTTCCCAGCCTTTAGGAAAGAACTTGGACTATATTCTCTAGGCCAGCACTTGTCCAATTTTATTGTGCATGTGAATCACCTGGGTTGCTTACTAAAAGCAGAATCTGATTAGTGGGCTTACAGTGGGGACTGAGAGCCTGCATTTCTAGCAAGTTCTCTAGCTCTTGCTGTTGGTCTGCACACCAGGCTTTACAGCAGTGAGGGTTATTCTGTTGAGAAGAAAAGAACCAGACAAGACAAGGTACTTACTCTGGTGTCAGAACAGTGGCCCAAGCCTGGCCAGACCCCTTGGTGACATCCCAGGGCCGTGCCTTTGGGCCTTTCCCACTCTGGTCCTAAGAAGAGGCGCTTGAACCAGGCCAGGGGGTTGCGGCCATTTGCTTCCTTGGGATTTGGCAGTCGAGGACCTGTGACAACCTTCCAGTGGGTCCCAGCTGAGCTTGTCCTGTGGTTTCAGGTTCCTGTCACGTTTGATGATGTCGCTGTCCATTTCTCGGAGCAGGAGTGGGGGAACCTGTCCGAGTGGCAGAAGGAGCTATACAAGAACGTGATGAGGGGCAACTATGAGTCTCTGGTTTCCATGGGTAAGGAGAGGGCTTCACTGACTGGGGCTGCCTTGACACGAGCTTGAGGTTCATTTGGAACCATTGGGATTTCTGAACTCCAGTACTACCAGTAGTTGAGAACAAGGGAAACTAAATGTTAGAGAACACAAGAGATTAGAAAAAACGGTGCTCATATACTTCAGTATATCAGTGCATCCCAGATCAGGACAGCTCATGAAGTGGTCCTGGAGAAGCCACTGGGGCAAGGGGAGAAGGCTGACTCAGATATCAGGGGTCTCTCACGTTGTATTATTTTCCCATGGGCTCTATATGTATATTTTAAAATTAGTTTGTCCAGCAAACTGTTACTAAGCAAATGTGATGTGCTTTACAAGAATCATATTACTTAATCCTCACTCCTCTCAATAAGGGAGCTAGGGATAGAGGTGAGCACTCCTGTTTTACTGTTCAGGTGACTGAACACTGTCATCTGTTGAGGGCTTATGTCCCCTAGGTTCCCATCCCCCTATGTAGAGAGGGGCTGTGACCCAGGGAGGTCCTAGGTCCCCATCAGGAAGTCACAGTTTCACTGAGCTCTCTCTTACCCCAAAGTCTAGGGATTATTATTGTCTTCATTAAATAAGAGTATGTAAAGATGAAAACCTAGGACGACTATAGTTTTATGTGTATCCTTTTCTCTGATATGGAGAACTTTTTGGGCACACAAAAAAGTTTACAAATGTTAAATACATTGTTGTATAGAAATGTTGATTCTTGCTAGAGTTGGTGATTTCATACATACATAGCTCTTCATAGGATAACTTTTTTTAATTTGCTTTTTCTTTTCTTTTTAAAAGTACATACATAATTGTGAAAAATCAGCAATTTAGATTTATATAATAAAGAGCATCCCCCATCCTCCCACCAGTACCACTCCCCAGAGGTAACCACCTCGAACCCACGGGCCTGCGTGGTTTCCCATATTTTTTGTGCACATGCAAACATAACACACAATGCTTGCACTCATGCACATGCAGTTTGTGGTTTGCACCAATGAGATCCTTCACTCATTTCACCTAATGGCAGGTCACAGACAGCTTTTCATGTCAACACGCATAAGCCTGCCTGCTTGGGAAGATGAACACTGGGCATTTAATGGGCAACCACTGGATTCTGTCTTCTCCCTGTTAGAGTGTTGCCATAAAACATCTCTGTGTGTCTGTGCATTTACGAGTATTTCAGTGGCACAGATTCCTAGAAGTGGGTTTTGGAGTAGAGGGTGCACATTTACAATAATATCACTGTCACTGCTATAGTGCCCTCCAGAGGCCCTGTATGTTTATGCAATGGTGTGTGACAATGCCTTTTCTCCACACCCTGGCCCAATTGATGTTCTATTTTAAATATTTGTCTTTTTTGATGGGTGAAAAATGACACCTCATTATCTCAATCTATATTTCTTGGATGATTAGTGAACTTGTTTATCATTTCATGTGTTTACTGGCCATTTGCATTCTTCTATGAATTACCTATTCTTTGCTTTTTTATTTTTCACTAATTATAGAGACTGTTTATATATAATTATGGATATTAGCCATTTGCTTTACATATGGCAAATGTGTGTGTATAATGATATTTCCTCCATGTTTCTTCATCTTTTAACTTTATTTCCAAATAACTTTAAGCTTTTTTAATGTAAGGAAATCTATCAGTATTTTATGTTATGGCTTCTAGAGTTTATCAGGGTAGTTTTGTACTTTATAAAAACTTAAATATCTTGTGCCTTTGTCATGAAAAACATGAACAACAGGTGTGACAATGACAAAAGAGCCAGTTTGTGTTGGTGGCAGGTGAAGCCCTACTGCCGGACCCCGCATGGGAGGACATAGTACATGACTAACATACACATCCATGTGCACATGCACACACACAGTGGGTCCCAAGAAAAGGGTTAGAAACTTGGCTCATTTCTTTTCCAACATTGTTAGCTGCAAATTAGGGGAGCTGCCATGGTGTCACACTCACACAGGTGACACATTTGCAGCATCCAGTGCAACCTCACCCATATTATATCTTCTTTCCTTCTTCCCAGACTATGCAATTTCCAAACCAGACCTCATGTCACAGATGGAGCGTGGAGAGAGGCCAACCATGCAGGAGCAAGAAGACTCAGAGGAAGGCGAACCGCCTGCAGACCCCAGTGCTGGTGAGTGGCTGCCAGGCAGCCCAGAGATCTGCCTTCTAGATCTTTCAGAGTTACAATCCAGAGTAAACCCTGGTCAGATATGTTAGCCAGCTATGTGCAGGAATGAGGTCCATCTGCAGGTGCTGGGATCTCCTTGATCACCAGGCTAATAAGTAGGTCTGCTGTTGGGTTCCTTGTCTCAGGGAATTTTGTCATAACCGAGTATCACCTCAGTCTACAGGAAACAAAACAAGAACTGAAAGAAAGATGGTCACTTGTCAGGGTGCTCATATATGCTAGAGCTCCCTGGAGAAGGGCCACATCCAGATCCTGTATCTGGTCCGTGGACTAGGGACAGACGTGGCTTTACCAGAAACATCCTCCAATGTGCAGGGCAGTGTCTATACAAGGTGTTAGATGGAGGCAGCAGAGAGGACTGGCCATGTGGCTCAAGTGTCTGGCTGCCTTTGTTTAAATCCCGGCTTGTCTGCTTATCAGCAGTGTGAGTTTAGTTACTTGGCCTTTTGGGAGGCCTCATTTCTTCATCTATTAAATAGGACTGGTACTAATATGTAGGGCCTGTGTGGTGACGCATGTAGTGATGGCCCAGTAAACACCAGCTGTTGTCATTCTGTGGGGTGTTGTCCCTTCCACACTGGGTATTCAGTAGCTTGCGCACTTACCCTGTGGTGCTTTCATGGTGTGTAGTTCACTTTTGGAGCTTCTAGTTTGGAATTACCTTTGGACTTGCCTGACTTACCTTGAAGGTCTTCAGTGGAAGCAGATCCTTGTCCTTCGTGGCCAACCGTCATTGGTGATCGTGGGAAGTAATCTCTTTGGGGCCAACGGTCAGGTTTTATTTTGAGGAAATGTCATTGATTCTAGGACCTGTAAACTGGCTCCAAAGATGAAACATGAGGGGATGTCATCCCCATGGACCAAGAGCAAAGGTAACTTACAGAAATGACAGAACCCTGTGGAAAAATAAACGCTGGCATGTTTCAGAGAAATCAGTGTCATTACTCTCAAGATTTGCCTGGAGATTTGAATCAAAGGGAGTAGCTGATCCTGAATTAATCCGGCAGACAACAAAGATGAATTTAAAAGTAGATGAGAATGGGGGATTGGGGCAAAGTGTGGCATGTGACAGAGTGATCTTTTGCTTGGAGGAAAGTAAGTATATATATGAAATGTTTGGTCACATCCAAAAACAAGGGCTGCGTGGAAATAGATTCAGAGTAGAAGAAATAAGGAAAAAGACTTGTAAGGCCAAGAATGAGAGTATGGGAGAGGTGATTTGTGGTTAAAATCCTAAAATCCAGCCTGATGTTCCAGTCTGTGGTCTTGTGGTCCAGGTGCTGCTCTTCTAGCATCTAGTTGCAAGGGCTAGAATGAGAGTCTCGCTCCCCTTCCTCTGTCCACTTGTCATACCTGTTTCACAGGTGGGCCTCCTACAGACTGGGGCCAGAATTAAAAAGCAAAGAACCCCAACCTACTGTGCTCTGGGCGGTTTGTTCTGGCACATGCACATCCACGGCTGGAGCTTATGTGGGAAGTTGCGGCCTCCCAGAGGCTGCCTTGTGTGGCTGGAATGTGCCATTTGTCCCACTAACCATCTCTAGCCACTTGGAGCCTGGACCTGGAGAGAGGAGGGGAGAGGATATGGGAACCGTGCTCCAAGGTTGACCTTGATCTCACACCTCTGTGTGAAGCCAGAGGCCCTGGCCTCTGGATAGCAGAGTTGTTCTGAGAATCTGCAGTTACCAGAGCCCAAACACGCCCATAACCTGTCTGTTCGCATGTCTTCTCCCTTACAAGGGGGGCTGCAAAGCCAGCCCTGGGCTGGACCCAGTGGTATGATACCAAGGAGGAAAAGTCTAGAAAATTGAGAATGTTCATAGTTCCATAGTTGTTTGCTTAAGGTGGAGATCGCTAAAGCCTGTTGGAAATTTTGATGGGAAAGTTAATGATGTAGAATTGGAAAATGTCAATACAACATGAAGTCAGTGATATAAACAAAAGGGCAAAAATATTGGATGCAACCATACCAAAATCATATTTCTCGGTGCTTTGCAGAATTTTCTGAAGTGAGCATGTATTCTTATTCAGTAAAAATTAAATAAAAAAAAACAATGCATGAAGAATGACGGATTTAACAGTGGCAGATTGAACATGTGTTTACCCCATCTTCCCGCAAATCCTACTAAAACAAGAGTGAAGGGACTTTCAAACGAATGGACAAGGAGACAGCAGCAACTAGATTTTGGAAGCCTGAAAGCAAATGGCTAGATGATGACTGATTTAGAAAGCTGAATCCAAAATTGGTACTGGGGAAAGCTGAGCAAAAACCGATTTGCACTTCACCCCACCACAATCAGGACTCAGGAATTAGTACCAGAGACTTCAGGTATCTTTGGAGATGGGGTAAAGGTCAGACAAAAATAGGATTTGTGAAACTGCTGGAGGTGGTCATAAATGCAAGAAGTTCATCAAAAGGTTGATGAACTTCTTGCATTTATGACCTGCTAGAATTAGCCTCCAGCATGAAACAGCTTTTATTTCTTTTTTATGTTTTATATTTTTATTGATTTCAGAGAGGAAGGGAGAGGAGAGAGACAGAAACATCAATGATGAGAGAGAATCATTGATCAGCTGCCTCCTGCACGTGTGCCCTGACTGGGAATTGAACCATGACTTCCTGGTTCATAGGTCAACGCTCGCTGGCTGGGCAATGTGAAACAGCTTTTAAAGAGGCCTTTAAGGCACTACCCCTTCATTGCTTCCCCCAAATTCTGTTCTCTGCCTCTCCCAGCCCTCGTAGAGGAACAAAACTAATTCTCTGAGAGGAGGAACAAGAGGGTCTCAACAAGAGCACCAGGCACAATTTCCCATGTTGAAAATAAGGGAATAAGTAAGAGCTGACATTCAGATGTTGAGATGACCATCCTTCTTCTCTAACTTCTCTCCCAAAATAACGCTCCTTCCAGTATCCTCAGGGTGGGATATTGGAAGAGTTTTATAGAGAGACTTTTGGGACCATCCAAGAAATTTTCCATTGAAATGACCCAAAGAAATCATCCTACTAGGACAGTGGTCGTCAAACTGTGGCTCGCGAGCCACATACGGCTCTTTGGCCCCTTGAGTGTGGCTCTTCCACAAAATTAGGAGTACCCTAATTAAGTTAATAACAATGTACCTACCTGTATAGTTTAAGTTTAAAAAATTTGGCTCTCAAAAGAAAGTTCAATCGTTATACTGTTGATATTTGACTCTGTTGACTAATGAGTTTGCCGACCACTGTACTAGGAGGTAAACGCTACCTGCATGCACCGAACTTTCATTTCCCTTCTGAGTGTTCCACTTTAATAGAAATGGACAGCCAAGAACCACAAGACACTCGAGAAAAGCCTCTCATATACAGAGACCAAAGGGGGAAAAGCCAGAAAAAATAAATTTTGAGACAACAGAAACCATGCAGAGAGGGGGAAAAAGAGTGTTTAAGTACATACAGACATATATAATCCTAAGAGAGTTAAAGTGAATGCATCTATGACACAAAAGTAGAATGCTTATTTTTTTAAAAATATATTTTTATTGATTTTTTACAGAGAGGAAGGGAGAGGGATAGAGAGTTAGATACATCAATGAGAGAGAAACATCGATCAGCTGCCTCCTGCACACCCCCTACTGGGGATGTGCCCGCAACCAAGGTACATGCCCTTGCCCGGAATCGAACCCGGGACCCTTCAGTCCGCAGGCCGACGCTCTATCCACTGAGCCAAACCGGTTTCAGCAGAATGCTTATTTTTTAAAAAAGAATAGGAAGGAGCTATTCAAAATTAAAAATATAATAGCCCTAGTCGGTTTGGCTCAATGAATAGAGCATCGGCCTGCAGAGTGAAGGGTCCAGGATTGGATTCTGGTCAAGGGCATGTACCTTGGTTGCAGGCTTGAGGGGCCACGTGCAGGAGGCAACCAATCAATGACTCTCTCTCACATCAGTGTTTCTCTCCCCCTCCCTTCCACTCTCTCTAAAAATTAGTGGAAAAATATCCTCAAGTAAGGATCAATAACAACAAATGTGTGTGTGTGTGTGTGTGTGTGTGTGTATACATATATACACACAAATCAAAAGCTCAGTAACAGTGTTGGTATATAATGTTGAGTGCACATCTCAGAAAATAAAGCAAAAAGGCAAAAAAAGAAAATAGGGAAAGAATAAGAAAATGAAAGGATGAAAGTCCAATTTCCAGACATTGGGAATACCAGAAAAAAGAATAGCAGAACCAGAAAGAAGGGAATTAGCAACAAAATAAATCAACAAAAATTTCCAGCTACAATTGAAACTGTGTCAACTATAATTGAAAAATAAAAATAATAAAAAGTAAATTTTACACAAACAAAAAAGAAAGAAAAATAACCAGCATTGAAAGACATGGTTTTCCAAATTGAAAAAGTGCTCACCAACTGTCCAGAACAATGGATGGAAATAGACCCACACCTTAGACACTGCAGCAAGAAATTTCACAGCCACTGAGGATAAAGGAGGCCCTGCAAGTTTGTGGAGAGAAAAAACGGGTTCACACAAAGGAACAAGATAGAATGGCTCTGGACTTTTAAGCAGTATTGGAAGCTACAAGACAGTAAAGCAATGCCTTTAAATTCCTTTAAATTTTAAAATTGGAAAATATCATCCAACCGTTCTAGAATGTGATATCTAGCTAGACTGTTCTAATTTATTGTGAGAGTGAAATTGAGACATTTTGACGTGTTTACAGTCTCCTATGCCTCCATTCTCAAAATGGGGAAGTAAACCCAGAAAGGCTCGGGAGCTCCAATATAAGAGAGATGAAGGGAATCCTGGGTGCTGTGGAAACCCTAAAAGACAGCTGTGCACCTGGAAGCAACCAGGCCAGACTGGAGCACATCAAGAGGTTTCAGAAGTTTTTTCTTCAAGTAGCTTGAAATTGAGAAATACCCATTTATTAAATTTTTTTTTTGCGTTGTTTGAGAAGAGAGTTACCGAGCAGGTTTGGGGGGAGAGTTCATAATAGTAAGCCAAGCAAAAAATATATATATATTATTAGTTCCAGGGAAAAGCAAAAAGGATATTGAACAGTGCTTATAGTAGACTGTGTTGATCCAATCGAATTACAAGCTAAACTGGAAGGATCAGGGACTTGGAAGAATATGGCTGGATGGGGAAGAGACGGTCCTTACCTACAACTCTTGGAAGTCAGTAGATTACACTTAAAATTGAAAATCTAAAATCCTCAATAAAATTCTAGCAAATCAGATCCAGCATTACATTAGAAAGATCATACACCATGACCAAGTGGAATTTATTCCAGGGATGCAAGGCTGATACAATATCAGCAAATCAATAAACATGATACATCACATAAGTAAATTGAGAGACAAAAATCACATAATCATATCAATTGATTCAGAAAAGGCATTTGACAAAATCCAACACTCTTTCCTAATAAAATTGAAAATTCAAGGAGTAGCAACCTAAGTATGTTACTTAGAGTTATAAAAGTATGTGACAAAACATCAGCTAGAAGAATTGAAAGTGATTGTCTCCAGGGAGCTAGTAATAAGGAGTTAGGGTGGAGGAAAGCTTATTTATTTATTTTTTTTAATCCTTACCTGAGGATATGTTTTTATTTATTTTAGAGAGAAAGTGGGTGGGGAGAGAGAGAAAGAGAGACATCAATCGGATGCCTCCCATAGGCATCCTGACCGACCCTGAAACCTGGGTATATGCCCTGACCGGGACTCAAACCCCTGGCCTTTCTGTGTATGGTACCACACTCCAACCAACTGAACCACACTGGCCAGAGCGAGGAGAGCTTTTTCTAAGAACAAGTTTTGAAGAACTGTTCAATCTTCTGACCTGTATACATGTATAACTTTTTAAAAAGATTTAAAAAGCTAATATACCAAAAATTTAAAATCTAACAGGAAGTGCAGCCATGAGAAGGTTGGAGAGCCAGTGTGAACTGTCATTTCTTTGCTTAGAGCTGGTAGAGGAGTTGAAACAAAGTTTTATCAAAAAGAAAAAAATAACAGTGCTCACTTGGGCAGCACATATACTAAAATTGGAATGATACAGAGATGATTAGCATGTCCCTTGCTCAAGGATGAAATGAAAATTCATGAAGCATTCCATATTTAAAAAAAAAAAAACACTAGAAAAAATTTAGGGAGTGAAAGTCCCACATAATTCTCCCACAAGTCAACAGTTTATTTCATCCAATTTATGTGCAAACTAGAGGCCTGGTGCATGAAATTCGTGAGGGCAGGGTCCCTCAGCCCAGCCTGCACCCTCTCCAATCTGGAACCCCACGGGGGACGTCCGACTGCCTCTAGCAATCTGGGACCACTGGCTCCTAACCGCTCGCCTGCCTGCCTGCCTGATCGCCCCTAACCACCTCTGCCTGCTTGCCTGATTACCCCTAACTGCTCCCCTATTACCTGATCTCCCCTAACTGCTCCCCTGCTGGCCTGATCACCCCTAACTGCCTCTGCCTCACCCCACACCCGGGACCCAAGATTTCCTCCTCTGGCCAGTTGCAGGCACCCGGGACCCGGGCTGGCTTAGCCCGGGCCAGCTGCAGCCACAGGGGACCGTGGGCGGGTGGCTTTGCCTGGGCTGCAGCCACAGCCACTGGCGCCCAGGACCTCAGGGCAGGCGGCTTGTCCCTCTCCCAAGCTGCAGCCTGGTTGGTCCCATTCCCCTCTCGCAAGCTCATTTGTGCCCCCCCCCCATTCCTCTCTCCCCAGTGTTGAGTGTCTGAGCCATGATGGCGTGAGGGTGTGATGACCATTTGCATATTCTTTATTATATAGGATAGTAACACACACACACATATAAACACACACAGCCTTAATTTTATAAGTGATACATAATTACATACCCATTGTAAAAAATATCCAAACGGGCATAGAAGTGTAATATTGTTTGGCAGCTTGTTTGTTTCAATACTATATCTTTGACATCTTTACATGTCAGAACATATAAATCTATCTTGTTATTTTAAAATAGCAGACTAGAGCATTCTGTGCATTGCTTTCATAATTTATGTAAATAAACTTCCATCCTTGTACACTTAGAGTGATTACAAGTGTCAGTGCTTTATTAAATGTCTTTTATAAATATACTAGAGGCCCGATGCACAAAATTCGTGCAAGGGCCTTGGCCACGGCCCCCGCCTGCTGTGGCAGCAGCTTTGGAAGGAAGGACATCTGAAAGGACATCCGGTCTAATTAGCATATTATGCTTTTATTATTATAGATTTTGTGCACTTGACTGAAACTTATTTAGAAGTATATTTTTTGGGTCAAAGGCTATACCCATTTAAAAATTTAATAGATATTAGCAAATGCCCTTCAAAACAATTGTTCCAATTTATAGACCTTCATCTATGCATGAAACTACCTATTTCCCCACATCCTTGGCAATAGTAGGTATTATTTATCCTTTTATTATTTACTAAAGTGATGAGTAGAAAGAACAGTATTTTGATGTTTTCATTCCAATTCTGTAAAAGTGAAGTTGAGTGTATTTTTAGACCTTTATTAACCACTAGTATGTCTTACTTTATGAATTGCCTATTGTTCTTTTGAACTATTGATTTTTTTATTATTGATTTGTAAAAGCTTCTTAAATATTAAAGATAGTAGCTCTACTTTTTTTTTAAATATGTTTTTATTGATTTTAGAGAGAAGAAGGGAGGGGGAGAGAGAAACGTTGATGAGAGAGAGAAACATCAATCAGTTGCCTTCTACACAGCCCCTATTGGGGATGGAGCCCGCAACCTGGGCATGTGCCATGACCTGGAATGGAACCAGCAACCTCTCAGTGCTTGGGAGGACATTCAACTAACTGAGCCATACCAGCCAGGGCAGCTCTTCTCTGTTTTATGTATTTGAACATGCTCCCAAGTTTATGCTTTAACTTTGTATAGTATTTGTGTGTAGTATAGCTGTCTTACATTTTTATGTGTTCAAATTTATCAATTTTAAGTTTCTGTGTATTTAGATTTAACAGTAATTTTCTTTATGGTGTCTGGGTTTTGTATCAAATGTAGAAATACTTACATGGTCCATTTTATTCAGTAAACACTACGATCACAGGCCTTGCACCTATGTGCTTTTCAAATTCTAAAAAGATATTTGAAACATGGAATAAAATATATTTTGTTCCAGAAAACAAAAATAAAGTTGCAAACTGTAAATTACTGTTTAATTAAATGTTTACAACTTGAACCATATACCAGATTCATTAATTATTAAATTTAGTGTTCACAAACATTTAATGCATTTGAAAACAATTTATCAGATTTTTCCCATCTCATGAAAGTTCTTATGAAGAAATGTGATTACAGAGAAATCATAAATTAAATGTTTCCTATAGCCAAACAATATCAAGGCAAAACTACAAAAATGGTTTCCAAAAAATTATAGTTAATATGGTACATCAAATATGTTTGGATGACTGACTAGACAGCTTCCAGAAGGGATAACTGAGGTCCCTGATGTCTAGGAATAGCCGGTTCCTCAGCTCAAAGTCAAAAAAAAAAAAAAAGGAAGAAAGAAGGAGGGGAAGAAAGAAAGAAAGGGCTGTGCTTTTTTCTAATACTAGTAGATTTTATTATTTATATTTAAATTTTGGATTCATTAGTAATTAATTTTGATATGAAATATATGAAGCTTTTTTTTTCTTCTAGGAAGCCAGTTGTCTCTAATCCATTTGTTTATGTATTTATTTATTTATTAATATATTTGTATTGATTTCAGAGAGAAGGAGGAGAGAGAGAATCATCAATGGTGAGGGAGAATCATTGATTGGCTGCCTCTTGCACGCCCCTACAGGGAATCAAGCCCACAACCCAGGCATATGCTCTGACTGGGAATCAAAATGTGATCTTTTGGTTCATAGATCAATGCTCAACCACTGAGCAACACCAGCCGGGCTTTAAAACTTTTTGAAAAGCTACCTTTGGATAAACTATATTCCCATAATGTATGTGTCTTCAGTTCATTTTTTCAATAGGAGAACAAATTACTACTTATAATTGCAAGTTGGTTATCAATACTCTTTCAAAAGTTGTTTGGGTGGGAGACCTTTTGGGAGAGAAACAACTGGCTTCTCTACTACCTAACAAATGGGAGGGGGTGAAAATGTGTAAATACATGTTTTGAGAGGAAAAGAATTGAAGATCATACTGAGGAATAGAAGAGTACTAGGAGTTCAGAGAAGAGCACAGCTGTGCTCCCTGAAAGCACTGTGAGAGGTTTGGTAGAGTAGGAAATGTTGGAGTAGGATCTTGAAGTAGGGGCAGGTGTTGGAAGGCAGTGATCTTCAAGCTGGGATACCCATGCCCTGATGGTACAAGGCCCAAAAGAGACATAACAGATGGCATTGAAGGTTTAATTTCTGGGTCTTTAGTCCATCTGTTCTCATTCATAAAACCCATCAGCTAGAGTGCTCAGCACAGGCAACCCCTGAAATGCTGGTCCTTGTCTACTGTATCCCCCGCAATTAAAAAAAAAACAAAACTGGTACCTTCCACCCATCTCTACCTTATTATGGAGCATTTCACTTAAGTATAAAAATCCCTCTGGGTCACAAAACAATGAAACAATCCTAAATGTTGGGGTACATGACTAGAAATTCATGCTTTGGGGCCTAGGTGGCAAATTCTCTTGCAAGTGAGATCATTTCCAATACTTTGCTTTTAACAAAATTGAGAGAGAAACTAATTAAGTTGTCAGCTAATAGGTCATTAAAAACAATTTTTGATTTGTTCACCAGGTGCTTTCATAGAATTATAATTCAGAAATTCAAAGAAGAGAGTGATGATTCCCTAACAAAGCTCCTGCCAGCCCATCTATGTATCTATCTAAATGAACTTTCCCAGAGCTTTTATATATAGAAATGAAAAATAGAAATAGCTTGGATTCTGAACTCGGTCTCATTCAAACAATGAGAATATTCATTCTCAGATAAATTAATTAATTGGAGAAAAAAATCCCTATCCATCCTTGTAAGATACTTTTCCAACCAGTTTTTTTTTTAATTGTTTTCTATCTTGAATAATTGTTTATCTTCCTACATTTGTAATAAGTAAAGGTAACTTAAGCCAGGGAAGAAAAAAAAACACTTAGAACCCTGTGGTTATTAGAAATAAAAGCAAAATTAATCTTTCAATTTACATATACGTTTTTGTGGCAGAGTGGTAGATGAGGTGATCAGTAAAAGGCTTCTAAGCATGAAAATGTTTTCTATTAGGATAAAATTCTCTGGGCAAAGTGGGAATGGAAATAGAAGTTCAAGGTGGAAAGGAATGATATATAAAAATTTCAACTATCAAAGAAGAACTTGTTGGTGTGTTTTTTAAGTGAAGAATGGTGGGTTTTAAATTGCTGGGATTCTTAGATTCCATTGGTGACATTAAAGGGTGATGGAAGAGTTTATTTTAAAATATCAATATTTACAATACTCCAGAAATGACATCTTTTGCAGTTACTGAAGCATTTCATATGTTCATTCAAAAAGATGCAGAGGATACATAGTTTTAAAAACATTTAGGGAGGGAGGCTAGCAGCAAAAATATTTTAAGGAGTTTGCCAGGAAGATCTTTTTCTAATGCTGGAGTCATGCTGGACTTACTGCAGAGAGGAGGATTGAGGATAGAGAAGAAAGGGACACAGCTCATGCAGCACACACAGTTCCAGGGGGAAACATGGGCAGAACTAAGGAAGTAAGCAGAGGACTTAGGAGAAAGGAGAGACACTGCTTTATCTGAGATTGGGGGGGCAGGGTGTGGGTTCGAGATGGTGACCTTGAGCTAGATCGGGGGGAAGTCCAAGAGGTAAGTTTGGGTAGAGAATAGGACACTGATGACTTTGGACAGTGAGAAGAGATCTTTAGAAACTCAGTCTGGAGGAAAGAAGCCACAGTCTACATTTAAGGCTGGGGGACGGCATGCAACCTGGGAATATTAGAGCTGCTTTATATTCTGTCTACTCCCAAATGGGCTTAGTTGGTCAATAAGAGGGGAATTAAAGGATTTCCAAATATCAGAAGGAACCCAGTTTGAGGTCATCAGGTATGATTACTAGCATACTTGGTTGGTCCGCTTTCTCAGTGATGTGGTCCACTTGATCTGGGAGTGATGAGAGCATTTGGCAGAAGAATAAAGAGGAGGCTTCGGGGAGGTAGAGACTGTCAGCCTTGTTCACTGGTTTTCTGGCTCCTTCCTTCCTTCCTTCTTTCCTTCCTTCCTTCCTTCCTTCCTTCCTTCCTTCCTTCCTTCCTTCCTTCCTCTCACCTGAAGATCTTTTTCTATTGATTTTTAGAGAGAGTGGAAGAGAGAGAGAAATATCGATGTGAGAGAAAGACATCAATTGGTTGCCTCCTGTACAAGTCCCCACCAGGGCCCGGGCCCAGGAGGAGCCTGCAACGGAGGTACATGCCCTTAACCGGAATTGAACCTGGGACCTTTCCATCCACAGGTGATGCTCTATCCACTGAGCCAGACGGGCTGTGGCATAATTTCTCCTCTTTTTTTCCATAGTACTTACCACCTTCTAACATACCATAGAACTTATTGGTTATTTTTATTGCCTTAAGTAGGATATATGATGCAGGGAGCTCTGCTTTGTTCACCAGTGTATCCCAAGTCACTAGAACACTGCATAGTTTGTGCTCAATAAATATCTGTTGAGTAAGCATTCAATGAAAGAACAGATATGTTTATGCATTATACATTTATAATTTCCTTAATTAACAAAGTGATGTTCAGCTTGTAAGGGGGGTTATGTTGGCACAACTGAGAGGGAAGAAAATAAAGTGGAACCTCTACCTCACACCATACACAAAACAAAAATAAATTTCAGGTGCAGTAAAGACTTAAGTGTACATAATTAAACAACAGAAACCTTGGAATAAAATCTAGGAGACCAGCCCGGGCAGCATGGCTCAGTGGTTGAGCATCAACCTATGAACCAAGAGGTCACGGTTCGATTCCTGGTCAGGGCACACGCCCAGTGGGGGGTGTGCAGGAGGCAGCCAATCGATTCTCTCTCATCATTGATGTTTCTATCTCTCCCTCTCCCTTCCTCTCTGAAATCAATAAAACTATATTTAAAAAAAAAGAAACTGGAAAACTAACAAAAATAAAACAAAATCTAGGAGACCAGATGAACCATCTAGGATGGGGCAGACCCTCTTAACTAATGCAAAAAACTCAGGAGCCATAAAGAGAAAGAGGGACACATTCAACAATATGAAAACTTTAAGGAATATGAGTGGTAGAAGGCAACAGAGTCAGCAGACAAATGATAGATTTAGAGGAAGTATTTGAAATGTTGATAAGAGCAAATGGGTTATCTTTAACACAGAAATCAAAGGACTCTTAAAAATTGAGCAGAACACCATAGAATCAAATCTAAAAGGCTAATAAAGAAATGATATTTAGATAAACTTAGGGACATGGAATTAAAGTATCAAAAGTTATCACTTTATACCCATCTGAGGAAAGTTAAAAGTACATGGTGTCTGTTGCTGGCAGAGATGTGGGGAAATTACGTTCTCTTGCTGGGCTGGTAGAAATCTGAATTGTCACAGTCTTGTTGAAAAGCAGTCTGATGACATTCATCAGAATTAAAAATACACCTCGTGGCTTTGCATTACACTCCTGGGACTCAGAAATAAAACCGCAATTTTGTAGTTAGAGATATAAATAAACAAATGTTTATTGCAGAATGGTTCATCATGGCAAAAAACTGGGAAGAAAAGGTGAATGTTCTTCAGTAAGGGACTAGTTGAAGACATTACAGTATCATTCTCATGATAGTGTGTGTGCAATATTCAAAAGGAATGCATTAGCCTACCTGTAGAGAAAGGTACTAGGTTAGTTACAGGGTTACCTGGGAAGGTCATAACTATGAAATGGGAAATGAGGGGAAGAGGAAAGCAAATTAAAAGGAAAAAAATACTGTACTAAAGGACAAAAAAGTATGCCATAATCCCCTTTACGTAAAATGATGCCTGTGTAGGTAATGACATTTGAAATTAGCCTTCAGACTTATAGGCAAGTTTTTAAAAAAGTCAGGGCAATGTGTCCAGAAAATTCTATGTCTAATCAATGCCAACTTAGTATTACATTTCTTCAGGAAATATAAGAGTTTTTGAAATGTAAATTCTAGAGCAGGTAGAATGAATGTGTTCTGGGTTCTTCTGTCTCCTTCCCCACCACTCGACCTTCTCTCAGCCCATGACGGCATCGTGATTAAGATTGAGGTGCAGACCAATGACGAGGGCTCAGAGAGCTTGGAGACGCCGGAGCCCCTGATGGGACAGGTGGAAGAACATGGCTTCCAGGACTCGGAGCTGGGTGACCCGTGTGGAGAGCAGCCAGATCTGGACATGCAGGAGCAGGAAAACATGTTGGAGGAGTCCACAGAAGGCTCCGGCGAGTTCAGCGAGCTCAAGCAGATGCTGGTGCAGCAGAGAAACTGCACAGGTCAGTCGGGGCAGGGACACTGATGGTTCGACAGGTGTGACAGAAACCAAGCACAACATCAGGTACAAGCTTCCTGCCTCAGGGTTTATGAGCATCTGTCTCTGGGCTAGGGAAGAGGTGTTAAAGCCAAATACTAGGTCAGGCAGGAGAAGGTCAAATGAATTGCCCAAGATAGTGGCAAAGCTAAAACTTCCCTGTGCTGACATGTCCTTGATTGTTCTTATGTCACACTAGATCTCTCACCTGACTTGAAAATTTCAACCCTTGGAGAGCACTTTTTTTGTTTTGTTTTGTTTTGTTAATCCTCACCTCAAGATCTTCTTTTCATTGATTTTTAGAGAGAGTGTAAGGAAGGGGAAGAAAAAGAAATATCGATGTGAGAGAGACACGTCAGTTGGCTGCCTTCTGCACGTACCCAGGACTCTTTAGTCCAAGGACCGATGCTCTAAACACTGAACCAAACTGGCTAGGGCCAGAGCACATTTTATATATATACTAGAGGCCCGGTGCACAGATTCATGCACCGGTGGGGTCCCCCAGCCTGGCCTACGCCCTCTCACAATCCGGGACCCCTCAGGGGATGTCAGACTGCTGGTTTCGGCCCAATCCCCGCAGGAGGCCTGGCTTATGAGGATCAGGCCGAAACTGGCAGTCCGACATCCCCCCGAAGGATGTAGTAGTGCGTGAAGCGTCAGGCAGCTGGGGAGGAGCCGCTCGCACTCATCCTGGCCCCGCTGCGCATGCTGCCGCCAATAGCGCTGCCACGGAGGCAGGAGAGGCTCGCGCCGCAGCAGCTGTGCTTATCAGGCATGAGCCTGGCGTCTGGTGCCTATTGGTCAGCTGAGTGGCGCTCCTACTGTGGGAACGCACTGACCACCAAGGGGCAGCTCCTACGTTGAGTGTCTGCCCCTGGTGGTCAGTGCATATCATAGCAATTGGTCAACTGGTGGTTCAGTCGTTCGGTCACTTAGGGTTTTATATATATAGACTAGAGGCCCAGTGCCCAATATTCATGCACTGGGGTGGGGGGTCCCTCTGCTCGGCCTGCACCCTCTTACAGTCCGCAAGCCCTGGGGGGATGTCCACCTATGAAATTCGTGCACTCGGGGGGGGGGGGTCCCTCAGGCCAGCCTGCACCCTCTCACAATCTGGGAGCCCTGGGGGGATGGCCAACTGCCACAGAGGTGAGAGAGGCTCCCACCAACACCGCTGTGCTCACTAGCTGTGAGCCCAGCATCTGGCTCAGGGGGCAGCTCCTGCATTGAGCATCTGCCCCCTGGTGGTCAGTGCACGTCGTAGCAACTGGTTGTTCTGCCGTTTGGTCAGTTTGCATATTAGCCTTTTATTATATAGGATATTTTATTTCAGAGAGGAAGGGAGAGAGAGAATCATCAATGATGAGAATCATTGATTGGCTGCCTCCTGCACGCCCCTTACAGGAGGTCAAGCCCGCAACCTGGGCATGTACCCTGAATGGGAATTGAACTGAGAACTCCTGGTTCATAGGTAGATGCTCAGCCACTGAGCGACACTGGCTGGGCAAGAGCACGTGTTTTAAAACAACTGACTGTGCTTTTTGTAGTAGAATCTAGGCATCATTTTTGTTTAATTATAAAATTTCAGGGTCATCATTCTGCAAACTTGTGAGTCCAAGGAGAATAGTAGAGAAGTGGGCTTGCACAGCCTCATCCCAGGACATCTTTTTTTTATTATTTATTTATTTATTTATTTATTTATTTATTTATTGTTTGAAGTATTACAAATAGGAGTACTATGTCTCCTTTTTTTTCCCCCATTGACCTCCCCCCTGGCCTTCCCTACCCCCCAGTACATGCCTTTATCTGCCCCCCCCCCCCCAGTGTCTTGCATCTATTGGTTATACTTATATGCATGCGTACAAGTCCTTCGGTTGATCTCTTACAGCCAGGACATCTTTTGTGGTCATTTTCTGATGCTGAACCAACCATCCCTGCATTCCTAAGAAGAAGCCTTACGTGATCGTGATGGTGTCTTTCTTAAACACATTATTAGACCTAGTTAGCTATTTTATACAGGAGCTTTATAACTACATTCATAAATAAAATGAACCTGAAGTTTTCTTGAATCATCCTCATCTGTATTGGAAACAATATTGTAGTAGACTTAACAAATGATCTGGAAAGCTTTTGCTCTTTTCTCTATATTCTGAAAGTAATGTATAAGATAATAACTAAGTATGTTCCTTGAATTTTTGGTAGAATTCACTTGGGTTTGGATAATTTGATTATGTGTGAAAGTCAACCATCATAGCAATTTACATATTCTTTATATTTAGAAATATGTCCACATCCATTTTCTATTTATTTATTTTCCAATTTTTATTTATTGAGTTGAGAGAGAAACATTGATTTGTTGTTCCCCTATTCATGCATTCATTGGTTGCTTCTCATATGTACTCTGACCTGAGATCAAACCCACAACCTTGGCATATCGGACGACACTAACCAACTGAGCTATCTGGCCAGGGCTTTTTAGTTAGGTTTTTAAAGTATTATGTTAATTTTTAAAAGTTTTTTCATTTTATCTGTAGATGATTCCTTTGCAGTTTGCCTTTTTGCATCTAATAAAATGTGGACATCCTTGGTCAAAAAATGTGGATCTAGTTCCTTATTTTTATTTTTTAAACATTTTTTATTATCCTCACCCAAGGATATATGTATATATATATTTTTTTTTAAATATATTTTATTGATTTTTTACAGATAGGAAGAGAGAGGGATAGAGAGTTAGAAACATTGATGAGAGAGAGACATCGATCAGCTGCCTCCTGCACGCCCCCTACTGGGGATGTGCCCGCAACCCAGGTACATGCCCTTGACCGGAATCGAACCTGGGACCCTTCAGTCCGCAGGCCGATGCTCTATCCACTGAGCCAAACGGGTTAGGGCTATATATATTTTTTTAATTGTAGAGAGAGGAAGGGAGAAGGAGAGAAAAAGAGAGCAACATCAATGTGAAAGAGAAAAATTGATTGGTTGCCTCCCATACATGCCCCAATTAGAGATCAAACCAGCTACCTAGGTATGTGCCCTGACCAGGAATCAAACCTGCAGTCTTTTGGTGTATAAGAGAATGCTCCAGCCAACTGAGCCACACCAGCCAGGGCTAGCTCCTTATCCTATACTAGAGGCCTGGTGCACAAAATTCGTGCACTCGGGGGGATCCCTCAGCCTGACCTGCACCCTCTCCCAGTCCAGAAGCCATTGGGGGATGTCTGACTGCTGGCTTGGCACTGCTGCGGAGGCGGAAGAGGCTCCCGCCACTGTCATGGCGCGTGCCAGCCATGAGCCCAGCTTCTGGCTGAGCCGTGCTCCCCATAAAAGGCTAATATGCAAATCGACCGATCCATGGAAGGACTGGTCGCTATGACACGCACTGACCACCAGAGGGCAGACGCTCAATGCAGGAGCTGCCCCCTGGTGGTCAGTATGCTCCCACAGGGGGAGTGTTACTCAGCCAGAACCTGGGCTCATGGCTGGTGAGTGCAGTGGCAGTGGCGGGAGCCTCTCTTGCCTCTGCAGCAGCGCTAAGGACCCCTCAGGGTATGTCCGACTGCCGGCTGTGGGGAGTGGGCCTAAGCCGGAAGTCAGACATCTCCCAAGGGGTCCTGGACTGCGATAGGGCACAGGCCGGGCTAAGGGAACCCCCCTCCCCCCAGTGCACAAATGTTGTGCACCGGGCCTCTAGTTTTTAAATAACTGCATGCTATTTCAGAAGTCTTTTTTAATATACCGGGTTGTCTTTCACAAAAGAATAGTGAAAGACACAAAGCAAATTGTGAGTAGATGCTAAATTAGACCTGCATAATAGAAATTCCAGATTGTCCTTTGAACAGTCCCCACTAATTCTAGTAGAACCTTAGAAAGTTACTAAATAGTCCTTTTGGGATTTTGAGCCATGAATTTTAGGGCCAGATGTTCCATTCTTATTTCATTAAGAAAAAACAACTCTGATGCTGAAATCATTGAGATTCTCTCCCTCTCCCTTCCTCTCTGAAATAAAATATGTAAATATAAAATGTGCTGGAGAGTCTGAATTCTCCAAGGCCCATACTTCCCTCTCCTTCACAAACAGCCCTGGATAAACACCAGGGCAACTAGTTACCAACCTTGAAAGCTGCTTCTTCCTTCCCTGTCTTTTAAGCATTGTGTTCCTAGGACCTTCTAGGATACTTCCTGTCAAGAATCCTGACAGTACTGAGGCAGTGTTGTCATATGGAGCTCAGCACATCTGTGTTCTGACTATTACACTGCATTTTTTTGGCTTCAGAGGAGTAGTAGAAAGTGCTATGGCCTAGCAGTCACTAATAAACTTACAAGACCTTGCCAGTCAGACACTGCCAGCTTCAGTTTCTCTGTCAGTTGAAGGGATTGAGTAAGTGGGTCCCAAATTGCAAGCTCTGGAAGTTCTGACTTTATATACTTTACTTGGGAACACAACTTGATATCTACAGTCTTGGATGCCCCATGTCTGTGAAATGGGGATAAGATATTGTGAATATGGAAAGAGAGAATAGATATGAAGTGCTTTGAAAAAGTTCTCTGTTTGCTTTTAAGAATTCCATAAATGCAGACTGTTATTGCATCTTGCATCTCACAGGTGGGATTAGAAAAGTGAGTGACTTTCTCAGATCACACAAAGTCGGTCAGTGTGACTAAAAATAGAAACCCCCATTAACTGTGTTTAGGGAGTACCAAATAAGTACAAGGCACTTGAGAAAACTCAAACAGGCGTGGGAGGCCACTCCTTTTCTCTAGGACTTACATTCTCGTGGGCCACAGGAACACAGCCTTATTTAGGTTTTAAAGGACCAGACAGGGTGGAGGGGGGATAGGAGAGACATCCATTAGTGGGAGTGTTTGTGGCACTCACACCAGGGCTTGTGGGAAAGGCAGAGGAAACCCCCTACCCCAGCTTCAGGGTTGATAGAGCCTGACTGTGCAGGTGAGTCATCCACCCACCTGTGCAGGTGAGATGCTGCAGGGGAAGGCCAAGTTCTTGGTCCTGGGGAGGTGCACCAGCACATGCTGAGGGCTGCAGGTTGGGATGATCAGGGAAGGTTTTAGGGAGAAGAGAGGATTGGAGCTGGGTGTTTATTGATGGGCACGATTTGGAGACATGGGAATGGGGCCGGGTGGGGGGCGCGGTGAGTAAAGGCACCTGAGGAGCAATCTCCAGTTGAGTCAGAAAAGATGTAGCCAGTGGGGCTGAGCTGAGTTCGGGTAAAGGAGACCCGGTGACAACTTAATGAGTCAAGACCCTTCGGATACAGGGGAAAGAAACCCAATCCTTAAGTAGCTTAAATGGAAAATTAGTTTATGGGCTTGAATAACTGGTAGGTTCACATGTATGCCAACCTCAGCACCTGGATCTGGGGGCCCCCTCAACAGGACTCACATACTGGTGTTCTTTCCTGCTGATTACTAGTAATGTGGGAAATGAGCACCAGCAACTCCATCTTCCCTGCTTCCCCTACTAAAGTTCCAAGAGAAGTTCTGGGCTCATTCCTGAACCAAATGGGTATATTGGTTAATTATCCAACCCTGTGGCTGTGGGGATCACAGGTGGCGGGCATTGGAAAGTCTTGTCCCAAAGGAAGGAATTAGGGCAACAATATTTGTGCCATGCTTGTTGGTGAGGATGGAGTGATGCTTACCTAGATTCGCGTTACCAGAGCTAGGCAGCAGCTAATGTCTTCTTGCTGTCTCTCCCTCCCTGTGTCTGGAGCAGAGGGGATCGTGATCAAAACCGAGGAACAGGAGGAGGAGGAGGAGGAGGAGGACGACGATGAGCTGCCGCAGCACTTGCAGGACCTCGGGGAGCTGTCCGGGAGATACAGCGCCAGCATGTACCAGACCCCGCTGCCAGGGGAGCTGTCCCCTGAGGGCGAGGAGAGCCCCCCACCCCTGCAGCTAGGAAATCCCGTGAAGAGGCTGGCGCCCGTGTCCCACGGCGACCGGCACATGAGCGACAATCGGAGCTCCTCAAGCCAGCAGCAGCGGAACCGGCGTGGAGAGCGGCCCTTCACCTGCATGGAGTGCGGCAAGAGCTTCCGGCTGAAGATCAACCTCATCATCCACCAGCGCAACCACATCAAGGAGGGGCCCTACCAGTGCTCTGAGTGCGAGATCAGCTTTCGGCACAAGCAGCAGCTCACGCTGCACCAGCGCATCCATCGCGTCCGTGGAGGTTACGTGTCGCCTGAGCGTGGGCCAGGCTTTGCTTCCAAGCACACGCTCAAGCCACGCCCCAAGTCGCCCAGCTCGGGCAGTGGCGGCGGTCCCAAGCCCTACAAGTGCCCCGAGTGCGACAGCAGCTTCAGCCACAAGTCGAGCCTGACCAAGCACCAGATCACGCACACGGGCGAGCGGCCCTATACATGCCCGGAGTGCAAGAAAAGTTTCCGCCTGCACATCAGCTTGGTCATCCACCAGCGTGTGCATGCGGGCAAACACGAAGTCTCCTTCATCTGCAGTCTGTGCGGCAAGAGCTTCAGCCGCCCTTCTCACCTGCTGCGCCACCAGCGGACTCACACGGGCGAGCGGCCCTTCAAGTGCCCCGAGTGCGAGAAGAGCTTCAGCGAGAAGTCCAAGCTCACCAACCACTGTCGCGTGCACTCCCGGGAGCGCCCACACTCCTGTCCAGAGTGTGGCAAGAGCTTTATCCGCAAGCACCACCTGCTGGAGCACCGGCGCATCCACACGGGCGAACGGCCCTACCACTGCGCAGAGTGTGGCAAGCGCTTCACGCAGAAGCATCACCTGTTGGAGCACCAGCGCGCCCACACAGGCGAGCGGCCCTATCCCTGCACGCACTGCGCAAAGTGCTTCCGCTACAAGCAGTCGCTCAAGTACCACCTACGGACCCACACAGGCGAATGAGCCGCCGCCCAGCCTGCCAGCCCAGAGGCCTGAACCCAGCGGGCAGGGCACCCCCCGAAGCCCCCAGCCCCTTTGCTGTCGAGCCCCCCTCTCCTTTCGTCCCTTCTCCCAAGGACACAGGAGTCCTGAGACCAGGTCGCTTGCTGCCGTGTTTACCGGGGCTCCAGGGGTGGGGAGAGCTTGGACCTGGGGGAACCCCTTCGGGCTGTTAATTTCCTTGACAATAAAATGGATGAAACCAATCAGCACGGGGGGAGTGATTTGGCCGCCTGCCACTGGGAGGGGCGGTGCAGGGGCACTTAGTTGGGGATAGAACTTTATAATTACCTTTTGGATACTGTGGTTCTATTTGATAATAATAGAGTAATTTTTAAAAGATGAGTGTTTCCTGTTTGCCGTTTTTGTTTGGTTTTGAAGGGGAGGGTTTGAGAAGGTGGCCAAGGGACATCATATGCCTAGTGTCAGTTCTCTTTGAGTCCCTTTTTTGTGCTTATCCCCTATGTTGGATGGTGAAGGGGACGCAGATCCCACTGATTATAAAATCGAAGAGAGACAGGGCAAAGGAGCTTGAAACAGTGAATGGGCCTGTGGAAGTGTAGAAGCTTCTGGAGCCCTGATGTTGGCGGACAAGTGGGAGTTCAGGGGGAGGCAGGAAGAGTGACAGGTCTAGGAAAGATGGTCCTACAGCTAAAGCTGGGTGCTTCCCTCAGGACCAAGCAGCCTGCTGAGCTTGAAATATAGCTAGAGGGTGGTGTGGCTGGTGGCAGGGAGGCATAGGGAAAGGGGAGCAGAGGCCTCTGGTGCCAGTCTTAGGGGAAACCATAAAAGAAGACACCATTCGGAACGTGTTTGTTTTTTTTGTTTGTATGTTGCCCCAAAACTACTCTCTCTAGATTTGTTACATGCATGAATGCACCCTGGTTTCCCTATGTATTCATTACCAATTGCCATCCAGCGAGGCCTAGAGAAAATGACTCATTCTGCTCCTGGGTTTGGCAGTGACCCAGAGAGAATTCAGGTAATATGGGCCGGTTCATGGAGGCTAGCCGAGTGCCCCACTCCTCCATGAGAACTGGGGAGGCCAGACTTCTGCTGAAGGCAGAGAGACTGACTTGAGAGACAAGAAGTAGGCAGACTTAAGTCGTGAGTCTGGGAGTGGGGAGGGGGGCCAACACAGGAGAATTAGAGGGAGGAGATGCTACACTATTGTCTGAAAGGACCATAGCCGCCTCTCCTTGTAAAGATGCATAAACTGAAGCACGGAAAGGGGAAGTGATGCCCAAAAGCTGATACTTGAAAGGATATGACTTTTCTGTTGACACTGAAAATTTGTAAAAGGATGGTAAGGACATCAGGGCAAGCAGCCAGAGGAGGGGCAGAGGCTGGGTTGGCACAAAGAGCTGGAGAAGTGGCCAGTCTCAACCCAGGTCTCCAGAACCAGCTGGAGAGGAATCACATCCAGAAGCAGGGACTTATATGCAGGAAACAGAGTGCCAAGCACACAGTGCTCTGCCGACTACAGGAGCTGGAGAAGTCAGAACAGCTCCGTGGAGGTGGATCTGTGGGCTGGGAGGATTCCATAGATGAGGAAAATGAGGAAGGCCTTTGGGTGGGGGTATTCCAAAGTGTGGAAGTGTAGAAAGTGGGCTCCAATTGATGAGAGAACAGTGATTGATTTGGGTGAGAACTTATGGAGAGAAAACAGGGTCAACAAGGTTGGCTTGGAGTAGACCTGGGGTGCAGAGGGATCTCAGACTTCAAGACTGGAGTTTGAATTGATTTTTTATGAGAAATCATTGAAGACTGCTGAGCAGGAGAGAACATTGATGCAAATAGATGGCAAGAGACTGAACCTGGAGAAAGAATCCTATCATAGTCAGACATGGGAGAACCAGCTGTATTCAATGGACGGGTCATGACAATGTTTAAGGATGGCTGAGGAAATGGCTCTTTTGAACACCAGCGTATTTGAAGCCTTGAAGAGATGTTAGCAGAGATTTTTTGGAAATATTTAGTGGAGGGCCACTGCTGCTCCAAATCTTGACTAGTCCTGGAATTTGAGGACCAAAGAGTGCTGGAAATGTTCTGACTCGAGTGAAAGACCATGACGTTTGGGATGAAATCCAGGATAGAAACTCAGAGAGTAACTTCATTTGTTATGCATTTACCAAGAATGGTGCTTACAAGCTTTCTTTTTCTAGGCATCTGGTGTAAAGGATTCAGTATAGTCAAAGACTGGTACTTCTTATGTGGAGCTGGGCTGTCAGGGGATCTCTGTGTCCCTATCTCCCTTTCCTGGGCTTTCACCCCCTCTTCAGGCCTCTTCCTTCTAAGCATTCAGCACCCTGTACTCCAGTCGACCCTCTCCTCATCCTGACACCTTGATACCATCATGATTCTCACTTTCCACCTGGCATAAGTTCCATAGTGGTCCGAGGCTGACATCTACAGAGATGGTCACTAAAGTGTGGACAGCCTCTGGGGTCAAGCAGATGTAGATTTCAATTTAGTTGTGTGAACTTGCACAAATTAACAGAATACCAACTTCCGCATCTGTTCAGGGGGATAACAAAGTTCCATTGTTCTGAGGCTTAAATAACTAAAGAATACATACATAGCAAAGGCATTGGCACCTACTAAAGTTTTGGGTTTTTTTTAATATATTTTATTGATTTTTTTACAGAGAGGAAGGGAGAGGGAGAGAGAGTTAGAAACATCGATGAGAGAGAAACATTGATCAGCTGCCTCCTGCACGTCCCCTACTGGAGATGTGCCTGCAACCAAGGTACATGCCCTTGATCGGAATCGAACCGGGGACCCTTCAGTCCACAGGCCGACGCTCTATCCACTGAGCCAAACCGGTTAGGGCCACCTACTAAAGTTTTGATAGAAGTTGGCTAGAAGCTAAAATTTCATTATGAGCTTCTAGCTAATAATGCCAGCTTAATTTCCTAAAAACAAGTTCACGTAGGTGGTGGGCTGGCGGTGTATTTTAAAAGAATGAATCTCTGAAAAGGAAATTTCCCCAGCAGGCAGAAGCGGAAGATTATTTTCATGTGAGGAAGTTCAAATCAAACCACATAGGCAACTACACTGGGTCATGGTGTCATAGTTGGTGGTGGTGGTGGGGGGGGTGGGTTCAACTCACCTTGCAGCCACACGCCAGAGTTTGCAGTGGGTAATACCCTCCTTACTGGGTATCTGGTACTCTTTCATATGCTTCCCAAGAGTGCCCTTAATTTAATTAGAAGGCCAGACTTTCAAACTCCTAAATTGCCACTTGCCACTGGCCCCATGGGGTTCTGTACCAGAAAGAATAATTGCCACTTATTGAGCACATCTTACTTTAGCAGTCTTTGCCTTCTAAACAATGCATAATTCTGCTGTATGCATCGTTTTACTTGTTTTATAGGCGAGGAGCTTGAGGTTCAGAGAGATTAAATAGGCCCAAAGTCACATAGCAATCAAATGGTAGAGCCAGGATTTGAACCTGTATCTTTTTTATTCCGAAGTCCATGTGCTTGGCCACAAAGTTCTTTCCCTGGGACCTGAATGATTACTGAAAAAAGGAAAGCCAGCACCTCTTTTAAATTATTCCATTTCATTCTTAGACAAAATGAAGGAAAACAACATATCAAGCAGAACATGCTCTGTGCCATATGTTTGTCAAAATTATGAATGTAGTAAGAAAATAAAACTTTTAGAGGCAAAAATGGCCTTGGTGTCCAGCCTATGGTTTTCCAACTGGAGAAGTTGAGACAAAGAGGAGCAGGTTGCTTGTGCTGGCTTGGTCACTCATGGGGGTCAGCAAATGGAGCAGGGCCAGGGCCTGGCACCTTAGGGATGCTCATTGTCACACAGCCCCCATTTTTATTAATATATGTGTGCAAAGCATTGTGCTGACCTTCATGGAGAAACACAAAAGGATCGGGAAGCCATCCACTGCCATGACCACACTTAGAACCTGGTGGAGATTCTGTGGCCTAATTCTCTAGACCAGCTGTGGGCAAACTACGGCCCGCGGGCCGGATCCGACTGTTCTACCCGGTTCTCTTGCTCTCCCCTCTGCTCCTTTACTTTGAATTTATATTAGTTCACACAAACACTCCATCCATGCTTTTGTTCCGGCCCTCCGGTCCAGTTTAAGAACCCATTGTGGCCCTCGAGTCAAAAAGTTTGCCCACCCCTGCTCTAGACTCAGCCTTTGGGAGTCTGGAGAGCTGAGACCATCATGGAGACCTGTGGGCGACTGTCTTTGCAGAAAGAGCCACACTTCCATCTTTTCTCTGTCCCTCCTGTTAGGGTAGCTTTATCTAGCCAGGTGTCTGTGGGGACCTTTCCTGAGGCAATGTGGTAGTGGCTCTTCAGATTAAGGAATCAGGGCCAGAGGCCTCTCAGCCCTACTGTTGCCAGGGCAACGGTGAGTCAGGCCAAGGCCTCTCCTCCAGCTTTCTGGAAAGTGTTTTGGTGCTGAGGCCTCTTCTGCTTCCCAGGCATAGTGGGAATCTAGATTTAAGTTTAAAAATTGATTCTGCATTTGCCAGTTCTAGTTAGGTTCCTTGAAGTGAGTATTTTTTGTTAAAACATAACAGAATCTAACCTTTTTATTTCTATTTTCTACGAAGGGTAACTCCAGCCTAAAAGAATTTTTTTAAAAAGGAAGGAAGAGAGGGAAAGGGGTGGGCAGGAGAGAAAGGAAGGAAGAAAAAAAAGAGAGGAAGGGAGGGACGGGGAGGGAGAGGGAGAGAGAGAGAAAGGAAAGAAAGAGGAAAAGAAAAGAAAGGAAGAAAGAGGAAAGAAAATTAAACCAAGTAGTACTGATAGTGAGTGGCATCACGTGAAAACTTCCAGGAAGCAGTCAGACCCTACCCTTGAGTTTATTAGGGATAATAATAACATCACTGGTTCTTACCATGTTCCAGGCACTGTGCTAAGTGCTGTCGTAGTTTATCTTGTGACAACCTCTGAAATCATATTCGTATCCCCTTTTACAGATGGAGTTCAGATGGCCAGAATTTAAACCTAAGTATGTGCTGTTAATTGCTGTTATATACTGCCTCCCAATTTCTTCAACATGGATCTTTAATAAAAAGGCAAGACAGTACTATTTCTCTCTGATTTGCAGCTCTGCCTGTCCTGTGTAAGTACCAGACCTGGCTGAAAGCAGATAGCTCGCTGGCTGGCCAGTCCAGCAACACTGGGACTGGGACCCAGCTCACCTAACTAGGATAGAATGGATATGGCCGGACGCCAAGCTAGCCCCCATTTTAAACTGATTCCCCCCTCTTTCGGAGGAACTTTGGGAAGAGGCTATCTATCAAGGCAAAGGCTCCCTTTTTGTGTTTGTCTCTGATATTGGGACCTAAGAAGCCATTTGTTTAACACTCAGGAAAGGAGTTGAGTGAAGTAGAGTAAAAGGAAAATGCACCCCTATCCTAATAAAATAGCACTCACACCCTGAGTCTAATCTTTTGGGCTTATACTACCTCTTGGGGTTCTCACCATTCCTTCCCCTACTATTACATGCATGAAATGCACTGCTTCTCTTTATAAAATAATGGCCAAGTTCGCAAACTAACTCAAACTGCAAGACAGAAGTACCACAACTGTCTATAAACTAGGGTAGTAGAAGGTTAAATTTTAATGACAAAATGTACCAGTGAAAATTACCCTCACAAGTAATGTTATTTAAATAATGAATTTCAAGATAACAAACTGTTTCCTTCTAGGGTCAGTATAGTCAAATAACTATACAACCTTTTAAAGGACCATATTCAATCAGTTCTTTATTTTCAGGATACACAAATACTAAAGTTATGCCTTCCAAGGATTGAAATGGATTGGATTTAAGCTAAATTCAATTAAGGAAATTAAACAGGTTATGAAATGTGACATTTACCATTCTTTCTCCTACCGAAGGTTTGATCCAAGAACCACAAGATTCCATGATCAAATTTTCTGCAGGTAAATTATTTATGCAAATTCTAAATTCTAAGATAAAAAATTTATGTCTCTATTATCTTCATTGCATGGATGGTCATCACTGAATGTCACATTAATTTTGTCCAAAAGTAAAAGCCGTAAGTTGATTGGCATAGTTACCCCCTGAGCAGTTTAATAACAAATGTCCCACTAAAATTATTATTCCTTTCCCATTTTAACCTAGTGGTTTCCTTTGTTTATCTTGAAGTATTGATGCCTTACCAAGCCAAAGGTTGTGATACATTTTGAAATAAAGCTAGAAAAAATTAAACCTCAAACATTTTAGAGTACCACTAAAAAAGCAAGTCAATATCCAGACCCAATCACACCAATCTCCAGTATATTTGATGCAAACAGTAGACATAGTGAGAAGAAATGGACATGTTTTTCTTGCCCAAATCTCTGCCACTTCTTCAATCTTGGAACAGCATAAACTGCATACAAACTTGCTTGGGTGTTCATTTTACCAAAAAGATTAAGTCAGGTAATAATCGCATAACAAAATTAATTTAACCCCCCTCCCAATAAAAAGGCCATTGTTAGTTTTTTTCCCACTTTAAAGGGATTTCTGAGTTCCAAACAATAAAAACTTATCTTAGAATTGAATGATCCCCTTATTTCTCCAAGAGAAGGTATCAATTCTCATCCATAAATGTAACAGAAGAAATCATTTTGTTTCCCACCCAATAAGAGGACTTTTAACCATCTCCACACCTTCGAAATTAAGTGGATTATTTAGACTAAGTCTTAGAGTTCATCCCCTCCCTATAGAAACTAAATCTCTCATATATTTTTCAAATTCAGGACACAAAGTATCAGGTTTATAATGATTAGCCAAATTTTCTGGGCTTTATGTGTGTTTTCAAGCTGTTGTTTTTAGCCTCAGAATCCCTTGTTTAAATAGAACCATTTTCAGAAGCTACATATGTAAAATAATTGGAGGCAGAGGAGCTGGAATTGGAGTGGGTGGTAGCCAAACCCACCTGCTTGGCCCTCTCTGGGGCCTGGAGGCTGCTCTGAGGGGTCTCAGAGGAGGAAGTTGCTTCAAACCCCTGCCCTGGGCAAATACTGCCCATCCTTCTCCCTTGCTTTAACTTTTCCCAGTCTCAAGCCAAACTCCATATGTTTAATTTATCCAGTGACACATGCCATGCTTACTTAATTCTTTGCTAGGACACAGGATTTCTTAAGTTTATTTCTTCCTTTAAGGGTATATCTGCATTTCAACTCTCTATAATCTCTACTTGACTGAACAGATGGTCTCAGCAGACAGTGCGGAGTCCCTATAACCTCATCTAGGAATCTAGCGAGCTGACACCTACCAAGAATCCCTGGAAGGCAGGGGAAATGGCAGCACAGATGTCCAGAAAAGCCCTGTCAGAAGCTACAAGGATCCCCAAAGTTATTTTTGCAGCAAACGCCTACACTGTGAAGGCAAGGGAAGATTCAGAGGCAAGTTACAGCCCTGCAGGACCCTGGGCCACACAGCCTGACTGCGGGCAGCTCTGACGGTCTCCCTCCCTGCTTCCCTGGGCTCAGTGGGCACACTCAGTGGCATGTGTGCTCAATGTTCCCAAGGACGGGCTCTGTTTCCCTGCTTGCTCCTGGGTCTGGCCCTGCAAAGCACTCCGTAAATGTTAAATGAATGGGCACAAAAGCCACAGATAACAGTGCAGGAAAAAACACAGGTAAAATCCTAAATCTTTGTCCTGTTGGGATGCAGATAACTTTCTTCATTAAAGGTAATCCAAAACCTTTAAAATATATAATAAACATGTCTTGTATTATTTCCTCTGCTATTAGGTAGAGCTCCCATCACTACCAAATCCTCTTACCACAGTCGCAAGGTGCCTCCGGCGATGACAGAAGTCCTCTGGGATGCTGGGCCTTTGAAGGAAGGTCACCCAGCCCCCTGAGAAGGAGTCAGGGGCAGGCAGCAGAGCTGGACTGCAGGGAGATGGAGCCGTTGGCATCTCCCTGGCATCCAGGCGCCCTCCAACCCTTCCTCTGCTGGCTGTGAGCTGTCACGTAGTCACTGGTCTGTTTGCACAGGCTTTCTCTCGGTAAAGTCGCCTCGCTCTGCTGTGAGCTCCTGCTCTCTGCAGCAGCGGCATATACATACCCATACGGCACAACATTGAGGCGTCGGGACCCCCAGGAAGCGGCCTCTCCCAATCCCAGGTTCCCAACCCCTTGAATACGTCCCTGGAGTCCCGCAGAGCCAGGTCCCCACTGGGACAGCCCTGTCCTGTCCTCAGCCTCCCTCGTCGACCTCCTGCCTCCATCTCTTCCTGTCTGAGACTCCATGCACCCCTCCGTCTGGGCCCGAGTGAGCACCTGTGAAATGAGGACGTGCAGTGTCTTACCACAGGGGCGCTGGAGGCGATGCGACGGGACGACGGGGGCTGTGGTTACTAAAAACCACTACGTATTTCTTAATAGATTTATATTTTAAATAAATGTATGTGTAGTTTGTAAATTTGATTTCTAATGGCTTGAATTATTTGAATTCCTCGTCCCGAGCCTCCGCTCGCCAACCGGCGGACCCTGCCGAGCGCGCCCTGGTCCGGCGGCGCCCTCGCCACGTGGGGCCGCCGGCCGTGCTGCCCCCTGGCGGCCGGAGCCGGAGGCCCAAGGCCGGCGCCGCACCTGGCCGCCCGCGGCCGCTCTAGGAACGCCGGCCCCTCGGTGGTGGCGCGAGGGAATGTCGGGCGCCTGGGAAGGGCCGTCCCGTGGCCCTTCCTGCGGGGTAGTCCCGGAGCCGGGATGCTGCACCCGGAGACCAGCCAGAGTCTCCCTTGTTTTCTGGTTTCCTCCCACGCCGGCCCGCTGGGGCCCGTGATTGGCGCAGTTGCGGGTGGGTGGTGCGCACACAAAGGGCAGGTCTTTGGGCCCTGCAGGGTGCGACGCAGCCGAGCTAGCCCCACCCCGAGGGCGCAAAGCCACTACGGAGGACAGGGGTACAGAGGCAATGCCGGGGGCGCGGGGACAAAGAAGGGAGGGATGGCCCCAGGAATTTACCCGAGTGTCTGGGTTTATAAAATCCTTTCCCGGGCAGCCGTTCCTTCTATCGACTGTCAGTTAAGCTAGTGGCAGATGCATTTCCACCATGTGCAGGTGGATGGACCTTGAGAGGCGCCCTGGTGATGGACTGGACCTTTTCTGGTCCTTGAAACATTTTCAAATATTTGTCTAGTTATGTCCAAGAGGTGGACTTGCACTGTAAAAAGGTATAAACACTTTTTTTAAAGGGTTTTTATGCATATTGCCAAACCCATCTCCAGAAGGCCCACCAGTTTACACTTGTTCTTTGGTGGGTACCTGCAGGCAGAGGTGAGAATTGGGAAGGCGGTCCCTTGAGGGAGAGGGAGGACACAGAATCACTTGGTTCTTTGTGAGTGATGACCATGGCATTGGAACGGTGGCCTGCGCCAATATTGTGAGGCCTGACTCAGTGCTTTGGGAACATTGGGCCAGAGGAATCCTTTGAAAATGCACATTTGCTCATAGTGTTCTGTGGTGTTTGTTTTGTTTTGTTTTTTGGTTAATCCTCACTGGTTGGTTGGCTGCCTCCTCCTTGACCAGGAATTGAACCCGTGACCCTTCTGTGCGCAGACAGATGCTCTAACCACCGAGAATATCAGCCAGGGCCCTAAGAGTAGTGGTTCCCATTGCTCTTGGGGTAAAATCCGGAATCCCCTGAAGGCCCACCAGGCCCTACCTGCCTCTCCAGCCCTATCTTTTTTTTTTTCATTGTATTCATTCTTTATTTTTTTTTATTTTTTTTAAATAAATCTTTATTCAGATTATTACAATTATTTCTCCTTTTTCCCCCCATAGCTCCCCTCCACCCCTTTCCCACCCCACCTTCTGCCCTTACCTCCCCCCACTGTCCTCATCCATAGGTGTATGATTTTTGTCCATTCTCTTCATGAACCCCCCATACCCCTTTCCCCCTGAGAATTATCAGTCCACTCCCTTTCTATGCCCCTGATTCTATTATATTCACCAGATTATTCTGTTCCTCAGGTTTTTAATTCACTTGATTTTTAGGTTCGCTTGTTGATAGATATGTATTTGTTGTTCATAATTTTTCTCTTTACTTTTTTCTTCTTCTTCTTCTTAAAGAATACATTTCAGCATTTCATATAATACTGGTTTGGTGGTGATGAACTCCTTCAGCTTTTTCTTATCTGTGAAGCTCTTTATCTGCCCTTCAATTCTGAATGATAGCTTTGCTGGGTAGAGTAATCTTGGTTGTAGGTTCTTGCTATTCATCACATTGAAAATTTCTTGCCACTCCCGTCTGGCCTGCATAGTTTCTGTTGAGAAGTCAGCTGACAGTCGTATGGGTGCTCCCTTGTAGGTAATTAACTGTTTTTCTCTTGCTGCTTTTAATATTCTCTCTTTGTCTTTTGCCCTTGGCATTTTAATTATGATGTGTCTTGGTGTGGTCCTCTTTGGATTCCTTTTGTTTGGGGTTCTGTGGGCTTCCTGGACTTGTAAGTCTATTTCTTTCACCAGGTGGGGGAAGTTTTCTGTCATTATTTCTTCAAATAGGTTTTCAGTATCTTGCTCTCTCTCTTCTTCTGGCACCCCCATAATTCTGATGTTGGTACGCTTGAAGTTGTCCCAGAGTCTTCTTACATTATCTTCAACTTTTTGGATTTTTTTTTTTTGCTTTTTGCTTTTTCAGTTGAGTGTTTTTTGCTTCTTTGTATTTCAATTCTTTGACTTGATTCTTGTGTTCCTCTATTCTGTTTCTGGGTCTCTGTATAATATTTTTTATTTCAGTCAGTGTATGTTTAATTTCTAGTTGGTCCTTTTTCATATCTTCGAGGGTCTCGTTATATTTATCGGCCTTTTCTAGGATATTCTTAAAAAGTCTTATAACCGTGGTTTTGAATTCTATATCCAGTCGTTTGTTTTCCTCCATTTCTTTCGTTTATGATCTGATTCTTTGACCTCGCATTTTCACTGATTCCCTGAGTTGGTAAGGTAGATATTTGTGCTAGGTTTCCAATATGGCCCAGTGGGTCTGCTTCCCCAGTTAACCTGAGGTGGACACTCTTGGTGCACCCCTTTGTGGACTGTGTGTACAGCCTTGTTGTAATTAAGTCTTTATTGTTGTTGTTGGTATCACTGGGAAGAATTGACCTCCGGGCCAGTTGGCTGTAAGGATCAGCTGTGTCTATGCTGGGAGAAGCCCGGTGCTGGAGACAGCCCTATAGGATTAGACTTGCTAAATTGCAATAGCCTCTGTGCTCAGCTTGGATGGGGTGGAGCCTCAGTCTTGGCTTCCTGTCAGCCCCGCTCCTGCGCGCACGTGCGCTTTCAGTCCTCCGCCTTCCCCAGCTCGAGTCTCCGCCTGAGAGTCCAGACTCCCCCCACAAGAGCGTGGGTCCCCAGGGGCTCGCCTGGAACCGGGGTTCACTGCAGTCAGAACTGGGGCACAGTGCCATCAGGAGCCTCTGACTCCCCTCCACCAGGGAAAGCCTGTGGCAACTTCCGCAGCCTTTGTGCGCACCGGCGTGCGCGCGCGTGTGTACTTTCAGTCCTCCGCCTTCCCCGGCTCCCGAGTCTCCACCCGAGAGTCCAGACTCCCCCCACAAGAGCGTGGGTCCCCAGGGGTTCACCCGGAACTGGGGTTCAGTGCAGTCAGAACTGGGGTTCAGTGCCGTCGGAGGCTTCCTTCCCCCTTCCGCCAGAGGAAGTCAGCCAGGCTCTCAGCTGCCCTTCCTCTCTGCGCGCACAAAGCCCCTTTGCCGTACCTCCAATTCTCTGTGAGCTTTTCTCTTTCCTTCTAGTTGTAGAATTTTCACTCAGCCTGCTTTCCTGTGGTTCTGGATGGTGTCCGTTCTGTCTTTTAGTTGTAGTTTTGAAATTGTTGTGCGAGGCAGCAGTTTAGGTGTTTACCTATGCCGCCATCTTGGTTTCTCCCCTCCAGCCCTATCTTGAGCTCTGTATTAGTTTATTAGTTTCCTAGGGCTGCTATCACCAAGTACCACAATGTGGATGGTCTTATACAACAGAAATTTATTGGCTAGATGTTCAAAATCAAGGTGAGGTCAGGGTTGGTTCTCACTGGAGGCTCAGGGAGAATCTGTCCCACACCTCTCTCCCAGCTTCTGGTGGCAGCCAGTAATCTTTGGCATCCCTTGGCTTGGAGACATATCACTCCAATATCTGCCTCCATTGTCACCTGGCTTTCTCTGTGTCTCTTCTCATAAGGACATCAGTCATATTGCACTAAGGGCCTACTTACTCCAGTATGACTTCATCTTAATTTAATTACATCTGCAAAGACCCTATTTCCAAGTAGGGTCACATTCTTAGGTTCCTGGGAGGACATGAATGGTAAGACACTATGCAGCCTCCAGGAGGCCGCGGCCCTAGCTCCACCCACGCTGCCTGGTCCTCCTGGACTACTCATCTCCTAACTAGCTTCCCTCCCCTCTGCAAGGTATTGTGGAAATGTCACTTCCTCAGAGAAGCTCTCCCAAGCCCTGCAGACTAGGGTCACCCTGCCCTGTTCTGTGGGTTCACAGCACTCATCACATGGTAATTGAAGAAGTATCTGAGTGACAGTCTGGTACCCTTGCATGTGCCTCCTCTGCTATAATATGGCCTCCACCAGGACAGGAACAGGCCAACTGGATGAATAATAACAAACCTAAATTCATGACTAAAGAGGCTATCACGATAGGACAGGCCAGAGATGACTGGTCCCAAGAAATCCACTGCAGGAAGCCCACGAGGAAGGCCTCAGAGCAGTGGCCCCTGCACATGGCAGGAGATAGGTCTGCAGACCGGGCTCCACCCTTCCCTAGATGGCACATGAAGTAAAACCGACCGCTGACCATGGCTTACAAGGCCCTAAATTGTGACCTGCCCCACCCCCCTGACCTCTGCTCCATTCTGTCCTGCAGCTGCACTATTACTATTTATGCTCCATAATCCTGCCTCGCTAGTTCCTGCCTTAGGGCCTTGGCAGTCATTCTACCCATAGCCTGGAAAGTTCTGTATCCAAATTTCTACATCCTGGTTTCTTATCAGTCAGACTTCAGCTCAAATTGTCACTTCCCTGAGCACCCCATCTAACATCCACCGTCCTCCATCACACCACCCTGCTTTATTTTCCTATAGTGTTTTCAGTGTCTGCGGTGATCTGGTTCATGTATTTGCTATCTGCCACCTTATACCTCTGGAAATAGAAGTTCCATGAGGGCAGGGACCGTGTTTTTTTTGCCTTGTTCACTGCTGAGCCCTCAGTGCCTAGAGTAGAATTTGGGTCCTTACTGTTTGTTGAATGAATGAAAGTGACTTAATTTTCATTCATTCAGCTTGTTGGGGAGCACAGGAGACTTGGTTGGGAAGTTTGTAAGGAGGACATTCTGAGAAAAGGGAAGTGCACGGAAGGCCACCTGCCCTGTTTATTGGAATTCCTACTTAAGGGAATGCCGAAGGTGGTGCCCCTAATTATTCCTTGACCTTTCCAAACAAGTCAGTGCACATGCAGACCCCCAGGTGTTTACTGGAATCCTTATGCTTAAATCTTTGGGTGTCCTTGCTTAAAGAACACGACAAACACGTGTGTTCTCCCAAGATTACTTACCCTATTGATTGTATCTTAAAGATAAACTTTATCTCAAACTGCTGTTACAATAAAAGCCTAATGAAGCAGTTAATCAAGGCTGCCTGATTCCGTCAGCCAGGCACTCCCTTAGCCCTCTCTTTCACAGCAAACGTTGTGTGGGAGTAATCCATTCATTCTTCACTCAAGGGTTGTCAGACCAGGGTCTGCTGGTCAGCCCCGGCATCAACTAAATGTTTTTCATCTGTAAAAAGGGGGTAATCTTAGATACTTCATGGGAGACAACAATTTTACGGGCTTCAAAGAGTTCTTGGGAGGAAGCTGTCCATGCAGTGCCCCCAACAGAGTAAACACTCGACATATGTGAGCCTTGATTAATATCTTAGATTGACACACATCCTAACTGGAGAGGTAGTAGACAGCAGATGAAGCTATGTCCTCATCTGAAAAAATGGAAATAAGTATTCGTTTAAAAGCTTAAAGGAGTTTTATGTAAATTATGCATATTTCTCAAATTAGTGTTCCATTGATCCTTTTTGTCATAAAGCAATTATTTATGACAATAGGAAATTATGTCAATAGGAAATGGTATTGCTTGCCATTACTAAAAGGGAATATACTTAAATTTGTAGTATTTATTGGTTGTTTTGATTTTGAAAATAATACATTTTATGCAGAAAATTTGGAGACTATAGAAGAGTATAAAGAAGAAAGTTTAAGAAGTCACCCATATATAGTATGGTGCAGCCATGTGGAAAACAGTATGGAATTTCCTCAAAAATTTTAAAATGGAACTGCCTTTTGACCCAGCGATCCCCACTTCTGGGAATATATCCTAAGAATCCTGAAACACCAATCAGAAAGAATATATGTACCCCTATGTTCACAGCAGTGTTATTTATAATTGCTAAGATCTGGAAACAGCCCAAGTGCCCATCAGTAGATGAGTGGATAAAAAAGCTGTGGTACATTTACACAATGGAATACTATGCCACTGTAAAAAAAGAAGGACCTCTTACCCTTTGGGACAGTATGGATAGACCTGGAGATAATTATGCTAAGTTAAGTAAGTCAGTCAGAAAAAGACAAATACCATGTCATCTCACTAATACGTGGAATCTGATGAACAAAAATAGAACCAGAGGCATGGATATATGATACAGATTGACCATAGGGAAGGTGGGTGTGGGAGACTGGATAAAAGAAGGGATTAGCCAACGAACATATATGCATAGCCCATGGACACAGACAACAGAGTGATGAAGACCAGGGAAGGGTTAGGGGGCATGGGCTGGATGAATTGGGGCAAAGGGAAGGAAATGGGAGACATCTTAATGGCATTAACAATAAAAAAAAACAAAAAAACACAAAAGTCGCCTATAATCGCTCTCTATATTTTTTAGCTCTCGCCTTTATGCCATGGAGAAAACAATGCAAATGTAATTGTATCAGAGAGGAAATGCGAAGCCAGCAGGCTGGTGGAAGAGACAGCTAAGCATGTAGGCTGTGATTATCTTTTCATTAAATCTGCATATATACTGTGGTGTCCTCCCAGTTCTGGATTTCAGGTGTCCTGTTCTTGGGGCTGTTTTCAGTCTTGGGTTTCAGTAGATGTTCTAATATTTACTAGGACAAGTCCTCCAACACTGCTGTTATTTTCAGTTTTCTTAGCTTTCGACATTTATTTTGTTTTGGGGAGAAAATGGTCCACGTTTTGTTTACTAGGCCTGTCTTCCATTTATATCTCAGGTAAGGAATCAGTTTTAAAAAGACAACATTTGAAGTAGAAAAAGGACTAAGAAGGTCTGGGTGGTTAAGAGAGGAGGAAGGCTGGCGAGGTGGGCAGTGAGTGACATCAGAGAATAGTGGGAAGAGGAAAGACAGGTGGCAAATAAAAGAGGAGAAAGAGAGCAAAAAGCAAGAAGGATGGATGAAGAAAAGATGATAGATGGAGGGCAATGACAAGTGAACAAGGTAGGCCAGGCCCTCAGACCCAGAGCTTGGTGTGGAAAAAGGGCTTTTTCCCTCTCAGTAACAAGAGGGCACATAGACTCCTTCTATCCCTCACTGTGAGCAAAAGATTGTGACCAAATTATGGATGGATTCACCAAACTTGGGAAAGAAAGTGGGTTGGGCTTCAGAGCAGAAAGGCCAGTTTGGAATGACAATGAATATGAAGCTAATGATACAGAGGCTATGATGGTTTATATGGTCTGGGTGTGGCTATATGAGTATAAAGGTGTGAGTGAGGGAGAATCACACAGCTGGGGGTATAGCTCAGGGGTAGAGCATTTGACTGCAGATCAAGAGGTCCCCGGTTCGAATCCGGGTGCCCCCTTTGTGTGTCCCTTTTTCCAGGATTCCAGGCTCCCCGCAGCCTTCCCTGATCTCTGTAGATCCAGCATCCCCACTAGAATGAAATCAGGACCCACCCTCTCCTCTTGACTCTGTGCCCCTTTGTTAAAAGATGTCTTCACATTCTTATTTCATCCTCAGAGGAAAACTGCAAGATAGGTGTTTTCATCAGTAGTCCTCTTCTGATTGAGTACTATCTCAATCACCACCACCATCACCATCCTTATCATGGATGACGGTGACACAGAAATTTGAAGCACCTTGTCCCAAATCACAAAGTGACAGAATCAAGAGTTAAATGACTACCATGAGTCATTTAACTAGTAGTTTGTGACTACTTCACAAAAGAGGAAACCAAGGCAGTTATAAGATAAACTAGAGGCCCTATGCACGAAATTCATGCAAGAGTAGGCCTTCCTTCCACTGGCTGCTGGCACTGGCTTCCCTCCAGCGGCCAGCAGGCATCCAGGACCTGGGCTTCCCTCGCAGCCCCAGCTTCATCCAGAAGGTCGTCCAGTCTAATTAGCAAATTACGCTTTTATTATTATAGATGACTCTTGGGATGTAATGTATAGCATGGTGACTATATTGTGTATTTAAAAGTTGTTGAGAGAGTAGATCATCCAAGTTCTCATCACAAGGGAAAAAACCCTAACTATGTATGGTGAAGGATGTTAACTAGACTTACGTGATTTCTTTTTACTTTATTTGTATTAAATATTTTCCAGTTACATTGTGATATAACTGACATAAACTTGTAGTTTAGGTGTACACATAGTAACTTAATACGTGTACATATTGCAAAAGGATCACCACAATAATAACAGAGTCTTAATTTTTCTCTGTATGCTATTTTGTACATTTTCAATTCTGTTCCGTGTGAAAACATTACTCATACAAAAACTAATGAATTCACACATTTAGGAAATCTCAGTTCAAGTGCTCTGACTTCCAGAAGCCTCTTGGTCCTCTCAAAGCTCTGGCTTAGAGCCCCTCTGCTTTTCTGGGCAACCCCATTATAAGAGGGGGGGTGGAGTTTGCAGAGAGGTAGGGGATTGTCACAGGGCGGGAGAAGGGTTGGTCCTGAGGCTGCAAAGCCCTGAACACCCATCCTCCAAGGGCGGCTGAGTTGTGGCAGGATGAAGTGGTAGTCATTTAACTCTTGATTCGTCACTTACTCTGTGATTTGGGGCAAGTTGCTTCAAGTCATACTTATGAAGGTCTTAGAACAGTTTATCTAACACATTATAAATGCTCAATAAACATTATAATAGGTGTCTTGGGTGTGGCCACCCAGAAGAAAAGTCCTGAGGAGGCCTACCTATCCTAGCAGGGGGTATAGCTCAGGGGTAGAGCATTTGACTGCAGATCAAGAGGTCCCTGGTTCAAATCCAGGTGCCCCCTATGTTATTTAACTTTTACTCCAGTGGAAATATAGCTCCTTGTTATCCCACAGGCCCAGCACCATGGACTCTAAATTTCCAACACTTGCGTTAGAGACTTAAGTGTCTCTTGTGACATTCCTCATGTGTTTCATTTTTACCTCCTCAGCCATACTCATATGCTGGAGAGGTAGAGGAAGTCTGTCCTAGACTTTGTCTGTTTCTCTGGTGCCTAATTATTACCATCTTGATTTTATTTGTTTATACCAAGCTTGCTTCAAAAAATAGGATTTGAGGCAGCTTACAATAAAAGATGCAATAAAAGTCCAACTGATCAAGCAGGTATAAAAAGGCAAGGGCTGATTTATATGAGGCAGTCAAAGTCATAGAGATGGAAAGAATCATGGGGGCAAGGGGCTGGAGGTAGAAGGATGGGGGTTATTGACTAATGGGGACAGTTTCAGTTGGGGAAGATGAACATTTTCTGGAGCAGGATGGTGGTAATGGTTGCACAACATTATGAATTACTTAATACCACTGAACTGTACACTTCTAAGTGTTATGTGTATTTTACCACAATTTTAAAAACGGAAGGCAAGCCCTGGCCAGTGTACACAGTAGTTAGAGTGCAGGCCCAGGCCCCAAAGGGTCATGGGTTTCATTCCCGATCAAGGGCACATGCCTGGGTGCAGGTTCTATGCCTGGACCTAGTCCAGGCACCTGTGGGAGGCCACCAATCGATATTTCTCTTTCTCTCCACCCTCCCCACCCCCGCTCCCTCTCTCCCTTCCACTCTCTATAAAAATCAATGGAAAAAATGTTCTCAGGCTGGCCCAGCCGCCTTGGCTCAGTGGTTGAGTGTCAAGCTGTGAACCAGGAGTTCACAGTTCCATTCCTGGTCAGGCCGGGTTGCGGACTCAATCCTCAGTGTGGGGCATGCAGGAAGCAACCAATCAATTATTCTCTCTCATCCCTTTCCCTTCTCCTCTGAAATCAATAAAAATATATTTTAAAAAATATTCTCAAGTGAGGATTAACCAAAAAAACAAACACAAAACTGAAGGAAAAAGAAAAGGCAAGGACTGAATGTTTAGAAGTTACTACTGATGAATACAAAGCTTATTATCTCTGAACTTCCTGGTCATCAAACAGAAGTGAGAACATACTAATTCATCAATTGAGTAAAGTATTTTATTAATATTAGCTAGTTTTGCTCAATGGATAGAGCATCTGCCTGCGGACTGAAGAGTCCCAGGTTCGATTCTGGTCAAGGGCACATGCCTGGGTTGTGGGCTCGATCCCCACTAGGGGGAGTGCAGGAGGCAGCCGATCGGTGACACTCTCTCATCATTAATGTTTCTATCTCTCTCCCTCTCCCTTCCTCTCTGAAATCAATAAAAATATATTTTTAAATATTTTATTAGCTCTGAAAACAGCAGGCATTTATAAGATAGGTGATTGCCAGGATAGCCATGTACAGTCAATCACACAGGCTGTGTGTTGCACAACTCCACCAATTACACAGTCACCTACGGTTGCACAGCATAATGACACTAGATATTGGCCATATTTTATCCCTTTTACACACACACACACACACACACACACACACACACACACACACACAACAAAACAGAATAGGAGGCTGGGTGGCTTAAAACAATAGAGATTTATTTCTCAGTCTGAAGGTTGGAAAGTCCAAGATCAAGGTACCGGCGAATTCTGTGTCTGATGAGGACCGTTCCCTGGTCCATTTACAGCTGGCTTCTTGCGGGGTCCTCTCGTGGCCAAAGGGACAAGAGAGATCTTTTGAGCCCATTTTATAAGGGCACTAATCCCATTCATGAGACTTCCACCCTATGATCTCATCACCTCCCAAAGGGCTCACCTCAACATATTAATTTGGGGGTGATACAAACATCCAGTCGATAGTACATATGTGTATGACCCGGGAAGGATTTTTTAACACAACCCCCAAATCACAAACTATTGAAGATAAATTTGATTATACCAACATTTAAATTTTTATGTGACAAAAACTCCTTAAACAAGAGATTGAAGTTTGCAACATACTAGTATATGATGGAGAATGGATTTGTCCCAGAATATAAGCAAAATGGAAAAGTTCTGGAGATCTGTTGTACAACAATGTGGATATAGTTAACACTACTGAACTGTCCACTTATAAATGGCTAAAATGGTAAATTTTGTTGTGTTTTTCACTTCAATTTAAAAATTTTAAATTATTTAAAAAATAAGAATTCCTATACAGGAAAAAAAAAAATAGTCAACCCAACAGAAAACATACAAAGAAAGGTTAAGCAATTCACAGAAAATGTTATTTTTATAACAAATAATCATATGAAAAGATGCTCAACTTTGCTAGGAATCAGGGAAATGAAAATTAATTAAAACAATGAAGAGCCCTGGCTGGTAGCTCAATGGTTAGAGCATTGGCCTATGCACCAAAGGGTCTTGGGTTCGATTCCCTGTCAAGGGCATGTACCTGGGTTGGGGGTTCACTCCCCACCCCTGGTCAGGGTGTGCCAGAGACAACCAATTGATGTGTCTCCCTCACATCGATGTTTCTTTCTCCCATAACCCGCCTCTTTTTCACTCTGAAAAGCAATAGAAAAAATATCCTCTGGTGAGGATTTTTAAAAAATGTTTTTAAATTAATTAATTAATTAATAAATTAATAAAGAGGCACCATTTTCACTCCCCTCCCAAAACTTAGATAAGTTGAGATTTAATTAGATCAAGAGTTGGTGAGAAGAAATGGTATTTTTATTTGCTCACAATGGGAGTATACTTAGAACACTCACTATGAAGAAAATGTTGGCAATAAAAATAGTAAATATAAAAATTACATAATTCTATAATAGTACAATTAAAAGTGTGCATACAATTCAGGAGTTTCATTTCAGGGCCCCTTTGAGAAACTCTAGCATAAGTGTATCAGGAGATATGTACAAAGATGTTCATTGAAGCATCATTTGTAAAAAACAGAAAACATTTCTAGTATGTCCATTAATAGTAGAATAGGTAAATAAAACTTTTTCATTCCTATAATGTAATCAAATTAAGCAGTTAAAGGTGGTTTAACTGAGAGTCCAAAATAAAATCGGTGCAGGCGCCGAAGGCAGGAGTGAGACAGAGTGCCCTGTGGAAATCTCAGTAACGTCTGATAACTAGATTACTCACCCACCACTGGGGATAGAGGGTCAGGTTGTTGGAGATGAGACTATTGTTGAGAAACACTTATCTGGAGAGAAAGAGTCGGGGTGCTCTTCCCTGTTGGTGACATGTCCTGGAGTTGGAGTCTGCAGTGAGGTGTGTCCAGCTCTACAGGCAGAGAGGGGCCAGGTAAGTCTTTGGAATCAGCAGGTACTACCAGAGTGGGTGGGAATAAAAGGCACATGAGGGTTTCCTGTACCCCACAGGAGAGAACCATTCTGAAGCGACATCAAACTCTGAGCAAGAGGATGGGGTCATGGACCCAAACAGCGAGAGGCTGGGACACAGATCCCTGAAGCCAAGAGAAAAGTGCATTGCCAAGTGATGGAGGCAGTCAAAGGTTCCCAATGGAGGCCTCACAGGAATCCCAAGAAAACACTCCAGGAGTAATTTTAAACACTTGCCAGTCCACAGAAAGCAAATCTGTCTTACTACAGTACTCCTCTAGCAAGAGCTTTCTTATTCTCCTTTGCCTCTCCTCCTTCTCTCCCTCCTCCCCAACCTAAATGCCAGTGTAGGAAGTGGGCCTCTGTGATCCATCCCCAGCATGGTCGGCTTTTGATGGAGGTTGCTGAATTTCCCAGGGCAAACAGAATGTAGGGAGCAGGGAAGAGGATATAAGAACAAAGAACTGTGCACGTGGGCCAGCATCATGGTGGAAACCCCCAAGGCACAGCCTCAGCTAGTCAGGGGGAGGTGGAGGCAACTAGAAAAGGCCTCAGTACAATTTGTTTAAATGACCCAAGACCTAGGCTTCGTATGAGGAAACAGGTGACCCCATAGTACTCAGCTAATAAGGAAACGGAGGAGGGACTGAATAAATGGGCTGTGTTTGCTGCCCCAGGTGTGCCTGTACAACCAGACAGACACCACTCTCGAGAGCCTATTAAAAGTCTCATTTTCACCATATTTCTGTCTCTGAGTCTGTTACTTGAATTTGGACAGGTGAGCATTTCTCACTCTAGGAATGAATGCTAGGTGGGGAAGGAGAGATGAAGGACTATGTCCCAACTCTCCCACTTCTAGGGAATAACAGAAGTTGGAATCAGAATCCATTTCTGAATATTGATTTTTACATGCGATTGGATATTTTGATTACTGAATTCAGACAGCAACCCTGGGGCTTTCTGTTACCTATGATCATTAAAGTCACTTGAACAAGAAAATATTTCAGGAGAAACCAAGATGGCAGCATAGGTAAACACCTAAACTGCTGCCTTGCACAACAATTTCAAAACTACAACTAAAAGACAAAACAGACATCATCCAGAACCACAGGAAGGCTGGCTGAGTGGAAATTCTACAACTAGAAGGAAAAAGAAAAGCACACTGACACTCACAGGAACTGCGGAAGGCAGAGGTATGGAGGCACACACGCAAAGAGGGCTGGCAACTGAGTATGTGCTGGCTTTCTCAATTGGGAGGGAGACAAAAGCTCCCGACTGCCCTGAACCCCAGATTCATACGGGCGAGACTCTGGGGACCCAGACTCATACGGGGAGAAACTGGACTGTCTGGTAGCGGGCGAAACTCGAGGGCGGCTTTCTCTCAGAGATGCTTGCAGCGATTACCACAGGGCACTGAGACCCAGGGGCCTCTTAGGGCAGGGCTGACGGGAAGCAATTTCTGTTTGCTCCACCCTGAGACTCCGCCCCATCCAAGCTGAGTGTAGAGGCTTTTTCATATGAATGGCCTGGTCCTTTGAATTCTAAACTTACCTAACAAACTGCAGCTGAGTCAGTGAGACCCAGAACATCCAAAAGAAGACCCAAGGCCCCACAGTAGCTTGCATTGCTTCACAGCTGGGCCTCGTCTGGGCACCTCCAAAACCCAAACAAAGAAGAGGAATCTGCAGATCTCTCTGTAGCTCCTGCTGGGTGGCCTCAGGCAGAGGCTAAATTAATACCTCCTTGGAGATCCAAGAGCCCAGTGTACCCAGGGGTCAGAGTGGGACCATCCAGATTACAACTCCTCAGATCCATAAAGGACACACTCAGAAGGCAGACTCAGTGAGCACCAAAGCCCCACTGAAGCAAGTCTTGTCTCATAAAGGTGTCTCCAGCACAGAAGTTCTCCCATCGTAGACACAGCTGATCCTCACAGTCAATTGGCCTGGAGTTCAATTCCTCCCAGTGATACCAACAACAATCAAGACTTAACTACAGCCAAAACCGGTTTGGCTCAGTGGATAGAGCGTCAGCCTGCGGACTGAGGGGTCCCGGGTTCGATTCCGGTCAGGGGCATGTAACTTGGTTGCGGGCACATCCCCAGTGGGAGGTGTGCAGGAGGCAACTGATTGATGTTTCTGACTATCTACCCCTCTTCCTTCCTCTCTGTAAAAAATCAATAAAATATATTAAAAAAAAAAAAAAAGACTTAACTACAACAAGACTGTGCACACAGCCCACAAAGAGGTGCACCAAAAGTGTCCACCTCAGGTAACTGGGGAGGCTGAGCCACTGGGCCCTATAGGACACCTAGCACAGAAAGCCACTCTATCAACTCAGGGAAGCAGCCAAAATGTGGAGACAAAGAAACAGGTCACACATGAAAGAAATGGAGGAAAGCAAATGACTGGATATAGAGTTCAAAACCACGGTTATAATGTTTTTCAAGAATTTTCTAGAAAAGGCTGATAAATTTAGCGAGACCCTCGAGGATATGAAAAAGGACCAACTAGAAATTAAGCATACACTGACTGAAATAAAAAATAATATACAGAGGAGAGAAACCAAGATGGCAGCATAGGTAAACACCTAAACTGCTGCCTCGCACAACAATTTCAAAACTACAACTAAAAGACAGAACGGACACCATCCAGAACCACAGGAAAGCTGGCTGAGTGAAAATTCTACAACTAGAAGGAAAGAGAAAAGCTCACACAGAATTGGAGGTACGGCAAAGGGGCTTTGTGCGCGCAGAGAGGAAGGGCGGCTGAGAGCCTGGCTGACTTTCTCTGGTGGAAGGGGGAAGGAAGCCTCCGACCGCACTGAACCCCAGTTCTGACTGCACTGAACCCCAGTTCCGGGCAAACCCCTGGGGACCCACGCTCTTACAGGGGGAGTCTGGACTCTCGGGGAGTCTGGACTCTCGGGCGGAGACTCGAGCTGGGAAAGGCAGAAGTCTGAAGGCGCACGCGGGCCAGTGCGCACAAAGGCTGCGGAGGCTGCCATAGGCTTTCCCTAGTGGAAGGGAGTCAGAGGATCCTGACTGCACTGAGCCCCAGTTCTGACTGCAGTGAACCCCAGTTCCAGGCGAGCCCCTGGGGACCCACACTCTTGTGGGGGGAGTCTGGACTCTCGGGCGGAGACTCAGGAGCCGGGGAAGGCGGAGGACTGAAAGTGCGCACGCGCGCGCGTGCCAGTGCGCACAAAGGCTGCGGAAGTTGCCACAGGCTTTCCCTAGTGGAAGGGAGTCAGAGGATTCTGACTGCACTGAGCCCCAGTCCTGACTGCAGTGAACCCCAGTTCCAGGCGAGCCCCTGGGGTCCCACGCTCTTGTGGGGGGAGTCTGGACTCTCGGGCGGAGACTCGGGAGCCGGGGAAGGCGGAGGACTGAAAGTGCGCACGCGCGCGCGTGCCAGTGCGCACAAAGGCTGCGGAAGTTGCCACAGGCTTTCCCTAGCGGAAGGGAGTCAGAGGATTCTGACTGCACTGAGCCCCAGTTCTGACAGCAGTGAACCCCAGTTCCAGGCGAGCCCCTGGGGTCCCACGCTCTTGTGGGGGGAGTCTGGACTCTCGGGCGGAGACTTGGGAGCCGGGGAAGGCGGAGGACTGAAAGTGCGCACGCGCGCGCGTGCCAGTGCGCACAAAGGCTGCGGAAGTTGCCACAGGCTTTCCCTAGTGGAAGGGAGTCAGAGGATTCTGACTGCACTGAGCCCCAGTTCTGACGGCAGTGAACCCCAGTTCCAGGCAAGCCCCTGGGGTCCCACGCTCTTGTGGGGGGAGTCTGGACTCTCGGGCGGAGACTCGGGAGCCGGGGAAGGTGGAGGACTGAAAGCGCACATGCGCGCAAGGGCAAGGCTGACAGGAAGCCAAGACTGAGACTCCACCCCATCCAAGCTGAGCACAGAGGCTACTGCAATTTGGCAAGTCTAATCCTATAAGGTTGTCTCCAGCACCGAACTTCTCCCAGCATACACACAGCTGATCCTTACAGCCAACTGGCCCGGAGGTCAATTCTTCCCAGTGATACCAACAACAATAAAGACTTAATTACAACAAGGCTGTACACACAGTCCACAAAGGGGTGCACCAAGAGTGTCCACCTCAGGTTAACTGGGGAAGCAGACCCACTGGGCCATATTGGAAACCTAGCACAAATATCTACCTTACCAACTCAGGGAATCAGTGAAAATGCGGGCTCAAAGAATCAGATCACAAACGAAAGAAATGAAGGAAAACAAACAACTGGATATAGAATTCAAAACCACGGTTATAAGACTTTTTAAGAATATCCTAGAAAAGGCCGATAAATATAACGAGACCCTCGAAGATATGAAAAAGGACCAACTAGAAATTAAACATACACTGACTGAAATAAAAAATATTATACAGAGACCCAACAGCACACTAGAGGAACACAAGAATCAAGTCAAAGAATTGAAATACAAAGAAGCAAAAAACACTCAACCGAAAAAGCAAAAAGCAAAAAAAAAAAATCCAAAAAGTTGAAGATAATGTAAGAAGACTCTGGGACAACTTCAAGCGTACCAACATCAGAATTATGGGGGTGCCAGGAGAAGAGAGAGAGCAAGATACTGAAAACCTATTTGAAGAAATAATGACCGAAAACTTCCCCCACCTGGTGAAAGAAATAGACTTACAAGTCCAGGAAGCCCACAGAACCCCAAACAAAAGGAATCCAAAGAGGACCACACCAAGACACATCATAATTAAAATGCCAAGAGCAAAAGACAAAGAAAGAATATTAAAAGCAGCAAGAGAAAAACAGTTAATTACCTACAAGGGAGCACCCATACATCTGTCAGCTGACTTCTCAACAGAAACTATGCAGACCAGACGGGAGTGGCAAGAAATTTTCAATGTGATGAATAGCAAGAACCTACAACCAAGATTACTCTACCCAGCAAAGCTATCATTCAGAATTGAAGGGCAGATAAAGAGCTTCACAGATAAGAAAAAGCTGAAGGAGTTCATCACCACCAAACCAGTATTATATGAAATGCTGAAAGGTATTCTTAAAGAAGAGGAAGAAGAAAAAAGTAAAGAGAAAAATTATGAACAACAAATACATATCTATCAACAAGCGAACCTAAAAATCAAGTGAATTAAAAACCTGAGGAACAGAATAATCTGGTGAATATAATAGAATCAGGGGCATAGAAAGGGAGTGGACTGATAATTCTCAGGGGGAAAGGGGTATGGGGTGTTCATGAAGAGAATGGACAAAATCATACACCTATGGATGAGGACAGTGGGGGGGAGGTAAGGGCAGAAGGTGGGGTGGGAAATGGGTGGAGGGGAGCTATGGGGGGGAACAGGAGAAATAATTGTAATAATCTGAATAAAGATTTATTTAAAAAAAAAATAATATACAGAGATCCAACAGCAGACTATAGGATCGCAAGAATCAAGTCAAAGATTTGAAATACAAAGAAGCAAAAAACACCCAACTGGAAAAGCAAAAAGCAAAAAGAATCCAAAATATGAAGATAGTGTAAGGAGTCTCTGGGACAACTTCAAGCGTACCAACATCCGAATTATGGGGGTGACAGAAGAAGAGAGAGAGCAAGATACTGAAAACCTATTTGAAGAAATAATGACCGAAAACTTCCCCCACCTGGTGAAAGAAATAGACTTACAAGTCCAGGAAGTGCACAGAACCCCAAATAAAAGGAATCCAAAGAGGACCACACCAAGACACATCATAATTAAAATGCCAAGGGCAAAAGACAAAGAGAGAATATTAAAAGCAGCAAGAGAAAAACAGTTAATTACCTACAAGGGAGCACCCATATGTCTGTCAGCTGACTTCTCAACAGAAACTATGCAGGCCAGACGGGAGTGGCAAGAAATATTCACAATGATGAATAGCAAGAACCTACAACCAAGATTACCCAGCAAAGCTATCATTCAGAATGGAAGGTCAGATAAAGAGCTTCACAGATAAGAAAAAGCTAAAGGAGTTCATCACCACCAAACCAGTATTATATGAAATGCTGAAAGGTATTCTTTAAGAAGAGGAAGAAGAAGAAAAAGGTAAAGATAAAAATTATGAACAACAAATACATATCTATCAACAAGTGAATCTAAAAATCAAGTGAATAAAAAATCTGATGAACAGAATAAACTGGTGAATATAATAGAATCAGGGGCTGTAGGGAGCGGTTATAGGGTTAAGCCTCGGACTGACCTGCTGGCAAAGCCGCAAACAAGTCCCAGCTTAGAGGGCACAGCCCTCTTAGCATAATTAAGCTTGATCTTGTGACTGCTCCCTAGATCCTTCCTGGGTAGCTAATGGGCTGTGGGAGGTGCAGCAAGTGTTGTCAAAACAAGTGAAACTCACAAGAACATTGTAACTATGGTGACCACTACCTTGTTTACCTCTGACTATAAAATAAAGCATCAGCTTGCAGTCTTGATCTGTTCTGTGGTCTCAGCCAGGCACAGCAGATCGACCTAGACCCAGCGTATTCTCTTTGTCTTTTCTTCATCTTTCGCCGGCCCTCCCTCAGGCTGGCTGAACCCTTGGTTGTGCTGGAGCGGCACAAGGGGCATAGAAAGGGAGTGGACTGACAATTCTCGGGGGGAGGGGGGGAAGGGGTGTGAGGGGGGTGTGGGAAGAGACTGGACAAAAATCGTACACCTATGGATGAGGACAGTGGGGCGGGGCGGGGGGGTAAGGGCAGAGGGTGGGGTGGGAACCGGGTGGAGGGGAGCTATGGGGGAAAAAAAGAATAACAATTGTAATAATCTTAACAATAAAGGTTTATTTAAAAAAAAAAGAAAATATTTCACTGAGAAAGTTTAAAGAGTCAGCAATAAGAGACAAAGATGAGGTTGCTTTTCTTTTTTAAAATATATGTTTATTTATTTTAGAAAGAGGAAGGGAGAGGGATAGAGAGATAGAAATATCGATCAGCTGTATGTGCCAGAATGGGAATCGAACCATGACCCTTGGTTCATGGGTTGATGCTACACTGGCCAGGCAAGGTTGCTTTTCTTATTACCTCTTGAGTCCCACAAGTCCAGTGTTACCAGATCAAGAGTGACACAGATAGCTCTCAAAGACATGATGTCATGTGCGGAAAAATTTAAGATGCACAACTACACATTCAGCCACTTGGGTTTTAAAAATCTATACCAGTACTGGATATTGTTTATGCATATTCAGTTATGAACATAAAAGTGATATCAAATTTTTGGACTGGAACCCGGATTCTTTGTCCACCGGAATCGAAGAATGAATCCACGGACAGAAAGTGGTATAGCAAAGGTGGAGATTTATTGAAGAACAAGTACAGACTCCCACGTGGGGAGAGGGAAGAGTCCCACAGAATGGACTCCCAAGTAGGGAGGGGGAAAAGGGTCCCACTGGGTTCCCTTTCCCTATGGCTTATAAAGGCAGCAGATCCTGGTGCCTTGATATCCCCTCTGATTGGTCACTATTCCCTTAGTCTGGTTACCATAGTAACTCCTGGGCTCAAAGGTCAAACCTCACATGTGACATGTGAGGTTCCCCCGCCCCCTCCTTCCTTATTGTTTTCCTATTCCCTTTGGGCATTCTTCCTCTCCTTCTGAATGAAAGGCTTCCTTCTCTTTATTTTGTAAATATGACCTTTCTTGGCTACTTCCAGTTTCCTTGTCTTATGGAAATATACCTGTTGCTGCTTCCTTGTCTTATGGAAATGTAACTGCACCTGGATTCCTTGTGTTATGGAAATGTACCTTCTCCCAGTCTGCAGCCCCGTGCTTTTCCCATGGACCCTAATTCTAAAAAATCCCTAAACCTTCCTATGTCCCCTAAAATTCCTGCTTAAAAATATTAAAAGGGGACTTGTATTTAAAATACATAAAGAGCTGTCAAAATTCTACAAAATGTCCAATTAGAAAATGGGCCAAAGACATGTACAGACATTTCACTGAAGAGGATGTACAGATGGCAAATAAGCACTTGAAGAAGTGTCAACATCATTACCATTAGGGAAGTGCAAACTGAAACTTCAAGGAGATGTCACCATACACCTTTCAGCAGAACTGAAATACAAAAGGTGATAATATCAAATGCTGGTGAGGATGCAGAAAAAAGGAGACACTCATATTCAGCAATAAGAATGTAAAATGATAAAGCCACTCGGGCAAACAGTTTGCCAAGTTCTTACCAAACCAAATATATGCTTAGTATATGTGATAGTTGATTTTATGTGTTAACTAGACTGGGCCACATGGAGGTCAGATATTCAGTCAAACACTACTCTGGGTGGGTCTGTTTTTAAACAAGATTAACATTGGGGGAGGCCTGTTGTCATGTCAAAAGGGTACATCAAGAAGCCCTGTGAAGAGGCCCATGTGATAAGGAACTGAAGGCTCCCCCCACAGCCAGTGAGGAACCAAGTCCTCTTTCCAGCATCATGTGAGTGTTCAGAGCTTAGGCTGGTTCCTCCAGCCCCAGTCAAACCTTCAGATGAGCATCCCCAGCTGACATCTTATCTGCAATCTCATGAGGAACCTGAACCAGAACTGCCCAGCAAAGCCTCCCCCAGATTCCTGAACCTTTGAAACTGCAAGTTATGATAGAGATTTATCATTCAAAGCTGCTAGATTTTGTGGTGTTTTGTTATGCAGCAGAATCTAACTAATGCAGTCATTTTGCCCTTGGCCCAACCAAGCCTCTGGACCTCTTGGGGAAAGCACAAGAAAGACAGTGATTTGGTGAATAGAGAGAAAGTCAAAGAAACAAAAAGTTTAGAAAATTTATATCATCATGGGTGGGAGGGAATGGCTAAAGAAAAGACAGGAAGGGGGAGTGAGCAGTGAGGGCAGGATACAAAAGACAGAAAGCTGAAATAAAAAATGAAGTTCAAATGCCTTGAACAGGTGTGGGAACTAGAGGAGAATTGGAAGAGAAGATCATCTTGGTCTCACACTATGGATTATTTGAAAGTGATTTCAACTGAAAAATAGGTAATGAACAGTCTAGTCCAGCCGTGGGCAAACTACGGCCGGCAGGCCGGATCCAGCCCGTTCGGCTGTTCTATCCAGCCAGCGGAGCAAAAAGAGCCGAGGGTTCTCTTGCTCTCCCCTCTGCTCCTTCACCAACAGCAGTGTTAACATGGCAACGTCGGGAAACATGGCCGCAGCTCCTTCTTCTGAGTGGGCAGATTTATATCCGCCCATTCAGTAGAAGGAACAACCTCTCAATCTTCCAGAGGCTCCTTGTAATGCCCGCGGACGCATCCCCCGACATCACCCTGGGAATGCGTAGACACGTTATCGTGGTGATGTAGGGAGACACGCCCCTGGAGAGCACAGTATCAGAGCATTAGCTAAAAAGGAGACCAACAACACTGTCCCACTGAAGTTGATGTTTTAAAGACCAAAAACCTTTCAACCCAGTCTACATTGCCATCTACATCTACGTCCCGGGCATAATTTGGAAGTTGCACTAAAGAAAATGTTTAATTTACTGTTTACACATTTTGTTCTTTTCTATTTGTTTTAGTTTTATATTGTTTTATTATATGTAAGTTTAATTTGAAAGGCTTTTGTACCTTTCCTTTGTTAGGCAATTTTATTTTGCCTTTGCCATCTTCAATATAAGGTATGTTATTGTGCTATGATTCCTCCATTTTTTGAAGTTTCAAATTATAATAATTAGTGTTTACATTCTTCTTGTTAAAATGTTTGAAATGAATAAAACTATTGAAATAAAAAAAAAAGACCGTACCCTTTTATGTAATGATGTTTACTTTGAATTTATATTAGTTCACACAAACACTCCATCCATGCTTTTGTTCCGGCCCTCCGGTCCAGTTTAAGAACCCATTGTGGCCCTCGAGTCAAAAAGTTTGCCCACCCCTGGTCTAGTCCTTGCTCATGAAGCATCAGCTTGCCTCTGGGCTTCATGGGTTTGATATACCAGCCAGGTACAGGCGGTGCTGTCTCAAATGGAACTGGGCAGTTCTAAATATTATTTGTTGCTAAATGTTAAAATACAGCATAGTGTTTGGCAGATGCAGCAATAAACAAGATGAGCGATAGGAACTCAACCACATAAAAGTAGCCAACTGCAAAAAGAAAAGAACAAAAAAGAAATCAACATGTAATTAACCAAATGCCTCCAGGAGGCAGAGCTTTGGACATGAATCCTAGGTGACCTTTACTTGATCAAAGTACATAAAAGTACCTTGTGACAGCCACATCTGGTTCTTAAATGGAGCACCCCCAGTAGTGAACCCTTTGAGTTCAGTTAACAGCACTTCCAAGCTGGTGCCGACAAGGGATGGTACCTTTTTGGAAAAGAATGATAGTTATGGTGTAAGGAATGCATGCACAGTTGAGCAGGACTAGCAGCTCGCTGCTGAGTCAGAACCAACAACCTGTGTGTGAATGGAAGTGTAAAGAACACTAGTATTGCTTACACAGTACCGCTTGTAAAAGGGGGTATAGCTCAGGGGTAGAGCATTTGACTGCAGATCAAGAGGTCCCCAGTTCAAATCTGGGTGCCCCCTTTAAGAATCTCTTTTCCTGTTTGATCTAAATTGACAAAATCAGTTTTATTCAGGCCATACTGTAGTCTGCTTCCAGGAGGAGACTGGCTAGCTAGAGCCTAGGAAAAAGCACATTTGTGGCCATCCCTTCTTATTCAGGATCCAGTGAGGTGCTAAGCACAGCCTTGAAAACCAAGGGCAAATATAAATGTATCCTCAATGCCTTCTTTGAGGGTCTGTTTACTGGAACCCCAATGACGCTAAATTAAGTCTCATCCAGGGTCCAGTCCAGACACAAAAACTGAGCCAGTTATGGGTGATAAAGATGAAGGAATTAAGGAGACACACACATACACAAACAACCCATAGACACAGACAATAGTATGGTGATTACTTGAGGGATAGGGAGGTAGAAGAGGGTAAAGGAGGAATAAATGGTAATGGAGGGAGACTTGACTTGAGGTTGTGAACACACAATTCAATATACTGATGATGCATTATAAAATTGTACACCTGAAACCTATATGATTTTATTAGCCAATGTCACCCAATAGATTCAATTTAAAGAAACTGAACCAGTTATTTTAACAGAATTTAATATAAATAATTGTTAACCAGTATATCAATTTCCGGTAGCTTCTGTAATAAAGTACCACAATGTGGGTGATATAAACAACAAATTTATTGTCTCACAGTTCTGGATGCCAGAGTCTGAAATCAAGGTGTCAGACAGGCCGTGCCCTCTCCGAAGGCTCTAGAGAAGGGTCCCTCCTTGCCTCTTTCCAGCTTTTTGTGTTTGTTGGCAATCCTCGGCCTTCCTTGGCTTGTAGCGGCTGCATCATTTCAGTCTCTACCTCTGTCTTCAGCCTGTGTCTCTTCTCTTCTTATGACACCAGTCACTTTGGATTAAGGGCCCACCCACTGCATGGTAATCTCATTTTAAATAATTCCATCTTTGAGGACACATTCCAAATGAGGACACATTCCTGCACACGGGGGCTGCAGGGATGCTACAAATTCAACATATCTTTCGGGGGCACAATTTAATACACAATAACCAGGAATTCAAAGTAAAGGGGCAGAAAAGGAAGACTAAGTATCATAGAGGTACTTTCTGTAGAAGGAGCCACCACTTGAGGGGCGGGGGACAAACAGAAAGGATGAACTTAAGTCTTACAAGCTTGGGAGTATCTCTGGGATCAGGGACTCAGATCTCTAAGGTGATGCTGCTGTCCCTGAGGAGTCATGACGAAGCTGGGCCTGTGAGCACCACACTGCATGTGGCAATCACTGTTGCTACTGGATGGACAGTGGCTGCCAGGTGACACTGACAGGAACCCAAAGCAGGAACCCAAAGCACGTGCTTCTTCCTGCTCCAGCCTTCCATCTCGTTTTGCAGCTCTACTGGCAGGACCAGCCAGGAAGCCACCTGGAGAAGGAGAGCCTGGTTTACAGAGGCTCCAACCCAGCATCACAGAGCAGAGCACAGAAAGGTGGACTTGGAGCCTAGAGACTGTCATTTGTTCATCTCCCCCAGCAGTTAAAGGGTTGACTGTATGGAGATTCAGACATGGGGAGGGGTCAGCATTGTGCAGAGAGCTCTGATCTGTAGCCAGTCAAGTGTGTTCTCTCTTTGAAGTGTTCCATGCTTGGTCAGGCCATTAGGCATTTTGAGTCTGTTTTCAGATGCTCAGCACAAAAGCTACTATATAGATGTGAGTGTGGATCCTTCCAGCTGTCAGGGAGTGCTCCCCAGATTACTGTCCTCCTCTAGGGACTGAAGGTGGAGAGGTTGTGGAGCTGTGGGAGGAGGGAACCTATTGCTTCTTCTAATGTGGGGAGATGAGTTAGCATAAAGCAGGTCTGGCAACTCAGCCAAGCTATGTGGAAGGGGTATCTGGGACAGAAGCTCTGGGTGTGGCCACACAGGGAAAGGGTGTTTATTGGGCCTCACTGGTATGGCAGGGGGTATAGCTCAGCGGTAGAGCATTTGACTGCAGATCAAGAGGTCCCCAGTTCAAATCTGGGTGCCCCCTAGCATTTTAGTCTCAGTGGTCATAAAGGAGTTCCAGTTTCGTCTCCTCTTTCTGAATCTGATCTCTAGTCTTCCTGCAAAGGGTGAAGAAACTGAGGAGGCCCTTCCTGCCCAGAGCAGGGCAGCTCTGCTCAGATGATATGTTTATCCCACTGCTCTGATCTTCCCACTCTCCCCACACCTGGTCCCCTGCTCTCCAATGTGAACTTGATCTCCTGGCTGAGGTTGAGGACTCTGACCTTTGCAAGTAGCCAGAGAGAAGCCTGAGATCACTTACAAAAGAACAATAGCTGGACTGCTGATTGACTTCTCAATAGTTGCAAAGGAAGCCAGAAGATAGTGCAATGGCACATTCCATATGTTGAGAGGAAATAACCGTCAGCTCTGAATTCTATTCCCACCTAAACTGTCCTTCAAGAACAGACGAAAGCTGAGAGTTTACCACCAATAAATTCTCACTAAAGTAAAATTTAAACATATACTTCAGAGAAAAGAAAAATGATCCCAGATGGGAGGTCTAAGATACAAGAAGGAAGCTCGACCAAGGAAACTGTAATATATATCAGGCTCTTTAGTTCCCTCCTTGCCTCTTTCCAGCCTCTGGTGTTTGTTGGCAATCCTCAGCCTTCCTTGGCTTGCAGATGCTTCAATCCAGTCTCTGCCTCTGTGTTCGCGTGGCCATCTTCTTTCTGTGTATCTTTCCACTTCTTATGACACCAGTCACATTGGATTAAGGGCCCACCCTACTTCATGGTGATCCCATCTTAACTAATTCCATCTCTCCAAATAAGAACACATTCCTACATCATGGGAGAGGAATTAAAAGGGGCTATGAATTCAACATACCCGTGTTTCCCCGAAAATAAAACATCCTCTGAAAATAAGACCTACTTGCAGGTTTCCTTCTGAGTGAAATATAAGGCATCCCCTGAAAATAAGGCACCCAGGCTCTGTCTCAGAATGAAAATTAATTTACTGTAAACTGGTCGCTAGGGCCGCCCCGACTGGCGTCTAGCAACCAGTGATGTTACGCAGAGTCCTGACGTCACTGCTGTGTGGAGGCAGAGCGGAGGTTGGAGTGAGCGGTGAGCGCGGGGCGGGAGAGAGGAGGAGACTTTCGCAGATGCGTGTAGAAGAACAGGAGGATTAGGGTGAACGTGACGCGGCGAAGGTGGTGAGTGCTGGTCTGTCTCTGGTGACACTACCTGATGCTCGCGGCCACCTTCATGATAACTGAAGGTTCTCAGTCAGTGGCAGATCCTGCTCCAGCCCAGATCCAGGCCCCAGCAAGCCCAGTGACAGTCCCCAGGCAGGCCCCAGGGGGTAAATGTCTGATAAAGGGGTAGGGAAGATGTCTGGTGAAGGTGTTCAGTGGCACAGGGGTGGGGGGAGGGGGATCACTTAAAATGACACAGGAGGATCAGAGGGGACAATCAAAACGACACAGGAGGATCAGAGGGGACAATCAAAATGACACAGGAGGATCAAAAGGGGTTACTAAAATAGTAATCCCCCCTCTGATTCTCCTGTGCCATTTTGATTCCCCCCTCTGATCCCCCCTGTGTCATTTTGAGTGATCCCCCTCCCCCCACCTTGATACCCCAATTCCTTTTTTTTTACCCCTAGAAATGAGCCCAAAAAGAAAAAGCTACTCCGTGGAGTACAAGAAAGGAATCGTGGAAGACTCTTGGGGCCAAAATCTTACTGCTTTCTGCAAAGAGAAGATGTTGAGTATCCGATTGGTCCGAAAATGGCGAGCAGAGTATGGTAACCTCATTGAACAAGTGGACAAGGGAAATGCTAAAAAGCGCAAGTGTGGATCAGGTCGGCAACCATTATTTTCCAAGCTGGAAGACCTGACCTGTGAATGGGTTGTTGACAGGAGAGCAAAGGCTTTGGTTGTGAATAGGGCTCAGATTCAAGAATTTGCCCTTGCAATGGCACCACAGTTTGACATAGCCCCCGAAGACTTCAAAGCATCACAACACTGGCTAGATAATTTCCTTCAGTGAAGTGAACTGTCTTTAAGAAGATCTACAAGATTGTTTAGGTTGGAAGATACTCAAGTTATTAAGCGAGCACTTGCATTCAAGTCCTTTATTGATGATGCTGACTTCTCTAAATACAATCTTTCCAACATGATTGCTATGGATGAAACTGCAGTGTTTATGGGCCAATCATCTCAAACAACAATTGAACAGCGGGGTGCCTCCTTGGCATACATTCCCTCCACTGCTTACGAAAGTGCACGTGTTTCTTGTATTTTGGCAATTCGTCTGGATGGCACTAAAATCCCACCTTTAATCATTTCTAAGGGCAAGAAGGAAAAGACTGAATGTGTTTTGGGCGTTTTTATTCTTGAAACTGAAAAAGCCTGGGCCACACAAGCAGTTATAAGGAAGTGGGTCGATTTAATGCTGCCCCTTGTTATGCGAGGGAGCCAAAGAGGTCTGCTAGTCTGGGATGCAGCCAGCACTCACCGCGCTAAAGACATGAAGACATTTCTTCACAAAAGAAAAATAGATCAGATAATGATTCCCGCAGGAATGACGGCCTATCTCCAGACTCTTGATATTGCAATAAACAAGCCATTCAAAGACAATTTGCGCATGGAAATTAATGACTACATTGAAAATAGAATGGAGAGAAATCAGCGTGGAAACTTTGTGAAACCTAAACTGCAAGAAGTTGTGACTTGGGTGAAGAATTCATGGGAGAAAATCACTGACAGTTGCATTGCAAATGCACTGCGAGCAGGCTACCTTGACAAGAAGTACTCATTTAAAGACAGTGCTATTGCTAAACATGAGAGATTTGGTCCACTGATTCTGAAAGAAATGGAGTCACAAGAAATTCACCAGGAAATTCAGGAATTGGATTGTTATGATGATCTTCCAGAAGATAATGACATGATTGTCATTGAATAAATGAGTAAATTCTTGATACTGTAGGATTCACAGTTTGTCTGGTTTGTGTTGACAACTACTGTACTACCGTACTGTATACAGGTAATAAATTTCCTTTATTTTCATTTAACAATAAATGTGTACCGTATTCTTCTTCATGGAAAAATAAGACATCCCCGAAAATAAGACCTAGCGCATCTTTGGGAGCGAAAATTAATATAAGACACTGTCTTATTTTCGGGGAACCAGGGTATCTTTTGGTGGCACAAAATTCAACCCACAACAGCCAGACATTAGAAGTAAAAGGATAGAAAGGGAAGACTATCATAGAGGAAGTTTCTGTAAGAGCAGCTACCACTCCAGGGCCGGGAGAAATAGAAGAGGACACACTTGTTAAGTCTTACAAGCTTGGGGAGTATCTCTGGGATCAGGGACTCAGATCTCTAAGGTGATGCTGCTGTCCCTGAAGAGTCATGACGAAGCTGGGCCTGTGAGCACCACACTGCATGTGGCAATCACTGTTGCTACTGGATGGACAGTGGCTGCAGGTGACACTGACAGGAACCCAAAGTAGGAACCCAAAGCAAGTGCTTCTTCCTGCTCCAGCCTTCCATCTCGTTTTGCAGCTCTACTGGCAGGACCAGCCAGGAAGCCACCTGGAGAAGGAGAGCCTGGTTTACAGAGGCTCCAACCCAGCATCACAGAGCAGAGCACAGAAAGGTGGACTTGGAGCCTAGAGACTGTCATTTGTTCATCTCCCCCAGCAGTTAAAGGGTTGACTGTATGGAGATTCAGACATGGGGAGGGGTCAGCATTGTGCAGAGAGCTCTGATCTGTAGCCAGTCAAGTGTGTTCTCTCTTTGAAGTGCTCCATGCTTGGTCAGGCCATGAGGCATTTTGAGTCTGTTTTCAGATGCTCAGCATAAAAACTACTATATAGACATGAGTATGGATCTTTCCAGCTGTCAGGGAGTGCTCCCCAGATTACTGCCCTCCTCTGGGGACTGAAGGTGGAGAGGTTGTGGAGCTGTGGGAGGAGGGAACCTGTTGCTTCTTCTAATGTGGGGAGGTGAGTTAGCATAAAGCAGGTCTGGCAACTCAGCCAAGCTATGTGGAAGGAGTATCTGGGACAGAAGCTCTGGGTGTGGTCACACAGGGAAAGGGTGTTTATTGGGCCTCACTGGTATGGTGGGGGGTATAGCTCAGCGGTAGGGCATTTGACTGCAGATCAAGAGGTCCCCAGTTCAAATCTGGGTGCCCCCTAGCATTTTAGTCTCAGTGGTCATAAAGGAGTTTCAGTTTCCTCTTCTCTTTCTGAATCTGATCTCTAGTCTTCCTGCAAAGGGTGAAGAAACTGAGGAGGCCCTTCCTGCCCAGAGCAGAGCAACTCTGCTCAGATGATATGTTTATCCCACTGCTCTGATCTTCCCACTCTCCCCACACCTGGTCCCCTTGATCTCCTGGCTGAGGTTGAGGACTCTGACCTTTGCAAGTAGCCAGAGAGAAACCTGAGATCACTTACAAAAGAACAATAGTTGGACTCCTGGTCGACTTCTCAATAGTTACAAAGAAAGCCAAAAGATAGTGCAATGGCATATTCCATATGTTGAGAGAAACAACAGTTAACTCTGAATTCTATTCCCAGTTAAACGGCTCTACATTCGAAGATCAGAGAGTTTACACCAAGAGACCCTCACTAAAGAAAAAATGAAATATATACTTTGGAGAAAAGAAAAATGATCCCAGATGGGAGGTCTGAGTTACAAGAAGGAAAGCTGAATTAGGAAATTGTAAGTTATGTAAATAAATCTAAAAATCATTGACCATATAACAATATTAATGTCTAATTTGCAAAGTTTTTTTTAACTTAAAACTAAAATACTGGTTAACAATTATTATATCAGGAATGGGATGATAAGAGTGAAAATATTTATGTAATTTGGGAGGAGGGTAAAAATATTTATTAATTTAGACTTTCAAAATTTGCACACAAATTTCTAGGGTATCATTTATTTATTTATTTTTATCTTTTATTTATTTTATTTTATTTTTTTAAATTTAATAAATCTTTATTGTTCAGATTATTACAATTGTTTCTCCTTTTTTACCCCCATAGCTCCCCTCCACCTGGTTCCCACCCCACCCTCTGCCCTTACCTCCCTCCCACTGTCCTCATTCATAGGTGTACGATTTTTGTCTAGTCTCTTCCCATACCCCCCACACCCCTTTCCCCCTGAGAATTATCAATCCACTCCCATTCTATGCCCCTGATTCTATTATATTCACCAGTTTATTCTGTTCCTCAGATTTTTAATTCACTTGATTTTTAGATTCACTTGTTGATAGATATGTATTTGTTGTTCATAATTTTTATCTTTACTTTTTTCTTCTTCTTCCTCTTCTTAAAGAATACCTTACAACATTTCATATAATACTGGTTTGGTGGTGATGAACTCCTTTAGCTTTTTCTTGTCAGTGAAGCTCTTTATCTGACCTTCAATTCTGAATGATAGCTTTGCTGGGTAGAGTAATGTTGGTTGTAGGTTCTTGCTATTCATCACTTTGAATATTTCTTGCCACTCCCATCTGGCCTGCATAGTTTCTGTTGAGAAATCAGCTGGCAATCGTATGGGTGCTCCCTTGTAGGTAATTAACTGTTTTTCTCTTGCTGCTTTCAAGATTCTCTCTTTGTCTTTGCTCTTGGCATTTTAATTATGATGTGTCTTGGTGTGGTCCTCTTTGGATTCCTTTTGTTTGGGGTTCTGTGCACTTCTTGGAGTTGTAAGTCTATTTCTTTCACCAGCTGGGGGAAGTTTTCGGTCATTATTTCTTCAAATAGGTTTTCAGTATCTTGCTCTCTCTCTTCTTCTGGCACCCCCATAATTCTGATGTTGGTACACTTGAAGTTGTCCCAGAGGCTTCTTACACTATCTTCAAATTTTTGGATTCTTTTTTTTCTTTTTGCTTTCCTGGTTGAGTGTTTTTGCTTCTTTGTATTTCAAATCTTTGACTTGATTCTTGTGTTCCTCTAGTGTGCTGTTGGGTCTCTGTATAATATTTTTTATTTCAGTCAGTGTATGTTTAATTTCTAGTTGGTCTTTTTTTCATATCCTCGAGGGTCTTGTTGAATTTATCAGCCTTTTCTAGAAAATTCTTGAAAAACCTTATAACCGTGGTTTTCAACTCTATATCCAGTTGTTTGTTTTCCTCCATTTCTTTCGTTTGTGATCTGTTTCTTTGTCTCCACATTTTCACTGCTTCCCTGAGTTGGTATGGTGGCTTTGTGTGCTAGGTGTCCTATATGGGCCAGCGGGTCGGCCTCCCAGTTACCTGAGGTGGACACTCTTGGTGCACCTCTTTGTGGACTGTGTGTACAGCCTTGTTGTAGTTAAGTCTTTTTTTTTTTAATATATTTTATTGATTTTTTACAGAGATGAAAGGGAGAGGATAGATAGCTAGAAACATCGATGAGAGAGAAACACCGACCAGCTGCCTCCTGCACACCTCCCACTGGGGATGTGCCCGCAACCCAGGTACATGCCCTTGACCGGAATCGAACCCGGGACCCCTCAGTCCGCAGGCCGACGCTCTATCCACTGAGCCAAACCGGTCAGGGCTGTAGTTAAGTCTTGATTGTTGTTGGTGTCACTGGGAGGAATTGACCTCCTGGCCAATTGGCTGTGAGGACCCACTGTGTCTATAATGGAAGAACTGCTGCGCTGGAGACTTGCGTAGGGGGCAGGACTTGCTTCAGTGGGGCTTTGGTGCTCACTGAGTCTGCCTCTTGAATGTGTCACTTATGGATGTGAGTAGTTGAAATCTGGTGTCGTCTCACACTGACCACTAGATACACTAGCTTCTGGATCTCCAATGGGGTGCTGGTCAGCTACTGTCTGAGGCCACCCAGCAGGAGGTACAGCAAGAACTACAGTTTTCTCCTCTTTGCTTGGGGTTTGGAGGTTTTGGAGCTGTCTGACCAGAGCTGCAGTTTGTTAGGTTAAACTGCGATCTGGCAGCTGCTGGTGGAGCTTGGGTGGGTTTGTAGATTGTGCAGGGCGGGGTCTCAGGGAGTCACTAGGCTAGGGCATGGCAAACAGCGATGGCTGCCAGTCAGCCTTCTTTGTGTTTCCAAGTCCCAGTGTCTCACGCCCCAGCACAGTAAACAATGATTGCTGCGCGCACCTCTGCAAGAAAGTCACACTCACTTTCCGACCCAATGGTAGACAGTCCAGCTTCTCCCCGTAGGAGTTTGGGTCCCCAGCATCTCCCCAGAAACTGGAGTTCGAGTAATAGGGAGCTTGTCTCCCTTCAGGTTGAAAAAAGCAGCGCAGCCAGACACCCGCTACCAGCCAGATTCACGCGCTTCCGTACCTAAGCTTTTCAGCGCTTGTGCACGTCTCAATGCTCTTTTCTCTTTCCTTCTAGTTGTAGAACTTCCACTCAGCCAGCTTTCCCGTGGTTCTGGGTGATAGACGTTTTGTCTTTTAGTTGTAGTTTTGAAATTGTTGTGTGAGGCAGCAGTTTAGGTGTTTACCTATGCCGCCATCTTCGTTTCTCTAAGGTATCATTTTAAAGGTCGTTGTTTTGCCAAGCTAAAGGTGGTAAGGGAATGTATAGGCTTATGGTAGTAGCCTTGCTAAAACACTCATTAATTCTAATAATTTATTTGTTGATTCTTTTAGATTTCATATGTATGCAATCATACCATCTAAAATTTTAAACATTTTATTTCATTTATCCAATTCTTATGTATTTTATTTCCTTTTCTTACCTTATTATACTTATTAGGACCTCCAGTATAATGTTGAATAAAGGTGTTAATAGTAGGTATTGCCTCCTTTTGATTTCACATGAAAAGTTTTCAATATTTCACCATTAAATCCATACTGTAGACTGAATTTCTTGTAAATGGTCTTTACCAAATTAAGGAATTTTCCTTTAGTTTGCAAAAATAAAATTATCATAGCCCTAGCCAGTTTGGCTCAGTGGATAGAGTATCAGCCTGCGGACTGAACGGTCCCGGGTCCAATTCTAGTCAAGGTCACATGCCTGAGTTGTGGGCTCAATGTCCAGTCAGGGACGTGCAGGAGGCAGCTGATAAATGACTCTCTCATCATTGATGTTTCTATCGCTCTCTCCATCTCCCTTCCCCTCTAAAATCAATATATTTAATATTTAAAAAATAAAAATAAAGCCCTAACCGGTTTGGCTCAGTGGGTAGAGCGTTGGCCTGTGGACTGAAGGGTCCCAGGTTCGATTCTGGTCAAGGGCATGTACCTTGGTTGTGGGCACATACCCAGTAGGGAGTGTACAGGAGGTAGCTGATCAATATTTCTCTCTCATCGATGTTTCTATTTCTCTATCCCTCTCCCTTACTCTCTGTAGAAAATCAATAACAAATATAATAAATAAATAAATAAATAAATAAATAAATAAATAAAAAGAGCAAGCAGTTATTGTTGCTAAGTAATAAGGGGAGGGGGGTTGTTGAAGTTGAACAGATTGGTGGGTCGGATATCTTGAAGAGTTACAGTTTGTTTGCTTTCCAGGCGACAGTCAGACAGATGTCCTAAGGAGGTGTCTTAGTATTTTTGCCAAGCCCGTAAAACATACTTAAAAGAAAAAGTTACAAAGAGGCTTGTCTGAAGGGGAGAGGGAAGGGAACTTTCTACTAATTAGAGATTCCTTGGTGCAAATTATCCCTCAGTTGTTAAAACAACAGGGAGAGGAGAATGCAAGAATGCAACCTTGAAAGTATAGTCTTATCTCATCCTGCTGTTTAAATAGAGGAGCCAGCAATCTCCAAGTTTAATTACCAGGTGCTTCTCATAAATTGTGGAAGGCCACAGCAAAGAAAAGGAGAGGCCTTTTTCTGTCCTTACAAAATGTATTTTAATAAACAATGCCTTTATAATTATGTGTGTATACATTTATTGGGACACTCTCTATATATTTTTTCCCAATTACAATTTGCACTCAATATTATTCTATATTAGTTTCAGTTGTGTAGTATACTAATAGTGGTTAGAAAACCATGTGCTTTACAGAGTGGTTCCCTCAATGTTTCAAGCATCCCCCTGGCCCCATACATTGTTATTATAATATTACTAGTGACCCGGTGCATGAAATTCATGCACATTAAAAGGGAATTAATTAGAGAAAATATTTTAATATTGCTATTTGCACTTTCTCAATAATAGAAGTGTCAGAGATGAAAGAAAATTAGTAGAATGTATATGAAATTTTCCTCCCATCAGAGTCTGGGGCACACCAGGGGAACCAGAGTCAAGTCCCCACCCACAAGCACGTGCACCTCGAAATCATGCGAGACCCAGGCCCAGCCGGCCCTACCCGCATTGGTCTAGAGATCCAGACCTGGCCGGCCCCAACCCCATCAAGCCCCGCCGGGTGCGGAGCAGAGTCTCAGGTCCCCCGGCCCGGTGCAGGGGTTGGGGAGTGCGGCCTCAGGTCCCCTAGACCGGCACTGGGGCGGGGGGCATGGCCTGAGGTCCCACATCAAGCCCCGCTGGGTGGTGGGGTGTGCCCTTAGGTCCCCCATCAAGCTCTGTCGGGCAGGGGGTGTGGCCTGAGGTCCCCTGTCAAGCTCCACCAGGCGGGGGGCACAGCCTGGCGCCGGGGTGGGGGGCATGGCCTAAAGTCCTCTGTCAAGCCCCACCAGGGGGGGGCGCAGCCTCAAGTCTCCTAGCCCAGCCCAGCACCACGCAGCCTCAGGTCCCTGCTGATTGCTCATTAAGGCTCATTACAGAAACTCAGCGTCCACTGTGGGCGCAGCCATATTGTGTTACACGATCCCCGCCTCTGCTGTGGGCACAGCCATCTTGTTACAGTGTGACGGTCAATTTGCATGTTCCCTCTTTATTAGATAGGATGACTCTATTCCCTATGCTGTACTTTATATCCCTGTGACTATTTTGTAGGTACCAATTTGTACTTCTTAATCCCTTCACCTTTTCACCCATCCCCCCAACCCTTCTCTCCTTTCAAATGGCAGTCTGTTCTCTGTATCTGTAAATCTGTTTCAATTTTATTTATTTATTTATTTATTTATTTATTTATTTATTTATTTATTTTGTTCTTTAGATTTGTCTTTCTCTAGTTACATTCATGCTTTTGTAAAAGGTAAGATTTCTTTTCTTTTTTTTTATGGTCAAGTAGTATTCCATTGCATAAATAAATGTACCACAGCTTTTTTATCCACTCATCTACTGATGAAATTTGGGTTGCTTCCATATATTGGCTATTGTAAATAGCAATGATCATAGATGTGCATATGTGTGCATATATATATTCTTTAGAATTAGTGTTTCAGGTTTCTTTGAATATATTCCCAGAAGTGGAATCGCTGGGGGTGGGGGTGGGGCGGTTCTTGAGTGGTTACAGTTTCCAGCCCAATTAAGTTTCTGGGTTTATAACTCCTTTTACTGGACACTCACATGATATTCCCAAGGGAGCAGAAAGGCGAGCACCTGAAGGACCCCACCACGTGTTACATCTTGGTATGTAAATGACAGCCCAGTCTCTGGATGTGTCTCCCGTGTTTCAGAAGAGAAGAAATCATGAGTTGGGACAGATGCAGCTATTTTTATAAGATTCTGCTTACCTCCCTAAACTGTCCACACTAGGTTAGCCCCTCTGTTTTCCATGGGTAAGGAAGGTATTTCCCTATGTGCCCACACAAGAATCTTGCCCCAAACTTTAGGTCATCCTGAACCAACTTACAGCATCTCCAATATCCCCAGAGTTCTTTCTGGCTGATTTCAGGAAGTCCTAACCCACAAGGAAGTTAGCTACAGTGGAAAGACCCTCAGTTTTACAGTGAGAAAGACGTGGGTTTGTATATTGTCTCTAACATCTGCCACTTTTGTGAAACCAGGCAAGTCATTTGGACCCTTGGAACCTTAGTGTTCATATCTAAAACATTGGTGTGTCAAAGAATTGCTGTACAGAGTTGTATAAAACCATGTGCATTGTACTTTAGGAGCAAGTTAAGGGATGTACAAGGTCATTTTGATTCTATATGATTTTTGCCTAATACGCTTATTTTATGCTGAATCGCTAGAGTTTACAGGGAAGTAACGCAGGACCAAGATCAGGCCAAGAGAGTAAATCAGACTTGAGAGAAGAGAGCAAAGGAGACTCCCAGGTAGGGAGAAAGAGGTGCGTCAGCACAGTGGAAAATCTGAGGCCAGGGGACATGGGAAGCAAAGCAGAGAAAAAGAATAATACATGTGAATGGAGAAAGACAAAAAGAAAAAGTAAATGTGTCTGTCTCAGAGTTTTGGTGGCCTTTGGTAGTAAAAATACTAAAATAATGTCAACCTGTTTACATCACATAAATATAAAAATATTTTAAATGTTTAAAAATAACATCCATGATTTTAGCCTAGGTGGATAATAATCACATGAGAAACTTCACCTACAATCACAGTAATGTGATCACTGCACAGCTGACAGGTTATCAGGTGTGCCTAGATTAGAACTGCATGTACATGTATTGGGGGTGCAGTGACCTTTGGCTTTGGGTTTGGTGTTTGGACAAATTTTTCTGTTCATCTGTGACTTCAGTCTTGGCCTTTGCAAAGTGGAAAAGGTGAATGCTCACTCAGTGTCATTCTGGCATCTTAGACCTGAGCATGAGTAATGACTGTGCAATTGGGAAGAGTTCCATCATATCCCATCAGTGCATCAATCTTCAGTAACAGAAATATGGCATGCCTTTCACAGATATTGTTAATCTTTGAATATCTACTTTCAAGTACAGGTGTTCTAAATTCTAGAGGTAACCCTGAAGGGTCTTGATTGAACCCAAAACCCTTCAGTGTGCAGGCTGACGTTCTAACCTCTAAGCGACACCAGCCAGGGATTTTATTGTATTTTTAACATTACAAAAGTGAAGTGCTACAGTAATTATTGGAGATTATGAAAGGTGTTGATTCTATGGAATAAATGAGAAGTTTTAAATAGTTAAATAACTATATTAACAATTAATGTGAATATTGGAAGAATGTTATCCAGATAACTTTAGAAAGGACATTATATCTTTTTTTAGCTTATAGATGTTCAAAAAAATATTAACATTACCACAGGGTAAAATAATAAAGATTAGATCATATCATAATTCTAATTACTGTAGAATTATTTTGGTACAATTGCATTCATAACACTAAGTAAAATAGTCTTTAGAAACTAATGTTTAATTATTTATTTGCATTTAATCTGTGAATCTTAAAAAAGAAAAGCCCTACTTGGTGATTTTTTTTTTTTTACATATTAGGAGGATAAATTAAAAATAGAATATCAGAATGGCTACCTCAAAATTTCACAAGGAAAAAAATACTCATGTATAACACGTGTATGATAAATCATTTTTTATTGAAACATGATTAAAATAGAGAGAGCATTAAAAAAGTTGAAAATATAGATAAAATGAGACACCCCAAATACATTTGTTCTCTCTAAACAACACACTTTATAAGAATGCTTTTAATAAGTCAATGCCTCATCGTTTGGGATCTGTGAAGGCTAATATTTTTTTAAGCTTGTAGAAATAATTGCTATAGACTGATAACCATTTTCAGCAGTTGAAGGATTTTTGAGATTTACCCTAGCTATGAATTCTAAATACTTATTTTTTTTAGAAAAATTCCTAAAAATTTTTTTCTGAATAATATTTCATGTGTACCAAAAAGGTGAATGAAATTATTAAATATGCTGCCACAGTGTATGGTATATGTGACTTTTAGATGAAGAATCAACCTTAGTTTTTTAGGTTCAAAAGGATAATGATTAATTCAACCATGTTTCCGCTTTCCTTACCTGGTGAAAGATTCCTGGGTCCCACCTACATAGTAAAGCTGACTTCAAGTGGTATTTATGGAATGTAAAATCAGTGAAGAGAAATGCATGAAATTAACATTGGTGGTAGAACAAGTAGGGTGCAGACTATGAGCAGAAGCATACTATAATTTGTTTATATATTTTAGTTTATAAACAGAAATGGTTATAGCTTTAAAAGATGTAATAGAAAATGACTAGCTGCAGGCAGAAAGATTGTCAACCACTTCTGCCAATAACAAATTATATGACACACAACAGATTTTGAAATTGTCTTGTCATGTACATATACAAAATATTTAAACAAGATGGAATAGCAGCTGTTAGGTCCTTCAAAGGCTTATAGAACAAAGAAGACCTTAATTTTGCATTTCCCCAAGTAAGACTTACTAATAACCAATAGTTGCTTGCATAGAGAGCAGTTTGTAGGAACTTGCTGAATAAATTGATGTGCTTGCATGATTCCTGCTGAAAAGATTTCCCTTTGATTCTACTTTAGGGAAGATTCTACAGTTGGTATGCCTACAAGGAAAGTTAGATACAGATGGAAACTGAAATTATTTTCTTAACTTGAAAACCAATTAAATTGTTCCATTGTCACATTTCTTTAAAAAAAATATTTTTATTGCTTCCAGAGAGGAAGGGAGAGGGAGAAAGGGATAGAAACATCAATGATGAGAGTGAATCCTTGATTGGCTGCCTCCTACACGTCCCTACTGGGGATGGAGCCTGAAACCTTGACGGGAATCAAACCCTGCAGGCTGACACTCTATCCATTGAGCCAAACCGGCTTGGCTAGGGCATAGGTCCAAACTTTAGGACAAATTTTTCTCTAGTGATTGTGTGTAGCAGCAGGAACAAACAAACAAAAAAATATTAGAAGTTAGAGATAAAAATATGAGTACAACCATTTTTAAAAATATATATATTTTATTGATTTTTTACAGAGAGGAAAGGAGAGAGAAAGAGAGTTAGAAACATTAATGAGAGAGAAACATCAATCAGCTGCCTCCTGCACACCTCCTACTGGGGATGTGCTTGCAACCAAGGTACATGCCCTTGACCAGAATCGAGCCTGGGACCCTTGAGTCTGCAGGCCGAAGCTCTATCCACTGAGCCAAACCGGCTAGGGCAGTGGTCGGCAAACTCATTAGTCAACAGAGTCAAATATCAAAGGTTCAACGATTGAAATTTCTTTTGAGAGCCAATTTTTTAAAACTTAAACTTCTTCTAACACCACTTCTTCAAAATAGACTCGCCCAGGCCGTAGTATTTTGTGGAAGAGCCACACTCAAGGGGCCAAAGAGCCGCATGTGGCTCGCGAGCCGCGGTTTGCCGACCACTGGGCTAGGGCATGAGTACACCAATCTTAAATCTACTTCTGGAAACATGTATGTTCTTGAAACTGCACAAAACTTGTCTGTGAAATTGCTTCAATGAAATGCCATCACCATCCAAAAAAATTTCAAGAGTAAGAATTAAAAAGGAGTTAAGTCTTTTTACCCTAATAAGTTCCTATTAGAGGAAGGTCCATTTAATAAACTGATATCAAAGTTACCATATTATACTGGCAGAACTACACTTGCTGGCTAAAGGAGCTCAGTTGAAAATACCTTTTTTATTAATGTCCCTGTTTAATGGTCATGGAAGTATCCAGCAGTTGACAGGGCTGTGAAATTACTGTTCTTGCGTGAAGGTCAACTTTAAAATTTTTAAATCATTTTTAATAGTAAAGTTATAAAAATTAAATTTCCTTCCCAAGAAAATTCAGCGTTTTTTCCCTTTTTTTCTAGAAGTTCATTCTGTCGTGGTGATAGTTTGATTCATAGAATTGCAATTTTTAATTGCCAAACATTCCATTTGACCAAAATGTATATTCAGGTATATTCGACTTACGTGCTACTGGTGTAGCTATTGTCTAAAAATAGCTTAGTATACAGGTGCCCCAACAGGATGGTTCTCATACTTTAGTGATTTATGCACTTTGTTATGGACATTGACTTGATTCGGTTGTTGAAATACAGGTTTGGGTGGCCTCTGATTCGTGTTCACCCTGTGTGAAATGAGGGCTATACTGGAAACTCCTGGTCACGTGGCTGCCAACCGGAAACACACAACCTCCATAGAGAACACGTGCTTCCTTCCAGTCGGTTAACACGGACCTAGCAAACCATAACCTCAATGATCCGGATGTAAGGACACTTGTGCACTAGCTTTTGGTCCTAACACGGGCCACGAGGGATGTGAACCGCTTCATCTTGGCTGCCACATTTGCAATTTATGCAATTTATGAACGTCCTCTTCCTCACAGCCATGTGCCCCTGTGCCACTCATTCCAGCCAGCAGCCTCACTGGCACCCGGCTCCCGCACTGCACCCTTTTCCACCTTTCGGAATTGGTCTGCCTCCCTTCAGGCGGTGCCTGTTTATTGGACCTCCAGGAAGAAAACACCTCCTTGACGAGAACTGGTTTGCGGCTGGGCCCTACACTGCAACCTGTTGAGACTCTCGAGTATGAGAAAACGCCACACTTGGTTCCTAGAGCAACCACCGCGCACGAGCAGAGACGACCTAGCCGCGGAGCGAGAGTGCCCGCCGGGCCGGCAGGGGGCGCGCTACGCGGCGAGTGGGAAGGCGGGCGGCGCGTCTAGGCCGCAGCCGTGCCCGGCGTGCGCTCGGTGCCCACAAAGCGCCAGCTGAGGGGCCGCTGGGGGCCGAGCGCAGCTGAGCTTCCCCGTCACCCGAGCTCCTCAGGCCGACCGGCCCTGCCCCTGCCGCGTCCCCGCGCCCCCGCGCCCCGAGCAGCCGGGCCCGACGGCCGCGCGAGCCTGGGCGCGGAAGGCAGGTCGAGCGGTTGCCGTCTGTGTGGGTCCGTGCGGCGGCGACAGCAACGACTGCGGCCCGGACCGGACAGCGCAGAGCCATGGCCGAGGCGGCCCCAGCTCCGGTAAGGGCGGCCCGCGCACGGAGTGCTGCACGCCCGGCATGGTCTGGGCGCCTCGGGCTCTGGTGCCGGCCCCGCGGGAATGGAGGAGGGCGGGAACCTGGGCCTGTCAGGGACGCAGCCCGAGCGGCGAAGCCTGGGTGTCGTCTCCTCCGGCATCCTGAGGCCGCCCTCGGTGTGAGGCCCGGGGCTCCCCAGCCCAGCGGAGGTTTCCTGAGAGCGCAGCGTGTCAGCCCCGGCAGCCGGCCGGACGCAGGGCGGTGGGCTTGGTGTGGCGTTGCTATGGGCCATTCAACAGCTCTGGGCGCATCCTCACAAAATCACCCTCGATGCAGCCCACCTGAGCCTCGCACAGCCACAGATGCGGGGAGATGGTGACACAGGCGTGTCGAAGGACTGCGGGGGGACAGGGAGACCCCGGGCCCAGCACGCGACAGTGCACCTCTCCGTCAGTGCCCACGGTGGGCTTACCTTACGTGTTTATTCTAGGGATGTTGACAGCGGGCCTGGGGCGCCAAGCTCTCCGCCTGCTCCTAGGGCTGCAGGTGACCAACTCACACAACACCCAGGTAGAATGAGCAAGGACTAGACAACTTACTTGGGGACGAAAAATATGCCTGGGATTTGCGAACTAAGGTTTTGGTCCCCCCGAGGAGAGCAGTCTCAGTGGGTCAGGAGCCAGACTGGGCTATTGAGGAGTGACTGGAAAATGAGAAAAGCAGAGGAAAAAGAGGGAGCAGTAACATTGGGGTGGGGAATAGAGCACGGGGGAATGCCATCTCTGCTTTTGGATCTTCTTTTCCTTTTCCAATCGTTTAAAAACATGTGGTAGAGGTGAGCACGTGTGTGCCAGCCCTGGCCAATAGAAATACAACGGAAGCCACATGTATCACTTGATATTTTCTAGTAGTCACATTTACAAAGTAAAGACAAATAGGTGAAGTTAATCTTAATGATCTATTTTATTTAACCCAGTGCATACAAAATGTTTCAAAGTGTGGTCAAAAGTAAGGAATTGATCGAGTTTTGCACCCCCCCCCCATACTAAGTCTTTAAAATCTGGTGTGTATTTTATACTCACAGCACATAATAATCAAAATAAGCACATTTCAAGTGCCCAGTAGCCACAGGTCTATCTTATGGAGAAGAAATGTTGACCATAAAAAAAAAAAAAAAAAAAAAAAAAAAAAAAAAAAAAAAGAACGTACCCAAAAAAGTGGAAGGAGTTGGCATTCGGAGCATGAAGTGGAGAGATTAGTTTTAAATATGATGAACCTTTTTCCTGTGGGAAGGAAAAAAGAAAGCATGGGTTAAGTTATTAATGAGTCTGAGGTGGGAAGGGGTGTGAAGAAAAAGAAAAACGTTCAGAGAGTTTTTATCTAATTTTTTTCCATGTCATCTGAGCGTGAGGGGCTGGCCCTGCTGCAGCAGCAGTACCTGGGAGCTTGTTAAAATGCAGAATCTCAAACTTCCTCCCAGACCTACTAAATCAAAGTCTGCATTTCAATGAAATCTCCAGATGATTCTTATGCACATTAGTTTGAGGAGCGCTGTAGTAAAAAGTGTAAGAGGGCATGGGGTTTGTAGTGGCCACACATGGAATGGGAAAAGCAGTATGGGGGTTGCCACACAGGGTTGAGTCCGTGCTGAGCTTAGGGACCGTTGATGTGTGGTGACACCAGTTTACCTGGTTCTGTGACTTACCAGCATGCTTGCAGAAACAGAGAATGAGAAGTATCAGGACTGATTCCAGCCTGGAGGTTAGCCCAGCAGGTGAGGCAGAAAGACAGGGTTGAAAGTGGCTGAAGTGACAGCTGAGGAGGAAAGCAAAGCTTGGAGCAGTCTGATAAACCAGCAGTAAATGGAATGGTCAAGGGTTTAGTGGGAATGCAGGTGAAATGAAAATAAGGTAGGGGATGAGCTGAAGAAGTGGGAGGTTGTGGCCATAGAGCCGGTTACCATAGCATCAGAAGTCTTTGTAGAGGTCATGCTCATCCAACCTCCTGTTGTAGGAATTTCTTTTTTTTTTTAAATATACTGTTTCAATGTACATTCAGTGATGGGATAACCTGTTACTTGCTTAGAAGATCTAGTTCAAAAGTTACTTATATAGACCAAAGTTTGCCTGGCTAAAAATTCCATGTTCTAGTTCTGCCTTGTGGAGTAATACAGTATTAACATTAAACAATTATATTCTGTTTTATAACTCTCCAGACTCAACTTTCAAAGCTTGTTCAGCTATTACTGAATAGTATAGTTGTGTTTTTTTTGTGTGTTTTTTTAAAAACTATGTTTTTATTAATTTCAGATAGAAAGGGAGAGAGAGACAGAAACATCAATGATGAGAGGGAACCACGGATCAACGCCTCCCGCACCCCCACCCCACCCCACCCTCCCCCGCACTGGGGATCCAGCCCAAAACCCAGGCATGTGCCCTGACCAGAATCGAACCGCAACCTCCTGGTTCAATCACTGAGCCACACCTGCCAGACATATGGTTGTGGTTTGTAAGAAGGGTGATCTACAGGGCCAGAGCCCAAGTCAGTAAGCACACTGAACTGGGTGAAACCTGGAAAGTTCCCGGGGCATGTAGGACTTTCCATGTAGGCCTTTCTCACTAACAATGCAGCAGCAATCTTGAGCCTGTAAACAATTGGCTAAAGTTCTTGCATCTAGGGAATATGCCAGGCTGGTTCTTGATCTAGTTTCACTCACTGTCTTGACCTAATCCATCCCTGACCCATCAAAGCAGTTCTCTTGACTTTTGATGCTGATGAGCTCCATGAAGATGAGGCGTATGCAGGCGGTACTCAAACTATATTTAGATGACTCTCAGATAGCCAGTTAAGCAGTTCTTACCTCGTTTAAGTTTGGATTAGGGCTTCTTCTAACACTCAGTGCCTTGTCTCATCTCTCCACTGCACACAGACTTCTGAATGGGATTCCGAATGCCTTACGTCCCTACAGCCCCTTCCCCTCCCCACACCCCCAGGAGCAAACGAGGCACACCTACAGACTGCAGCCATCTCCCTGTGGACAGTGGTGGCAGCTGTGCAGGCTATAGAGAGAAAGGTGGAGGTGCACAGCCGGCGGCTCCTGCATCTAGAAGGACGGACAGGGACAACAGAGAAGAAGCTGGCCAGCTGTGAAAAAACAGTGGCTGATGTCGGGAACCAGCTGGATGGCAAGTGGGCCGTGCTGGGGACTCTGCTGCAGGAGTACGGGCTGCTGCAGAGGCGGCTGGAGAACTTGGAGAACCTGCTGAGAAACAGGAACTTCTGGATCCTGCGGCTGCCTCCGGGTATTAAAGGAGATATCCCAAAGGTAGTGCTTCACTTCTAGATGGAAAGTGATACCATTAGTCCTGAGTAAGGGATAGTCTTGGGAACCTTGACCTTGTTTTATGTTTATCTATTTGGGAAGCATTTCATGCTCAATTTAGCAGATCATTTGAAGTGTCAAACTTCAGATTGGAAAACTTTCCAATACAAAAGTGGCGATCTGACAGGTAAACTTTTTCCCTCTTTTGCTTTCTCTTATTCATTACACCCAAGTCACTTTTTTCTTTGTTAATCTGTCTGCCACAACCTTGGTGTGGAAACTAAATTAAATATCATTAAGTCAGTCCATTTTAATTTATTGGCAATTCTGGTGAAAAAGTTAGAGGGAGGACAAGGGAAGGGATGTAGAGTAAATGGTTAATGTAAGGGTTTTGGGTGATTTGTAGGTCTAGGGTTGATGTAGACTCTGTCCTTCAGCTCCTTTACAGAAGTGTTCTGCAATGCTGGAGCCCAGCCTTTCCAAATGGAATAGCCTTTAAAACAAAAGGAAATAAACATTATTTTTAAGCTATGGAAGACAGCCTTGAGGCAGCTTCTTCCCAACCATGCCTGTTTATTTATTCATTCATTCAACAAATATTTCCTGAACACTTACTCTTTTGCTTGATATCTGCTCCCTGAAGCCATAGCAATGAACAATTCCTGTAAACTCCTCTGGAGTTTAAATTTTAGTAGAGAAAGAAAGATAATATAAACAAACAAGGAAATGATTATATTTAAGTGCTTTGACAAAAATGAAGGTGCTATTCGGTGATTTATTTTAGATTGGCTGTCAGAGACAGTCTCATAAAGGAGCTAATATTTAGGCTGAGACTGTTTAACAGGAAGGACCCAACTGTGAGAAGTTCTGAAGAAGAGCTTTCTGGCAAAAAGAATACCTAGTGCAAAGTCCCTAGGGGAAGTAAGAAGGCCAGTTAGCAGGTATGCAGTGAGTAATCGGAAGCGTGACTAGAAGAGCGAGTAGGGCAGTGTTTTTCAACATAGGCATCACTTATATGGTTTTAAATTTTAGATGGACATCTCACCTTGAGATTCTGTTTTAATAGGTCCAGATGGGACCTAAGCATGAATAATTCTTAGAGCTCCATCACTGATTCTCATATGTATTAGATTTGTGAACCACGGGTGTAGGGCATTAGAGACCAAGGTAAGGAATTTGGATTTTACCTTAATACTCTAGGGAATAAATTGGAGAGTTTTAAACAGAGGAGAACATCTGGTATATATTTTGAAAGAATCACTTTGGCTGCTATGTGGAGAATGGATCATGGCAGTAAGAACAGAAATGGAGAAAAAAGGCAGCTGTAATATTTGGGGGGATGAGAGTAGCTTGGATGAGGATAGCAATAATGGAGCTGGAGACAAGTGGACAGATTGAAGATGTTTTGATGGTAGAATTGATGATAGGACTTAATGGTGGGAATTAGAGAATGAGGAGTTAAGAATAATAATTTACTGTTCTAAGTGTTTTCATCATTTTCATAAGAACCCTAACTTGTCCAAGATCATGTCATTACTAGGTATAAATAATGGAGTTGTATTTAGCCCAGAGCATATGCTCATAGAGACCTTAGGTTCACTGACACTTAGGCTTGAAGAACTGGATGGATGCTGTTGACATTTCCTGAGATGGGACTATCTTGGGGGTAGGAAGGAGTTAGGAGTTTTCCTTTGGCAGGTTTGGGATGCCTGTGACACATTCAGGAGAGGTGTTAAGTGGTCTCTGAAGCTCAAAGGTAAGAAATATTTGGGAATTGTTGATGTACAGATTGCAGTATAAATCACGAGCCTGGAGTAGTTACTGCAGGAGAGAAAGTGGAGAAGCAAGAGAAGGAGTCCAAGGACAAAACTCCAGGAGTGGGAGGAGTGGCCATGAGGTAGGAAAAGAAACAAAACGCAAGTATGTGGAGTCCCAGGGACGAGGAGAAAAAGTGTTTCAAGGAGAGAATTGCCATTTGAGTTGAGTATGTTACTGAGAGGTCTAGAAAGATGAGGATATGATTTGGCAACATCGGCTGGTGACCTTGGTAAGAGTTGTTTCAGTGCAGTGGTGGAGATAGAAGACTGAATGGAGCAGGTTGAAGAGTGAACGGCAAAGGGGAAAATGAAGAAAATGACGTTAACTGACTCTTTCAAAGAAGAGGTACCTGGGAGGATCTCAGAGTCAGTGTCTGATGGAGAACCTTCCCCACAGTGTGTTTTATTTTTTTTGTGTTTGTTTGTTGTTGTTGTTTTGTTTGTTTTTTGGTTAATCCTCATCCAAGGATATTTTTCCATTGATTTTTAGCAAGAGTGGAAAAGAGAGGGAAAGTCAGAGAGAAATATCAATGAGAGAGAAACACACCCATCGGTTGCCTCCTGCACAAGCCCTGACCAGGGCCTGGGCCAGGGAGGAGCCTGCAACCAAAGTAGGTGCCCCTGACTGGAATCGAACCCAGGACCCTTTGGTCCACAGGCCGATGCTCTATCACTGAGCCAAACCGGCTAGGGCCCCACAATGTGTTTTATTTTTGTTCTGAGCTCCTCCAAAAGTTCTTTTGGATAGTTTAAACTTAGCATTTGCCATAAGAATAGCAGAAAGGGTAAGTTAAAGTTACTTATTGTCTTCCCTGGGTAAATGGGTAACATTTAAACTGTCCATCTTAAATTCTAAATTTTATAATAATAAAAGGGTAATATGCTAATTAGACCAGATGTCATTTCAGAAATCCTTCCTGACAGAGCCGGGGCCAGAGAGAAGCCAGCCAGGGTCCCTGGTGCCTGTGGGCGGCCTGAGGGAAGCAGCCCGGCTCCTGGTGCTGGAGGGAAGCCAGTGCCAGAGGGAAACTGGTGCCAGCAGCCGGGGGAAGGAAGCCCTACTTTTGCACGAATTTTCGTGCATCGGCCTCCAGTCATATATTAAATAATGTTATTTCTATTAAAGATTTCTTAATGAAATTACATATATTGAAGATTTGCTAGATTGGTATATGGGAAGTAAACTTTTATGTCCTTGCTTTGTTGAAAATGTTCTTATTCTGCCCTTTTGAATTCCAAGTTCAAAATAATTTTCCCTTGGAAAACTTTTTATTTTAATTTTTAAAATTGTGGTTAACCATATATAAAAGTTACCATTTTAACCATGTTTAAGTGTACAGTTCAGTGGCATTAAGTACATTTACATTGTTGCGCAACCATCACCACCATTCATCTCCAGAACTTCCCAAACTAAAAAAAAACTCTATTCCCATTAAACACTATCTCCCCTTATCCCCATTCCCTGCCCCTGGCACCCACCATTCTACTTTATTTCTCTGTGAATTTAATGACTCTCATACAAGTGAATCATACAATATTTGTCCTTTTGTGACTGGTTTATTTCACTAACATAATATCTCCTGGTTCATCCATGTTATAGCATATCAGAATTTCCTTCTTAAGGCTGAATAATACTCAGTTTTTCTCAGAATTTTAAAGGCATTGGTCCTTTGTCTCACAACATCAAATGCAGTTGATGAAAAGTTTACTACCCAGTTAATTCTCATTTGTTTGTAAGAAATCTGTGTGTGTGTGTGTTTTTTTTTCTCTCCAGAAGCTTTTATCTTCTATTCATACTGGTATTTCTAAAATTTATTGAGGATGTGCCTGCATGTAGGTTTTGTTAAATTTGTATTGGGCAGTTGTCATGATCTTTCAATCAGAAGTCTGGGAAATTTTCTTCTATGAATCTATATTTATAATATTTCATCCCCTCCCCAATTGTTTTCTATTTTCATCGTGGAACTAATTTGACAGGTGATGGATTATTGTATTTGTATTTTAACTTTTCCTTCATGTTTTTCTTTTTAAACATTTTTATTGATTTTTAGAGAAAGGGGAAGGTTGTTTTTTTTTTCTTCTCTGTTTTTTTTTTTGTTTTATATATATACTAGAGGCCCAATGCATGAAATTCATGCAAGAGTAGGCCTTGCTTCCCCCGGCTGCCGGCACCAGCTTCCCTTGAAGCCCTGGCTTCATCCGGAAGGACATCAGGTCTAATTAGCACATTACACTTTTATTATTATAGATATATATATTTTTTCTTCCTTCATGCTTTTCACTTTTTTTAGAGTTCTGTGACCTTCCCTTCTAGCCTTTCTAATTTTTATTTGAACAATTATATATTTATTTTTCAAGAATATTTATTTTCTGGTCCTTTTTAAAAAACAGCCTGAATTTTTTAAATGGATGCAATATGTGTTTGAATTTCTCTGGGACTGTGTGTTAGAGGTTTGTTTGATTTTCAGTTTATTGTTTTTTTTTTCCCTCTAGGATCGTTTGTAGTATTTATTCATCTTGGTGCTATTAGTTTTTATATTGCATAATCCTCGATTACATATTCATATTTATAAGTAGAGGATTCCATTCATTAATAGTTTAATTATAGGAAGCTGGCATGTCTTCTCAGCCACTGCATAAGTCTGTTTAACCAAAGGATCTTCCCTTTGTAGGACAGGGTTAGGTCTGTAGGTGCTTCATACAGATGGGCTTCACTTTAAGGTTCTGTGGCAAGGAGTAAATAGGCAGTGCAGGGACCACCCAGAGGTCAGGCGGAAGATGGTACCCAGTTGTCAGCCCATAGGAATCCCATGCTGTCTCCAGGCAGGTGAGAAAATGTCTTTACAGGTGAGGTTTGTGGTTTCAGTTTTGTGGTAAGGGCTGCTGCTACCCTACTCTGCCAGGGCTGATGAGGGGCCCACTATTCTAAAGATAGACCTTCAAACTGCAGTTTATAATCACTGGGATTCCTACTCAATGCCAGCTTTCAGCTTGGAATTCTCTGGGTTCCTCATCTGCAGTCCTTTCCCATGTGCAGGGAGGTGCCGCTTCCTCATGCATCTTAGACCCCAGCAGGAGCCCATCCTCCAGGTCTCAGTAAGAAACTCATCAAGAATTCTGATCTATAATGGGGGAATAAGGATACCTGTAATACCTTAATTAATAAAGAAATTAAAAAAATAAAAAAGAATTCTGATCTAGTGATGGCCTTTCCTTCTCATTCTTGATGCTGTTGTAGATACAGTCCCTCTCGATCTTACATACTGTCATTTCAGTGGAACTCTGAGAAGGAAGGGAAGTACATATGTGCTTAGTTCAAAACCTTGAACCAGAAGCCCATCCTGATCCTTTATTTTTGTCATTATTTTATCATCATATTTTTGTTATAAGCTATTACAAATCTTTTGTGTAGTGAGGTTAGATTAAAATAAACTATTGAGTATCTACATTTGCCCTAAGACCAATTTTAGGTGCTGAGCAAGATGTAAATATGAGCCCGGCCAGGGTGGCTCAGTGGTTGAGCATCAACCTATGAACCAGGGAGGTAGCGGTTCGATTCCTGGTCAGGGCACATGGGTTGTGGGCTTGATCCCCGTTGTGGGGCATGTAGCAGGCATCTGATCAATGATACTTTCTTCTCATTGATGTTTCTCTCCCTCTCCCTTCCCCTCTGAAATCAATAAAAAATATATTTGTAAAATAATGTAAAAATGAGCAATTTGTGGCTCTAGCCTGTTTATAATCTACCTGTTCTTTAAGACTAGCTAGAGTCCTATCTCTTTTAGACTCACCACAGCCCCAGTATAGTTATTTCCAAAATTTCTTGTTCATGTCATTAATTTGAATACAGCTAAGCGCTCCTTTTGAGCAGAAAGCTTATTTTTATAATCCTGGTGCTTTGGATAGGCTTAGTACTTAGTGAGTATTCAGAATATGTTATGTTGTGTGAATTAAATACTGTTTCTCATTTGTACCTATCTCTGAGTGACTATAGCCCTGAAGCTTATCACCTTTCTCCTTGAAAACATTGTAAACTCTTAGAGGTTGGATCTGTGTCTTAATTTTTTTTCCTGTAACCTTTCAGCAGCTCACATAGTTTTTTATAACTAGAAGGCTCTTAGTATAGGTTTATTGAATGATTGAATTGCAGTGGGAGGGACTAACCCCAGTGTCATTGTAATTTCAGGTGCCTGTGACATTTGATGATATTTCCATCTACTTTTCCACTCCAGAGTGGGAAAAGTTAGAAGAATGGCAAAAGGAACTTTACAAGAATATCATGAAGGGCAACTACGAGTCTCTCATATCTATGGGTGAGGCTGAGTTGGCACCTTGTGAGTAGGTGATAGCAGCCCCAGGAGGGCTCAGAACAGTCTCTTTCCTCCAGTGGTCCTCATTTTCATGCTGTCCTTACACACTTCAGATTCTGCTTCCAAGCCACAGATATCTAGTTCACCCTTGCTAACTAGGAAATATAATTTCTCCTTGTGCCAAACATAGGACAGTGAATGAAGTTCAGAGCTATGCAGTGGTTTCCATGGGTAGCCTTCACTTTGGGAGGGCCTTGATTCCTCCCCTTGAGACACACTGTCACTCTTACTCAATGAAAATAGCAGGTAGGCTGTGCCAAAATAGCCTGTGTGCTTTTCCCACACGTTACCTCTCCTCTTACCTATTTTCCTAATGGATGTAGTTGGAGGTGAATGGATGGGGAGAAGTGATCTATAATTTAAAAGAAATCCGCTTGGACTGTGGACCCCAAAGCCTTCCAGCTCTCCCTGGCCAGTTGCTCAATGGTTAGCACGAGTTCGATCCCCGGCTCTGGTCTGGGAGGCAACCAATTGATGTGTCTCTCTCACATCAATGTTTCTCGCCGCCCCCCCCCCAAACTCCCCCTTCTTTCCACTCTCTCTAAAAAAAAAAAAAAAAAAAAATCAATGGAAAAAATAATCTTTAATCTGGGGTAAAGATTAAAAGAAAAAAAACCTTCAGTTCAACCTTGATGGCAATTAGTTGTCATTCTGACTTATCTCTTTGTTATACCCCTTTCCCTTCTTACTCCTAGATTATGCCATGAATCAGCCTGATGTCTTATCTCAGATTCAGCCAGAAGGAGAACATAATACGGAGGATCATGCGGGGCCAGAGGAAAGTGAGATTCCCACCGACCCCAGTGAAGGTAAGTGAGAGGAAAGATTCTCCACTCCGTGTCTCCCTGTATACCTGTCACCTAGAATTTACTTGGTCAGAGATGATGGCTCAGGACTTGAGAGACCACCTTGTCCCATGTTTTCACCCATCAGTACCACACATCCGAGGACTGCTAATTGCATCCCATGACAAAGGTTGTGAACCCTAGTTATGTCCTTAGATGGCAGAGCAAGCAGTGGTGCTCATTTGGAAGGAAAGTGGCTTCCTGGGAATGTACACCTGGTCATTGAGAAGTGCTGGAGGGGCTGGGATCTTCAGGGTCCCTCAGAGAGATGCACTAAACCAAATGTTGCCCAGTGTGGGAACCAGCTATCATTGAGTAACCATCCCTAATACATTTTTTGTTAAGCTGCTTGATTTTGTGTGGGAAAGACTGCTAGCCATTGTCCACCTCTGCTAGCAGAAAAATCTCATGCCATTTTTGTTCTTTGCTGGATAGAAAGCTCACAGAAACTTCATCCTCCAGATGTCTCTACTAAGATGAATGTCTCTTACAACTCCACCCCTGTCTCATATACTGTTATTTTATTCTAATATTTTATTACAAAAAATTTCAAGCAATTAGAAAAGTAAAAATAATTTTACATTGAACCCCTAGATACCTGTCACCTAGATTTTACCTAGTGGTAAAAAAAGCCCCTCAAGTCTGTCTATACATTTTATAGTTTATCATGTATATACCATCTCTACACCCCTCTATCCATCATCAATTCATCAATTCTATTTTCATTATATTTCAAAATCAGTAGAGACATTAACACATGTCTCTATAGTTTAGCATGAATATCATTAATCTAGAGTTCAGTTTTGTTTTTTCTTTTGAGTAAATTTTACATATAATGAAATGCTCAAATCTTAAGTGAACGTTCTTTCTGTGGTAAGGATATATCTGCCACACATTATTTTATTTTTAAGAATGTGTGAGTGATAGTATTTAGGCAATATAATAGGTTGAATTTGATTAATATCTATGTCATGAATAGATGTAATGAGTCTTATCACAAATAGAGATGAGTGACTTGATCAGAAAGATGCGTTATTCTTATTCTACTTTATTAGTTACCTGACATAGCCCTCAGCAAGTATAAAATCGGTGTGTCATTTTATTTTGGGGGATGAATGGAAAAGATGTAAGTAATTTGGTTTTGTAATGATGTTTGAAAGTTTTATTTAGCTGCCATCTTGTCAACTTGTGGATAGTCAATCTATATATGTTAATACATTTTTACTTAAATAGTGTAAGCTTTGAATTTACTTAATACTGTGGTTTGATTCTTTACAGTTTAGTTTTCATTGGTGATTAACAACCTAGACATTTATCAGAACTTGAAGATAGGAGTCATAGACTTGGACCAATCAATATATAGCACTGAAAAGCCCCTCAAGTCTGTCTATCTATAGAACTGTTTATATTTCCCCCCTTTTATGTTTAACTATATATTCAAGAGTTTTTATTAAGTCAATTATTTTCTTTGTGCTGTTCAAACTGTCAACTTGGCTAGTGAGAGAATGTTACATTGTCTCCTATGTCCTTCCAGTACTGCCTCAGTACTTGTTTTCTTCAAACATGATTTTTTTCTTATGGAAATTTAAGGAATAAGTTAATACTTTTATTTTATTTTTTAAATTAATTTGTTTGTTTGTTTATTGTTTTTTGGTTAATCCTCACCTGAGGATATTTTTCCCATTGATTTTTTTGAGAGAACTGAAATGAGGGGGAGAGACAGAGAGAGAGAAAAATTGATGTGAGAGAAACACATTGATTAGTTGCCTCCTGCATGAGCCCCAACCAGGGCCAGGAATCAAGTCTGAAACCGAGGTATGTGCCCTTGACCGGAATCGAACCTGAGACCCTTCAGTCAGTGGGCTGACTCTCTAACCACTGAGCTAAACCAGTCAAGACAGTGTTTGTTTGTTTGTTTGTTTGTTTTAAAAAATTCTGGCCAGCATGGCTCAGTGGTTGAGCATTGATCTATGAACCAGGAGGTCACAGTTCGATTCCCATTCGGGGCACATGCCTGGGTTACGGGCTTGATCCCCAGTGTGGGGTGTGCAGGAGGCAGCCTATCAGTGATTCTCTCTCATCATTGATGTTACTATTTCTCTCTCTTCCTCTCTGAAATCAATCAATCTATATAATAGAGGAATATGCAAATTAGCTGGGATGCCATAACATCATGACTGAACAGCAGGGACCTGAGGCTGCATGGTGCCTGGTCAGGGCCAAGGACCTCAGGCTGCACCCCCTGCCCCGCGGGGCTTGATGGGACCTCAGGCTGCGCCCCTCGCCTGGCGGGGCTTGATGGGGAACCTCAGGCCGTGCCCCTCGCCCAGCGGGGATTGACAGGGGACCTGAGACTGCGCCCCCCCACCTGGTGCCGGGCCAGGGGACCTGAGGCTGCACCCCCCGCAGGGCTTGACAGTGATCTCAGGCTGCGCCCTTCGGCCGGGTCTGGGTCTCCTGCATTTTCGAAGCGTGGGTGGGGACTTTGCTCTAAGTCCCGTGGTGCACCCCAGACTCTGACAGGAGGGAGATTGTCATATACATTTTACTAATTTTCTTTCATCTCTGATACTTCTATTATAGAGAAAGGGCAAATAGCAATATTAAAATATTTCCTCTAATTAATTCCCTTTTAATGTGCACAAATTTCGTTCACTGGGCCACTAGTAAATATATATATATATATATATATATATATATATATATATATATATATATTTTTTTTTTTTTTTTTTTTTTTTTTTAAAGTTCCAGGCTGTGTTTGGGGTCCCAAGACCACCTTCAGGTTTGGTAACTCACTAGGAGGACACACAGGACTCAGCATATAGTCATGCTCAGGGCTAAGATTTATTGCAGCAAAAGGGCACAAAGTAAAGCAGCAAAGATAAAAGGCACAAGGCAAAGTCTGGAGGAAACTGGAGCTTCCAGGGGCCTCTGCTCTGTAGAGGACTCACTTAATTTCTCCAGCATGGGGTTGTGACACTTGCAGAGTCTTGTCTCCCAGAGAAACCGATTAAAAACTCAGCACCCAATGTTGAGCTAGGCATGTAGGCACCCTCTGCGAAACACATACCAAAATTCCAGACTTCCGGAAGGAAAGCAGGTGTTCAGCATAAACCACACTATACATTGTAGGGCCCCTGAGGCACTCTTAACATTTAGGGAAAGTGTTACGTCAGCACAGGCAACTGTTTGCCAGCAGGGGCCAAACTTGCAAGCAGGCCGTTCTAACAGAGGCCTATGTAGATTTCTGCTCTCCTTACACATTAAAAACACCCTGGTTCCTTTCAGTGGAGAATAGAATTAAACTGTCTGGTCCTTAAGGTGCATAACCGATCATTTCACATGAATATTATGTGGAGGATACTAATTCTAGGCCACTTCAGTGACAGAACTAGTAAAATATCTTTTTGATAGATTATTCTCCACTTAACTTTACTTAAATCATTTTTCATCTTGTTCTACACCTGATCTTAGCCAAAAGGCCAAGAAGCAATCATCTTGTTCCCATAATTCTTGTAAAATAAAACTCATAATTTATTATTGTATTCTTATTTTAGAGCTTTCAGAAGTACATTGTAATTAAATAAAAATATAGATGTAGAATCGAATTAATTTTATACTCTCCATCACCACTGTCTAAATCTGAGGAGGGAAAGATAAATTATTATATCCTTATATGGAATAGTCATTGATACCTAGTATCCTATATAATAAAAGGCTAATATGCAAATCCACCAAACTGCAGAATGACCAGTAGCTATGATACACACTGACCATCAGGGGACAGACGCTCAATGCAGGAGCTGTCCCCTGGTGGTCAGTACGCTCCCTCAGGGAGAGCACTGCTCAGCCAGAAGCCGGGCTCACAACTGGTGAGTGCATTGGCATTGGTGGGAGCCTCTCCCTGCTCTATGGCAGTCAGACATCCCCTGAAGGCTCCCGGACTGCGAGAGGGTGCAGGCTGGGCTGAGAACCCCCCTGCTCCCCTGGCGAGTGCACGGGCCTCTAGTCTTAGATAAAATTGCATGCAATTAGAGAATGGGAGAATACAAAAAAATAAAAACTTGAAATTTTCTGAAATTCTTCTTTAATTCTATTACTAGGACTAAACTGCAGACCAGCTGTGTGTATGTGGCCATTATTTGGTCACTGGTAGGTTTTGTTTTGTTTTAATCCTCACCTGAACATATGTACTTTTTACTTATTTTTTTAAAGATAGAAACATTGATGTGAGAGAGAAACATTGATCATGTTGCCTCCTGTACATGCCCCGACTAGGGATCAAACCCACAATCTAGGTATGTGCCCCAACTGGGAATTGAACCTGCAACCTTTTGGTGCATGCTCTAATCAATAGCCATTCAGCCAGGATGGTTACTAATAGTTTTTTGTTTTTTTTTGTTTTTTTTTGTTTTGTTTTTTGTTTTGTTTTTTAAATATATTTTATTGATTTTTTTACAGAGAGGAAGGAAGAGTGATAGATAGTCAGAAACATCGATGAGAGAGAAACATCAACCAGCTGCCTCCTGCACACCTCCCACTGGGGACGTGCCCGCAACCAAGTTACATGCCCTTGACCGGAATCGAACCTGGGACCCTTCAGTCCGCAGGCTGACGCTCTATCCACTGAGCCAAACCGGTTTTGGCTGGTTACTAATAGTTTTAAAACTGAACTTCAGGTTTTTAAAATTCTCTGGAGAAAAACAAGAGGGTCAGATGGAATAATTACTAAAAGTCATTATCCAACCAGAAATGACCCAAAAGTAAAATAAATTTATTTCTAAATCTTGTGGTCCTGAGGAGACTTCTTTTTTCTTTTTCTTTTTTTAAAGAAATGTCCCGTTTTGGGTGTTTTTTTTACTTGAAATTATTTTTATTTTTCAATTACAGTTGACATACAATATTATTAGTTTCAGGTGTACAAGCCAGTAATTAGACATTATATAACTTATTAAGTGATCACCCTGATAAATCTAGTAAGCATCTGATACTATACATAATTATTACAGTACTAGAGGCCCGATGCGCAAAATTCGTGCAAGAGTAGGCCTTCCTTCCCCTGGCTGCCGGCACCGGCTTCCCTCTGGCACCTGGGACCCAAGCTTGCTTCCCTCGGTTGTTGGCAGGCACCTGGGACCCGGGCTGGCTTCCCTCTGGCTGCCTGCAGGCACCCGGGACCTGGGCTTCCCTCCAGCCTCGGCTTCCTCCAGAAGGATGTCTGGTCTAATTAGCATATTACCCTTTTATTATTATAGATTATTGACTATATACCTTGTGTTGTACTGTACATCCCTGTAACTATTCTGTAACTACCAATTCTACTTCTTAATCCCTTCACTTTTTCCACCCATCCCTCCAACCCCCCCTCCCATCTGGCAACCATCAAAATGTTCTCTATCTATGGGTCTGTTTCTGTTCTGCTTGTTTATTTTGTTCTTTATGTTCCACATATAAGGGAAGTCATCTGGCATTTGTCTTCCTCTGTGTGACTCATTTCACTCAGCATAATACCCTCTAGGTTCATCCAGGTTGTTGTAGGTGGCAACATTTCATTCTTTTTTATGGCTGGGTAGAATTCCATTGTATATATGCACCACTTCTTCTTTTTTTTTTTTTTTTTAATATATTTTATTGATATTTCACAGAAAGGAAGGGAGAGGGATAGAAAGCTAGAAACATCGATGAGAGAGAAACATCGATCAGCTGCCTCCTGCACACCTCCCACTGGGGATGTGCCCGCAACCAAGGTACATGCCCTTGACCGGAATCGAACCTGGGACCTTTCAGTCCGCAGGCCGACGCTCTATCCACTGAGCCAAACCGGTTTCGGCTATGCACCACTTCTTTATCCATTCATCTGTCAATGGACACTTAGGTTGCTTCCATATCTTGCCTATTGTAAATAATATGTGTTTTGATTTAGTGTTTTGGGTTTCTTTGGATAAATACCCCGAAATGGAATTGCTGGATTCTTCTTTATCTCTTGTTATATAGCCTTTGTTTTAAAGTCTATTTTATCTGTTGTAAGTATTGCTACCTCAGCTTTTTTTGTGTATCCATTTTCATGAAATATCTTTTTCTATCCCTTTACTTTCAGTTTGTATGTGTCTTTCTATCTGATGTGAGCTAGGGAGACTGATCATTTTTGTTTTAGGTGTATCACCTTTATCCCATGTTTATCCCTCTTCACTCTGGTCCAGCAAGAGCATCTTTTCATAAACAAAATCAGTGTTTAAGGCACATCCCAATATAATGCTTTTATTTTAGTTTATCCTATTTGAGAACAAGAAGCATCCTGGAAATGATAAAACTTAGAGGTTTTGAATTATTACACAAATACTTAACACATTCACCTATTACAGCCCCACACCTGTTTCACAGAAAGTTTCAAAATATTAGTTTTTATATTTTTATCCATGGTATTTGCATGTATCAAATATTTTTTGTCTGCTTAAGCCTTAAGCCTTAAGGAGTCAGATCTCAGTACCCGTTTTAACTCAGTTTATACCTTTGTATACATCTCAGTACCTCAAGGTTCCAGCTCCTTTCAGACAGCATGGCCCTTATCTGTTTAAAACATACACACAACACAAAATCAGATTTCCTCATAGTTAAAGTAATAGTCAACCAGTGTAGACATTACCGTCTTATATTTTCTTGTGATCAGACTTTCTATTATTGACTACCTCTCAAACCTTAAAAACTCAGCATTTATCACCTTCCTCTTACCTGATCAGTATTCAATTTTTCTGGATTCTCTTGCTTTCTCCAGAGCCTGTTGTTGGCATAAACTAATGATTTCACGTTCATTTTGTGTGTCTTTAAGTGTCCACTGTGAGGATTCCTGAGGCCTGTGAGGAATGTGCTTTGAGTGCCACTGTGGTGACCTGGCCAGCAATTGCCATACTGTCACCACATAGGTATCTGTATCCGGCCTGTATCTTAGTATCCAAGTTCTCCTGATCTTTTATTTATAAAAGGTCCTCAGGTTATATACTCCCACCACACTATAGTTGATATAACCGTAATCTATGCACTGTAGGGTTAAGACCTAATTATTTAATCCAGTAAATATTAACTTACTTATACTGATCTAAGTTAAGTGACCAGAGAAACTTTTAGCATCATTATTCAAAAAGAATGGTTAGCTTTTGGGATTTCCCAAGTTCAATGAAGAAATACGTAGCCAATGAGCTGTACTAACAACTTACACTTTTAGAGAACTGGCGTAGTTTTTTTTCAGTCCTGCATAGCTTTTATGGTCGGCCGCTGACTAATATTGTACCCAGAGGTTGGAGAGAATCCAAATGCCCATCAATAGGAAATTCTTGAATAAACGGTGGTACAGCTGCACAGAACAGCTATGAGAAGGAATGAGAAAGATCTCTGGTAAGCTGCTGTGGACATGTCTAGAATATACTGTCAAGTAAAAGAAATCAAGGTACAGCACAATTTGTCTAGTATGCCACACAAAGGGGGGAAATATCAAGATATATACATACTTGCTTATATTTTCACAAAGAAACAATGGAAGATGAGAATAAAAACCAGTCAGAACAGCTATCTATTCAGGGAGAGAGAGAGAGACTAGAAGTGGAAACTAGACCTCTCTGAATGTACTGTTTTATAGGGTTTTGTTGTTGTTTTTAATCCTCACTCAAGGATATGTTTTATTGATTTGAGAGAGAGAAAGAAACATCAATGTGAGAGAGAAACATCAATCGGTTGCCTCCCATACGCACCCCGACCAGGGACTGAACCTGCAAGCTAGGTATATGCCCTGACTGGGAATCGAACCCATAACCTTTTTGGTGTACAAAACAATGCTCCGACCAACTGAGCCACCTGGCCAGGGCTATAGTTTTGATTTTGTAAATATTTTACTTAAATTTTTTAAGATCATGTTAATGTCATTAGGAACCAAAATTTTCAGGGTGAGAGAGAAAAGATATGAGTATTAAATTAAAGGATTTAATTTAATTCTTATAATCTTAAATATGAATATAAACTCATGACACTTTCCTTTTTCTAAAAGGTATGTCTTTTATAGCTCCATCCATTGAAAAGACCTAGAAGCAGTGACAACCTATTAGCAGTTAGCATCCTTATCATCCAGACTGTGGTCTCTAAATTCCATTGATTGTGTGCTTGGAATGTCCAAGGTGAACCTGGGATAGTTTGTCTTATCAGAATGGAAAAAAACTCACAGATGTTTGTTGAGGTGAAATGACAGAGAACAGATTTGAGGGGCTCCTGCTGGCCAAAGGAGGGACCATTTGAGCATTAAAAAGAATAATGACTGCCGAAACCGGTTTGGCTCAGTGGCTAGAGCGTCAGCCTGCGGACTGAAAGGTCCCAGGTTCGATTCCGGTCAAGGGCATGTACCTTGGTTGCGGGCACAACCCCAGTGGGAGGTGTGCAGGAGGCAGCTGATCGATGTTTCTCTCTCATCGATGTTTCTAACTCTCTATCCCTCTCCCTTCCTCTCTGTAAAAAATTAATAAAATATATTAAAGAAAAAAAAGAATAATGACTTCAGTGGATCAGAGCTCATCAAGTATATAACATTCTATGAGTTTGTAATGATAAAAACAAATGTCAAAGCCACTTGATTCACTTTGAGGTTTCTAGAGCACTAACTTGTTACTCAAAATTGATGCAGAGAAGCAATTAAGCAATTTTTTAAAGGCTTTTTATTGATTTTTCGAGAGAGAGAGAAACATCGCTCTGAGAGCAAAACATCAATATTGATTGGCTGTCTCCTGTACACTCCCTACCAGGGATTGAGCCCACAACTCAGGCATGTGCCCTGACTGAGAATCAAATTGGCAACCTTTTGGTGCACGGGAGGACACCCAACCAACTGAGCCACACTGGTCAGGGCAGCAATTAAACATTCTAAAAGTCTCATATCATTGATGAATAGAAAGTTCATCCTATGGATGTCTGTTAAAAGATCCTTTTCCTTATATGTAGCCTTTCCCCTCCTGCTTCTTTCTTTATATGTGTGTATATAAAACCTGAAAGAAAAAGAAAAGTTAAGGTCAGAGCATGTTTAATACATTTCAATCTTGTAGCTCAAAGTGGGATGTTGGAAAGGCAAACTGCCACATATGCTAAAACCTGTGTCCAGTCTCTCTGTAACCTGTCTTTGGGGCCTTAGTCTTGTTCAAGCTCTTATTTCTGCTTGGGGTATACCTTAGATTTCAGTGGTCTCTGACTCAAAGGCATTGGGAAAACCAGTGAGTCCTCAATTTCTAAGGATAAAGCCATAACCTGCCTATAAGGCTTTTCTGAGAAATAATATAGAGAGCATGAATTACTCTCTGGACCTTGTCAGCTTGCCAGCTTGTTCTTTTAGGCCAAGAAAGGTTAGATAGGCCTCGGCTGGAATAGCCAGCATAGCTGTTTCTTGCTCACCAGATGAGGCATGTTATAAGCTTCTGGAGGCTGTTGTGTTTTCTTTCTGAAAGAACCTCCAAGGTCTGAGGGACTTATAAACACTATTTTCCCTCACCCCAGCATTCAGGAAACAAAGACCTGTGTAATTTAATAGGCAAAGGTAATACAATGTCTTAGAGAGAGCCTAGAATTGGGAACCTGAAAAATATGTTTCTGAGGAGTCAAGTCTGTATTTAAACTTACCTAACTTTGTAATTCTGGAAATATATTTGTTTTTTAATTAACATTTAAGAAAAAAAATGTTGGTCAACCTTGTTTCTTGGCTTTTTTTTCTGCTGTATTTTAAAATAAATCATTGAACATATGGTACTTACCATAAATACTTATTATCTACTAGTGGCCCGGTGCACGAAATTTGTGCGCGGGGCGGGGCGGGGGGGGGCTTCCCTCAGCGTGGCCTGCTCCCTCTCCAATCTGGGATCCCTCTCACAATCCAGAATCACTGGCTCCTAAGCATTCACCTGCCTGCCTGGTGCCCCTAACTGCTCCCCTGCCGGCCTGGTGGCCCTAACTGCTCTCCCCTCCTGACCTGATCCCCCTAACTGCCTATCTGCTCTCCCCTACTGGCCTGATTCCCCTAACTGCCTATCTGCTCTCCCCTCCTGGCCTAAACCCCCTAACTGCCTATGTGCTCTCTCTTCCTCTCCACGCCTTTAGACCCCGTCGCAGGAGTGCTGAGAGCTCTCCACTGAGGCCCTGCCCCCATCCTGATGCCCTGCTCTGGGCCTGCGGGGCGGCCCCCCCCCCCCCCCCCCCCCCCCCCCCCCCGCACAGCAGCCTCTTGTCCTGGTGGCGCAAGTCCCCACCCCTGTCCCCGCCCACCAGCTCCTGTGCGCACACAGCCTGGTCGTGACTGTGACACCCTTAGGACCAATTAGCATATTACTTCTTTATTATATAGATTTAACTTCAGTGGGCCCTCTCTACTTAAATGGAAAGAATATTCCTTATTTCATAAAAAAGCTATGAAACAAAAAATAGAAATATTTTTAAAGTAATTGTGCTAATGAAATGGAAGGTACTATTGATTTTAGATTCTTTTTTGGAAAATATATTTTTATTGATTTCAGAGAGGAAGGGAGAGAGAGAGGGAAACATCAGTGATAAGAGAGAATCATTGATTGGCTGCCTCCTGCATGCCCCCTATTGGAGATTAAGCCCACAACCCAGGCATATGCTCTTGACCGAAATCAAACCCTTCAGTCTGCAGGCCGGTGCTCTATCCACTGTGCGATACTGGCTTGGGTGATTTTAGATTATTTATGGGTGTCATCTCCAAAATAAAAATTTGCTTGTTTTGAAATGGGCTCACTGGAAATAGTGAATCAAGCTGAGTACATCATGTAAAAATAAATAAATTTGGTTCTCTAGGTGTTGTAAGCATTTTTAAAAGACTGATTCCAGCCCTGACCGGTTTGGCTCAGTGGATAGAGCGTCGGCCTGCGGACTGAAGGGTCCCAGGTTCGATTCCGGTCGAGGGCATGTACCTTGGTTGCGGGCACATCCCCAGTAGGGGGTGTGCAAGAGGCAGCTGATCGATGTTTCTCTCTCATCGATGTTTCTAACTCTCTATCCCTCTCCCTTCCTCTCTGTAAAAAATCAATAAAATATATTTAAAAAAAAAAAAAAGACTGATTCCATATTGTTGTTATAGTTAAATTTGGGCACAATGTGTAGTATTCAACAAACCAACATGATTATTTTCACTTTCTGATTCAAGTCCCTGAAGGCCATTCTCTTTTCCCCCTAAAAATAGAGCCTGTCATTTCAACATCAGATATTCTGTCTTGGATTAAACAAGAGGAAGAGCCCCAGGTTGGGCCCCCACAGGAGTCCAAGCAGAGTGACATATACAAGGGTACCTATGCTGGTGAGTAATGAATCGAAGAGACCTTCATGTCCAAGTCCAACTATGCCAGGACTGACTGAAGACATGGCATTGAAATGGGTTGTGGAGGCAAGGAAGTGAGAGAAGAATGGGAAAAGGGGAAAAATGACATACTCAAGTAAGTTAGAAATGAAACAAATCAAATTAAGATACATTTAAAGTGAGAAAACACTTTTTAAAAAAAAAAAATTGATTTCAGAGAGGAAAGGAGAGGTAGAGAGTGATAGAAACATCAGTGATAAGAGAGAATCATTGATTGGCTGCCTTCTGCACACCCTACACAGAGGATCAAGCCCACTTCTCCAGGCCCCGACCAGGAATCAAACTGTGGTCTCCTGTTTCATAGGTCCACGCTCAACCACTAAGCCACGCTGGCCGGGCAAGAAAACACACTCTTAAGTGTAAAGACAAATAGAATTTGTCAGAGGAAGGAAAATAAGTGCATACAGATAGACCGAAAATATGAGGATGGGAAAGACAGAAGAACATTTAAAGATCATGGAGAAAGGATAGAACAAAAAGGGGGAAGGGGAGCAGGACAAGTAGTGGAGACAAAAATGTCATTGGGGAAGCACAAATGGGACTATCGATAAAGAGCTGGACCTCAGGAGAAATGATGAAGGGAAACAAAACAAATTATCTTCCTTCTAAGGTAGGTAGCACCATCTTTTTTTTGCTATCTGAATTATAGAAGAGAATCTCAAGATCAGATGGTACCTGATTGTTTACATAACTTAATGCAACCTGATTTTTAATAGCCTCTATGCCCTATGTTCTTTTAGAATCTAGGAAATAAGACAGTTTCTGTTCTTCAAGATATTTATATTGGGGACACACATCAATACTAGGCCTGCCTGTTGTTAAGTGTCAGGGGTGAGTGGGATGGGTGACTTATATTCAAGAAATGAGAAGTTGGGAGAATATGCATCGGTTTTGGTTTACATTTTTAGATAAGGCCTAAAGAAGGATGTGAAGCCAGAACTGGGCCTTGGATGATTGGTGTGAAGTGCTGGGTATAATTTGGAAGAGGGTGGATGCATTCTACAAAAGGAAGGACAGAGTAAGCGGAGATGTGAAGCAGAAATGTGTACTTCATTTTCATGGTCAGTAAAGAGAGAGCTAGCAACTATGAAGGATTTATCTGGCAGAATACAGAGGAATGGGAGTAGATTAATACATGACTTTAGGCCTGTCACAATAGGCAACAGAGACTCAAAGTTTGTGAGCAGAGGAGGAACATAATGAAAGTAATGCTGGGAAGATTGATGTCAAGGTTCCTTTCCAAACAGGGAGCATTGAAGATGTTCAGTAGTAAATTCTCTGATGATTTGCCACAGGGACCATGGATGCTTGATGATTATCTCAGCCCTACACTGAGCTTCTTATCGGAGCCAACTGAGAGCTCAGAGCAGTCTGTGAGAGCTGGGGAGGAATGCTCAGTTGCTGTGAGAATTTGATGGGTATGACTCTGAGTCCTTTCTTTCAGATGAACAGCTTGTCATCAAAGCCGAAGGCCTTGCCAGAGCCTCCTTGTGCCCCGAGGTTCCTGTCACCTTCTCTTCTCCACCAGCAGCAGCAGCAAAGGATACTTTTTCAGATGTGGCTTTCAAAGGCCAGCAACCTGCATCCATGACACCTTTTGTACATCCAGCCACTGACCTGGCAGAAGCCTCTGAGGGACAAGTGACGTTCACTCAGTTGGGTAGCTACCCCCTGCCGCCCCCTGCTGGAGAGCAGATGTTCTCATGCCACCACTGTGGCAAGAGCCTCAGCCAAGACATGTTGCTGACCCACCAGTGTAGCCACACTGGTGAGCACCCCTTATCCTGTGCCCAATGTCCCAAGCACTTTTCTCAGCAAGCCGAGCTCGGCAGCAACCCCCAGGCCCATGCCAGTGAGACGCCCCCCACCTGCCCGCACTGCGCCAGGACTTTTACTCACCCGTCAAGACTCACCTACCACCTCCGGGTCCATAGCAGCACTGAGCGCCCTTTCCCCTGTCCTGATTGCCCCAAGCGCTTTGCAGACCAGGCCCGCCTCACCAACCACCGGCGAGCTCACGCCAGTGAGAGGCCCTTCCGCTGCACACAGTGTGGCCGGAGCTTCAGCCTGAAAATCAGCCTCCTGCTCCACCAGCGCGGGCATGCGCAGGAGCGGCCTTTCTCCTGCCCCCAGTGTGGCATTGACTTCAATGGCCACTCAGCCCTGATCCGACACCAGATGATCCATACAGGCGAGCGTCCTTACCCGTGCACAGACTGCAGTAAGAGCTTTATGCGCAAGGAGCACCTGCTGAACCACCGGCGGCTGCACACTGGAGAGCGGCCCTTCAGCTGCACGCAATGCGGCAAGAGCTTCATCCGCAAGCACCACCTCATGAAGCACCAGCGCATCCATACGGGCGAGCGGCCCTACCCCTGTGCCTACTGTGGCAGGAGCTTCCGCTACAAACAGACGCTTAAGGACCACTTACGTTCAGGCCACAATGGAGGCTGTGGGGGTGAGAGTGACCCATCTGGACAGCCGCCTGACCCCCCAGGTCCTCTCCTAACGGGGCTCGGAACCTCTGGCCTAGGCATTAACACTGAAGGTCTAGAGGCCAATCAGTGGTATGGGGAAGGTAGTGGAGGGGGAGTTTTATGAACCTCCCTCCCGGTTATCCATGCTCACCGAGGACAAGAGAAAGGGACATGAGCTCCTCCTCTCCGGAAGTAATCACTATTGATTGACACATTGATGCATTTGGGGTCCTGTACACTTGACTAGAGACATGCTTGAGTTTGGGAACTTTACAGCATTACAAGTATACCACTTTTTTTTAACATATATTTTTTTATTTCAGAGAGGAAGGAAGAGAGAGAGAACTTCAATGATGAGAGAGAAACATTGATTGGCTGCCTCTTGCATGCCTCTCACTGGGGATGGAGCCCACAACCCAGGCATGTGCCCTGACCAGGAATTGAACCATGAGCTCCTGGTTCATAGGTCAGTACTCAACCACTGAGCCACCCTGGCCAGGCCAAGAATAGCACATTTTGAAACAGAAAGAGCCCAGCATCCCCATCTTTTCAAAAAATGAGACCTAAGCAGAAGTTGCAGAGAGATAGAAAAACATGATTTGGCCTTTGGTAATTCATCACAAGGTAATAGATTGAGAATGATTGCAGCTCTGGGTAGAGACAGGTACATGGGAAGAACCTCCAAAGCTTGAAGCCCATCTGAGGCAGAGCGTTAGTCCCCTGATGATAAGACAGTTGTTAGAAGAAAGTGCTCAAGCCTCAGTCCATATTCCTGCTCCTTCCAATACTAGCTAAAGTCCACTCATGTGCTAATGGACTGCCTCTTCCCAAATGATAGCTCAATATGGCCTTCCTAGACTAATTCTTTTAAAATACATTTTGTTAAATATTGGGTGAGCAAGAAATCTGACTTTAAAAGCTTCTTAAGGAGAACAGTGCTTAACTTTCACCAGCTTGATTTGCAGCATTAAGCCTCTCACTGGCATTTAAACTGCTAGAAACCTCTGCCCAAGTCCTGGTTTAAAATGTTTGGAACAGTGTTCTCAGCCCCAGCTATAAAAGCTAGAAATCGCAGAGAAATGACAGAACAGCCTAACATTTATGCCTGAACAACGTTTTTTTAGAGATACTTCCAGTCTTGTTATTTATAAGCCAATAAGATGGCTTTTCCATTTCTAGTGTCTGATATTCTTGACAGTCCTCAGCAGAAAAAAATCACTTTCCAGAAGCATTAGGAGTTTCAGAAAAGCTGGGTGCACTGGCACACCCAGCTTCCGTCTCCTCAGTAGTGAGGTGCTGGTGTGATAATGCAACTTCCTTGAGCCATTAGAAAATATTCACCAATCTGGCCATTCCCGAGTTGGCAATGGACGGATTGAGGGACTTTATAGATCACTGAGAGCTAAGCACCAGATGCAGACAGGGATAGCCTCTTCCTGCTGGTTTTGCTTTCAGGGACCTTGGCTACCATGTGTCCTTTTGTCGGGGTCATTCATTCCCCTGGGAGTCTCTGAGCCTTGTGCTGCTCCTAAGGGGCTTTGCAATTGGGTGTAAGTCCCTTTCTTTTCCTTTACAGATCTCATATTTTCATCTACGAAGTGAGGCTGGTGAAAGAGAAAAAGCTTCTAAGAAAAAAAAAAATTATATCTTGTGATACATTGCTTCTTTTGCCAAAATCCTATCTCTGTCTCTGGCTTCTATCCAGGCAAAGCCAAATAAGAAGCCAAATCAAAGCAGAGACATTCCTGCTGAAACTTGATTGAAATCAGTTTGATTTGTTACGTTACTCCTGCTTGGAGCCTGAGGTGGAAGGCAGAGAATACAGAAACCCTAAGTCTTAGGCAGAAAAGCTGATTATATCCACACTCCTTTGTTTCCCCTGATCTTCCTGAGATGCCTGGAAACAAGGTCTATGAGTAATTAGGACACTTTGTTGATGAAGTAGTAAGGGAAGGACCCATTTTTTCCTTATCACCTAGCACCGCCTTTACCCTGCCTGGTTGTGCATAACCACACCAGGAAAAAGCGTCATTACCCCAGCCAGCTTTGCCTCTGGGAAGGCTCTGTCTGAACATGCTGCTCTTCAGGATAATCACAGTGATAGCATCTACTCTGTGATAGTCACAGTACCAGGAATTGTGGGAGACCTCTAAGAAATGTTTGTGAGACCATAAGAGTGTGAAGGTGATGAAGAAACCCAGGGGTATAGAACAAACCAAGACAGATGAGGAACAGAATGCTGGCATATTGGGAGCTTTCTAACTAGGATCTAGAGACTCATACTATGAGAAAATTGGGTTCTGGGAATTCTAGTTTCACAGGTGACCCACCAGGAACTTGAGTGTGAGATCCACCTCTGGTTTTTACCCTGATCTTAAAGAAAAGGGAGAAGAATTAAAAGTACTACCTTTAGGTGGTACGTTCCCTTTTCTGAACAGATTTAAGCATTTAACCACAGTATGGTGGAGAAGGAATTCTAGGTATGATGTTGGACTAGGTAATATGGAAAATTCTTTTTACTCAGTGATTTACTGTGGACATGGAGCTTACTAACAAAAAGACCTGTGGGTTAAAATGCCACAGATAGGTCACACAGTCCCTTCTTCAAGGAACTGTAGTCAGCAGGGTCCCAGTCTATGGGAAGAAATAAACACAGTTCAGATACCAATGAAGTGGAGTGAAAGGGTTGGACAGGACCATGCCAGAAAGATGGAGGTAGGGGTTTTCCTAATCTTTGGCCCTGGTACACACTAGATGTTCAACTATGGTGCCTTCTGGTCTCCTCTCCCTCCACCAGGTAGAACTCCAGGCCATCTCCAAATTGGAGAGTTTGTTTGCTTAAAATCCAAGAATGGGTAAGTAAAATGGATCAGTGGGAAAGATTTCAGTGTATGGAGAAGCTTGGTCCAGCCAGGGCTCCTGAGCGAAACCAGGCATTTAACTCCGCAGTTAAAGAAGTACCTTCGGATTGGGTGTCATGAGCAGATTTGATAGCAAAGAGGAAAAGCCAGAAACATGCTCATTAGGCTGCCCTCTGGACTAAGAAATCTGTATTATCACATAAATGGGCACCATCTCGCCGGAGTGGATCCAGTGTTGACTAACCAGATTCACTCTGCTTACTACGTTTTTCATTGTCACCATAAGGTGAACCTATGGTTCAGCCACAGATGTGAAAATAAATGGAAGTTTATCTAGAAAGTGAAAGCTGATGACTGTTCTTTCTAATGGATATTTGATGTTGGCAACACCATAGCTGGGCTCTAGCTAGAGCAGTGCTTTTATATAACTTCCCTCATCAGGAACAGTCCGCATAGTTCCCTCTGAAGGGCTGATGGGCTGCTCTTTGGAGCATTTTTGAGAGATTGAGTCTCCCTGCCTATCTCAACCAGGACCAGACTCTATGCCAGCCTTGGGCAAACTACGGCCCGCGGGCCAGATCCGGCTGTTCTCCCCTCTGCTCCTTTACTTTGAATTTATATTAGTCCACACAAACACTCCATCCATGCTTTTGTTCCGGCCCTCCAGTCCATTTTAAGAACCCATTGTGGCCCTCGAGTCAAAAAGTTTGCCCACCCGTGCTCTATGCCCTACTGGGGAATAACAGATGCTCACTGTCTCGTCAGAGGCCTTGTTGGTATAAAGGACCCATGTTCCTTTATCTGTTCATTCTAAACGGTATGGAGAATCCAAATTTCTTTTTTTCTCTAATGGTGCCCCTGACCAGAATTGAAACATCAACCTTTCAGTTCACAGGCCAAAATTCTAACCATGAGAAAACTGGCTAAGGCAGAACCCAAGTTTCTGCTCGGATTTCTCTTGAGGAAGGGCAGGAAAGCACCCCATCCCTTCCTCCATGTTGTAGCTTCCCTCAACAGCTAGCGCCCAAGGGCTGCTCAGTAGCAATGAATAAAAGAGTCTTCCCACAAGGCTCTCATAGACCAGGGGCTCTGTTATCTTCAAATACATGTTTGGTCTGTGTGCTTGGTGGATATCTTTGATCCTGTTCCCTTCACTCTACGAAGCAAACAGCATTGTACACAGGAGGACGTTCTTTTGACTAGGGAAGTGTCAAGCTCTTAAAAGCAAAAGGTAGTCAAGTTAGGTCGGGGATGGGAGGGAATGGGAGCAGGCAGTGTGCAAGGCCTTAATTTGAGGCCACATTACGTGGGTTAGTACAGCTTCATGGTTTAGAGCAGTGGTTCTCAACCTTTCTAATGCCGTGACCCTTTAATACAGTTCCTCATGTTGTGGTGACCCCCAACCATAAAATTACTTTCGTTGCTACTTCATAACTGTAATTTTGCTACTGTTATGAATTGTAATGTAAATACCTGTGTTTTCCGTTGGTCTTAGGCGACCCTGTTAGCGGTTCTCAACCTGTGGGTCATGAACCGCTGCTGTAGAGCCTAAGACCATCGGAAAACACAGATATTTACATTACGATTCATAACAGTAGCAAAATTACAGTTATGAAGTAGCAACGAAAATAATTTTATGGTTGGGGGTCACCACAACATGAGGAACTGTATTAAAGGGTCGCGGCATTAGAAAGGTTGAGAACCACTGCTTTAGAGCACGGACTCAGACCTAGATTCAAGTCCTGGTATCAGCAAAAGTAACATACTGTACATGCATTATTTAACCATCATAGGCCTAGTTTCCTTATCTGTAAAATAGGGAGAATGATACCTCTGTTTCTGAGGTGTTAGGTTAGGGGATACCTGTGAAAGTGCTGAGCACGGAGCCGGACACGGAGAAGGTGTCAGAATGGCAGCCATCAAGAGGTGTGCAGGACCAACCCAAGAGGGCCATAAAGCCAGCTGAGCCTGAAGCAGTGTCAAGAACCGAGGCTGCTCTACGGAATCATGGGATTTTGTTTTTTTAAGTACATGATTCTTTTTTTTTTAATTTAATAAATCTTTATTGTTCAGATTATTACAATTGTTCCTCTTTTTCCCCCCATAGCTCCCCTCCACCCGGTTCCCACCCCACCCTCTGCCCTTACCTTCCCTCCACTGTCCTCATCCATAGGTGTACGCTTTTTGTCTAGTCTCTTCCCGCACCTCCCACACCCCTTTCCCCCCGAGAATTTTCAGTCCACTCCCTTTCTATGCCCCTGATTCTATTATATTCACCAGTTTATTCTGTTTATCAGATTTTTTTATTCACTTGATTTTTAGATTCACTTGTTGATAGACATGTATTTGTTGTTCATAATTTTTATCTTTACCTTTTTCTTCTTCCTCTTCTTAAAGAATACCTTTCAGCATTTCATATAATACTGGTTTGGTGTTGATGAACTTCTTTAGCTTTTTCTTTTCTGTGAAGCTCTTTATCTGACATTCAATTCTGAATGATAGCCTTGCTGGGTAGGATAATACTGGTTGTAGGTTCTTGCTATTCATCACTTTGAATATTTCTTGCCACTCCCGTCTGGCATGCATAGTTTCTGTTGAGAAATCAGCTGACAATCATATGGGTGCTCCCTTGTAGGTAATTAACTGTTTTTCTCTTGCTGCTTTTAATATTCTCTCTTTGTCTTTTGCCCTTGGCATTTTAATTATGATGTGTCTTGCTATGGTCCTCTTTGGATTCCTTTTCTTTGGAGTTCTCTGCACTTCCTGGACTTGTACGTCTATTTCTTTCACCAGGTAGGGGAAGTTTTCTATCATTTCTTCAAATAGGTTTTCAGTATCTTGCTCTCTCTCTTCTTCTGGCACCCCCATAATTCTGATGTTGGTACGCTTGAGGTTGTCCCAGAGGCTCCTTACACTATCTTCAAATTTTTGGATTCTTTTTTCTTTTTGTTTTTCCGGCTGAGTGTTTTTTGCTTCTTTGTATTTCAATTCTTTGACTTGATTCTTGTGGTCCTCTAGTCTGCTGTTAGCTCTCTGTATAATATTTTTTATTTCAGTCAGTGTATGTTTAATTTCTAGTTGGTCCTTTTTCATATCCTCGAGAGTCTCGCTAAATTTATCGGCCTTTTCTAGGAAATTCTTGAAAAATCTTATAACCGTAGTTTTGAACTCTATATCCAGTTGTTTGCTTTCCTCCATTTCTTTCATTTGTGATCTGTTTCTTTGTCTCCACATTTTCACTGCTTCCCTGAGTTGGTAGAGTAGCTTGGTGTGGGTAGGTGTCTTCTAGGGCCCAGTAGCTCAGCCTCCCCAGTTACCTGATGTGGACACTCTTGGTGTACCCTTTTGTGGACTGTGTGCTCAGCCTTGTTTTAGTTAAGTCCTGATTGTTGTTGATATCACTGGGAGGAATTGACCTCCAGGCCAATTGGCTGTGAGGATCAGCTGTGTCTACACTGGGAGAACTTCTGTGCTGGAGACACTCTTATGAGACAAGACTTGCAAAATTGCAAAAGCCTCTGTGCTCAGCTTGGATGGGGTAGAGTTTCAGGGCGGAGCAGACAGCCTTGGTTTCCCGTCAGCCCTGCCCTATGAGGCCCCTGCGTCTCAGTGTCCCTTGGTAATCGCCACAAGCACCTCTGAGAGAAAGCTGCCCTTGAGTTTCGCCCGCTGCCATACAGTCCAGTTTCTCCCCGAATGAGTCTGGTTTCCCAGCGTCTCGCCCAGGACTGGAGTTCAGTGCAGTCGGGAGCTTCCATCTCCCTCCCGCTTTAGAAGGCCAGCTGCGCACTCAGCCGCCTGTGCACTCAGCAGTCAGTCCTCTCTGCGCGCGTGCGCCTCTAGTCCTCTGCCCTACGCAGCTCCCGAGTCTCAGTGTGCTTTCTCTTTTCCTGACAGTCCGGACTCCCCCCGAATGAGTCTGGTTTCCCAGCGTCTCGCCCAGGACTGGAGTTCAGTGCAGTTGGGAGCTTCCGTCTCCCTCCCGCTTTAGAAAGCCAGCTGCGCACTCAGCCGCCCGTGCACACAGCCGCCCATCCTCTCCGCATGCGAGTCTCCATACCTCAGCCTTTTGCAGCTCCTCTGAGTCTCAATGTGCTTTCCTCTTTTCTTCTAGTTGTAGAATTTCCACTCAGCCAGCTTTCCTGTGGTTCTGGATGGTGTCCATTTTGTCTTTTAGTTGTAGTTTTGATATTGTTGTGTGAGGCAGCAGTTTAGGTGTTCACCTATGCCGCCATCTTGGTTTCTCCCAGTACATGATTCTTAATGTCTCAGCTTTTTGCTTCCATGCAGCCTGTTCTGTTACTCCATCTTTTCTGTACTTCTGGTTCCCACAAGTTCCTGTGTTCCATAATACCGTGTGGCTCTGGTTCTCTTGGTTTTTCTTAGTTCAGATTCTAAGGTGTGGGGTCTGGCCCTGTCCTTTCTATATCAGGCCACAGAAGTTTACAGCCAACCCTTGGATTGGCTGCCTGTCGGTTACGTGCTCATCTTGGTTCAGTCAGCTGTAGTCAGGAGGGATGGTCTTGTGGTCCCTGCACCAGGATCTGTGACTTGGGAATGGGCAAACAGTGGCACATTATGGCATTTCCAGTACTACCAGGAGAGGAGAGCATCTGCTTCACCTGCATCAGGGTCCTTGAAAAGACTTCTACTTCATGAGCACTATTAGAGACTAGAGCTTCTTATTGTCTCTCATAAAGGACCTGAGAGATGCTGTTTAAATAACTTGCAAAAGGAGTAATTTGTCACTTTGTAGGGTTCTATTCCTCCCTTTCTGGTCCTGCTCCAATTTTTTTTAAGTGTGTGTAACTCTGAACAACAATGGTTGTTCTAGGTGTGTGTAAACACACACACACATACAATGACTTTTTTTTAAATATATTTTATTGATTTTTTACAGAGAGGAAGGAAGAGGGATAGAGAGTTAGAAACATCGATGAGAGAGAAACATCGATCAGCTGCCTCCTGCACACCTCCTACTGGGGATGTGCCCGCAACCAAGGTACATGCCCTTGACCGGAATCGAACCTGGGACCTTTCAGTCCGCAGGCTGACGCTCTATCCACTGAGCCAAACCGGTTTTGGCCACATACAATGACTTTTGTCAACTTGGCCAAATTGCCTCTTCAAAACAAATTATTTCAGTCCTAAGACCATCCACTAAATGCAGAAAGATACAGTCTAGTCAAGGAAGCCGAAAAGCAGTGTGCTGCAATGCTCTGAAAATTGCCAGGTTACATTTTAAATAAAAGAGTTGATAAAACCTCGGTGGGCAACATGGCTTTGTTTCTGTTTATTAGCAAAACCAGTATTTGCTGTGAAATCTTGAAACCGGTCGAAAAATTCAGTTAACCAAGAATGGAGGCCACATGCTGTTAGGGATGCGGCTACTCTAGGAATAATTGTATAGTGGGAAGACCACCTGAGCAGGGGTTAGAAACGGGATTCTGGTCTTAGCTTAAGATTCTCTACCTTCCTGATATGGAGCAAGCCACTTAATTTGTGGAGATCTCATTTTCTTAATTCTAATGTGCACATTGAACAAGATAGTAATGTAAGGTCACGTCCACCTCTAAAATCATAGACTTCAAGATTTCACTTCCTGGTCCTTTCCTTGTCTGGTTTCTCTCCAGCTTCTGCCCTACTAAGTGATTGCTTCCACCCAATAGAATAAGCACCTTGACGAGTTAAGCATCATTACTGAATAGCCTCATTCTACTAGTATCCATATTATAATTACTCCAAAGCCACACAAACTGACAAAATGTTAGCAAAACTATAAACTTTTGTTTTAAATACACGGTATGCAGTTGATTGCATTTTTTAAGGATAGGAAAACACACCAAATTAACAATGATTTTTCTAGAGTGCTGGGGTTATTCAGTGGTTATTTTCCCCTGTAAATCCTATGTAATGTAAAATATCTTGTGTATAGCATTCAGAGAGGAAGGAAGAGGGAGAGTCAGAAATATCAATGATGAGAGAGAATCATTGATTGGCTGCCTCCTGCACACTCCCTACTGGGGATTGAGCCCACAACCAGGACATGTGCCCTTGACTGAATCGAACCCGGGACCCTTCAGTCCGCAGGCTGATGCTCTACCCACTGAGCCAAACCAGCTAGGGAGTGTATAACATTCTTAATGCTTTTATAAGAACATGGATTATTTTAATGAGAATGGTCCTGGAAATGAAGTCAGGAGGCCAGAGTTTTAATCTTGCTTTGATTTGTCATGTGTAGTGTGAAAGTAGTTCACACTTTACTAACTTTACATTGGTGTTGTGAGGCTCAAATGAGGGATGGTCTTAAAAAATGCTTTAAAACATATTAAAGGCCTGAGAAGAAAGTGTTGCTATAGTAGGTATGGAAGAATTACTTGCTGACCAGGTAAACAGTCTCTGGGATGCTGGTGCTCCTCATTCAGGATTGGACAGTGGTTGCTTCACTTCCAATTTGCTTGCCTGCGCTGGCTGGTGGGGAGAAGCTGCCTGAGATTGCCATTTGGGAAGCAGTGGGGAAAGGGAAGTACATGTGGGCAGAGATTGAAAACAGTGGGATGCAGAAAATACCAGGTAGATCTAAATACTGTAATGTGTTGACTTTTACCAGCAACTTATGCAAGATCACCAGTTTCATGCATATGAGGAATTATAACAAATCAGGAAGGCAGAGATTGGGTTAAACAAGCAGAATTCAAAATCAGGGATGTACCCAAAGCTATGCACATCAAGCCAGTTCTTGGCTTTGAATTTATAGTTATTAAAAATTATACAGGAAAAACAGTATCTACAAGCTAACCTCATGAGTAAGCAGGATAAAAACAATGCACAAGAATAATGAAATCATATTTTATTTTTAACCAGTAAGTGATCATTTAGAATGACCCTCAGGGGTGATCTTGTGGGGCTGAGTCAAGGAACTGAGGAATAGCAGGAAAACTGTTAATGCTGGTTCTTGGCTGAACATTATAATAACCTGGGGAGCTTAAAAAACTATGTGTGCCAAGGCCCACCCAGGCATGATTTCATTTGTCTGAGATGAGGCCTGGATGTTTCTTTTTTTTTTAAGTTCCCCCAAGTAACTCTAATGTGCCTGTGAGATTAGAAGATCGTGGAAATAGAAAGTGAATTCTTGGACTGGAAATTATCAGTTAGCCTGCTTTACTTGAGCAGGAGCCATGCACTGGAGATTAATAAAGGGTCCTTGGATCCACAGTGGGGAAGTCATAATTTGATTCGAGAGGCAGGGCTCAGAAGGAAATAAGGCAATGGGAATGGTTGTTGAGAAAGTTCTGGCAGATCTCAGTAGTTAGGTCAGAAGCTCTAGAGGCTGTGGGAGAAGCAGCATTCACTAGGGGTGTGCCCACTGCAGGCACTGTGTCCAGAGAGTGGGTACATCGAACACTGGCAGTATACCGGGTGAGCACAGGTGGTCCCCGGCTTGCACCTTTCTAACCTCTGTGGTGGTGAGGCCAGCACCTCCTTGCCAGAGCAGTTTGCTAAAGAACAAACTTGGTGACATCATTACCAGCTTGGTGACATCATTACCAGCTTGGATTTAACAATAATACATGATTTTAATACCTTATTTGTTGCTTTTAGAAAAAACAACAACAGTATTCTTCATGAACACTAGGTTTTATTTGGAAATGTTTTTGACCATTTTTAGAAAGCATATCCACACTTAAAAATTGAAGGGTTGCCTGAGAAGATTCAAGAGAACATACTGCAGTTATTTCGAACATAAACCATGTCTTCTGCATAAAGGGTTTTTAGCTGTAGGTACTGGTTGCATTAGAACTGTTGAGTAGGGAACTCAGTTACCCAAGTGATTAGAAAAGTACCATAGAGCTATTAAGAACTGAGGAGAAGTCAATGAACTTCACTGTCTACTGTGCCAAGACTTGTAAGGAAGATGATGAAATGCCTCTTCGAAGTAGGATGAGAATAAACTGAAGCAGGGAAAGGTCACATTTTCTTTGAACTTTACATAGGTATAAAGCAGAAATGTTCAGAAGTTAGAAAAAGAGAGAGTGAAAATGTTTGTGTATGTGTGTGTATTTGGCACTTAAGTTTGAATTAAATGGTGGCAAAAGGTGGATCTAAAAAAGGCAAAGATATTGAAAACTCATTAGCAAGAACAATTGATCTTAAAACAGTATGATACAAAATATTTGACCGTGATCCCCACATTAACACTTGGTGTCTCTTCTAAGTCTTGGAGCTTTACCGCCTGGCCCCCAGTGCCCCTCCCCTCCACAAAGCCCTACCTCTGATTTGTAGTCACACTTAGGATGTCAGTGACTTTGAAAACTAAGGAGTTACCCTTCCTTGGAGGTTGGCATAAGGGACAGTATCCTAGAGTGAAGACAGGTGTTGTAATCATGGACATGCCAATGGGCCAAGGAAGATTGAAGACTCCCAGCTGCCATCTTCTTTTCTCTGCCTTATTGATTACATTGTAGTCCTTAAGCCAACTTGTGAAATTAGGCATGGGAGACACCAAGATAGAAGTGCAAATCTGTCACCCTCTTCACTCAGCTAAGGGTAAATCTAGAGGTTTTCTTCAAATAAAGCTTGTAGTTGTTGAAAGGACTTGAAGTGCACGGGGAGCATCAGGGAATGGTAGAGTTCTCCAGAGAAACAGAACCAAAAGGCTATAAAGACATTTATTATAGGAACTAGAGGCCCGGTGCATGAAAATTCATGCACTGGAGGGGGGTCTTCAGGGGCAGGAGGCGACCCAGCGATCAGGGGAAGGCAATGCCCCCATCACACCTCTGCTGCTGCCACTGCCAGCAGTGCAAGCCTCAGCTGACCCTGATTACCTGAACCTCGGGTGGCCCTGGGTGGCTGGGCAGTTGCCATCTGAGGCTTGCCTGCACCTCAGGCATCGGCTGGGCTGCTGCCATTCGAGGCTTGCCTGCGCCTTGGGCATTGGCTGGGCAGCCACCATCCAAGGCTTGCCTGCACCTCGGGCTGGCCCTGGGTGGCTGGGGGGCTGAGGGGACTGGGCACCGCCATCTTGTGGCTGTGGGTGCTGCCATCTTTGAGGGCGTGGCAGTCAATTAGAATATTCCCTCCTTATTGGCTGTGGACACTGCTTTGTAAGGGTGTGATGGTCAATTAGCATATTCCCTATTTATTAGATAGGATTAGTTCCTGCAGTTATGGAGGCCAAGAATTCCCTCGACTGGCCATCTGCAAGCTGGAGACCCAGGAGAGCCAGTGGGATAATTTATTCTGAGTCCAAAGGTTCAAGGACCAGGAGCACTGCTGTCCAAGGGCAGGAAGGATCCATGTTCCAGCTCAAGAAAAGTGGGTTAGCCTTCCTCTGCCTTTTTGTTCTATCCAGGCCCTCAGTGGATGGACAATGCCCATCCACATTGGTGAGGGTGATTTTTGCTCAGACTACTGATTTAAATGCAATGTTTTCTGGAAACACTCTCACAGACACACCCAGAAATGTTTTATCTGCTATCTTGGCATCCCTTGGCCCACTCAAATTGATGTGTAAAATGAACCCTCATGACACATACATGTTCTGGTATTTATGAATTCCCTCTCCTTTGGCTTCCCCCACATCCTGTAGCTCAGCATCAAATGCCCTGTCCAGAGCAGTAGCTATAGAATTCCTAGGTAAGGAGATGAAAAGCAGTCAATTCCCACCTGAGAGAGTGAGAGGCTAGCCTGGGTCCTTCCTTTATGAGAAATGTTTATTAACAGTGATACTTGAATCTTTAATCCACTTTATCCCGTTGCTCATTCTGCTCCTCAGTAAGTTAGGTAGTTGCCTCCTAACTACCCAGTGCTTTATACAAACAAGCCTAATGACAGACACCTCTTCCAGCTCAGGATCTCTCCTGCCCTCTCCTCTCTCTCTGCCCACGGGCCACTGGAGCACCCAGGAGAGGGCTCACGGCCTGTGCTACTACAACAGCCTCCTCCTCATGTCTCTCTTGTCTTCTTTCTGGGAAGCACCCCCTAATCCCATCATTCACTACCTCCTGCTAGATCCACTTCCGGTTTTTGTGGCCTGCAGTTTCTAGATCAAGTGGTTGTAAAACGATGCTAGTACAATGAAGCCTGTGCATTTACATTCTGTTTGAGTTGACAGCTCTGCTCAGGACAGTGAACTGAATTGACCCTCCAGCCTCGAGCAGCCACTCCCTGGCTGCAAGGGGGACAATATGGAGGACTATGGGAAAACCCACCCTCTGGGAGAAGAAGTGGAGGTTCCACCAACGTGTCTTATTGTGTAAGAAGGGCAGTACCTAATCAACTGCTTTATACTGAAAAGATCCCTTAAAACATTGGGACTAGCCGAAACCGGTTTGGCTCAGTGGATGGAGCGTCGGCCTGTGGACTGAAGGGTCCCGGGTTCGATTCCGGTGAAGGGCATGTACCTTGGTTGCAGGCACATCCTCAGTGGGGGGTGTGCAGGAGGCAGCTGATCGATGTTTCTCTCTCATAGATGTTTCTAACTCTCTATCTCTCTCTCTCTTCCTCTCTGTAAAAAATCAATAAAATATATTAAAACAAAAACAAAAACAAAAAAAACATTGGGACTAACCTAGCCTCTTTTCTGCCTGTAGGAAGGAAAGGTGGCTGATGACCCACAGGTCTGAGTGTGTGCTCTGAAATGTATCTCACTAGTGGAGATGATTTTCCCTGGAGCTTTTCAGATTCTATTTGCCTGGTACCTCTAATAATGGTGGACATGATGTTCATAATCAGGGAGGCCTGTGCCCAGGGAACAGAGGGAAGGAAACACTGACTCTGGGAACATCATCTTTGCTTGCCTGAATGCTCCTTGAGGATATAGTACTAAGTTTACGAGGCGTTCATTCTGAATCCTAGACGTGTGACTTGCAGAGGAAGTACTTGATATTTGTCCATCTGAATATGGGGTTCTAAGGACATATCTCCCTTGGTCCAATAATGCCCTTTGTTTTACTAAGTGCAATAGAACAAAAGGGTGCCAGTCTGGGGTAGTTCTGTGGCAAGTCTGTCTCCATACAGGAAATAATAAGCCTTGGAGATCACTATCTTTACAAGGTAGGGACTAGGCATTTAGGAAGACAAAGTAGACACTATTTTGAGGACTTACTTTTTGGTGGTAACTACCTTTGTTGAGTACATACTGTGTACTAAGCCCTGTTCTTTGTTTTTTTTTTTTTTTAAATAAATCTTTATTCAGATTATTACAATTATTTCTCCTTTTTCCCCCCATAGCTCCCCTCCACCCATTTCCCACCCCACCTTCTGCCCTTACCTCCCCCCCACTGTCCTCATCCATAGGTGTATGATTTTTGTCCAGTCTCTTCATGAACCCCCCATACCCCTTTCCCCCTGAGAATTATCAGTCCACTCCCTTTCTATGCCCCTGATTCTATTATATTCACCGGATTATTCTGTTCCTCGGGTTTTTAATTCACTTGATTTTAAGGTTCGCTTGTTGATAGATATGTATTTGTTGTTCATAATTTTTCTCTTTACTTTTTTCTTCTTCCTCTTCTTTAAGAATACCTTTCAGCATTTCATATAATACTGGTTTGGTGGTGATGAACTCCTTCAGCTTTTTCTTATCTGTGAAGCTCTTTATCTGCCCTTCAATTCTGAATGATAGCTTTGCTGGGTAGAGTAATCTTGGTTGTAGGTTCTTGCTATTCATCACATTGAAAATTTCTTGCCACTCCCGTCTGGCCTGCATAGTTTCTGTTGAGAAGTCAGCTGACAGTCGTATGGGTGCTCCCTTGTAGGTAATTAACTGTTTTTCTCTTGCTGCTTTTAATATTCTCTCTTTGTCTTTTGCTCTTGGCATTTTAATGATGATGTGTCTTGGTGTAGTCCTCTTTGGATTCCTTTTGTTTGGGGTTCTGTGCGCTTCCTGGACTTGTAAGTCTATTTCTTTCACCAGGTGGGGGAAGTTTTCAGTCATTATTTCTTCAAATAGGTTTTCAGTATCTTGCTCTCTCTCTTCTTCTGGCACCCCCATAATTCTGATGTTGGTACGCTTGAAGTTGTCCCAGAGTCTTCTTACATTATCTTCAACTTTTTGGATTTTTTTTTTGCTTTTTGCTTTTTCGGTTGAGTGTTTTTTGCTTCTTTGTATTTCAATTCTTTGACTTGATTCTTGTGTTCCTCTATTCTGTTTCTGGGTCTCTGTATAATATTTTTTATTTCAGTCAGTGTATGTTTAATTTCTAGTTGGTCCTTTTTCATATCTTCGAGGGTCTCGTTATATTTATCGGCCTTTTCTAGGATATTCTTAAAAAGTCTTATAACCGTGGTTTTGAATTCTATATCCAGTCGTTTGTTTTCCTCCATTTCTTTCGTTTGTGATCTGATTCTTTGACCCCGCATTTTCACTGATTCCCTGAGTTGGTAAGGTAGATATTTGTGCTAGGTTTCCAATATGGCCCAGTGGGTCTGCTTCCCCAGTTGACCTGAGGTGGACACTCTTGGTGCACCCCTTTGTGGACTGTGTGTACAGCCTTGTTGTAATTAAGTCTTTATTGTTGTTGGTATCACTGGGAAGAATTGACCTCCAGGCCAGTTGGCTGTAAGGATCAGCTGTGTCTATGCTGGGAGAAGTTCGGTGCTGGAGACAGCCTTATAGGATTAGACTTGCCAAATTGCAATAGCCTCTGTGCTCAGCTTGGATGGGGTGGAGTCTCAGTCTTGGCTTCCTGTCAGCCTTGCCCTTGCGCGCATGTGCGCTTTCAGTCCTCCGCCTTCCCCAGCTCGAGTCTCCGCCTGAGAGTCCAGACTCCCCCCACAAGAGCGTGGGTCCTCAGGGGCTCGCCTGGAACTGGGGTTCACTGCAGTCAGAACTGGGGCTCAGTGCCGTCAGGAGCTTCTGACTCCCTTCCACTAGGGAAAGCCTGTGGCAACCTCCGCAGCCTTTGTGCGCACTGGCACGCGCGCGCTTTCAGTCCTCTGCCTTCCCCGGCTCCCGAGTCTCTGCCCGAGAGTCCAGACTCCCCCCACAAGAGCGTGGGTCCCCAGGGGTTCGCCCGGAACTGGGGTTCACTGCAGTCAGAACTGGGGCTCAGTGCAGCCAGGATCCTCTGACTCCCTTCCACTAGGGAAAGCCTGTGGCAACCTCCGCAGCCTTTGTGCGCACTGGCCCGCGTGCGCCTTCAGACTTCTGCCTTTCCCAGCTCGAGTCTCTGCCCGAGAGTCCAGACTCCCCCCATAAGAGCGTGGGTCCCCAGGGATTCGCCCGGAACTGGGGTTCAGTGCAGTCAGAACTGGGGTTCAGTGCGGTCGGAGGCTTCCTTCCCCCTTCCGCCAGAGAAAGTCAGCCAGGCTCTCAGCCGCCCTTCCTCTCTGCGCGTACAAAGCCCCTTTGCCGTACCTCCAATTCTCTGCGAGCCTCCCTCTCTCCTTCTAGTTGTAGAATTTTCACTCAGCCAGCTTTCCTGTGGTTCTGGATGGTGTCCGTTCTGTCTTCTAGTTGTAGTTTTGAAATTGTTGTGCGATGCAGCAGTCTAGGTGTTTACCTATGCCGCCATCTTGGTTTCTCCCTAAGCCCTGTTCTCATCTCATTTGATTCTACAGTTGGTGAGTTGGCATTATTTTTTCATATCCTATCTAATAAAAGAGTAATATGCAAATTAACCATACCTCCACGACACGAACAAGCCACACCCATCAGCCATGCCCACCAGCCAATCAGGAACGAATATGAAAATAAACCCAACCAAGATGGCTGCGGCCACAGAGAGAGCAGGAGGGAGGCTTGGGTTTCCCCAGCAATGGAGGAAGCCAAGCTTTCCGCTTGCCCTTGCCGGCCCAGGCCTCCACTCAATGCTACAAAGTTTCAATGATAGGAGATAAATAAATCCCAACAAAAATGGTGGCAGCCACGGAGCTGGGGAAAGCAGAAGGCTAGGGTTGCCCCCGACGATGGAGGAAGCCAAGCTTCTGCAGCCCTGGCCTGCCTTGGCCTTCACTCAAGGCTACAAAGTTTCAATTATAGAAGATAAATAAATCCCAGATACCAGGGCCTCCACTTGGGTCGGCAGGGGTGTGGCCAGCCTGCAAACCACCACAGGCTCCTCGCCCAGTCCACCCCATGCCCCAAGGGAACCCCCACCCTGATCCAGGGCACCCTTCAGGGCAAACCAGCTGGCCCTCACCCATACACCAGGCCTCTATCCTATCTAATAAAAGAGCAATATGCAGATTGACCGTCACTCCAACACACAAGATGGCTGCCCCATGTGGTCAAAGATGGCTGCCCCCATGTGGACACAAGATGGCCACCACAAGATGGCCAGCAGGGGAGGGGAGTTGGGAGGGACCAGGCCTGCAGAGGAGGGCAGTTGGGGGCGATCAAGCCTGCAGGGGAGGGCAGTTAGTGGTGACCAGGCCCGCAGAGGAGGGAAGCTGGGGCAACCGGGCCTGCAGGGAAGGGCATTTGCGGGGAACCCAGGCCTGCAGGGGAGGGCAGTTAGGGGTGACCAGGGCTGCAGGGGAGGGCAGTTAGGGGTGACCAGGGCTGCAGGGGAGGGCAGTTAGGGGCAAACAGGCTGTCAGGGGAGCAGTTAGGCATCAATCAGACTGTCAGGGGAGTGGTTAGGGGGTGATTAGGCTGGCAGGGAGGCAAGCAGTTGGGAGCCAGCAGTCCTGGATTGTGAGAGGGGTCCCAGATTGGAGAGGGTGCAGGCTGGACTGAGGGACACCCCTGGCCCCACGTGCACGAATTTCGTGCACCGGGCCTGTAGTATTTATATATGAAGAGACAAAGTGAAGCTCAGAAGTTAAATAACTTGTTAACAGTCAAAGCTAGTGATTGGTGATTTTGGAATTTAAACTCAGGTGTATCCAACCACAAAGCCCAACCTCTGCCTAAGCAGTACCTAGCCCATAGTAAGTGCTCAGTAAATATTTGTGGAAGGAATTAATGAATTTTCCCCCTTCCCCCTATCTTCTCCATTCGCCTACCTTGGCCTCTCCTTGGTCCCTCTTCTGCCTTGGCCTGAGGTTTCAAAGTAACTTTGACCTACATTTAAAGGTTTTGGAAGAGGCTGCTATTAAAATGCAGTGCACCTTTCCTGGGAGGAAGAGTTAAGCCCTCCTCTGACACATTAGCCCAATCACTTCTCCATCATCCATACCAATGCAAAGGCCTGAAATTGGTCCAGGTAAATTTGGATTGGGAAGAGGGAGAGTAGGGAGATGAAGCCTGCAAAGGAGAGAGGGAAAGGAGAAAGGCCAAAGAAAGAGTCTGGAGACACAATTATTCTTGCAAAATTTTCAAAAGGATCCTTCACCATTTTCCTTGGGATGCCCAATACATCTGCAGAATTAGCAGAAATCAGTATCCTGCATTGTTTGGGACTTTAGGGCAGGCCATCCCAGACTGAAGGGCACTAATGAGCATACCCGCCCAGGGGCCACTTTGGGGTGGCCGTGGCCCCGCCCGGGAGTGGCCCCGTCAGTCCCTCAGGCGGGCGGGAACTCGGAAGCCATTGGCTGGCGCGCTGGCTGCGGAGGGGAGGGGAGCGCCGCCAAAGGGGACTGTTTGCTCCTACGGGCTGTAGATGGAGCTGTCCGGCCCCGGCGAGGGGGAAGGCGCCTGGAAAACGTTCTTCTTCTCCCTGGCCGGCCCGAGCGGGGAACAGCACTCCCAGGATGCAGTTTGTGTCAACACGGCCACAGCCTCAGCAGCTGGGCATTCAGGGCCTGGGGCTGGACAGCGGGAGCTGGAGCTGGGCCCAGGCTCTGCCCCCGGAGGAGGTCTGCCACCAGGATCCGGCGCTGCGCGGGGAAATGGCCGAGGGAATGCCGCCCATGCAGGTGGGTGCAGCCCCAGCCCAACGCCATGGCCGCGCCGCCTGGCCGTGGGGGCGGGGCTGCGAGCACCGGAGGGCCCGGGCGCGGATGCGGGGCCCCCGGTGGGTCGGGCACGGGCGGGCTCAGGTGGCAGGCGGGCCTCGAGGCAGGCCCGGCCCCGATCCCGGTACGCTGGCCGGCCGAGGCCGCGCCGCAGAGGCGCAGGCCCCCGAGGCCGCGTGCCGCCGGGCCCACTGCCGGCGCCTGGAGGAGGCTCCGCGGGGCCGAAGGGCCAGGAATGCGTGGTTGTGGGGACCTGGAGGAGCCGTGGCCGCGTCTCCACCCGGCCCGGCTCACCTCTGCAGGGCCGGAGGGTTTGCTGGTAGCACCTGGGCCGCCTCCGCAGGGTTACACTGTAGCCACTTTGACGAAAAGCTGTTTTAAACCTATTACGGTCTTTCACCAAGTGTAACGAGTAATTCACTTTTCCCTGCACCGGGTGTGACGGGGCCATTGAGAGGTGACTTTGCCTTCTCTCCTGCGGTTGGCAAACTTGGCTGCATATTCTAATCACCTGAGCAATAAGACTCCTGCCGCCCAGGCCTCATCCCAAACCAGTTAAATCGCGTCTGTGGGGTTGCGAGTAGGCACTCGTCATTTCCGAAAGCCCCACGGGGACCTCAGCATGCAGACGAGGCTGGGAGCCAGTGCTCCGGAATTGTGTGCACAGGCCGTGGTCCTCAGAGAGGCCTGCGGGAGAGGGAGGGAGCAGGCCTCGGGCAGACCCCAGAGCCCCTCTGCTGATGGCCTGGTTCTCTCAGCGGGTTCTGACGAGTCAGCCGCCGGGTGCTGTGTTTGATCATTCTTCAGTTTTAGGTCTCCAAATCTCAGAAAAGTTAGCTGGGCCTGGTGACTTCCCAAACTTCCACCGTTAGCCCTGGTTGCCTTCTGTGGGCCAGGCAGGAGAGAAGCCTAAATGAGCCCATGTGCAGAGCTTTGATGGAAATACCACCGCCTCTTACTTAGCAGGGTCTGGGGCCCAGAGTCCTGGTCCTCTTTCTCCTGTGTCAGTGACTTCCTGGAAGCTGTGGGATGTTCCTCTCTGGCTGTCACAGCTGCTCCAAGTTAGAGAGGGCAGTTGGCATTCCTGTCCCAGGCCTGCCTAGGTCACCTCTAAGCAACAGGTCTCCACTTTGCCCAGCCTGGGGCCTCTTCAGCAGCAGCAGCAGCAGCAGAAGCAGAGAGAACAGAAAATGACACCTCTTCCTGTCCCTGGTGGCAAGGAGAGGCCGTTATTAGACCCACTATGGTCCAGTAACTGCTGGGCGCTGGTACTGTGTGGGGCCAGTTCCCAGATCATCTGTGAATGGTCACCAACCTCACTTGGTCATAGGATTCCGCTCCCAACCTGCACCCATGGGGTACTGCTCCCCAGGAGCCATAGGATACCCCTCTCCAGGAGGTAGGGTGGGGGCTGAGAGGTCTTCTCTTCCTCTTAGGGATGTCTTCTCCTCCCCTCCTCAGGGAGTGACATTTTTTGAGCAAACCTATTCTCATTTTGGAAGGAATCTGAAGCAATAGTTATATATGGAAAAAAGGCTGCTCGTCTGCTCTCTCGCTTGGGCTGTGACTGGTGCGACTCTGCTGGGAAGGTGTCAGCACCACTGACCTGAACTGTGTTTCGTTACCTGCAGTCGCACCTAGAGTCGCTCGCTCCAGGTGGCAATGAAACCAGGTGCTGTAGAATGACCAGCTGCCTGTCTTTAAAGCAGAGATCATCATTAGTGGCCCTAACCTGCTTAGAGTTTGCTGAGAAGGTTAGAGTCAGATGACTTACATGAAAATTCTCACCTTGAAACAGAAATCATGAGGCCACTCTAAAGAGTGCATCATGCCTGGCTGATGTGGCTCAGTGATTGAGTGACAACCTATGAACCAGGAGGTCACGCTTCGATTCCTGGTCAGGGCACATGCCCAGGTTGCCGGTTTGATCCCCAGTGGGGAGCGTGAAGGAGGCAGACCACAAATAATTCTCTCTCATCATTGAGGTTTCCGTCTCTCTCTCCCTCTCCCCTTCCTCTCTGAAATAAATAAAAATACATTAAAAGAAGAAAAAAAAAAAAAAGAAAGAGTTCTTCATTAAGTCTAGCCCTTGAGGAAAGTAGCTGTTCTATTCAAAGAAAGTCATATGTGACATTTTAGGCCAAAGGTCAAAATGGGTGAACTAGTGACCAGACTGACTGGTTGGAAATGGGAAGGTTGGGTGGGTGGCTGCTCGAGCTATTGCTGGGGACATTCATGAATACCATAGCCTGAGAGGCAGGGGCTTGGCACAGTGAGAATCTGTGGCATTTGATTCATTGGGCTCTTAGGCCACTCTCCCCCCAAACACAGGGTCTCATCCCAGGTTGTCACTTTCTCCCTCTGCACCCAGGCTCAAGAATGGGACATGGATGCCCGGCGACCTATGCCTTTTCAGTTCCCGCCCTTCCCAGACAGAGCACCCGTCTTCCCTGACCGTGTGATGAGAGAGCCCCAGTTGCCCACGGCCGAGATCTCCCTCTGGACCGTGGTGGCTGCCATTCAAGCTGTGGAGAGGAAGGTGGATGCCCAGGCCAGCCAGCTGCTAAATCTGGAGGGACGGACGGGGACAGCCGAGAAGAAGCTGGCCGACTGCGAGAAGACGGCTGTGGAGTTTGGGAACCACATGGAGAGCAAGTGGGCCGTGCTGGGGACCCTGCTGCAGGAGTACGGGCTGCTGCAGAGGCGGCTGGAGAACATGGAGAACCTGCTGAGGAACAGGAACTTCTGGGTCCTGCGGCTGCCCCCAGGCAGCAAGGGGGAGGTCCCCAAGGTATGTGGTGGAATGTTCTCCCTCCAGGAGTTAGCTTCCTCCCGGACCCCACAGAGTCTGCATGTTTCTGTCCTTGACCTTTCCCCTGCCTGAGATGTCTGGGTGTCTGCAAATTCCTGAAGCTTTCATGCTTAGGTTTTCCACTTGGCACCAAGTGGCCATTTGTCATTGGTTATCTTTGTGTATGCTTTTTGTGTGAACATGGCTGGAGACAGGCCCAAACCGTGCTGACTGGAATCCCTTGAAAGTCATAACCACTACCCTCCCGTGTCCCCTCTCACAGTTCCTATTCCATTCGCAGAGCATTCATGCTCTGGTTCCTACTCCATTCATGTTCCCCTGGCTCATCAACAACTCACTCTCAGTCCATGACCCTGGTTTCTAGTCCACTGAAAAAATGGAGTCACTCACAGGTGACGTCCACGTGCAGCCATGGCATTCATCCATCCATCCGCCTTGTGCACTCTGCCTGTTCTGTTCCCGTGGGCTCCCTGTCCTTTGTCACTTACTCCAGGAAGTCACTCTAGCATGTCCCCCTTTTCTTCTGCATCATCAGCTCTTCCCTATCTATGGGACTGGCCAGCTGCACAATTGAAAACCCCCCTAGTCCCTGCATTTCCCTCCAGTTAGTGCCTTGGTTCTCTGCTCTGCTATAGAGCAGAATTCCTTCCACTGGTCTGTATGTCTCCAATTCTTGCTTCCCCACTTTCTTTCCCTCCCTTTTTAACCTTTTTATTGTAGAAAATTAAGACATATACCCAAGTAGATAGAAGAGAATAATGAAATCTCACAAACCCATCATCCAATTTCAGTAATGATCAGCTCTTGGCCAATCGTGTTTCATCTAAATCCCTACCCATAGCCTTCTCCCATTTTATTTTGAAGCAAATCTCAGACATTAATTATTGTGTTTATAAATATTTCGATACGTAGCTCTAAAAGGTAAAGACTCTTTTTAAAAATGAATAATCTCATTATTATTACCACCACAGCAAATGCTTCAACCTCCTCAAATATCCAATTGGTGTTCAAATTTCCAGTTCTTTAAAAAAATGTTGTAATCTCCCCCACATCACCCATTTGTTTGTTGGTCTATCCATTGTGATTGCTTTGTCTCCTAAGACTTTTTTGAATCTTTAGGTTCTTCTTCCATCTCCTTCACTTTTCCTTGCAATTTCTCTGTGGAAGAAACTGGGCCATCCATCCTGTCGAGTTTCTCACTGTCTGGATTCTGCTGCTGCATCCTCCGTGGTCTCATTTAATGTGTTCCTCCATTCTCCGTATTCCAGAAAACTGGTCATTGGATCATGCTCCCTGGCACCCACCCCATCAGGCTCTGCTACCACCTCTCTATCCTCCTGGTCTTGCCAGAGCTCTAATCCCCTTCATGGTATTAAAGCCAGTGGCGGGTTCTCAGCCTTCATCCTCCTGGCCCCGTCGCAGCCTCTCCTGGAGGTGACCTCTCCCTCCCTGAGACACCTTTCATGTGGCTTCCAGGCCACCTCTTGGGGTTCTTTTCCTACCTCTCTAGCTGCTCCTCTCTTCCTCACCGGTTTCACCTCCTTTCTCGACTTCTTATGTTTGGAGTGGGCAGGGCTCTGTCTGACCTTCAGCTCATTTTCTACACTCCCTCCCTCACGATTTCATCCAGTTATGTGCTGTCAGCTCCCACACGTTGTCGTTTCTCCTGCTCTTTACCTTGCCCACACTTCCTTGAATGCCAGATTCACATTCAGCATCTCCCTGGGGGTGTCAGTAAATATCTTAGGTTTGACATGACCTACCTGAGCTGACACTCTGCCTGACACCTATTCTGCCCAAAGTTGCCCTCATCTCTGGTGAAGACAACTACATCCTTCCATTTGCTCAAGACAAGCGTTGGGGCCACACTCCTTCCTCTTCCTCACACCAACTTCCAATATTTAGTAAATACCACCTGATTTTTCTTCAAAATAATATCCATAATCTGACCATTCCTGCAACCTTCACCACTCCCACAACCCTCATCTCTCATCTGGTTTTTGCCATGGCCTCCTGCCTGCTCTCCTTGTCTCTGTCCTTGTCCCCCACCCCATATGATGTATCCTCAGCAAAGCAGCCAGAGGGATCCTTTACAAATATCAGGCAGTCATATTACCCCTCTGCTTAAGACCCTCCCCTGGCTTCCCATCTGATTCAGCATTAAGCCCCGGTTTTCCAATGGCTTTCTCTCTCTGACCACCTTTCTGACCTTATCTCCAGTCCATCCCTTTGCCCACTCCTTCCTGGCACAGTGGCCTTTTACCATTCTGCCATCACACTGTCCACCCCCTCAGGGACTTCCCTCCATGGAAAAGTTCCTTCCCTCCCTGTCACTTCCACCAAGGTCTGCTCCGTCGTCACTTGATCAGTGTGCCCTTCTGTGGCACGAGGGCACCACGTCTCCCCAACCCGAGCACACTCTTTTCTCTGTCCCTGCTCTCGTGTTCTCCAAGCACTTATGCCATCAGGCATCTTAAATAGTGACTTCTGTTTTTATCTTCTTGGTTGGTCCTCTCTGACCACAATGTCAAGTCTGCTTGCTTCACTGTTGTGACTCTGTGCCTGTAATAGTGCCTGGATTCTAGTTGGTCGGTATGCAAAAAATTCTTACCTAGTGACTCCAGCCGGAGAGCTCACACTCCCATGTAAGGGGCCGGGTCTTCTATGTCTGTATCTGCAGAGGTAACGCCCAGTGATTTCGCCAGAGGAGTTGTTAGACACAGGTTAACTGAGCCTTCATAGAACCTAGTTGGAAAACCAGTAGTGGCCTGGTTCCTCCCTAAAGCAGTCCCTGCCACCGCAGTCCACGAAACTGGTTTTCAGAATGGCTTTTACAGTGCCTGTCCAGCACAATCAGCATCTCTCATGGTGCTTTATGGTTGACCTCGGTGCTCTGCCCTTACATGGACTTGTTGTGTGTTCTGTGCATTGGATAAGTATTAGGACTCCAGAGTTGACATGTGCCATCATGGAATGATGGAATTGTTATGGGGTCTGCAGTCAGAGGACTAGGGTTTGGATCTTGGCTCCATACGTACTGGTTTCCTTACCATTGGTCAAGTCGGTACTTTGTAATCACTGAGCATCCTCGATCCTTCCTTTTAAGGAAGTGAAGTTTAAATAATCGTCTAGGAAATTTCCAGCTGGTCTCGCTGAGCTTGTGCTCTCTTCTGGAAAACAAAGGTGATAATATGCTTAGTGCATGGAGTTGTGAGGATTTGTTGATTTTGCTGATGGGACAACACTATGTATTAGTTATCTAATGCTGTGTAAAAAGTTATCCTCAAATTTAGCAGCCTAAAAAAGTCTTGCCCTTTTTGTGGGTAAGGAATCCAGGAGCAGCTTAGCTGAGTGGTTCTGGCTCAGAGTCTCATGAAGCTATTGACTGGTGCTCCAGCCATCTGAAGGCCTGACTGAGGTGGGAGGGCCTGCCTCCAATATCACTCACTCATTTGGCTGTTGGCAGGAAGCCCGAGTTCCTCCCCATGTGGGCTTCCCCACAGAGCTGCTTGGGCATCCTCCTGACATGGTAGCTGACTTCACCCAGAGTGAGTGAGTCAAGAGAGAGACTAGGATGGAAGCTGCAGTGTCTCTTATGACCTAGTCTCAGAAATCGTACGCCATCCCTTTTTCATTTGTTTTTTAGAAGACAGTCACTAAATCCTGCTCACACTCAAGGGACTGTCAAAGAATTAATGGACATATTCGAAAGCCCCACAACCATAAAGCACTGTGAGAATATAAGTTCATATTGCTCGCAGTTATTGTAATTCATTGTGGACTCTTGGCTGTGTTGTATGCATCCTCTTTGTCAGATTCAAGGAAGGCTATTGGCTCACAGATCCTTTATGCCTCTTGGATTCTGTTGTGTCTGTTCATTGGTTTGCAGATAATTTGTGGGTAGTTTTTTTTCTATCTAGCTAGACTGTAGGCTCAGGCCATGTCTCAGACTTCTGTTGTGTCCTGACACAGTGAAGTTTTCAAAAGTGACGTCCATTTCCAGCTGTGAGAATATAATTCTAGGATGTTGACCATCCACAGAAATGGTGAAGTGAGGCAGAGGAGTTGGGATGTCAAAAAAATAATGAACTTGGTTTTGGATACGGTTAGTTTGAGGTATTTAAAAAGTGATTAAATGGAGCCACTCAGAAGACTGTCAAAATGTGAACTATGAAGGGAGCAACAAAAATTGAAGGGTGTCATCTGCAAAGAGGTAACCGTTGAAGTTGTGAAAAAAAATGAAATTGCCGAGGGAAGAGTGAAGAAACAGGGAAGGGCAAGGGCAGGACCTTGGGTCTTGTGGGAGGAAAAGGAAGCCGTAAAGAAGACATGAGCCACGAGGGCAGGAGGCAGCATCGTTGTGGAAACCAAGCAGGAGAAAAATTCCACCAAGGTGGTGTGACCTTTCAAAGGGTGCAGGTTAACAACAGGAGACCACGGATGACCTTCCAGGGTGTGGCTCCAGGGAGTGGGGGTTAGTAGAGACACATTAAGAGGTTCAAGGATGTGTGAATTGTGAAGAAGAAAGCACAGAGTGTGTCTTGGATGTTTCAAGTGAAAGGAGAATGTAGAGTTTGGTGAGGGAGCAGAGTTGAGTGGGGTTCTTCTTGGGTTGGATGACCCTGGAGGGAAAGCCAGTGGAGGGAGACTGAATGGCCATTTGGGTTGGGTGTCCCAGGCAGGAGGTAGAGGAGAAATGAAGGGCACATAGGGAGGGGTTTAGCTTGGCAAAAAAGAGAAGGGCAAGGAAGGGAGCTTGCCAACAGCTCCCCGAGATCAAGGCTAGACTGGGGAACGTGGGGAAGAGTTTGAAAGAAGCCTCTCAAGGTGGCATGGTGACTGAGAGGTTTCCAAAGCAGCCTGAGGCAATGTTGTGATTTTTATCTAGCAGCAGGGAAGCAAAATGGAGAAAGTGGGCTGCATTGGCTATTCCAAGTTGGGGACTCACCCAAGGCTATTGAGGGTCCAGGGAGTCTGTTTCTCAAGATAGCTGGTGAGCTGTGATCAGCATATAGATGTGTGCATTGTGCCTGTGCAGGAGGCCCTTAGAACTGTGAGCACTGGTGCACAGGCTGGCATTCCTAATTTATGGGAGGACATTGCCCACCTACCACACTGTGCACCAGTGAGCAGACACCCAGAGGGCTGTCTCTCATTTGCACACAGGTGCTACGTGGGCCAGCTGTGGCTCTGTATGTGCAGGTAGGAGACAGGTGGACTAGGCTTAGAGCCTGGGGGAGATCTGAGGGGTTGGATTTCAGAGTGAGGGTGAAAGGCTGGTCCATTAGGGATGTGAAAGTGGTGGGAGGTAAGGCTCTGTGGTCAGAGAGGGGAAGTTCTGTTATTAAAATCATGGAAGTGAAACCATTTTGAACGATTCCGTCCCAGGTGAGGCCATGCTGGTGAGTGACGGACAAGTATCCTTGTCAAACTGAAATAACAGCTTAAATAACAGATTAGACTGCCTGGGATAACGAAGGACTGACAGTAGACGGTGGGTGACTCAGGCTACAGTGGAATTTTCTGGTATTGGCAACCACAATTCAGCACATTCAGCAAATGTCTTGACTTCAAATTTTGTGCTTCTAGATGCTTGGGACATAGCTGTGAACAAAGCAGGTGGCGATCCTGGGCTTCCTCACATGCCTTTAGCTATTACATGGGTAGTGACCAAAAATGTCACTGTGTGCCCAGAGGTGACCTGACCAGAAATACAGGTTTTATAACAGGGTTTTACTGTGTTTGGCTCACCGATAACCACTCAGAACTGACCACACCCCTGTCTCCCTGAGCGCCAAAAGCAGCACAGTGACTCCAGCTCTGCCTTCATGTACCCAGTAACCTAAAAGTGAAATTACAGAGGATATGGTAGATGCTTAAAAAAAAGAAGACAGTGTTGGCCATCATTGTTCTGGAAGCACAAGGTCAGGAACAGAATGGACTGACCACATTGAAGTGGAGCGGGCTGGGTTAGGAGGACGGGGAGCCCTGGAGAGCAAAGCCTGGGCTCCAGGGTCAAAGGGGCCCCAAGGTTTGAGAAGGGGAGTAAGGGGAGGTGCCAGACTAAAACTCTTGTTGGCCCAGGTTCCGGTGACTTTTGTCGACATTGCTGTGTACTTCTCTGAGGACGAGTGGAAGAACTTGGACGGATGGCAGAAGGAGCTTTACAACAACCTTGTGAAGGAGAACTACAAAACCCTCATGTCCCTGGGTGAGCACACCCCCCGCCTGCGTGGCCGCGGTCCTAGAGAGGGGTGTGGCGTGCTTTCAGCCCACGTTCACACTACCTGGCCAGGCTGTTTCCTGCATATGGAAACTTAAGACATGATTTGCTTATAATGCCCAGGAGATAGAATGGTTCCTAATAGGATGAGAATGAAAAATCCAGGAACAGGGCTTATCATAGAATCGAATGCCACCACTATTTTGGAATACAGTCGGAAGCGCTACATCCCGGCAGCCTTGATAAGCCACAGTTGGCCTGCCGTTGGCTTTCCGAGACCAGCTATTTCCACACCAGAAATTGGGGTATCTATGGACTCGTTTTCAGGTTCCTCCTAGGAGACTGATTACCTGACGTGCTCACATAACGGCTACCGCCAAGAGGGGCACTCAGCAGGGGGGAGGGGAGAGTTCTGCCAACGCCCTGGATCATAACCCCTTGCTCAGCTTTACTCAGTCCCTCCTTCCTTCCAACTCATTCCAGACGCAGAGGGCCCTGGGCCCAAGCCAGAGGCCCCATCCCAGGCTGAGCCCAGGGAAGAGCCTTGCGTGTGGGAGCAGCGTAACCCAGAAGAGAGAGAAATCCTCATGGATCCTGACACAGGTGATGGCAGCTAAAAAAACCCAAGTCCAGGACAGGCCAGGAGAAAAGCCCTGCCTCCCCCGCCCCCCACCCCCCCACCGCCTCAGTTCAACAGGAGCTTCTTTTTTTAAATTGATTTTTAGAGAGAGAGAAACATCAATGAGAGAGAAGCACATCACTTGGCTGCCTCCTGCATACCCCCTACTGGGGATCGAGCCCACAACCCAGGCACGTGCTCTGACCAGGAACGAACTGGTGATCTCTGGATGTATGGGTCCACGCTCAGCCACTGAGCCAAACCGGCCAGGCAACAGGGGCTTCTTTTGAGTTGTTTGTGGGGCCACTTCTGCCACTGTTGAAATTTGGTGGCCACTTACAGGAAGAGATTTCAGGGCCTGAAAGCCCACCAGAATGCTGGGTTAGAGCCATGCAGCTCCGGATGCCCAGGCAAGCTGGGGAGAGAGAAGGGGATCTGGCAGGCTTGCGGCATCCCAGGCCTGACGGTTGCCGGCAGTCAGAGGCCTGAGACCTGGGAGCAGCCCCATGGGAGGGCGGAAAGGGAGTGTGCATGAACGTGCAGTTTTGCTGGGGGCCTGCTGCTTCTTGCTCATGTGTCATCTCCAGTATCATCATCCATTCTCACACAGACCCCCACATCACAGGCAGACTTATTACCGCTCAAGGCTTTTTCCTCACTCAAGAAGGAAATCCAGCTCCTGCAGCATCACCCCGGGTCAGCTTTCACCTGGGGTGGAAGGTGCTAGGCTTCCCCCCCCACTGTGCCCACCAGGTCTCTTCTTGGGGCTTCAGCTCTCCTAAGCAGTGTTAGACCAGGTGAAATCTGTGCTCTAACTGCATTCTCTGCCTTATCATATAACTGTCACCTGTCCATGCCTGTGTTTGGCATTTTTGCTGTAAGCATCTTTGCTGCAAGCATTTTTGCCACGTATGTTTTGCCACACAATTGGCCATAGGCAATTTCACCACAAAAGATCAAATAACCGGCTGGCATTTTGGTTTATGTTTGGCAGACTTCACTTGTTTAAGATGATTGTCAGTTTGGTCTCATTTCTGCATTGACAAGGTTCTCACAGTGTTTGTGTTATTAAATCTTTTTTTTTTTTTATTGATTTGGGAGAGAGGAAGAGAAAGAAACATTGATTTGCATTTCACATATTTACGCATTCATTGATTGATTCTTGCATGTGCCCTGACTGGGGATTGAACCCGCCACCTTGGTGGGTCAGGGTTATACGCTAACCAACTGAACTACCCTAGGTCAGGGCCTCTTCATTTATTTTTTCTACTTTTTTTGCCTTCTTTTGGGTTAACTGATCAATTTTTATGATTCCATTGTATCTCTTGTATTGAATTATTATTTATATATTTAAAAATGTTCAGTGTTTACCCGAGAGTTTTTCCTTCTTTTTAAAGCATTTTTTATTTTCAATTATAGTTAACATACAATATTATATTAGTTTCAGGTATATACCTCAGTAATTAGACATCATGTAACTTACTAAGTGATCATGCTGATAAACCTTGTACCCATCTGACACCATACATAATTATTAGAATTTTATTTTTATTTTTTTAATCCTCACCCAAGGACATTTTTTCCATTGCTTTTTAGAGAGAGTGGGACAGAGGGAAGGAGGTGGGGGGTGGGGTGTGTGTGTGGAGAGTGGAGAGAGAGAGAGATAGACATCGATTAATTGCCTCCCACACGAGTCCCAACCAGGGCAGGGATCGGACCTGCAACCCAGGAATGTGCCTTTGACCTGGAATCGAACCTGTAATCCTTAGGTGTCCAGGCCGATGCTCTAACTGCTGAGCAACACTGGCCAGGGCTAGAATATTATTAACTATATTCCCTATGTTGTATTTTACATCCATGACTGTTTTGTAACTACTATCTTGTACTTCTTAATCCCTTCACCTTTTTCAACCATCCTCCCAACCCATTCTCCCTTCTGGCAACTATCAAAATGTTCTCTGTATCTATGAGTCTGTTTCTGTTCTGTTTGTTTGTTTATTTGGGGGATTTTTGTTTGTATAGATTTTCATGTTTTATTACATCCTTTTTATGTCATTTATTTATTTATTTATGTATTTATTTATGTATTTATTTAATCTATTATGGCTGAAATTGCCTTATGGCCTGTTAGTTGTGCAGTGAAAATGCTTGTGGCAAAGATGCTTAGGCTGAAATACCTAGAACCTGCAACCGTCTGAGGTCGGCAGCTGAGGCAGCCTTTCACAGTGACAGCACTGAGTTATGGCCCATCAGTGTGCCCATAGGGCAGGGACCACTGTGCCCATTTTATGGGTGGGATGAGCAGGCAGAGCCAGAGAAGTCAAGTGACTCATCTGCTGGGCTGGGAGCAGAGTTCAGACCAGGACCACATGTTCCGATTGCTCCTCTAATCTCTTTACTGCTGTCTGAGCTGTCTCCTGCCAGGGCTGGTACATCGCACCATAGAACAGTGTAGGAGGAAAGTGCCTTCTTGTCACGTGTCAGGGTCTTGTCACTGTCTGTTATGCGTAAGGATGCCATGCTGTGCATCCTTATGGGGGGTTGGGTTGCATCTCTTCGCCTAGTCTAACTTCTTGCTAATTATATGCCTGTGTGAGTGGGTGCGTGGGGGTATGAGTGTGTGTATCTGGCCACCTCTTTCTGACTCGGGTGACAAACAGGACCAATGAACTCCTACATGAAGGTCAGACTAGTCCTGATTAGCACCCAACCTGGCGTGGGGCTGTTTCTGGAACTCTGTCCTGGCCTTTCACACCACAGTTTGCTGCTTGGCCTAACCCCTGAATGTCTCTGCTCCTAGGACTTCTGCCTGCAGGATCCTGAGACCCCCTGTGCTCGTCCCTGGTAAGGGCTGTCAGCCCTGCTTCTGACCCCAAGAGCACATCCAGGTGACAATCATTCAGAAAAAGACACTAAACGATATGATTTTATGTCCCAGGAGCGGAGCCCCTGGTGCCTGCACAAGACACATCTCAGGTGAAGCGTGAGGAAGCTCTGTGTGTCCGGGGTCAGCGGGGCCTGGAGGAAAGAGCTATCCCCACGGAGTCCATTACTGGTGAGTGAGCCCAGTAGCCACCCAAGCCAGGGAGGGAGAGGAAAGGTTCGGCAGTGTCTGCAGGTCCCAGCGTTGTCTGCCATGTGAGCCAGATGCGGGGCCTGAGCTGGAAATGGAAGAGCTATGGGTCCAGGATGGAGGGAGAGACAGGGTTTCCCTATGGGGCACAGATGTGGCACACAGCATGATGATTTGCCAGCACATCTGGGCTTAGTTTGGTTTTCTCTGTTCTTTGTAATATTATCAGTTTTTATTTTTTTTATTTTTATTTTTATTTATTATTTTTTAAAAATATATTTTATTGATATTTTACAGAGAGGAAGGGAGAGGGATAGAGAGCTAGAAACATCGATGAGAGAGAAACATCGATCAGCTGCCTCCTGCACACCTCCCACTGGGGATGTGCCCGCAACTAAGGCACATGCCCTTGACCGGAATCGAACCCGGGACCCCTCAGTCCGCAGGCCGACGCTCTATCCACTGAGCCAAACCGGTTTCGGCAATATTATCAGTTTTTAACTATTCCTTTTGACAAGCAAGGTTAGGGCAGCACTTTATGAGGCTCTGTGGGTGGGGGAATGTGTCGGTCTATAAGACCTGCTCCTGACCAGGAAGAGTGTTCACTGTTTTATACAAATATTCATGAGCTGTGGCCTCCAGGCACCAGCTCGGTTGCATCCTGTGGGGTAGTCTGGGGAGTTCCTCTTAGATAGCATTGCAGCTGGACTCTATGTGAGAACTCTGTTAGAGCACATGTGTGTTGAAGTTCTCCAAAGAACCAATAGGGGTGTGTGGGTGTGTGTGTGTGGTGGTGGCGGGGTGGGGCGGGAGGGTGAGTGTAGAGAGAAAGAGAGCAGATTGATTGACTGACTGACTGACTGACTGATTGATTGATTGATTTGAAGGCATTGGCTTTTGTGACTGTAGAGTCTAGCACATCCAGAATCTACAGGGTAAGCTATCAGGCTGGAGACCTGGTCTGCTGGCAGAAGTTCCTCTTCCCCGGGGGAGGCCAGCATTTTCTTTAAGGCCTTCAACTTATTGGATGAGGCCCACCCACATTATGGAGGGTAATCTGCTTTGCTCCAAGTCTACTGAGTTCAGTGTTAATCTCATCTTTAAAAAATACCTTCACAGCAACCTCTAGAATAATGTTTGGCCAAATATCTGAATATTGTTTGTTACTTCTCTGCTCCCAGAAGGTCCTGGGAGCAGAGAAGTAAGAAACATTCAGGGGTTAGGCCAAGCAACAGAATGTGGTGTGAAAGGCCAGGAGACATAAAATTAGACATCACCTGATACGTTAGCATACGGTAGCTCTCCTAATCCACAGATTGGAGCTCACAAACCTCATCCCCTTCATCAGAGCCTGACATCCATAAGTAAGTGATGACAGAGGCTGAGTGGAGGAAAGCCCTTGTCATCCAGTCCTCCATGGCACTGCAGCGTTGCTATCTTCAAAGAGATCTTTCCGAGATGAGAGGGCAGTAAAGGGTAAATGAGTTGTGATGGCCTCTGAAGAAGAAAGGAGATGTAGAATACATCTTACAAATATCCCACTAAAACGGTTAAGATAAAAGGCTTCTGAGAAGGTACCATTTTCCTGGAAAATCCCCACATGAGGAATAGCTGCTTCTATGGTGGTACTCAGTACTCAGTACATAGTACTCAGTCCTCAGTACCTGAGCATGAATCTCCTCTAAGGAGTTAAGTTCCCAAGCACAAAAGGACTTTCTCTTGAAGTCACTGTTACATCATTCCTCAATAGCATCCACTTATTTGCAGCAAAAGCTCCAGTATTTGAGGCCAAGCTGACTTAAACCTCTAATTAATTAGCATAGGTTAGTTACACCCAATTTGTAGGGAAAATACACAACTGCATGTAGTAAGAGATTTACTCAAAGCAAAGACTTGTGGGCATTTTTGAGTCTCCTGACACCTTTGCTGGTCTCTTCCCACATGCAGACTCGCCAGCCTCTGCCCAGGACCTCCTGTCCCGAATCAAACAGGAGGAGAACCCATGCGTGTGGGATCAGCAGGACTTGGCAGAGAGAGATATTCCAACGGACCCCAATTCAGGTGAGCATGGTGCTCTGGAATATTGGGAGGACAAGGCTGCCGGGTTTATTATTATTATTATTGATTTTAGAGAGAGAGAGAGGAAGGGAGAGTGAGAGTGAGATAAAAACATCAATGATAAGACAGAATCATCGATCAGCTGCCTCCTGTATGCCCCCTACTGGGGCTCGAGCCGCAACTCAGGCATGTGCCCTGACCCAGGAATCGAGCTGTGACCTCCTGGTTCATAGGTTATTGCTCAACCACTGAGCCACTCCAGCTGGGCTGCAACTTTGTAGGAATTTTAGAAAGTGGAAAGGGTTTTTCTAAAGGAGTCATTAATTGACAATTTGCTGTGTCAATGTAACTAATATTAAAATTACTTCAGCACTGATTTTTAAACAATAAATATAACCAAAAAGGCTTTTAAAAGTTGTGTATATGTCTGTAAATGTATATTTCTGGAATTTTTCTTGAGTGAATACTAGTTAGATGTCTCCCAGGAAAACTTCTGGGGAGAGTCTAGGCATAAAGGAAACATAAAATAATAATTGGGATGCCCTACTGCCTTGGACCTGTGTGTGTGTGTGTGTGTGTGTGTGTTGACATAAGCTTGCAGACCTGGAGAACTCCAGTGTCATCTCATTTGGTAAATATGACCCCAAAGTTTGATCCTACCCCCGCATACCAGGAAGAGAAGATGAACTCTACAACTTTACAATGGGGAGGTTGAGAGGCTCCAGGGCCGAGGGAAAGCCAAGCCTTCCTGACAGAGTGCAGTTCTTATGCCGACCTTTGCTCACTGCTTCCACCATTGCTGATCTTTAAGTCCCACCTCTCATCCCTCGGTCCTGTGGGCCTTCAGAGACCAGGCTGCCCTCTGGTTTGTCCTGGACCTACAGGCTGTTCTGGGGCTCAGTGGACATAGTCAGGAGACCTGGGTTCTAATCCTGGCTCTGCCGCCACACAGACTTTGGGACAAGCCTCCTCCTCCCTGACCGCCGGGAAATGTAGTGAGCACAGTGATACCCGTTTCCGAAGGCATCAGGGGGGAGGACCGCCAGTAAATGAAACTGGTACCAGAACCTCCACTTGCCCAGGGAGCTGAGCTGCAGCCTTTGCATGTGATGGTTTTCGAAACTTTGATGGGATGCTCATCAGAAATGAACAGATGCTAAGACTGCCTTCTTTCCACGAACAGAGTCTCTGATCTCAGCACATGACATTTTGTCATGGATCAAGCAGGAGGAGCAGCCGTACCCGTGGGGCCCTCGCGACTCAATGGAAGGAGAGCTGGGATTAGACTCTGGCCCCAGTAAGTGCTGCGTGCGGCGTCCCCGGGACCCCTGGATGTTTGTCCAGAGGGATGGCTGCTCCCTCAGCCTACCCCCTGATAAGGCGATGCTCTGTTGGGGCAGGCAGCCTTTCATCAGTCTGTACCAGAGGCAGTCCCCTTTCCTTTTGCAGGCTGGGAGGCATGTTCGTTTCCTAGGGCTGTCTTAAAGTCCCACACATTGGGTGTCTTTAAAAAACAGAAATGTGTTGTCTCACAGTTCAGGAGGCCAGGAGTCTGAAATCAAGTGGTGGGCAGGGCCGCACCCACTCTGAAAGCTCTAGGGAATCCTTCCTTGCCTTTCCCAGCTTCTGGTGTTTTGGGCAATCTTTGGCGTTGCTGGGCTTGTAAGTGTGTCGCCCCAATCCTCTGTCTTCACGTGGTCTGTGTGTTCACCAGGCTGTCTTCTCATAAGGACACGGTCATATTGGATCAGGGGCACCCTACTCCAGTGGGACCTCATCTTAACTAATTCCATTTGCAAGGACCCTATGTCCAAATCAGGTTGCATTCTGAGGTCCTGGGTGTTCAGATTTTTATAGTTTTGGTGTGGGAGAGGGGAGGGAGGTATAATTTAGCTCATAACATTGGGAAAGGGGAGTGGGCTGGGACAGAGCTGACAGGAGTTGATGGCACACATCTAGATAGTGCTGGCCAGAGCCAGCCCTGAGCTGGCACCCCAGTGTCACTGGTGAAGATCCTGAAGCTCGAGTAGAGAGAGGGGATTCCCGCCCCCCGGCCAACAGGTTTCTGACCAAACATCTCATCAGTTTGGGTCTCCTGAGCATTTTTTGAAGCTCCACTTATTAACTGGTGACCTTAGGCATATGTTCTTGGGGATTTAACACTCTTAGTATCAGGGTAGCGTTCCTTGCCAGACCCAGTACCATCACCCTCTTCTGGTTGATCCGAGTGTTGAATCCATATTCCTGACACCCTCTAAGAGCTTAAAATCCATGTAAGAGCTAAGGACACAAGTCATTCCTGACCTGAAAGGCCATTTCAAACCCAGGTCAGCACATCCCACACTCTGTGAGACAAACTTAATTCAGTGTGGAGGCCCTCCTGACACATGAGTGACTTTCTCCAGCCTTCTTCAGCTGCTTGAGGCCGGACGCAGCAGTGGGGTTCCGGTCGCAGGCAGAACAGAGGACAGAGGGTGAGGGGGTTTCAGCGTGAGTGTCCGCAGCGCTGACCACAGAGCTAAGCTGTGTCAGGAAGGGAGAACAAAGGAGACAAAAGCAGCCCGGTGCTCACACCACGTTTGCGGAATCATCAGAGTAGCTTTAGGGCTTTTTGGGTTGGGTTTCTAGGGAAACAGTCCCTGAGATGGAGGTTTAAGTGAAAGTGGTTTCCTCAGGGTCCTCTGGAAAACTCCTGTGAAAGAATGAGGGGAGCAGGTTGGGGTAGAAGGAGCAGCGAGGCCACAGCCAGGATCGCAGGCATTGTCCTGGACGTTCCGACTGAGGCCTGAGCATTGCCTCTGCCCTGGCCACTGTCCTATGGAGATGGCTCTTTGTTCTTTGCTAGTCAGTTGTGTTTGGCATAGAAGGGGCAAGCTCAGCCCAGTCTGTTTAGGGGTGACATAGAAGGAGAACAGGCTTCAGTCAGATACTGACAGAGCATGGGGGTGGGAGTGTGGCAGATGTGGCCTGGAAAGTCACCTCCAGGGAACAGATGGGTCCTGGGCAGAGGAGAGAAAGGGATGCCCATAAGAGGTGGGGGACAGAGTGCAAGCTTCACCTTCTTTATTATTCTTCCATGGACTGCCCCTAAGTGGGGGAGGGGAGCTTCCAGGTGAAAGGACTGCCAACGGGGGGTTGGGGAGGTGATGGAGGGTAGAGAGATGAAAAGGTTCCAGTTTGCAGAGGGAGTAGTTCCTTAGGCGGAATCCTGGGCCAAAAGTCACTGCTCTGATGCTCAGCCTGGACTTTGTGCCTCACTGGTACTGGAAAACTGGGAACTTGTCCTTGAGACATGGGGGTGCAACGAAAAAGGTATCATGGCAGGAGCAGGAACAGGCTTCCTGGGGAGGCGGGCCGGGCAGCCACTTCCACACTGGGGTACGGGGCCCCAGTCACACGTGGTCAGGGTCCAGGTGGGTCAGGCCTCAGGATGGAACCCACACCAACCCAGCTGACCAGGCTGCTGTACAGTCGGAAGGCAGCTTGCCTGGTAGAAAGATGACTCACCTGGGAGGGTGGGTATGGTCCCAGCTCCCCGCAGCCCATTCCTTTTGGCCTCTAGACAAGCTTTTCAACTTGAATAAGTTCTGGCAAATTCCCTCCAGTTGAGAGGTTCTCCTCAGATAAATTAGCCTTGAACATCAGAACACAATTAGGTGTCTTATTTCCAGGCAATTCTGCCTTAGAAGGTGACTTCCACATAGCACCCCCCCCCCCCCCCCCCGCCCAACCCCCCCGCCAACCCCCAGCATTCTGGATGCATTTCCTGTCCTACCTGCAAGCTACCTGCTCTCCAGCAGGTGGCTTGGGGCAGGTCAGAGGGTCAGGGAGCCCAAGAGCCATATGGAAAGTGACCATTTGCCTTGTTCAACCCCCTCATTTTCCTAGAGAAACCGAGGCCCAGATTGCCTGTGACTCCCATGAAGCCACTGGCAGATTAGCTAAGCACCTGGACCCTCTGCAGGGTCCTGGTCAGAGCACTGTCAGGGTGTCATTTCTCTGTGTCTCTTCCTCCCCAGGTGACAACCTGCTGCTGGTGAAGAACCAGGCCCCGGCCCAGCCGCCCCAGCCCGCTCAACAGAGCCTGCCCCCACCTCCGGTGGCCGAGAATGCCGGTGGCCCCCTAAGCCGGAGCGCCGCTGGGCTGCTGGATGACAGCTTCCCTGCACTGGCTGGGGAGAGGGGCACGGCTGGCGGGGCGCAGGCTGGCAGCGGTGGGGGCGCAGGCGGGGGACCCGGGGGCGGTGGGGGCTGCGGCAGCTGCTGCCCGGGGGGCGGGCTCCGGCGGGGCCTCCTGCAGGGCACGCGCAGCAAGCCCTACTCGTGCCCCGAGTGCGGCAAGAGCTTTGGGGTGCGCAAGAGCCTCATCATCCACCACCGCAGCCACACCAAGGAGCGGCCCTACGAGTGTGCTGAGTGTGAGAAGAGCTTCAACTGCCACTCCGGCCTCATCCGGCACCAGATGACGCACCGTGGCGAGCGGCCCTACAAGTGCTCCGAGTGCGAGAAGACCTACAGCCGCAAGGAGCACCTGCAGAACCACCAGCGGCTGCACACGGGCGAGCGGCCCTTCCAGTGCGCGCTGTGCGGCAAGAGCTTCATCCGCAAGCAGAACCTGCTCAAGCACCAGCGCATCCACACGGGCGAGCGGCCCTACACTTGCGGCGAGTGCGGCAAGAGCTTCCGCTACAAGGAGTCGCTCAAGGACCACCTGCGTGTGCACAGCGGGGGCCCTGGCCTTGGCGCCCCGAGGCCCCTGCAGGCACCACCTGATCGAGACTAGGGCTGGGCTGGGGGAGGGAGGGCCAGCAGCAGGCGCAGGGGTGCGGAGGGCATGGGGGCGGCCTGACGACCCTCAATCCTGCTGTGGCTCCCAGTGCGCCTTCCCTCCCTCCACCTGCCACCCGCTGGAAATCGGGAACAGGAATTGCACTCTAAACAGGGTCCCCAAGAGTTGGACAGGGGTCCCCTAGACCTGTCCAGCCTGAATGAACGGCCCAGCTCATCTCATAGGTGGAATAAGGGGCTGGCTGAGCGGCTTCCCGCAGGGAAGGTGCGGGAGGGACAGTGAGGAGGCCAGAGGCTTCCCGCACGCCCTCAGACACCTGGAGTGCCCATTTGGCCACTGGGGTCACAGATTGTGATCAAGGAGAGCAACCAGGGAGTCTCGGAAGCCCGAGATCAGGAAATCAGGTCCCAAGGCTGAGATGCTGCAAGAGGAAGCAAAGGTGTGAGTGAGCTGAGGGATGTGCTAAGGGATACCACCTCCATGACGACAACACTGCCTCGCGTTTGAATAGCGCTTTATACTTTTTTAAACGTGTTTTCTATCCGTTATCTATTTTCGCCCTTAGCCTATCCCTCTGGTAGGTGGGGGTAGGGCTTGCCTGACTCGGTAACCAAGAAAAGGAGGTGCAGGCCAGATGGTTTAGCCCAGATTACAGAAGAATAGCAGCAGAGCTGAGACCATAGCTCCCTACCCAGCGCAGTGTCCCCACCACACACACTGCCTACCTCCCACTTTTGAGAGACAGACCTCTCTGGCCTTGCCTCTCCTGGTCTCTCTCCCTTGCCCCTGACCCACCAAAAATAATCAGAAGCCACTGGGGACAATTTGTGGGGTTACTGGGAATGGGCAACAAATCGGCTATAGAACGCCTCAGGTTGTGCTTCTGAAAGGCTCTTACTATGTGGGCTCTTTTGGGGCCCAGGGCCCATCCCCCAGCCCGTCCCTCCCACCTCTAGTCCCTCAACCTGGTGCAACCCATCTTGTTACTACACAGTAGTGACCGGGCCCTCCAGAGGCAGCTGGTGCCCTGGGTCAGAGCTCACCCTGGTGATTTATTCCAGTTTCCCCAGAGCCAAGGGTGAGAGCAAGGCTCATGCTGCAGGGGCCGCCATCAAGGAAGTGCATCTCTTCCCAGGAGGGCCAGGCAGTGGGTGCTAGAGGCCGAGAGCCTCCGTCTCTCTCCTGCCCTGAGCCTCCCAACCGGTGCTATCTGTTAACTGACCATGCTCACGGACATGGACGTGGACACAGACCTCCTCTGCTCCAGACCCTGCAGGCGCCTCAGGAGGCGCCCAGAGGACTCCCTTGTGTTGGTGCAATGCTCTGTGGTCCCGAGGGGCCACCATCTCCATTTCTGCGTCTTGCATGGCCAGGCACTGGGGTGGGGTGGCATGCCCCAGGACCCTTGTTTGTGTTGAGAATGACTTTTCCTGCTCCGCCCATCCACCCCACTTCTCTCCCATCCGGGAGCACGGTGGGCAGCCTGCACCTGACACCACATTTGTGAGCGCTCTGCTTCCTCCCTCACCTGCACCGCTTGGCTTTCCTCAGACCCCTGTTTGCCATGCAAAGGGAATTCTTGAAATTAAATAAAAGGTGTCCAGATTGCAGACTGCATGTTCACAAGGCCAAGGGTTCTGCATTGTGGCTTCGGACAGGAAAGCCTCCATGCGACTGGAACCCAACTAACTGGGATTTTTCTCCTTCATTCGTTTTGAAGGAGGCAAATCTTAAAACTAGTTGAGAAATTAAGCAGACAAGTTCAGTGGAGTTTTGTTAACGCAGAAGGGACCCTCTAAAACAGTTTTTGTGGGGAGGGAGCAGTATCTGCTTTTCAAAGGCGTATGCAGAAAATCAAGCTTTTCATCATCTAACTAATTGGAAATAAGACTTTTTTTTTTTTTTTGGCTGTTAAGAATATAAATATAGGGAGAGATCACTATTGAGACATGGATTTGAAGTATTTGAGCACGTAGTTCAAGTGTATATTTTGCCCTCAAGGAGCTGATTCCCAAAGAGGTTTAGAGACTAAATTAGAGGACAGAAAGTACCTGGTTCCTTCATCCTCGTCTGATAGATCCCAGGGCACCAAGGGCCCCTCAGCTAGGAGTCACCCCAGCCTCCAACGCTGGCCCCGGGAGAGTCCAGTAGTGAGCCCTGCCCCCGAGCTGATCCAAGGTGATGAAACTCAAGATGGACCTCTCCCAGGCAGCAAGGATCCCGAGAGGGGACCCTGCAGTCCACTTTCTGAAGGGCCTGCTTTGGGTGGATTTTTATTTCCCATCTGATAGTGTGTTAATTAAAATTAACTTTTAATTTAAAAATGTGCACAGTAAAGATTCAAATGGTTAAAAAAAGACAATCCTCACTCGAGCATATATTTTTATTGCTTTTTAGAGAGCGGAAGGGAGAGAGAAACATCAATCATTTTCCTGCCTGATCCCCCTGTTGAAAAGCATCCACTGCTAAGAGCTTTTTTTTTTTTTTTTTAATATATTTTTATTGATTTCAGAGAAGGGAGAGAGAAATAGAAACATGAAAGATGAGAGAATCATTGATCGGCTGCCTCCTGCATGCCCCACACTAGGGATGGGGCCCGCAACCTGGGCATTTGCCCTGACCAAGAATGGGACTGTGACCTCCTGGTTCATAGGTCAATGCTCAACCACAACCACACCAGCTGGGCAAGAGCTTTTTTAAAAAAGTCCTCACTCAAGGATGTTTTCAGTTATTTTTTTTTTTTTAGAGAGAGAGGATGAGAAACATCAATTAGTTGCCTCCTGTAGCCGTGCTGACCAGGGATCGAACCCACAAACCTCTGATGTATGGGATGACACTCCAACCAACCGAGCCACCTGGCCAGGCTACTAAGAGCTTCTTATATGTCCTTCCAGAACTGGAGAAGTCATCAAAGGGAATGAGGTGACAGGCCCAAAGGAATGGAGAAGTGCTAAGCTGACAAAATTATCAGGTGTCTGCTGCACACATACACAGCAGGGTGGTGCAGCTTGAGCCAAGCGTGTTCTGCTAGGATTCTCACTGACCTCAAGCCTAGTGCAGCGTGCTCCCCAGCATTGTTTTTGAGAGAAGGTACACAAAGGATATGGTCCCTGCTGCCTAGAGACTAGGATAGTAAGGGGAACAGAATAGAAAGGGTCTCTACTAAGTGGAATAAAGCTGTGGCCTGTAAACTTTCTTGAATAAAAAATGTTTGATCATATATATGCTAATACATATACTATAAATCACACTTGCAATAGAAAACTTAAAGGTCAAGGTAAATATTTTAAAGCATCTTAAACTATATTACTTGTGATTCAAAGAATACTTCTGTCACTAAAAATGGGGGTGTGAGTGAGATATCTAAGGTCACATTCAGCTCTGGGTGTGTGTGTTGGTTTTTTTATTTATTGATTTCTAGAGAGAAACATCGATTTTTTTAAAACATTTTTATTGATATTTTACAGAGAGGAAGGGAGAGGGAGAGAGAGTTAGAAACATCGATGAGAGAGAAACATCGATCAGCTGCCTCCTGCACGCCTCCTACTGGGGATGTGCCCGCAACCAAGGTACATGCCCTTGGTCGGAATCGAACCTGGGACCCTTGAGTCCGCAGGCCGACGCTCTATCCACTGAGCCAAACCGGTTAGGGCGAAACATCGTTTTTTTGTTCCACTTATTTATGCATTCATTGGTTGATTCTTGTATGTGCCCTCATCGGGGATCAAACCCACAACCTTGGGGTATCAGGAGGACACTCTAACCACTTAGCTACCCGGCCAGGGCCTCTGCATGTTTCAATCATTCTACATATGACAGAATATGAGTATATTGATTTCTCTTATAACATTACCATCAATGGGAATCATTATGAACCTAACTTTAAAGTTTATTTGGCATTTGCTCTTTGAGCCTGCCAGCTCTCGCTCTCCTTCTGAGAGTGTACTTTCACTTTAATAAATCTTGCCACTGCCTCTTGAATTCCTAAAAGAAAGTTTATTCAAAGGCATGTGTCAAGATCTGGGTGTCATTGGAAAAGGACAAATGGGTGGCTTCTCAGAGACAACAAGGAGACATTTATCTTGGTGAATTCTAGCACCTTGCCAAAGCAAAGACAAACCAAAATGAGAAGTTGCCTGTTATGGAGTGCTTACTCTATACCAGGCCTTCAGCTACATAAGCATTTTACTTATACAATGTCATTTATTTTTAACCCCAGTAACAACCCTTGGATATGGTTTTCATAACCTCAGGGAGAAGACACTGAGGCAGAGTGAGCATGAACCACACCACTTGGTGAGTGAAGGAGCCAGGACACAAATAATAGCAATTGTGTGTGCATCTTGAGCTCTTACTATGACAGGTTGCACTGTAAGCATTTGACTTGAACTAACTCATTTAGTCTGCACAACAATTCTAAGATGTGTGCTATTATTTCCCACTAATAATGAGGAACTGGAGGTGCCAAGAAGTTAATGACTTGCCCAAAGTCCACATGTAGTAAGTGGGGGTGCTGGTCTCACTCCTTGGCCCCACTTTCTAACTCCCTGTGCTACCATCTCCAAAAGCCCATGACACTGCAAAATAGTGCCTGGTGCTTCCTCCCTTGCACACTGGAAATTTGATCTAAATATTCTTCCAGAGTTCCAGGCTCAGAGTCAGGGATGCTGAATCATGCTGACTCTCAAGAGACTGACTGATGGATAAGCCAGAGTATCAGTTTAATAATTTCCAAGGGTGGGCTGGATAGTTGCACCAGCCTGACCTGCCTGTTGTCTCCCAATAGCTAGCTACATAGGGACCTACATCAGCATGAGGTTGCCTGGTGGACATAGAAATGGAATGGAGTGTGAGTTCTATACCTGGGTCGCTTAATGACCTCAGTATTCTATGTCCTGATATGTCTATCTCAACAATCCCCATACATTATTTTCTGTATCTGCAGTAAGTTTTTGTTGGCCAGAGAGAGTAGATCAAATCCTGGATATACCTCAATGGCTGACTAGTTTCCTCCACATGGCCCCTTCTTTAAATAGATCAATGATCCAATCAATCTCCTGTCAAAGTGGTTGCCCTGGACATCATGCCTTCTCTTGGAGGTGACTTTTCCTAGCCTTGCTCTCTGATTTGATATTCAATCACCCAAAAATATTTATGAGCACTTCTATGAGCAAATAGAAGTACCGAGGAGGGAGAGACATTTTCGTGAATTACCATATAAACAAATGAAAAAATGAGGTGATTTTGGATTGTGATAAATGCTATGAACAATTTTTGGAGGAGGATAACTAGACTGAGGTTGGGATGGAGGAAGATATAGGGAATGTCTCTCTGAAGAGGTGAAGTCTGACCTGAGCCCTGCATGCCAAGACGGACTCAGTCATGTGAACATAGAGTTTAGTTCTCAGGGGAAGCATTCATGTCTATCATTGGAAGTGGAAGTTCATTGCAAATCTCTGCAGAGACAAGGTGGCACAAATTAGGCAAGTATGGTTGCAAAACTCCGCACTCATCGTTTCACATGTAGCATGTGCACTGGATTACATATTTGATATCAAGGCTATCTTGGGGGTTTCCAAGGCATGTGATTACTATAATGAATAGGCTACGGTGGGTTGGCCTTGGCATCTGACCCCACATTGTTGAGATGGGAAGTGTGCTTCTAGCTGCTAAAAAGCAAAATTTTGGAATACAACCGCTTGCCATTTGGGACCATAGCTCTTTTCCCCAACTAGATTACATGTTCTTCTCTCAGAACAAAGTCTGAGTTTTATACATTTTGGAATATCGCAAAGCACCTAGCAGAGTTCTGAGGACGTAAAATAAGAAAAACAAAAAGTCCTTCGGGTTTGCCTTAAATTTGGAAAGTGCACTTGACTGGAGGCGGAGCTGCTCTTCACCCTCCGGCCGCTCGGGGGCGCAATGGGAATCCCGCGCGCTGAGGACGAGCGGCTGGAGCCGGTCTTGGCCTTGTGTCAACACGGCGCTGGTGGCGGCTTCGAGGAGGGGCTGGGACGCCCCGCAGACCCGCGCGCAGTCCGAGGGAGAGCAGGCGCGGCCCCGCCGCGGACAGGCGACTGGCAGCCATGGCGGAGTCGGCGTCGGCTCGGGTAAGAGTCCCCCTGGCCCGGGGGCGCGTTCGGGGAGACAGAGCTGCGGGGCGGGGCGGGGGGGTCCCCCGGGCTGCCGCTGCGCCGGTGAGCGCCCACCTGCCCCCGCGACCCCCGGCTCTGCCCTCCCCTGTCCGGTCCCTTCCGCGTCGGGCCGGAGCCCCAGAGCGACGCGCCTTCGCCGGGAAACTTCTCCGAGGCTAGTTCCATGTTCTCGGGTGTGTGACCGTCCCCACACGCGTTCTCCGCGGCGCCCAAAGAGAGCCCGTTTCCCGGAGAGGTGTCGCGATGGAAACTCTGGGTCCCCACAGCTGCCCGGGAGCCCGCCGGCTGCTCCGGGGACCCGAGTGCTCCTCGCTTCTCGGCGACCAGCTCGGCTCGCTCTCGGCCATTGTGCTCCGCTGGTCCCTTCTGCCACATTGTCCCGCTACGGACTTCTGTCCCGGGGTTGCAGCCGCAGGTTGAAGTCGGGCTGGGCTTCCTCTCCCAGGGGACAGGTGTCAGCTCGCCGTGTAGTTGCCGGGGTTTGTTTGTGTAGCTGTGGGGTCTTCCCCAGCCATCCGCAGGACACGGGGCTTGGGGAGAGGAAAATCCTGGGCTTGGAGGCAAGAAACTGATTCCAGCCGTAACTCAGCTCCCACCCATCCAGTGCTGGGCCTCCGTTTTCTTAGTAAATTGTGTTGGACTAGTTGCTGGATAGTCTCTAAGGTTCCAACCAGCTCTGACATTCGCATGTTATTCGAAAGTAGTGGTTAATTTGATAATACAAGAGGATGTGCTATGGAAAGGGCAGATGGAATTTAATTGTTTTTTTATTTTTTTGATTTAGAGGGAAAGAGCAAGAGAAACATCGATTTGTTGTTCCACTTATTTATGCATTCATTGGTTGCTTCTTGTGTGTGCCCTGATGGGCGATCGAACCGGCAACCTTGGCATATCCGGACGACACCCGGCCAGGGCTGGAATTTAATTTTTTTTTATTATTGATTTTTAGATAGAGAGAGGAGGGAGAGAGAGAGGGAAAGAGAGGAACATCGATTTGTTGTTCCACTTATTTAAGCGTTCATTGGTTGGTTCTTTTTTTTTTTTATAACCCATTGATTTTTTTTTTTTTTACTCATTGATTTTTTTTTTTTAATCCTCACCCGAGGATATGTTTTTATTGATTTTAGAGAGGAAGGGAGAGAGAGGGGGCGGGAGAAAGAGAAACATCGATCGCTGCCTTCCATCTGCGCCCCAAGCATTTCGTGGTCTAGAAACACTTTCAGAATCATATGAGATCTCGTGAGAATTGAGGGCTAGCAAGATGCACTGTGTTTGATTCTTTTTTTATTTTTTCAATCCTCACCCGAGGATATGTTTTTATTAATTTTACAGAGAGAGGGGAAGGGAGAGAGAGGCGAGAGAGAAACAGCGGTGGTCAGGGCTGTTTGATTCTTGTAAGGAAGGGGGTGAGAGAACTAAGAGGGGAGGGATTGGCAGGCTTGGAGAACAGTGTTTGCTCTCAAGGAAGCTAAAGTTGAACTGTGAAGACAAGACACAATGTTTACAGCATTTACCTCATCTGACTCCTTTAACTAAGGTGTTAGAGTCAGAGACTGGGCTTTTCCTCAAGACCAAATTAGTAGTAAAGCAGGGCAGGAGGACAAGTGTACTAACTTGTCAGTGCACAGCGACTTGCATGTCATTAACAGGTCTTGTTAAAAGGAAGCCTTAAAGATCCTCTAGAATTCAAAACTGCACTCTGAGTGACTTATGGATCTGTCGTTGTAGAATGTATTTAAATTGTCCTTCAGCATATTCCTATTCTCAGGCATTTTCTCTTCAGATGAGGATTCTGTACCTCTCATTTGATAGTGTGGCCAAGTAGATGCCATGATGAAAACAACTAAAAATGCTGGGGGGGTGGGGGGACGACACATATATTTGAAATGTATGTTAGTAAAGAATACTTGGAGCCCAAAATCCAGGTGAAAGAGGGAGCTCTTAAGAGGTAAGGAGAGTTCTGAAACCAACTTGGAGGGCTTTTGCTGAACATTCATCTGTGGTGTTTATGACCTCAAGGGGCCTGGAAAATAGAAGATGAAACTCAATGCCTAAGGTGAGAGTCCCCAGGAAGTCTCCTACCTGAATCCCATAAAGCTGAGACTCCAAAGGGCAATATTCAGGGTGAACTAAAAGCTCTTACCCCAAGGTGATTGCAGAGAAAGTTACATATGTCAAACCTTGGTGCCGAGAGATGGGTGCAAGATGTCTCTTGAAAATTGATGACTCTCAAATGGTTTTATTGCCTGAATTATATGACCTGGATGGTCCAAGAAACTGCAAGCAGAGAATTTAATTTAAAGTAGAACCTCCAGCTGTCTGACAAAAATGAACATGAATCACCCTAGCTGGTTTGGCTCAGTGGATAGAGCATTGATCTGCAGACTGAAGGGTCCCGGGTTCAATTTCGGTCAAGGGCACATGCCCAGGTTTGTGGGCTCGGTCCCCAGTAGGGGATGTGCAGGAGGCAGCCCATCAATGATTCTCTCTCATCATGTTTTTATCTCTCCTCCCTTCCTCTCTAAAATCAATAAAAATATATTTAAAAAGGAGGGGGAATAACAGAATAAGGAAAAAATCATCTAAAAGAAGGCAAGAATGAAGATGAAAGATGGGATAAATCACACAGAAAAGGTACAAAATAAATATACATCAATAATTAGAATAAATGTAAATGGTCTGAATGATCTAGTTAAAAGAAAAAGATGGGCAGGATGAGGGAAATTCAGCTATACAGGCGTCCTCAAACTATGGCCTGCGGGCCACATACAGCCCGCCGAGGTGCCGCTGCCTGTCCTGAGCCGGGTGCCGCTGCCTGTCCTCCAACGGTCTGAGGGACAGTGAACTGGCCCCCTGTTTAAAAAGTTTGAGGACCCCTGATTTATAATATACAATATAGGATAAAGCTGTGGAAATGACTGGATATGAAAGGATAGGAAATCATATACCAGGTTAATACTAATCAAAAGAAAATTGGCCCTTGTTGGTGTGGATCAGTGGTTAGAGCATTGATCCTCATTCCTGAGAGTTGCAGGCTTGATTCTGGTCAAGGGCAAGTACTGGGTTGCAGATTCCCCACCCCAATTGGGGTGCGTGCAGGAGGCAACCAATTGATGTGGCTCTCTCACATTGATGTTTCTCTTCTCTCTTCCCCTTCTCCCTTCCACTTTCTAAAATCAAATGGAAAGAATATCCTCCGGTGAGAATTAACCAAAAAAAAAGGAAGAGAGGGAGGGAGGGAGGAAATTGGCTTAGCTAGAGATAGAGGACTAATACTGTTTTTATAATGGTAAAAGACTTAATTTACTAGCTTGATATGACATTTCTAGTGTTATATGCACCTAATTATGTAGCCTCAAATATATATAAAACGAAAGTTGATAGAACAAGGAAAATTCACTACCATAGTCGAAGATTTTGATATTGCCTTAGTATTTTATCAAGCAGGAAACAATTAGTGAGGGTGTAGTATCTCCCAAGAACATTCTGAGATGATGGAAATATTCTGTCTGCACTGCTCAGTGCAGTAGCTACAAGGTACATGTGGCTATTGAGCACTTGTAATGTAGCTAATATGACTGAGGAACTTGCATTTTTAATTTAATTTCAATTAATTTAACTTTAAACAGTCACATGTTTCTAGTGGCTATTAAAAGTAGACAGGACATATAGAGAGGATATGATTAATTTTTCCCATATATCTACCCCATATACATAATTTTGATGTATAGAGAGATTGGTGAAGAAAAAAGAACGCATAAAACCCTATTAGTTCCCTGGCCGGTGTGGCTCAGTTGCTTGAGCGGTGTCCCATGCACCAGGAAGATACAGGTTCGATTGCCAGTCAAGGGCACATGCTTGGGTTGCGGGCTAGATCCCCAGTGGAGGCTGTGCAGGAGGCAGCCGATTGATGTTGCGCTCTCACATTGATTTTCTCTCTCCCTCTCCCTTCCTCTCTTGCTAAAAATCAATAAAGTATTTTTTTTAAAGGGGTGGTGGTGGAGGGATTGAACAAAAAGCAAAAAAGAGCTTATGGACACGGACAACAGAGTGGTGATTGCAGGGTGGCGGAGTGGAGGTGGAAGAGGGCATAGAGGGATAAATGGTGAAGGAAAAAAATAATAAAAGGAAAAAGAAAAACAAAACCCTGTTAGTAATGAAAGTGTGTTCTGGTGCTGACCGTGGGTGAGGCTGGGACCGTGGGTAGGGCTGTTAAGCAGAATGTCACCATGCACCCTCTACGTGGCTTGGGGTTCCTCAGATGGTCGCAGTGCCTGCTTGCCTATTATTTGCTCCAGGTGACAGACACAAGCTCCCTGCCAAACCCTCATTTAATTGCAGATTCACGAGCAAGATAGATGTGGTTGTCTTAAGCCTCTAAATTTTGGGATTTGAGGATTGGAACAGGTATCTGGGAAATATGCTCAAATATTTTTTATTTTTTTTAATATATTTTATTGATTTTTTTTACAGAGAGGAAGGGAGAGGGATAGAGAGTTAGAAACATCGATAAGAGAGAAAGATCAATCAGCTGCCTCCGGCACACCACCCTCCCCCCCCCCCCCCCCCCCACTGGAGATGTGCCCGCAACCAAGGTACATGCCCTTGACCGGAATCAAACCTGGGACCCTGTAGTCCACAGGCCGACGCTCTATCCACTGAGCCAAACCAGTTAGGGCTATGCTCAAATATTGAAAGACATCAAAAATACCTTTAAAAAGCGTGTATAATATGTGCATGGATTGAAACATTTCATCCTAAAGATGTCACTTCTCAAATTTACCTATGGATTTTAGCCAGCTCCAAACAAAATCTCTAAAGATATTTTTTGTGAAATTTTTCAAATTTGTAGAATATCAACAGGCCTAAAATAGTCAATATACTCCTGTAAAACAAGGAGGTAGGACTTTCCTTACCAGATATCAATAATTATAAAAAAGCTATGGCCATTAAGATGGCAATATTGATAAAGTGGTAGAAAAATTGACCCATAGAACAGAATAGGGAAGCCAGAAACAAACTGATATGTAAGAAAACTTGACTTATGACAGAGATAGCATTTCAGATCAGAGGGTAAATGATGGATTTTTCATTATGTAATGTTAGGTCTGTTGATTTCCCATATGAAAATTGAGTCTTGCCCCGTACACAAATATCAGTACTAGTTGAGGTAAATACTTAAACGGGAAAATCAAAACTATGAAGTATTTAGAAGACTGTATTGTGGGTTCTAGATTTCTTTTTTACAACTGACACAAAAGTTCAAATCATAAAAGTATTAATAATAACATTCAGCTCCATTAAAGTTAAGGACTTTTGATCAAATAATACTGAAGAGAGTAAAAAAAAAAAAAGTACAAATAAAGAGAAGATATTTGCAACAGATATAACTGATAAAGATTAGTGTCCAGAATTTATAGCGAAATCCTAGGGGACAGGAAGGAAAAGTCAGATAACCCCAAATTAAGTGGGTAAGACTTTAGCAGATTGTTCACTAAAGGGGACATTGAATGGCCTGTAAACATATTTCTTCTCAATGTCTTGGTCTCAGTGTCTTCATTGTGGTCAGAGAAGCAGCCTTGAACAAAGTGTGCCACATAAAAGGAGACGAGTCTTGCGGGGTTAGGACTGAAATGTGAACCTGCAGTAGGACAGCGGGGCTAAGAGGAAAGCTTCAAGAGGACTCCCCAAGTATTGGTCTTAGTCATGTTGAGCTTCAGCCACAGGGATTTTCCTCTTGCCAAAGACAGACCATAAAAATGAGAAGTATAAGAAGAATGTCAGAGGACTTAGATCATTTCACTGAATGATTATGAAGAATTTATTCATTTATACTAGCTGCTAGGGTGCACAGATGAATGAGTTAAGTCTTGTAGGTCCTGCTAAGGAACCTTAAGGAGTTGCTGAAAGGTTTCAGCAAAGGGAACATGATCAATTATGAAGTCTGGCAGGAATGTGGAGTCAGAAGTAGATGTAAATAATATCATCACAGCAAAACATCACAAATAGCCCAAAATATCAGAGAGAAATTGGTTTAAAAAATGAATCCTGACACAGAAAATTCTTAGAAAATATGCTATGTATGAAACACAGGTAAGAAAACATATGTACACTATGATTTCAATTTCATTGACCAAAAAAAGATGAAAAAAAACTTATAGGAAATACACCAATATTCTAACAACATATTTTACATAATCCTCCTTCCCTCCTTCCCTCCTTCCCTCCTTCCCTCCTTCTCTCCTTTCTATTTTTCCATACTTTTTATTATATGTATATAATTTGCAGTTTCAGAATACAAAAGAACATACTTTTTAAATTAAAAAGTAGTAGCCAGGTACTAGTTATAAGTGCTGCTGGACTCCTTGGTGTTGGGAAGTGGCGCTGACTGACCGACCGGGTCTGGCTCTTCAGCACAGGAGGAAGCGCCGCGCCACTCCTTTGGCTTCTCCCTCGCCGCCCCCACAAGAGACAGAGACCGAAGAGATCTCCCTCCAGTCAGTGATGGCTGCCCTCCAGGCCGTGGAGAAGAAGATGGAGTCACAGGCCGCCCAGCTGCAGAGCCTGGAGAAACGCATGGAGACAGCCGAGAAGAAGCTGGCTGACTTTGAGAAGACGGCTGTGGAGTTCGGGAACCAGCTGGAGGGCAAGTGGGCCGTGCTGGGGACCCTGCTGCAGGAGTACGGGCTGCTGCAGAGGCGGATGGAGAACATGGAGAACCTGCTGAGGAACAGGAACTTCTGGGTCCTGCGGCTGCCCCCGGGCAGCACGGGGGAGGCCCCCAAGGTAGTCCTTTTATTTGAGATTCTAAATTGGTGGCTTTAAATGGTAAGATATGTACACATATAATACCTTAATAAAAATTTGAAATAAATTAATTAAATAAATAAATAAATAAATAAATAAATAAATAAATTGGTGGCTTTTCCCTAATGGCTGAGACAGGAAGCACTCATTGTATAACATTTGCGTTTTCAGATGCCTAGGTCACTCGAGAATGATGGAGTCTGCTTCTCGGAGCAGGAGTGGGAGAATCTGGAGGACTGGCAGAAGGAGCTGTACAGAAACGTGATGATGAGCAACTATGAGACGCTGGTCTCTCTGAGTAAGCAGCACTTTCTGCCCCAGACATCCCACAATTCCTGGCCTGTGCTGAGTTAAGAAATGGGAGTCTCTGGGTCCTCAATTTACCAAGACATTAGGAAAGGTCATGGTGTCATGCCTTTCTTCTTTGTGGTCACATAGTCAGATCTTGATAATATTTACTAATAGATAAGAGGTCATAATATGCGTTATTTATAATATAACATAGCTAGGGTTCCTCATGCTATTTTTTTTTCCTTAATATATTTTTTTTTTTCGGAAAGGAAAGGAGAGGGAGAGAGAGACAGGAACATCAACGATGAAAGATGATCACTGATCGGCCACCTCCTGCACACCCCCACCATGGACCGAGCCTGTACCCTGGGAATCGAACTGTGATCTCCTGGTTCACAGGTCGACGCTCAACCACTGAGCCATGCTGGCCAGGCCTCATGCTATTTCCAGTGCTTAAGACTATTAGATAAATAATCCTTTGTTACCTGGGATGAGACAGGCAGTACAGGCTAACCAAAAATTGTCTTTGGCACTTGGCTGGAATCAGAGCCAGTTGTGGTCTCGGTGTTTATTTTGTGTTGATTAGAAGTACTGCTTAATAGATATAGATCTTGATATGCAAAGTGTTAGCTATTACATTATAAATGCATTTTGTTTGGTAGACAAAATGTTTTACAACCTGAAAGGTTCATGGAGGATTGTCAAGGAGGCCACTGGGACTGGAGCAGAGTGGAGTGGGCAGGAGAGTAGCAAACGGGTCAGAAAGGTTTCTGTGACCACACTGGGTCATGTGTTGCTTGTGGCCGATGCCTTACCTGTCACAGGTGGGGGATAAGTGCCTGCCATTCCTTGCAATGTATTAGCACAGAGGAAAGTAAATACCTGGAAGGAAGCCACACTTGCAACCACGTACGTGTGAGGACGCGGTGATATTGGTGGAATGAGTGATGGGCTCCTGCGCCTGCCTGCTGAGCCACAGGGGACTAATGAAGGGGCACCGAGGGGGCAGTTAGCTGAATACATCATTCCAATGGGCCATAATTTTCTAATTGTCCCAAACTACTAGGGGAAAGTGACAGGAACAGTACTTTGAAGTTTTAATATTGACTCCTTGACATTGGTCACCTTGTTCATCAGCAAATGACTAGTGTGCAATGAGAATTTACTCTCCTGGGCTCACATTGTACCATTTCCAACCCAGAGGTCCTTGGCCAGCCAGAAGGAGAAGCGGAGTTGGGTACAGAGATGCTGGGAGACTTGGAGGAGGAAAGCCTTGGTAGTGTCCACCCAGGTGAGTGGCTCTAGAATATTCCATTCTCCTCCCCACTCCCTGCAGTCTATGGTGAGCTTTCCCACTGCCAAACACTGATCATCAATAGCCTCATGTGGCATTTACTTATTCTAGATTCTTTTATGATTGTCATTAGCTCACCTATTACGTGTGTCTGAACTCCTTACCGCTATTTGGAATCCTTGATATTCGTGACCATATCAGACTTCTTTATGTCCTACAGAGGAGAGTACATAATAGACTTTAGTCAAAACCCACAGGGCATTGAGGATAGGGTTACTCACAGCATCAGGAGTGAAGCTGACTGGGTGGGAGACAGGAAAAGCATTTGTAAGCCAGGTAATTTGGGGAGAATGTTCAGGAAGAACAGCTGGATACATGAACTTTTAAGCTATAGGTTTAGTTGTGTGTATATGTTTTTGTTTTTTTTTAAAAATATATTTTATTGATTTTTTACAGAGAGGAAGGGAGAGGGACAGAGAGTTAGAAACATCGATGAGGGAGAAACATCGATCAGCTGCCTCCTGCACACTCCCTACCGGGTATGTGCCCGCAACCAAGGTACATGCCCTTGACTGGAATCGAACCCGGGACCCTTGAGTCCGCAGGCCGATGCTCTATCCACTGAGCCAAAACAGTTAGGGCTGTATATGTTTTTTTAATCTTGCTTATTTTTATTACTTTAACACTCTCCTAAGTAAGTATAGTTTTTCAGTATGTTTAGCCATTTTTCAGAGATTGAATATAATTTGTGGACAAACTTAGAAAAACTATCATTTATAACATTGTTCTATAAGAAGAATATATTCAGATTTTTAACCCACATGTCTCTACCCGAGTATAGGTTTCATTTTCCAGGTTTTGGAACCCAGTCAGTCTCTAATTCCGTTGATCCTTTGATTTGAGCCCTTCTGGGATTCAGAGATGTTTAGCTCCAAAGAAACCCAAGATGCTAGAATGTGATCTTTTTTGTTGGTTTTCTTTGTTTTGGCAGCAGAAGGGGTTGTGATTAAGCAGGAGGTAGAGTACCCGCCGGAACGCTCTGAGGATCTTCCGGGAGAGCTCTCAGGCCCCGCGGAAGAGCCGGCTTTCCTGGGCCCGGAGCAGACTGAGCTCTGGAACACTCAGAGTGGTTCTGTCCTCTTGGAACCAGGGGCCGGGGATGCTAATCTAGAGGAGCCCACTGAGGGCAGCAGAGACACTGGCAGTGACAGAAGTCTGGACTGCCCCCCGAAGCAGAAATCTAATAGGCCAGTGCAATTGGCTCCGGAATGTAACCCGGCCCTGAAGCTGAATAGGGAAGATTTTGGCCCCTACGATTGTCCTGAGTGCGAGCTCAGCTTCCGCTGTGAGCAGCAGCTGGCCTATCTGCGGGCCCACCCATCATGGGAGTCTTCCACCACCTCAGAGCCAGAGGAGAGTCTTAGGTCCAGGCCACTGCTGAAGCCCCCGTCCAAGAAGGGAAAGCAGCATCAGTGTGATGTGTGCATGAGGAGCTTCAGCAGCAAGGTGAACCTGGTGAACCACCAGCGCTGCCACTTGCAGGAGGGGCCCAGTGGTGGCCAGCGTGTCCAGGAGAGGTTCTCGCCCAACAGCCTGGTTGCCCTGCCTGGCCACATCCCCTGGAGGAAAAGCCGGAGTTGCCTCATCTGTGGTTACTGTGGCAAGAGCTTCAGCCACCCATCAGATCTGGTGCGGCACCAGCGCATCCACACGGGCGAGCGGCCCTACACCTGCCCTGAGTGTGAGCGGAGCTTCGTGCAGAAGCAGCACCTCCTGCAGCACCAGAAGATCCACCAGCGGGAGCGTGGCGCGCTGGCCTCGGAGCCAGGCAGGCCCAATGGCCTGCTCTAAGGGTGCCAGCCCCCCGCCTGTCCGGGGGGGCTGAGGGGGCTGGCATTGGTCCCCCGAAGAGACACTGTGCAGAGTCAGGGACTGACTTCTTCCTTGGGGGTGTCATTTTGATTTGCCTAACTTTGGCCAAGCAGCAGGCCGAGCCCAAGTCCTCAGAACTGTGTGGAGGAGGGGCGGGGCCAGGCCTGTCCCTGCTGTCTACCCTGCTGCTGTGTTTGCCGTGTCTTTGTTACCTTCGAGTCTCGGGTTTTCCCATCCATGCTGATGCTTGTGCACTGGGGTTGGTTTGAGGGTCTGTCCCAGCGTTTCAGGTCTTCCCACGGGTGGAGTCGGGCCAAAGGAATGAGCAGGTGTGCAGAAGAGCTCTGGAAGCATAACCCTCTGTTTCCTCTTCGGTTGTAGTCTCCTTGTTAATAACAAGTAGAAGTAATTTAAATGAACTGCTCACCTTGCTCTGAAGAACCTTTTTGGAATTAGATATTAGCTGATTTGAAGAAAATACAGCCTGACACTTGTTTTTTAAACTTCCCAAGTTGTAAAAGTTGTTCCTAACATGGGGACTGCTGCCATCTGGGAGGGAATAGTTTCTGGGCCTTCTTTAGCCCACCCACATTTAGGCCAGTGGTCAGGGTGCATAGCGCGGGCTCCCTATTGTGAGGGGACTTAGCACTCTCCGATAGGGCTCACTGAATCAAAAGGACCAAGAGGGAGAGAGCAGTGGGAGTAGACCCCAAAGCCCCCCATTGAGAATGAGGAGTCTGGGAAAGGAGCTGAGAGTACGGAGCTGCTTCCTCTCAAGAGTTCGGCTCTTGGGTTTCTCACCACAGCTCACTTCCTCTTCCATCTGCGTCCTTGCTGCGTTCCGCAGCCTCACAGGGTAGACGACTCCTTTGTTACTTAAGGTTGTTCAGCTTGTATCAGCTTGTATTTGAGTTTGTTCCTGTTAGACCAATTGTTCCTTGAGGTTGTTCAGATGACACACTTTCCCAATTAGTTCTGTTCCAGAGATGATGGAGAAAAAGCACGCAGGTGCTTGTGTCTCCCAGGAGTGTTGAATGCCTGCCGCACTGCTGTTTGGGAGTGGGCTCCTGGGTCCTGTGTGAGTGTCCCCTTTGATGACTTGGCAGTTGCTTAGAATAAAACTTGCTACTGGCAAAAAAATATGCTCATGTTGGGTGTTTTTCTCCAATTGTCAAGAAGACCCTCCTAGGAGCAAGGTGGAGGAGATGCCTGACCTGGAGCAGCGACAGAGGGCTGACTTAAACCTAGATTTGCAGACGAGAAGAGGGCGTGTGTGGGACCCTGTTGGTGGACACTGAGGGCTGCAGACAGTCTGCGTGTCAGTTGTTGGAAGGCAGTAGGTAGAAGAGGCAGGTGCACCAGGGAGTACTGGGTAGCAGTTGGAAATATTGGCTTCAGTATACATGTAGTCATGGGTTGATCTTAAACATACAATGCTGAGTGGAAAATTTGAGATATATAACAATACCATTTATGTAAAATAAAAAATGCATGTACACAAAACAAAACGGAATACATAGAAATAAAAAAATTACACATTAAAGGCATCTCAGTGCTCTGGCCAGTATGCTCAGTGGTTAGGGCGCAAGCCAGCACAATGGACAGGAGAGATGGACAAGATTGACAAGGTACAGTCAACAGCACATGATGCTTTTTGAAGGCAGGAACCATGTCTTAATCGTATCCAGACTCCCCAGCTCTGAGAGCAGGGACTTTGCACAAAGGTGCTCAACACACGTTTATTGCATGAACAGATGCATTAAGGGGAATTCACAGAACAGGGAGCTCAGCATTGTCTGAACAGGGTTGGCTTTGAGGAGGAAGGGGCTTGGTAACATTTTTGGTCTCCCTCTACTAATAATTTCCCTCGCAAGTTTTACATACCTGGGTGGGGCCACTTTAAAAACTGATATGTTTCCAACTAAGATGCAGCCCTGGAATTTGGGGCCAGGTTAGGAGTATTGCTTTGAAGCAACAAGGGATCAAATCAATATATGGCATTGTTCATTGTGAAATTCCTTGTTGAAGTAATGCAATGTAACAGACAATTTGCAAATGAGTGCTGAAGGCATTAAGAGGATCTCTAGTATGGACCCTAAGAAGAAAGATTCATTTGATGTGAACCCCGAGAAGGAATTTATCTGCTGAGATGGGCTCCCCATTGTCAACCGAGGGCCCAAATTTTTTAAATAAGAGCCTGGCGGCCATTTGCGGATGGGCTCCTCACAAATGCTGTGTACCAGGGAGAACCTCAAACTGAACTCTCAGTGTCCCGCACTATTCCCTGCTTGTTTGCACCACCTGAGTCAACCTCTGAAGGGAAACCCTGGTATCATCTTCTACCAACGGACTGAGACCTGCCCTGTCCTATCAACTGCACAGTTTTGATACCTCACATAAGAAGGACCTAATTGAGAACCTGAGTGGGAACTTTCACTATGAAAACAGTCTTCATGACCTAGCTGGTTTGGCTCAGTGGATAGAGCATTGGCCTGCGGACTAACGGGTCCTGGGTTCAATTCCAATCAAGGGCAAATGCCCGGGTTGCAGGCTCAATCCCCAGTAGGCATGCAGGAGGCAGCCAATCAATGATTCATTCTCATCATTGATGTTTCTCTCCCTCTCCCTCTCTGAAATTAAAGAAAAAAAACAATACAAAACAGCCTTAATTACCTTGGTCGGGTGCCTCGGTTGGAGCATCATCCCATACACCAAAAGGTTATGGGTTTCATTCCCGGTCAGGGCACATACCTGGGTTGCAGGTTTGATCCCCGATCAGGGTGTGTATGAGAGGCAACTCATCAATGTTTCTCTCTCTCAAATCAATAAAAAAACATATCCTCGGGTGAGGATTAAAAACAAAAATGGAGCCGAAACCGGTTTGGCTCAGTGGATAGAGTGTCGGCCTGCGGACTGAAAGGTCCCGGGTTCGATTCCGGTCAAGGGCATGTACCTTGGTTGCGGGCACATCCCCAGTGGGAGGTGTGCAGGAGGCAGCTGATCGATGTTTCTCTCTCATCGATGTTTCTAGCTCTCTATTCTTCTCCCTTCCTCTCTGTGAAATATCAATAAAATATATTAAAAAAAAAAAGAAGAAAAAAACAGATTAAAAAAAAAAAATAAATAAATAATAAAAACAAAAATGGATTCTTTGTCTTGGTGGAAGAGTTTGGGTTATTACCTTAGTCTGTGTCTCTAGGCTGAAGCTCCTTTTTGCTTAAATAACTACCTTTTATTCTTTACTAGAGGCCCGATGCACGAAATTCGTGCAAGGGGCTTGGCCCTCGCAGCCCCAGCTTCATCAAGAAGGATGTCAGAAGGACATCCAGAAGGTCGTTCGGCTGTCCAGTCTAATTAGCACATTACGCTTTTATTATTATAGATTACAGGCTAAAATTATTTTTGATTTACACTAGGAGCTCATCAGGGATTCGTCAGACCAATATATTAAGAATTATAAAATATTGGTAAGTTGTGATCTTAGAAAATAAGAATTGATGCCCAATGTAAACAGATGAGTTTGTGGGCTTGTTGGACAAAGATGATAAAATGAGTGGGAAATGCAGAAAAGGTAGAAAATAAAAATTTATACTGCATACAGCATATTTCACTTTATATTCAGTGATTAACTCTGGTTTTCCACAGTAGGGCCCATATTGAGTGGTTTACTCAAAATGCCTCAGGGTCTGAATTAGTGGTGGATTTTCTCTTGCTGCAAGCCCAGCCTGGAGCCAGAGCTGTGAAGATCCCAGATGATGGCTGACATGCAAGGGAAAACTGGGCATTGTCAACCTAAGAAATGTTTAAACCTGTAGAGAATTTTTTTATGAGTGTATTTGAGCCAAACTGACAATTGCCAGAAAGCAAAATCTTAACATGTTGAGAAAATGCTCCAGAGAATGACCATTTTGCACCTTATTTTATACGTTACAATCAAAGGAGGAGGCATAGGGGGTGACATGAAATCCATGTAACTGGACATGATAGGTTAGGGAGGTGGGAGAAAGCAAAGTGGGGAAGTCTCTGGGATTGGGTAAAAAGTAAAATAAATAGACACTTCTTTTACATTTGTGGTTATAGGATAGTTAGCAGTTAACACTATAGCAAATCACAAGGGGTTTTGTGATCTTTGGTGCAGAGAGGGGTCCAGAAAAAAAGGAAATTACCCTGACATTTCTCATTTCTTTCTTTTTTTTTTTTTTTTTAATCCTCGCCTGAAGATATGGTTCTTATTGATTTTTTAGAAAGGGAGGAAGGGAGAAAGAGAAATATCGATCGGTTGCTTCCCGTAAGAAGGGTTTTGTGGTCTCTGCAGTGAGGGGTCTAGAAAAAAATAAATTACCCTGGCATTTCTTTTCCTTTTCTTTTTAATCCTCACTCAAGGATATGTTTTTGTTTGTTTGTTTATTTATCTTTTAATTTTTAGAGAAAGAGGAAGTTGGAGAGAGGGAAAGAGATCCGTTGCCTCCCATACTCGCCCCAACCAAGGATCAATTCCAGACCTAAATATGTGTCCTGACCGCAAATTGAACCCGAAACCTTTTTTGGTGCATGGGATGATGCTCCAACCAACTGAACCATCTAGCCAGGGCACCCTGGCATTTCACAGATGAAAAAAGGCAATAGACAGGCTCAGTTAAGGTAAAGATTGACCTTTGTCAGGGTATCTACCCTGACAAAGGTCAATCTTGCCATGACTAGCTTTTGTTAGAAAGTTTTAATTTCAGACCATCCTGTGTGGTTACTTTAGGTCTTAGTTTGTAAGGCACACGGAGCAGGCCTTTGCTAAGCTTGTCAGGTTTAGTATGTGGCCCCTTTTTGGTCCACAGCATGGCACAGAGGCCTTCAGGGACACAGCGTGGCACAGAGGCCTTCAGGGACACAGCGTGGCACAGAGGCCTTCAGGGACACAGCGTGGCACAGAGGACTTCAGGGACAGAGCGTGGCACAGAGGACTTCAGGGACAGAGTGTGGCACAGAGGACTTCAGGGACACAGCGTGGCACAGAGGACTTCAGGGACACAGCGTAGCACAGAGGACTTAAGGGGTACTGCATGGCACAGAGGCCTTCAGGGGTACAGCTGGCACAGAGGACTTCAGGGACACAGCGTGGCACAGAGGACTTCAGGGGTACTGCGTGGCACAGAGGACTTCAGGGACACAGCATGGCACAGAGGACTTCAGGGACACAGCGTGGCACAGAGGCCTTCAGGGACACAGCGTGGCACAGAGGACTTCAGGGACACAGCGTGGCACAGAGGCCTTCAGGGGTACAGCTGGCACAGAGGACTTCAGGGACACAGCGTGGCACAGAGGCCTTCAGGGACACAGCGTGGCACAGAGGACTTCAGGGACACAGCATGGCACAGAGGACTTCAGGGACACAGCGTGGCACAGAGGCCTTCAGGGGCACAGCGTGGCACAGAGGCCTTCAGGGACACAGCGTGGCACAGAGGACTTCAGGGATACAGCGTGGCACAGAGGACTTCAGGGGTACAGCGTGGCACAGAGGCCTTCAGGGACACAGCATGGCACAGAGGCCTTGAGGGGTACAGCGTAGCACAGAGGACTTCAGGGACACAGCATGGCACAGAGGAGTTCAGGGACACAGTGTGGCACAGAGGCCTTCAGGGACACAGCGTGGCACAGAGGCCTTCAGGGACACAGCGTGGCACAGAGGCCTTCAGGGACACTGCGTGGCACAGAGGACTTCAGGGACAGAGCGTGGCACAGAGGACTTCAGGGACACAGCGTAGCACAGAGGACTTAAGGGGTACTGCGTGGCACAGAGGCCTTCAGGGGTACAGCTGGCACAGAGGACTTCAGGGACACAGCGTGGCACAGAGGACTTCAGGGGTACTGCGTGGCACAGAGGACTTCAGGGACACAGCATGGCACAGAGGACTTCAGGGACACAGCGTGGCACAGAGGCCTTCAGGGACACAGCGTGGCACAGAGGACTTCAGGGACACAGCGTGGCACAGAGGCCTTCAGGGGTACAGCTGGCACAGAGGACTTCAGGGACACAGCGTGGCACAGAGGCCTTCAGGGACACAGCGTGGCACAGAGGCCTTCAGGGACACAGCGTGGCACAGAGGCCTTCAGGGACACAGCGTGGCACAGAGGCCTTCAGGGACACAGCGTGGCACAGAGGACTTCAGGGACACAGCGTGGCACAGAGGCCTTCAGGGGTACAGCTGGCACAGAGGACTTCAGGGACACAGCGTGGCACAGAGGCCTTCAGGGACACAGCGTGGCACAGAGGCCTTCAGGGACACAGCGTGGCACAGAGGCCTTCAGGGACACAGTGTGGCACAGAGGACTTCAGGGACACAGCGTGGCACAGAGGCCTTCAGGGACACAGCGTGGCACAGAGGCCTTCAGGGACACAGCGTGGCACAGAGGACTTCAGGGCACAGCGTGGCACAGAGGCCTTCAGGGGTATAGCGTGGCACAGAGGACTTCAGGGACACAGCGTGGCACAGAGGACTTCAGGGACACAGCGTGGCACAGAGGCCTTCAGGGGTATAGCGTGGCACAGAGGACTTCAGGGACACAGCGTGGCACAGAGGCCTTCAGGGGTATAGCGTGGCACAGAGGACTTCAGGGACACAGCGTGGCACAGAGGACTTCAGGGACACAGCGTGGCACAGAGGCCTTCAGGGGTATAGCGTGGCACAGAGGACTTCAGGGACAGAGCGTGGCACAGAGCCCTTCAGGGGTACAGCGTGGCACAGAGGACTTCAGGGGTACAGCATGGCACAGAGGCCTTCAGGGGCACAGAGTGGCACAGAGGACTTCAGGGGTATAGCTGGCACAGAGGACTTCAGGGACAGAGCATGGCACAGAGGCCTTCAGGGGTACAGCATGGCACAGAGGACTTCAGGGGTACAGCGTGGCACAGAGGACTTCAGGGGTACATCGTGGCACAGAGGACTTCAGGGACACAGCGTGGCACAGAGGCCTTCAGGGACACAGCGTGGCACAGATGATTTCAGGGACACAGCGTGGCACAGAGGACTTCAGGGACACAGCGTGGCACAGAAGACTTCAGGGACACAGCGTGGCACAGAGGACTTCAGGGCACAGCGTGGCACAGAGGCCTTCAGGGACACAGCGTGGCACAGAGGCCTTCAGGGACACAGCGTGGCACAGAGGACTTCAGGGGCACAGCGTGGCACAGAGGCCTTCAGGAACACAGCGTGGCACAGAGGACTTCAGGGGTACAGCATGGCACAGAGGACTTCAGGGGTACATCATGGCACAGAGGACTTCAGGGACACAGCGTGGCACAGAGGCCTTCAGGGACACAGCGTGGCACAGATGCCTTCAGGGACACAGCGTGGCACAGAGGACTTCAGGGACACAGCGTGGCACAGAGGCCTTCAGGGACACAGCGTGGCACAGAGGACTTCAGGGCACAGCGTGGCACAGAGGCCTTCAGGGACACAGCGTGGCACAGAGGCCTTCAGGGACACAGCGTGGCACAGAGGACTTCAGGGGCACAGCGTGTCACAGAGGCCTTCAGGGGCACAGCGTGGCACAGAGGACTTCAGGGACACAGCGTGGCACAGAGGACTTCAGGGGTACAGCGTGGCACAGAGCCTTCAGGGACACAGCGTGGCACAGAGGCCTTCAGGGACACAGCGTGGCACCAGAGGCCTTCAGGGACAGAGTGTGGCACAGAGGACTTCAGGGACAGAGTGTGGCACAGAGGACTTCAGGGACAGAGTGTGGCACAGAGGACTTCAGGGACAGAGTGTGGCACAGAGGACTTCAGGGACACAGCGTGGCACAGAGGCCTTCAGGGGTATAGCGTGGCACAGAGGACTTCAGGGACACAGCGTGGCACAGAGGACTTCAGGGACACAGCGTGGCACAGAGGCCTTCAGGGGTATAGCGTGGCACAGAGGCCTTCAGGGACACAGCGTGGCACAGAGGACTTCAGGGATACAGCGTGGCACAGAGGACTTCAGGGGTACAGCGTGGCACAGAGGCCTTCAGGGACACAGCGTGGCACAGAGGCCTTGAGGGGTACAGCGTAGCACAGAGGACTTCAGGGACACAGCATGGCACAGAGGAGTTCAGGGACACAGTGTGGCACAGAGGCCTTCAGGGACACAGCGTGGCACAGAGGCCTTCAGGGACACAGCGTGGCACAGAGGCCTTCAGGGACACAGCGTGGTACAGAGGACTTCAGGGACACAGCGTGGCACAGAGGACTTCAGGGACACAGCGTGGCACAGAGGCCTTCAGGTGTATAGCTTGGCACAGAGGACTTCAGGGACACAGCGTGGCACAGAGGCCTTCAGGGGTATAGCGTGGCACAGAGGACTTCAGGGACACAGCGTGGCACAGAGGACTTCAGGGACACAGCGTGGCACAGAGGCCTTCAGGGGTATAGCGTGGCACAGAGGACTTCAGGGACAGAGCGTGGCACAGAGCCCTTCAGGGGTACAGCGTGGCACAGAGGACTTCAGGGGTACAGCATGGCACAGAGGCCTTCAGGGGCACAGAGTGGCACAGAGGACTTCAGGGGTATAGCTGGCACAGAGGACTTCAGGGACACAGCATGGCACAGAGGAGTTCAGGGACACAGTGTGGCACAGAGGCCTTCAGGGACACAGCGTGGCACAGAGGCCTTCAGGGACACAGCGTGGCACAGAGGCCTTCAGGGACACAGTGTGGCACAGAGGACTTCAGGGACACAGCGTGGCACAGAGGCCTTCAGGGACACAGCGTGGCACAGAGGCATTCAGGGACACAGCGTGGCACAGAGGACTTCAGGGCACAGCGTGGCACAGAGGCCTTCAGGGACACAGCGTGGCACAGAGGCCTTCAGGGACACAGCGTGGCACAGAGGACTTCAGGGGCACAGCGTGGCACAGAGGCCTTCAGGGGCACAGCGTGGCACAGAGGACTTCAGGGACACAGCGTGGCACAGAGGACTTCAGGGGTACAGCGTGGCACAGAGCCTTCAGGGACACAGCGTGGCACAGAGGCCTTCAGGGACACAGCGTGGCACCAGAGGCCTTCAGGGGTACAGCGTGGCACAGAGGACTTCAGGGACAGAGTGTGGCACAGAGGACTTCAGGGACAGAGTGTGGCACAGAGGACTTCAGGGACAGAGTGTGGCACAGAGGACTTCAGGGACACAGCGTGGCACAGAGGCCTTCAGGGGTATAGCGTGGCACAGAGGACTTCAGGGACACAGCGTGGCACAGAGGACTTCAGGGACACAGCGTGGCACAGAGGCCTTCAGGGGTATAGCGTGGCACAGAGGACTTCAGGGACACAGCGTGGCACAGAGGCCTTCAGGGGTATAGCGTGGCACAGAGGACTTCAGGGACACAGCGTGGCACAGAGGACTTCAGGGACACAGCGTGGCACAGAGGCCTTCAGGGGTATAGCGTGGCACAGAGGACTTCAGGGACAGAGCGTGGCACAGAGCCCTTCAGGGGTACAGCGTGGCACAGAGGACTTCAGGGGTACAGCATGGCACAGAGGCCTTCAGGGGCACAGAGTGGCACAGAGGCCTTCAGGGGTACAGCTGGCACAGAGGACTTCAGGGACACAGCGTGGCACAGAGGCCTTCAGGGACACAGCGTGGCACAGAGGCCTTCAGGGACACAGCGTGGCACAGAGGACTTCAGGGACAGAGCGTGGCACAGAGGACTTCAGGGACAGAGTGTGGCACAGAGGACTTCAGGGACACAGCGTGGCACAGAGGACTTCAGGGACACAGCGTAGCACAGAGGACTTAAGGGGTACTGCGTGGCACAGAGGCCTTCAGGGGTACAGCTGGCACAGAGGACTTCAGGGACACAGCGTGGCACAGAGGACTTCAGGGCACAGCGTGGCACAGAGGACTTCAGGGACACAGCGTGGCACAGAGGACTTCAGGGACACAGCGTGGCACAGAGGCCTTCAGGGACACAGCGTGGCACAGAGGACTTCAGGGACACAGCGTGGCACAGAGGCCTTCAGGGGTACAGCTGGCACAGAGGACTTCAGGGGTACAGCGTGGCACAGAGGCCTTCAGGGACACAGCGTGGCACAGAGGACTTCAGGGACACAGCATGGCACAGAGGACTTCAGGGACACAGCGTGGCACAGAGGCCTTCAGGGGCACAGCGTGGCACAGAGGCCTTCAGGGACACAGCGTGGCACAGAGGACTTCAGGGATACAGCGTGGCACAGAGGACTTCAGGGGTACAGCGTGGCACAGAGGCCTTCAGGGACACAGCATGGCACAGAGGCCTTGAGGGGTACAGCGTAGCACAGAGGACTTCAGGGACACAGCATGGCACAGAGGAGTTCAGGGACACAGCGTGGCACAGAGGCCTTCAGGGACACAGCGTGGCACAGAGGCCTTCAGGGACACAGCGTGGCACAGAGGACTTCAGGGACACAGCGTGGCACAGAGGCCTTCAGGGGTACAGCTGGCACAGAGGACTTCAGGGACACAGCGTGGCACAGAGGCCTTCAGGGACACAGCGTGGCACAGAGGCCTTCAGGGACACAGCGTGGCACAGAGGCCTTCAGGGACACAGCGTGGCACAGAGGCCTTCAGGGACACAGCGTGGCACAGAGGACTTCAGGGACACAGCGTGGCACAGAGGCCTTCAGGGGTACAGCTGGCACAGAGGACTTCAGGGACACAGCGTGGCACAGAGGCCTTCAGGGACACAGCGTGGCACAGAGGCCTTCAGGGACACAGCGTGGCACAGAGGCCTTCAGGGACACAGCGTGGCACAGAGGACTTCAGGGACACAGCGTGGCACAGAGGCCTTCAGGGACACAGCGTGGCACAGAGGCCTTCAGGGACACAGCGTGGCACAGAGGACTTCAGGGCACAGCGTGGCACAGAGGCCTTCAGGGGTATAGCGTGGCACAGAGGACTTCAGGGACACAGCGTGGCACAGAGGACTTCAGGGACACAGCGTGGCACAGAGGCCTTCAGGGGTATAGCGTGGCACAGAGGACTTCAGGGACACAGCGTGGCACAGAGGCCTTCAGGGGTATAGCGTGGCACAGAGGACTTCAGGGACACAGCGTGGCACAGAGGACTTCAGGGACACAGAGTGGCACAGAGGCCTTCAGGGGTATAGCGTGGCACAGAGGACTTCAGGGACAGAGCGTGGCACAGAGCCCTTCAGGGGTACAGCGTGGCACAGAGGACTTCAGGGGTACAGCGTGGCACAGAGGCCTTCAGGGGCACAGAGTGGCACAGAGGACTTCAGGGGTATAGCTGGCACAGAGGACTTCAGGGACAGAGCATGGCACAGAGGCCTTCAGGGGTACAGCATGGCACAGAGGACTTCAGGGGTACAGCGTGGCACAGAGGACTTCAGGGGTACATCGTGGCACAGAGGACTTCAGGGACACAGCGTGGCACAGAGGCCTTCAGGGACACAGCGTGGCACAGATGCCTTCAGGGACACAGCGTGGCACAGAGGACTTCAGGGACACAGCGTGGCACAGAAGACTTCAGGGACACAGCGTGGCACAGAGGACTTCAGGGCACAGCGTGGCACAGAGGCCTTCAGGGACACAGCGTGGCACAGAGGCCTTCAGGGACACAGCGTGGCACAGAGGACTTCAGGGGCACAGCGTGGCACAGAGGCCTTCAGGGACACAGCGTGGCACAGAGGACTTCAGGGGTACAGCATGGCACAGAGGACTTCAGGGGTACATCATGGCACAGAGGACTTCAGGGACACAGCGTGGCACAGAGGCCTTCAGGGACACAGCGTGGCACAGATGCCTTCAGGGACACAGCGTGGCACAGAGGACTTCAGGGACACAGCGTGGCACAGAGGCCTTCAGGGACACAGCGTGGCACAGAGGACTTCAGGGCACAGCGTGGCACAGTGGCCTTCAGGGACACAGCGTGGCACAGAGGCCTTCAGGGGTATAGCGTGGCACAGAGGACTTCAGGGACACAGCGTGGCACAGAGGCCTTCAGGGGTATAGCGTGGCACAGAGGACTTCAGGGACACAGCGTGGCACAGAGGACTTCAGGGACACAGCGTGGCACAGAGGCCTTCAGGGGTATAGCGTGGCACAGAGGACTTCAGGGACAGAGCGTGGCACAGAGCCCTTCAGGGGTACAGCGTGGCACAGAGGACTTCAGGGGTACAGCATGGCACAGAGGCCTTCAGGGGCACAGAGTGGCACAGAGGACTTCAGGGGTATAGCTGGCACAGAGGACTTCAGGGACACAGCATGGCACAGAGGCCTTCAGGGGTACAGCATGGCACAGAGGACTTCAGGGGTACAGCGTGGCACAGAGGACTTCAGGGGTACATCGTGGCACAGAGGACTTCAGGGACACAGCGTGGCACAGAGGCCTTCAGGGACACAGCGTGGCACAGATGCCTTCAGGGACACAGCGTGGCACAGAGGAATTCAGGGACACAGCGTGGCACAGAGGCCTTCAGGGGTACAGCGTGGCACAGAGGCCTTCAGGGACACAGCATGGCACAGAGGACTTCAGGGGTACAGCGTGGCACAGAGGACTTCAGGGGTACAGTGTGGCACAGAGGCCTTCAGGGACACAGAGTGGCACAGAGGACTTCAGTGACACAGCGTGGCACAGAGGCCTTCAGGGACACAGAGTGGCACAGAGGACTTCAGGGACACAGCGTGGCACAGAGGCCTTCAGGGACACAGCGTGGCACAGAGGACTTCAGGGACACAGCGTGGCACAGAGGCCTTCAGGGACACAGCGTGGCACAGAGGCCTTCAGGGACACAGCGTGGCACAGAGGACTTCAGGGACACAGCGTGGCACATAGGACTTCAGGGACACAGCGTGGCACATAGGACTTCAGGGACACAGCGTGGCACAGAGGACTTCAGGGACACAGCTTGGCACAGAGGACTTCAGGGACACAGCGTGGCACAGAGGACTTCAGGGACACAGCGTGGCACAGAGGACTTCAGGGGCACAGCGTGGCACAGAGGCCTTCAGGGGTACTGCGTGGCACAGAGTCCTTCAGGGGCACAGCGTGTCACAGAGGACTTCCACAGCTCTGCTCAGGAGCTAGGTCCCAGGGCAGGAAGAGGGTCTGAGGATTCCCAAAGCTGTTTGGGGAAGAGAGGGAAGGCTTTTTTTTATGATTTAAATTTTTCCTGAGGTTTTTCTATTTGGTCTGGAAAACTAAAAGTGTTTTAGCCAGGCTGGCCGTGGTTCAGTGGTTGAGCGCGGACCTATGAACCAGTAGGTCTGGGTTTCAGGCTCCATCCCCAGTACGGGGCGTGCAGGAGGCCGCTGGACAGTGATTCTCTCTCATCATTGATGTTTCTATCTATCCCTTTCCCTTCCTCTCTGAAATCAATCAATCAATAAATGATAGAAAACACCTAAACTGCTGCCTGGCACAACAATTTCAAAACTACAACTAAAAGACCAAACGCCTATCACCCAGAACCACGGGAAAGCTGGCTGAGTGGAAGTTCTACAACTAGAAGGAAAGAGAAAAGAGCATTGAGACGTGCACAAGCGCTGAAAAGCTGAGGTACGGAGGCGCACGAATCGGGCCGGTGGCGGGTGACTGGGAGCACTACTTTTTTCAAACTCCTACAGGGAGAAGCTGGACTGTCTGCTATCAGGTCGGAAAGTGAGGGTGGCTTGCTCGCAGAGCTGCACGCAGGAATAATTGTTTACTGCGCTGGGGCGGGGACGCGAGGACGCAGTTGGAGACGCAGAGCCGGCTTACTGGCAGCCATCGCTGTCTGCCACGCCCTAGCCTAGTGATGCCCTGAGACCCCGCCCCACACAACCTACAAACCCACCCAAGCTCCAAGCAGCGGCTTTAGCATTTGAATGGCCTGCCCTATCGCAGCTTAACCTAGCAAACTTGCAGCCCGGGTCAGACAGTTCCAAAACCTCCAAACCCCAAGCAAAGAGGAGAAAACTGTAGTTCTCGCTGTAGCTCCTGCTGGGTGGCCTCAGACAGTAGCTGACCTGCACCCCATTGGAGATCCAGAAGCCAGTGTACCTAGTGGTCAGTGTGAGACACCAGATTTCAACTCCTCACATCCATAAGTGACACATTCAAGAGGCAGACTCAGTGAGCACCAAAGCCCCACTGAAACAAGTCCTGCACCATAAGCGTGTCTCCAGCGCAGCAGCTCTTCCATTATAGACACAGCGGGTCCTCACAGCCAATTGGCCTGGAGGTCAATTCCTCCCAGTGTACCAACAGCAATCAAGGCTTAACTACACCTAGACTTTGCACTCAGCCCACAAAGGGGTGCACCAAGAGTGTCCACCCCAGGTGATTGGGGAGGCTGAGCTACTGGCCCCTATAGGTCACCTACCACACAAAGCCACTCCATCCACACAGGGAAGCAGCAAAATGCGGAGACAAAGAAACATGTCACGAATGAAAGAAATGGAGGAAAGCAAACTAATGGACGGCATAGAGTTCAGAACCACATTTATAAGGTTACTCAAGAAACTTCTAAAAAACGCTGAGGAACTTAGTGAGACCTTTAAGGATCTTAATGAGAACGCCAAAAAAATGGAAAAGGACCAGTCAGAAATTAAGCATACACTGTCTGAAATAAAGAATATACAGAAACTTGCCCTAACCGGTTTGGCTCAGTGGATAGAGCGCCGGCCTGTGGACTGAAAGGTCCCAGGTTCGATTCCGGTCAAGGGCATGTACCTTAGTTGCGGGCACATCCCCAGTAGGAGGTGTGCAGGAGGCAGCTGGTCGATGTTTCTCTCTCATCGATGTTTCTAGCTCTCTATCCCTCTCCCTTCCTCTCTGTAAAAAATCAATAAAATACATTTAAAAAAAGAAAGAAAGAAAAAAAAAGAATATACAGAAACTCAACTGTAGATCAACGTACCCCAAGAATCAAACCAAAGATCTGAAATATGAGGAAACAAAAAGCACCCAACCAGAAAAACAAAAAGAAAAAAGAATCCCAAAATATGAAGATAGTGTAAGGAGCCTCTGGGACAACTTTAAGCGTACCAACATCAGAATTATGGGGGTGCCAGAAGAAGAGAGAGAGCAAAATATTGAAAACCTATTAGAAAAAATAATGACAGAAAACTTTCCCTATCTGGTGAAAGAAATAGACTTACAAGTTCAGGAAGCGCACAGAACCCCATACAAGAGGAATCCAAAGAGGACCACACCAAGCACATCATAATTAAAATGCCAAGGGCAAAAGACAAAGAGAGAATCTTGAAAGCAGCAAGAGAAAAACGGTTAGTTACCTACAAGGGAGTACCCATATGACTGTCAGCTGACTTCTCAGCAGAAACTATGCAGGCCAGAAGGGAGTGGCAAGAAATATTCAAAGTGATAAACAGCAAGAACCTACAACCAAGATTACTCTACCCAGCAAAGCTATCATTCAGAGTTGAAGGTCAGATAAAGAGCTTCACAGACAAGAAAAAGCTAAAGGAGTTCATCACCACCAAACCAGGATTACATGAAATGCTGAAGGGTATTCTTTAAGAAGAGGAAGAAGAAGAAAAAGGTAAAGATAAAAATTATGAACAACAAAATGACATCAAATACATACCTACAAACAAGTGAATCTAAAAATCAAGTGAATAAAAAATCTGAAGAACAGAATGGACTGGTGAATATAATAGAATCTGGGACATAGAAAGGGAGTGGACAATTCTCAGGGGGAGGGAGGTGTGAGGGGTGTGGGAAGAGATTGGACAAAAATCTTACACCAAAAAAAACAAAAAAAAAACTTACACCTATGGATGAAGACAGTGGCGGGGGGTAAGGGCATGGGGTGGGGTGGGGAATCAGGTGGAGGGGAGCTATGGGGGAAAGAAAAAGAGGAACACCTGTAATAATCTGAACAATAAAGATTTATTTAAAAAAATAAAATAAAAATAAAAAATAAATGATAGATAGATTTTAAGAGTTAAAACCTTTATCCATCCCCTATGTTTTTTCCTGGGCATGAAGTACTATACTCAAACCAATAGTCACTTTGGGTCCATTAGAGGTGTTAAAACGGTGACTCTACATACACTTGAGATTCCCCATCAGAAGTTGGGGCGAGGGGGAACTCCCAAAGTTTTGAAAAGTCACGCATTTCCCCTGTCGGCTCTCTGGCCCGATTCCTGGGTGTGACACTGGGGTTCCTAAACCCCGCCATCCTGCAGAGGGTTCGGGGCCGGCCTGGGCCCCGCAAGCTACATCTGCGCGTGGCCCGCACCCGCCCTACAGCATCTACTCCCGCGGCCCAGGCGAGGCTGGGTGGCCAGCCCCCCTGGGTGTCCCCCGCGGCCGCCGGGACACCAGGCTGCGGGCCACGAGCGTGCGGTCCTTCGGGCTGCAGGGGGCGCTGTGTGCGCCCACGGGCCCGGCCGCGAGCGCAGCTCTTGTTTAAAGGGCCGGCGGGGCACGTGGCTCGGACGCAGCTCGCGGCCGCCGGGCTGGGGCTCCGAGGCTGGGCGGCTCCGCTCCGCCTCCGCCGCCGCCAGCGCGCCGCGCCAGGCCCGACAGGCCGCCGAGAGGAGCAGCGAGAGAGGGACGGGCAGCCATGGCCGAGGCGGCGCCCGACCGGGTAAGCGCGGGCCCGCGGACGCCCAGACGGGCCGAGCCGCCCTCGTCGGCGTCCGCGTCGCTTTCTGGCCGAGCGACCGGGCGGCCCAAAGGCCAGGCCGGGCGGTGGGCGGCCCGGAGGCGGGGGATCGGCCCGCTTTCCAGCGACACCCACGGTGACAGGCCTTGCATTTGAACAGAGTGGCCGGTTCCCCCATCCATTGTATCATTGGAGGCCAGCGGCCCGGAGGCAGGCGGGGAGGGCAGGGTCTCCAGCCCCGTATCCGAGTCTGAGGTTCAGGGAAGGGACCGGCCCAGGGTCACACGCAGTTGAGGCCAGGCCAGGGCTTTGGCATTACATCCCCTTCAAGGTACCCAGTATTCTACTTTTACCTAAGGCAAAGGTACTAAAAGCTGTTTACAAGAGCGATTGGAGGTGGATTTTATTTTTTTTTAAGATTATTTTATCACGTTGTAGAATGTTGGCTGATAATGTTCTGTATGTACAAATCAGAGAAAGCAATCCTTTGGTCGTTCGGACACAGTAGAAAAGCAATGGTAAAGAGCTCTATAAATGGTACCTACTATCATCAATACATGTCAGTGAAGTTTTTGGAACCTTGATTTTTCTGGATACTTCTCAAGGAGGAACTTTCTCTCCCTCCCCTTCCTTTAGGTCTCCCTGAGTGCCAGGGAGAGACATGAGGTGGCAGGTCTGCAGGTTTGCTGGGGAGCGCTCCAGATGGCCTTTCTGTAACTGTACAGGTGACATCTTCAGCTCCCACCTAGCCCAGGACCCCTCCCTCAGCACTCTTTCTGACCGTTCCTCTCCACCTGCTTCTTCCCCTCTGCCCACTTGCATCACCTGAGATTCCTAGAAAAGCTCCCAAGTAGGACTGATTTGCCCTCAACTTTTGTTAGCCTTTGGGTATCACTCTTGTATTTCTATACAGAATTTTTCTCCTGGAGAAGGAAGAAAGAGCCAGGTAGTTTTTCTGCATCCTCATTAATGATGACAGGTGTTCTGTAATTGTTACTGAATGAATGTGTTGTTGAATTGTTTAGTCATTCATTTATTCAATAGGTATTGATTGAGCACCTGCTGTGAATGAGGCACTCTTAGAAGCTGGGGATACAACAGTGAATTAGCACCTACACTCGTGGAGCTTATGTCCTTGTGGGGAAACCATAATCCAGGCAGACACAGGGTTGTCCTAGGTTATTAGTGCTATGAAGGAAGGGACTAACAGGGTACTATTTTAGATGTGTGGGTCTGTGAAGGTCCCAGTGAGGCGATGTCTAAGCTGGAGGTTTGTATGAGAGGAAGCCAGGAGGAGAGCTCATGCAAAGGTGGAGGAGTCCAAGGAGGCCAGGGCGGCTAGAGAGCAGTCAATGCCCAGGAGGACACAGGTCAAGGAGGTAGGCTGCAGTCTGCTAAGAAGTTTAGGTTTTGCGCTAGCCCAGTGGTCGGCAAACTCATTAGTCAACAGAGCCAAATATCAACAGTACAAAGATTGAAATTTCTTTTGAGAGCCAAATTTTTTAAACTTCTTCTAACGCCACTTCTTCAAAATAGACTCGCCCAGGCCATGGTATTTTGTGGAAGAGCCACACTCAAGGGGCCAAAGAGCCGCATGTGGCTCGCGAGCCGCAGTTTGCCAAACAGGGCACTAGCCGGTTTGGCTCGTGGATAGAGCATTGGCCTGAAGACTGAAGGGTCCTGGGTTCCATTCCAATCAAAGACACATGCCTGGGTTGAGGGCTCAATCACCAGTAGGGGGCATGTAGGAGGCAGTCAGTCAATGATTATCATCATTGATGTCTCTATCTCTCTCCCTCTCCCTTCTCTGAAATCAATAAAAAAATATATATTTTTAAAAGTTTACATTTTATTCTAGGTATACTAGGGAGCTGAGGAGAGTACTGTGAGGGAGGAGGAGGAGGTGGGGAAATGAATTGGGCAGAATTGCAGTGGCTCAGGCGACAGGTGAGGGGGTTTGGACTAGGTGATGGCAGTGGAGGAGGAGAAAAGAGGATGGGTTTGAGATGATTTCAGAAGTCAAAGAGTAAGACTTGATAGTGATTTGACTGAGATGGATGAGTGAAATGGAGGGGCGATATGTTGTTTCGTCATTCCAACAAGGCTTTCAGCAAGATGAACTGGGACTGAGGCCATTGTGCATGCTCAGGGAGGCTTGTCATCAGGCACCCACGTAAGCTGAGGCACTTCAGAAGCTCTTTTCCAAGGCACTCAAGGACCTGGAATGAAAGGTGAACCAGACAGCTGTCTGCACTATTCATACTGCCTTCTTGCGCCAGAACCATCATATCCTCCACATTCTCCTCACGGTCATCTTAGCTGAATCAACATAGGGCTCACATTTATTGAGAAGCAAAGGCTAGACATTGTGCTGAGTGCTTTTTACCAAATTGTGTCATTAATTCTCATAATCATGTCATGTAGGTACTATTATTAGCTCCATTTTCTAGATATGAAGGGACATTGAAAGATGTTTAAGAATCCTTGCTCACGCCCTAACCGGTTTGGCTCAGTGGATAGAGCATCGGCCTGCGGACTCAAGGGTCCCAGGTTCGATTCCGGTCAAGGGCATGTACCCTGGTTGCGGGCACATCCCCAGTAGGGGGTGTGCAAGAAGCAGCTGATCGATGTTTCTCTCTCATCGATGTTTCTAGCTCTCTGTCCCTCTCCCTTCCTCTCTGTAAAAAAAAATCAATAAAATATATTTAAAAAAAAGAAAAAAAGAATCCTTGCTCACCGTCAGCCAGGTGGAGTTGCCAGTTGCACCCAGGCTGGCTGAGTGCAGAGCTCATGTTCTCTGTACCTCATTCAAAGCCTGCCCCTTCATTTTCAGAGGAAGAGCCCAAGACCCAGGTAGGGGTCACCTGTCTGAGACCACAGATACTTCTTTCTCTGGCCTTTTTTCCCCTTTCTGTTTCTCACTTGCTAATACCTTGGTCCAGCCAGTGTCTCCTGTCCTGGACTTGTAACTGATGTCCTCACATCCCCACCCCTGACACGGCTGCCTGACTGGCCTTCAGGACCCCAGATTGGGCTTTACCAGGGCAGGTGCCATTCTGAGGTTTCTTTTTGAGGTGGACATTTTGGTTGTATAGTTCTGATAACGTTTCTCCTTTCTCTTGTTGTGTACAGGCTTCAGAGAGGGACAAACAAACAGGGGATGAAAGGCCTTCGACAACTTTTCCATCATCCCAGCCGGCTACTGAGAAGAACTCGTACCTCTACTCCACCGAGATCACACTGTGGACAGTGGTGGCTGCTATCCAGGCCTTGGAGAAGAAAGTGGACTCCTGTCTGGCCCGCTTGCTGACTCTGGAGGGACGGACTGGGACAGCGGAGAAGAAGCTGGCTGACTTTGAGAAGACGACCTTGGAGTTCGGGAACCAGCTGGAGGGCAAGTGGGCCGCGCTGGGGACCCTGCTGCAGGAGTACGGGCTGCTGCAGAAGCGGCTGGAGAACATGGAGAACCTGCTGAGGAACAGGAACTTCTGGATCTTGCGGCTGCCCCCGGGCAGCAAGGGAGAGGTCCCCAAGGTAACCTGGGCACCTGGGGTGGGACAGCCGGAGGGGCTGTACCTGTAAGTGTGGGTGAGCGTTTATGACAGCTGTGGTTCTAGGTGCCCGTGACCTTTGATGATGTGGCCGTGTATTTTTCCGAACTGGAGTGGGGCAAGCTGGATCCTTGGCAGAAGAATCTGTACAAGCATGTGATGAGGGGCAACTACGAGATGCTGGTTTCCCTGGGTAAGGCCAAGTCATAGCATCTGGGCCTCTGTCTGTGTCTTTGCTTTGGCTTCTGTTCCTCTGGTGTCTCTGCATCTGTGTAGTGAACTGGGTGGCAGGTGTCCTGACCCAGCTCTCTCTCTCCATTCTGTACACAGATTATGCCATCTCCAAACCAGACATCCTCACTCGGATAGAGAGGGGAGAGGAGCCTTGTCCTGAAGGCCTGTGGGGCCAGGAGGAGGGGGAAGAGAGAGAGGCAGCTTGCCCAGGCAGGCCAGACGCTGGTGAGTGGGAGCAAGATGCTGAGGGCAAACTGAACCATGTCCCTGCTCTCCTGGGCTTCCCAGACATGCTGTGAGGCCAGGAAGGGAACACAGGCCCATAACCCAAAGTGGGGCATGCTCTGTCTCAGGCCGGCCAGTTGGGTGGGTACAGGGATTTTGCCTTAAGATCCATACGGTTTCTGCCTCTGTGCAAGAGGACAGTGGTACTCGCCTTACCTGACAGTTGTGGGGACTAAAAGTGATGGCAGGCTTTGCAAAGCTGAACATTTTATGGTAAATAGGAACTTGCTACTAGCAGTACTACTAGTAGCAGCAGCATTATTGCCACCACGTCCTAGTTCCCAACTGTATAACCTGCAGCTGTAAGGCCTGAACTGTACTGGTTTCCCTTTGTGGAAATGGACCCTTTCGCAGGAGCCTGGGGCTGATTTCATCCCCACAGCTGGTGTGTACAGAACAGTGGTTCCAAAGTTGACTGCATATCAGAATCTTCTGGGAGCTTTTTAAAAATAAAATTTAAAAAAAATAAGTGAAAGTAGAGAGAATAGTACAGTGACCCTCCAGATGATCATCCCCCAGATTCACCAGTGATCAAGAGTTTGCCACATTTGCTGTATCCGTCTCTTTCTCCCCAAAACATAACCAAAATACCTCTGTCTCTGGCTTCTTTCACTTAGCATGTTTTCAAGGTTCATCCATGTTGTACTGAGTATCGATACTTTCTTTTTTTCTTATTGTGGTCAAATACACATAACATAAAATTTACCATCTTAACTGCTTTTATGTATGCAGTTCAGAGACGTTAAATACAATCATAATGTTTGCAACTATCACCACCATCCATCTCCAGAACTCTTTTCATCTTGTAAAACTAAAACTCTATACCAGCGATTTTCATCCTTTTTCATCTCATGGCACACATAAACTAATTACTAAAATTCTGTGGCATACCAAAAAATATATTTTTTGCTGGCCTGACCAAAAAATAGATATAATTTTGATTCATTCACACCAACAGCTATTGTGTTGGTAGTTGTCATTTTTTTTTTTAAATCCTCACCCGAGGATATTTTTTCCATTGATTTTTTAGGAAGAGTGGAAGGGAGAGGGAGAAACAGAGAGAAACACCGATGTGAGAGAGACACATCGATAGGTTGCCTCCCATATGCCCCTTCCCAAGGCCAGGAGCCTGCAACCGAGGTACGTGCCCTTGACCGGAATCAAACCCGGGACCCTTCAGTCCACAGGCCGACGCTCTATCCACTGAGCCAAACCGGCTAGGGCAAGTTGTTGTCATTTTTTATTTGACAACCTAAGGAAAGAGAATTCAGTGCCCCTGATTAAATTGTCAGGTATTGCATGTTTTAAAAGTTATTGTGGCACACCAGCTGAAAAATGTTCTATATCATTAAATAATAACTGCTCGTTCTGCTCCTTTCCCAGGCCCTGGCACTCACAGTTCTATGATTTTGATTACTTTTGAGTACCTCATATAAATAGATTCATACAATATTTGTCTACTTATGACTGACTTATTTTATTTAGTATAATGTCCTACGGGTTCATCCATGTTGTAGCCTGTGCTAGAATTTCTTCCTTTTTACTTTTTTTATATTTTGTTAATCCTCACCTGAGGATATTTTTCCATTGATTTTTAGAGATATTGGGAGGGAGGGGGAGAGATGGAGAGAGAGAGAAACATTGAGGTGAGAGAGACACATCGATTGGTTGCCTCTTACACTCACCCCAGCCAGGGCTGGGAGTCAGGTCTGGGGATTGAGCTTGCAACCTAGGTACATGCCCTTGACTGAAATCAAACTCAGAACCCTTTAGTCCTTAGGCCGACATTGAGCCAAATTGGCTAGGGCAATTTCTTCCTTTTTAAGGTAGAATAATATTCTATTGCATGGATAGACCACATTTTGTTTATCTCTTAATCTATTGATGTACACTTGGGTTACTTCCATGTTTTAGCTCTTGTAAATAATGCTGCTATGTTCATGGATGTACAAATATGTCTTCAGTACTCTGCCTTCAGTTCTTTTAGGTATAAACTCAGAAGTGGAATTGCTGGATGATGTGGTAGTTCTATTTTTAATTTTTTGAGGAGCCACCATACAGTTTTCCACAATGGCTGTACTGTTATTTTCTGTTGTTTTTTTTCATAGTAGACATCATAATGAGTGTGAAGTAGTATCTCATTATAGTTTTGATTTGCATTTCCCTGATAGTGATGTTGAGAAACTTTTCATGTCCTTATTGACCATTCTCATTGACTTACTGAAATATTTCCTTTGGAGAAATGTCTATTCAAGTCCTTTGCCATTTTTGAGTCAGGTTGTTTCTTTGTTGTTGAGTTTTAGGAATTCTCTATATACTCTATATATTAATCCCTTACATGATAGATGATTTACAAATATTTTCTTCCATTCTGTGAATTGCTTAATTATGTTGATAGTGTCTTTTGATGCACAAATTTAAAATTTTTCACGAAGTCTAGTTTGTCTATTGTTTTTTGTTTTTTTTTAATGGATTCTATGTCCTTTTTAATGGTCACTATTTCTTTAAGTTCTCACTGAGATTATCCATTCTTCTTCTAAGGTCCTTGAGCATCCTTATAACCATTGTTTTAAACTCTGTATCTGATATTTTGGTTGCTCCCATTTCATTTAATTACTTTCCTGGGCATTTCTCTTGTTCTTTCATTTGGGGCATTTTTCTTTGTCTCCCCATTTTGTCTGTGTATTAGATAGATCTGCTATGACTCCCAAACTTGCTATAATGGCTTTATGATGAAAGTGTCTTGTTGCTGTCTAGTGTTTCTTTTGTGGCCTGTGCCTTTAGTGTCATATCCAAGAAATCATTGCCAAATCCAGTGTCATGAAGCTTTTGTCCTGTTTTCTTCTAAGAGTTTTATGTTTTAGCTTTTGTGTTTAGTCTTTGACCCATTTCAGTTAATTTTTATACATGGTGTTATGATAAGGGTCCAACTTCATTCTTTTGCATGTGGATATTTAGTTTTCCCAGCCACATTTGTTGAAAGATTGTTCTTTCCCCATTAAGTGGTCTTGGCACCCTTCTCAAATATCATTTGACCAGATATGTGAGGGTTTATTTCTTGGTTCTCTGTTCTATTTATTCTGTTTATGCCAGTACCACAATATTTTGATTACTGCAGCTTTGCAGTAAGTCTTGAAATCAGGAAGTTATTAAATTTTGTTCTTCTTTTTCAAGATTGTTTTGGATATTTGGGGTGCCTTGAGATTCCATATGAATTTTAGGATGGATTTTTCTATTTCTGAAAAAAAAAAAAATGCCATTGGGATTTTAATAAGAATTACATTAAATCTGTAGATTACTGAGGGTGGTATTGACATCTTAATAATAAGTCTTCCAATCCATGAACATGGGATGTGTTTCCACTTATTTATGTATTTACAGTAATCCCCCCTTAATCCACTGTTTTGTTTTCCATGGTTTTAGTTACCTGCAGTCAACCGTGATCCGAAAATATTAAATGGAAAATTTCAGAAGTAAACAATTCATAAGTTTTAAATTACGTGCCATTCTGAGTAGCGTGATGAAATCTCGCGCTGTCCTGCTGCATCCTGCCCAGGATGGAAATCATCCCTTTGTCCAGCGTATCCACACTGTATATGTTTCCCACCCGTAAGTCACTTAGTAGCCGTCTTGGTTATCAGATCGACCGTCAAGGTATCACAGCACTGTGTTTAAATAACCCTTATTTTACTTAATGGCCCCAAAGCCATTGACATAACTTTTATTATAGTATATTGTTATAATTATTTTATTTTATTATAGTTATTGTTGTTAATCTCTTACTATGCCTAATTTATATATTAAACTTTATCATAGGTATGCGTATATAGAAAAAAACATAGACTATAGAGAGTTCAGTACTACCTGTGGTTTCAGGAATCCACTGGGGGTCTTGGCTATATCCCACATGGATGGGCGGACTAATGTAATTTCTTTCAGCAATGTTTTGTATTTTTTATTGTAAAAGTCTCTCACTTCCTTTGTTAAGTTATTTCTAAGGTATTTTTAATATGATTATAAATGGACTTGTTTTTGTAATTTCCTTTTCAAATTGTTCATTATTAGTGGATAGAAATGCAGCTGATCTTTTTATGTTTCATTTTATTATCCGGCTAACTTGCAGCATTTATTGATTAGTTTTAACAATTTTTGTGTGGAATTTTTACGGATATATATATATATATATATATATTCATATCATCTGTGAACAAATAATTTTTTTCCTTTCCAATTTAGATGCCTTTTATTTCTTTTTCTTGCCTAATTGCTCTGGCTAGAACTTCATCACTTTGTTGAATAGAACTGGTGAAAGTGGACATCCTTGCCTTATTCCTAATCTTAGAGGAAAAGCTTTCATTTTTCACCATTAGATATGATGTTCACTACGGGTTTTTAATATATGGCTTTTGTTATGTTGAGGTAGTTTACATCTGTTTTTGTCAGGTAAAGGTATTTAATTTTGTCAGATGCTTTTTCTGCATCAGTTGAGATCATCTTGGGGCTTTCCCCCCTTCATTCTGTTAATATGGTGTAATCCATTGATCTAGTTTCATATGTTGAACCATCCTTGCATTCCGGGAACAAACTCCATTTGGTCATGATGTTTAATCCCTTTAGTATGCTGCTGATTTTGTTTTGCTATTTTTTTGTTGAGGATTTTTGCATCAATGTTCATAAGAGATATGGGTATGTAGTTTTCTTGAAATGTCTGTCTGGCTTTGGTAACAGTGTGGCTTTAATGTTACCTCTCATTACAAGTGTGGTTACATATCCTTTTATTTGTTAATAGGTCATTTAACTTCTTATTCTGTGAAATATTTGTTCATCTTTTTTGCCTTAGGAAGTGTTTAAAAAATATAAGCTTCCTAGGCCCACCCAGATCTACTGATGAGAATCTTGGGGGTGCTCCCTAGGGGATCCTTATATACCAGCCTGGTAGAGGACTTGGGATTTGGAAGAACCATGGTTGTAGTGTTCTGAGCCAGGAGTCCTGAAAAAGCCAAATCTGTGGTCCTGTTGTGTGACCTGCCTGGTACTTTCAATAAGTTACCGTGCTACCCTGTTTCCTTCTCTCACATATGGAAGCTTGGTCCGCGGACCACCCCTTGGCGACTGCTGGCCTAGAATGTAGTCACTAGATGATCAGTGAAGTCCACTTAATTATCATACCCTGTGTTTGACCTGATGTCCCAGGTCCCAGTGGCTGCATCTAGCCAGTTCCCAGAGGCTCTGGCTACCTGGGGGAACTCTGTTGTTCTCGGTGTCACTGATTAGCGTATCCCCACTCTCCCTCCAGTTCCAGAGCACATTCCCAGCCCAGTCAGGTCTGACCAGGAGGGTCCAAATGAAAGGCAGACCCCCGAGCACCAGAGAGACTCAGCAGCAAGAGTAACTCCACCTGGAACAAGCACGGGTGAGTGAGGGCTGTCAGGTGGCAGTGTGACCGGCATCCCAGCAATAGTACCAGCCAGTAGGTACTGAGAAGAGGGTGGGGGAATGGCTGGGACCACCTGGGCTGAGTGGGACAGGCTTCCTAGAAAAGGTGCCACTGAGATGAGCCATAGAGGAAGTCAGTTTTGCTGGGAACGGCATTTCAGCAGGAGAAAACAGTCTGAGCAAAGGTGTGCGTTCCTCAGGTATGTTGGGGGCCAGACACACTGGTCTGTCTGGAGTGAGGGGAAAGGCACAAGAGGGCAGGTGATAGGCTGCTTACAGTGGGTTCATTAAGGGGAGGTACGTGTCATACACCTAGCATGGGGCCAGCCTGTGTGCTCGTCAGTACCTATCGTCTTTCTGAAGGCCTGTGAGGAGCTCTGTGGCTTTAGTCACCCTTTCCAATGTTCTCTGCCTGCTTCTTTTAAAGGGAACTCCTGCCATCCTTTCCCAAAAATGAAGTATAATTCAGAGGGCATTAGCCTAGCGCCTGACAGATAATTCAGAGCCATTTTCAGACTGCGCTTTGCTGCCTTGGCTTTCTCTGTGCCTCCTTCTTCCTGCTGGCCTGGCCTGTCAGACTCAGGGTTCTTTCTCTCCAGTTACTTCTGTACATCTCCCGCACTGAATATGGCCTCCCTGAGGTTGAATATGGCCTCCCCTCCCTTCCCTGTTTCCCTCCTTACCGGCCACTGACTGTGTAAGGAGAGATAGGACCCTCTCATGGTCCCTGTCTGTTGCAGACCTGGCACTGTGCCCCACGGGTCTCCCCAACCCCTCTGTCCTTTAGAGGCCCATCAGAGTGACACTCAGATGCCAAGGGACCAGTTGTTGGCACTGGGGAGCATGGGGCCCCTCTTCCTGGCAGATGCTGGAGCATAACCAGGGCCTGCTGGGAAACGGCTGTCACCCTGCAGGAGCCCAGTGTCGGGAGAGACCCTCACAGGATTCTCTCCCACAGGGCCCCCAGCCAGTACCAGCATTTTGTCCGCAATTAAACAGGAGGAAGATTCTTCAGATGGGGAGTCCCCTGTCTCCCCTCCTAGGGACATCCTGCCCAGCATGGGGCTAGGTGAGTGAAGGGAGAAAGCCCTGTGGCCACTCAGAGCCTCAGAGGAGCTCGGAGTTCCTTTGGGAGTGGGCTGGGGTTAGCATAATGGGACCTGCTAGGCTTCCTCCTGAGGGTCCCTTCTTCATCCCCCAGGTTTTACATCCCTGGGGCTCTGGGGACCCAGAGCCTCTGTGGTCTGATCTTCTCTCACTGTGGTCCAGCCTGACTGGAAAGTGCTACTTGGAAACAAGCTGTATGTCAGCAGGTTTGTGGTCTGGTGACAGAAAAGCCTCATGGCCACCTAGGAGTGGCCCAGGCTAACAGCCTCCAGTATCTTACAGCTTGTGTGCGATTTAAATTTAGTTCCCATTTAGAGTCTATGTATTTTTTGTAAACTGGCTGACACTGTGGTGAACAAGAAAAAAAAAGTGATTATTGCCTCTTCTGGCCTTGGGGCAGGTTTTCTGTCCCCATAGAAAGGGATCCAACTCTCCCCTGGTTCCATCCTGGTATCTGCTTCAGTGGAAGGCAAAGGTGAGATTTGGATCCACTGTGGGGTTGTGGCCTGGTGGGACCAAACTACAGATGGGCTTACATGAAGGGATCTGGGGCTTTGGCCTTCACTAATCCCTAAGTTCAGGAATACCATGGTAGCCCATTAAATGCAACACCATTTTACCCCAAAGTTTAAATGATTCTTATGGAGTCAATGGTTCTGTAGCTGTAGGACCAAATTAATACCAGTGGGTTATTTCTAACAGAAGTAAAGTTCTGTCCTGAGATATTTGTGAGGGTTATGGGGGAGCTTCAGGGAGCAGAAGACCTAAGGGCTTGCCATCGGGTGCTGTCTCTGGAGGTCCACCATGGAAGGGCTCCTGAGTGCACTGGACTCCCGGCTTGTGGTTTAAGTTCAAGCTTCAGCAAGAATAGAAATTTCTCTGGTCCTAGACCTGGGAAGTTGCTTGTAAAGGGCTGAAGATTTTTATTTTAATGTGCAGAGGTCAGGGTTCACGGTCACCCTTTGAGCAGACCTTGTGGTCTAGCAGCTGAGGCCACCAGGTGCTGGGGGAGATTAGAGAAAAGAGTGGTGGGGTTGACTGCAGAGCAGACCAGAGGTGAACAGCAATGGGAGGATATGAAGGACGCACAGTGTTCCAGGCAGGGCTCAGTAGCCAGGACCCTCCTTACCAACATTAGGGACCCCTTGGGACCTGGTGCCCCAGACCCAACCTTTCACTGCTGTGTCCTGGAAGCTCTTTTGCCTAAGTCCCGTCTTAAGAGTCAAGTGTGTGACCCACACTGAGGCCCCACCGGGAAGCCCAGATCCTCATGCCTCCTGCCTGTCACCTGTGTGTCACCGAGATCACAGGCGCTCAGTGTGGATTTGTTACACGGATAAGTAGCTCTCAGTGTGGCTAAGGCATACAGCACCTCCCGCCCTGAGGCCTCTGACCTAGTAAGGAGGTAGTCAGGGCCCATAAGGCTAATTGTCTTTCAAAGATTGAGACTAAAGTCATTAGAACTCCTGGGGTTCTGCATGGCCAGCAAATCTCAGGGTTCAGGGTCTCTGCCTGTCTTTGTCTCCTCTTCATTTTCCCACCTATATGTCTCCCACTGGTCTGACCTTCTGACTCCCTGGTTTTGCAGCTCTGTCTCCTCTTTCCTGACATTCTAGCTTGGCCTGCAGGCATAGGCCAAGTGACCAACATACTGGGTGGCATTAGGAGGCAGTCCCTGTGGGTGGGGCTGAGCGAGAAGGTCCCCTGCTCCCTGTGGTGAGTCCTGCAGGAGAAAAAGTTCAGTGAAGGCAGGAAGGGGGTGCCTGTGAGCTGTGCCAGGAGGGCCAGACTGGGGCAGGGGTGGGGGGTGGTCCACAGGATATCAACGGAGATTCCTTTCGGCAGGTGGTGCTGCTGGTCTGGTCATCAAGACGGAAGCTCAGTCTGAGGACGAGATGATGCCGGAGCAGCTCTTCCTGGGGAAGCCCCCTGGCCAGACCCAGAGTACAGTCCCCAAGGGGCCCAAGAGCAGAACTGGGGGTCCCCGCCAGCTTCATGCCCAGGGAGTGCCCAGGGTGCGGGCAGGGGACCCTCGGCCTCGTCCCGCAGGGGCGGTGGGGGAGGTCCCCCGCATCCTCCCTCGCCGGCGAGAGCGGACCTTCCCCTGCCCCGACTGCGGGCAGAGCTTCCGCTTGAAGATTAACCTGACCATTCACCAGCGGACCCACGTGGAGGAGCAGCAGCGGCAGGCCCGGGCCAGCTCGCCCACTGGCTGGGGGGAGGCCCACTCCGCGCTGGAGCCTGGGGAGGTGGTAGTATCCGGGCCCGTCATCCGCTGGCTCCCTGAGGAGCCCGAGGGCCGCCGCGCCCTGGCAGGCCGGTCCTTCGTGGGGCGGAGGCCAGCAGCCAAGGTGTACCACTGCAGCGAGTGCCTGCGCTTCTTCCAGCGGCGCAAGAGCCTGCTGCTGCACCAGCGGCTGCACACCGGCAACAGCCAGGGCTGGCCGGCCTGCCCCTACTGCGGCAAGGCCTTCCGCAGGCCCTCGGACCTCTTCCGGCACCAGCGCATCCACACCGGGGAGCGGCCCTACCAGTGCCCGCAGTGCGGCCGGGCCTTCAACCGGAACCACCACCTGACCATCCACATGCAGACCCATGCGCGGGGCCAGGTGGGCCCGCACTTGCCTTCGCCCTCCGCCTGCCCAGGGAGCCCGCCCCGGCCCCGGCCCGGCCACTCGGAGGAGGGCTGACCAGGCAGGAGCCCCGGCTCCGGCAGGACCTTCTCTCCGCCTGTTGGGCCTGACGCTGGTTGTGGGATGGCTTTGGAGAGATCTTTTTCTTATTCAATTGGGAAGCAGCAGCCTTCTTGGTGACAGTCTATGAGTGCGACAGTTGCCTCCATTTCCTGTTTCCTCAGTTTGTCACTCTTCGCTGCCTATTCTACATACATTCCTGACTTATAAAGGACCCCATAAGGCTTAGGGGTGCCACGTTTTGGGTGGGGGCCTTTGCGGATTCCATGGACAGGCAAGTGGACAAGGGATCACGGTTCTTTCAGTAGAGGTGATGGAAACATTGAGGCCCTGGGGTGTTGATTGTACACAGAGGATTGGGGCCTGCTGCTCATGAGAAACAGCAGAGTGGACAGGCAGCCTGAAGAACAGGCACTGGAAATTAGGCTTTTCTACTTTGTTACTTTGAAACTTTTTTTCTCCTTATGAAGCTTTTCTGGTGCTTTTGTTAAGAGTTGTGTGTGGTTGCCAAGGGGACCACGAGCCTCTGGGGGGCAGGACTGTTCTGCCACCTGCCTATGTGTGGGGACCATAGAGGGCAGTCCAGACCAGACTGGGTATTGATGGAATGCCCTGGTTGCTGCCCTGGAAACCAGGTGTCTTCCCAAGTGTGTGTGCCTTGGCCCAGAGTGATTCCTGTTGTTCCTGGGCCTTCCTGTAGTGGGGGTTGATTGACTTTGGTTATCAGTAGAGAAGTGGAAACTGAAGCCTGGAGTAGATGATGACTTCCCCATGGTCTCAGTGTTCAAGGGTGTGCATGCTCCATGCCCATAGGTCGCCACAAGGGGGGTGCCTCAGGAAGCAAGCCCAGGAAGCTCCTGAGCAAAAGGTCCAGGTTTGGGTGAGGCTGGTCCGCCAACTGGGTGGTTTGTCATGTTAAAGGAGGGGGCTGTCTTCAGAACGAGGGCCTTCTGCAGAGTTAGACCAGGAGATCTGGATAAATTTGTTCAGCACCTCCAGCCTGGTGTTCCTCATATACCCCAGTGCATCCTACCTCACCTTAGGGTTGTCAGGGTCATAATAGATTAAGAGGCAACCAAATAGGAAGCCTGATTTCCTTCCTTTCAAGTTTGGGGCCGCTTCTCCTTTGTTGATCTCCAGCCCATTCTCTCAGAGTCCATCAGGAAGAACCTTTATTTTTGTGAAGTGAGTGGAAGGTCAGGTGGGTGCAGAGTTGGGTGACTTTTTCATTGGGTTATATCCCCAAGGAGCGCTTTGTATTTCAGTGAAACAAATTCTTACCAAAGCAGAGAGTCAAACTGTGAACGTTCAGGCAATAGCATCAGACCTCATGGAGAAGTCTTGACAGCAGCGAGCTCCTTGTGCCTCTTAAATCATACCATTCTGGGTGCTGCCTATAGACCAGCCCTCAGGTTGGGTGATTTTGAAGCTTGGGTGATGGGTCCTCAGCTGTTCTGATTGTCTTATTTGTCTGGCACTATGTGAAGAGGACTGCATCCAGGTGCCTGGGTCCCTGGCTGTGCCCCCTCTGACTACATGAACAGAGTTTGGGGCAGATGGTAACATTGCCATCATCTCTGGGGCACGAGTGAGTATACAAGTCAGGGACAGCTCAGCCAAGCTCCCCTGGGCTTGGGGAAAAGAGGTGACACTGTTTGTCTATTCTGGTACCCCTCAGCCCTCTCCAGGGACTCCACAAGTCTGGGCAAAGCTGTCAGCAAGTGCTCAAACAAGATATGGTGCAAGTGTAGCTGCTCTGATCTTAACCCTTAGCTGCAAGAGCTGGTCTCAGATGTTTCCTGGGGATGCCTCAGGGCTAAGAGATCCTAGGCCCGGTTTGCTAGCTAAATGCCCTGTGTCAATACAGGTACTCTTAGAAGCCAAACATGAGAAATTGCAAGACACTGACGTCCCCTTTTCTTTTTCCAAAGCAGTAAATGTGCTGGGCCTCCGGCAAGGCCTTGTGAGTTCTGACACCCAGTAGGTGTTCAAAGAAAGTTCGTGCCTCCAAAATGAGTCAAGGGAGCCTGTGTGTTGCAGGAGCAGATTGGACCTCAGGGACTCCAGAGGCTGGAGCCTGGTATGGCCTTATGCTCACTCCCAGCTCTGGGTCTTGGCTTCCTCATTTGTAAAACAAAGAAAGGTGGGGTGCTGGTGTTAAAGGACCTGAAGAACTGATGGTGGCAGTTCCTTGCCTCAGTCTAGAGTCAATAAATACATTGGACTAATTGAGTGCGTGCACATGACCTGGTTCCTGCTCTCTAGTAGACAGCTGCCATACAGGGCAGTTTCTGGGTGGGCTGCTCCGCATTAGCCCAGGGACTCTGCCGCTGCTCACACCTGCCAAGTTTCCCACAGCACACTGGGGGGGGGGGGGGGGGGGGGGTGAGGTGTGCTCTAGAACACTCACAGACTGAAATAGCAGTTGGTGTGCATTGGTGCCCTGGGAGGTTTTGAGGACTCGGGTTTCTCACCTCCTGTCTCCTGCTGGGCTGTGTCCGTGGGTGAAGTGGTTTGTTAAGTAATTGACTAAGCTCATATCACTGTGTGTGGTATAGCTGGTATTCAAATCCTTTACACTCTTCATTTATTATAGTAATGCTTTGTTCATTATGGTAATACTTTGCTCCTGGGTCTTGGTTCAAGATTCTTCCCATGGGAGCCCTGTGGGGTCCAGCATCTGCTGTCTTTGACAGTCTTCCAGGTGGGCTCTGTTGGGGGTTGACCAATGAGGCCTTGGGGTGCCTGGAAGAAGTTTCCCCCTATTCCAGAGCATCCTGACCTTCCTGTAGCTGGAAATGGCTCTGGACCCCTCTCCTGGTGGCTGACTCACCTCCTTATGTCTAATAAGGAATGGCATATGGGGAGGCTCAAATCCAATCTGCAGAGACCTCCCTTCTGGCCATCTTGGCTGCCATTCAGCCCATGGAGAGAAGAAGAATTCCTAGGCAGTCTGACTAAAGAGCTTAGAAGGATGGATGGACAAGGACAGCTGAAGAAAAGAGAAGCTGGCCGACTTTAAGAAAACAACCTTGTATAGAATTGTACACCTGAAGCCTATATGATTTTATTAACCAATGTCACCCCAATAAATTCAATTAAAAAAAATGATCTTTAAGTTCAGGAACCAACTGTATGGCAAATGGGCTGTGCTAGGGATGCTACTGCAGAGGCAGCTGAAAAACATGGAGAACCTGATGAGGAACAGGAACTTCTGGGTCCTGCAGCTGCCCCTGCCCCTGGCAGCAAGAGGGAGGCCCTCCCAGGAACAGGAACCAGGTGGAGGGGAGGGTCCTGCTTGGATTCAACAGGTGACTTAGACTCAGCGGAGGGAGGGCCCATAGCTGCAAAGCCTGGTCTCTTGGCTCCTAATGTCAGTAACCAGTTGACTTCAAAGAGCTTAAAAAATGTCAGAAGAGCCCAACTTGTGTGGTTTAGTGGTTGAGCATGGACCCATGCACCAAGAGGTTGCTGGTTCAATTCCCGGTCTGGGCACATCCCCAGATTGCAGGCTTGATCCCTAGTGGGGAGTGTGCAGGAGGCATTTGGTCAATGTTTCTCTCATTAATGTTTCTATCTCGTCTAGAAAAAATATTATTTTTTTTTTATTTCAGAAGATGCCCAGCCAGTGTGGCTCAATGGTTGAGCATCGACCTATGAACCAGATCACGGTTCAATTCCTGGTCTGGGCACATGCCCGGGTTGCAGGCTCGAACCCCAGTGTGAGGCATGCAGGAGGCAGCCAATCAATGATTCGCTCATCATTAATGTTTCTATCTCTCCCTCAATCAATAAAATCAATGAAAGTATTTTTTTAATGTCAGAAGAAAAGTGAGACATAGCAGGAAGATCTTCTGTGGCAGGTGAAATGGGTACGATTGTACCCATTACTCCAGAATGACCTCTGAGGATGAGCACTGGCTTAGGTAAGGAAAATCACAGATGTGTCTGTACCTAGGACAGAGGACGAGAACCTAGGAGCCCTGACCTTGCATCTTTTTAGCCACTGGTCCCTGCCTTTTATCTGAAGCAAACATAATGGAAATGCTTTGCTTTTGACCAGCAATGCACTCTTATTTCGGGATGGGGAGTAGAGACTGAAGCTGATTTGAGCTATTTCCTGAAATGGCTGTAACTCATGTTGGTGTGGGCACAGTCAGGTGCTTGTGATGGCTGAAGATATGGCCATGAGTCTCAGGACCTGGAAGACTGGCAGGAAGAACTTTGCCAGCTTGTCATGAAGGGGAACCATGAGACATCCGTGTCCCTGGGTAACAGACTGGCTCTAAATCCCTGGTTTTCTTCCTTTATTGAATCAAATGAGCCTTGTGAATCTGAGTGCTGGCAGCACTTTCAGATCATTTATCAGCCCTCTGTCTTCAGGAAGGTAGAAGTGCCCTCAATTGCCATTTTCAGATGTTATGGAATGAAAGGCAGGGAGGTTAAATGACTTGCCCAAGGTTTCATGGGGATGGACTATGAATTGGCCTCTGCTCCTTGCTGTCCTGCCCTGGTGTCACATGGCACCAGAGCCTGCAGGAAGTTTCTGTCTCTGTGAGTGCTGTTACTGCTTCCTTCCCTGGGATGCAAGGAGGCTTTGGCCACTAAGCAGGGCTAGGCCCTAAGCAGGGGTGGCAGCACAGGGAGATATGGAGCAGGCAACCCAGCTGAGGTATCCTTCCGTGAGATGCCCCTCCGACTCCAGCTTAGCTTGGCCGTGGAGCCGGGGTTTGATCATGCGTGGGGTTCAAATGAGCACCAGGGGGTTGAGGTATGAGGTCCTCATGGGACTTGGGTCGGATTTGTGGTCTTAGCAGACTTTAAATAACTGAGCAGTGATTTTCTTGCATCGCACCCTCTCTAGGCTTTCCAGACACATCAAGGGAGAGCTCTGCTCCTCTCTCAGCCAGGTCAGGCCTTGCTCTGGGGGCTGCTTATGCTCTCTCCCCTGCAAACAGTGGACCAGACAGTTTGGGGCAAGGCTGCTTCATTTACTGGATGCTTCCCAGTGGCTCCTCCTGCAGGAATTCTAGGGAAGGTATAGACTGGGTCTCCTTCAATAGGTCTGGGTGGGATCTGGGGTTTCAGTTTTAACACGTTCCTCTGGGGATTCTGATGCCAATTCATGTTGGAAACCAAGGCTTAGGAGAGCACAGGAAGTTTGAAATCATCTCCAGGCTAAGTAAACCAGTCCATGGGGGCTTGGACCCTCCTCAATATTTTTGGACAAAAGAGCTACTTCCCCAAAGCCCTGTGAGCAGCATAGACATCCCGGGAGACTGCTTCCGTGTGGAGCGGAGATGGGGTGGGTTACACTGGGAAGGCTTGAGAGCACTCAGTACCTTTCTTGGCTTTTCCATCTATGCGGAGGGTGAGGGGTCGCGCTCTCTCTGGCTGTGTTCCACACTAGTAGGAACCTTTCAGATGAGAGGACAGCCTCCTTGCTGGCTGCCTCCCCATTCTCCCTGCTCTCACACAGCTGCCTGCCTCTGCTGTGCAGTCTTATCCATGCCCTAGGGCTCACAAGCAAGTTACCAGGGTTCTACTCCCTCTTCAAGTCAGTTTTCCCCTTGAGAGGGAGTTGGGCTGGTTCACCTTTTTCCTCCACCACATTGATCAACTTGAGTGGATGAAAGGGGTTGAGTGAGTGAAGCAGATAGTGGAAAGGGAGAAAGGGGCCTTCTGTCTCAGGGTGTGGTGTCCTGGCCAGACCAGCTCTTCTATCCACGCGGACTTTACTGCCCCCAAGTGCCCTAGTAGGAGAGGGCAGAGGGGACCAGTGCTCTTTTAGTCTGGGAAAGCAATGACTGCCCACTGTAGGACAAACAGAACCGGGTGGCACAGGAAAGTGGAGCCAGAGAGGGAGAAGAAAAAATAGAAGCAGGAACGATGAGTCTGGCACATAGAAGGTGGCCAGCAGGTGTTTAGAGGTGGACGAGTGAGCGAGTGATGACAGTGAGAGCCAGGATGTCATAGGGCAGGCTGCCTGCTCCCAGAAGCCGGGCTGTAGGAGGCCAGAAATAGGAGTCAGGTGCACAGTTGAAGAGGTGTAATTAAGGTTCATAAGCAGGCTTGGGGGTATAGCTCAGGGGTAGAGCATTTGACTGCAGATCAAGAGGTCCCCGGTTCAAATCCGGGTGCCCCCTTCCTCAACTCACTTTTAGTGTGAAGTACTAAATAAAGAGGCAAATGATTGCTCTTGTCACCCATATTGGCCCCTGGCCCCCGATACTCCCTCACTCCCCATATTGACTGTGCTGTGTTCTAGGGCCCATATTGTGCTCTGGTGCTCCCTGGGCCTGGGTTCTGTTCTGGCCAAACCTGTGCTAGAATTAGACAACACAAGGGTGGTTGTGAGAATTAAATGAGGTTATGGTTTTCATGCTGTATGTTATAGGCCTTCTTCCACTGACAATGGCCAAGTCTCACTCCTGCCTTAGCAGGAAGCCAAAATGGTTCCCGGGTCAATGACATGTGTGACATCACCTGAAGCCTTCCTGAGCTCCAGACATGCCTGACCCACTTTTCCCTTTGTTCTTATTCCTCCCTTGGCCTGAAATCCTCTCCAGCTTCTTCTGGCAAACTCCTCCTTGTCCATCTCCCCCAGGAAGCCCTTTCTGACTCTCCAGGTAGCGCCTTACTCCCTGCTCCCACGGCTCTCTTCTTGGGCTTCTGCCACTCTTGTGCAAAGTCTTTGGTTCATGATTTAGTCTCCTATTGCAACAAGGACAATGTTTTAAGTTTCAGTATGGTTGACAGGACCTGGTACCTCACATGCTCTGCGTTTGTTGCGTGACTGAATGAATGAATGAGTGGAACAATGAGCACCCTTCTTGAGACCTTAGAATAGGGACGAGGCTCTCCCTGCACTGAGTGTGAGGTTCACTGAGGACCTGGAACTGACTATGATTGTTCTGATAATTATGTGCTGGTTTAGGTAGAAACACTAGTGTAGACTCAAATGGCCTTTTCTTCTACAGTGAAAAGACTTGCCATGTTCTGGGACGTGCAGAAAAAACAGTGACATGCAGACAGGTAGCTATCCTGCATGCAGTGCCATGGGTGAAAAAGTGCTAATGAAAGATTGTATGTAATTGGGGGTATAGCTCAGTGGTAGAGCATTTGACTGCAGATCAAGAGGTCCCTGGTTCAAATCCAGGTGCCCCCTATTTCTTGGACCCCTTTAGTTACTGAAGCTGGTGCTGAAATTTCTGCCTTTTCTTTTCACATTTGACTATTAAATGTGGTAAAAATTTAGGATTTGGATCAGCACCAGCTCCATGTGTCCTCCCCTGACCACCTACTGTGGTCACATTAAACTGAAGAGACTGATGAAGTGAGCCCAAACCACCAGGACCGGGACGCTTGTCCTTCATGGCTTGTGCGGGGAATTCCCTTTCTTTCTATTAATACCTTCATTTTCTCAACCTCACTGTAATTTCCAGAAAGAAGGCTGACCCCTTGTTCTTGTTGCTACCACTTGTGAAGAATGGAAATACATCTTCCTACTTCCCAGTGGTGACTATAAGGATTTAATAACCACGTCAAAAGTCAAGGTTGGCCAAAACCGGTTTGGCTCAGTGAATAGAGCATCAGCCTGTGGACTGAGGAATCCCGGGTTCGATTCCGGTCAAGGGCACGTGACTTGGTTGTGGGCACATCCCCAGTGGGGGGTGTGCAGGAGGCAGCTGATCGATGTTTCTCTCTCATCGATGTTTCTAGCTCTCTATCCCTCTCCCTTCCTCTCTGTAAAATATCAATAAAATATATTTTAAAAAAAAGAAAATCAATAAAATATAGTAAAAATTAAAAAAAAAAAAAAAAGTCAAGGTTGTAGCCCTGCCAGAGTTGCTCAGTGACTGAGTGTCAGCCCATGAACCAGGAAGTCACGGTTTGATTCCAGGTCAGGGCATATGCCCAGGTTGTGGGCTCGATCCCTAGTAGGGGGCATGCAGGAGGTAGCCATTCAATGGTTCTCTAATCATTGATGTTTCTAGCTCTCCTTCCCCCTCTGAAATCAATAAAAACATAATTAATTTTTTTAAAAAGTAAAGGCTCTGTCCTCTTTCTGGAAATTTCTCAGGGGAGTTGTCACTACCACAGACTTGACCACCTGACTCTCTCTTCCACTTCCTTTCTCTCCTACCACTTTTTCTTTTTTTACTCTAGGTTAGTATTTCCTTGGTGAAATTGCTTAGAAGTAGATCCTACTTTATATAATGATTTTTTAATTCAAAAAAATATATTGAAGACATATAAATGGTATAAAGAATCCTGCAAAGGAGTCTCCATGTTCCTTAATGAACAAGGTAATTTGAAACAATATTTCCTACAAAGACAAATCATAAGCTGGGAAAATATTTTAAACATCTCGTTAGAAGCATCAAAGAGCTAGCTAGTTAGACAGGAAATACTAGATGGAAAGGATGGGAGACAGAAAGTTAAAGTTCCACACCCGAGGCTGCTTTGTGCCCAAGAGTGGTGTTCAGTCCACAAGAGGCAGCTGAGAGGCTCGGTGGAACTTTTGGAAGCCTCTCAGGAATTTGGAGGATAGAAGTCAGAATTCAGGGTCACCTCGAGTAGGGACACTGGTAAAACTATCTCTGGCTTTGGGCTAGCACCCTGTGGAGTAAGGGTGAACTGAGAGAAATCAGCCACTACAAGAATTTGTAGCTGGTCTTTGTGTCATCTGAATGGCCCAACAAACTTAGTTGAAGTTATATTGAAGTATCTTGACTGCTAGCGTCCACAGGTAACTGAAAAAACAACAAGAACAAATGAAGGATTATATTATCTTCACCCAGCCTAAAATTCTACAAATAAAGTTTTGAATCAAATGTTCAATGCATAGCCAAAGATCACTATGTACACAGGGAAGAAAAAACCATCCATGAAAATCAATAGAAACAATAGACCACAGATCTAAACAGGAAACTTTTTATTTTTATTATATTTCTATTGATTTCAGAGAGGAAGGGAGAGAGGGAGAGAGATAGAAACATCAATGGTGAGAGAGAGAACCACCATAGGTCAATGCTCAACCACTGAGCCACACTGCCAGGTGGAACTTTTTGTATTAGAACTACTGAAAACACACTGTAAAATAACAATTTTGCTGTGTTCAAGGAGCTAAAAGCCAGGCTGGAAAATTTCAGTAGTAAACTTGAAAGCATTAAAGGGAACTAATCCAGCCCAGTGTTGCTCAGTGGTTGAGCATCAGCCTATGCCCAGGAGGTCTCAGTTCAATTCCCAGTCACGGCATATGCTCGAGTTGTGGGCTCAATCCCCACTGTGGGGTGCGCAGGAGGCAGCCAATAAATGATTCTCTCATCACTGATGTTTCTCTCTCCCTTCCTCTCTCTGAAATCAATAAAAATATGTTTTTTAAAAAATAAATAAAATAAAGGTAACTAAGAAGGTTTGAAAATAGAGCAACATAGAAAATTTTTATCTAAAAGTCAACAACAAAAATTAAAAACTTAATAAATATATCTGCTTTCTATTCAATTAATAGATTCAGCCAAAGAGAAAATTGTTAAACTAGAACACTGGAAATAAATGTCCATTTTTCCATTATAAAAGATGGAGAGATAATTTGTGGCAAACAGAATAGAGAGTGATAAATATAAAGGATACAGTGAGAAGATCTAACGTGCATTTAAATGGAGTCCAGGGAGAAGAAATGAGAGAATGAAGTCAGTGCAAAATCTGAGGAGAAACAGCTGAGGCTATTTTACAACTAATGAAAGACATCAATCCTTACATTCAAGGACCCAAATCAATCTGAAACATAGTAAACAAAATTAAATCTATACCTAGAGCAGGGGTGGGCAAACTTTTTGACTCAAGGGCCACAATGGGTTCTTAAACTGGACCAGAGGGCCGGAACAAAAGCATGGATGGAGTGTTTGTGTGAACTAATATAAATTCAAAGTAAAGGAGCAGAGGGGAGAGCAAGAGAACTGGATAGAACAGCCGGATCCAGCCCGCGGGCCGTAGTTTGCCCATGGCTGACCTAGAGGGAGAGTGCCAAAACCACAACCTTTAAAATGATACCATAAAATTTTTTGCATGCAAATTTTAATATCTAAGCTAATCAATATCTTTATCTTCCTCCCAAATTACATGAACACTTTAAATCTTATGACCCCATTCCTTATGTTATTATTAACCAGTGTTTTAGTTCTATCTTTAAATAAAACTATAAATTAGACATTAATAATGTGTTATATGGTCAACAATTTTTTAATTGATTTGAGAGAGAGAGAGAGAGATGTATTGCCTCCCATATGAGGGATTAAACCCACAACCTGGATATGTGACCAGACCATGAATCAAACTCACCACCTTTTGGTGCACGGGATGACACTCCAACTGAATCACACTGGCCAGGGCTATGGTCAATGATTTTTAGATTTACTGATATATATTACAGTTTCCTTGGTCGAGCTTCCTTCTTGTATCTTTGACCTCCCATCTGGGATCATTTTTCTTTTCTCTGAAGTATATGTTTAAATTTTACTTTAGTGAGAATTTGTTGGTGGTAAACTCTCAGCTTTGGTCTGTTCTTGAAGGACAGTTTAGCTGGGAATAGAATTCAGAGCTGACGGTTATTTCCTCTCAACATATGGAATGTGCCATTGCACTATCTTCTGGCTTCCTTTGCAACTATTGAGAAGTCAATCAGCAGTCCAACTATTGTTCTTTTGTAAGTGATCTCAGGCTTCTCTCTGGCTACTTGCAAAGGTCAGAGTCCTCAACCTCAGCCAGGAGATCAAGGGGACCAGGTGTGGGGAGAGTGGGAAGATTAGAGCAGTGGGATAAACATATCATCTGAGCAGAGCTGCCCTGCTCTGGGCAGGAAGGGCCTCCTCAGTTTCTTCACCCTTGGCAGGAAGGGCCTCCTCAGTTTCTTCACCCTTTGCAGGAAGACTAGAGATCAGATTCAGAAAGAGGAGAGGAAACTGGAACTCCTTTTGACCATTGAGACTAAAATGCTAGGGGGCACCCAGATTTGAACTGGGGACCTCTTGATCTGCAGTCAAATGCTCTACCGCTGAGCTATACCCCCTGCCATACCAGTGAGGCCCAATAAACACCCTTTCCCTGTGTGGCCACACCCAGAGCTTCTGTCCCAGATACCCCTTCCACATAGCTTGGCTGAGTTGCCAGACCTGCTTTATGCTAACTCATCTCCCCACATTAGAAGAAGCAACAGGTTCCCTCCTCCCACAGCTCCACAACCTCTCCACCTTCAGTCCCTAGAGGAGGGCAGTAATCTGGGGAGCACTCCCTGACAGCTGGAAGGGTCCACACTCACATCTATATAGTAGCTTTTGTGCTGAGCATCTGAAAACAGACTCAAAATGCCTCATGGCCTGACCAAGCATGGAGCACTTCAAAGAGAGAACACACTTGACTGGCTACAGATCAGAGCTCTCTGCACAATGCTGACCCCTCCCCATGTCTGAATCTCCATACAGTCAACCCTTTAACTGCTGGGGGAGATGAACAAATGACAGTCTCTAGGCTCCAAGTCCACCTTTCTGTGCTCTGCTCTGTGATGCTGGGTTGGAGCCTCTGTAAACCAGGCTCTCCTTCTCCAGGTGGCTTCCTGGCTGGTCCTGCCAGTAGAGCTGCAAAACGAGATGGAAGGCTGGAGCAGGAAGAATCACTTGCTTTGGGTTCCTGCTTTGGGTTCCTGTCAGTGTCACCTGGCAGCCACTGTCCATCCAGTAGCAACAGTGATTGCCACATGCAGTGTGGTGCTCACAGGCCCAGCTTCGTCATGACTCTTCAGGGACAGCAGCATCACCTTAGAGATCTGAGTCCCTGATCCCAGAGATACTCCCCAAGCTTGTAAGACTTAACAAGTTTGTCCTCTTCTGTTTGGCCCGGCCCTGGAGTGGTGGCTGCTTCTACAGAAACTTCCTCTATGATAGTCTTCCCTTTCTATCCCTTTGTAGAGGGCAGGAAGGGACTAAGCCCTGGGGTCTGAAGTCAGAGTAGAAAAATTTTTTAAACAGCTATTTGGAAAGGTCACCCCTCACAGGCACTGAGTCCCTTCAACAAAGGAAATAGTTTCTACCTGACCACTGCTCCCCTGCATGCCAGAGGCATTACAGAGCTGTCCCTGCGACGACCAACCCATATAGGGAAGGGTCCGGTGTAGAGCTTCCTCACTGCACCAGCAACCCATATTAGGAAGAGCCCAAGACAAAGGGGTCCCAAATTCGCAGGTCATTTAAAAGGGCCAATCAGGGAATGCCAGACCAACAGTTGTAGAGGGAAGGGGTATAAAGGAAGGGACTGCCCCTTTCAACGGCGCTCTCGCCACGGCACTTGCCTGCTGCTGCGTCAGCTACGGCGGGGCCCAGATTCGAATCTGCAATAAACTTTTCCCTGTTTGATCCAATTTGGTCTCGGTGGTCTATCTCCGGGGGACGCGCTCCGTTACACCTTTCACTTCTAATTTCTGGCTGTTGTGGGTTGAATTTTGTGCCACCAAAAGATATGTTGAATTCATAGCCCCTTTTAATCCCTCTCCCATGGTGTAGGAATGTGTCCTTATTTGGAGAGATGGAATTAGTTAAGATGGGATCACCATGAAGTAGGGTGGGCCCTTAATCCAATGTGACTGGTGTCATAAGAAGTGGAAAGATACACAGAAAGAAGATGGCCACGCGAACACAGAGGCAGAGACTGGACTGAAGCATCTGCAAGCCAAGGAATGCTGAGGATTGCCAACAAACACCAGAGGCTGGAAAGAGGCAAGGAGGGACCTAAAGAGCCTTCAGAAAGAGAGCACAGCCAGTCTGACACCTTGATTTCAGATTCTGGTGTCCAGAACTGTGAGACAATAAATTTGTTGTTTATGTCACCCATGCTGTGGTACTTTGTTACAGAAGCTACAGGAAATTGGTATACTGGTTAACAATTACATTAAATTCTGTTTAAATATCTGGCTTGGTTTTTGTCTCTTGACTGAGCCCTAGATAATACTGAAATTGGTCCCAGGAAACATACCCTCAAAGAGGGTATTGGCAATGAATTTGGTCTTATCCTTGGTCTTGAAGGCCCTGCCCAGTGCCTACCTGCATCCTAAATCAAAAGGGACAGCCATATAAAGGTGCCATTTCATAGGCTCTAGCCAGCCTCCTCCTGTAAGGGGACTAGAGTATGGCCTGCATAGAACTGATTTTGTCAATTTAGCTCAAGGAGGAAAAGGGATTCTTGAAGGGGGCACCTGGATTTGAACCAGGGACCTCTTGATCTGCAGTCAAATGCTCTACCCCTGAGCTATACCCCCTCTTATTAATCATGGTATATAGTTAATAAGTTCTTTACACTTCCACTCATATATGGGCTGTCAATTCTGACTCAACAGAGAGCTGCTAGTCCTGCTCAACTGTACTGGCAATTCTTGCGCCATAACCATTCTCTTTTCCCAAAAAGGCATCATTCCTGGTTGGCACCAACTTGGAAGGTCACTGAAGGTTACATTTGAGGCAACAAAGTCTGTACCTGGCTTGGTATATTGGGCAGAAGAGGAAGCCCAGAGACAAGCTGACGCTTCACGAGCAAGGAGTAGATTGTTCTTCACCTATTTTTCAGTTGAGATTACTTTGAAGTTATCCATAGTGTGGGACCAAGACAACCTCCCCCACCTCTCCTCCAAATTCTGCATCTCTTTAAGGCATTTGAACTTCAGTTTTTTTATTTCAGTATTTTTTCTTGTGTATCCTGCTCTCACAGCTCACGATTCCTTCCTGTCTTTCCTTTAGCCATTCCCTCCCATCCATGATAACAAAACTTTTTGTTTCTTTGAATTTCTCTTTCATTATCAAATCGCTATCTTGTGCTTTCCCAAGAGGTCCAGGGGCTTGTTTGATTCGAGGGGAGATGTATCAGGATCAATGGCAGAAGGACTTTGCGTTAATTAGATACTGCTATATAACAAAATACCTCAATTCCAGCAGCTTTGAATGATAAATCTTTATTATATCTTGCAGTTTCAAAGGTTCAGGAATCTGGGGGCAGCCCTACCTTTCCACATCTGGTATTACACTTTTCCATCTGATTTCAGATAATGTTCCATCCACTACTTTAACATAATTCACCCCTTCTTATACCCACTTTCACTAGCAAATTTCAGGTAGTTTAAAGGTAATTATTTTTAATCATTTAAAATGCATAAAACTGTGCTGTTTTTATTAGGTTCCTATCTTTTTTAAATTTTAAAAAAGATTTTTAATTGATTTTTAAAGAGAGAGGAAGGGAAAAAGAGAGAGAGAGAAAAACATTGATGTGAGAGCAAAACATCGATTGGCTGCCTCCAGCATGCCCCCTATCTGGGATCCAGCCTGAAACCCAGGCATGGCATGTGCCCTGACCAGGAATCAAACTGGCAGCCTTTTGGTGCATGGGGTGACACCCAACCAACTGAGCCACATTGGCTAAGGCCGTTTTATGTAATTTTTAAATTTACCCTATAATATCTTTTTTTTTAAAATATATTTTATTGATTTTTTACAGAGAGGAAAGGAGATAGAGAGTTTGTAACATCGATGAGAGAGAAACATCGATGAGAGAGAAACACTGATCAGCCGCCTCCTGCACACCCCCCACTGGGAATGTGCCCGCATCCAAGGCACATGCCCTTGACCGGAATCGAACCCGGGACCCTTCAGTCCGCAGGCCGACGCTCTATCCACTGAGCCAAACTGGTTAGGGCTACGCTATAATATCTTATTGCCAAAATTTTCTCTATACTGAGAATACCAATTATACTCCCATTTTGAGCAAACGAAAAGACCATTGTCCTGACCAACTCTTGATCCAGTTAAATTTCAATTTATTCTAAGTTTTGTGAAGGGAGTGAAAATGGTGCCTCTCTATTTTTATTACTTTTTATTGTCTAAAGTTTTACATGTCTTCTTTTTCCCCAATTGACTGCCCCCCCCCCCCACAGCCATTCCCACCCCAGGCAAGACCCCACTGCCCTGCATCTCCATTTTTTAAATTAATGTTCATTCCCCTGATTTTTAGAAATGTTGAGCATCTTTTCATATAGTTATTGGTCATAAAATAATCTCTTCTGTTATTTTAATTGTGGTAAGAAACACATCATAAAATTCATTTTAAGTGGATAGTTCAGCAGAGTTAAGTATATTCACATTGTTGTGCAACAGATCTCCATAATTTTTTCATCTTTCTAATATGCTGGTACAAATCTATTCTCCATTGTCTCTTGTTTAAGGAATTTTTTGTCAGATGAAAAATTAAATGTTGATATCAAATGTATCTTATAAGTTTTTAAAAATACATATTTTTATTGATTTCAGAGAGGAAGGGAGAGATAGAAACATCAATGATGAGAGAGAATCATAGATTGGCTGCCTCCTGCATACCCCCAACTGAGGATTGGCCCCAACTGGGAATTGAATGGTGACCTCCTGGTTCATAGGTTGGTGCTCAACCACTGAGCCACCATGACCAGACTCTTATAAAAAGTTTTGATTTGGGGGTTGTGTTTAAGAAATCCTTCCCTTGACAAAGGAAAATCGTTTGGGCAAAAATAAAAAGGATCCCAAATCAATTATATAGAAAAGATTCCTTTATTAACTTTTGGTCGAGAATATGTTTGTATATTTTCAGAAAACAACTCCAAGACCATGTGGATTCCTGCAACAGAGAGGAATTGACAGGTCTGCTCCAACCACGAAGAAAAGAGGAGAAACAGTCCAGAGATGGGAGACGCTGACGACGCCTTGCCACGCTAGCAGTCAGCAGCTGTGCGACGCAGCAGGTTGCCTAGGACCAAACCAGAGAGGGTCGGACCTGCATTGCCACCATGTGCCCACCATCCAGATATCATTGCTGACATGTACACATAAGGAACTGACATTGAAATGGGGACTCAGAACTGTTGGACATGGAAATTGGGACTCAAACATTTTTTGTTATTATATGTTTATTTCTAGTCTGCAGAGGCAAGATTTTTTAAAGGAATGAAATGGGGAAAAAATAGATACAGAGGCAAAGAAGTATTGAACAGACTGTCAAACTACAGTGGGAAGGCAGAGGAGGTTGCGGGGGGTGGGGAGGGTTGTAAGAGATCAACCGAAGGACTTGTACGCATGCATATAAGCATAACCAATGGATAAAAAACACTGGGGGGAGGGGGCAGGTAAAGGCATGTACTGGGGGGAAGGGGAGGCCGGGGGAAGGTCAATGGGGAAGGAAAAAAAAAAAAGGAGACATATGTACTACTATTTGTAATACTTCAAACAATTAAAAAAAAAAAAAAAAGAAATCCTTCCCTGGGTCATATGAAACTGAATGTTTGTGTCCCCTTAAAATTCATTTGTTGAAACCACACTGTAATATATATTGATATAGAAAAAGCATATGAGCCCAGTTGGCATGGCTCAGTGGTTGAGCATAGACTTATGAACCAGGAGGTCACTGTTGGATTGCTGCCCAAGGCACATGCCAGGTTGCGGTCTCAATCCCCAGTGTGGGGTGTGCAGGAGGCAGCCGATCAATGATTCTCTCTCATCATTGATGTCTCTCTCTCTCTCTCTCTCTCCCTCTCCCTTCCTCTCTGAAATCAATAAAAATATATTTTTTAAAAAAAGAAAAAGAATATGAGAAAACGAAATATCCACTCACAATAGAAACTCTCATTAAACTAGGAATGGAAGGGGACTCCCTCAACCTGATCAGAGGTATCCACAAAAGCGGACAGTTCATCAGCTTGGCCTGTGTCGCGATTGACCAGAAGTGCCCTCACCTCTGAGGGACAGGACTCGGAGGAATACCCAACCTCCTCTCAGGACAATTCTAAGGGGTGGTCTGCACACGCTGAGTCCCTAGCAAGGTGGGCCTCCAATTGACTACATGAGACCTGCTTGTTAATGCCCCCTGATTGTCTGACCACCCTAGCAATCTGATTCCTGGGGTCACCACACAGATGATTGGGGTCGACTTTTTCGGGAGGAACCAGACCTCCATCCTCCCTCTGTCTCTGTCTCAGTGAAGTGTCCCATCCCTGTCCCCTTTCCATCCACTTCCAGCTGACTGTGCATTTCCACCTCTGTCTTCGTCCCTCTCCAGCTCTTTCAATTCGCCTTGGTCTCTGTCTGTCGCCCTTGAGCCCCCAAGAGAGTGCCAGGATCCGTCCCCGACAGGCGGCGGCTACCCCAGCGGCCAGGCTGGGCTCCTGCGCAGGTACGCGCAACTCGGGCGGCTCCTGCAGGCGGCGTTCGCTCCTCCCGGCAGCAGCGGGCGCTGCTGGATCCGAGCATCCGGGGCCCGGCGGGCCTCAAATCCCAGCGTTCACCACGCCGGGGCTGGACCTGAGCGTTAGGGCGAAGCGGGAGGAGGCCCGATGGGGGACGTTCGGTGTTCTCGGGTCTGGGGTCGGTGCCGGGCGGAGCCGCAAAGGGCTATGGCACACCCAGGTCCGGTAAGAGCGACTGTGGAGGTGGCGGTCCTGACTAGTCTCCGGTCCCTCCCGCGGCCTGGAGTTCGTTCCACGTCCAGGGAGGGAGGCGGCGGGAGGCCCCGCCCCAGAAGGCGCGGTTTCGGTGCAGGAGTTAGGCACTTGCTTGGAGGAGGGGCCACGTGGGGAAATGCAGGGTCTCGGCCAGTCCGCTTAGGACCGCCGCTTTTCCCGCCCTTTTATTCCTCTTTGAACGTCGTGGTTTCTCTGCTTGGGAAGGTGGTCTCAAAGAAGTATGTCTTGCCCTGACCAGTTTGGCTCAGTGGATAGAGCTGTCGGCCTGAGGACTGAAGGGTCCTGGGTTCGATTCCAGTCAAGGACATGTACCTTGGTTGTGGAGGCAGCTGATCGATGTTTCTAACTCAATCCCTCTCCCTTCCTCTCTATAAAAAATCAATAAAATATATTTTAAAAGTATATCACCTAAACCCTAACATGTTAAAAATAAGAAAAGAAAAGAAAGAAGTATGTCTTCATCAGCGAATGAGAAAAGGTGAAAAGGAAGACCTAGGCCGCCTCTTAGGAAAGGACAGAGGATAGGAAACCAGTTTGATTATCCTGTCTCATTTACCTTGAATACTCTAGTGTTTTAATGGAAAAATTGGATTCTAGTTTTAGAGTTTGAAAGGCATATCCCGAACTTAATACAGGAAACTTAGTACGTTCAATTATGTATAAAATGCCTAAGTATGCACGTTTTCCTTGTACCCCCATGAGGTTTCATATCCAGAAGTCTCACTAATACAATGCATTTTCTTCCACTTCCTCCTCCCCCAACATCCCTTGGCAGGTACAAATTGTGTTCCAGTTTCTTCAAGCTGTGTCTCTTCAGTTAGACTTCCTTTTATAAATGGTTCGGAACCTCCTGGACTGTCCTCTGTTCCCTGAAATTTGGTGGTTTAGTAGTAGTTCTTTAGCAAAAGCTCAAATTATGCTATTTTCTTGGCTATTGAATTATTTGTGCTAGGCAAGGAGAAAGCAGCGTTTTGTGGTTGATTTTACTTTTCTCTGGAGCAGCTCCGTGCTAATTGTGAATTTGTTCACAGAAGATACTTGCAGGTGGAAAGCACATGGCTGAGGTTCAAGAAAGCGGTAGAGGAATTTCTTTGAAACTCCCACCTTATAAAAACAACACCAGGTTTAAACCTGTTAGTTATACAAGCTGATTCTTAAGCTTCGGGGGCTTGTAATAGTTTTGATGATGGAATTTTATCTCTGCAACTTTGCTCTCCAAAACCCTGTGTCAAACGGCCCTCGTCAGGTCTGCTAGATTCCTTTATTGGGAGAATTTATTTTGTAGCATTGGTGACCAGCCTTTTTAATGCACTTGGGAATAGCCCTAGCTGTCTTGGGAGATGTCCAGCACGTTCCTTGGTAAGCAGTCATCTATATTTGTAGTACAGAATCTGAAAGGACTAAAAATGGAATATTTCAAAGGTTAAATGATATGTTTCCTTTCTTCCCTAAGGTCACAGTGGTCTGTCCTTGGAACATTCAGGAAGAATGTTCCTGTAGTTGCTCTATACCAGTGGTTGGCAAACTCATTAGTCAACAGAGCCAAATATCAACAGTACAACGATTGAAATTTCTTTTGAGAGCCAAATTTTTTAAACTTAAACTTCTTCTAACGCCACTTCTTCAAAATAGACTTGCCCAGGCCATGGTATTTTGTGGAAGAGCCACACTCAAGGGGCCAAAGAGCCGCATGTGGCTCGCGAGCTGCAGTTTGCCGACCACGGCTCTGTACCAAAGCCATGTGCTTGAACCTCAGCCATGTGCTTTCCACCAAAGATTGTAGATTAATGGTCCATGAGTCAGTCATGGTTTATAGATGTGTTCTTTTGTTTGTCCATTTGCTTCTTGAACCACCCCTTGTTAAAATTGTGAACTTATTTGCCAAGATAGGAAAATCAGGAGAGTACACATAAAATGTGAACATCCAGTTTTTCTTCAAAAAAATGTCACATCCATGCCCTAGCCAGTTGCTCAGTGATTAGCACGTCGGCCCAAGAACTGAAGGGCTGCGGGTTCGATTCTGGTCAAGGACACATGCCTTAGTTGCAGGCTTGATCCCTGCCCTGGTTGGGCGTGTGCGGGAGGCAACCAATCAATCTCTCTCATTGATGTTTCTCTCATTCTGTCTCTACCTCTCCCTTTCACTCAAAATCAATGGGAAAAATATTCTTAGATGAGGATTAACAACAAAAGGAATTTTAAAATGTCATATACAAATGTAAAATGTTAAGGCATAAAATCTATAGAATGTGACACAGGAAAAAAATCTTTGAGACCTAGGTCTTGGTGAAAAGTTGTTAGAAGTGGCACCAAAATCACAATCTATGCCTGGCCTCAGTGGTTTTGTGTTGACCTTTGAACCAGGAGGTCATGGTTCGATTCCTAGTCAGGCTGGGCACATGCTTGATCCCCAGTGGGGGAGCGTATAAGAGGCAGCTGATCCATGATTCTCTCTCATCATTGATGTTTCTATATCTCTCCCCCTCTGAAATCAATAAATATATACATATATTTAAAAAGCACCATCTATAAAAGAAAACGGTGATACAGGGGATGTCATCAAAATTTAAAGCTTTTGCTCTGGGAAAGTCCTGTTAACAGGGTGAAAAGACCAGGTACAGAAGGGGGAAAATCAGCACATGTGATGAAATCGCCTAGAATTTTACACATACTACACCAATATCAATTTCATGATTTCTATATACTATAATAATGTCATGTAACCATTGGTGAATGGTATAGGGAACCCTTCTGGACTATCTTTGTAACTACTTGTATATCTATAATTATTTCAAAATAAATATATTTCTTTACTTACTTTTTTTATTTTTATGAAATTTATTTTTTAAACATGTTTTTATTAATTTTAGAGAGGAAGGGAGAGGAAGAGGGAGAGAGAGAGATAGAAACATCAATTATGTGAGAGAATCATTGATCAGCTGCCTCTCTCCTGCACACCCCACACTGAGGATTAAGTCTGCAACCCAAGCATGTGCCCTGACCAGGAATTAAACTGTGACCTCCTGATTCATAGGTCAACGCTCAATCATTAAGCCACACTGGCCAGGCTAAGTTTTTTTGTTTTTTTTTATTCGATACATCTTAGCAACATCAGCAGTTGGTTACATAACAACAGTTGGTTCCTGCTAAATGAAGGGTCCTCCTATTAGATGACACAGGAGCTCAAAGACCTGCTGCTATTCACTTCACTTGGTTCCAAGAGACATCTGTGACCCCTTTATTATGGTGTTCATGGCACATCCAGAGACAACTACTTTATAATACAACTAGGGGCCCAGTACACGAATTTGTGCACCTTGAAAGGAACTGTGGGCCATGAGGCTGCGTTGGGCACAGGGGTGGGTCACAGCCCATCCTCTGTGCCCCTGCCCGGCCTCTCCCACCGCAGCTCCCGGTCCCCTGTCTGCTGGCACTCCTGTTCCCACTGCTACCGCTCCCACCTACTGACGGTGCAGAGTGATTGGGGCCAGTGCTGTCAGTGGGTGCGAGTGGTGGCTGCTGCCCCAGTCGCCCCTCAGGAGCATGGGGATGTGGAGAAGACCTCAGGGGCAATTGGGGCCAGCTCGAACCCGCTGACAGTGCCGAGTGATCGGGACCAGCGCTGGGCACCGGCAGTGGGTGCAAGTGGTGGCTCCAGTGCCAGCTGCGGGTGCGAGCAGGGCTGGCGCCAGTAGCAGGTGCAAGCGCCAGGCAGGACTGCAGTGCATGGGAGCAAAGAATTTTCAGTAACCACCAGAGTCTTGCCCCGATGACAGCAACCAGCACCCCGTCTTGGTCTGGCGCCCCCGCTCGCCTGCTCCACCATCCCGCTGTGGCCAACCCCCGCCATGTTCTGAACTCTGCTGCCTGCTGCCAATGCCCGCCATGTTCCGAATGCGCCCCTGGTGGTCAGCACACATCATAGCGACCAGTTGTTCGGTTGTTCTGCCTTTCGGTCTATTTGCATATTAGCCTTTTATATAGGATGGTACATAGTATTGAATTCACAAAAAAGTGTGAACAGATATTTATAGCAAGACACACCCACAATGGAAATACTTCTCTTCAAAACAAGTTCCAGCCCTAGCCAGTTTGGCTCGGTGGATAGAGCATCATCCTGCGAACTGAAGGGTCCCAGGTTCAATCCAGTGAAGGGCACATGCCCAGGTTGTGGGCTCAATTCCCAGTCGGGGTGTGCAGGAGGCAGCCAGTCAATGATTCTCTCTCATCATTGATGTTTCTTTCTCTCCCTCTTACTTCCTCTCTGAAATCAATAAAAATATATTTTAAACAAACAAGTTCCATACAGATGATAGAGCCTATATGCACAAACTTCCCTAAAATCTATGGGTTCTCTTCTTTGTGGGAGGAGGGGAGCAGGGAGGGAGGAGCAACGGGAAAAATAATCCAACTTTTCCAAAGCAAAGATTTGTTCAATGAAAATGAAGGCTTTGAAAGAAAAATGAGCCAACACATTTCTTTTTGTTGTTGTTGTGGGTGGTTTTTTTTTTCTTTTCTACATTTCTTGATATGGCAAACCATTTCAGGGGTGGGGCAAGGGTTCCTGGGGAAGAGACAACTACTTTAGTAGAGTTCCTTTCTGTCTCTTAAAGACATGGATATTGAAAAACAAAGTAGCCTTAAAGTGAAACTGTATTTATGTACTGTTTGTGCTTTCAGGTAACCATGACATTTGATGACGTGGCCTTATATTTTTCCAAGCAAGAGTGGGGGCTCCTGAAGGAGTGGCAGAAGGAAGTGTATCAACAAGTGATGAAGACCAATTATGAAACCCTTGATTCCCTGGGTAAGATGGGCTTCTAAGGAATCACTTTTTGAGAACCAAGCTAATACTAATAGGCTGTCCTCCTTTTATTAACTATTGGCTGGGTGAATATGATACCATGCTATATTCAGAATGTCTCCTTCCTATAATGGCCTGGGAATTTTTAACTTGTCCCTTTTTATCCAGTGATAATCTTTGCCCCCTCAGCCTCATTAATTCTCTGAATCCTCTATTTCCCACTCCAACCCTTGGAACTACTTGGGATCATCTAGTGCAGTGGTTCTCAACATTTTTAATGCCGTGACCCTTTAATACAGTTCCTCATGTTGTGGTGACCCCCAACCATAAAATTATTTTCGTTGCTACTTCATAACTGTAATCTTGCTACTGTTAATGAATCGTAATGTAAATATCTGTGTTTTCCGATGGTCTTAGGCTCTACAGCAGCGGTTCTCAACCTGTGGGTTGCGACACACAGGTTGAGAACCACTAGCAGGGTCATCTAAGACCATCGGAAAACACAGATATTTACATTACGATTCATAACAGTAGCAAAATTACAGTTATGAAGTAGCAACGAAAATAATTTTATGGTTGGGGGTCACCACAACATGAGGAACTGTATTAAAGGGTCGCAGCATTAAAAAGGTTGAGAACCACTGATCTAGGGTAAGGGTGGGAAACTTCCAGCCCACAGACTGTATAAGACCCTCGAAATCATTTGGTCTGGGCTTGCCATGGCATTAGGGTGAGTTAATTAAATTTTTGACCAAATATAGCAGGCTAATTTTTAAAATATATATTTTTATTGATTTCAGAGAGGAAGAGAGAGCGAGAGAGATAGAAACATCAATGATGAGAGAGAATCATTGATCGGCTGCCTCCTGCATGCCCCACACTGGGGATTAAGCCTTATAGCGGGCTAATTTTTAAGTTGATAACTTTGTGTGGCCTGTGAGTGATGTTATAAATATGCAAATTATCCTTGGCAGAAAAAAGGTTTCCCACCCCTAATCTAGGGGAAATATGTAGATGGGATAGAGCCCCAGGACACCCCAACATTTAGAGATCAAGCTCAGGAGACTGGTGCCAGTAAGTTAGGAGAAACTAGAGGCCTGTGCTGATCGGTGTTGTTTCGAATTATCACAATTAGTGTCCTTAGGCTTGGGAAATCCAGTCTGATTTTCCCAAAATTTGAAAACCAGATGGTGTTACTTGCAAATGATTGTCTTTACAAGATGTTTAGCTTCTAGCCCCAAGATCAGGATTCAGCAGGCCCAGGCCCAGGCATGTATGTTTTCAACAAGCACTTCAGGTGCTTCTGCTGTATGCTGGTGGTCCACAGTTCACTGTGAGCAACACTGATCCCAGGGCTGAGCTACTGTGTGGCGTCTGCTGCATCTTCTAACTTCATTCCACAGCTATATAAGAAGCCTTCTTCAGGCTTACGTCATTAGACACATTACTCTCATACTTGCTGTCACTTAACCATATCCCAGTTCCTTCTCTGATCACTAATGTTGGCACTTCGGTAGTTAGTTTCCTTGGATGTGAAGAGTTTATTTTTGTTTATCATCTAGGACCGTGGTCGGCAAACTGCGGCTCGCGAGCCACATGCGACTCTTTGGCCCCTTGAGTGTGGCTCTTCCACAAAATACCACGGCCTGGGCGAGTCTATTTTGAAGAAGTGGCGTTAGAAGAAGTTTAAGTTTAAAAAATTAGGCTCTCAAAAGAAATTTCAATCGTTGTACTGTTGATATTTGGCTCTGTTGACTAATGAGTTTGCCAACCACTGATCTAAGACATTTTTCCATTGACTTTTAGAGAAAGTGGAAGGGAGGGAGGGAGAGGAGAAATGAAATAGAAACGTTGATATGAAACACTTTGACTGGTTGCCTCTTGCATGTGCCTCAACAGGGGCAGGGGAAGGAACCTGCAACCCAGGAACATGCCCTTTCCTTAAACTTTGTGCACGGGCTGACACTCTAACCATTGAACACACTGGGCAGGGCAGATGTGTAGAATTTAATGGGAAAATTTTTTTAAATAAATCTTTATTGTTCAGATTATTTCACTTGTTCCTCTTTTTTCCCCCCCATAGCTCCCCTCCACCCGGTTCCCACCCCACCCTCTGCCCTTACTGCCCCCGCACTGTCCTCATCCATAGGTGTACGATTTTTGTCCAGTCTCTTCCCGCACCCCCCATACCCCTTTCCCCCTGAGGATTGTCAGTCCACTCCCTTTCTATGCCCCTGATTCTATTATATTCACCAGTTTATTCTGTTCATCAGATTTTTTATTCACTTGATTTTTAGATTCACTTGTTGATAGATATGTATTTGTTGTTCATAATTTTTATCTTTACCTTTTTCTTATTCTTCCTCTTCTTAAAGAATACCTTTCAGCATTTCGTATAATACTGGTTTGGTGGTGATGAACTCCTTTAGCTTTTTCTTATCTGTGAAGCTCTTTATCTGACCTTCAATTCTGAATGATAGCTTTGCTGGGAAGGGTAATACTGGTTGTAGGTTCTTGCTATTCATCACTTTGAATATTTCTCGCCACTCCCATCTGGCCTGCATAGTTTCTGTTGAGAAATCAGCTGACAATCGTATGGGTGCTCCCTTGTAGGTAACTAACTGTTTTTCTCTTGCTGCTTTTAATATTCTCTGTCTTTTGCTCTTGGCATTTTAATTATGATGTGTCTTGGTGTGGTCCTCTTTGGATTCCTTTTGTTTGGAGTTCACTGCGCTTCCTGGACTTGTAAGTCTATTTCTTTCACCAGGTAGGGGAAGTTTTCTATCATTATTTCTTCAAATAGGTTTTCAGTATCTTGCTCTCTCTCTTCTTCCGGCACCCCTACAATTCGGATGTTGGTACGTTTGAAGTTGTCCCAGAGGCTCCTTACACTATCTTCATATTTTTGGATTCTTTTTGCTTTTTGCTTTTCCGGTTGGGTGTTTTTTGCTTCTTTGTATTTCAAATCTTTGACTTGATTCTTGCAATCCTCTAGTCTGCTGTTGGATCTCTGTATATTATTCTTTATTTCAGTCAGTGTATGCTTAATTTCTAGTTGGTCCTTTTTCATATCCTCGAGGGTCTTGCTAAATTTATCGGCGGTTTCTAGAAAATTCTTGAAAAACCTTATAACTGTGGTTTTGAACTCTATATCCAGTAGTATGCTTTCCTTCATTTCTTTCATTTGTGACCTGTTTCTTTGTCTCCACATTTTGGCTGCTTCCCTGTGTTGATAGAGTGGCTTTGTGTGCTATGTGTCCTATATGGCCCAGTGGTTTAGCCTCCCCAGTTACCTGAGGTGGACACTCTTGGTGCATCCCTTTGTGGACTGTGTGCACAGTCTTGTTGTAGTTAAGCCTTGATTGTTGTTGGTATCACTGGGAGGAATTGACCTCCAGGCCAATTGACTGTGAGGATCAGCTGTGTCTATGATGGGAGAACTTCTGTGATGGAGACACCCTTATGAGGCAAGACTTGCTTCAGTGGGGCTTTGGTGCTCATTGAGTCTGCCCCCTGAGTGTGTCCCTTATGGATCTGAGGAATTGTAATCTGGATGGTCCCACTCTGACTTCTGGGTACACTGGCTCTTGGATCTCCAAGGTGGTGCTAATTTAGCCTCTGCCTGAGGCCACCCAGCAGGAGCTATGGAAAGATCAGCAGATTCCTCTTCTTTGTTTGGGTTTTGGAGGTGCCCAGATAAGGCCCAGCTGTGAAGCAATGCAAGCTGCTGTGGGGCCTTGGGCCTTCTTTTGGATGTTCTGGGTCTCTCTGACTCAGTTGCAGTTTGTTAGGTAATTTTAGATTTTAAAGGACCAGGCCATTCATATGCAAAAACCTGTGCGCACAGCTGGGGTGGGGTGGGGTCTCAGGGTGGAGCAACAGCAATGGCTGACCGTCGGCCCTGCCCTAAGAGGCCCCCAGGTCTCAGTGTCCCTCGGTAATCGCTGCAAGCACTTCTGAGAGAAAGCCGCCCTCGAGTTCTGCCTGATGCCAGACAGTCCAGTTTCTCCCCGTATGAGTGTGGGTTCCCAAAGTCTCGCCCGGAACTGGAGTTCAGAGCAGTCGGGAGCTTGTGTCTCCCTCCGGATTGAAAAAGATAGCCGTGTACTCAGTTGCAAGCCCTTTCAGCGCGCATGTGTCTCCGTACCTCTGTATGTTACTTCCACACCTCCTCTGAGTCTCAGTGTGCTTTTCTTTTTCCTTCTAGTTGTAGAATTTCCACTCAGCCAGCCTTCCTGTGGTTCTGGATGATGTCCGTTTTGTCTTTTAGTTGTAGTTTTGAAGTGATTGTGCGAGGCAGCAATTTCAGGTGTTTACCTATGCCGCCATCTTGGTTTCTCCTCTAATGGGAAAATTTTATTGATCTGGGTTCCCTCCTTGACCTCTGTGATTTTGCTTTTTATTCTACTCATATTGTTCTCAAAATAATCACTTTTTAATACTTTTTCCCTGAACCTGTCAGCCTTTTCAAGACTTATCATCCCTAACTTCTCTGTTTCCTTTAGTTTTGTAAAATATTGCAGAGAATATTTTACTTAAATATCTTGGTTAGACTGTATTGTGTTGTAATTCATGTAAGTTCAAGAATTTACTTTTTTAGTTATTTGTCTCTTTTAATGAACTTTCAAAAAATTTATTTTTCGGTTACAGTTGACAGACAATATTAGTTTCAGATGTGCAGCATAGTGATTAGACATTATGAAACTTACAAAGTGATCACCCCAGTAAGTCTGACACCATGCATAGTTATTATAATATATATATATTTAATTCTTAACTGAGAATATTTTTCCATTGATTTTTGGAGAGCATGGAGAGAGAGGGAAAGACAGAGAGAAATATTGACGTGAGAGAAACACATCGATTGTTTGCCTCCTGCAGGAGCCCCAACCAGGGCCTGGGCCAGGGAGGAGTCTGCAACCGAGGTGCATGTCCTTGACTGGAATCGAACTGGGATCCTTTGGTCCGCAGGCTGACGCTCTATCCACTGAGCCAAACCAGCTAGGTTGTTATTGCAATATTATTGATTCTATTCCCTTTGCTGTACTTTACATCAAGGTTTCCATTTTTTTAACCTAATTTTGTTCTCATGTCTCCAGGAATTAAAGTCAACTGTGAAAATTGTTTTCAGTCTAATACTTAGGAAACTCAGACTGAGTCTGTATGGACTCTCTTTGCAGGGATGGAACAAGGGAGAATGCTATTACTCAGAGACCACGAATGCTTAGAGAAAACAGGAGTGACACTTAGCCCTTCTACTGATGAGCAGTTGGACTTGAAAAATACTAGAAAGTCACTATGTTTGGGTCAGTATGGTGGATTTAGGGTCATGACTCATTTCATTTTCCTGGCCTTGTTTCCTGAATCTTTCTGGATAGTGAGCAAGATACAGTGTTTATGGAGAATGTTATTTATTTATTTTTTTCACTAAAGTGAGTAACATATACAGGGTGGGGCAAAAGTTGTTCATATGGAAAATAGTGCAATCTATGTCTATATATATATAAAAGGTTAAGTGATTGTCCAACTGGTAGCTATGATGCACACTGACCACCGGGGGCAGATATTCAATGCAGGAGCTCCTGAGCTGCTGTGACTTGGCAGCAGCAGTTCTCAGGTGACACACCCCAGAACCAGAGAAGAGTGAGCCCAGTTCCAGGGTGCATCACCTGAGAAGTGCCCTCTCGCAATCCAGGACCCCTTGGGGGATGTCGGAGAGCCAGTTTTGGCCCGATCCCCACAGGCCAGGCTGAGGAATCCTACCTTCCGGAGGGACCCCACTCACTCCGCAGATGCCCTTCCAGTTGCAGCACTGCCCCAGTTGAGGCCAGCCTGGGAGGGACTTGGGGAGGTTGGCTCCAGGGCGTATCTGGCCTGTCTTGCCCAGTCCCGCCCTGCTGGCCACCTTCTTTTTTTTTTTTTTTTAAATAAATCTTTATTCAGATTATTACAATTATTTCTCCTTTTTCCCCCCATAGCTCCCCTCCACCCATTTCCCACCCCACCTTCTGCCCTTACCTCCCCCCCACTGTCCTCATCCATAGGTGTATGATTTTTGTCCATTCTCTTCATGAACCCCCCATACCCCTTTCCCCCTGAGAATTATCAGTCCACTCCCTTTCTATGCCCCTGATTCTATTATATTCACCAGATTATTCTGTTCCTCAGGTTTTTAATTCACTTGATTTTTAGGTTCGCTTGTTGATAGATATGTATTTGTTGTTCATAATTTTTCTCTTTACGTTTTTCTTCTTCCTCTTCTTTAAGAATACCTTTCAGCATTTCATATAATACTGGTTTGGTGGTGATGAACTCCTTCAGCTTTTTCTTATCTGTGAAGCTCTTTATCTGCCCTTCAATTCTGAATGATAGCTTTGCTGGGTAGAGTAATCTTGGTTGTAGGTTCTTGCTATTCATGACATTGAAAATTTCTTGCCACTCCTGTCTGGCCTGCATAGTTTCTGTTGAGAAGTCAGCTGACAGTCGTATGGGTGCTCCCTTGTAGGTAATTAACTGTTTTTCTCTTGCTGCTTTTAATATTCTTTGTCTTTTGCTCTTGGCATTTTAATTATGATGTGTCTTGGTGTGGTCCTCTTTGGATTCCTTTTGTTTGGGGTTCTGTGGGCTTCCTGGACTTGTAAGTCTATTTCTTTCACCAGGTGGGGAAAGTTTTCGGTCATTATTTCTTCAAATAGGTTTTCAGTATCTTGCTCTCTCTCTTCTTCTGGCACCCCCATAATTCTGATGTTGGTACGCTTGAAGTTGTCCCAGAGTCTTCTTACATTATCTTCAACTTTTTGGATTTTTTTTTTTGCTTTTTGCTTTTTCGGTTGAGTGTTTTTTGCTTCTTTGTATTTCAGTTCTTTGACTTGATTCTTGTGTTCCTCTATTCTGTTTCTGGGTCTCTGTATAATATTTTTTATTTCAGTCAGTGTATGTTTAATTTCTAGTTGGTCCTTTTTCATATCTTCGAGGGTCTCGTTATATTTATCGGCCTTTTCTAGGATATTCTTAAAAAGTCTTATAACGGCCGAGACTGGTTTGGCTCAGTGGATAGAGCGTCGGCCTGCTGACTGAAGGGTCCCGGGTTCGATTCCGGTCAGGGGCATGTACCTTGGTTGCGGGCACATCCCCAGTGGGGGGTGTGCAGGAGGCAGCTGATTGATGTTTCTGGCTCTCTATCCCTCTCCCTTCCTCTCTGTAAAAAAAAATCAATAAAAATATATTAAAAAAAAAAAAGTCTTATAACGGTGGTTTTGAATTCTATATCCAGTCGTTTGTTTTCCTCCATTTCTTTCATTTGTGATCTGATTCTTTGACCCCGCATTTTCACTGATTCCCTGAGTTGGTAAGGTAGATATTTGTGCTAGGTTTCCAATATGGCCCAGTGGGTCTGCTTCCCCAGTTAACCTGAGGTGGACACTCTTGGTGCACCCATTTGTGGACTGTGTGTACAGCCTTGTTGTAATTAAGTCTTTATTGTTGTTGGTATCACTGGGAAGAATTGACCTCCGGGCCAGTTGGCTGTAAGGATCAGCTGTGTCTATGCTGGGAGAAGCCCGGTGCTGGAGACAGCCCTATAGGATTAGACTTGCCAAATTGCAATAGCCTCTGTGCTCAGCTTGGATGGGGTGGAGTCTCACTCTTGGCTTCCTGTCAGCCCCGCCCCTGCGCGCACATGCGCTTTCAGTCCTCCGCCTTCCCCAGCTCGAGTCTCCGCCTGAGAGTCCAGACTCCCCCGACAAGAGCGTGGGTCCCCAGGGGCTCGCCTGGAACCGGGGTTCACTGCAGTCAGAACTGGGGCACAGTGCCGTCAGGAGCCTCTGACTCCCCTCCACCAGGGAAAGCCCGCAGCAACCTCCGCAGCCCTTGTGCGCACCGGCGCGGGCGCGCTTTCAGTCCTCCGCCTTCCCCGGCTCCCGAGTCTCCGCCCGAGAGTCCAGACTCCCCCCACAAGAGCGTGGGTCCCCAGGGGCTCACCTGGAACTGGGGTTCACTGCAGTCAGAACTGGGGCTCAGTGCAGTCAGAATCCTCTGACTCCCCTCCACTAGGGAAAGCCTGTGGCAACCCCCGCAGCCTTTGTGCGCACCGGCTCGCGCGCGTGTGCACTTTCAGTCCTCCGCCTTCCCCAGCTCCCAAGTCTCTGCCCGAGAGTCCAGACTCCCCCCACAAGAGCGTGGGTCCCCAGGGGCTCGCCTGGAACCAGGGTTCACTGCAGTCAGAACTGGGGCTCAGTGCATTCAGGATCCTCTGACTCCCTTCCACTAGGGAAAGCCTATGGCAACCTCCGCAGCCTTTGTGCGCACTGGCCCGCGTGCGCCTTCAGACTTCTGCCTTTCCCAGCTCGAGTCTCCGCCCGAGAGTCCAGACTCCCCCCGTAAGAGCGTGGGTCCCCAGGGGTTCGCCCGGAACTGGGGTTCAGTGCAGTCAGAACTGGGGTTCAGTGCCGTCGGAGGCTTCCTTCCCCCTTTCGCCAGAGGAAGTCAGCCAGGCTCTCAGCCGCCCTTCCTCTCTGCGCGCACAAAGCCCCTTTGCCGTACCTCCAATTCTCTGTGAGCTTTTCTCCTTCCTTCTAGTTGTAGAATTTTCACTCAGCCTGCTTTCCTGTGGTTCTTGATGGTGTCCGTTCTGTCTTTTAGTTGTAGTTTTGAAATTGTTGTGCGAGGCAGCAGTTCAGGTGTTTACCTATGCCGCCATCTTGGTTTCTCTCTGGCCACCTTCTGATTAATTTCCTTTTAACGTGCACGAATCCGTGCACCAGGGCACTAGTAGTAAATAATACAAGAATAAACTGTTTCGTGTGGTCATGACTGTAAACCTACTTTTGCCACACCCTGTATGAGAATGTATTACTTTTATAAAGAGGAAACTTGTGTTTATTTCATTTTTTAAAAATTATAAGAAGATGAGAATTGCCTGTGACAGAGCAATTAAAGGCTCCACTGTCCAGTCCTGAGGAAAATCCACCTTCCCCATCATACCATTGTGTCCATTTGCAGATAGATAAATGAAATGAAACCCACCTTCCAATTGTGAACAGTATTTTTGTTTCATTGTATATATTTATATTATATATTTTTATTATTACTTTTTGTTAATCCTCACCCAAGGATATGTTTTTCCATTGATTGATAGAGAGAGTGGAAGGAAGCAAGGGGGTAGGGGGGAATTTTTAGAATTCAGGGGTTTTTAAAAATCTCCTTTGAAGAATTATTTTTTTTAATTCTTTGTATCGTAAGGAAAACATTCGAAACATCTTAACACTTGAAATAGTTAAAAGAGTATGTCATTTTTTTTAGAGTATGTCAGGGGTGGGGAAACTTTTTTCTGCCAAGGGCCATTTATATATTTATAATGTCATTCTCAGGCCATACAAAATTATCTACTTAAAAATGAGCCTGCTATATTTGGTCCAACATTTAATTAACTTACCCCAGACCAAATGATTTCACAGGCCTTACACGGCCCGTGGGCTGGATGTTCCCCACCCCTGAAGTATGTCAATGCTTTACTAAATGGAGGTCTCCTAAGTCCCTGGGAGTGAAAGGACTCCCAAGAAGAAGAGGGGATTTGAACTCAGGGAAGATGTGTGAGCTCCATCAAGGGGATACAGAATTCCCAAGGGCTTCATTCCATTGCCATCTATTCATTAATTTTTCTAACCTGTATTGAGTCCCTACCAAATTGGTAGAACTGTGTGAGGTATAACTTAGGCCAGGCAGGGGGTTATATATCCTATAAAATAGTCCTTTCTCTCTAAGAGTTTATTGTCTTAGTGACCTATTGACATAGCAGTTAAGTTATAATCATCTCTAAAATAAGACTGCATACAATTTAATAAAATAATAAGTGGCCATGATAGTAAGTGCTCTCAGGATTTAGAGGAAAGAGCATGTCCTAGGAGCACTTCTAAAGGAACTCAGGTTCAGATAGCATAGAACAGCTGGTTTGGTTAGGCAGAGAAGATTCAAGGGTGTGATCCATGAGCTGAAGCTCTGGGGGGAGCAAGCCTGCTTTATGTAGAAAAATGGAAGACATTGCGTATAGCTGAATGTTTGTCTTGGGACATAGTAGGTGATGGGGGGTGGGGGTAACATAAATTGGTGTCAGATTATCTGAGGCCAGGAATGCCAAGGGAGAGTTTGACTTTATCCTATAGAATGGGAGGAGCCTGGAGAAACCAAGATGGTGGCATAGGTGAACACCTAAAGTGCTGCCTCGCACAACAGTTTCAAAACTACAGCTAAAAGACAGAACGGACATCATCCAGAACCACAGGAAAGCTGGCTGAGTGGAAATTCTACAACTAGAAAGAAAGAGAGGGGCACACGGAGACTCAGAGGAGCTGCAAAAGGCTGAGGTACGGAGATACGCACGCGGAGAGGACAGGTGGCTGAGTGCCTGGCTAGCTTTCTCTAGTGGGAGAGAGACGGAAGCTCCCGACTGCACTAAACTCCAGTTCTGACTGCACTGAACCCCAGTTCCGGGCGACACCCTGGGGTCCCAGACTCATACGGGGGGAGTCTGGACTATCAGGAAAAGAGAGGAGTGCACAGAAACTCAGGGGAGTCGCGAAAGGCAGAGGTCTGGAGGCGCGCGTGCAAGTGCGCACAGAGAGGACTGACTGCTGAGTGTACCGCTGGCTTTCCCTAGCAGGAGAAAGACAGAAGCTCCCGACTGCGCTGAACTCCAGTTCCGACTGCACTGAACCCCAGTTTCGGGCGAGACCCTGGGGACCCAGACTCATACAGGGGAGTCTAGACTGTCAGGAAAAGAGAGGAGTGCACGGAAACTCAGGGGAGCCGCAAAAGGCAGAGGTCTGGAGGCACGCGCGCGAGTGTGCGCAGAGAGGACTGACTGCTGAGTGTGCCGCTGGCTTTCTCTAGCGGGGGGAAGACGGAAGCTCCCAACAGTGTTGAACTCCAGTTCTGGCGTGAATCTGGGAATCCAGATTCATTGAGGGAGAAACTGGACTGTATGACAGCAGGCAAAACTCGAGGGCGGCTTTCTCTCAGAGGTTCTTGCAGCGATTACCGAGGGACACTGAGACCCAGGGGCCTCATAGGGCAGGGCTGATAGGAAGCAGGCTGTCTGCTCAGCCCTGAGACTCTGCCCCATCCAAGCTGAGCACAGAGGCTTTTGCAATTTTGCAAGTCTTGTCTCATAAGGCTGTCTCCAACACAGAAGTTCTCCCAGCGTAGACACAGCTGATCCTCACAGCCAATTGGCCTGGAAGTCAATTCCTCCCAGTGATACCAACAACAGTCAAGACTTAACTACAACAAGGCTGTACACACAGTCCACAAAGGGGTGCACCAAGAGTGTCCACCTCAGGTAACTGGGTAGGCTAAACCACTGGGCCATATAGGACACGTAGCACACAAAGCTACTCTACCAACTCAGGGAAGCAGCCAAAATGCAGAGACAAAGAAACAGATCACAAACGAAAGAAATGGAGGAAAGCAAACAACTGGATATAGAGTTCAAAACCACGGTTATAAGATTTTTCAAGAATTTCCTAGGAAAGTTTGATAAATTTAGCAAGACCCTCGAGGATATGAAAAAGGACCAACTAGAAATTAAACATACACTGACTGAAATAAAAAATATTATACAGAGACCTAACAGCAGACTAGAGGAACGCAAGAATCAAGTCAAAGATTTGAAATACAAAGAAGCAAAAAACACTCAACTGGAAAAGAAAAAAGAATCCAAAAATTTGAAGATAGTGTAAGGAGCCTCTGGGACAACTTCAAGCGTACCAACATCAGAATTATGGGGGTGCCAGAAGAAGAGAGAGAGCAAGATACTGAAAACCTATTTGAGGAAATAATGACCAAAAACTTCCCCCACCTGGTGAAAGAAATGGAATTACAAGTCCAGGAAGTGCAGAGAACTCCAAAGAAAAGGAATCCAAAGAGGACCACACCAAGACACGTCATAATTAAAATGCCAAGAGCAAAAGACAAAGAATATTAAAAGCAGCAAGTGAAAAACAGTTAATTACCTACAAGGGAGCACCCATACGACTGTCAGCTGATTTCTCAACAGAAACTATGCAGGCCAGACGGGAGTGGCGAGAAATATTCAAAGTGATGAATAGCAAGAACCTACTACCAAGATTACTCTACCCAGCAAAGCTATCATTCAGAATTGAAGGTCAGATAAAGAGCTTCACAGATAAGAAAAAGCTAAAGGAGTTCATCACCACCAAACCAGTATTATATGAAATGATGAAAGGTATTCTTTAAGAAGAGGAAGAATAAGAAAAAGGTAAAGATAAAAATTATGAACAACAAATACATATCTATCAACAAGTGAATCTAAAAATCAAGTGAATAAAAAATCTGATGAACAGAATAAACTGGTGAATATAATAGAATCAGAGGCATAGAAAGGGAGTGGACTGACAATCCTCAGGGGGAAAGGGGTATGGGGGGTGCGGGAAGAGACTGGACAAAAATCATACACCTATGGATGAGGACAGTGCGGGGGAGGTAAAGGCAGAGGGTGGGGTGGGAACCGGGTGGAGGGGAGCTATGAGGGGAAAAAGAGGAACAACTGTAATAATCTGAACAATAAATATTTAATAAATTAAAAAAGAAAAAAGAAAGGAAGGAGCCTGGAAAGGTTTTTGAGTATCAAAGAATAAACAACTTTGGTGGCTATTCCTAAAAAAAAAAAAAAAAAAAAAAAAAAGTTTCCTTTATACTACGGTAGGTGGTACTCACTCAAAGTCTCAAATGCTCCTCTGCCTGGGCTAATTAGTAAGTGATGACAAAGAGGGTTCAAGGGAAGTAAACTTTTGTTGTGATCCAGGCCAAAGTGGTGGAGTGCTGATTTACAAAATGACATCATCTAGTTGGAAGCATAATCTGTTGTTGTGAAGCTGATCACAGAGCATAATCAGAGTTCTCCTCTGGGAGAAGGCCCACCCTTCCTGATAGGTGAGGTTTCCTCCAGATTAAGGGATTTAAGAAGGAGAGCCCCGTGACGCAGTTCAGTAGGACATGGAAGAAAAAGCAGTCTGAAATAGCAGCTGAGGTGAGTGTCCAGAATTGTCCTCTCCAGATGTAATGGGTGACAATAAGATGCTAGCTCAGCTCCCTCTGTTTCCTATCATTATGGCTTTTATTTTGGGAACATTAGTGACTATGCTTATATCAATATCTTATAATTCAGAGTTTCGTGGAAAAGGGAACTATTTCTTCAGTGTTCTTTGTGAATTAAGTCAATTGCCATTTTGACATCATTAAGAAGCATAGTCCCTAGTAGCATTTCTTCCAAAAAACTTTTCCTGAAATCTGTGGTAGAAGGAAGCAGGATTATTACCTGACATATGGTGGTTCTGTTTTTTGTTTTTGTTTTTAGGAACCTCCATACTGTGTTCAAGAGGATGTGGAAAAAAGGGAACATTTGTATACTGCTGGTGGAAATGTAAATTGGTGCAGCCTCTATGGAAACAGTATGGAGGTTCCTCATGCAAATACTTAAAACCTAGGTTCCTGCCCTTAAATTCTTTTGCTACTTATGTGTCCATCAGTAGTAAACAGGATTTTATTCATAGTAAATGTATAGTGTTTCTAAATGGAAAAAAAAAATATGACCTGAAGCCTTCCTATTTTGCTTTTTATTTCACAGTTTTAAGAAAATATTATAATGGAACAGTTAGATTCTCAGAGAAACTCATTTCACTTTCTTCCAAATTCTGCTCACCCTCTGAGGTTCATCCACAGATTCACAGGATAAATTTGCCTGCCATTTTTTCATGCTAAGCCATTTCTTAACCTATCATGAAAGGATTTGCATATCTAAGTTAAACTGAATATAATTTACCTGTGGCAGGGAGATTCAAAATGGGATGGGGGGGGGGGGTTCCCTTTCCCACATTGTTGGTGATGTGAAGGTGGTCCTTGAACTGCACCATAGTGCAGGCACATCACTGATGAGGCTGGGTCTTCCTTTTTCTCTCCAGGTGACCGAGGAACTCTCAGGGTGAAAGAGGAGGAGTGCCATTTAAATAGTTTGCAAAAGCAGGGCTCCTGTGCTGCCTTACCAGGGGAGGAAAATAAGATTTTATCAGATCAAAGAGCAGCCTTACAAGATCTCCAAGAAATAGAGATTCTACATATAAAAACGTCAACATCACAGCATGTAATCAGAACGAGAATGATCCATGGCATAAGATGATGGGTCCCCCAGGTCACCTGGAAGTTTCACTAGGGCTGAGCTTTTATTCCTGCTTTGTCTCCAGGAAGGTCTTCCACAAAAAGAGAGACTTGGTAAAGCACAGAAGGAACCACTCCATGAGCCAGCCCTCTAAATATCCAAAGTACAAGAGCAGAAGGAGCTTTGACCTCAGGTGGAGCCAGATGGTCCTGTGTAAGAAGAAGCGATTCCAATGTGGTGAGTGTGAGAAGAGCTACCACATGAAGTGTAGCCTGATTGTGCACCAGGTCATTCACACGGAGCAGCAGCCCTTCCAGTGCCCCAAATGTGAGAGGACCTTCCGGTGTAAAGCCACTTTGAAGAAGCATCAGTGTTTGCACAAAGGTCAGAGACCATTTTCCTTCCAGGTGTGTGGCAAGGGTTTCACCCAGCAGTCCAAGCTCTCTGAGCACGTCAGGGTGCACACTGGGGAGAAGGCTTTCCAGTGTCCACAGTGTGACCAAAGCTTCCGCCTGCAGAGAAGTTTGAAGGCCCATCTTCACCTGCACAGTGGGGAGAAGCCCTTCCATTGTCCAGAATGCAACTGGAGCTTTTCCCAGAAGGCAGCTGTGAAGGCTCACCAGATGGTACACAGTGGGGAGAAGCCATTTTCCTGTGATCAATGTGATAGGAAATTTGCCCACCAGGCTAGACTCACTGAGCATGTCAGAGGTCATACTGGAGAGAAGTCTTTCAAGTGTTCTGAGTGTAAGAAAGCTTTCCGCCTAAAGAGAAGCCTAAAAGCCCATCTGTTTCAGCATAGCAGGGAGAAGCCCTTCCTGTGTCTGGAGTGTGGGAGGACTTTCTCCTGGAAGAACGCCATGAAGGCCCACCAGCGTCTCCATAGCAAGGAGAAGCCATTTTCCTGTGCACAGTGTGGCAAGAGGTTTACCCAGCCCTCCAAACTCACTCGCCACAACCGAGTCCACATCAAGCAAAAGGAATTCTCTTGTGCCGAGTGCAAAAAAGACCTTTCCTCGGCAATCAAGGCTTACAGAGCACCTCAAGGTCCACACCAAAGAAAAGCCATTCTCCTATGCTGAGTGCAGCCAGAGCTTCCGCCGACACTCACACCTCACTGAGCACAAGCGGCTTCACGGTGAGGAGGATCCTTTCCAGTGTCCCGAGTGTGGCAAGAGCTTCTTCTGGAAAGCCTCTATGAAGTTCCACCAGCGGATGCACAGGGGTGAGAAGCCCTTCGCTTGTAGCGAGTGCATTAAGGCCTTTACTCAGCAGTCTCAGCTCACTGAGCACGCAAGAATCCACAGTGGGGAGAAGCCCTTCCAGTGTCCTGAGTGCAATAAGAGTTTCTGTCTCAAAGGACATTTGAAAAGCCACCTGCTCCAACACAGTGGCCAAAAACCATTCTCTTGTGTTAAGTGTAGCAAAAGTTTCACTCAGCAGTACAGGCTCACAGAACACATTTGAGTTCACAGTGGTGAGAAGCCCTTCCAGTGTCCAGAATGTGACAAGAGCTACTGCGTTCGGGGAAGTTTGAAGGTTCATTTGTACACGCACAGTGGACAGAAGCCCTTCAGGTGTCTCGAATGTGGCAAAGGCTTCCTCCAGAAGAGAAGTTTGAAGATCCATCTGCACCGTCAGAGGGGAGAGGCCTTTTTCTTGTGATGAGTGTGGAAGGAGCTTTACATACCTGGTGGCACTCAACACGCATATTGCTGCAATGCATGCCAGGGAAAAGCCCATCAGTCTCTAGGTCAAGCCACACAGACAGTGAACTCTGTTGGCTCTGGCTGAGTCAGGATAAAGAATTTGCAGAACACTGGCTTCAGACACATGGGCCAGATGCATAGAAGACCTGGTGTGGCGCCTTCTTGACAAAGGTTCCAAGTAATTTAGGCATAAGATAGGCATCTCTCCTCTGTAATCATCACAGGCAAGGCCTGCCAATCATGGAAGGAACATTTTATTCTGTTCTGCTATTTCATCCACTGTTGTGTCATCCAAAAGCATGGTAATTCCTTCATTCAATTCTGAAACCACAGCCTGAGTGAAGAAATGTTGCAGATGGAATTGTTTCCCCCAAAATGCCTCAGTGTGCTTTCCATTACTGGGCTGTCTTATTTAATTGAGGTTTTCTGTTTTCTCACACAGTGAATTTCATTTTCTCTCAAATGGTGAGAGGACATCTGTGTCTTGTGGGAATTACTCTATATTGCTCAAAATAAACGTAATTTACTGTCGCATTTGTTAAAATGTTGGCCACGTAAGTGTTATATTCTTCTGTGTTAATTTAAATCACCTGAAAACCCACCACTGTGAGTAGCAAGCAGTATTATATATCTAACCTCTCTGCATTTCCAACAGTGTGTATCAATTCTTTAGAAATATACTTAACGTTAAGATCCGTGAGTTAAGTACCAAAGGAAAAAATATTGTCAGTCCATAACCACTCCATTTTTTTTTTCTGTGGTCTATTCACAAGGCAGTTTTCCAGCTTGTTCTAGCAAACCTTCATTTGTCCTTTGGACTGTCTATCTTTAACATTATTCTGACAGAAATATGTAGATTTCCTTCCTTAGAGATCTTCAGGGCCTAAATAAGTGTTCTTTGTAGCACAACATGTGGTCCCGGATTACCTGAACTCATCAGCTGGGATTAAGGGCGCTCCACCAATCATAGTGTCTAAACAGAAAGGAGAGGTGCCACCTCTGGTTGGTATGTTCCTGTCAGTATAGCCTCTTGGTGAGTCCATGGTGCCTTTGTGCAAAGGAAAAGACCCTTTCCTCTAGTGCAGTGGTTCTCAACCTTTTTAATGCCGCGACCCTTTAATACAGTTCCTCATGTTGTGGTGACCCCCAACCATAAAATTATTTTCGTTGCTACTTCATAACTGTAATTTTGCTACCGTTATGAATCGTAATGTAAATATCTGTGTTTTTACAGATATTTTATGGTCTTAGGCGACCCTGCTAGCGGTTCTCAACCTGTGGGTCGCGACCCACAGGTTAAGAACCGCTGCTGTAGAGCCTAAGACGATCGGAAAACACAGATATTTACATTACGATTCATAACGGTAGCAAAATTACAGTTATGAAGTAGCAACGAAAATAATTTTATGGTTGGGGGTCACCACAACATGAGGAACTGTATTAAAGGGTCGCGGCATTAAAAAGGTTGAGAACCACTGCTCTAGTGCCTTGGTGTGTGAGCTGGCTGTCGGTGCTGACTGGCTTCTTGTCCATGTACTTCAGGACAACTCTGCCTGGCCTGGGATACACATTAAAAATGCAGACCATTGGGACCCTCCTCAGAGGTAGTGAATGACAATCTTCCCAGATGATCTTGTACAACTAAAGCTGCAGAACATTTGATCTAGTGAGTGGAGAGACTGTAGGAAGGAAAACTTCTTGTAACAGTGACTGGAAGTTTCATGAAAAAATAGAGCATTTACATTAGAGTACCAGAATTATGATAAGCTTTTATTTTTAAAATTTTTTATTGTTAAATTATATATATGTAATTTTTAAAAAGAAAACTTTGTGGTAGGAATAGCAATTCCTAAACCCAAGCGGTTCAACCACACTGACTAGAGTAAAAGGCAGAGTAAATTTGAGATCCATTTCATATTTACATTATAAGACTATTACTTGGACTGTAACTCGTTCCTAATTTAAGTCCATGGGGTCCGCAATGCCATGTCTTCATGACTTCCGAAAATAAGCACTGAGCATCCTTGCCCTCACCCGTACAACTCTGAGGAGTGGTCTGCATACTCAAGAGCCCCCCGCTCGGGTGGAGCAAGGCAAAAAGGGAGAAAATGAGAGACATCTGTAATACTATCGACAATATTTTTTAAAGAGTCTCCCTTAGGATGGACTCCCAGTTATCCACACGGGGACCTGCTTGTTAATACCCTTAATTGACCTCCCTAGCAATCTGATTCCTGGGGTCACCCCGCAGATGGTTGGGGTCGGTTTTGGGGAGGAACCAGACGTGACCCAATCCCTGTCTCCTCTCCATTTCCACTTGACTGCATTTGCACCTCTGAGTTCGTCCCTCTCCAGCTCTTCATTGGTCTTTGTCTGTCACCCTAAAGCCCCCAAGAAAGTGCCAGGATCCGTCCCCGACAGGTGGCGGCTACCCTGGGCAGCCAGCTGTGCCCCTCCGCAAGTACGGGCAACTCCGGCGGCTCCTGCAGGCGGCGTTCGCTCCTCCCGGCAGCAGGGGGAGGTGTGGGGGCGGGCGTCGGCCGGCCGCAAGTCCCAGCGTGCACCGCGCCGGGGCTGGGCCTGCTGGGCGGGGCGGAGTGCGAGGCGTTTGGCCGCTGGGGCCGGGCGGAGCAGCGAAGGGCCATGGCCGAGCGGGCTCCGGTAAGAGGGGCCCCTCGTGCGGACGCCCAGATTCGGGTCGGGTCTTTTGTTTCCAGTCGGGCCGGCCGGCGGGCGGACAGATGGGGCGCATTTGGGCCACGCTAGGCTTGGGGTGTAGGGTCCGGTGACCGCCGCTCTGGGAGCTCCTCCGTGGACAGACACCTGAACGAAGCCGAGCGTGGACAGGCAGAGCCGGGAGCGGGATGCGCCTGGGCCGGGGCGCCCGGGCACGCGGGGCGGACGAGGAAAAGGACGGAGGGAGGTCTGGGGCCATGTTACAGTTCATCCAGCTTTAGTTGCTGAATTCAGAACAAGTGTTGTCAAAGAGTTATGGTTCCGCCTGGTTGCAGTGGTGTTTGGCAGGGGCTTAAATGTCAGAATTCAGCCGCTGACGTTAAAGTTGGTGTTGAGTGTAAGAAGGAAGGATGGTGATGATACATTGGAAGGAATAGAAGAGGATATAAAAACCTAGAGTACATATTATTTCATTAGTGTTGTGTTGAAACTGAGGTTTAGAGAGAGTGGCCATTTTTATTATGGGTTTTTTTTTCTATATAAACTTTAATATTGAGCGTTTTTGCTGAATCCTAAACGAATTCATGAGATCATTAATTTTAAAATATTGTTAACAATCTCCACAAAAGACATAATTCCTTGGATTAAATATAGAAAGGATATGCAGTACATTTATAGAGGAAATTATAAAGGGGAGGTATACCGTGCCTATAGAAGAAAAGAGACTTTTCTTCCAAGTTAATGTATAAATTTACTGCAGTTTTATCAATGGCAGTAAGATTTTTACGAATTTAGATAAACAAATTATAAATTTCATTTGGAAAAATAAAGATCAATAATGTGATTCTAAAGAGAAAAAAGAGCAGAGAAGGAGGAATTGCCCCAGAAAATAGTAAGACTTACTATAAATCTGTAGAATTGATACAGTTCTGTTTTGTGTGGAGAGAGACACAGAGCAGTGGAAACCAAAAGAGCACCCTGAAGCAGCCTGTACCAGATGGAATATCTCTCCAAAATTCAAGTCCTTCCTGCAACCTCAGATTGCGACCTTACTTAGAAGTAGGGTTGTTGCATATGTAATTGGTTAAGATGAGATCATTCTGCAGTAGGATGGGTTCTTAATCCATTATGACTTTAGAAGAAGAGACACAGAAGCCTGGATACACAAAAGGAAAAGGCTATGTGACAGCAAGATTGGCGGCTTTAAGCCAAGCTACACCAAGGATGGACAGCCACCACCGGGCACTAAGGGAAAGGCATGGAATAGAGTCTCCCTTAGAGCCTTCAGAGAGAGCTCAGCCCTGCTAACACTCTGTTTTCAGACTAGCCACCAGAATTGTGAGAGGACACATTTTCATCGTTTTAAGCCATCCAGTTTGTGGTACTTTATTACAGCAGCCCTAGGACTCTAATACACAGCTCTTCAAAGGCAGTATTTGTGACAATTGACTTTCCATTTGGGGGGAAAAAAACAAAACATTGAGGTAATCACTACTGTATACCATTAAGAAATTATGTTCATTCCATGTAAGTTAAAAATCTAAACACAAGCCCTGCCTGGCATCCTCAGTGGTTAGAGCGTGAACCTGCTTACTGGAGAATTGCAGGTTCAATTTAGTCGAAGGCACATACCTGGGTTGCAGGTTTGATCCTTGATCTCTGGGTGCATGTGGGAGGCAACCAATCAATGTCTCTCTCACTCAGACTGATGTTTCTCTGTCTCTCCCCCTTCCTCTTCCCTTCCACTCTCTAAAAATCAATGGAAAAAATACCCTCATTGCTTGGGTGAGGTTAAAAAAAAATCTAAATGTAAAATGAAACATCAGCCTTTTGGAAGAAAATGTAGAATATCTTTGTAGCCTTAGTGTAAAAAAAGGTTTCTTAAAACACAGAAAACAAAATAACCTAAGAAAAGATAGATATATTTACATCACAATAAAATTTATAGTATAAGACAGCATAAATAAAATTTAAAGATTTAGACACACTAGGAGAATGCATTTGTGACCTCATGTAGTCAACGATCAATGTACAAAGCATATAAAGAAGTCTTCAAAATAAAAGGACAGGTGGCCCAGTAAAAATATAGGCAAAGGATATGAATAGGTAATTCACAGAACTGAAAATGGATTAAAAATTGTGAAATTCAGCCAATGAAACTCTGTACAAAATTACAATAAATCAGTTCTCTAGCAATATGGACAGATCTCAAAATGTTGAATGAAAAATGCAAGTTGCAGTATAATAAAGCATTTTTGCATAAAAGACAAAGCAGTAGTATATATTATTCATAGATGTGTATGAGTATTAAAAGTTAAAAACATGAACATGACCTCACTCATTTATGGAAAATAAAGAACATTATAACCTGATGAACCAAAAGATAAGATACAGAGGCAGTAAAGCATTGAACAGACTGTCATATTACAGCGGGAAGGCTGGGGCGTGTTGGGGAGGGGAGGAAAGAGATCAACCGAAGGACTTGTATGCATGCATGTAAGCACAACCAGTGGACACAAGACACTGGCGGGGGGAGGTGGTGGGATGAGGGCATGCGACAGGGGGTAGGGGAGGCTGGGGGAAGGTCAATGGGGGAAAAAAAAGGAGATATATGTACTACTATATGTAATACTTTAAACAATAAAAAAAGAAAAAGTTAAAAACATGAAATGAAAAGTTACCACATTCATCATACTGTTTACGTCTCCAAGAGGAGGAGAATAAGACTGAATGTAAGAACAAGATTGAAGAGTAGACCAAGAAGACTTGAGCTTTATCATATTGTTTTATTAAAAGGAAATTTGAATAAAAAATGTTAAATTTGTTAGGTCAATGGTAAATACAAGAATGCTTGTTATAGTCTGTGATTCTTTTTTGGATCTTGTAAACTGAAAATTAAAATAATAAATAAAAGGCTTTTTTGAACATTTTTGAAAAACACTTTTTTAAAAGTAAGGAATTTGCCCAGCTGATGTTGCTCAGTGGTTGAGCATCTACATATGAACCAGATCACAGTTCAATCCCCAATCTGAGCACATACCCAGTTGTGGGCTCAATCCCCAGTGTGGGGTGTGTGGGAGGCAGCCAGCTAATGATTCTCTCTCATCATTGGTGTTTCCCTTCCTCTCCCATCCTCTCTGAAATCGATAAAAATATATTTAAAAGCAAGGAAATTACTATAGAGAAGAGAATAAGTATATTTAACACAAATAACATTCAGTTCTGCTATAATATATCATACGCATTTCAAAAAATCACTGTGCCAGGCAAAATCATGCAATAAAAACCACAGCTTAATGGAGAAACGGTGTTAGGCACACAACACTCAGAAAGTATGTCAGTGGTGGCCGTAGCCAGGTGGCTTAGTTGACTGGAGAGTTGACCAGTATGCCAGGGTTTCGGGTACTGTCCCCGGTCAGGGCACATGCGACAATCAACCAATGGATGCCTGAGTGGGTGGGGCAATGAATCAATGTTTCTCTCTCCCTTTCTCTCAAATCAATAACTTTTAAAAAATGGATTTCAGGAAATGAGAGGGAGAGAGAAATAAAAACATCAATAAGAATCATGGATCAGCTGCCTCCTGCATATCCCACACTGGGAATCCAGCCTGTGGGCATGTGCCCTTACCAGGAATCGAACCGAGACCTGGTTCATAGGTTGATGCTCAACCACTGCACCACACCCGCTGGCTCAAATCAGTAACAAAAAAAAAAGAAGTTTGTCAGTGAGATGTTAAAAAAGATAGGAACTCTGGCTGGTAGCTCGGTTAGAACATCCTCCCTATATGCCAAAGTTGTTGGTTGGATCTCTGGTCAGGGCACGTACACGAAGCAACCAATGAATGCATAAATAAGTGGAACAACAAATCAATTTAGGGTTTTTTTCCTTTTTCCCTCCTATTTTCTCTCTCTAAAACTTAAAGTTGTTTTTTTTTTTCAAGGTGGACCTATGTAATACTTTAAACAATAAAGATTAAAAAAAAAAATTTAACCCTGGCTAGTGTGGCTCAGTTGGGCTTCAGCTTGTGTGCCAACTCCCAAGCAGTGAAAAAGATACATAAATTGTACATAAAAGATACAACCCTAACCCTGGGATGATTCAAGGGTCAACTATATGCAAGGACTGAAGGTTGGTATTTCAGTCTAAGGAGAAAAATTATTGTATTTTGTAGTGTTGTATGATTGGCTCTCTGTATGTAAATAAATATACCAATCACCTCTATAGGATTAAACTGTAAATCTAAATATTTAAAAAAATTAGTAGAATATCTGTATAAACTTATGATGTGGGAAACACTTAAAATGAAACAATATGGAAAAGACTCAGATTTTTAAATGAAAGGCTCGAAATGTTTGGTGCATATAAAGTCAAGATACAATTGATATATTGGGAGAAAACATTTGCTAGTCAATGAAAGAATTAACCCTAATATAAGAAAGTTCATTCAAATTATAAGAGCCCATAGAACGCTGAACAAACGATATGAACAGTCATGCACAAAGATATGTGGACCGTCCCCAAAAAGTATGAAAAGGATATTAAGTCTCACAGGTTAATGCATATTAGAAAAATGAAATACAATTTTTTTTATCCATCACATTGGCAAAAATGTATTTCTTAAGGACATCCTGTGCTGGCACAGGTGTAAAGAAATGTTTTATTAGCAAGGGTCAAAGTGCTGGATTTCTTTTGGAAAGTGGAAGAGTTGTGGTTAACAGCAGAACCACATAACTGGAACAGGGAAGGAGCTGTTCCCAACAAAGAAGCTGCCAAACATTAAAAAACTGTCCGCTCCAAAAGTTTTAAATGGATGAGAAGGAGCCAGAGTCATTTTGAAGCAATCATGATTGTACGTGTATTATGTATGTACTTTCAGGTACCTCTGACTTTTGAGGATATTGCCATTTACTTCTCGGAGCAAGAATGGCAGGATCTAGAGGCCTGGCAGAAGGAGCTTTACAAGCGTGTGATGAGAACCAATTATGAGATTCTGGTTTCTTTAGGTAAGAAGTATTCAACTTTTTTTGTGGGTAAATCCTGGAACTGGGTACTGTATGATGTTCCTGTTGGTCAGGTAGCCAGATTGCTCAGAAATTAACTCAGAAAAGCACTTTTACCCCATATTCTTCCACTAATACTCATGTCAGCATTGCTGATCCTTACTCAAGGTCAGTGGTCGGCAAACTCATTAGTCAACAGAGCCAAATATCAACAGTACAACGATTGAAATTTCTTTTGAGAGCCAAATTTTTTAAACTTCTTCTAACGCCACTTCTTCAAAATAGACTCACCCAGGCCGTGGTATTTTGTGGAAGAGCCACACTCAAGGGGCCAAAGAGCCGCATGTGGCTCGCGAGCCGCAGTTTGCTGACCACGGCTCAAGGTAGACAACGTTACATGACAGCATGGAATATAAGGTGGTCAGGAGTGACTAAGTATATTTCAGGGTATTTAGTCACTGCATACTTTCAGGTTCAGGGATTTTCCACATAGGCACATGCCTAGCTCATATTCATAAAGTACCCAGATATTTTAACCTAGGGTATTCTGGTCTGTCACTTTTTCCAGGGGTGTCCATATGTCTTGGACACCCTAATGTTACTTTCCCCTGCAAGGCTGAGATTTGGCAAGGCTGTCCACTGACATGTTGAACAGCAGCTCTCTATAGATTAAATGGGTGTTCTTTTTAGTCTTGCTGCTTACTTGGTCTTTATATTTCTTTTTATTATCAAATACATTTATTAAAAATTCAGGTCTTTCAGAAAAGCATCAAATGATAAAATCTCTTCATTCTCACTCCCTCAGTTAATTCCCTAAAGGCAACCACTTTTAACATTTCTTTCTCTTTTAAATTGATGAGAAAGAGAGAGATTGACTTCTTGTTCCATTTATTTATGCATACGTTGGTTGATTCTCATGTGCTCTGACCAGGGATTAAACCCACAACCTTGGTGTGTCAGGACAACACTCTAACCAACTGAGCTACCCGGCCAGGGCTAACCATTTCTATTTTAGTTCTTACTGTGGTTTCCTTCTATCTGTATAATTGTCATGCTTACACCTCTGTTTCTTGATTTATCATGTTTAGGCAGCATTAATGAACTCATTACTATGAAAAAGGAGGCATTAGCCCACTTATGCTGTCAATTTTCTGTCTCCTTTCTTCCCAGATTTTGATAATTTTTTCATGCCTCTAATTGGCTACTTTAATTATTTAAATAATAAACTTCTAGATTGTGTGCCATGAAATTTACATCTCTTGACTCCTTTAGTATATGAAGATAGTTCTCCTGTACTTCCTTCCACCTCTCCTGCCAGTTCCTGACAGCTAGACCATTTCCTTTAGATTGCAAAGTTTCTAATACTTATGTTTTGTTTCATTACCATAATTTTTCCAGGTATTTTCTATAGAGTGTTTCTGAAACATAACTAAGATGTTACATCATTTTCATTATTACTAAAGAACCAATTAAAGTAATTAAGTCTATAGGTAATTATGTCATTACTTCTGTGCCACCCAAAAATAATATTCTAAGCATCAAAATCAAATGGATTTATCATTGTGGTGTGATCTGCATTTCCTTAATGGCTCATGTTGAGCATTTTTTTTAATCTTCTTTGAAGAAATGTCTATTCAAAACTTTGCCCATTTTTACATTGGGTTATTTCTCTTTTTATTGTTGAATTATAAGTGTTCTCTATTTGTTCTATATCCTGGACCTTTATCAGATACATGATTTGCAACAATTTTTTCTGTTCTGTGGGTTTTCTATTTACTTTCTTCATGGTGTCCTTTGAAGCACAAAAGCTTTCAATTTTGAAGAAGTCCAATTTATTTTTTCTTTTGTTGCTTGAACTTTTGATGCCATATCTAAGAAACCATTGCATAATCCAAAGTCACAGATATTCACTCCTATATTTTCTTCTAAGAGTCTTATCCTTTTAGCACTTACATTTAGGTCTTTGATGTGTTTTGAGTTAGTTTTTGTATATGGTGTGAGGTAGGAATCCACTTTTACATATGGGTATCCAATTGTCCCAACACCATTTGTTGAAAATACTATTTTCCCCCTATCAAATTCTCTATAGTTAATTGATTCTTTTGGAAAATCAATGACTATAAATATCAGTTTATTTCTGGATTCTCAATTCTATTTCATCCATCTACATGTCTATCCTTATGTCCCTACAACACTGTTTTGATTATTATTGCTTTTAGGATCAGTTTGTCATTTTCTACTCCCTCCCCCACCCCGAAATAAGCAGATGGGATTTGGGGAATATTGTCATCTTAACATTAAGTCTTCAAATTTATGAACATGGGATATCTTTCCATTTATTTAGGACTTTAAAAAATTTTTAAACAATATTTCACAGTGTTTATTTTACAAGTCTTGCATTTCTTTTATTAATTTTATTCCTAAGTATTTTACTCTTTTGGATGTTACGTAGTTGAATATTGTTTTGTTTATTTTTGGAAAAATACTTTTATTTCAAAAGCTGCTGCGAGTTCAATCCAGATGAAGATTGATAATAGATGTATGGAATTTAAAAAAAGATAGTGATTTCTTTTTTTCATGAGAGCAGCCTTAGAATTCTTTGGGTGTTGAAGTCAGATTTCAGAGGGCTGAGGAGGAATCGGGAGCAGTGTGTGACCACTCTCCACCTGTATGGTGCCATTCTGACATTTTATCCTGGAGGCATTGCCAGATTGTCCCCTGTCTCTGATCTGGGCCATCCACTAATCTCCTCTAGCAACCTTTGAAGCATACTTTTGGTTGTTATTGAAAAAAAGTTTTACTTGAAAATACAGAGAGTAAACCTTTCTTATAGGGGAATGGGGATATATATTTGAGAATCTTAAAACTTTTAATTCATTCATTTTATTCATTGCAGCCCACTCTATTCTAGTAGAACTCAGCCATGGTTTAGGTTGTCATTAGCACTGTCACTAGAAGTACTTCTGAGAGAATTTTTGCTGGAGCCACCTACTTTGAAATTTCCAGGGACAACCATTTCAGTTCTTATTTTTGTATACCCCCAGGTACCCAGGGATCTCCAGTTGTCCCACATTTTCAGAGCACACTACTAGTGTATTTTATGAAATCCATGACAAAATACAGCATTTCTGGATATATGGGGACAAAGACAAGATTAAAATAGCCCAAGATAGCTTATCTCATGTTATGTGTGGGAAGTTTTGTTCTTCTTTGTGTAAATTATTTTTTTTGTTAATCTCATCCAAGGATACTTTTTCCATTGATTTTAAGAGAGAATGGAAGGGAGGAGATAGAGAAACATTGATGATGTGAGAGAGACACATGGATTGGTTGCCTCCTGCATGTGCCCTGACTGGGGTGGGGATCAACCAGAGACCCTTTGGTGCGTGGGCCGACGCTCTAACCACTTAGCATCACCAGCTGGGCTATAATCTATTTTTTTGATATCTCTTCTCCTACATTGTCCTGAGTAAATTTTAAGAAATTTAAAAACAAATTCAGTGTGCTTTAAATTTCACACTCAAGGAAACCAAACTCCCATTTGACTTCTCTGTACAGATGGTGGACTTCCCAAACCGGAGCTGATATCCTGGATTGAACAGGGGAGAGAGCTCTTCAGGAATTTAGGAGAACCACAGAAGTCAGGAAACACAATTTTCAACGCTGCTGATTTTCATTTCGGTCCAGTTATTGAGGGACAGCAGTTTTGGAGTAAGTATAAAGAAATCAGGGCCCTGTCCTTAAAATGTCACATTCAGGTTTCTTACTTCTAATTATCTGATTTTGTCTTGTTTGGCTGGGCTGAGGCTTGGCATCTGGCTTCTGGAGCCTGAGTCTGGATCTTGCCTTTTCTGAGTGACCTTGGGTAGGTTATTCAACCTCGCAGTATTTCATTTCCTAACTAAAACATGAAGGTAATAAAAGTACGTACATTATAGGGTTAAAGTGTTAAAATAATACTTGGCACATAGTAAGAGCTCAGTAAGTGTGATCTATTCTGAGGAGGAGTGGAGGGAAATTGCTTCCTCCCATCTGGAGACTGTAGTCTCTGTTTGAATGGCTAAACCTTAGCTCTCCTCTTGTTTCCTGTCCTGATGGAGAGTCTGGGACTTCTGCATTCCTCAGAGTCAGTGTTAGGTATGGAATGAGAACGTCAAATGTGGGCATCATTCCAAGAAATCTTGTCAGTAATTGGTTTAGCTTTTAGCTGCTGCTTTCTGGAGAATAAAAGTTTTTCTGCACAAATATTTCACTTTTTTCACCTGCTTTTCTTTCAAGAAACCTTTTTAAAAAGTTAGAAGGGAAAAGAGAAGAAGAAAGAAAAGAAGGGGGAAAAAAGTTAGAAGGAATAGTTAGAAGGAAGTTGGAAGAGGGAGGAACAGACACAATGCCTTGCTGGCCTGGCTTAGGGGCAGCTTGTGGATCACACAGCCACATGTCAGTCAGGGCGGTCAGTGACACTGCTGTTTTCCCTTCCTGACTCCAGGAATGTGCATGTCTGAATGGGGCAAGTCTGATGTTCCTGCAGGCTTGACCGTGGTGAACATTGATAGGACGTGCAGTCCGCCAGGCTCATGCTGAGCACTCAGCACACATTAGCTCCTTTCATTCTCACAGCAGTTTCATTGTTCCCCTGTTTCAACAGGAGAAGAATCTGAAGCCAAAGTAGCTTGACAAAAGTTGCAATGGACACGGGATTCAAACCCAGACATTCCGGATTCAGAGCTTAGGCCCTACATTTGTGACCTGTATTTTCCTGTTTTCAGTATTATTCTAAGAAAGTCTGTTCTGTTTACTTTCAGCAGACTCACCAAACTCCTGGTCATGAAATAGAACCAAACTGAAATGTGCCCTGTGTACAGTTCTGTGGAAACCGGGTTCCCAGGCCACCAGAGGTCACTGTTGTGGTTCACTTTCCTAGTGACATAGCCTTTGATCATGACATAGACACAAATTCTGACTGAATTTTTGGTTTCAGTTTCAGGAAGCCAGCAAGCTATGAATTCAAGAGAATATGAATGCCATTTCCAAGTCGATCCTCTTGAGAGCAAGGGTTCCTCTGAACCCTTACTAAGAAAAAGTGGAGATGTTTCCTTCAGGCCGGACCGAGGCATCACCTTCATGAAGCCAGACAGACACGATCCACGGGCTCTACTCCCAGCAGCCCACCATTCCTGGGAACCTACCCACAAAGAAAGAATCCCGAACCCCAGAACTCTGGGTTCCCCAGGCCTCCAGGAGGTGCCCTCCTGGGAGGGCACCCCACATCCTTGCCCTGTCTGTGGGGAAAGCTTTTGGAAGAAGAATCATGTAGAGAAGCACCAGGGGAGCCACTCGAAGGACCAGCCGCATGGGGCCTGGAAGAAATTCAGTAAACAAGCTGACCTGCAGCATCAGTGGAGCATCCCTCGGGGACAGAGGCACTTCGGATGTCATGAATGTGGGAGGAGCTTCTGCCTAAAGCGGGATTTACTTAAACATCTGGCCACACACACAGGGAAGAGCCCACTGCAGTGCCCTGAATGTAATACATGCTTCCATCACAAGTGGACTCTTTTCAGCCACCACCTTCTGCACCAGGGAGAGAACCCTTCCCAGTGCCCCAGATGTGACACGAGCTTTCTCCCGAAGACCAGCATACAGGCTCACCAGGGCCAGCACAGCGGGGTGAGGCCAGTCTTCCGGAGAGAAGGCGACAGGGCCTTCTGTGAGAAGGCCAGGCTCAGCAGTGTGCACTCAGGACAAAGGCCAGGCCCAGGCCTGCCTCTTGAGGAGCACTGCCACTTGATGGGGAGCATGGAGCTTGTCCTCCAGCGCTGCCCTGCCAGAGAGAGGCCATTCTTTTGCACGGCATGTGACAAGTGCTTCTCTACCAGGGCCAAGCTCACCAGCCACGTCAGGGTGCACAAGGGGGAAAAGCCCTTCCCGTGCCTGGAGTGTGGCAAGAGCTTCCGCCTGAGTGGCCTGCTGAAGGTCCACCAGCGTGTGCACAGTGGAGAGAGACCCTTCTCCTGCAGGAAGTGTGGCAAGGGGTTCAGCAAACAGTGCAAACTCGCCGAACACACCCGAGTGCACAGTGGGGAGAAGCCTTTCTGGTGTGCCGAGTGTGGCAGGAATTTCCGCCAGAGGGGACAGCTGCTGAGGCACCAGCGACTGCACACGGATGAGAAGCCCTTCCAGTGCCCCGAGTGTGAGCTGAGCTTCCGTCTGAAGAGCATGTTGAGAGCCCACCGGCTCCGACACAGTGGGGAGAGGCCATTCTCCTGCAGTGAGTGTGGCCGCGGCTTCACTCACCAGTGTAAGCTCCGTGAGCACCTGCGTGTGCACAGTGGGGAGAGGCCCTTCCAGTGCCCCGAGTGTGACAAGAGCTTCCGCCTGAAGGGCATCCTGAAGGCCCACCAGCGCACCCACAGCACCGAGAGGCCATTCTCCTGTGCGGAGTGTGGCAAGGGCTTCACCAGACAGTCTAAGCTCACCGAGCACCTGCGCGTGCACAGTGGGGAGAGGCCCTTCCAGTGCGCCGACTGCGACAGGAGTTTCCGTCTCAAGGGGCAGCTGTTGAGTCACCAGCGCCTGCACACAGGAGAGAGGCCCTTCCAGTGCCCGGAGTGTGACAAGAGCTATCGTGTAAAGGCAGACATGAAGGCCCATCAGCTGCTGCACAGCGGGCAGATGCCGTTCTCCTGTGAGTGTGGCAAAGGCTTTGCCAAGCAGTCAAAACTTGTTGAACACATCAGGACACACACGGGGGAGAAGCCTTTTCGGTGTCTGAAATGTGACAAGAGTTTCCGCTTGAAGGCACAGCTGCTCAGCCACCAAGGCCTGCACACAGGGGAGAGACCTTTCCACTGCCCTGAGTGTGACAAAACTTTCCGGGAAAAGGGACACATGCTTAGGCACCAGCGCATACATAGGCCAGAAAGGCCATTTGCCTGTGGCGACTGTGGGAAGGGCTTCATTTATAAGTCCAAACTTGCTGAACACATCAGAGTGCACACAAAATCCTGTCATGCTCCAAGTGGGCCTGACATTCAGAAACGGCTCAGCCAGCTGTTTGCAATGATTGAGGCTGACTGGAGCTGAGACAGAGTGGCAGCCATCCAGATAAGCAGTCATTGGGTTCATGGTGCCTGGGGATCCACAGCAACCATAGCTGAACCCACTGCTGCACACACTGGTGGACCTTCAGCAGGCCGTTCAGGGGGAAGCTCTTGTCACACTCCAGGCACAGGTTTTAGGAACAAGGGCCCTTTTTTGAGCAAGAATGTAATACAAGTTAGGAATATAAGAAACCACTAAGAATTTTCTTTCTTAAATCACCACCAGTTATATTTTCTATCCATTAATAAAAAGAGACATTTGTTTTTCCTACCGTCTTAAGTGGCAATGTTCCCCCAAACATGCTTAGCTAGCTTTGAAATCCCAGCTTGAATTTAGACAGGAAATCCCTCTAGTACTGGCTGTTACATGTCAATTCCCCGTTTCTTTTTTTATAGTATGATCCTAAGTTGGGGGTTTCAATCCAGTGAATTTTGTTGCAGACATTAGATTGGTTAGATTGACTTGTTTGGAAACTGATAGTAATAAAACAAGTTTTCTGAATAGTTTATGGGAGTGCTTAAGTTTCACAGCAGTTCCACTGTGATTATGCATAGTTCCCCTAAGGGAAAGCTGCTCATTTCAGCAAGAGTTGAAGAAATATAAAACTGAAGGTGCTAAAATGTATGGGACTAGAATTTAGCTAAGAGATTGGGAAAGGTGTCGATTCGGGAGTTCCAGAACAGAGATGTTATTTGAAGCTGAGAGAGTAAATGAGATTCCCATTCACCCCATTTAGCAGATGACTAAATTCCAAGTTGAGATAAAATAACAGGCAGCAACAGCTTAGTGTAGAGAGTTTTCAAGCAAGTAAAAGTAGAAGTAAACACAATACAAGTAGAAGTCCAGAAAAATACCGCCTTTGGTACATTAAGTGAGGGTTCTATGTGCACAGAATGTTTATACTTCGGGGAAAGAGTTTTATTTCACACAAAGAATTCCTGGCTTTTAGAGGGTTCACATTTCATGTAACAGAATGGCTGACTTGTAATTCTGAAGGCTGATAGAAAATGAGATTGTCCGTAAGCTGTAATAGATATTACTATGAAACAATGTCAGAGATTATTTTCTGTGGAACACTAGCTCCAAAGAGACTCTTATAAAAAAAAAAAAAGTGACATGGCCAATTAGTTTAAATAAAGTTGAACAATTCCCTCACCCTGCTTCCCACACACACAGGCCATGACTCTCCAAGAGGAAGACATATTGTGAATCATTCTGAATATACTTGACCTTGGGATCCTTTCTTTTTTTCTAAAACACTGTGATCAGTGGATCTTCTGCAGGATTCATTTTTAAAAACATTACTAAATAATAGTCCTGGCTCCAACAAAATAACCCTTAGTCTGTTCAGAAGAGTGAGAATCCCAGGAAATAAGGTCTTGGGTTTTAGAGAACAAAGAAAAAAGACCTTTAAGTCAGATTAAACTTGAATAGTTTTAGAGCACCCAATGTTTCCTTAAGTGATGGGACACTAACAAGGGTGATTGATAATATTAAGAGATTGTGTCATTTAGGCAGGTTTCTAATCACTCAGAGCTGCACTGATGTCTGTTGTGTTCACAGCATTGCGAACCTCACAAAGCATAGAGATAGGCTCAGCATAGCTAAGAAGGGGCAGTGGCCTGCTCCAGAGGAGCAATGCAGTGTGGGGACCTGGAGGAAGAGACTGTGACTGTGAACCAGGTAGTGGTTTTGAAGGAAACTGCAGGCCAGGGACTCTAGGCTGGTGTTCTTGCAGACTGTCATAAGTGAAGGATCTCAGAGATAGTAAAAGATCCACAGTGTTTGAATTTTGTTAGAAATGGCATGTTTTGGGGGAAGTTGAGAAAAAGGTTAAGTCCCAACTAAACCCAAGTGCCCCAGGTTGCCTACACTAAAAATGAAAAAGATACCAGAGCGATGTTTAAGAATAGAGGGACTTCTGGGAAACAGGTGGCACAAGCACAGGTTCATAAAACTCCCCTTCCTGTTCTGCCCCAATTTCTCAAAGGAAAAATCAAGGCTGAGATATTCTGGTGCAATCCCAGACCTTCGAGAATAAGTAAGGATGTCTACAAGAACCCCATCACCTCCTGCCCAAAGAAGCCTATCTCCTACAAGCATGTCAAACTCAAAAGGCTAGCACGGGCCAAATAAATGAGGCATGCGGCCTGTGGGCCGTGAGTTTGACATGCTTGTCCTACAAAGTAAATCTGAAGAGCCCAATAGTGAAGATCACATTAAAGGGACATAATGGAAAAAAAAAGATCCCAATAAAATTATGGAGCCCGACCAGCATGGCTCAGTGGTTGAGTGTCAATCTATGAATCAGGAGGTCATAGTTCAATTCTCAATCAGGGCACATACCCAGGTTGCGGGCTTGATCCAGTGTGGGATGTGCAGGAGGCAGCTGATCAATGATTCTCATCATTGATGTTTCTATTTCTCTCTCCCTCCTTTCCTCTCTGAAACCAATAAAAAATATTTAAAAATTATGGAATGTATTATATTATTGATTACCTATTGATATTATAGAACACCCAACAGAATCAGCAAAGTAACTATTACAAATAAGAAAAAAGATCCTGTTCACAAAGCCGGGTCACTGTCTCCATTCAAGAAAGGAACTGCCCTGCTGGTGTGGCTTAGTTGGTTTAATAGAACTGAAAGGTCACGGTTCTATTCCTGGTCAGGGCACATACCTAGGTTGTAGATTTGATCCCCAGTTGGGGCACATAGAAGAGGCAATTGCTTCTCATATTGATGTTTCTCTCTCTCAAAAAATCATATCCTTGGGTGAGGATTTAAAAAAAAGAAGAAGAAAATAGGTCAGCTCCAGCCAGGTGGCTCAGTTGGTTGGAGCTCAGTTAGTTGGAGCGTCTTCCCATATACTAAAAAGGTTTTGGGTTCTATCCCGTCAGGGCACATGCAAGAATCAACCAAAGAATGCATAAATAAGTGGAACAACAAATCGATGTTTCTTTCTCTAAAGAATAAATGAGTAAAAAAAAAAAATGTTTAAAGAAACAGAAAGATACACAGTGCTACCAGTCACAGGAGGCTGTTGGCTGTAGAAACACAAAGAACTGAACGTTCCCAGGATGCCCTGCGTGTCCCCAGGCAACGGCCGTGGCAGGACGGGGCTGACAGGCGCAGGCTCCGTCGGAGCACCGCTGGGCACCAGGGCCTCCCCTGGCAGAGCCCAGAGCCGGGCAGGTGCTGGAAAGCTCTGGCTGCAGGACTCTGCGGGACCATCAGGTGGGAGTGGTGACATCTAGGCCCGGCAGAGGGGGTGGCCCGCGCAGGAGCCTTGGCCCAGCCTTCAAACAGGAGCCCCCGCGCTGGGGTCCCGGAGGGCAGTGCAGGGAAATCCATGCTCCCACCCCAGACAGTTCCCAGAAGCTTCTGGGAACTGTCTGGGGTGGGAGCATAGATTTTTTACCTTTATCCATCCAGCGTGTGGCCCCCAGAGGGCGCTCTGTGAACACTTGTTGAATCAATCAATGGATTAATGAGAGTCCTACACTTCACGACCGATTTTACAGTCAGCCCAGGGCTTTCTGAGTGTTCAGGTTTCCCTGGAACTCAGCTTGTTGGCGAGGTATAGAATGGAAGAAAGAAGAACAGAGGACATTTTGGCTGAGAAAAAGGATGGAGTCCCAGAGAGGGACATATGTAGTACAATACTAATTTGCAGTGATCAGGACTGTCACTTTAATAAGTTCTTTAGAAAATGGTAACAATGGGTGCAACTCTTATTTTAGTTTTAAGTCTCTTAAAGAACCCCTGGGGTGACAGGAACTCAGTTTCCTGATACTTAGCCTGAATTGAAACAATGTTTCCCAAGAAACATGACAATTTCTTATTGTCTTTCTCACAAACACAAAAATAAATAAATAAATAGATAGTATTCAGGGTAGAATCCTTAGAGATCATAAGCTAACGTCTTCATTTTATGCAATTCCTTTATCAGAGGAAAGTGAGTTACAAACAGGTTAAAGTGACTTGCTCCTGCCGAAACTGGTTTGGCTCAGTGGATAGAGCGTCGGCCTGCGGACTGAAGGGTCCCGGGTTCAATTCCTGACAAGGGCATGTACCTTGGTTGCGGGCACATCCCCAGTGGGAGGTGTGCAGGAGGCAGCTGATCGATGTTTCTCTCTCATCGTTGTTTCTAGCTCTCTATCCCTCTCCCTTCCTCTCTGTAAAATGTCAATAAAATATATTAAAAAAATAAATAAAGTGACTTGCTCCAGGTCACTTCAGCTAGTGATAGAAAATACAGCTTAGGTTTCTGGAGTTCCAGTTCTGTGCTCTTCCTCCTTGCCTTCAACAAATACTTATTGGGACTTCTTTCCTTTAATAAGTATTAAATATTATTCTTCACAGAATTGCTTCCTGGGGTTGTGGCTGCCTAGTCAAGCTTCTTTCTCACTTTTTTCAGTTTATCAGGAAGCTATTGGGCATTTTCCTTACTCCTCTTTGTCACCTTCTAGGGATAAATGATATTTTGATTTTGGGTGCAAAAAGTTTTGAAGAAGTTAATTGATGATCCATCAGTTCTTTCTGACATGTCTAATGTGTTCTTGTGGACAAATAGTCACTTTTCAATTTAAATTTCATTTTAATGGAGTGAAAACTGTACCAATTGTAGAAGATTCTGAGGATGTAACTTTCTGTATTTCTTTCTTAGAAACACAGTGTTTTTAAGGTATCACACAGAAAGCATTGAAGACAGTTCTACGCCAACTTTATTACATAGTACTATAACATGTTTACATGACTATGTCTTACAAAACTTACACACTGTTTATATGACTGTCTTATGGTTTGTGTTCATTTAATGAATCAAATGAACTATTAGTTTTGGGTCCTGTTTCTTTAGTTAGAAACTAGAGGCCTGATGCATGAAATTCATGCAAGAGTAGGCCTTCCTTCCCCCGGCTGCCAGCACCGGCTTCCCTCCGGCACCCAGGACCTTTCCTTCGTCAGGAAGGTCGTCTGGAAGGACATCCGGTCTAATTAGCATTTTACACTTTTATTATTGTAGATGAGTGTTTTCTGAGGTTCCGGTGATTGACTTCTTTATGTTTTCTCCCCACTATGCCTGTACAAAGACCTATTTATTCAGGGATCCACTTCTTCCTGGGTATGAATCTGATTTGTTTGCAGCCAATGTTAGCTTTTGCAAAGAAGACCAACAAAATGATTACAACTTCTTCCTGGTATTATGTCACCAAAACCTTGCCTGTTTTACATATTGAAAAGTCTGACTTCTCAAGATCCTTTTGGGAACTCCTTCTGTGATATGAACAAAGATAGAAGACTTATAACCATTACTGGTGAGGGCAGGTATGAAGCCATCCTGAGACAAAAGAAAATGCGTTCATGGGTCCAGGTGGAGTACCCTTTGATGATGTGCCTGGCCATCTGTTTCTGAGCACAAGAGTACAAGGATCTGATGAGCATCAGAAAGTACCTTACAATACCCCTGGCTGGTTAGCTCACTTGGTTACATCCACAGTATGGTTTTGGGTTCAATCCCCAGCATGGCACATACAAATATGAACCAATGAATGCCTAAATAAGAGATATTACTCTCTCTAGGCATTATGTTTTTATTGAAAAATTGAGAGTAATTCCTGAAGTCACAAATCTCTGCAGGACATTTGTTCTTTCTGTTTGCTGCTTGGCTGGCCTTTCATGGACAGCAGTTTCCTTTATCAGCAGGATCTCCTGCCCTACCCATCTGATGACCTTTATTTTTTGTTAATCCTCACCTGAGGATATTTTTTTCCATTGATTTTTAGAGTGGAAGGGAGGAGAAGAGACAGAAACATCCATGTGAGAGACACGCATTGATTGGTTGCCTCCCACACGCACTCCAATCTGGACCAGGGATCAAGTCTGCAACCAAGGTCCATGCTCTTGAAGGGAATCGAAACCAAGACCCTTCAGTCCGAGGGCTGACGCTCTACCCATTGCGCAAAACCAGCTAGGGCATAGCCAATGAGTTTTAAAATCATGGATATGTATTTTCATATCTCTTTTGCAGTTGAAGATGCAGCAGTGATACAGTAAGTGATTCACATAGTGGTGAAAGAGTATAAAATTATCCTCTTCCACCATTCTCCTCCAGTTTTCATGCAGGGAGAAGAACAACTACCTGTAATTTTACTATTTAAAATCATGTCATAACTTCCTTATTCTAATTCAACTTAAATGGGGAAAAACACCTTCTTTCCTGCTCGATATGAATGAGGAAGGATGTAGCCCTAAGAACTGCCAAACACATGGAAACGGAGCTGAGCGCCAGGGAAGCCTTGTTCTGTTAACATTATTTGAGCTATACGTGAACTTACACTATCCCTGGACTGTACAGTTATGTGAGTCAGTAACATTTCCTTAATGTTGGAGTTGAGTTTTCTCTGGTCTGAGAAGTTGACAGCCTTTATTAGATAGTAACTGTCACCTGTTGTATCTTGGGACTCAGACCTGGATGAAGCACCGGGGACTTGGCAGGTAGTTTAAAAAGTGTAGGTTTTGCAGCATGCTGGCTTCAGCCCTCAATAAGTTTCTAGAAAAACAGAGACTGGCCTTGGGCTGTCAGGATCTTGGTACTTTTCAGGAACATGGGGCAGTTATTTTGTAGCATGTCCCCCAATATGTGCCTTCATTATTTGGCTCAGGTTACTTATCTTTGAGGGGGGGCGGAAATAGCTGAAAAAGTGATGCTGTGTTCTCATTGTATCTTATTTAGGTAGCACATGATTTGTTTGTTCCACAATTGATGATGTTCACGTTGATCACTTAATGAAGGTCATGTCTACCAGACCTCCCCACTATGACAGCTACTAGTCATGTTTTCCCCCCTCTTTGTCATTACTGTTTTGTGCCCTGGTCAGTGTAGCTCAGTTGGTTGGAGCATTGTCCAGTGCACCCAGGGGTCCTAGGTTGTGTGTTTTTTTTAAGTTTGTAAGTTTATTTGATTCAAAATATCACTTCAATAGGTAATCAATAGAAGTCTTAAAAATCCAGTGTGCATGTCATTTACCTTGTGGTTCATTTCAATTCAATCTAGCCATATTTCAAGTTCTCTTTTAAAAAATTTTTTTTCTAAATAAATTTTTATGCATTACAGAGAGGAAGAGATAGAAACATCAGTGATGAGAGAAAACCATTGATCCGATGTCTCCTGCATGGGGATTGAGCCCACAACCCGGGAATGTGCCTTTGACCAGGAATCAAACCCGAGATTCTTGGGTCCCCAGGCTGACTCTCTATCCAGTGAGCCAACCATTGGGTATATGAGCCAACCACATGTGGTTGGTGGGTATAGTACTGGATGTGCAGTTCTACATCTTAGCTTCCTTATCTGTGAAATGAGGATAAAATTGCCTAGGTCACTGGAAGGAACATGAGAGATCTGTTCCTGGGAAACCCCTGCATCCCCAGGGGTCCTAGGTTTGATTCCTGGTCAAGCAACATACTCAGGTTTCAGGTTTGATCCCCGGACAGTATGGGAAGCAACTGATAAATGTTTCTCTCTCTCTTCCTCCTCCCCTTCTCTCTAAAATCAATAAGCATGTCCTTGGGTGAAGGTTAAAAAAAAAGATGTTTAACTGTTTTACATTCTATATTCATAGCATTCTAATAAATCACTTAGTGTAAACTCTGGTGTTGAGGTCTTTCTGCCCTACAAAAATTAGGGGAAACCATCAGGTCCACAGGAGCTCAATAAGAATATATTAAATTTTAAAACTCTAATTGTTGCCCTGGCCAGGGTTGCTCAGTGGTTAGAACATTGGCCCTGGCACAAGAGGGTCTTGGGTTCAATTTCCATAGGTCAGTGTTTCTCTCTCTCTCTCTCTCTCCCTCCCTCCCCCTCCCTTCCACTTTCTCTTTAAAAAAAAAATCAATGGAAAAAATATTCTTGGGTGAGGATTAACAAAACAAACCAAAAAAAACTCTAATTACTTAAGCCTGTGAAAGGCCGGCTTTCTTTCTTCCTCACTTAATAATCTGTATACACAGAAAAATACTCTTGCACTCTTGTGTTTTATTTTTTCTCCTGTCTTCTATAACTCTGCAGGCATACTAAAACTCGGGCATTAAAGAAACCTGCTCATCCCCTCTCCAAGCCCAGGAAAGAAATGCAAGCTTTTATTTGCTCAAGAAGAAAAAACACAAGAAGACCATGAGCATGAGACCGACTCCGGAGTATCGTTTTCTTCTTCCCATCAACAGACTGGTTCGGACCCCTCCGCCGAACAGACCCCTAGCCTCCGGGGACCGCAGCAGGTTGCACAGACAGCCTTTACGCTAACCGCTCTTCTAAGGACACGTGTTCTTCCTGCGAAGCACAACAGCCTTCCCGGAGCTCCGCCCCGCCTGCATACACAGGCCCCGCCCACCTCACCGATGCCCAATCGTGCCACGATGCGTAGTACGGCCACGCCCCTCAAGCTCCTGCCGGCCGCCTTTGTTCTCCCCCGCTCCCTCTCTAAGCCTGTGCGCTCCCGGCAAACCGAGTGGCAGCTGCTGATTGGTGGTCTCGGCGCAGCCAATCAGAAGGGGGCACCTCACGTTAGGGCTCAGAGCTTTAAACGCAGGAGCCTCCCGGCGCGCGGAGGAGGCTGGGGAGGAGCGCGGGCGTGGAGGGCGGTGCCCGGAGCTGAGACGCGCAGCGAGGCGCCCGCGGCCCGCGCCCCTGGTCGGGCTGGGATTGGCCGGCTCTCTCCCCCAGCCAATCTCCCGCGAGGACTTCGTGGGAGGGGAGGGGGCAGTTTCTTTTCGACCCTCGCGTTTCGCCCGCCAGGCCAGAGCCCCAGGTCCGGGATCGCTCAGCTGCTACCTGTGCTAGGAGCCCGCGCTCACGCCGCCGTGATGAGCCTCCGGAAAGCTTGCCTGCTGGTCCTACTCCTGGCGCTGGCGCAACTGCTGGCCGTGGCGAGCGCCGGGGGGCCAGACGCAGGTGAGCCGGGCCTGCGGGCTCAAGAGCGTCTCGCGCGACCCGGGGTGGGTGCGACCCGGAACCGGCGGGTTCCGCGCGGTGCCCCTCCAAGACTGACGCCGGTGCCAACATTCTGGAGTTTAAGGGATGGTTGCGGGTGGCCAGCATCGCATAGATCCCGGGATGGCAGCGCGGGGAAGGGGTCGGGGCTGCCGCTGAGGCTTGGACCGGAGGGGGTGCAACGTGCCTTCTTTGCAATTGGTTTCTTCGTCCCGATTCTGCTCAGACTTGCCTCAGGTCCATGCTCCCGTGAAGGGGAGTTTGAGAATTGCTTAAAATGTCCAGGCAAACACGCCCAGGGAGTGTGAAAGAGAGGGGGCCAATGTTTTCCAAACAGGATTCAGAGAAGGCCGGGGCATGAAGGCCCAAGTGGGAGCCCGGAGGAGTCGTGGGCAGCAAGCATCTTTTTTTAAATGTCTTTAAATTTGGAATAAGTAACCTGAGGGTTCTGGTTGGTGGGAGAAATGCATAGCTTGGTTTGCATCTTTTTAAAACCGGAGATACTAGTCCCTCAGCGAACATTTATTCAGCACCTACTATGTGCCAGTCACCGCGCTGGGTCTGGGAGTCAACAATGAGGCCTGTGGCCCATGCCCATGAAACACCTTCTCTCGCAGGAACGATAGACAGCTACTAGTCATTGGTCCTGCATTTTGCTTTGAAATCAGCGAGCTCAGAACACATGGCTAAGAACTTTGAAAATTAGAAAGTACAATGCAAGAAAAGGGAGCTAGCTACTCCTAGAGAACAGGGCATCCTGTTACTGGTCTCAGCTTTCTTCCTCTCGTCTTTCTCCCCACGACTAGTTTTTTTCGTAGTGAGTTCGTTCCAATATAAATAACCCCCTTTTCTAAGATTAGTGTGTAGGGAAGTGTGAACTTTAGACTCTTTCAAACAGATTGAGTAACTTCTCTGGGGTCACTGAATCAAAAATCTTTACCCAGATAGAAAAGGAAGTAAAAGCCAGCACCTAGTGAAAAAACACCTGCCGAAAGGAACTATATATAGCAGCGTGGCCTTACAAGTGTGACTTGGGACCTTTATCCAAATCACCTGGTACTTATTTAAATACAGAGCCCCAAAAATACACCAAAGCAGAAGTTGGGGTGAGGGCTGGGATCTGCATTTTAAACACATTCTTCATGGACTCATAGAATAAACTTTGGGAGGTACGTTAAAGTTTGAGGACCAGTGGGGATGGAGGGTACTTTTTGGAATGTATGTAGCTAAAAAGCAAATCGTTTGGACACCAAGGGCTACTAATAAACCCCAGTACGTTTATCATTTGGGTCACAGGTCACTAATGCAGTGGAGGCCTGGGAAGCAGTTGCCTTTGGGGTGAGCCAGGGAACTCTGGAGTTGTCATGGCCAAGGCAGGTTTCCCAGGGCATCCTCTGGGGTGGAGTGGAGCTTCTAGCCCTTATTTGGACTCTTGCCCATCCCTGTGGGGATCCCTGGCCCTTCACTTTCATAGATAACTTGTCCTGTGGATTTATTTTGGGGCCACACTTTCCTCCTCCACAGATATTCCAAGTCTGCAGGGTTTTCAGTTTTGTGTGCTTTTCTTACATTTCAGATTCAAACAGCACAGTGGTGTCTGGGTTCTAGATGACACCCCCCCACCCCCTGCCAAAATACAGTCACTAATGGAGCTTGAGCTCTGATGACTTAAGCCTCAGTTTGCGGCTCATGTTTCAAATTAGACGTCACTTCTACTCTCTCTCTTTTCATTCCTGAGAAGTAATGGTAAACCTTTGGGCGTATTGAGAAGAAAATCTAATATGACAATATAGTACAGTAGTGGACTGGTCAGGAGCCATCACTGAGTAGCTTTGTGATCCTTGGGCAGGTGACCTAGGCTCTCTGTGCCTCAGTTTCTTCGTCTGTGAGTGCGTGGAATGTGTTTCCCTCAAGGAGTGAGGGAATGTTTAAGAGCTCAGCACAGTCCTCTCAACCATATCAGCTAGAATGTTACATCTGATAACAAGTTTCTCTTTTCCATGTTTCATATAAACCACTCAGTATTGACCCTATGGCAGAGTTTATCCAACTGTTACAGGGACATCTGTAGTGGGGATTGGAAGCGACCAGCTGAAAAAGTTGATGAGGACATCCTGCAAGGAGCTGCTAGCATCCCGGTTGGGCAGGGATCCATTCTTATCACCACAAGTACTGGTGGGAGTGGACAGGTACTGCAGTGATCTGGTTAGAGGAGGGGCCCCATTGTAGGAGTGGCCTTACCACCTGGGCTCAGCACTATTGAGGCTGCATCTGCCTCAGGCCTGAGGATGGCACGCTTCCAGAGGTGCCGGAAGACTTTGGGTATATTTTTATCCATTGGGCTTAAAAGTGAAGCCCAATGAAGAGTGGTCTTCCCACTAAAAATAGGTGCTTTTTTTGCGGGGAAATGTGGGTTTCTAGTTGGTGGGAATATAGAGCCAAAACCTTCTCAAATTGCAGGGGAATCGGTCCTTTGTTTGTCTGTGAGTTGGGGAGGAATGGAAAGCATATTTTTAAAATTCAAGAAAGGAGTTCACTCTTACCTCTGGCCCATGGTAACTCATGGATACCCATTTAATCACAAGAGCCCCATCACTAGTGCTCACAGACCACTTCGGGCCCAGCATAGATAAGGAGCATCTTTGCTTTTCCTTTTTGTAAAATTCACCTTATCCCTATGTGTTGAGCAGTTTACCAAGTCCCTCTTTCTCCCTTAGCTTGAAGAGCAGACTAGGTTCCCCAGTGCTTTCTTTCAACCTTCCTCCAGTCTTTCCATTTGCCTGCAGGTAAATTTGATGCTCTGCAAGTAGATCTGACTGGGCAGAGCAGCCAGGCAGTGAGAGTGTATATGCAAGGTCCACAAGCCCTACCTCACTGCCCACAGCAGGTCATCCAGCCTAAGTGAGCTCCCAGATCCTGGCCAGGGTGTGTGGTGCCTCCTAGGCAGGCACCCCAGCTGAAGCAGAGCACCCCACATCAAGCCCCCTCCTGCAGGTCATTTTGGGTAGGAGTAGCAAAAGATGTTGTCTTCCCCTGTGTTCTGGTCCCCTTCACATCCAGGAAGCCTCATTCTTCTTGGTGCTGCCTGATGACAGTGCTGGGGGCCTGGAGCCCCTGCAGGTCTGTCCACCCCACAGAGTTCCTGCCGTGGAGGAGGGAGGTGATAAGGTGGCCAGGGGAAGGGATGTTGCAGAACTGTGGTCCAGAGTGCAAGGTGTGGGCTAGGAGGAAAGCTGAAGGCAGGGGAGGGAACTTGTCCCAAGAAACAGGGGAGTCTGCTTGGTTTGTATTTTCAAATTGGTGGTTTTTTGGGGATTTTAGAGCTGTTTCTCCCTCTCCTGACAATGGAATGTGGAAGTCAGGAAAAAGCGTTGAGGTGTTTAAAGGGACATGTTTGAGGAAAGTGGCTGGTGGGGTGGGGGGTGGTTTTGGTTTGCTTTTTATTGAATTAGGGTGACATTGGTTAATAAAATTATATAGGTTCAGGTTTACGATTCTATAATGCATCATCTGTATATTGTATTGTGTATTCAACATCCCAACTGGTTTGCTTTTGTAATTAGTTTGTGGATTGGTAAATTTTAACAATAATGGAAAAAGGTGTCCACTCCACCCAGACCAGTGCCCTGGCTCTCCTGAGCAGCTGCAGGGCCAGCCCTGGAGTAGTTAGGGGAAATTAATTAGGGACGGGGCTCAGACTCTGTAAGTCCCAGGAGTTCCAGGATCCCACAGGCAGGTTTTCATGCTTTGATCTCATCCTCGGCCCCAAACTTGGAAACTGTCCATCTTGGAATATCTCCTGGGAAGCATCTCCAAACACAAATAATTGGCCCCTTGAAATGTTATGGCTTCGGAGTTAATGAAGCCCTCGTGCTTGATTCAAGTACACTTACTAATGTGACCGAAGCTGGAGAACCTGAATAATAAGAACTGCAATTGGTCCCACAAAGCCTTGTATCTGTAGTTTGACAAAAAAATTAACTGGACCTTGATAATGAGATGTACTTGGATTCTGTGTTCTGGGAAGAGAGGTTTGCTTCTAGGCTGGAAGCACGTAGGTGAAAGTTAATGCCCTGGAGCACAAACTAGTAGGAACCCTAAAATGAGGTGTTCTAAAAGGCAAAGCATGGGCTGTGCAGAGGAGCCATGGGCTAGAGAGACTGCAGGGGGGTTGCTGAGGGATAGTGAGTTAGAGCTCAGTACAGAGCAGGAGGGGGCTGATGTTGGGGTCTCTGTATTCAGGCGGGAAGCATGCAGAGCAGGGGGTGCTACCTCTGGGGATGGGTGCGGTCCAGCTGGGGTATTTAGACTTTAACTTCTAGGTCTGGTTTTCAGACATCTTATTTAACCACTAGAAGCCCAATGCACACAATTTGTGCAAGAGTAGACCTTCCTTCCCCCGGCTGCCAGCTCTGGCTTCCCTCCAGCACCTGGGACCTGGGCTTCCCTCCGTCCTGGGCCTGGTCCTCCCTCTGCGGGGCGATGGCCAGGCCCCAACCAATCGCATCGCACCTGCCTGGGCTGGCCTGGCGCCAGTAGGTGTCATAGCATGGTCCCAGATGGTTGTCTGGATGGTCATTCCGCTGTTCGGCTGTTTGGTTGATTTGCACATTACGCTTTTATTATATAGGATGGCCTTCCTTTAAATTAAATCTTAAGTGGCCACCCAGTATGCAAACTTAGAGCAGAATTTCTGGGGTGGAAAGTCATGATGTCACCACCCCATCTGGTGGGGGTTCCCAGAGACTACTCCAAACTCAACACATTTTGAAGGATTTGGGGTTCTAGGAAAATTTTTAAAGAGGAGAGTCACCAGTTTTCTAACCATTCTGGATATTTCCTGCTCAGATTCTAATAAAGAAGAGGCCATTGAAGAGGAAGATGAGGAGGAGGAGGAGGAAGAAGAAGAAGATGACTTGGAAGTTAAGGAAGAAAATGGGGTCTTAATCCTAAATGACGTAAACTTTGATAACTTTGTGGCTGACAAAGACACAGTGCTGCTGGAGTTCTACGCTCCATGGTAAGGACCCACATTCTGGTTTCTTCAGGGTGGGTGCAAGATTCCTCTGCTCCCATGCTTGACCCTGGCACGGCCGGAGTGGCTGGGTGCAGGAATGCCAGCCCTTGGTTCAGGATCACCAGGACCTCCGAATTCTGCCAATTTGCACCGCACATCCCATGAGCCAGCCCTTATAGAATGTGGTCCCCAGCGGTTTCAAATGTGAACCTGTCCCCTGATAGTTACAGCCAGGGAAGGCAGGAGGGTGGGTGTTTAACAAACTCTGATGATATGGAAACCTGTGTTGGTGACAGACATCTGACCCATCTCAAGGCCACCTACCTCCCTCCTGCCCCTGGTCAGGCTGGCTCCCGTTTATAGGCCTGACACAGCCCCTGGGAAGGCAGAGAAGGTGCCCACTTCCTTTCCTGTCTTTCACCCTCACAGTGCAGTGTTACCAATCTTGTATTCCTCCACCCATCTCTCTTCTGTTTTCTCGTAATCTCTTCTTTCCTCTTTTACCTACCTTCCTCGGTTCACTTTGAAAACATAATAGTCAAGATGTACGTATGTGTCCGGTGCTTGACGTTCGAGTATAGTACTAGGTATTTTGTATAAAAAATTTCAACAGTTCTATGAACAGGTCTGTGAGGTTTTATTTCTATTTTATAGATCAGTTCTCAAACTAATTTTAAAAATTTTATTTATTGATTTGAGAGAGAGAGTAAGAAAAAAACCCACATTGATTTGTTGTTTCACTTATTTATGCATTCATCTGTTGATTCTTGCATGTGCCCTGACTGGGAATCAAACCTGCAGACAACCTTGGTGTATCGGGATGATGCTCTAACCCAGTGGTCGGCAAACTCATTAGTCAACAGAGCTGCGGTTTGCCGACCACTGCTCTAACCAGCTGACCTACCCAGCCAGGGCAGTGCTCAAACTTTAGTCTTGGGAATGAATCCCTTAACACTTAAAATTTGAGGACCCCAAGTAGTTTTCATGTGGGTCATGTTTATCATATTTACCATATTAGGAATTAAAACAGAAATTTAAAAGTTACTCATTTTTACCCAGCCGATGTGGCTCAGTGGTTGAGCATAGACCCAAGAACCCAAGGGGACACAGTTCGATTCCCGGTCAGGGCACATGCCCGGGTTGTAGGCTTGATCACCAGTGGGAGGCGAGCAGGCTATTTCTTTCTCATCGATGTTTTTATTTCTCTCTATCTCTCTCCCTTCCACTCTCTCTAAAAGTTAATAATAACATATTTTAAAATAAATAAAAAGTACTCATTTTTAAGTAACAGTAACCCATTACATGATAACATCCAAATGCTGACACCATTGTCAGTCAGTGTAGCCTCTGGAAAATTCCACTATATACTTCTGAGAGAATGAGTGAAAAAGACAAAAAATGTTTATGTAAAGAGTTTCACTCATAGGCCCCTTGCAAGGGATCTCTGGACCAAATTTTGAGAAACTTAAAATGAAAATATAAGGTTCAGAGACATTGAAAGTCTGTGCCCAAAGCAGAGCTGGAAGCTGAAAATTGATCTGTTTGACTTCCAGCCAGCTTGGCTGCCCCATGATATTCCGTGTGTCTCCTCTTGACTGCAGATTTTCCCCGCCCTGATGCCCCATTTTTGTGTGCATTACTGGAGTTAAGCCTCCAGAGGTACAATCAACTTGCTCATCTTTCCCCAAACCTTCTTAGGTGTGGACATTGCAAGCAGTTTGCTCCAGAATATGAAAAAATTGCCAGTACTTTGAAGGAGAACGACCCTCCCATTCCTGTCGCTAAGATTGACGCGACCTCAGAGTCAGCGCTGGCCAGCAGGTTTGATGTGAGCGGCTACCCCACTATCAAGATCCTCAAGAAGGGGCAGGCTGTCGACTACGAAGGTTCCAGGACCCAGGATGGTGAGTAGTACCTGAGCTGCAGGAGGAACCCGGGGAGAAGATTTTGAGTAATAGAAAGGAAGACAAGCCCTAGCTGGTTTGACTCACTGGATAGTGTCAGCCTGTGAACTGCAGGGTCCCAGGTTCAATTCCAGTCAAGGGCACATGCCTGGGTTGCAAGCTCGATCCCCAGTAGGGGGCGTGCAGGAGGCAGCCAATCAATGATTCTCATCATTGCTGTTTCTCTCTCTCCCTCTCCCTTCCTCTCTGAAATCAATTTAAAAAAAAACAAAAAAAGTAAGGAAGACAAGTTGGGAGGACTGGGAGTGACCCCTCAGAGCACCAGCTTCTGGGAGTGATCCTTTCTGGAATATTTGAGCTAACCACGATAAAAATAAACTTGTATTTGGGTGGGAGTGGAATCTTCCAATTTCAGACCGTGAAACAAGATCTGGGGTAGATGTGTTAAGAAATGACATAAGCCAAAACCGGTTTGGCTCAGTGGATAGAGCGTCGGCCTGCGGACTCAAAGGTCCCAGGTTCGATTCCGGTCAAGGGCATGTAACTTGGTTGCGGGCACATCCCCAGTGGGAGGTGTGCAAGAGGCGGCTGATCGATGTTTCTCTCTCATCGATGTTTCTGACTATCTATCCCTCTTCCTTCCTCTCTGTAAAAAATCAATAACATATATTAAAAAAAAAAAAAAAGAAATGACATAAGATTAACTGTAATTGAAAATATTTTGTTTTGTTAATCCTCACCCAAGGATATTTTTTTCCATTGATTTTTTTGAGAGAGTGGAAGGGAGGGGTAGAGACAGAAACATCGATTGAGAGAGAGACATCGTTTGGTTGACCAGGGCTGGAGATTGAGCCTGCAACCAAGGTGCATGCCCTTGACCAAAATTGAACTGGGACACTCTATCCACTAAGCCAAACCAGCTAGGGCAGAAATTTTTTTTTAAAAGAAATGATACAAGAAATAGAGTATGACAACAGGCAACACAACAATAGCTGTCCTGTGTAAATGAATCAAAATTGTGCCTTTTTTTTTTTTTTATCAGAGCAGCAAAAAATATATTTTTTGGTGTGCTGCAGCATTTTAGTAATTAGTCTATGTGTGCCATGAGATGACAGCCGCCACTGCAATAGGGGCTTAATCACAAAGAACAACAACAGCCTGTAATTATTGGAATTGAGAGTCTAGGTCAGTGGTCGGCAAACTCATTAGTCAACAGAACGGCAAACCACTGTCCCTAGAGCAGTGGTTCTCAGTGTTCATCTTGTATCAGAATCACCGAAACGGGGGGGCGGTCATTTAAGACAGACACAGAGCCCCATCTCCAGAGTTCCCTGACTCAGTAAGTTTCAGGTCAGGCTTAATAATTTGCATTTCGTACGAGCACCCAGGGGTTGCTGAGGCCTCAGGCCCAGACCGCACATTGGGAACCATGGGGTGGGGAGCCAAGCGGGTCTCTTAAACCAGGCCTGTGGATCCCTGCCTGCTCACATTAGGCACTAAGTACGTTTTATTACATGAATGAACAAATAAAATTGTGGTATCCTTTAGGAAGAGCATATCTCTTTTAATCGCTTTAAAAAAACACCCATGCTCCATTGTCCATTCCTGGGGCTAGTAGCACTGGATAAGGTCTGGGTCTTGGCCATGCAATAGCCCTGTGTCCTAGACAAGTGCCTTCCCCTCATCGGACCTGGATTCTACATCAAGGATAGGAAGTCACTTGGACTGGGTCTCAAAGTTCCCTTCATAACAGGTGTTGCCAATGCAGCCTGAGCATTTGGGAGCCGCTGCTCTCCATTTTCCTCAATGTTTGTGATGCTGTAAGGTGTTAGTGCTAGGCGTGTACATGTTAAGGGGATGCCCCCAAAACTGTTGATCAGCATATGTGATCAAAGCACTGGGAGGTGCCGAAACCGGTTTGGCTCAGTGGATAGAGCGTCGGCCTGCAGACTGAAGGGTCCCAGGTTCGATTCCGGTCAAGGGCATGTACCTTGGTTGCGGGCACATCCCCAGTGGGAGGTGTGCAGGAGGCAGCTGATCGATGTTTCTCTCTCATCGATGTTTCTAGCTCTCTATCCCTCTCCTTTCCTCTCTCTAAAAAATCAATAAAATATATTTAAAAAAAAAAAAAAAAGCACTGGGAGGTGACGTCTCAGTGTTCACTTGCAGTTAGTACTGTAGTCTGGCAAGGATAGAGTCTCGTTTGTCAGGCTGGCCTTGGGCTGTTAAGAAGTCTGCCTGTGCTCAGTCTTGTTGGGTTTCTTTTAGAAATTATTGCCAAGGTCAAAGAGATCTCCCAGCCCAATTGGACGCCTCCACCAGAAGTCACACTTGTGCTGACCAAAGATAACTTCGATGAAGTGGTGAACGATGCAGACATCATTCTGGTGGAGTTTTATGCCCCCTGGTAAGATAATGTTGGTCTCATGTTATTCAGATTCATTAGGCCCATCCTGTATTGGGTACCCTGCCAGCACTGGGCGGGGTGGCAGAGATGGCCTGAGAGATGGCCTGGGTGCAGCATCCCCACCTTGCACAGAGGGCGATGTGGAGCTGCTAAGTGTTCCGGAAAGGGGTGGCCTTTTACAGTCTTTTCCTGGGGGGTATGATGAGGCTGAACATCAGCCTAGGGCAGTGGTCGGCAAACTGCGGCTCGCGAGCCACGGTTTGCCGCACTGTTGACTAATGAGTTTGCCGACCACTGGCCTAGGGTATGGGGGAAGCCCACATGACCCACATGAAAGGGCTTCCCGGGTCCCTCAAGGCCGGAGGACGCGACTGAGCACCTGGCCTATGCTTACATTCGTCACCGCACACCTACCCTGGCCAGGGAGCATCTCTAAGGAAACACGTGTGAAAGCACTTTGATAGCATGTGGCTCTCTAGGCACTGAGAGCCGTGACATCTTTCACCTCTGGTAGGGGGCATGGAGTGCTGTGTATGGAAGTTCACCATCTGGGAGAGAGGAAAGAGCAGAGATGAAGGTGGGGGTGGCATCTGGTGGCCTTGCTCTACCTATCGCAGGTTGTCATCCCTGCCTCGTTGTTTCCCTCCTGAGGGTTGTATCTGTCTTTGTCTCTGCTCATGGCTGTTTGTTCCAGAGTGAATCTTGGAAGATGACCCTCAGCCTTGCTGCACACTCGACATGTGTCCTCTTCTCGTGCTAGAGCCTCAGGGTTCTCACAGCTTTCCTGCCTGGTGTCCCCTCCCCTCACCCACCTTTTTCGGCTCCTGTCCACTTCCTATTCGCCCCTCATGTCCCAGCTCAACTGTCACATCCTGTAAGAAGCCGTCCCTGACTTGTGTCCCTACCTGACCCAAATCTCACTTCTTAGGACATTGTCTTGGCCTTTCCCACATCTTAACTCCATGTCATAGTTGCACTCTGGTCTGTGTCTGTGCCTGTGTGTGTGTGTTCGTGTGTGTGCATGTGTGTGTGTCTGTGTGCGTGTTTGTGTATGTCTGTGTGTTTGTGTGCATATGTTCGTGTGTGTGTATGCCACGGGAGGAAGCCATGTTGAGCTGGCTCCTGAGGGGCCTGGCTCAGCGCCCTCGCCCGGAGACATTCAGAGGTCGGCTGGATCTCACTGAGTTGCTCAGGAATGCAGGCTGGGTTTTGCACATAGTGTGACTGGGAGGCTGTGTCCATACCGGAACAGGCCCCTGAACGAACTGGCTTGCTCTGGCAGGTGTGGGCACTGCAAGAAGCTGGCCCCTGAGTACGAGAAGGCCGCCAAGGAGCTGAGCAAGCGCTCTCCCCCAATCCCTCTGGCAAAGGTCGACGCCACCGCGGAAACAGACCTGGCCAAGAGGTTTGGTGTCTCCGGCTATCCCACCCTGAAGATCTTTCGCAAAGGAAAGCCTTTTGAATACAACGGCCCAAGGGAGAAATACGGTAGGGGCCACTTCCTTGTCCAAGCTCATCGGGGTGGGGAAGCTCCCTGGTGAATGTGGGTGGTGGGCACTCTGCCCCTCCTCAGGCAGGTGCTCTGCTCCCAGGGATTGTCGACTACATGACTGAGCAGTCCGGGCCGCCCTCCAAGGAGATTTTGGCCCTGAAGCAGGTCCAAGAGTTCCTGAAGGATGGAGATGATGTCATCATCATTGGAGTCTTCAAGGCAGAGAGTGACCCGGCCTACCAGCTGTACCAGGATGCTGGTGAGTAGTGGCCCTCTTCACTGGACAGACCGCTACCGGGGAGCCTGCTGCCTTTGCGTAACAGCCCTGGGCGTTGATCTAGGGCAGTGGTCGGCAAACCGCGGCTCGCGAGCCACATGTGGCTCTTTGGCCCCTTGAGTGTGGCTCTTCCACAAAATACCACAGCCTGGGTGAGTCTATTTTGAAGAAGTGGCGTTAGAAGAAGTTTAAGTTCAAAAAATTTGGTTCTCAAAAGAAATTTCAATCGTAGTACTGTTGATATTTGGCTCTGTTGACTAATGAGTTTGCCGACCACTGATCTAGGGGGTGGCTTGATGGATTGCATAGCATCTATGGGAACAGGCTTAGCTTTCCCACAGGTCAGCTTTGGAGGTTAGTTCTCTGTTGCCTTTAATTGTGCATGGAGAGTGGGTGGGGGCACAGTGAAGTTCATCCAAGTTCATTGTCTATCTCCCTTGCGTTCCAGCACCCCCTTCCCAAAGCCAGCCTCTCTGCAAGGGGAGGCTCTTCACCAGAAAGTGAGGGAATCAGACCTGGATTTGAGTCCTAGCTCTGCCCGTTGTTAGCATTTGACTGACTGCAGGCAGTGACCTGATCAACCTGGTGTTCTGTCCACCATGGTGACCTTTCCTACTTTGAAGGTTGTTATGTTAACTGCGATAATGTAGACGGAGTGCCAGCAAGTGCCTGGTAATACTAATAAGCACCCATAAGTACTAGTCTTGCTAACGTGAGAAGTGAAATTATTATGACCAGCTGTCAGTAGTAGTGTTTTGTGGGGGTGGGCACAGTTGTCTGCCCACGTCTGGCTCCTGCCCGGGGGCAGGTGTACTTGCCACCCAGGATGGCCCTTAGGTTGTGAATGAAAGTTCGTTTATTCAATGACACTCAGGATCTTCTCGATCCCCATCACTTCCTTCTGAATACCCTCTACCCTCTCACTGCACTCACACCAAAAATGGCTCGTTTTTCTACTTTAGAGTACTGATTATCATCTTTTTTTTTTTTAATATATTTTATTGATTTTTTACAGAGAGGAAGGGAGAGGGATAGAGAGTTAGAAACATCGATGAGAGAGAAACATCAATCAGCTGCCTCCTGCACACCTCCTACTGGGGATGTGCCCGCAACCAAGTTACATGCCCTTGACCGGAATCGAACCTGGGACCTTTCAGTCCGCAGGCCGACGCTCTATCCACTGAGCCAAACCGGTTTTGGCTGATTAGCATCTTTTAAATGCGCTGCTTGCAATGTGCTGACTTCTGTAACAGTCATGCACATGTCAAATGCAGATTAATGTAATACAACTTACAGTAGAGCTAAATTCCCCTCATGCTCCTTGGTCTTCGTTGATTAGGTAACCCTGTCATCCACTCCTAAGTAATCAAGAAGAAACTTGCACAGGGAACCCTAGACCCAAGTCACATTTGTGTGTGTGCACATGCTGGGAGGGAGGGGTGTGGTGTGGTGTAGTGTCTGTGATCATTCAGGCCTGGGGCAGTAGGCTGGCTGGTGGGTGGGCTAGGTGCTGCCCATGCTGCCAGTCCAGGCACCACACTTCAAGTCAGACAGATGTGCCTCACAGGCTCGGTCTGGTTAGGCTACAGGCAGAGTTGAGAGTCACTGCGCCTTCAATGCTGGCCCACTCCCGTTCACTGGGCTGTGTGGAAGAAGCTAGACAGCCCTAGGGATGCAGGACAGCCTATGGATAATGGGAGAAGGGGGTCTGAGTACGGGGGGCAGCTAACCAAATTCTTGAGGCAATTTTGTTTCTTTGCCCACGGCCAACTGCTAATATCTGGGGCACCTGGAGGCTTAGAACAGGGTGGGAGACTAGCCTGCGAGTAGCTTCTGGGTGGGTTGCCTCACTGATGCTCACAGCGATCTACGAGGTAGACTCCTCTGTTTCTACAGAGGATGGACTGAGGCTTGGGCAGGTGCATAATGAGCAGGTCTGGTGTCGCACCTTTAGCAGGTTGCAGAATTGTGATTTGAATCTGGCTTTGTCTGATTCTGAGAGCCATGGCATCTCCAGGCTGCCTCCCTGCCTCCCCCAAGTCATGTGATGTGCTAGGTGCCTTGGCGGGGAAGCGGGGGGAGTCTAGGTGCCTCAGCCATGTTAGAAACATCGATGAGAGAGAAACATCGATCAGCTGCCTCCTGCACACCTCCTACTGGGGATGTGCCCGCAACAAAGGTACATGCCCTTGACCGTAATCGAACCTGGGACCCTTCAGTCCGCAGGCTGACGCTCTATCCACTGAGCCAAACCGGTTAGGGCAAGCCCCTGTTCTTAAGTATTCAGACAGCAGGGTTTAATCTTGTGAGTTTGACAAGATTTAAATACAATATATATATATAGTTAGGGAACCACATTTAGGACCCCAGCCCACCAACAGGCCCCACCCTCCCCACATTGAGGAGAGATTAGGCCCCCGGAAGGTGCTGCGTGTGCAAGCTCACCATGTGCGCACAGCAGTGTGCGATGCTCACCGTCACCTCTCTGTGATCAGTTGGAGACGGCAGTCAACCAGAACACCTGACAGATTAGCTCTAAGTTTTTCTGTTAACATTCAGTTTGTTAAGTTTTTTTTTTAATAAATTCCGAGATACAGGTTTTAAGGTATTAGGCCTGTACCAAGTTTCAAAATCCAACCTTTAAGCTTGAGGTGCTGTCCACACAGAACTCGGGTGGTCATTACACTATTTTTAGGGCATTTGCTTTGGTTGATGTGGGTCATGAGTTAAAACTTGATTGTTTTAGTTTTTTTTAAAAAATATATTTTATTGATTTTTTACAGAGAGGAAGGGAGAGGGAGAGAGAGTTAGAAACATTGATGAGAGAAAGTTAGAAACATTGATGAGAGAGAAACATCAATTGGCTTCCTCCTGCACAACCCCTACTGAGGATGTGCTCGCAACCAAGGTACATGCCCTTGACCGGAATCGAACCTGGGACCCTTGAGTCCGCAGGCCGACGCTCTCTCCACTGAGCCAGACTGGTTAGGGCAAAACTTGATTGTTTAAGCAATTTAATGAGTTGTGTATTTATCATTTGGTTCATTTTTCAGCTAACAACCTGAGAGAAGATTACAAATTCCACCACACTTTCAACACTGAAATTGCAAAGTTCTTGAAAGTCTCCCCAGGGAAGTTGGTCGTGATGCAGCCTGAGAAATTCCAGTCCAAATACGAGCCCAGGAGCAACATGATGGATATCCAGGTGGGTGAGGGCACTCAGGCCTCGATGGCCCCTCTGAAGTGCCAGCCCCTGGGCATGCTATTGGCATGAGGATCCTGGTGGTGCCGCTGCGGGGGTTTTGAAGGATGGAGATTTCCCTCCACCGAAGGCTCTGGGCCCTTGAGCACAGCCAGCAGGAAGGTTCCTGGTCAGGAGTTACACGAGGGACCCAGGCAGCTCTCACACACCTGGCAGGTGCAGAGCCCTGGCCCCTGGCAGAGGTTCACCTCTCACACCACTCAGACCTCCTGGCACCAGCCTCCCGTAGGTGCCCCCCACTGAGGGTCTGGCCTGTGTGTCTGCCTTGCTCCAGGCCAGGACATGCTGCCTGGGGGCAGGCGGCCCAGGCACTGAGGGCTACGGGCAATGGCAGGCGCCTCTGTTCACTTTGTGAAACTGTACAGCGTGGCTTGTGGATTTGGCCTTTCTTTCCTCTACTGCCCCCACCCCCACCTTCCTGAAGGATGTGACATTCACCTCTAGAAGGGGAGGGAGGTCCCAGCTCAGCGTGCTGAGTGCTTCAGTGAGCAGATCTTCAGGCTTGGAAGAGACCTTAGATCTTGAACCCGAAGCTTTTATTTTCCTAGAGAGAGACTGGATGCAGCGAAGTGAGCTGTCTCACCCAGGGTCCCACGGCCAGTTAGAAGCAACTGAGGGAGAATGCAGGTGTTCTTCCTCTGCAACCTGGGCATGTGCCCTTGACCGGAATTGAACCCGGGACCCTTCAGTCCACAAGCCAATGCTCTATCCACTGAGCAAAACCTTCTAGGGCTTAAAAAAAAAATTTTTTTTTTCAATTATTTTTAGAGAAGGGGATGGAGAGAGAAACTGATCTGAGAGAGAAACATCGATTGGTTGCCTCCCATACATACCCCAACCGGGAACCGAACCCACAACCTAAGTATGTGCCCTGATGGGGAATTAAACCTGTGAGCTTCTCGTGCATGGGGTGATGCTCCAACCAACTGGCCAGGGCATTGCCACTTTACTTTTGAGATTGCCTTCTGGGTGACACTCCCTGCCACCCTCCTCACTGCTTTTCTGTCACTTTCCTCCCACCCTCCTGGTACCCTAGGACCAGAGCCTCGTTGCCTTGTCCCCTGCTCCTTCCTGCTCTTCCTCTCACTTGGCAAGTTCTGCCCATCCTCAGGGCTGCACGGGGCCACTGCCCTGACTGTCCTGTCCAGGTGGGACTCAGGCTGTGGGGGAAGGTATGGTGTTTGTCCACCACTTCCAGCTGTACAACCTTTAGCAAGCAGCTTAACCTCATTGCCCCTCGGTGTCTTTATCTATAACGTGAAGTGGCTGTGCCCACCCTCGGGGTGCCTGTGAGTCTGGTGTCCAGAGCACCTGGCTCTGATCCTCACTTAGTGTGAGCCCCTGTGTCAGGACACGCTGCTGTCCCTCAGGGCAGTCATTTTACCTCTCACAGCCTGGGCTCAGTGCCCCTAAGCGACGACTGCTGTGCCTAGCCGATCACAGGTTCTGTGTAATGCCAGTGCCTCACACTGCTCCATCTTACCTGGAAGTTACCTGAGTGCCAGTCTGAGCTGAGTCTCCACACTGCTGCATCTTGGGGCAGTCACAGCTGTGGCTCCATGCTCTTGCCCGAGACCACGCTGTCCTTTGGAGTGGGCAGTCATGGGGGTGATTTCTCCAGGCAGAACGCAAAGCCCATCATGGCCACTCACCAGCTGGGTGCACTTGGGCCTCTCTGCACCTCCATGCTGTGTCCTGTCGTCTGAAATGTCAAGATAGGGCAGTCGTGAGGATCAGATGGGGAAGACGGACCCTCCGCTCAGTTGGCTGTGTTAACAACTGTCCTCCGGAGGACAGGGCCAGGGCCTCTGCGATGGCCCCACAAGCTCCCTCAAGGTTCACTGGAGAAAGAGAATTACTGGGGTGTGCTTGAGTAAGGCCAGAGCATCTCACCTTCAATGATCCCCTCTTCCCGTGCTCCTTCCCATCTTTACTCATTAACGGCAGCAAATGGTGGGAGTGTTAGGTAAGCCCCACTTTCGTCAGGCCGACCCTCATCTGTGCTCACTTTTTGCAGGGCTCCCCGGAGGGCTCTGCAGTCAAGGACTTTGTGCTGAAGCACACCTTGCCCCTGGTGGGTCACCGCAAGCCCTCCAACGACGCCAAGCGGTACACGCGCCGCCCTCTTGTGGTCGTCTACTACAGCGTGGACTTCAGCTTTGACTACAGAGCGGGTGAGGGACCCAGGCCCTTGTGGGTGGGTGGTCAGGAGTGTGTTTGCTTTATGGCTTCAGGTCATTGTCCTTCTGTGCTCCAGGCAGGGGTTTATGCCACCAGGCACAGGCCTCCTGGGCTGGTTGAGCTTTCGACCAAGGTCCCTTGTTCACAGAGGTGGCTTTTTCAGATATGCTTTTCTCTCCGATTGAAGCCTAAACCTTCTTAGAAACCAAGGGGCAGAATCTTAACCTTCATCTCTGAGGCTCACGGTCCTTCGTCCTGTTTCAGCCACTCAGTTTTGGCGGAGCAAGGTGCTGGAGGTGGCCAAGGACTTCCCGGAGTACACTTTTGTTGTGGCTGACGAGGACGACTTTGCCACAGAGGTGAAGGATCTGGGGCTCAGCGAGAGCGGGGAGGATGTCAATGCTGCCATCCTAGACGAGGGTGGACGGAAGTTTGCCATGGAGCCTGATGAGTTTGACTCTGACACCCTCCGAGAGTTTGTCAAAGCTTTCAAAAAAGGTGAGCTACTTGTGGCCAGGCTTCCCCTGCGGGAACCTCGGTGGGCTGCGGGTGCACCTGGTGTCCAGGCGAGGGCACTCTTCAATCCCGTTGCTCGTTGTGAGCCCAAACCTGCTTGTTCCCTGGGTACCTCAGGGAGGATGGAGACGGAGAGACCCCATTCATTCATTCTTTCTTTTTTTTTTTAAATAGGAAAAAGGGCAGGAAATGTCAAGAAGTCTTACTTAATTAAAACAGGCTTTTGTTGTTTGTGGAAACTTCTTTGAGGCATTACATACATGTCTTTATTGGTCTGGTTGAGCACATGGCCCAGTCCTCAGCGCCAGCCTGTCATGGGCAGACCTCCTAGTTCCCTGTCTGCTGCTCTGCTCACCTCCACACAGCCTCACATGGCTTTGCAGCCCCAGGCACCGGCTCTCCCTTTGTGATAGCCTCCCTGGACAGGACCCAGTGGCCCAAGAGGCCTGGGTGGGACCACCTGCCCCCCTCTGGCCTTTGCAGGGACTGGGAAAGTAGGCGATTTGAGGAGACCAGGAAACTGAAGGATGGGCTGTTAGAGACAAGGCCCTACCCAGTCCAGGCAGAGCCGGGGCCTTTTCATCACTCACATCCCTACCCTGCTTTCTTTCCTCGGCAGGAAAACTGAAGCCGGTTATCAAATCCCAGCCTGTGCCCAAGAACAACAAGGGGCCCGTCAAGGTCGTGGTGGGCAAGACCTTCGACTCCATCGTGATGGACCCCAAGAAGGACGTCCTCATCGAGTTCTACGCGCCCTGGTGCGGGCACTGCAAGCAGCTGGAGCCCGAGTACACCGCTCTGGGCAAGAAGTACAAGAGCCACAAGAACCTGGTCATCGCCAAGATGGACGCCACCGCCAATGACATCACCAATGACCGCTATAAGGTCGAGGGCTTCCCCACCATCTACTTCGCGCCCAGTGGGGACAAAAAGAACCCAATTAAGTTTGAGGATGGAAACAGAGACCTAGAACACTTGAGCAAGTTTATAGACGAACATGCCACAAAGCCAAGCAGGACCAGGGAAGACCTTTAAAGCTCTGAGGGCAGGAAGGCAGCTGGGCCCCGACACACTGGCTTCCAGCGGCCTGAGCCCGAGCAAGCCGCCTGGCCCCCGCTCAGCGCAAGGGCAGTGTCTTGAGTTTTCTGCTATTTTTGTTTTGTTTTTTTAAATTTTTATACTCGGGTGTTTCACCTCATGCTCTGAATACTGAATAGATATGAATGATTCAGTAGATTTGCCCAGATTTTTACAGAGGATACATCTATTTTTATCCTTATTTGGGGTTTGATATTTTTTTTAACTTTCCACTTTCTTTAATATATTTCTTCAAAGCAGACAAGTTAAATCTCTGTGAATGTTTTTTCTTTTTTTAATTTAAAATTTAAAAAACTTATGCCAAATCATGTTGATTTTTGCCCTTAATTTTGTCGTCGTCTGAGGAATTACTAGTTGGAATGCTTTCATTTTTTGTTTCTTCCTGTTATGGTGCAAAGTAAGAGCCATCGCCAAGCAACCTGCCAAGGACCATGCTTCAGCCTGACCTCTGAGCTGCGCAGTCCAGACAAGCAGCGCCGAGCCTTGCTGCAGTCAAAAGGGGACTGGGTGTCGCCGAGCCTTCTCCCAGGACCGCAGGATGAGGCGCTTTTCCCAGGTCCCCAGGCCCCTTGAGCCAGGAACTGAGGTGCCTCCTAGAGAGAGGCCACTCACTCTTCAGAATGGACGTGGCCAGAGGAGAGGTGACCTAGGGCACAAGCGGGTACTTTAGGGGGATAGTAAGGATTGGGTAGGCTGTTGTGATGGAATAAAAGAAATATTGAAAATTAACTGCATGACTATGTCAGGGGCACCAGCTCCACCCAGAGCCTTGGTGGAGTTGAAGGTGGAGAGACCCGACCTGGGTGGACTGGGGAGCGCTTTCCAACCTAACACCTGAACATCGGCGAGTGGGGGGTCATGGAGACCCAGGGGTGGGGCTTCGGTGGCCTCAGCTCTAGGTTGTGTGGAGGTGGGCAGTGACACATTCCATCAGGATGGGGGACGAGGATGGAGGACAAGGAACCTGCCGAGCACTTGTGCGGCTGGGAAGGAGGATAGGACCGGGCTGGATGTTGGACCAGCCCTTCCAAAGATGGTGGGGGTCTGCGTGTGATGTGAGCCCCATTCAGAAGCTGTGCCCCAGGATGTTTCATCTCCCTGCCCTGTCACCTGCTCCTGGTTTTGACTGCAGCAGAGGTGGTGAGGTGGAAGTTGCTTGAGCTGTTGGCAGCTCTCGGCTGTGACTGGCGTGATCGTTGCAGGGTTGGGAGGGGGGCAGCCAGCAGGTCTCCTGGAAGGGGCAGCCTAGGTGGGCCTTTCCAAGTGATCTGCTCTAAAGTTGAGTCTGGCTGAGATGGACGGGACTGTGGGAAATGGTGTCTGGTAAGTTCTCGGAATCTCCAGTGTGACAAGATGTCTGTACCCTCCTCAGCGTCCTCTTTCCTCTTCTATCAGGAGAATGAGCATCCCCACCCTGGGACTTTGTGCCAGAAGCTCATAGGAGGAAATGTGGGTGTGGTGCTCATGGCCTTTTCTTTAACTGAGAGCTTGTTTATCCAGCACCTGCAGGAGAACAGTAGCCCCTCTCCTCGGGGGCTCTGGGTCTAGTTGGGAAAACCGCAACGTGTGCACGAAGCCGTGAGGAGGAGACTGACTCTAGGAGGGAAGCACAGCATGGCCTCATGGAATTGAGGCCTCTGGGAAGCCCCTCTGTCTGAGGTGACGTTTGAGCTGAGACCCAGGGATGAGCAAGGCTTGAGCTCAGGAAAGTAGAGGAGTGAGGCTGGCTTCTCAGTGGCCCAGGGACCTGTGACATCGCGCTCCCTGATGTCTGTCTGAAATGCAGAATCTCAAAGTTGGGCCGCAGACCTGCTAAACCAAATCTACATTTTAAGAAGATCCCAAGAGAATTATTTCATGGGCACATTGGCAGAAATAAAAATATATCTTCTAGCCAAAACCGGTTTGGCTCAGTGGATAGAGCGTCGGCCTGCAGACTGAAGGGTCCCAGGTTCGATTCCGGTCAGGGGCATGTGCCTTGGTTGCGGGCACATCCCCAGTAGGAGGTGTGCAAGAGGCAGCTGATCGATGTCTCTCTCTCATCGATGTTTCTGACTATCTATCCTTCTTCCTTCCTCTCTGTAAAAAATCAATAAAATATATTAAAAAAAAAAAATATATATATATATATATATATATATATCTTCTGAAATACAGTCTGGAGACCAGGTTCTCTGGGAAAGTCTTAACTGAGTAAGCGATCCCTATGTTGACTGCAGAATGTAGGCCTTCTGTGAACAAATCTACCTGACTGGTTAGGGACCAGGGAAGGGGATGGACAAGTAAATTAGTTACAGTCGGGTTTGCGCAGTGGAGAAGGTATGTGCAGGGCTGAGGGGACTGTCACAGCCTAGAGCAGGGGTGGGCAAACTTTTTGACTCGAGGGCCACAATGGGTTCTTAAACTGGACCGGAGGGCCGGAACAAAAGCATGGATGGAGTGTTTGTGTGAACTAATATAAATTCAAAGTAAAGGAGCAGAGGGGAGAGCAAGAGAACCCTCCGCTCTTTCGGCTCCGCGGGCCTGATAGAACAGCCGAACGGGCTGTAGTTTGCCCACTGCTGGCTAGAGCCTAGAGCAGCCTTTAAGGGGGGCTGATGGCAGGAGCCAGAAGGAGGAGGACGTGAACTTTTTCAAGTGGAGGCATAGCCGAGGCATCAATCTACAAGGTGTTTAAAAAACCCCAAGTAGAGGGAAGAATGGGTGAGGGTGGGAATTGAGGCTGGAAGAGGTAGGGCCAGAGGACCGGGGTCTTTTTGCTATAAGGAGTCTGGCCTTATCCTAGAACTTGGTGGGGAAGTGCTATCAGTGAGATTTTAATCATGAAAGTGACAGTTCACATTTATTGGCCATTTAGCAAAAGCCAGACCCTGTGTGAGCAGTTTGCTAGTTTATCCCATTTAAGTGATCTGTGAGGTGGTTTCTAAGTGTGCTCATGTTATAGTTGAAGGGGGCGGGGGGTGGGTAGCGGGTAGCCCCAGGTCTCATGTCTGCCAGGGAGTTCTCAGCAGCTGCAGAGACCACTGTGTTTCTGTTAGAAGGTGGGTGGGCTCTAGCAGGGTGAGCAGTGGGGTCTCCAGGACTCCAGCTGATTGGAAGTTGAGGGTGGGTGAGTCCACCAAAGAAGACTGAGGTGGCATCCATATTTCCGGTTTGTTATTTATGAAACGTTTCCATACACAAAACCAAAGGACATAATATAATCAACACCCACCTGAGACAGTTACCAAATCTTGCTACATTTTCTTTATCTGTCCATCCCCCTTTTTCTTTAATCACACAGCCAAGACATGTCACCCTTACATTTTCTTTTTAATTTTTTTAGAGAGAGGAAGGGAGAGGGATAGAGAGAAGCATCAATGAGAGAGAATCATCGATTGGCTGCCTCCTGCATACCCCTTACTGGGGGTCTAGCCCACAACCAAGGTACATGCCTCTGACCAGAATCGAACCCAGAGCCACACTCTATCCACTGAGCCAAACCGGTTATGGCGCTCCTACATTCTTGAGCGCATTTTCCTACAGAGCCACAGTGCCTTATCACAGCTAAGAATAAACAAGAATTCATCCAGTACCCAGTCTATAATCGGATTTCCCCCATTTCCTCAAAAACATCTTTTTACAATTGGTCCATTTGAATCATCAGCAAACAGTGTCAGCACTTTGTCTCTTAAGTCTTGTTCTAGAGCATTCCTGTCCCCACAACTTGAACTCATTGCAGAAATGATGGGGGTCAATTGGGTTGGTTCAGTTGTGTTTTGTATAAGTTTGAGGAATGTTCAATTGTCACTGTCTTATTGATGTGTCTGGAGATATATTGACACCTGGAGAGATCTAAGGATAGATCTGGTACCAGATCTTACAAAACTGATCATAGGTGCCATTGACCAGGTAGCAGGGATCTGGCATATTTTGTTAAAGTCTCAGTCCAAGCTGACTCCATGGTGAGCAGGTTACTTAACTCCTCTGGGAGCTTGCTTTCTCACGTGTAAGGGAAAGACACAGCCTTCGTCACACAGGTATTTGTAAGGGTTCCATGTGATGATGTGGGCACGGGCTTAGCTTTGTTCCTGGCATGTGGTCATCACAGGAGGAGGGTGGGTATTGCTCCAGGTCACACAGAGCAGCTGAGTCCCAAGGTTGGAGTTACGACTAAAGAAGCACAGCCATCTCCTGAGAGGTTGCTTCTAGCCTAGTGAGTGCTGAGTCAGGGACGTGATTCCCAGGGTGTGACAGGAAATTGGTGCAGCAGATCCTCAGACACCGACTCCAAGCTCTGCAGAGCCCGAAATGCTAATTTTGAGGCCTTTCCCCGAAATGCTAATTTTGGGCTTCAGCTCTGCCTCTCCTGCCTGTTCTGATGGGCCAGGATGGGGCCATTGACCAAGCATTGTGCAGATATAAGGTAGACCCTAATGGAGGGTGTGGGTCTATAGAGTCCTGAACCCCAGTTCTGGTCTAAATCAGATGCGGCAGGGTTGGAGCCTAGTGTCTGTTTCTGACGCTCCCATATCTGACCACATGTCAGCCCTGGAATATAAACAGGACACATATGATGACCCCCATCCTATCTAATAAAAGAGTAATATGCAAATTGACCATCACTCCAACACACAAGATGGCTGCCCCCATGTGGACACAAGATGGGTAGTTGTGGGTAATCAGGCTAGCAGGGGAGGGCAGTTGGGAGGGACTAGGCCTGCAAGGGAGGGCAGTTGGGGGGGGGGGACCAGACCTGCAGGGGAGGGCAGTTAGGGGCGACCAGGCCTGCAGGGGAGGGCAGTTAGGGGCGGCCAGGCCTGCAGGGGAGGGCAGTTAGGGGCGGCCAGGCCTGCAGGGGAGGGCAGTTAGGGGCGGCCAGGCCTGCAGGGGAGGGCAGTTAGGGGCGGCCAGGCCTGCAGGGGAGGGCAGTTAGGGGCGGCCAGGCCTGCAGGGGAGGGCAGTTAGGGGCGGCCAGGCCTGCAGGGGAGGGCAGTTAGGGGCGGCCAGGCCTGCAGGGGAGGGCAGTTAGGGGCGGCCAGGCCTGCAGGGGAGGGCAGTTAGGGGCGGCCAGGCCGGCAGGGGAGGGCAGTTAGGGGCGGCCAGGCCGGCAGGGGAGGGCAGTTAGGGGCGGCCAGGCCGGCAGGGGAGGGCAGTTAGGGGCGGCCAGGCCTGCAGGGGAGGGCAGTTAGGGGCGGCCAGGCCTGCAGGGGAGGGCAGTTAGGGGCGGCCAGGCCTGCAGGGGAGGGCAGTTAGGGGCGGCCAGGCCGGCAGGGGAGGGCAGTTAGGGGCGGCCAGGCCGGCAGGGGAGGGCAGTTAGGGGCAAACAGGCTGGCAGGGGAGTGGTTAGGGGGTGATCAGGCTGGCAGGCAGAAGCGGTTAGGGGCTGATCAGGAAGGCAGGCAGGCGAGCAGTTGGGAGCCAGCAGTCCTGGATTGTGAGAGGGATGTCTGACTGCCCATTTAGGCCTACTGGGATCGGGCCTAAACGGGCAGTCGGACTTCCCTTGAGGGGTCTCAGATTGGAGAGGGTGCAGGCTGGGCTGAGGGACACCCCCGCCCCGTGCACGAATTTTGTACACCAGGCCTCTAGTCATATAATAAAAGAAATGGAAGTTTGAGAGGCTAACAATTTGCCCAAAGCCACGTGGCCAATAAATCAGGAAACCAGAAGTGGAAAGATGCAGTGTTTTCCATAGCTCCAGCCTTTCCCAAAATGTGTTGGCAGAACACTTCTGAAGGAGGTTAATGAATGCTCCATTAAGGTCGAATTCTGTTTGTAATTTGGCTTGGGAAATACTGAACTTTAAAAAGTGCTTCTTTGGAAGAAGCTCTTAGAGTCTGTAAGGCTTCAGTGGGCCAGGGCTCTGGGAAAAGATGGGGCTTGACCTGGCTTCCTGGCTTCTTTGACCCCAAACCACACAGATCCAGGGGGCTACTTGGCAATCCCCGCCCCCCCACCAGTGCCAAGCCTTGCTAGCGAGAGGGTATTTTCTGAGAACACCTCTGCCCTTAGCTCCTTCCTCAGGCCCTGAGGAAGCACGGATGCCTTTCCCACCCCGCCTATGATCCCTGACCAGCCCTGGGGTGGGAATGTGGGCCAGGAGCTCATGGACAAACCTGACCCTGCAGCCCATCACAGTGCACGTCAATAGCAAGTTACAGGGGTATCTTACCCTGTCTTCTGATGCTTTCAGGTGGGGCGAAGAGATTAAACCCTGAGAGGGTATGGCTACTGTAATTCCTTCATTGATATTATAATAAACTGGAAGTCCAATGCATGAAATTTGTGCAAGAGTAGGCCTTCCGCCTTAACCGGTTTGGCTCAGTGGATGGAGCGTCGGCCTGCGGACTCAAGGGTCCCAGGTTCGATTGTGATCAAGGGCACGTATCTTGGTTGCGGGCACATTCCCGGTGGGGGGTGTGCGGGAGGCGGCTGATTGATGTTTCTCTCTCATCAATGTTTCTGACTCTCCCTCTCCCTTCCTCTCTGTAAAAAATCAATTAAATATATTTAAAAAAAAAAAAAAAAAGAGTAGGCCTTCCTTCCCCTGGCTGCCGGCACCGGCTTCCCTCTGGCACCTGGGACCCGGGCTTCCCTCACAGCCCCGGCTTAGTCTGGAAGGACGTCCAGAAGGATGTCTGGTCTAATTAGCATATTACACTTTTATTATTATAGATTAGAGGTATTTAAAGTACATCTATGGGGCCCTAGCCACTCTGGCTCAGTGGATAGAACGTTGGCCTGTGGACTGAAGGGTCCCAGGTTCAATTCTCGTCAAGGGCACATGCCCAGGTTGCGGGCTCAATCCCCAGTAGGAGGCTTGCAGGAGGCAGCCCATCAATGATTATCTTCATTGATGTTTCTATCTCTCCCTCTCCCTTCCTCTCTGAAATCAATAAAAATATATTAAAACATAAAATACATCTGTGGGACCAGTACTAAGGTAAAGAACCCTCCTTAGAGTCTGCCTTGTTACCCACATGACAGTTGGCTCTGCCAAGTGGGGGGCTGGGAAAGCGAAAGCCATGGGGAGCCCCAGAGGGCCGTGCACATGGTAACAAAACACCGTGTGGATGACCCAGTGGAGAACTGGAGATCTTGGGTCCACCCAGTGTGAGGGCCTCCCCTGATGCAGGTCCCCCTTGACCACAATTCACCCTGCATGGAGCACAGTTCTCTAATTCAACATCTTCCCATGTTAGATTGTGGGATACTTTGGCAGAGAGAGGACAAAGGACCACTTGTTACAAAGACTGAGAAGGGGGCCTTTTAGAAAGAGGTGGCAATGGCTTGGAGAAGGAATTGTGTGAGAAAGGAGCCCTCCCATCTTCCTGGATTTTCTCATGAAAAGAAAGTGGGCTCAGCTCTGATTGGATTGAAAACTGATGCCTTAACCATGGATGAGATGGGAATCAAATCCTCTCTCTTCCCACCTGCTACAAAAGTGTCCTCAGAAATCATAGCTATTTGGGGGACTGGAGCTTCGAGAGACCTTTGGGGTCCAGGTTGAAAACTCCAGTGTTCAAGGAACCCAGCAGGCAAGTTAATCACACAGCTGGATGTGGGCAATGGGGAGTGATGGTGACCGGCATACTTTGAGATTCTGCATTCCATCTGAGGAGAGTACTTCTTGTCCATGGGAATCTGGTCCTGCTGTTGCTGTTCAGATTTTTAAAGAAAAGCCAGACATTGTGTGAAATCCCCCAATTAAAAAAAAATTATTGATTGATTTCAGAGAGGAAGGGAGAGAAAGAGAAACACCAATTTGTTCCACATATTTATGCATTCATTGGCCAGTTTTTGTGTGTGTCCTGACTGGGGACTGAACCCACAACCTTGGTGTATAACCACCTCAGCTACCTGGCCAGGGCTGAAATCCCCCAATTTTTAAATGCCAGATCTAGTTCAAATTGTTTTACCTATTATGTAGGTCACAGAAAAGACATCTGAGGGCAGATACAGTTAGAAATTATAGACCTAGCCCTGGCTAGTTTGGCTCAGTGGATAGTGTCAGTCCTGGGACTGAAGGGTTGTGCATTTTCCGGTCAAGGGCATGTACCTCGTTTGCAGGCTCAATCTGCACCCTGAGCAACCAAATCTCCCCCCCCCCCCTCTCTCTCTCTCTCTCTCTCTCTCTCTCTCTCTCTCTCTCTCTCGTGCGTCTCTCTCCCCCCCACTTCCATTCCCTTATACTCTCTATATATTAAAAAAAAAACAATGGAAAAATATCTTCAAGTGAGGATTAACAAAAACAAAACTGTAGACTTAAGTGAAACCCACTTTTGCATTACAGATTTGACTACATAACCCTCATGCCCAAAGAAGTCCTGGCTGCAGGAGGCCACTCAGACCCCCAGGGCTCTCATCAGCTGGTGTTGAAGGCAGACCTCCCTCCCTCCCATGAGACTGTGGAAACCTCGGGGTATCTTTTATTTCATTTGCGGATTTTTGTTAGTTTTATTTTTCATAATTCAAAAGCAGGAGGCTCTAGCCCTAGCCGGTTTGGCTCAGTGGATAGAGCATCAGCCTGTAGACTGAAGGATCCGGGGTTCGATTCCGGTCAAGGGTATGTACAGTGGTTTCAGGCTCTTCCCCGGCCCGGGGCCCTGGTCGGGGCGTGTGCAGGAGGCAACCAATCGATGTGCTTCTCTCACATCGATGTTTCTCTCTGTCTTTCCCTCTGTCTTCCACTCTCTCTAAAAATCAATGGAAAAATAACCTTGAGTGAGGCTCCAGAAGAGTGATGATTGATTTCTGGCCAGTTCTCCAGGTGGATGTTGGTGAGTCATAAGAAAAGGACATGGCATCTCTGTGCCCTACTTTTTTGTATTTATAGAATTTTAAGTATTTCCACAGGGTTTTTTGTTGGTTTATTTTGATTCCCCTATTTCCCTAAAATCCGGGCCAGTACCATGAAGAGGCTGAGAGCAGCTGAGATACAGGAGGATCTGTCCTTGTTCTTTAAGACCCAGGGAGTGAGCCAGTGCCCCAAGCACCTCACTCACCTATCCTGGGCCCAGCCCCAGGGACACCTACAGTTAGGACTTTGAGAAACCAGCTCGATTCAGGAGGAACACTGGGGAAGTGTGTGGCAGTAAACTCCTGACTTTGCATATGAGGACAAATAATCTTGTCAGATTGTAGGTCCCCCATCTTGGAAAGGGATGGGGGAAGATGTGGCAAAAATGGGGCCCTCCCATTTTTGAATGGGAGGTGGGTTTTGAATGAAGGGAGGGAAGTAAAGCTTGAAAGAATGCCACTTGGCCTGGGAGAATACAAAGATGGGAGTGGGAGAAAAATCCTCATAAAGCACTTTGGGAGTGTTTTGGAGAAAATCAAGGAAAACTCTGTTCTTTTTGCTTTAAATTAATTGATTAGAACTTTAAGACACACATAGTAAAAAAGGTTTTCAATAAAGTACCTATATTGTCTGCTTAAGATAACTTTAGGTAACTGCATCAGCCACAGGGACCTCCCCCTGCAGGTGTGACACACACATGCACACACTGTGTTCAGTGCACACACATGGCCTTCTGAGAAGGAAGAGCTCACCCTGCCTGCACTGCACACTTCATGTGGTTGACCAGGTCCACAAGGTCAAGGGAGCATAAACTTTGGCAGAGCCCTAGCAGATTTGACTCAGTGGATAGAGCGTGGGCCTGTGGACTGAAGGGGTTCGATTCTGGTCAAGGGCACATGCCAGGGTTGCAGGCTCCATCCCTAGAAGGGGGTGTGCAGGAGGCAGCCGATCAATGATTCTCTCTCATTGATGTCTCTTTTCCTTCATCTCTGATATTAAAAAACAAAACAAAACAAAAAAAAACCCTTGGCAGAAGCTCCCTTGGCTGCTCATAAGAGCTGTAGGACTCCCACCTCGCCTCTAAGGGAGGATTCTGAGCCGTCAGGGCAAGGTGGCAGGTGGGCACACCTCCATCCTCCTGTGACAGCAAGCAGAGTGGATTGGATGGTGGGCACTGGGGACTGCACTGGGCCTGCTATCACAGTCTAACTGATCAAAACCCAGTGTGCCACCACTTCACTTACTAGCAGGGCAAACCCTGAACCACTCCCAGCCTCCTATTCTCCACCATAAAATTAGACAAAATACTGCCAATCCTCCCCCCAGTCTTACAATGGGGCAGCTCTTTTGGTTGCTGAGAAGTCTGTTGCCCCTCCACCGGCTGCCCCCGTCCTGCCCTTATATTCTCTTTCTCTCTCTCTCTCTCTCTCTCTCTCTCTCTCTCTCTCTCTCTCTCTCTCTCTCTCACACACACACACACACACACACACACACACACGCACACACACACACGCACTCACACAGCTCTCCTTCCCTGTTCTTTGCATCAGGGCAATCTTCAGGTCTTTCTGAGCTTTGCTTCTCTGATGCTTTTACAAAAATATGTTCCACTGGCCTTCATTTAGGCACCTTTGCTTCTGTCTCTTGTCCCTGTAAAATCTGTGGTCCTCATGCTGGTGGTTTCTGATTTTCATCAGATAGGTTTTATTTATCTTTAAATTGTATTGATTTTTAGAGAGAGAGGAAGGGGGAGGGAGAGAAACAAGATGCCAGAGCAAAACATCCATCGCTATCACTGGGGATCGAACCCACTGTTGGGGAGTGGGAATTTTTGAGCATGCTTCCTCCTAGTGAGAAGGCTAACGCCTATTTTGTAAAACTACTGTTTGGAATTCTCTGCTGTTTTTTTAGACGAACTCTTATTCTAAAAAATAACTTTGCTTTCTAGCCTGCTTGAATAATGAGGAAGATAAACTTAGCTGTCTGACCTTGTAGGCCAGAGACTAGAGATGCCCATACTCTCAATGCCATGCCAGGTGCATTTTTTAATTGGATAGAACTGTGTTGTTTTCAAGGCCAGCAGCGAGATAACCACTAAGCACACATAGGGCTGGCTCTTTAATTAAGGAAAACTGCTTTGTTTTAAATTGTTTTAGACTGTTTGCTCTGCAAAAAAACCAGGATGTAGTGAGTGGGTTTAAATACGGTCGGACACAAAGGGTCGGGGCTGCTCTCTGATCTCCCTGAGTGGAGAGGGGACAGTCGCCGGCCGGCAATAAAGGCTCCCTAAATTTTAATTTGGTCTGGACTCCAGTGGTCTTTACTCGCATTCGCTCTACAACACCCACAACCAGCACAAATGCTCTGGGAAGCCAACCAGAGACCTTTCGGAGAACCAATAAATCTTTCGGAGTACAGGACGACACCCACCCGACTGAACCAAGCAAGTCAGGGCTCATCAGTTAGGTTTTAATGAGGAGGCGGGTGATCTTGGGCCATGGGCGGTGTCTCTGCCCTTCCGTAGGGGACAGACTGCCCCGGTTGGGAGCGGCTGCTTCCAGGCGTGGAGCGCTGCGGAGGTTTACAGATGTGGGGAAGCAGAAGGCTCGATCTACTCCAGCTTAGAGTTTTCTCCAGATTTTACAGAGCCGTCCGGAGCGGGTCACACGTGATAAATAGACAAAGGAGGTCAGCGCTGATTGGGCAGCTCTCCGGGTCCCTGAGCCTGCTGAGCCACTCCAGGCAAACTGCACGAGAAAAAGGAAGCCCTAGTGGCGAGATGCTAATTTGTATGTCTCTTCCCAGGATGCCCAGCAGTGTTTCTGATTCTTGTTAAAGACAAATATTTAACACTATCTATTGGTAAGTAGATGCTCTTGGGAGATCCTTAGAGGAAACATGTAATTGATACTGTGAATGTAACTATTTACTAAAACTGAAAATATCACTATAACTTAAAAATGAACAAATTCTAGTGATTTAAATACTTCAAGCAGTAGGAGCTTTACAGAGCTGGTCCGGAGGTAGTGAGTTACCGTAATTGATTGTACAGTCAGTTACAGATTGAAGTCCTCCTTCTATATGCCTCCCTTCTCACTACTGCATTTGACTAGCCCTTTTTGCAGAGTGGCCCCTCTCTCCATGTGAAATACAACATTATTCCCTGTTTTCTTTTAACCTTAAAATGCTTTTACATCAACAAAACAAAAAGAGAGTCCACTGTATGGGAGAACATATTTGGCAATTGGTAAAGTGTTAATATCCAAAATATATAAGGAACTTACACAATTTAACAAAAGGAAGACAAACAATCCAATTAAAAAATGGACTAAGAACCTAAATAGACACTTCTCCAAAGTGGACATACAGAAAGCCAAGAGACATATGAAAATATACTCAAACTCACTGATCATCAGAGAGATGCAAATTAAAATGACAATGAGGGAACCCTAGTACACTGCTGGTGGGAATGCAGACTGGTGCAACCATTATGGAAAACAGTATGGAATTTCCTCAAAAAATTAAATATAGAATTGCCATTTGACCCAGTGATCCCACTTCTAGGAATATATCCTAGAAACCTGAAACACCATTCAGAAAGAATATGTGCACCCCTATGTTCATAGCAGCACATTTTACAATAGCCAAGATCTGGAAACAGACCAAGTAACAATCAGTAGATTAGTGGATTAAAAAACCATGGTACACTTATACCATGAAATACTATGCAGCAGTAAAAAACAAGAATCGTTTACCCTTTGAGACAGCATGGAGAGACCTGGAGAGTATCAGGCTAAGTGAAATAAGTCAGTTAGAGAAAGATAGGTATCACATGATCTCACTCACATGTGGAATCTAATTAACAAAATATCCCCTCCCATCAACCCAGGCATTTGCCCTGACTGGGAATTGAACCCTTTTCCATGTTCCCAACTCCAGCTGAGCCACTGGGCCAGGATGAAAGACTAATATTTGATGATACAACACAGACAAAATTAGGAGAAATTTCAAAGTTGGCAATCCTGTTAAAATTTGAAGATAGAGAAGTGGACATTCTCAAAGGGAAAACATTTTGCAGGAAGAAAAACCAAGTCCAATAGTCTGAAACTAGAGGAGAAGGCGGAGAAGAGCAGAGTATATCTTGGGATGCCCATATCAGGCCTCCAAGCCACTTCCTCCTCCTGGTTCTGCACTTAGGTTTTTGCGTAACCTTAAGGAAGCCATTCAGCTGCCTCCTCACTTGAAACTGAGGTCAGAACAGTGATCCTCTTTCCTCGTTTGTGAGATGGAAGTGCAGTCCCCTAACAGCATCAGAACCTAGGAGTAGCACTGTGGGACGGATGCTACAAATATGTATATATCTAATAAAGGAAACGATTTGGGTTGTCCCTACAGGTGCAGACAACCCAAGGCACCCTGAGATCATTGGATTTCCCTAGCACTTCCATGAGTATCATCCTATTTAGTCTGGCAGCAACCTGATCCACAGGAACTGCGCTATTAGGACCACCACCCAGGGCTTAGAGAGACCAAGGGCTCCTTGTGGGTGTTCTCAATCTAGATCTCTCCCCCTTTCTGGTACACCTCACTGTTTCCTCGGTAAAGGGCATACACTGAGACGGTGAACCACCTTAGTTACAGTGGATTGTTCAAGCCAATTAATGATGCTATAATCACACATTATCAACAGGACTCTCTGAGGACTGGCCATAAGTGGTACTGTGAGAAAATAACAGTCCAGTTGCACAGCCAGTGTTGTGTATTTGACAAAGAAAACCCTTATGTTTGTGTGGTGTTTCATAAGGTGCAAAGTATTTTTATATTATTTATTTAACTTACTATTTTTTACAACCCAATTAGGTTGGTATGGAAAACTCATTTTACAATGAAAAGACCGAGCTTCTGAGAGATCAAATGGGCAGCTCAAGGCCAGCCAGAGATCATTCCTTGCAGGGCCAGAATAATCTTCCTTCTTTAAGAGTTCTCTCTGCTACTCCATAATGAAAAGCCCACAATGAAAGAGTGTCAACAGATAAAACCAATTGCTGTGGTGTCCCAGGCAGTAGAAACATTGCCAAAAAAAAGGAAGGAAGGAAGGAAGGAAGGAAGGAAGGAAGGAAGGAAGGAAGGAAGAAGAAAGCATCCTATATAATAAAAGAGTAATATGCAAATTAACCATAACTCCGCTACACCCACAAGCCACGCCCACAAGCCAATCAGGAGCAAATATGCAAATAAACCCAACCAAGATGGCTACGGCCACAGAGAGCAGGAGGGAGGCTTGGGTTTCCCCGGCAATGGAGGAAGCCAAGCTTTCCACCTGCCCTTGCCAGCCTAGGCCTCCACTCAAGGCTACAAAGTTTCAATGATAGAAGATACATAAAACCAAACATAAATGGCGGCAGCCACGGAGCTGGAAAGAGCAGGAGGCTAGGGTTGCCCCCCGGTGATGGAGGAAGCCAAGCTTTCCTCACACCCTGGCTGGCCCAGACCTCCGCTTAAGGCTATAAAGTTTCAATTATAGAAGATACATAAATCCCAACAGAAATGGCTGCTGCCACAGAGCGAGCAGAAGGCTTGGCTCCACTCCAGGCTACAAAGTTTCAATTGTAGAAGATAAATAAACCCCAGATACCAGGGCCCCCGCTTGGGTCGCCAGGGGGCATGGCCGGCCTGCAAACCACCACAGGCCCCTCGCCCAGGCCGCCTCACACCCCAAGGGAACCCCCACCCTGATCCGGGACACCCTTCAGGGCAAACCAGCTGGCCCCCACCTGTGCATCAGGCCTCTATCCTATCTAATAAAAGAGTAATATGCAGATTGACTATCACTCCAACACACAAGATGGCTGCCCCAATGTGGTCAAAGATCCTGCCCCCATGTGGACACAAGATGGCCACCACAAGATGGCCAGCAGGGAAGGGCAGTTGGGAGGGACCAGGCCTGCAAGAGAGGGCAGTTGGGGGCAATCAAGCCTGCAGGGGAGGGCAGTTAGGGGTGACCCAGCCAGCAGAGGAAGGAAGTTGGGGGTGACTGGGTCTGCAGGGAAGGGCAGTTGGAGGGGACTCAGGCCTGCAGGGAAGAGCAATTGGGGGGTACCAGGCCTGCAGGGGAGGGCAGTTAGGGGTGACCAGGCCTGCAGGGGAGGGCAGTTAGGGGTGACCAGGCCTACAAGGGCGGGCAGTTAGGGGTGACCAGGCCTGCAGGGGAGGGCAGTTAGGAGTGACCAGGGCTGCAGGGGAGGGCAGTTAGGGGCAAACAGGCTGGCAGGGGAGCAGTTAGGCATCCATCAGGCTGGCAGGGGAGTGGTTAGGGGGTGATCAGGCTGGCAGGCAGAAGCGGTTAGGGGCAATCAGGAAGGCAGGCAGGCAAGCAGTTGGGAGCCAGCAGTCCTGGATTGTGATAGGGATGTCCGACTGCCCATTTAAGCCCGATCCCATCAGGTAGGATCGGGCTTAAACGGGCAGTCGGACATCCCTTGAGGGGTCCCGGATTGGAGAGGGTGCAGGCTGGGCTGAGGGACACCCCCACCCCCGTGCATGAATTTCGTGCACTGGGCCTCTAGTAGATAATAAAATGTGTGGGGGGTGGGATAGGTGGGGTTAGTTATTTTCTAAAACTTGTGTGACCAGATAAAATACAAGATGCTTAGTCAGATTTGAATTTCAAATAAGTCATTTTTAGTATGAATATATCCTAAATATTGCATGGTATGTCCTGCAATCATTGCATAGACCATAATTTGAAGCCAAAAGAATCTTGGTTTGCAAAAGCCTGCATTTGAGATGGTAATGGAAATTTTTTTAACCCCAAATCTTTAAGTTTTACTAGAAAAGCAAAGCAAAGCTTGGTGGACCCATGGCGTAAGCTAATACCATGAGCCTCCTATTCTTGCTATTTCACGTCTGACACTGGATAGAAAGGTGCATGAGACATGGTTCATTTCTTAGGTCACTTAAAACCTCTTCTCAAAGAGCACTCCAGAGACAAGGGGCCTCCCTTTTCAGTATGGTCCATACAGACTCATAAAAGCTGAATCTGCTGCTGTCCACTGGTCTTTGCTGGCAGAAAGTCATGCACAATGCATTACCGTCAGGCAGGACGTAGGAAAAACTTTTTTCTTTATCCCTCTATGCAGCAAAAGGCTAGTCAAGTGAAGCAGTGGGAGTGGAGAAGGAACAAAGAAATCTGTAACTGGCTGTGATCAATTAATTGTAGGCACCACTGCACTCGGACCAGCCAGAAGAGAGGTTACACTGTAGCTTATATAAAGGTCCAAACATGCATCAATTTACAGTTAGGGTGATTATTTATAGCAGATTATTTTTCAAACCATGAACCTACATATAATAAATAAACCATACTTTTTTTTAATGAAAGCATTACATATAGGAACTTTCTCAACAAAAGAGCCTTTTCCTCTCCAGTGGAGGTAAAGGAGCACCAGGCAGCCCTCCTGGAGCATTGTGGGATATTTGCATGCAAAACAATCCCCGGTCACATCCACTAGAATCAAAAAGGTGGGTCCCGGCGGTTCTCAGAGTGCGATGAAGCCACAAGATTAGCGGTAAATCTCAGAGGGGCAGGGCGTTTTCTTGCCAAGGGTGTAGGCAGAGTCACCCCTGGAGGAAGATGGGGGTCCTCCATCTAAACAGAAAGGGAGGCGAGTGAATTTTGTCCACGGAGGCTAAAATAAGAACTACATAATTAGTAGTAAGATTTAAAAGTGAGCCCATGGAAAAAGGCTCACAGCAACCGCAGGCAGAAGTACCGCGACCGGGAACTTGCCTGGTTTTTCCCTGAAGAGCGGCCCCAACATCAGAGAGGCGCCTTTATTTCTTTTTCATTATTCTTTATTTTAAAATTTAACTTTATTGGTGAAAGTGTTACAGATGTCCCTCCCCCCGTTCACCCCGCCCCCGCCCGCCAGAGAGGCACCTGTCTCAGCGCAGTACCTGTTATTTCCCTGTAGGTTAGCCCGGGGCGGTGGACGCTTTGGACCCAGAAAAGTGACCAGAGACAGATGGGCACGCAGCGCAGCTTTCGGGCCTTTTTCTTTTCAGGGTCGGTAGCAGGTACCAACTACTTGACACCCCCCACCCCCGCCTCAGAGCGGGTCATTTTGAACTCTCTTCCGTAGGACAAAATTATTTTCAGTAATTTCATGTAATAATCAGTAATAATCACTGCTTCCTTCATTCGTCCTTTAGTTTTAAAACAAACAAATAACAAGTTAAAAAGGAAGAAATTTCCATTTGGAAAATATTTTTCATATATAATATTTTATATGTATATATTTTTAGAGAGTGGGGGAGAGACATTCATGGATTGCTTAACTCAAGGACCTGGAGGGGATGGGGACCGAACCTACAACCTAGGTGTGTGCCTTTGCCCAGGAAATGAACCCCTACCCTTTTATGTGTGGGCTGATGCTCTAACCAGTGGTGGGCAAACTGCGGCTCACCAGCCGCGGTTTGCCGCTCTGTTGACTAATGAGTTTGCTGATCACTGCTCTAACCACGGAGTCATCCAGGCTGGGCCTATGGTGTTTTTTATAATTGATTCTAGAGAGAGGAAGTGGGAGAGAGAGAAACATTGATTGTCTCCCACACTGCCCAGACAGGAATCCAAACCGCAACTTGGGTGTGTGCCCTGCCAGGGAATCAAACCCACCACCCCTTTGTGTATAGGAGGGAGCTCCAACCAATTGAACCACACCCCCCAGGGACTATGGTGTTTTGTTTTGTTTTGTTTTGTTATGTTGTTTTCTTAATAGACTTTATTTTTAGGACAGTTTTAGGTTCAAGGAAAAATTGTAAGAGCAGAATATGGAGATTTCCAAGGTGCCTACCCCCTGCTGCCACATGCACAGCCTTGCTCACTATCAGCATCCTGAACTGGAGAGCCACATTTGTTATAACCCACAAATTACACATCACTTATCTCCCCAAGTCCCTAGTTTACGCTGGCGTTTGCCATTGGTGTTGTTCATTCTACGGGTTTGGACAAATGTATGATGACAGGTATCCACTATTAGAGTTTCATATACTAGTTGAGTGGTTTCACTGCCCTACAAATCTTCTTTGCTCCACCTGTTCATCCCTCCCTCCCACCTAACTCATAGCAACCACTAATCCTTTCTATCTCCATAATATTGCCTTTTCCAATATATGACTACTGTCATATACTATAGTTGGAATCATACAGAACATAGACTTTCATGTTGGCCTTTTCCACTTAGTAATATGTCTTTAAGTTTCTTCCATGTATTTCCATGGCTTGATAGCTCATTTCTTTTTAGCACTGAGCAAGTAATATTCCATTGTCTCAATGTACCACAGTTTATCCACAGTCTACTGAGGGACATTTTCCAAGTTTTGGTGATTATGAATAAAGCTGCTATAAGTAGCCATATGCAGGTTTCTGTGTGGACATGGTTTTTCACTCCTTTGGGTAAATACCAAGGAGCATGATGATGTTGGATCATATGGTAAGAATACTAGTATGGCCGAGGCCGGTTTGGCTCAGTGGATAGGGCGTTGGCCTGTGGACTGAGGGGTCCCGGGTTCGATTCCGGTTGGGGGCGTGTGCCTTGGTTGCGGGCACATCCCCAGTGGGGAGTGTGCAGGAGGCAGCTGGTCGATGTTTCTCTCTCATTGATGTTTCTGGCTCACTATCCCTCTCCCTTCCTCTCTGTAAAATTCAATAAAATATATTAAAAAAAAAAAAAAAAAAAGAATACTAGTATGGCCGAAACCGGTTTGGCTCAGTGGGTAGAGCGTCGGCCTGCAGACTGAAGGGTCCCGGGTGTGATTCCGGTCAAGGGCATGTACCTTGGTTGCGGGCACATCCCCAGTGGGAGGTGTGCAGGAGGCAGCTGATAGATGTTTCTCTCTCATCGATGTTTCTAGCTCTCTATCCCTCTCCCTTTCTCTCTGTAAAATATCAATAAAGTGCCGAAACCGGTTTGGCTCAGTGGATAGAGCGTCGGCCTGCGGACTGAAGGGTCCCGGGTTCGATCCCGGTCAAGGGCATGTACCTTGGTTGCGGGCACATCCCCAGTGGGGAGTGTGCAGGAGGCAGCTGATCGATGTTTCTCTCTCATCGATGTTTCTAACTCTCTATCCCTCTCCCTTTCTCTCTGTAAAAAATCAATAAAATATATTGAAAAAAAATATCAATAAAGTATATTAAAAAAAAAAAAAAAAAAGAATACTAGTATGTCCCAGCCGGTTTGGCTCAGTGGATAGAGTGTCAGCCTGCAGACTGAATGGTCCCAGGTTCGATTCCAGTTGGGGGCACATGCCGGGGTTGTGGGCTTGATCCCATTGTGGGTTGTGCAGGAGGCAGCCGATCAATGATTCTCTCTCATCATTGATGTTTCTATCTCTCGCTCTTCCTTCCTCTCTGAAATCAATAAAAATATATTTAAAAAAAATAATACTAGTATGTTTAGTTTGGTAAAAAACTGCCAAACTGTCTTCCAAAGTGGCTGTACCATTTTGCATTCCCACCAGCACTGAATGAGGGTTCCTGTTGCTCCACATTCTCCTCAGCATTCGGTGTTGTCAGTGTTTTGGATTTAGACTCATGAAGGTGCTCTGGGCTGCTTCTAATTGGAGTGGGGTCAGGAGAGGAGCCTTACTAACACACATCTGGTCCCTCCAGCCCTGGGCCAGGGGAGACAATGCTGTCTTCTGCACTGTCACTGCATTCTGTCCTTCTTTCCTCCCACCCCTTGAATCCCGTCATTTACCGCCACCTTGCAGCTTGCAGAGGAGCTCATGGCTTAGCCCATTCATCAGGAATAACCGGACTCTACCAAGGCCTGAAAAACTTTGTATATTAAAGTCAGTGAATTTTTTGAAATGTTTATTCACTCAGTTGTTCATTTATTCTAAAAACACTTCTTGAGTATCTGTGAAGTTGGGGTTTGGGTGCTAGGCACAGGGATGCATGGATGAAAGAACTTGGGAAACGCTTGCTCTGTTGTTGTGGGGGGTGGGTGTCAGAAAAAAGGTGGATGATGAGAATATGAGGCATTAGGTAGCAGGATAAAGTCAGCCCAGAGACTCTGCCCGGATGGGGTAGGGTGTTTTTGCTAAAGGCAGTGACTAGGATCTCAGAGGAGATGGGGTGGGGATCAGAGAGGTGGGCCCTAGAAGCATGCATCTCTACAAGGGATCAATTTCCATTTTGGCCCCTGGATAGCACGACATTGGATATCCAGATCAACGCAATTATTGGCCCTCAAGGGACCACACAAAGAAACAGTGCAGGTCCCTGAGGTGTGCACACTGTTCTTGCTGTGCTGGTGTCTGGAACACTCATCCTACACATGCTCACACACACACACACACATACACACATGCACACACATACACATATGCACATGCTGGGGGAGCAGAGGTCACAATCTAGGCAACTGAGAAAACACTATTCAGATATAAGAGGCAAAGGGGTTTGGGGAACAGTGGGCAGTCATCCTTAATGACCCCGGTATTTGCTCTAATTCTTCATTTCCTGTAACCAGGTCTATCAGTTGAAATCATGATGAAATTTGGTCTAGAGGTCATCTAAAGCGGTATTTATAGGATTCAGACTCTTTCCACTGCAGAAAAATGAAAAAGAAACATATATGTATTATTTCCTCCATAATTAGGGGCTGTTGAGAGTGATATCACCCTTGTTATTTTCTATGCTTTTCTCTGATGGATGGCCAGCCTCATTCTTAAGGAAAGAAAGATGATTCTGGCTTTATTATTATTTTTATTGTCATTGCTATTTTAAACTAAAGCAAATATAATAGAATAGGGCTGAGGAAAGACTTGTGGATTTTCCCCTTGTGGCCCCACACTTCAGCTCTCAACCCTAAACTCCTCTAAACAAAGTGGTTAGGCCTGAGATGCTGAGAGATGCTTACAGAGATGGACAGCTGACAAGTATTGGCAGCTCGACATTAGATAACCGTGACCACAAGGAGACCCTTGACCCTCAAAAGAGACAGTCAGCGAGACTATACCTGGTCCTCTGAAAACTGCTCCTCCCTTCTGAGCAGTCACCCTGGACAGCCCTCCCCTTTCCCAGGTTGTCACCTCAAGGCTTCACCGGTGACAGTGACACTGTCCTGGCCCCATCTTAGAGGCCAGTACTGCAGGGGAGGTATGGTCCAATCCCAAAAGCCATAGGAAACTGGCATTTAGGCTAAGTGCAGATGAAAGGATAAAATCTACCTGCAAAAGCCCATTTCTGGTAAAACAAATAAACAAAATGGAAAGATCATGTAGTTGCTATTAAACTTAGACAAAGAATGATTCTGTTCTTAGTTGTTGTAAGTGCATTCATTGAAGAACATTTCCCCCCCCCCCAAGTAAATATTTTGCTTTGTATTTTAATTGAATACAAAATCAAATGGTAAAGGCCAGTCAAGTTTAGCAGTGGGGGGTTAGTGACACTAACTTTAGTTAGTTCTGATAACCCACTACCATCGGACCAGCCAAAAAACCCATTTTCACTTTCAATATATAAATCTCTTAAGTAGCTACTCTAAATAACTTAGGATGAGTTGTTTTAAGAATTTTCAAAAATGATTTAATGTTATATGGACCATACAATATAATGCTACAGAAAGCAATACATGTCCGATGATTTTTCTTGGATTTTAAACAGGTTAGCACAAACTGATATTCAAGATGAATGTAGTTGCATGATGGGAAATAGAAGCAAATTACCAAATGGAAGAATCTCGTCACCTACCAATGAGGTGAGACACTCAGGGAGGATCACAGAAAAAAAAAAGTGAACGTGCTTGGGTCAAATGTTTAGCAATAAAAATATAAGATCTTTCATGTCAACAAAATGAGCATTGGTTTTTCTTTTCTAATCGTCTTCCTATGATTTGTAAAATGCCTTCCTGATTCAAAGCAGCAGGTGGCAGTAATACACAGACGATTCGCTCTCCATCCACTTTGTACAAAGAGCTTTGGCTAGAGAGCTTCTCAGCCAAGAATACATCCAGTGTTCATGCATGCTTGTTATTTCCTAGACTTTTTCCTCTAATAATTCCTAGTAGTTATAATCAGTCAAATAGTTGTGTCAAATTTGATACAGCCGTGTCCTTCACCTTTAAGAAAGACTGCTGCTGCTTTGTAGAGGTTGTCACAAAGGGCTGAGAATAGCCTCTCCCCAATGGCTTTGTTACTGGAGGTAAAGCCCACTCCGCGATTAGCTATAAGCATCCTCACCAAGTTCCAGGTAAGAAATCCCACATCAACCAGAAGAAAAGGATTAGAAAATGACCAATAAATAAGTATGACCTTTGCCTGTCAAATCGTTATTTTCCCGTTTTAAAACCTTTGTATTTAAAAATAGTAAACATTAAAGTGAATTGAAGTTTTCAAGGACAGAAGGAAGTGTATATTCGATTCATTTATTTAAAGAAAATATTGTGTAAATAACCATTAGAGTGAGACTTGGATTTCACAAAACCCACGAGGTGAGTTTCAAATGGCCAAGATTGAGACTATGACTTCAAATAGGAGCTTCACAGGTGCGGAGACCAAGGCCCTAACCCTGCACCCAGGACGAGCGCTGTGAGACAGGGAAGGAGGGCTTCTGAGGAGATGGAGGGTAGACGTCCTAACTGACCTGCTTCACAGTTGGGTTTGGTCTTCCTGGAAAAACAGCCCTTCTTTAGGGAGATGGGCCATTGGGTCACAGGGGTCATAGGGGTGAAAATGTCTCATGTGCTAACCTGTGCCGTTCTTCAGAATATGCTGGAAACCATCCATCCCCTAATTCCTCTGGGTTCTGTCTCCCACAGTCTATCTCTGCAGGCTGCCCCCACTCCTGCCCATGACCTGTGCTTTCCAGACCCAAGAATGGTTATGGCTCCCTGGCATTTTCTCTCCCACCCACCCTGACGATGGCATACCGCCCAATGGCAGGCAGGGAAGGAGACAATTACATGGGAATAAGAGCAAAGGAAACTGAACATCACAGGTGTAACATATTGGGCAACTGCCTGTTTTTAACTAGATAGTGTTACAGAGCTGTCTGTGTGGTAATAAGAAATCTCATTCTCTTGCTGTAGCCACTCAGGTAGTGAGGATGAAAAAAAGCAGAGCAAACAAGTTCCCATATGGTGCAAATAACCCCATAGACACACCTATATCTGATTTCAAAGGGATTCCCCAAACCCAAAATGAACACGAAAAGGGGCTTTAAGCAACTAGCGTGTCATGGGCCTTCTGCAAAGCTGAGCTGTGGGTTTCTTAGCATTGCTTTTCAACTTGAAAAAGGGAAAAGTCAGATTGAACCATTTTCCTGGCATTCCTTCCATGTTAGTCTCCTCTTTGAAGGGTATTTGTTATTCACAGGCAAGGATCACGAAGGGTGTGGGCACAGGGACAGCAGCCTGGGACGCTCCAGAAGGCCCGCCTGTGGCTGGGGTGGGCTGTGGGAGAGGCAGGGTCAGGCGGGTGGGACCACAGCCCACGGTGCTGACTCCCCCCTTCCCACCCCTCCTGCGCCAGCTCCGGAAAGATCTCGGTCTCAGCCTTTAGAAGCTTCTCTCTCAATAGGTTACACCTGGCACATCCCTCGCAGCTGTGGTGACGGGGCCCAGGCAGGGCAGGGACGTGAGGAGCCCAGAGCCACAAGCCACAGGGAACAAGCCGGCCTCTGTGTCCTGGGAAGGTGCTCAGCTCTGCAGAATCTTCCGGTGGCAGGTGAGGCAGCCACACAGCCCCAGCCTGAAACAGGAGCACTTTCTGTGTTCTGGTTTGGACGGTTTGACCCTGGCGAGAGCTTCTCGGCGTTTTAAAATCGTATTTCTTTCTCCTCTGGACTGGTTGCTTTGTTTCTGCCCAAACCTGTTCCATGAACACACCCCTGTGGCAGGTCCCCACTTCCAGGCGGTGGGGAGGAGTGGGAAGGGCGCTGGGCTGGCTTAGGGTCCGTGTTTGTCACCAGTCTTCCAGTCCTAGTGGTGTGCTAGCATCTTGTCTCTTTGGGTCTCGCTCTCCTCCTTTGTACAATGGGAATGAGAATAATTTTGGGCCCAAAAGATTGGAAGTGTGACTGTGTGAGGGCCCTGCTGGGGACCTTGTTAGCACCATTGCTGTACCCACCCTCCTGACTTGCTGTGGCCTCCATTCTTACTCATCTTTCTCCTTCAAGCTTCAAAGCCAGCTCAAAAATGGCCTTGTCCCGGGCTGTCAGTGAGTCCTGCGTTACTAGGTGTCTCCGTGGAGGTTTTCTTGCCTTTGTTTTCATTGCACCTACATAGACTGCGCTCCTGCCACAACCCGTTCCTGCAGCCCTCTGTGTTCCTCAGGGCATCCTGAGGCAGAGGCCTCAGGTCTGGACCGTGGAACCGTCACATCACTAGGCCCTGGTCCCAGGCCCAGAGTGGGTGGAGGAAAGCGGAGTTGGTGGATGAGACACCAACATTGGCCATGTCATGAACTGACATGAGAATAAGCTTGAGAACCGAGGAACAGGTCATGCATGGGGAGGCAGGCACAGGTGAAGCAGCCATACCTGGTGCTTGGGCTCGCAGAGAAGGTACACGTTCCTTTACTGCCCCTAAAATCAGCACAGAGTCAAATAATATTGCTTCTGCCTTAGCGTTGCCCCTGCCCATCCGGGCACCGAAAGGTTATGGGTTCGATTTCTGGTTAAGGGCATGTACCTAGGTTGCTGGTACCATCACTGGCCCTGGTCCCAGCACTGTGGGAGGCAACCAATCAATTTCTCATTGATGTTTCCATCTCTCTCTCTCCATCTCCTGGCTTCTCTCTAAAATCAATAAAAACATCTTAAAAAAGAAAGAAAGAAAGCCTTTAAAAAAATAAAAATCAATGGAAAAAATATCCTCGGGTGAGGATTAACAACAAGAAATATTAATAATAATAATAATGCTTCTACCAAAACAATGTTCATCTATGCAATATAGCAAATATCATGTCTGAAATAAAGAGCATAAAGAGGAGGTGATAATCATTATCATTATAGTAGTTAAATAGCATTAATTGAGCTCTTGCTCATCGGGTCTTTGCTAACTATAGTTGTTTTTTCTCCTAATTCTATGAGGTAGTACTATTGCTATACCCATTTTTTTTTCTATTTTAAAAATTGAAAGACAATTCACATATAACATTATATAGTTTCAGGTGTACAACATGATTTGATATTTGATCACCACTGTAAGTTTAGTTAACATCTGTTACTTCACTTAGTTACAATTTTTTTCTTATGATGAGAACTTTCATGATCTAGTCTCAGCAACTTTCAGATACACAATACAGTATTATTAACTGTAGGCACCATGCTGTAACATCACATCCCGTAACTAACTTATTTTATAACTGGAAGTTTCTGCCTTTTGGCCACCTTCATCCATTTTCTCCCCCATCCCCCAATCTGTTCTCCGCATCTATGAGCTCTGGTTTTGTTTTGTTTTGTTTTAGGTTCTACATATAAGTGATATCATGCAATATTTGTCATTCTCTGTCTGACTTATTTCACTTAGCATTAGCATAATGCCATCAAAGATTTCCTTGTTGCTTTTTATGACTAAATAGTATTTTATTCTAATATCTATACTAATAAAAGGGTAATACACTAATTAGACCGGACATCCTTCCAGACGTCCTTCTGGACAAAGCCATGGTGGCGGGGGCTGAGGCAGAGGTGGTTAGGGGTGATCAGGCCGGCAGGGGAGAGCAGTTAGGGATGATCAGGCAGGCAGACAGAGTGGTTAAGGGCGATTAGGCAGGCAGGCAGGCAGGCAGGTGAGCAGTTGGGAGCCAGCAGTCCTGGATTGCAAGACGGATGTCTGACTGCCAGTTTAGGCCCTGCGGGATAGGTCCCGGGCACCAGCGGCTAGGGCTGTGGCCTGGGATAGGGACAAGCTGCCTGCCCTGTGGTCCTGGGTGCCAGTGGCTGCGTCCCGGGCAAAGCTGCCTGCCCACGGTCCCCTGTGGCTACGGCTGGCCTGGGCAAAGCCAGCCCAGGTCCTGGGTGCCTGCAGCTAGCCAGAGGGAGGGAAACCCGGGTCCTGGGTGCCTGCGACCAGCTGGAGGAGGGAATCCTGGGTCCCAGGTGTTGGGCGAGGCAGAGGCAGTTAGGGGCAATCAGGCCAGCAGGGGAGCAGTTAGGGGCGATCAGGAAGGCAGGCAGGCAGAGGGGTTAGGAGCTAACAGTCCCAGATTGTAAGAGGCAGTTGGACATTCCCCAAGGGGTCCCAGATTGGAGAGGGTGCAGGCCAGGCTGAGGGACCTCCCACCTCCGTGCACAAATTTTGTGCACCAGGCCTCTAGTATACACACACACACACACACACACACACACTCACACACTCTCAGGTATATGAGATCATAATATGTGTATCTTTGAAAGGGTTTTTCCCTCCTTCCTCCTGGTTTATAATGAAACTAGGGGCCCAGTGCATGAATTCGTGCACCTTGAAAGGAACTGTGGGCCCTGAGGCTGCGGTGGGCACAGGGGTGGGTCTCAGCCCATCCTCCACGCCCCCACCCGGCCCCTCCCGCCATGGCTCCTGGTTCCCTGTCTGCCAGTAGCCTCGCTTCCGCTGCTCCCACGCACCACCAGTGCCGGCCCTGCTTGCACCCACTGACCGCGCAGAGCAATTGAGGCCGGCACCAGCAGTGGGTGTGAGTGGGGCTGGTGCCGTCAACGGGTGCGAGTGGTAGCTGCTGCCCCCGATCGCCCCTCAGGAGCAGAGGGAGGTGGAGAAGCCCTGAGGGACGATTGGGGCCAGCAGCCGCTGCTCACACCCACTGATGGCGCCAAGCTATTTGGGCTAGTGCCAGGTGCCGGCAGCAGGTGCAAGCGGGGCCAGTGCCAGCAACAGGTGCGAGCGCTGGGCAGGACCGCGGCACATGGGAGCGAAGAATTTTCAGTAACCACCAGCGGGTTGCCCAATCACAGTGACTGGCACCCCGCCTTGGTCTGGAGCCCCCGCTCACCTGCTCCACCATCCCACCACAGCCGATGCCCACCATGTTCTGCGCTCTGCCACCTGCTGCTGCACCCGCCATGTTCCACATGCGCCCCCTAGTGGTCAGTGCATGTCATAGCGACCAATTGTTTGGTTGTTCAGTTGTTCTGCCATTCAGTCTATTCATTCTATTTGCATATTAGGGTTTTATGTACTAGTATATAGACTAGAGGCCTGATGCATAAAATTTGTGCGAGAGTAGGCCTTCCTTCCTTCCTTCCCCCAGCTGCTGGCACTGGCTTCTTTCTGGCACCCAGGACCCGAGCTTCCCTCTGGCCGCAGATGCCCTCTATTTTATCTATCTATCTATCTATCTATCTATCTATCTATCTATTTATTGTTAATCCTCATCCAAGGATATTTTTCCATTGATTTTTAGGAAGAGTAGAAGAGAGAGGGAAGATAGAGAGAAACATCTATATCAGAGAAACACATCAATTGGTTGTACAAGCCCCAACCAGGGCCTTGACTAGTTAGGAGCTTGTAACCAAGGTACATGCCCTTGACTGGAATCGAACCTGGGATCCTTTGGTCCGCAAGCCAACGCTCTATCCACTGAGGGCTAGGGCTATTGATTGATTGATTGAGGTATTACATATGTGTCCTTATCTCCCCATTGCCTCCACCCCCACCCCCACCCTGCTCATGCCCTCACGCCCTGGTGTCTGTGTCCATTAGTTATGCTTATATGCATGCATACAAGTCCTTTGGTTGATCTCTTTCCCTACTCCCACCCTCCTCTACCTTTCCTCTGAGGTTTGAGCATCTGATCATTGCTTCTCAGTCTCTGGATCTGTTTTTGTTCATCAGTTTATTATGTTCATTATAATCCACAAATGAGTGAGATCATGTGATATGACTGACTTATTTTGCTTAGCATAATGCTCTCCAGCTCCATCCATGCTGTTGCAAATGGTAGGAGATACTTCCTTTTACCCAGGCTTCCTTTGCAGCTCCAACTTTGTCCGTAAGGTCATCAGGAAGGATATCCGGAAGGACGCCCAGTCTAATTAGCACATTATGCTTTTATTATTGTAGATATTCATTGTTGTTTAACTATGAATTAACAATCTCCATGATAAGATTTGTAAAAACCAAATACATTCTTTAATAAGTTTAAAGCTAATTATTCTTTTTGTATAAGTTTTTTTCCCCAGGCACAGGTAAATGCCTAACAGCTGCTGGGAAATTAATTTTACTAGAAAAAATTATAACCAAGTAGGCTATTTTGAATGTTTTTTCTTTTCAGATAAACTAAAAGTTACTTTCAAATGTATTTTGACTAATGCATGTAAGCAATGTGAGCAACTGCTGTGATTAGGGCAAAATACGAAGTCAGTCAAATGTGGTTGTGCGGAGGGAGACAATGTTAATCAGCTTAACAATAACCCACAACCGTCGGACCAACTGCAAGCACTGGTAGGTCTCTGGGTATTTATAGTCCCAATTCAGATGCTCTTTTTGGTTAGAAGAATTTTTATGTTGTATGTCAGAACCATGAAAAATATGTGTACTTCTTTCCTATTAAATAGAATGTAACTATAACAAAATCGCTGTTTTTAAAGCATTCTTTGTAAGAATTATGTTAACAACTAACCTTTTTTTGCACGTCAGTTTACAAATGCATTGTGGGTAGTGCATAGCTAAATAGGAAAGTAAAAGGGGCGGGTTCCTGGCAACCGTGACTGGGTGAGGTCTGCTGGCTGGTCAACTGGGAGCCTCGCCCTGGCGAACCAGGCGGGACCGGCTGAAGGACCAAGCAAACCAAGTTACGTGCTTGACTCCCGCCCCAAAGCCTCTGGTCCTGCTGTCCTGGTCAGTTTCAGGAGCACGTGGCCGAGTGAGGCAGCCGGCCTGGGAGAGAAAAGGAGCCTTCCTTCTCTCTCTCCCGGCGCTGGCAGGTACCATTTTGGGGCTTCATTTCATCACTGCGAGCCCCTTCCTCAGAAATCCCGTACACCCACTTCTCCCCTGGGTCGGGAGTGAGAGGGAATCTGCGGGAGGCAAGCAGGTGGCTCCAGCAAGACTTCCTCTGTCCCTCTGGGAGTTGGAGATATCACCCGGGATCCCGCTGGTGCTAAAAAGGAAGTATTCAGCAGTTTAAATCACACATGAGTTGTTGTTTTTTCAACCCACGGCAGGGAAAACCCATTTCTTTAAAGAACTGGGAAAATGAAACCATTAGTGACTTTGAAACTTTAAGTCTAAGGACAAACGGAGAGATGATCTTCAATATTTTAACGTAGAAAACATTGCCAACAAAACGTGTAGTTATTTCCCTTACGGGGTTTTTGGTTGAGGACCTGAGGATGTAAGACTGAACCTTGGTTTTATATATCAGACAGGAATTATGCCCCCAAAACTAAAATATGAAATCTATGTAATAAATAAACCTTTCGGAATAGTGCAATGAGCTAATTTTTTTTCCAAGGACAGTTTTGCTTTTTGTATTTTTATTTTATTTTATTTTAAAAAATTATTTTATCTTTTCCATCACCATTTATCCCCTCTATGCCTTCTTCCACCTCCACCAATCCCCCACCTCCCTGCCTGCCCCCAGCAATAAAATTTTAAATTTATTAAATTTTTTAATAAATTTAAAAACTAATAAAAATTTAAATTTATTAAATTTTTAAATAAATTTAAAAACTAATAAAATTTTAAATGTATTAAAATTTTTAATAAATTTAAAAACTAATAAATTTTTAAATTTATTAAAAAAATCTTTTTGGGAAAGTTTGATAGATTTCCTGCACTTACTCAAACAGAAGCTCTTATTTAATATTTTTTAGGGTTTTTCTAGTAACTTACTGTTCTTTCTTCCTGTAAAGACAAAACCAGGAAAAAGGCCCAAACTGACTTCCTAATTACCTATTGTGATTAGTGAGAAAAACTTTGGAAATTGGGAATATTGAGGCTGGGTTGAGAATTTCAGAAAAATATAGAAAACCTCAAATTTAATAAAAGATATTTAATAATTATCCTAGAGAAAATGGTGCACAAAAAGCTTAGAGATTTCTAAAGTCTAAGCTAGTTGACTCAGGGATTTAAAAAAAACATATATTTAAGAAAGGCAATATATTAAGAAAGATGTTAGGAATGATGTTAAACGCTGTATTTTAAAGGTAGATAATCGCTCTAGTGACAACCTTATAAATTTGGGGATTTTGTCTTTTGACTAAGATGGGAATTTATATAGTAGTAATCATTGTAGTTTGTATAATAATTTATATTTATATTACATTGCTGATATGTCTATCTAGTAGTTGGTAGGACACATCAGCTTTTTTTTTTTTTTTTTCCCTTTGTAATGCTTATTGGACTTGGAGGGAATCAGGATCTACCACCCCAAAATATGCCACTTTGGCATAAAATTATTTTGAGCTGAAGCAATTGAGAATCAACAGATGAACAAAAAAACACTTTTTGGAGTTTCCCTCCTCTGACCAAAAGCAGCAGCTTCTGGGAAATAAGGCTGCTATAAATTCCCTCTCTGGGTGGGTCTACTCATAAATGCCCTCTCTGGGGAAGTTTCATGGCTCTGAAGAAAGCAGGAAAATCCATTCAGACCTGTAGAGACAAACATTATCACAAGCTTTCTTATCTCTGTTCTGAAAAATCCATCTGTCTTTCCTAAAGAAACCCATTTGATCCTCCGACCTTGGCCTTATCTCTCCCTTCCCTTTCCCTCCTAAATTAGGTATATCAGCTCCATATCTCTTTGAATATTCCAGCATGTATAAACTTTACATACATAATAAGCTTTGCTTTTTTCCCCTCACCACTCGGTCTTTTGTTATCTTAATTCACTGGCCCCCAGGCACTGACCAGGAGAGGGTAGAGGAACCTATTTTTTTCTTCCCTACTAACCTAAAGAGATTAACATGAAATATCAGAACAAGTACTCATCATAGAGGTTAAGGGCGGTAGTAGGAGGGGGGCGAGTTCAGCTCTAGGTCTTTATAGAAATAGTCTTAGTCCTAGGTCTGCAGTATCCAAGTTAAGTTGCTCTCTTCAAGTTTTATTGAGATTTACCACCTGTGCTAAGAGCTTTACTAGTATTATCTCATTTCACCCTCAAAACAATCACATCAGGTAGTTATATCAGAGAAAGTTAACCACTTCCCCAGGACCACATCCTGTGAAAAGTGGAGCAGGTACCTCAATACTAACATCAGAGAGAGCTGACTTAACTGGGTTGCTCTTTTCACCTCTGTGAGCCTCAGAATCTTCTGTGAAATGAGAGAGTTGGGCTGGATCCGCTTTCTCCTGGAGATTCGGAAAACCTAAACCTGGTGGGCTGAATGAGAAAAGGATTGTGTGGACAATTTCATTTGGGAAATTCTGAGTTATGTAAAGTGTAAAAGGGTTTTTTTTTTCTTTTTAAATATTTATCCTTGACTTAAAAAAATATACCTGTATTTTTATTTATTTCAGAGAGGAAGGGAGAGGGAGATAGATAGAAGCATCAATGATGAGAGAGAATCATTGATCAGCTGTATCCTGCACGTTCCTACTGGAGATGGAGCCTGCATCCCGGGCATGTGCCCTGACCGGGAATTGAATCGTGACCTCCTGGTTCATAGGTCGATACTCAACCACTGAGCCACACCGGCCAGGAATAAAAGGCTTTTTTATTTTTTTTTATTTTCCCTTTCCTTATTATTCATTCAGATGCATTTATTGAATGCCTTCTAAGCTAGGCCTCCAAAGGGGTAGAGCCTGCAATCCAAGACACAGTCTCTGCCCAGTGGAGTTTATTCTGTGTAGAAAACAGACGTTGAGCAAGGCATGGCCCGCACCTAGGGTGTCAGGGTGTCGATGAGGGGAATCAGGGACACCCAGCAGGGGGTTCGTGCCCTCAAAGAGACTTGGGGGTGTGGGTGGGGTACTTGCTGCTCAGGTTAAGGGATGAGTGGCAAAAGCAAGAGCCTGGAAGATTAAAGAAACTGGTCAAAGTCCCGGCTGAAGCCAGATCTCGATGGAACTTAGACGCCTTTGGGAGATTTTGGACTGTATCTCAAGGGGAGTGATCTTAACAGTTTGCAGAGATCTTTCTGGTTACTCTGTAGAGAACAGGTTGATGGAGGCAGAGCTGTTAGGAGGCCTGTAGTGTTTTCGAGGAGAGATGCTGGTGATGCTGAGTGATGGCAGTGAAATGGAGAAAACATTTGGAAATGCAGTTTTAGGAGATAAGGGAAAGAGAGGAGTCAGAATGAATTCCCAGGTTCCCGGCTTACACCGTTGGATGGATGGGTACTGGTACCAGTGCCTGGAATATGGAACAAGTGCTATTGATATGGAGAATATTTATGAGTTAGTGACGACGGGGATGTGCTGAGACCGATGAGCTCCATTTGGAGCTGACACTGCAAACCTCTAAAATAAATTGTGTGCAGCATTCATTAAGATGATTTGACCTATAATCTATTTCTTCTTGGCAAAACATGTCTCAGGGCCAGGGTTCCATGGAGCACTGATAACCAGAAAGTAAATTGCATTGCCTGATCTTTAAATAAATGTTTCAGCTCAAGTAGAAGAAAGATACAGAAAGTGCACAGTTATGCGTTTTTACAGTTAGCACACCCTGCATCCACTGCCTAGAACAACAGAACACATTATCACAGAAGTTTCCCCTATGGTCTGATTTTTTTTAAAAATAAATCTTTATTCAGATTATTACAATTGTTTCTCCTTTTTCCCCCCATAGCTCCCCTCCACCCAGTTCCCACCCCACCTTCTGCCCTTACCCCCCCCCCACTGTCCTCATCCATAGGTGTATGATTTTTGTCCAGTCTCTTTCTGAACCCCCCATACCCCTTTCCCCCTGAGAATTATCAGTCCACTCCCCTTCTATGCCCCTGATTCTATTATATTCACCAGATTATTCTGTTCCTCAGGTTTTTAATTCACTTGATTTTTAGGTTCACTTGTTGATAGATATGTATTTGTTGTTCATAATTTTTCTCTTTACTTTTTTCTTCTTCCTCTTCTTTAAGAATACCTTTCAGCATTTCATATAATACTGGTTTGGTGGTGATGAACTCCTTTAGCTTTTTCTTATCTGTGAAGCTCTTTATCTGCCCTTCAATTCTGAATGATAGCTTTGCTGGGTAGAGTAATCTTGGTTGTAGGTTCTTGCTATTCATCACTTTGAAAATTTCTTGCCACTCCCATCTAGCCTGCATAGTTTCTGTTGAGAAATCAGCTGACAGTCGTATGGGTGCTCCCTTGTAGGTAATTAACTGTTTTTCTCTTGCTGCTTTTAGTATTCTCTCTTTGTCTTTTGCTCTTGGCATTTTAATTATGATGTGTCTTGGTGTGGTCCTCTTTGGATTCCTTTTGTTTGGGGTTCTGTGTGCTTCCTGGAGTTGTAAGTCTATTTCTTTCACCAGGTGGGGGAAGTTTCCTGTCATTATTTCTTCTAATAGGTTTTCAGTATCTTGCTCTCTCTCTTCTTCTGGCACCCCCATAATTCTGATGTTGGTACGCTTGAAGTTGTCCCAGAGCCTTCTTACACTATCTTCAACTTTTTGGATTTTTTTTTGCTTTTTGCTTTTTCGGTTGAGTGTTTTTTGCTTCTTTGTATTTCAATTCTTTGACTTGATTTTGGTGTTCCTCTAGTCTGTTGTTGGGTCTCTGTATAATATTTTTTATTTCAGTCAGTGTATGTTTAATTTCTAGTTGGTCCTTTTTCATATCTTTGAGGGTCTCGTTATATTTATCGGTCTTTTCTAGGATATTCTTGAAAAGCCTTATAACCGTGGCTTTGAATTCTATATCTAGTCGTTTGTTTTCCTCCATTTCTTTCGTTTGTGATCTGTTTCTTTGACGCCGCATTTTCACTGCTTCCCTGAGTTGGTAGGGTAGATTTATGTGCTAGGTTTCCTATATGGCCCAGTGGGTCGGCCTCCCCAGTTAACCTGAGGTGGACACTCTTAGTGCACCCCTTTGTGGACTGTGTGTACAGCCTTGTTGTAGTTAAGTCTTGATTGTTGTTGGTATCACTGGGAGGAATTGACCTCCAGGCCAGTTGGCTGTAAGGATCAGCTGTGTCTATGCTGGGAGAAGTTCGGTGCTGGAGACAGCCTTATAGGATTAGACTTGCCAAATTGCAATAGCCTCTGTGCTCACCTTGGATGGGGTGGAGTCTCAGGGCGGAGCAGACAGTCGTGGCTTCCAGTCAGCCTTGCCCTTGTGCGCGGGCCTCCAGACCTCTGCCTTCCCCAGCTCCCGAGTCTCTGCCCGAGAGTCCAGATTCCCCCCACAAGAGCGTAGGTCCCCAGGGGTTCGCCTGGAACTGGGGTTCAGTGCAGTCAGAACTGGGGCTCAGCGCAGTCAGGAGCCTCCAACTCCCTTCCACTAGGGAAAGCCTGTGGCAACCTCCGCAGCCTTTGTGCCCACTGGCACGTGTGCGCCTCCAGACCTCTGCCTTCCCCAGCTCCCGAGTCTCCACCCGAGAGTCCAGACTCCCCCCCCTAAGAGCGTGGGTCCCCAGGGGCTCGCCTGGAACTGGGGTTCAGTGCAGTCAGAACTGGGGTTCAGTGCAGTCAGGGGCTTCCTACTCCCTTCTGCTAGGGAAAGTCTGTGGCAACCTCCGCAGCCTTTGTGCACACTGGCACTCACCCCTGACCGCCAGGGCTCCCCCGGGTCTCCGAGTCTCTGTGTGCCTTTCTCTCTACCTGACAGTCCAGACTCCCCCTGTATGAGCCTGGGTCCACGGAGTTTTGCCTGGGACTGGGGTTCAGTGCAGTCAGAACTGGGGTTCAGTGCAGTCGGGGGCTTCCTTCCCCCTTCCGCCAAAGAAAGTCAGCCAGGCTCTCAGCCACCCTTCCTCTTTGCGTGCACAAAGACCCTTTGCCGTACCTCCAATTCTCTGTGAGCTTTTCTCTTTCCTTCTAGTTGTAGAATTTTCACTCAGCCAGCTTTCCTGTGGTTCTGGATGGTGTCCGTTCTGTCTTTTAGTTGTAGTTTTGAAATTGTTGTGCGAGGCAGCAGTTTAGGTGCTTACCTATGCCGCCATCTTGGTTTCTCCTTATGGTCTGATTTTTAAGTGTGTAAATCAAACACTGAGTGGTCACAGAGAGGATGGAGGGGTGGGCAGGGGTGGGGGGAGAGGGCTGGGCTGAGCAGTCACTTCCATCTCATCTCTGGGATGGCTTCCTCCCCAGAGCTCAGTGGTAGAGAGTGCCTTAGACCTCAGCTCTCCCATCGCTCTGAGGACACCAGAAACCACTGGGCCTCTTATTTACAGAGGGTGTTAGTGACCAATAAATCCAGGGAAGGACCTTCATCCAGACTTGGCCTCACCTGCCAAGTGCCTTTGTGTGAAGATCTCAGGAAGAAAGGGAAGGGTTCCTACCCATTTGCCAAATGACCCTCAGCATCTCTTGACTTCCTAGGTTAACAGTGGTGCAGCATAGGGGTCAGTAAATGCATAGTTACCGGGTTAATGAGAATGTGAGTATCAACCTTTGCTTCCTGCCCAGGGAGTGGGCTGCAGGGCTAACACCCCCCAACAAGCAGCCTTCACTGGCAGTTTGGGGTCATACCCTGGACGAATGAATGAATGAATGAATGGATTTATTTCCTGGGCTGAAACATTCTTCTCTGTCTCTTTCCACTGCGGGCTTGCCTGTCTGCTGGCCCTAAGTTTAATGTCTTGCCCTTGGAGAAGCTATTCTCCACCCCCAGATGAGACCAGGCCCTCTCTCTTCCTCTTCCTAACACTTAGCCCTGCTCCTTGCAGCCACCAGAGGGCCCTAGGCCTGTGAGGAGACTGAAGGAGGCAGCCTGAACACGTGGCCAACCGCTGCACTTCCTGGGTGCAAGACTCTTCCATCTACTAACTAGCTTTGTGACTGGAGGCCAGTTATTGAGCTTCTCAGTGCCTTCATTCCTTTATCAACTAAATGATAATCACTGCAGTATCCACGTGTGAGTCGCGCTGTGAAGATGAGAAGAGAGAAGAACATCATGTGAAGTGCTTAGAGCAGTGAGGTCCTCACAAACCACAGGCTGAATGAATGAACAATGAATGCATCTGTCTGTTCTGACTGAGGGGTGTTAGAAGGTTCTGTGAGGTCCCAATGTCTGAGGAGATAGGGGGAAAGCAAGCATGGGGAGGGGGAAGTTTGGGGGTGAGAGTGGTGGCAATGAAGGTGGTGCTGTGACTTCTAGTATACATTTCATTTCAGGATAGGGCCTGATCTGTCTTTACCATGTAAAAAATGCTTCTTAGCATTTGCCCAGTTAGAATGAGTCTATCCTTGGTAATAAGAAGCCCTTGTTTTAATATAAATGCCACCAATTCTGTCTCTTCTTTCTGCTAGCTTCTGTCATGGGGACATGAGTGTAGTCAACTCAGTTAACTATGTTTGGCTTCCCAGTGGCTTCTCTGTCTGGTTACCTAGTGACGAGACGAGTGGAAATGGTAGGGTCCGCCTCAGAGTGTTCACATATGATTCCTACAGATGTGCACAGTAAGGCAAATTATCATGGACCCCAGCCCTGGGAAGTTCTTTCCCAATTCCCTGATTAAATTTAAATGTTTATGGATTTGTTCTCATTCTACACGAAAATATTTTTACTGCTTGGGGAGGTGGAAGCAGAAAGGAATTTTGGAACAAATGCATTTGGTCATTTATTTTTCTGGCCTCATTCAGATGTGGTTTTGAGGACAGCAGGGATCTGTCCGATCTGGGATCTGTCAGTTCTCAAGATCACTTCCAGCCCTGTAATTCTATGATCTAATAGAATTTATAACATTAAATATTCCAGTAGTGACTTGCAAAGATTGCTTTGACGGGATTACAGACGGTTCTGTAAGTATATACTTTTAGAAGAACATAATGCAATTTGCTTTCTAGCCCAAAGCCCTAAAAATAATTAGGTAGGAGTTCAGACGAGTGTTAAAAGGCAGTTGCTTCTGGTGAATCTGAACGGTTTTGAAAAATCAATTTCATTTATCATCAGAGGAGGGCTTGCATTTTAGATTTCTTATGGCTTATTTAATAGTAAAGCACAATGATTGTGCCAGCATTAAAAAAGCAAGCAACAAGAAAAATCAGTACAACAGTCCAAACTCAAATTAAGAATAATAGAGTGAGGGAAGGTATTCCAGAGTTTGGGAATGAGTAATGTAACTGAGACCTGGAGTGTTTGCCGTTGGGGATTCTTACTTGGTCAGATTTTTGACTGTAACATATGTGTTCCATCTGACCACATCTGTAACCCCTCGTGCTTTGGAATTGCTCAGCCCATCTGGTTTCCTTTCATGGGGTCTGAGGGAGACTTTTTCACTGAAGTGCGGTCGGGGTTCAGCTTGGTGTATGCCGAGAGGGTGCCTGTTCAGAGGGGAGGAGTGGGGAGCTCAGGACATCAGATGGGGGTGGGGCGGGTGGGGAGGGGCCACACTTTGGATGGAGGGCTGTCGTGTAGGCAAGAAGTAGCCATCTGGGGGTTTTAGTTTCAATAGCTTATTCTAATGAGAAGAATATATTAAATATCACTCATAATCTCATCTTTCAGGGCCATTGTGACCCCCCCTTTTTTTTTGGTTGGGGAGATATATTATCAAAGTGCTATTTTCAGGAATATTACCATGACATTGGCAATTTAGGATTTAGGATATACAGAGGGAAGAATACCTAAGGCATTATTTAGAGTATTTAAGAAACTAACTTATGGGTCACTGGGCAAAATGGTGGTGGTAGCAGTGACCAAAAGGAGGAAGGAATAGCTTTGAAGCCATCAGAAATGAAGAATCAGAAAGTCTAGATAAGTATCTGTGTGGGGAGTGAGACTTGAGATGGAAGAGTTCAAGGGGATGTAGAGCCCAGCCAGCATGGCTCAGTGGTTGAGTGTCAACCTATGAACCAGGTTCAATTTCAGGTCAGGGCATATGCCCAGGTTGTGGGCTCTGTTCCCAGTGTGCGGCATGCAGGAGGCAGCCAATCAATGATTCTCTCTCATCATTGATGTTTCTCTCTCTCTCCCTCTCCCTTCCTCTCTGAAATCAATTTAAAAATTTTTTTAAAAAAGGTGACGTAGAGAGTTCCACTGGATGAACATCATCAAGTCATTTATTCATTCAACAGAAGCGTATCCAGTACTAACCACCCTCACTGTGTTGAGGTTCACAGACAATAAAGTAAAATAAATAACTACAAGACATAGCATGCTAGATGGTAGTAAGTGTTATGGGGGGAAATTAAGCAAGGAAGCAGCTAGCGAGTGTGGCAGGTTCAGTTTGAAACAGAGTGGCGAGGGAAGATCTCACAGAGGGGATTTTTAAATAAACAGCTCAAGGGAGTGAGGAAGTGAGCCATCTGGTTACCTCTTCCCCTCCACCCCCCTCAAGGAGGAGGAAGTGACAGGGACAGTACCAGGAGAAGAGGGAAGCCATCAGGGGCTTTCAGCAGAAGGAGGACTCTGACTCTGGCTGTTACGTTGAGGATAGACTGAAGAGGGATAGCAGTGGAACAGGAGAAAATGGTGCATCCACAGAAAAAGGAGGGGTGTTCACCTGCTAGGGTAGCCATAACAAATTACCACCAACTGTGCGTGGCTTATGAGAACAGAAAAGTATTCTCCAAGTCTGGAGATTAGAAGTCTGAAACCAAGCTGTTGACAGGGTTGGTTCCTTCTAGAGGCTCTGAAGGAGAATCCGTTTCTTGTCTCTCTCCCAGCCTCTGGTGGCTGCCAGCAACTGTTGGCATCCCTTGGCTGGTAGACTCATCTTTGCAATCTCTGCCTCTGTCCTCATATTGCCTCTCTTCTTCCATACATGCCCTGACCAGGTATGGAAACTGCAACCAGGTATTTGCAGTGACAGGAAATTGAACTGACAACATTTTGGTGTACCTGATGATCTCCAACCAACTGAACCATAAGTACATCTCTAAACACCCTTTGTCCAAATAAATCACATTCACAAGTTCTGAATGGAGATGTCTTTCATAGCACATGTGGACTATGAAGGGGCCACTATTCAGTCATTACAGGAGGTCAAGTCATTACAGGAGGTCAAGCACATTGCCAACTGTTCTGACCCAGGAAGACTTGGTGATTCTCCAACAGTTTCACCGGCAAGTGCTGTCCCATTCTCCCAGAAATCTACGAGTCACCTTGGCTTCTGTTAGCAATGCAATACTGAAAATAAACTGACAATAAAAAGCCAAGGTCATAACCTTGAACCATAGTTTAACCATAGCATTTTCCCAGGAAGGCTCAGCTACCTAGGAGGGTGCTCATCTGGTGATCTGCCCTGATGAAGGATTGATCCTGGAGGGTCATGTTCCTGTTTAGTCCCGACCACATTCAGTTCCTGGCCCTGTCAACTTTATTCTAATGAGGGAATGGATGAAGAACCAATTTCATTACCTCTGGCCAGTGTTGAAATCCAGAAGAGAGTCCAATATTTAAAGTCTGGGGGAGGATCCAAGATGGCGGTGTAGGTAAACACCTAAACTGCTGCCTCGCACAACAATTTCAAAACTACAACTAAAAGACAAAATGTCTATCACCCAGAACCACGGGAAAGCTGGCTGAGTGGAAGTTCTACAACTAGAAGGAAAGAGCAAACAGCATTGAGAGGTGCACAAGCGCTGAAAAGCTGAGGTACAGAGGTGCGCGAATCGGGCTGGCGACGGGCGACTGGGAGCGCTGCTTTTTTCAACCCGAAGGGAGACAAGCTCCCGATTACTCCAAACTCCAGTTTCTGGGGAGACTCGGGGGACTCAAACTCCTATGGGGAGAAGCTGGACTGTCTGCCATTGGGTCGGAAAGTGAGGGTGGCTTGCTTGCAGGGCTGCGGGCAGGAATAATTGTTTACTGCGCTGGGGCACGGGACGCAGTCGGAGACTCAGAGCCGGCTTACTGGCAGCCATCCCTGTTTGCCACGCCCTAGCCTAGTGACGCCGTGAGACCCCGCCCCTCACAACCTACAAACCCACCCAAGCTCCAAGCAGCGGCTTTAGCATATGAATGACCTGCCCTATCGCAGCTTAACCTAGCAAACTTGCAGCCCAGGTCAGACAGCTCCAAAACCTCCAAACCCCAAGCAAAGAGGAGAAAACTGTAGTTCTTGCTGTAGCGCCTGCTGGGTGGCCTCAGACAGTAGCTGACCTGCACCCCATTAGAGATCCAGAAGACAGTGTACCTAGTGGTCAGTGTGAGACACCAGATTTCAACTCCTCACATCCATAAGTGACACATTCAAGAGGCAGACTCAGTGAGCACCAAAGCCCCACTGAAACAAGTCCTGCACCATAAGCGTGTCTCCAGTGTAGCAGTTCTTCCATTATAGACACAGCGGGTCCTCACAGCCAATTGGCCTGGAGGTCAATTCCTCCCAGTGTACCAACAGCAATCAAGGCTTAACTACACCAAGACTTTGCACTCAGCCCACAAAGGGGTGTACCAAAGGCGTCCACCTCAGGTGATTGGGGAGGCTGAGCTACTGGCCCCTATAGGTCACCTACCACACAAAGCCACTCCATCAACACAAGGAAGCAAGCAGCAAAATGCGGAGACAAAGAAACATGTCACGAATGAAAGAAATGGAGGAAAGCAAACTACTGGATGACATAGAGTTCAGAACCACATTTATAAGGTTACTCAAGAATCTTCTTAAAAAACGCTGAGGAACTTAGTGAGACCTTTAAGGATCTTAATGAGAATGCCAAAAAAATGGAAAAGGACCAGTCAGAAATTAAGCATACACTGTCTGAAATAAAGAATATACAGAAACTCAACTGTAGATCAACGTACCCCAAGAATCAAACCAAAGATCTGAAATATGAGGAAACAAAAAACACCCAACCAGAAAAACAAAAAGAAAAAAGAATCCCAAAATATGAAGATAGTGTAAGGAGCCTCTGGGACAACTTTAAGCGTACCAACATTTGAATTTTTGGGGTGCCAGAAGAAGAGAGAGAGCAAAATATTGAAAACCTATTAGAAGAAATAATGACAGAAAACTTTCCCTACCTGGTGAAAGAAATAGACTTACAAGTTCAGGAAGCACACAGAACCCCATACAAGAGGAATCCAAAGAGGACCACACCAAGACACATCATAATTAAAATGCCAAGGGCAAAAGACAAAGAGAGAATCTTGAAAGCAGCAAGAGAAAAACGGTTAGTTACCTACAAGGGAGCACCCATACGACTGTCAGCTGATTTCTCAGCAGAAACTATGCAGGCCAGAAGGGAGTGGCAGGAAATATTCAAAGTGATGAACAGCAAGAACCTACAATCAAGATTACTCTACCCAGCAAAGCTATCATTCAGAGTTGAAGGTCAGATAAGAGCTTCACAGACAAGAAAAAGCTAAAGGAGTTCATTACCACCAAACCAGGATTACATGAAATGCTGAAGGGTATTCTTTAAGAAGAAGAGGAAGAAGAAGAAAAAGGTAAAGATAAAAATTATGAACAACAAAATGACATCAAATACATACCTACAAACAAGTGAATCTAAAAATCAAGTGAATAAAAAATCTGAAGAACAGAATGGACTGGTGAATATAATAGTATCAGGGACATAGAAAGGGAGTGGACTGACAATTCTTAGGGGGAAGGGGGTGTGAGGGGTGCGGGAAGAGATTGGACAAAAATCTTACACCTATGGATGAAGACAGTGGCGGGGGGTAAGGGCATGGGGTGGGGTGGGGAATCAGGTGGAGGGGAGCTATGGGGGAAAAAAAGAGAACACCTGTAATAATCTGAACAATAAAGATTTATTAAAAAAAAAAAAGTCTGTGGTTCTTATGCTTATTTTGTGGCATCAGAGATTCCCTTGATATTATGTTAGAATATTATGGATCTCCTTTCCCATAGAACTATAGTACTGATTCTCATTATAAACAGTACTGGGGACTTCTGATGGAGTCCAGTCCATGAAGAGGTGACCCACTTTTTAAGTCACAGCCACATTCTTTTCATGAGAATTGCATGGTACCTCAACTCTTCACCCCAGAAAACTTCCCAGCCCACTTCATGTCATGTGGAATGACAAACAAGATTTGAGCCTGGAGGTCTTCAAGGGCACCAGGTTGCCAGAGAGCTTAGAGCAGGGAAGGCCTGATTAGGACATGGCAGATGCAATTTAGAGGAGAGGCCATGAAGTCCCCTTGCTGGGTCTGGGGAAGGAAGAGAAGGTCGAAGCCAACACACATCCAGGAAGAGCATTGGTGATGGGCTGCGTGCAGAGAGCAAAGGAAAGAGGATTTCGGAAGAACTCTGGGCATGCAAGCCTGCAACAGGCAAGAGGAGGGTGACAAGCGAAAGTGAAGAGGGAACTGTTTTGATGACTTGTTCAGTTTGTAGCTTCGAATCTTCTTAAAGTCCATACTCAGTCTGGAAACTTTTAACTCTAATCACTGAACTTGCAGATGTGATAGTGACATATAAACAGCATTTGGGATTTTCGTAGCACATGTGGACTTCAGTTGCTGCTGGTTTTGGAGGTATAGCTTACCTTCTTCTCTACAATATCTATTTTCATTTGTCTCAGGACCTGTATAATTGGATAATGAACATGTCCTAAACTTAAATACAAACTGCTTTAGAATAGCACTTACAGATAGTCCCTATTGAACTCCCAACCTAACCCCTAAAAGTACACAATTCTTAGAGCACTATGTGATGATCTTATCTTGTGAAAAATTTCAGATTGTGTAATGTGGGATGTGTCTAAGAGGAAAAGGAAGGCCTACGGGCATATGGAGGTTTGGGGTTAGAAAGGAAGTGACATTTATTTTTTAAAAAACTTCCTGTGTGCTTATGCACATGTACACACATGTAAATGCCATCACCAGTAGTTACCTCTGAGCAGGACGGTGGGGACAGGGGGAGGGGAGGGGACATTCAACTTTTCCCCTAAGTATCTAGTATTGTTTGAATCTTTTATTTGTTTTCTTTATTGTTTGAATATTTTAAATGGAGAATATATTCACAATTTACTTGTGGATTTAAAAGAATTAAAGGAAGGCAAAATACCAAGTTCAACACAGCTGGTGTAAACAGACACTTAGACCTTCTAGAAAATGAGAAAGGTTAGTTCTGAAGAACACGGTAGATAGACTCAGTTTTTTGTTTTTTTTTAAAGATTCTTTAAAAATTGATTTTTAGAGAGAGAGAAAGAGAGAGGGAGAAAAAAAAACATCACCCAGGCACATGTCCTAACCAGGAATGGAACCAGCAACCCTTTGGTGCATGGGACAACACCCAACCAACTGAGCCACACTGACCAGGGCAGTTTTAGGTTATCTTAAATGAAATGTGTCCTTGATGGGTCTTCCACTTGAGGAGTAAGATAAGTGCTGCTTCCACAGTTGCTTCCTGAGCTTGTAACTCGGGCCATCAGCACGAGGCCTATTTATTGATGTTCTCAGAGTGCACAGGAACTTGTCCTGAGTAGAAGAATGAAATGCCAAATGACACAGCTAATTACCACCTTACTCTTCCTAGGCTTGTTTCATAATGGAATTAACAGACAAAATATAACCAGAGTTTTCTAGTTTAAAAAAAAAAAAAAAAAAAAAATATATATATATATATATATATATATATATATATATATATATATATATATTTCATTTCAGAGAGGAAGGGAGAGGGAGAGATAGAAACATCAATGATGAAAGAGAATCATTGATCGGCTGCCTCTTGCACACCCCACACTGGATCGAGCCCACAACCTGGGCCCCGATCGGGAGTCAAACCCTGATTTCCTGGTTCATAGGCCAGCACTCAACCACTGAGCCACTGCAGCTGGGCAGAGTTTTCTAGTCAAGGAGTCATCAAGTTCATTTTCTCTCTAAGACTCTGGGTAGATCCTTCCTAGCCGCTTCCAGTTCCTGGTGTTGTTGCTGGAACCCTTGGCTTGTGGCTGCATGATTCCAATCTCTACTTCCTCCTCTGCCTCTGCCTCGGTCATCACATGGAGTCTTCTTGTGTGTCTGTCTTCCCTCTCCCATAAGGACACAGTCATATCGGATTACGGGACCACCCTACACCAATATGACCTCATCTTGAGTAATTACCTCTGCAAAGACCTCTTTCTTGGAAATGTTGCATTCTGAGGTATTAGGGGTTAGAACTTCAACATAAGTTTTTGGGAGACACAATTAAACCCATAACAACATGCCAAAGCTGGACCTTGAGTTATCTATGTCTTCCCTCCCCACCAAATTAAACTTATAATGATTCACTTTCTGTTTCTCCTCCCCCTAAAAACATCTTATGATCTTGGTAAATAATAGTTTTGGGTGCCCCAATATTTTTTTGGAAGGAGGACCTGGGCCTAGAACCTGTCGGAACCAATCTGGATTGTTACAGGAGAGACATCCCAAGGAAGTTACCAGTGGGGGTGCCCTCCTTAGCAGGTAACTATAGTACCAGCCTGCTGGCTACCATTAAAACATTTAAGGCTCTTCGTCTGTGGATTTTGCCAGCCCAGAAAATTGTGGTAGTCCGAGCTACTATATCAGCCAATGTTATTTGAAATCCTACAGGCTTAAAACCTCATATGTTGAGTGATTGTGTATGAGTATATGAATGTGTGTAAGAGTATAATTGTGCTTGTGTGCATATGTATATGGGAGCGTGTGTGTTTGTGTCAGTGTGTTTGTATGTGTATGTGTATGTGTGTGTGTGCACTGAGTAGTGTATGTAAGGTCAAGGTTTAGGTGTGATGATACCATCAGTTGACTGTCTCAGAATTTTTGCAGATGTCCATTGCAACAAGGAAGCCCTATAAATTTGAGCCTATAAATTTGAAGATTACAGTGAATATATGGCAGTGGTTTAAGTCATTTTTCTTTTCTCACGGGTTCTTTTTCCACAGACCTCTGATATACCCACTAGACTCAGGCTGTTGGCTATAAAATGTGAGGGCAGAAAGAAAAATAGAGAAAGCTAGAGAAATGCTGGAAGCAATAAGACTTCTTAAATAGAGGGGAGGGAGGTAGAAGAGATGGGAAAGACAGACAAACAGACATGTATCAACCTGAGTCAGAAAGCAAATGGGTCAGTGTTCCCCAGGCGCCTGACATCAAAAGTTGAGTTGTGGCCTTGGCCAGTGCGCTAAGTGGTTAGAGCATTGTCCCGTGCACCATAGGGTCGTGAGTTCAATTCCTGGTCAAGAGCACATATCTGGGTTGTGGGTTCGCTCTCCACCCCCAGTTGGGGGGTGTGGGAGGCAACCAACGGATGTGTCTCTCTCACATCCATGTTTCTCTCTCTCTCTGTCCCTCCCACCTTCCACTCTCTCTGAAAAGCAATGGAAAAAAATATCCACAGATGAGGATTCAAAACAAACAAAAATAAAAAAATTGTTTTTTAAAAAGTAGAGTAGTGTGGGTGAATTATCAAGATTATCTTTTTAACCAAGTTCTGGGGTAAGAGGAGAGAGAGCATAAAAGCTGTTGTGGGGAAAGTGAAGAACCACTAGGAAAGGCTCAGTTATGTACTGCAGAGTTAGTATTCATTTCAAAATTTGCTCCAACAATGTGTCATCTTAAATTTAGTGCTCCGATAGCTTTGAATATATCTGTACCCATAAGGGTGCATTTTCTATTAGATTGTGCGCACCCATGGTATCTCTGGTCACCTGGTGATGACAGTGACAATTCCAGAGGTCTTTGAGTTGCCTCCTCAGTGAGAGGAAAAATGTTTGTTGGGTCAGATTCACCAGATTAGTGAGGAGATAGGTGTATTTTATTTATTATTTATTTGTTAATCCTCACCAGAAGATATTTTTGCCATTGATTTTTAGAAAGAGTGGAAGGGAAGAAGGGAGGGGGAGAGAAAGAGAAACATCAGTGAGAGAGACACATCAATTAGTTGCCTCCCACAAACACCCCTACTGGGGCTGATGGAACCTGCAAGCCAGGTATGTGCCCTTGACTGGGAACTGAACCCACACTGGCCAGGGCAAGATAGGTGTGTTTTTAGCAATCAGACTACTCATATTAAGGCTTGGGGATTAGATTCTGTAGTCTTAGGAAATGAATCAACTATCTATGTACTATCTCTTTACCTAATAAATTGGTAAGATGAAAGTAAATTCTAGAAGTGGAGTTAAAGCAAAACCTATTTTAAAAAACTGCTTTGGAGACACAGCTAAATATGCACAGAGGTTTGAGGGTAAAGTAGAACCTAATCAAATCCTAAAATTCCAGAAACGACAATATCTCCCGTGGGATGAGGATGTGAAACAGGGAGACGTGGTTACTGTCGGGGATTTTTCTGGATAAACTTAGATTGGCTCCCTTTGCAGTGTTGGCATTTTCTGAGTCAGCTTTAATAAGTGCATAAGCCTTTTGTGGACAAAGGGGGATTTTAAAAGTATGGCCAATATTATTTTTGTTAATATGTTAATTCAACAATGAAGATTTATTAAGTGCTTGCTAAATGCTGTACACTGTTCAGCACTCATTTTCTGAATATGCAGTTTTTAGATGCTTGCTTTTTAAATTATTTTTTTCTTACATTCAGAGATAGTGCTTTTTTGTTTTTCTGGTGTGTTTTTTGTTTTGTTTTGTTTTTCCAGAAAGCCTGTTTGTTGTTGTTTGTTTTTTTTTTTTAAATAGAATAACTCATTTAGTAGAAATTCACTTTAAAAAAACTTAAAGAAATTCTATTCTGTGTTAGGCGAGAGGCTTCTACACTGAGCAGGAGATATTATTGTGTTCCTAAGTAGAAAAATGCTGCTTGAGGTCCAGTACCTGCACGTAACTCACCAAAGAGTAGCATGTTTTGAAGTATATTCTTTCTTAAAGAGAGAAACCATCTCCTAAGAAATGTGCACCAGGGCAGCGGCTGCACATTAACCATCTTTGCATTTCCAATAACACCAAGCTCAGAGCACAGAATATAAAATATGCTCGAAACATATTCTTTGAAGGAATGCTTGATTGGGTATCTAAGCGGCAAGTGCCATTTCTTTATCTATGACTGTCAATGGTGTTTTTTTTTGTTAATGACATTTCCCCTGCTCTCGTTGATAATTAATGCTCAGTTCAGACTGCAGGGTTTGGATGGAGAAGTCTGAACAATAGCTAGACAAGACAAAGCCTGTTACATCTCATGCAGGCTTCTGCGTCGACTGATGTGGTTTAGAATTATATGTTAGGAGCACTGCATACCCGAAGAATATTGATTGCATTTCACATAATGCAATTTACAGTTAAGATGGTTAGGCTGGCCCAGGGAAATATTTGTTTTGTTCAATAATGTTAGAAAACATACATTTTAATAAATACTGCATGAGAACAATCCTTTTGGGTGAACTTCAAGGAAATAAATACACTACCATATGGCTATACATCGGTGGGTGTTCACATATCTAAAATCTGGAGATATGTGTAGAGGAATTCTTTGCTTTACAAATAGATTCTTCTGAATTGTTCTTGTTGTAATATCAGAGACCTTTGTTTGGCATTTTGTATGTAACCTTTACTATCTAATAAGGATAATAGTTATAGGACAAAATATACAACATGATTCCATTTGTTTAAAATAAATATATATATCCATATACATTTATAGGTACACACACATACATAAAACTCTGGAGGACTAACTTCACAGTGGTATGAGGAGCAGGGCAGAGTGAGATCATAAGGTATTTTTACATTTTGTTATATATTTCAGTGATATTTGATTTTTATAATAAGCATATATTGCTTTTGTAATCAGAGAAAGATTAATATACAGAGCTGAAGTTGATAACATAGATAATAAAAATAGTATTGCAAAGAGCTTGAACATAATCTAGCTGTCTGTGCAGCATGTTAAAAGAAAATTAAAATATTAAAAGGCTGTATTTAGGTTAACAAACCCAACCACTGATCAAGATAGGCCAGGAACTGACAGGACTTGGGGTGTCTGGCAGTATTCTTCCCCCAAACAGGGTTTCTCAAACCATTGATGGTGAAAGGGAAGCTTCATTTTGCTTTTTATTTCCCCAATGCCTTGCAGACCGATACTTTAATAAAATCAATAAAAACGAATTACTGGGAAAATGAAATTAACAAACAACAAAGACTTCAGGGCCCAATATTTTTATTATTAGATCGAACAAACAGACATAAAACTCCTCTGTCAAATTACTTTTAAACGGTGGTTCTCAGCTGGGGTGGGGCGCTGCGACTTGGCCCCCCAGGGGACACTTTGCAATGTCTGGAAACATTCTTGGCTGTTACACTGAGGAGGGTGGTGTTGACTGGCATCTCAGGGTAGAGACCAGGGATGCTGCTCAATGTCGCTAAGGTGCCCAGACAGCCTCCCACATGAAGAAATTGTTGGACTCAAGGTATTATTGGTGTTGATGTTGAAAAACCCTACCTTCAATATATTTTTTAAGTATATTTTTTTATTTTGGAGAGGAAGAGAGAGAACCATTGATGAGAGAGAACCATTGATCAGCTACCTTCTGCACAACCCCACACTGGGGGAGCAAGCCCACAACCTGGGCATGTCCCCTGACGGGATCAAACCGTGACCTCCTGGTTCATAGGTTGATGCTCAACTACACCGGCTGGGCCCTGCCTTTTAAGTGGTCAATCGCAGTTTTTGTATTTACCTCTAGGCAGACTGGTAACGTTTTTAGACCCCGATCCACAGAGAGAAGACTGTTCTAACGAAAATGGGGTAGAGACAGAATCAAATGAAACATGCAATTATTCTCTGCAGATGGTGAGATCGGGTCTTGAAGCTCACCTAGTGTGAGCCTGGAAAAGTGAGCTATAATATCTCTGGGCTACCATCTTCTCATCTGTGAAATGGGAAGACTGCCCTGTTCACAAAGCTCCTGTGTGGATTAAATGTAAATAATTGGTTTCTTTTTATTTTTTATTGATTTTTTACAGAGAGGAAGGGAGAGAGATAGAGAGTTAGGAACATCCATGAGAGAGAAACATCAATCAGCCGCCTCCTGCACACCCCCTACTGGGGATATGCTTGCAACCAAGGTACATGCCCTTGACCGGAATAGAACCTGGGACCCTTCAGTCTGCAGGCCGACGCTCTATCCACCGAGCCAAACCGGCTAGAGCTAAATAATTGGTTTCAATAGTGCCTAACCCACAGTAGCACCCAATACTATACCCGTAGGTTAGTTCTCCCCTGAACTCTGTGGAAGGACTCCGTCCCTGGTCACTGAGGACCCAGAGCGTTGTCTCAGTCTTTTTTTTTTTTTTTTTAATATATTTTATTGATATTTTACAGAGAGAAAGGGAGAGGGATAGAGAGCTAGAAACATCGATGAGAGAGAAACATCGATCAGCTGCCTCCTGCACACCTCCCACTGGGGATGTGCCCGCAACCAAGGTACATGCCCTTGACCAGGACCCTTCAGTCCGCAGGCCGACGCTCTATCCACTGAGCCAAACCGGTTTCGGCACTGAGCCAAACCGGTTTCGGCTGTCTCAGTCTTTTAATTTCTGTGTTGGGGCTTAAGGGGACACACCTCGAATTTTCTCTTCCTCCTTAGAGAAGGGCAGGGCTCACCAGACACTTTCAGCTGCCAGACCTGTGAATGAGTAGAGGGCGGGCCTGCCTCTCCTGAGAGGATTAAATGAAACTGCTTTGTAAAATGGAAAGTACCATGCTAATGTGACAGTCACTCGCTGGTTCAGTCAGTATCTACTGGGACCTTACTAGATGTCTTTACTATCAAGGAATGGGGAAGGAAACTAGATGGAAAAAAGAAAAGAGGCCCCAGAAAACTTGCTAACTGGTAGCAGTGAGCATTTTGTGAGACCCAAAGCTGTTCGCAGAGCAAAGCCAGGTTCCCATTCATTCAAGGACAAAAAATAAATAAAACACACACACACACACACAACAAAAAAAACAACAATGATTAGGGAGGAAGAGAATAGACAATCTTTGGAGAAGTTTCTAGCACAACTTCTGAGGCAGCCACAGTGCAGCCAGCTCTGCTTTGGCAGGCACTATTGGGATCTCACCCAACGAACTCCAGCTGCACCTTAAAAAGTAACTGTCCAGCTGGCTCTTGTCCTCCTGTCCTAACCTGGCCCTTGGCACTGCTGACCTGGCTCTGAAAACCGGAACAGACCCTCAGTGTTCCTGTTCTGGGAATGGGGAGGGGTGAAGCGTGGCTGTGGGCCCAGTGTCCTGGGGCTGGTGGCTCAGGAATTGCAGCTCTTAGAGGAGATGTGGGAGAGGCAGGGGCAGAGCTACTGGGAGGTGGGGGAGGGGGGAACGGGAGAGTGGCAGGCCGGGCGCGGGGGCGCGGGGGCGCGGGGGGGTGGTGGGGGGGTGGGGGCGGTCCCCTCTGGTCAGGGCAAAACCTGATGTCTGTCCAGACAGAGACCCAGTAGGATCTCTGCTTCCAAAACTCTCTTTCTGGAGAAATTTCCCTCTCTTTTTCAGTTGCTGTGTATGAGTCATGCTCTGGGTTTCGAGAAAGCTGTGGGGACCTGTCTGGGGCTGCTCTCACTTTGTGTTCTGAGTAAGGACAGGTGCTTTACAGCGACAGCTGCACTCCTGGCTGGGGAGGGAGGCCGAGGGGAGCAACCTCACTGAACAGTCCAGAGGCTGGAGGTTCCCACGCCGGAGACAGGGCTGGATGGGGAAAGGTATGAATGAATAACATATTTGTTAACTACCCGTAGCTGCCTGGGAGGAAAAATCTGTTCTGTTCCCAATCCACATGACTTCAGCTGCCTCTTCACACCCGCATCACCCTCAGCATCTTTGCTGCTGTCACTGAAGGGACAGGAGAAAGATGGCTCCCTGATCACCTTCTGTACCTGAGGCACCAACAGACCCTGGGCACACCGGGAGAGTTAAGACACCATTTCTTTTCCACAGGCACTCACAGCCTGGACGGGGCCATGAACTGGAAACTAATAATGACCTCCCATGAGTCAAGTGCTATAAAAACACATTTGATGAGGATTTGGGAACAGAGAGGGAGAAGCTGGTGAGTGCTCAGAAACAAAGAAACGGTCCTTTATGCCCCCTTATGAGCTCCTGGCACAGGCTTGCAACATTCAAGGCCAACAGTGGTTGATAACCCTGACTACTTAGAAATATTTTCTCATTTTATGACGTTTTCTTTCTTCTTTTTTTCATTCATCGTTAAATGGGAAACATCTTTATTTCACTTTTTTAAAAAATTGACTTTTAGAGAGAGAGGAAAGGAGAGGGATAGAGTGATAGAAACATCAATGAGAGAGAAACATCATCCATCATCAACCTCCTACATGTACCCCACTAGGGGTGGAGCCTGAAACCCAAGCATGTGCTCTGATCAGGAATCGAACCTGTGACCTCTTGGTGCATGGGTTGACAATCACTGAGCCACACCAGTTGGGCAAACATATATTCTTAAACTGTGCAATTTCACTTACCAAGTCTTATGATACATCATAAAAATATCTTTTCACCCTGCACATGCTTTGGGTTACTATCTAACGTAGATCTTATTAGATGTCCAAAAGCAATTCATTGATATATTCCTGCAGATTCTGTATAGTCTGGTACCAGGCATAATTGGAAGATGATGCCACAGTTCATCCTAACACATATCCACATATTTGACATTTCTTCCTATTTTCAAAGAAATTATATATGAGTACACTCATACTCACCTTTCCCCCCCACATTGGTCTCACATAGGTGTTTTTTCCCCACTAAATCAAGCAAAGAGTGCATTTTCTAAGGCTGAGCTCTTGGCACATGAGCTACATGACTCAACTTTGCCATGACAAGGTATTCTGGGGGCTTTTTAAAAGTTCGGAAACATTATTAAGATTAGTAAAAACAGGTCTGTCAAGTCATGCAGGCTGAAAGTTTTTAGAAAAAAAATCATTTTAGCTTCTGATGGTTTGATGAAACTTCCTATTCACTGGCTTCATAATTCATAAGCATCGAAGTCAAGGAAATTGTGGTGACATAATTTTGCAGTCATGATTTCTGAGTCTCAGAAATGCATTCAACTGAATCAAATGTAGTATTTTTTAAAAATATATTTTTATTGATTTCAGAGAGAAAGGGAGAGGGAGAGATAGAAACATCAATGATGAAAGAGAATAATTGATCGGCTGCCTCCTGATTGCTCCACACTGGGGATCAAGTATGTTCCCTGACCAGGAATAAAGCCATGACCTCCTGGTTCATAGGTCTATGTTCAAACACTGAGCCACACTGACCGGGCCAAATGTAGTATTTTTTAAATTTAAAATGGGTAAAATATACATTTACGGTTTTAGAATCAGAATAAGTTTAATGATTAGAAAGAGCCTTTGAGGAAACTTGTTCCAAATGCATCATTTTACAGATGAATAGTATTAGCATGCAGCTAGTTTATGACTGGCAGGCTCCTTAACCACCCAGGGTCAGCTTCCTGACCTGTGAAACAAAAGGCTGGGCTGTATGAACTCTTGGTCCCCTTCACCAACATACTGCAGGATCCTAATAAATGGTTGTTGAATGAATGACACTAACACCTGAGATCACACAGCTAGTCAGGGACAAATATAAGTCTTTTGACTCCCAGCCATTACTCCTCATATTGAATAGGCTTAGAATAAAGACCTTGAATTTTAAAAAAGAGATTAATGAAGAAAACACCCTAAGAGAAAAAAAAATAAAACAACTCTGTACTAAAACCAAGTCAGACAATTATTAATTTTGAGAGAGAGAGATTGACTCATTGGTTTCATTGGTTTATGCATTCATTATGGATTGTTGTATGTGCCCTAACCGGGCATTGAACCCACCTCTTGGCATATCAGGATGATGCTCTAACCAACTGAGCTACCCAACCAGGGCCCAATAACTAAATTAAAAAAAATATATGTTTTTATTTATTTCAGAGAGAAGAAGGGAGAGGGAGAGAGATATAGAAACATCAATGATGAGGGAGAATCATTGATCAGCTGCCTCCTGTGTGCCTCCTACTAGGGATTGAGCCCGAAACCCGGGCATGAGCCCTGGCTGGAAATTGAACCGTGACCTCCTGGTTCATAGCTGATGCTCAACCCGTGAGCCACACCGGCGAGGCGATAACTAATCTTTTTACTGTCTCCATAGTTTTCCCTTTCACTTACCCCTTTCTAATCAGTGCCAATCTGTTTTACATACTGGACTTTTGTTTAAGATTTTATTTGAAGACTAGTTATGCTGTCTTATTTTTTTCATATCCTCGAGGGTCTCACTAAATTTATCGGCCTTTTCTAGGAAATTCTTGAAAAACCTTATAACTGTGGTTTGAACTCTATATCCAGTCGTTTGCTTTCCTCCATTTCTTTCATTTGTGATCTGTTTCTTTGTCTCTGCATTTTTGCTGCTTCCCTGAGTTGGTAGAGTAGCTTTGTGTGGTAGGTGTCCTATAGGGCCCAGTGGCTCAGCCTCCCCCAGTTACCTGAGGTGGACACTTTTGGTGCACCCCTTTGTGGACTGTGTGCACAGCCTTGTTGTAGTTAAGTCTTGATTGTTGTTGGTATCACTGGGAGGAATTGACCTCCAGGCCAATTGGCTGTGAGGATCAGCTGTGTCTATGCTGGGAGAACTTCTTTGCTGGAGACACCCTTATGAGACAAGACTTGCAAAATTGCAAAAGCCTCTGTGCTCAGCTTGGATGGGGCGGAGTCTCAGGGTGGAGGAGGCAGCCTTGGCTTCCCGTCAGCCCTGCCCTATGAGGCCCCTAGGTCTCAGTGTCCCTTGGTAATTGCTGCAAGCACCTCTGAGAGAAAGCCGCCCTTGAGTTTCTCCCGCTGTCATACAGTCCAGTTTCTCCCTGAATGAGTCTGGATTCCCAGAAACTTGCCTGGAACTGGAGTTCAGCATAGTCGGGAGCTTCTGTCTCCCTCCTGCTTTAGAAAGCCAGCTGCACACTCAGCAGCCCATGCACTCAGCAGTCAGTCCTCTCTGCGCACGCGTGCCTCCGAACCTCAGCCTTCCACAGCTCTCCTGAGTCTCAGTGTGCTTTCTCTTTTCCTGACAGTCCAGATTCCCCCAAATAAGTCTGAGTTCCCAGAGTCTCGCCCGGGACTGGAGTTCAGCGCAGTTGTCTCCCTCCCACTTTAGAAAGCCAGCTGCGCACTCAGCCGCCCGTGCACTCAGCTGTCCTCTCTGCGCGCGCGTGTCTCTGTACCTCAGCCTTTTGCAGCTCCTCTGAGTCTCAATGTGCTTTCCTCTTTCCTTCTAGTTGTAGAATTTCCACTCAGCCAGCTTTCCTGTGGTTCTGGATGGTGTCCGTTTTGTCTTTTAGTTGTAGTTTTGGTACTGTTTGTGAGGCAGCAGTTTAGGTGTTTACCTATGCCGCCATCTTGGTTTCTCCTCAATGCTAGAACTTTAGATGTTCTCTGTTTTATTTTTTTAAAAAAAGGTTTTACGTTAATGGGCAGTGTCTTGACCCTGTTCCTTATTAGCTGTTGTGATCCTGGGCAAGTCACATCTCTCTGAAGTTCGATTTCTCATTCATAAAATGGGGTTCATGAAGGCTTCTCCCATAAATACTATCTTGTACATATAGCATCCAGCACACAGTAGGTTCTCAGCCAGGTTCCCTCTGCAACTCATGTTCATTTCCCAAAATCAGCCCAAGCTCTGCTGATTTTGTCTCCAGAGTTCTAGAATCTCTTTTCTTTCCATCCCTACTATAACTCCTTGCTGTTTCAGGCTCGATCTGATTTCAGTGAGCCTGAAAACAGTGATTAGGCCACACACCTGTGCCAAATGCTCACCTTTATGCAACAAAACACCGAGCTGTCACTTAACACTTTGGACTGGAGCACAGGCAGACTCTCCAGGAGTAAGCAGCAGGCTTTGCAATGTGTTTCCTGGTGCTGTTCTCTGGGGTCCTTCCCCCATCCCTCTGACAAACTGCTGGGGGGCCTGGTGGTCTTGGAGTCTGAGGAACTTTCATGGCAGTGGAGATCCATTTAGAGCCCCACTTCCAAGTATCTTTGGTACCAAGCTCTCTATAACTTGCTGACACTAACCTCCCAAGATGCAATGTAACAAAAACAACCACATTCCCAGGCTTCACCCCACAACTTTCTGGACCGTGCCTCCTTAAATATTTATTTTTCAGCATCTTCTAAATAAGACCCTCTAAATACCTGGCCTTATCACCTCTCTCACCTGGACTACTTCCTTGCTGTCCTTAGTGGCCCCACCACCTCCCAGAAGAGCAGAATTTGGTGACTGATTAGAAGCTGGGGATGAAAAAAACTTTCATCAAGGAGGAATCCCAAGTCCCAGAATTGTGATGGTGTCACCAAGTAGGACAGAGAACACAGGAAAACAAGCCGACTTAGTTCAGTAGGACTTAGGCCACCTCAGTTTGTGGCACTGTGGGACTCACGGGTGTGAACATAGAGCAGGCAGCTGTCCACATACATCTAAGCTTCAGTGAGTCCTAAAAGGGAGGGTTGTTTTGACCCACCCCCGCTGATTTCTCCATCTACCTCTTAGGGGGCATCTGTTTCCTCTTATTTTCAATTTCTCGGGCAGGGGTAATTCACTCTCACTTATATCCTGTTGACAAGACAATTCTTGTATGACTTGCCATCTAGTGTGATATTTTACTGTGGAAATGTCACATATTTGCATCTGAACTATTAGCTTAGCATTTGGCTAAATTGATTAGTTATTAGTATTTTGAAACTGTATGAATACATATTGCAAATGTTATAAAAGATTTTACTCTATGTATAAATGATAGGATCATAGATTCTTTAGAAGAGAAAAATTTGAAATCATATAATTCAATGCCCTCACAATGCCAAGTACTTCAACATGCATTAATTGAGCATCCTGTATATGTATATGTATGTATACCTAGAGAGAGAGAATGTTGTGAGACATTGACATTTGGGAAATCTTAGCAAAGGATATATGGGAATTCTTTGTACTATATTTTCAACTTGTTCTGTCTAAAAATTTTAAAAAGTAAAAAATGGCCCTAGCCAGTTTGGCTCAGTGAATAGAGCGTCGGCCTGTGGACAGAAGGGTCCTGGGTTTGGTTCCGGTCAAGGGCACATGCCGGGTTGCGCGCTCGATCCCCAGTGGGGGATGTGCAGGAGGCAGCTGATCAATGATCGTCTCTCATCATTGATATTTCTATCCCTTTCTCCCTCTCCCTTCTTCTCTAAAATCAATGAAAAAATATTTTTAAAAAAGTAAAAAATGTTAGTCTAATATATACTGTATAGCACTTTAAGGACTGAAAAGGCTGATGATGGTGGTGGTGGTGTGGTGGATGTCGGTAGGAAGCAATGAAAATTCAATAGTGTTACTAAGAAATTCTCTGCTTGCTCCTATAGTGACTGAATACATGTAAATCTCAGCCCAGAAGGAATTAATTTGACTAATGTAGATGTAAGATCAGTTAGAGCATCAGCCTGAGCACTAAAGGATATTGGGTTCGATTCCCTGTCAAAGGCACATACTTGGGTTGCAAGTTTTATCCCAGGCCTGTTTGGGATGAGTCAGGGAGGCAACCAATCAATTGGTCTCTCTCACATGGATGTTTCTCTCTCTCTCTCTCAAAAATAAAATAAAAATTAATAGGACTACAATCCCTTGGGCCATCTGCACTTGTTCTGAACTGCTCTTATCAGATGCTCCTGGGGACACAGGACACAATATTATTGTTAAGATACCTGGAAGGGGCGGGTGTGAGTGGATGGAGGAAAGATACTGGAGGTCATATGTTTGCCTTGTTTGGAGAAACCTGATAAAGAAAGCTTGAGATACCAACTATAGGGTTTGGGCTTCAGAACCAGGAACCTGATCCCAGGAGCCTCTTACAGATATGAGTACCTGGGCTGAGGCACAGATGGGGCCGGACCAGGTGGTCCTGATTGGTATCAGGGAACTGGAGGCTTATAGCTAATCCCCTGCCTCAAAAGAAACAGAGAACACCCTTAATTAGTTAAGGTCTCATGAAAGCTCACTATGACACAGGAAAGGGCTGTTTACTTAAGTGTTAAATAAGTGCCTCCCATAGATGAGGCACAATGCAAAGAATGGAGAAGTTGCAGAATAAGATAAATAGAAGCTAAGCAAGCAGGTGGCTGATGGGCCAAAGATTGCTGACCAAGGAGTTCCATAGAACTCACTTTCCCCATCTGTAAAGGAAAACCTCCCTCCTTCATATGCCAACGGTGAAGATGAAATGAATTGATGCACAGAAGGTGAGTAGTAAACACTTGGAAGGTATCAGGCACTCAGTTGCTGGGTCTTCCCTCCCAACCCCCAGCCTTCTCTGATGCAAGAACCCGAGTTGTTCTGAATCTCGCCCACTCTGGTCTGTCCCAAGGACAGTTCCATGGACCCAACTGGAGACCTTGTGCTGCTGTCTCAACCCAGATGCCTGTGGACACCTCAACGTGTCCTTACAGTGCACCCCACCCCCACACCAAGGCTGCTCACTGCAGGTCAGCATTTATGTGGTTAGGAAAGCCACTGAGTTTTAAAATGTGAATATATTGGGGTGGCAATGGTGATTTCAATTTGTGGCTTTTACCACAGTCATGCTATCAAGCAGAGTTCAGGTTTATTCATTTTACTAGAGGCCCGGTGCATGAAATTCGTGCACGGGTAGGGTTCCTAGGCCTGGCCAGCGATCAGGGACCATCTGTGGGGCAATCGAGGGGCCCTCCTGCTGGCACTCACCTTGGCTGGCCTCGTGCTGCCCGCTTGCTGGCCCCGGCCCCGCCACCGCAAGTTACATTGGCAATCAGGGGGGCCCCCTGCTGGCACTCGCCTTGGGTGGCCTGGGGCCTGCAGGCTGGGGGCAGCTCCTGCATTGAGCATCTGCACCCTGGTGGTCAGTGTGTGTCACAGCGACTGGTCATTTTGCCGGTCATTCTGCCGTTTGGTCAATTTGCATATTAGACTTAGATTTTTTAAGAAAGCATCAAATTGTACATGATTCCACTTTATTGGACTGGCAAGGAAAGAAAATTAAAAAGCAAATTCTTCTAATGTCACCAGGGAAAAAGAGAAATATTTTATTTACATTTCCCCCATGGTTTTCTGCTCTATATTATTTGCTTTATATCCTTTTTTCTCTGCATAAGAATGAATTTGGAATCATCATTCTATTACCAGAAATTTGTATCATGTTATTACCAGATGTGACTGCAAAGTATCCATACTGGTTCCACAAGACATGCGTGGAAATCAGTGTCTTATTTTATAGTCAAAGCATGCACAGGCAGTATGTATGTATCTCAAATTATTGTGTTGTATACCTAAAAATAATATGATGTTATATAAAAGTATCTCAATTTAAAAGCCCATATTCTGTTTTTATAGAATATCAGATGTAGTTTGGGACATCATTGGTAATCTCTGATTTTACCTTTTGAAACATGGAGTCAAGGGTTTGATTTCAAAATAGCTTACACTTCTAAAAGTCATCATAATGGAAGGAGACTTGACTTGGGGTGGTGAACACACAATACAATATACAGAAGATGTATTATAGAATTGTACACCTGAAACCTATATAATTTTATTAACCAATGTCACCCCAATAAATTCAATTAAACGTGAATAAAAGTCATTATATCCTATATAATAAATGGCTAATATGCAAATAGACCGAATGGCAGAACAACCGGTCATTATGATGTGCGCTGACTACCAGGGGGCGTGCGCATAACATGGTGGGCATGGGCAGCAGGCGGCAGAGCACGGAACATGGCAGGCATTGGCCATGGTGGATGGTGGAACAGGTGAGCAGGGGCGCCAGACCAAGATGGAGCGCTGCTCGCTGTCATTGGGTGAGCCTCTAATGGTTACTGAAAATTCTTTGCTCCTGTGCGCCGCGGTCCTGCTCGGCACTCATACCCACTGCCAGCGCCCGGTGCCAGTCCTGATTGCTTGGCGCTGTCAGTGGGTGTAAGTGGCCCTGATCACCCCTGAGGGCTTCTCCACCTTTCCCTGCTCCTGAGGGGTGATTGGAGCAGCTGTCACGGCTCCCACCCACTGCTGGCGCCGGCCCCAATCGCTCCACGCCACCATCAGTGTGTGGGAGTGGCGGCAACGGGAGGGGCCGGGTGAGGGCATGGAGGATGGACCGAGACTCGCCCCTGTGCCCACTGCAGCCTTGTGGCCCATAGTTCCTTTCAAGGTGCATGAATTCATGCACTGGGCCCCTAGTATTATATAATTTAATAACATCATCCATTCAATAAATAAATAAAAGTCATCATATATTATATAATAACTTAATAACATTATCCATTTTACCTCCCCATGACGCAAATGAGATTATCACAGATTGTCTCCAGGAACTGAGCCTATGCAGGTTACTGTGTGCAATATTTTGTAATTAGATGCTTGGTCATGATAATGCTTTGCAGTAGGAATTCAGTTTTAACTTCTGGTTGTTTTATTTTCAATATAAAAAACCATGAAAATTTAGTGGTTTTTTTTTGTTATACCATTTTAGATTTTGTCAAGCTTCCTCAACTGCAAACTTAGTCACAGAAAGGAGATGCTACTATATTCAGACCAGCAACCATCAGACCCACAACACAACTACACTTGAAACAGTGGAATGGACTCCAGGTGCTGTGTACTGTGTGACCATGTTGAAAGACTGAGTTGACTTTGGGTGGATTTCTTTTCTTTTTATTTTTATACAGAATAATTTTATAAATGACGAAGCAAAGGAACATTTACTCAAAGAAAACAGAAAAAAAATTACTAATGGCAATTATTATTTTTGAAGCTGGTAACTTTACGCCTGATTTTCTTTAATAAATCTTTATTGTTGAGAGCATTACATATGTCTCCTATTTTTCCCCATTGCTCTCTTCCCCTCCCCGCTCCAAGCCTTTACCACCCACTGTCTGTGTCCTTGGGTTATGCGTATATACGCATATGAGCTCATTGGTTGATCTCTTGCCACCCTCCCGTGGGATTTCATAACTTAGTCACTCATGGATGGGTTTCAGGGGCTCTGGGCACTCCCTGGCATGCTCTGTTCGGAAATTTGAGATTAGGGCAATACCTGTTGCTTATTCAGATACCCAAAGGAGTTCAGCTTTCCCCTCCTCCCCTCAAAGAGGTAAAACCACAATCCCATGTCTCCTGCTTCCCTGCCTCCATCAGATTGCAAAAACAAGGTATGTAAGTGAACTAAGACAATGTGCCAACGCTGTTGGCCCAGACTCATTTCTTCCTTTCTTTCTGCTAACAGAACCCTGATTTTGCCCAGAGTGACAATAGGCCCGGACTGATGGGGAGATTCATGATATTTCGAAACCAATCATGACAATGGCATCCTTTTTTTTATTACCTTGTAAACTTCCAGCCTCCCTTTCATTAACTTCTCTTTTAGGGCCATGGGCATGTGTTCTATTTCTTGTCAATGAGATGTAAGAGGAAGTCTGTGGGGAAGCTTCTGGAGAGCCTTTGCTTTCTTACTACATCAGAAAGTAGTAGCTGACTCAACTCCTTGCTTTCTGCTTTGAACTTGCATGTGATGGTTGGCATTGCAGCCGTCATCTTGCAGCCTTGAGGTGATGTACATGGGGGTGGTAGGCCAATGCAAAATGGAGAGACAGAAGGAGTCTGAGTCCTTAATAACATTGGTAAGATGGCAGACCAATTCTGATATGGACTGTATTTGAGTTTCTTATTAAGTAAACAAGAAACACTCTTCTTGCTTAAGCTACAGTTGGAAGAGGGCTTCTATTTGCAGCAAAATGTACTTTATACAGTACATAATCTTTTTCAGCTTAAAATAAAGTTAAGTTGATTCTGTCTGTTCAAAATGCACCACTAATAGCTAGGTGATGTTTTCATTGGATGACACAAACCCTATGATTATGCCAGCCTTCTAAATATGCATACAGAAAATGTATGAAAAAAATCATGAGGAAAAGCATGGTCTTCTGAACTTAAATAGTTCTCTTCCTGATATAAAGGATAGATTTTTATTTTATTTTTGGCTAATAATACTGAAATCAATGAACAGAAGTAATTAAAGAGGTAAAGAGACTACATCTCTACTTTCCACTGAAGTAGACGTTAATTTTAAGTTTCTATGATTTTCTATTCCAGACATTTCTATCTTGATAAATTTTTGTGATATTTCATCATATGGTCTACATACTAGCATAAAAGACAAACACACTAATTAAGATTTACATTTTTTGTTTTATTTTTTAAAAAATTTTATTGAGAGAGAGAGAGAGAGAAACATCTGTTTATTGTTCCACTTATTTATGCATTCATTGGTTGCTTCTTGTATGTGCTCTGACCGGGGATCGAACCCACAATGATTCTCTTACCAACTGAGCTACCTGACCATGGCCTGTTTTATTTTTTTATACTCTAATAAAGCCCCATTTTGACGTATAAGTCATTGGAAAATTTGAGGAGGGAAAAAGCCACTGAATTGTTAGCCTGTCTCCAGTAAATTTAACCACATGTATATCTATGCTACTTATATAAATTGATATATTATGTTACATATATCTCTGTATATACTTGTGGATTATCTCTATGTACCAAAGGAGAAAGGGTTGGAAGTTTATCAGTTAGCTTTTGCTGTGTAACAAACCCTTCCAAAACACCAAGGTTTAAAACAGCAATGATGTCCTCACTCATGTATCTTTGGGTTGTTGATCTAGTCTGCACTTGACTGGGTTTGGCTCCAAGCTGAATGTTGGATCCAGCTCTGCGTCGCAGCAGGCTGGCTGGGACATGTTTTTCTCATGGCGATGACACAAGTGAGCGATGCAAGAGGGCAAGCCCAAGTGCACACGTCAAGCCTTTGCTTGTATCATATCCACTAGTGTGCCACTGGCCAAACTAAGTCATAGGGCCACGCCCATATCCATGGTGTAGAAATGGACTTCACTGCTGGCTGGGAGGGACTGCGGAGACACATGGCAAAGTTCACAGGAAAGGGGGAGAAGAAGGATTGAAAACAATGATGCTGTGAAAGGGAAGAGAGTTGGTAACAAAGGAACAGCTTCTGACATTGTTCTGGCAAAGTTCTGAGAACCCGACAGAACTAAGATTTAAAGGAAAGATGCCTGGTACTCCTACAGTGAAAGATAAAATTCCTCATCCTGAACATGTTTAGGCTAGAAGAATCATCTCAACAACACTTTTTAAAAGGTCATCACATACCTCTATCTTGTTTATGCACCTTTCTAGAGCTAGCCTGGTATTTCTGTGGAATAAAGACAATGAGTTTGTCATTGTCTGTCTGTATGCTGGAATTGTGCAGAGACTGTATTTACAATATGCACAATGTGCTAATGACCAGCATCTTTTAACAACAGCAATGAATATAATAGCCATGCTCTTTGTGTGCATTCTTTCATTTTAATCTTCACAGAAACCCGGTGAAGTAGGAATTGCTTATTGTTCCTGTTCCACAGATGAGGAACTTAAGTCTTGGGGAGGCACAGCTAACAGGGCCAGGATTTGAACCTAGTTGGTGTCATTTAGCACTCATGTGCTGGTCCCCGATTACTCCATGGAAGAGATTGACATTGCTGCAGCCAAATTGATACAGTGACATATATGTGCTATAAAATAAGACAAATCATGCATTCATATGACACTTTTGTGTGTTTTGTAATACAGAAAATCACCCACCTAAATTGCTTTTGAGCACTACATCCTGAGGATTTGTGTTGTTAGCAGAAGAATGTAGTTTACAAAACAAATGTGAATTTTCAAAATACTCACTAGTTTCATTGGCCTCTCAGACCAGTGTATCCCAGGCCAGCCACTCCCACAGTGGACTGCTGCCTGAAATCTTGCTCTCAGTGACCTTTGATCATTCCTACTTGGCAGTTCCCAGCCCCAGGGTCCCTCATTCCCTGTGCACAGCTGAGGAGTATGCAGCTAGCTCTTTATGACCCTATGACACGTAAAAAACCTTTTTGTTTTTTCCTCCTTGGTCCTCTCTTATGCTCTGTGTCCTTTTCTGGAACCCGGTGCTAACTGGGCACAGGGAGCCCTATTTGAAGAAACCTCCCTGAATCCAAACCTTCAAAAGAGCCTCTTTCTGGATCTGAATTTAACCCTTCCGCTTCCAACCTCCCCCTTTACACATCTATCTGAATACAATCAATTTCTGGGCTTTAACATGTTTTCAACAGTCATTTCAGCACTTGTCCTTTTCATGTTTTAAGTTACACAAATAATTCCTTTAAAAAGGGTATTCTTAAGAAAAATGCTCTTGGTATAAACTGGAAACAGTACAACATGCCCCTTAAACCCAAGTGCTCTCCTGTGAGGCAGAAGTCAACAATTACTCCTCAACTAATATGTGTTTTTTGCTTCTTTAACAAGAGTGTCATAATTGGGAGGGCGTGCTTTAAGGATGACTAATGGAAATGGGAGGTGATCAAGCCCCCAGAAGGAGTGAGATTCAATTTAAAAAAAATATTTTTATTGACTTCAGGGAGGAAGGGAGAGGTAGACAGAGATAGAAACATCAATGATGAAAGAGAATCATTGATCAGCTGCCTCCAGCATGTCCCATGCTGGAGACCAAGCTCCCAACCAGGGCATGTGCCTTGACTGGGAATTGAACCTGGACCTCCTTGTTCATAGGTGGATACTAAACCACTGAGCCATGCTGGCCAGGCTCAAATCATTTTTATAACTGAGACGGCCCACACACTGACCAATCAGAAGGGACAGTGGTCTTGAAAGGCCATATGCTGGTATTGGCATCCCCTCAACACCGGTCTGCGACTCCATCATTCTAGCTCTGGCTCCAGACTCCTTTTCGGTGCTTTTGTAAACATAATCTATTGTCCAAAGGAAGAGATTTGTCAACATTTAGGACATTCACTTTCTGAAGGCAATTTCAAAAGAAGGTTTTCAAACACTAATTTGAAAGAATATATGCACCCCTATCTTCATTGCAGCTTTATTTATTATAGCCAAAATTTGGAAGCAGCCCAAGTGCCCATCAGTAGATGAGTGGATAAAAGAGCTGTAGTACATTTACATAATGGAATACTACTCAGCCATAAAGAAGAAGGAAATCTTACCTTTTGTGACAATATGGATGGACCTGGAGGGCATTATGCTTAGAGAAATAAGCCAGGTCAGAGAAAGACAAGTACCATATGATACCACTTATATGTGAAATCTAATGAACAAAATAAACAAAATAGAAACAGACTCATAGATAGAAAGCAGATTGACAGCTATCAGTGGGGAGAGGAGTTGGGGGACCTGGTGAAAAGGTGAAGGGATTAAGCAAAAACAAAACAAAACAATAGAAAACAGCCCTAGCCCGTTTGGCTCAGTGGACAGAGCATCAGCCTGTGGACCAAAGTGTCCTGGGTTTGATTCCGGTCAAGTGCACGTACCTTGGTTGCAGGCTCCTCCCTGGTTAGGGCTCCTGTAGGAGGCAACCAATCGATGTGTTTCTCTCACATCGATGTTTCTCTCTTCTTTTCCTCTCCCTAAATATCAATAGAAAACATATCCTCGGGTGAGAATTAACAACAAAAACAAAACAAGGCAACCCCCTCTTCAACACACACACACAAACACATCTCATAGACACAAACAACAGTATGGTGATTATCAGAGGGAAAGGGGATGGGAGGAGGTAAAAGAGGGTAAAGGGGGTGTAAATAGTGGTGGAAGGAGATTTTGACTTGGGGTGGTGAGCATACAATATAAAGAAGATCTATCATAGAATTGTACACTTGAAACCTATATAATTTTATTAACCATTGTCAGCACAATAAATTCAGTTAAAAAAGGAAAAGGAAAAGATTTTGAGCAGTGACTAGAGTGTTATTCCTTCTTAAGTGCACTGCTGATTGAGAACAGAAATTCTGGCTTATTTATTCAAAGACAAGTATTGTTCTTCTGTCAAACTTCCTGGCAATTGATATACTTAGCAGTGGCTTCCAAGAAGTGACTATCATTTTGATGAAATGTCAGGTGACAGATGTCTGACTTATTTGGAGAACCTTAAGCCTGGAGGTAATAGATTATTATTAGACTAGTGACCTGGTGCACAAAATTTGTACATATTAAAAGGGAATTAGGGGAAATATCTTAATATTGCTATTTGCCCTTTCTCGATAATAGAAGTGTCAGAGATGAAAGAAAATTAGTAAAATGTATATGAAAATCTTCCTCCTGTCAGAGTCTGGGGTGCATCATGGGAACCAGAGTCAAGTCCCCACGCACCCACATGCGCCTCAAAATTGCACAAGACCCAGACCCGACCCGCCCCACCCCCATTGGGCTAGATCCAGACCCGGCCGGCCCCACCCCCTCAAGCCCCGCTGAGTGGGGGGGTGTGGCCTCAGGTCACCTGGCCCCGCACCAGGGCAGGGTGCACAGCCTGAGGTCCCCCAGGCCAGGGTAGGGGGCACACCTTGAGGTCCCCATGAAGCCCCGTGGTGGGGGGCACGGCCTGAGGTCCCCCACCAGGCAGAGGACGCAGTCTCAGGTCCCTGCTGATTGCTCATTAAGGCTCGTTACCGGAACTCAGCCTCCGCTGTGGGCGCAGCCATCTTGTTGCGGCGTGATGGTCAATTTGCATATTCCCTCTTTATTAGATAGGATTATTAGATAGGATTAGAGCAGTGGGTATAGATTATCACATTATAAAGGAGAAAGAGTTGGATTTGGAAAGAGAAATCAGCTATCCCAGTTTGACAACCAGGGATGAGGGGACAACCTGTGCTCTTAGCTCTCAGTGTGCATACTGAAAGATCGATGGGGGATGGGGTCCACAGATAGCAACAAGAGCCCCAAACACGTGGGATGAGCTCAGTTACAACTCAGGCTGCTCTGGCTCGCCATGCTCACGAAGCTCTTGTCTCGCGGGATCTGCTAATAAGACTTCTCTGAAAACAGAGCCATGTAAAGAAGACCTGGGGACAATGGGACTGCCTTAGGAGTTTGAGAATGCAATCAAGTAATTCCACCAAAAAGACTACCCCTTTTTGTAGCAACTTAAACTAACTTCACATACAAAAGGAAATGTAAAAATGCTTCTTGTTCTAAAATAGCCAACAACAGAGGACCAGTTGAATAATTACAGCAAATCTATAATTTAGAATATGAATCAGGCATTAAAAGCTATGTTTTTAGGAAAGCAATACTATATATTTCCCCATGCATACATAAATTATTTGTGAAAGGTCTAAAACCTGCATGGCATCCTAGGCAGTTTGGCTCAGTGGATAGAGCACCAGCCTGTGGACTGAAGGGTCCTGGGTTCAATTCTTGTCAAGGGCACATGCCCAGGTAGCAGGCTTGATCCTCAGTGTGGGGCGTGCAGGAGGCAGCCAATCAATGATTCCCTGTCATCATTGATGTTTCTATCTCTCCCTCTCCCTTTCTCTCAAACAAACAAAAACTCTGCATGGCACCACAAATGCCAAATTCAAATTGCTGTTACTTCTGAAGAGGGTGGGGAAAACAGGGGTCAAGGAGTGAGTATGCAAATAGAGTTTATTATACCTGCAATGTTTATTCTTCATCTGAGTGATGGGTCCATCAGTGTTCATTATATGAGTTTCTATGCTTTTTGTATGCTTCAATTATTTCATAATTTAAAAAATCATGTTCTCAAATTCTAATCACATGACATGCTCATGATAAAGCAGACCAAAAATCAATCAGGCTATAAATAAATATATACAATTTGATATCAATTGATAGATATATGTGTACCTATACATACATATATGAATAGAAGAAACTAAAAGAGGCTAGCTCTGGTGACTTTTATTTTCTTAATTATTCTGTTTTATGTTATCTGAACATTTTACAATAATATTTCTCCTATAATCTAAGAATTGTTATTACAAAATAGTATGGTTTTTAACAATTAATGAAAAGTGCATTATACATGTTCACTTTTTAAAATGTCATGCATGCTCCTACCCCAGAGGTAACAGTTTTGTGCGTACCCTCCAGTCACTTTCTTTGTGTATTTTTTGTGTGTGTGTACATTTGTATACATAGCTCTCTTGTATTTACATAAATTGAATAATACTATCCATACTGTTAATGATTTACTTTTTTCATCTTATACTGCATCTTGGGAGATTTAAAAATATCAGTATATGTACCAGCCAGTGTTGCTCAGTGGTTGAGCATCCCTATGAATCAGAAGGTCAAGGTTGGATTCCTGGTCAGGGCACATGTCTGGGTTGCAGGCTCGATCCCCAGCAGGAGGCGTGCTGGAGGCAGCTGATCAGTGATTCTCCCTCATCATTGATGTTTCTATATATCTCTCCCTCTTCCTTCCTCTCTGAAATAAAAACATATTTTAAAAAAATCAGTATATGTATTTTTATTAAAAAAATTTAAAAATTTAATTTTATCCACTTAATCTCATTTTAATAGCTGTATAGTGCTTATAATATATAAAAATAAATGTATATGTTTTTAAAATAGCCATACCATAATTCACTTCACTATATCCCTAATAATGGATAGGTCATTTCCTAATTCTTTCTCTATTAGTAAATGTTTCAGTGACTGTCCTTAATTTTATGTGCAAGAACAAGGATTTTTGTAGGGAAGGTTCCTAGAAGCAGTCTCTAGGTCATGGAGCCCACACACACTCAGTAATGACAAATACTACCCAAATGCCTGCCTAAAACATTTTGTTACTCAATTATCCTGACGCATAGTCTTGTTTCCTCAGATGCTTACGTTTTACTTGTATTTTGAAAAATGCAAGTTTATTAAGAACATGTGACACAATAAATCAACAAACAACAAATGCTGGTGAGGATGTGGAGCAAAGAGAACCCTAGTGCACTGTTGTTGGAATGCAGACTGGCGCAGCCACTATGGAAAATAGTATGGAGTTACCTCAAAAAATTTAAAATGTAACTAACAGTCTTTTGACCCAGTGATCCCACTTCTGAGAATATATCCAAGAAAATCAGAAACCCTAATTCGAAAAAAATATATGCATCCTTATGTTCACTGCTGTGTTATTTAATAGCCAAGATTTGGAAGCAGCCCAAGTATCCATCAATGGATGACTGGATAAAAAAGCTGTGGTATATTTACACAATGGAATACTACTCGGCCATAAAAATGAAGGAACACTTACCCTTTTTGACAGCATGGATGGACTTGGAAATCATTATGCTAAATGAAATAAGCCAGTCAGAGATCTCACTCATATGTTGAATCTAATGAACACATTTAACAAACAAACATAGAAACAGACTCATACAGATTGATAGCTAGCAGAGGAGAGGGGTGTTGGGGGCCAGGTGAAAAAGGTGAAAGGATTAAGCCAAAAAATAATTTCATAGACACAGACAATAGTATGGTGATTACCAGGAGGAAGAGGGTAAAGGGGGTATAAATGGTGGTGGAAGGAAACTTGAACTGAGGTGGTGAAAATACATTATACAGACAATGTATCATAGAATTGTACACCTGAAACATATAATTTTATTAACCAGTGTCACCCCAATAAATTCAATAAAAAAGAAAAAAGAGCATTTGACAAATTTCTTTTTTTGTTTTTGTTAATCCTCACCTGAGGATATTTTTTTCCATTAACTTTTAGAGAGAATGAAAGGGAGGGAGGGAGAGAGAGAGCGATTGGTTGCCTCCCAAATGCACCCCTGTTGGGCCATGGAACTGCAACCCAGGTATGTGCCCTTGACCGAGAATCGACCCTGAGACCCTTCAGTACTTGGCATGATGCTCTAACGACTTAGCTACATCAGTCAGGGCAGACAAATTTCTTGAATGAGCATGTATTCCTTTTATAATGAGAAAAATGTTTTAAAATTAAATTAAAAAGTTGCTTTTCAAGACAAAGCAAATGCACCAAAATGGTTTTCTTTGGAAGATGGGCTGTGGGCAATTTTCATTTCCTTTATAATCTAAAAAAACCCCAAAAAACAAAAACAACAGTTAATTAAAAATAAGAATGTTGCCCTAGCCAGTTTGGCCCAGTGGTTGGAATGTAGGCCCTGGGACTAAAGGTGGTGGGTTCTATTCTGGTCAAGAGCACATACCTGGGCCCTAACCGGTTTGGCTCAGTGGACAGAGCGTCGGCCTGCGGACTCAAGGGTCCCAGGTTCTATTCCGGTCAAGGGCATGTACCTTGGTTGCGGGCACATCCCCGGTAGGGGGTGTGCAGGAGGCAGCTGATCGGTGTTTCTCTCTCTTCGATGTTTCTAACTCTCTATCCCTCTCCCTTCCTCTCTGTATAAAATCAATAAAATATATTTAAAAAAAAAAAAAAAAAAAAAAAAAAAAAGAGCACATACCTGGGTTGCAGGTTCCATGACCCAGATTGGGGCACATGCAGGAGGCAACCAATTGATGTGTCTCTCTCACATCACTGTTTCCCTGTCTCTTCCTCTCCTGTACACTCTCTCTAAAAATCATTGGGGGAGGATTAACAAAAACAAGAATGTTAATATTCAAAGACAAATGTTATAGAAAAAAAAAGAAGGGAGAGAGAAAGATTTAGTAAGTCCACTGGCTACAATAGAATTAGAATTGGTTTGTTTTTAGTGCAAAACAATGCTGGTTTGGGCATTTGGTACATAAAAACAGTTATCTGGAATAAACATTAGAGTGTATTCTTTAAAATGTTATTAAAAGCCAGGCCAGGGTGGCTAAGTGGTGGAATACCGACTCATGTACCAAGAGGTCACTGGTTCGATTCCCAGTCAGGGCACATGCTTGAGTTGTAGCCTCAAATCCCAGTAAGGGGTGTGCAGGAGGCAGCCAATTGATATTTCTCTCTCATTGATGTTTCTATCTTTCTATCCTTCTCCTTTCCTCTCTCTCTAAAATCAACAACAAAAAAATTAAAATTCTATTAAAACACATAATTATTATTGTGAAGGTTAAAGTGACTTAATACCTTAGAAAAAAATTTAATAATCTCATGATTTTCTGCTAGAACCCAGGCTACTTTAAAGGGACATTTGGTTGAAAAATAATATAAAGTATGAAAATAATAAAATTATGGGCAAAATGAATATCTTTTTACTGAGAGGGTTGTGCCAGCATGCCCTGACTGTTGTATACTATTTTCTTTTGCATTTATAAGATATGAACTGTTGAGCAATTGATCATTCTTTTAAGATTACGCCAGGATAATCTTTGTATGAAAGTACTGTATTCAAAAAGTAACATATAGACACACACATACACACATGGAAAAAAGTAATTTATAAGATCAGTATCAAGTACAATGTTCTAAGCAAGTGGTCGGCAAAAACTGCGGCTCCTGAGCCACATGCGGCTCACGAGCCGCGGTTTGCCGCTCTGTTGACTAATGAGTTTGCTGACCACTGTTCTAAGCTTAGTGATTTTTTTCTTTTTTTGCAAAAGTTTACCAGGTGAGATGTGTGAGAACATTGCAGGATCAGTCAGCTCAATCATTGATATATTGCCCTCAGTTTAAAATGGCTGCCTTTTCAAACATATGGTCCCCAGCTGAAGTTTTATCGCTGCTGCGGCTTTTCTTCCCAAAAGATTATACACCAGTTTGATAAATTTCATCAGTGGGAAAATATTTTCTCAAGTTAGGAATGAATTCCTGCAGTTGGAAATGTTTCTTATATTAAAAATATTGAATCAGAACATGCTCTTCTTTTCATGGTAGGAAATGTCTTTCATGAACAGTCACTAGAACACTAAGAATTGCAAAGTGATATGTTGATGTTGCAAAAGACAGAGGAATTGCCTTACTTGTCCGTCCAGCCTGGTGTCCTGTGCCAGCAAAGGCCAAGATGCGGACTCTGAGTGTGTGCTCTGCCCCCTGACCCACATTGCAGGAGGTCACAGGTAGGTAGAGAATCAAGCAGCTCAAACCCACTAAGGACACCATCCTGCATGAGGAACTGCAGGGAAAAAAATCAGGCTCAGGATCTTGTTTTTGGCAAGACCTGTTCTTCATAGTTTTATCTCAAAGCTCACCCACCCCATCCAATAACTTCACAATTCCTCACTCAACCTTGGCCCGTGCGGCTCAGCTGGCTGGGCTTCTCCTCAAGTGTACCAGAAGGTTGCCGGTTTGATTCCGGGCCAAGGGCGCATGCCTGGTTTGCGGCTTCATCCCCAGTAGGTCCGTGCAGTAGGCAGCCAGTTGATGTTGCGCTCTCACAGCGATGTTTCTCTCTCCCTTTCCTTTCCTTTCTCTCTAAAAATCAGTAAACTATTAAAAAAAAAATTCCTCTGTCAGAAACTTCACTGAGCCTGGTCCTCCTGACTTCAGGTTCCTGGTGACACACACTGATTTTGAGATAGATGCTAGACAATGATGACTCTAAGAGGCCCTGGGAAGCGGCCATCCCTTTTGTCCTTCCTTTCCTTGCTTCCTTTTTTTTTTTTTTTTTTTTTTTTTAAATATACTTTTATTGATTTCAGAGAGGAAGGGAGAGGGAGACAGAAACATCAATGATGATTGGCTATCTCCTGTACACCCCCTACTGGGGATCAAGCCCACAACCCGGGTATGTGTCCTAGACCAAAGTTTAACCCGGGACCCTTTAGTCCACAGGCCAATGCTCTATCCACTGAGCCAAACTGGCTAGGGCTTCCTTGCTTTCTTGAGAATCTTTATGTCCCTCCCCACCCTCCCTCATCTATAATCCTGATCTGGTACAAGCAGGGCATGGACCAAAGCAAGTGTTAAATGTCATTTGAGTTAATAAGTCAGACTTTTAAATATCTGTGCAAGCATTTTAAACTCTTTTATGTTTGTCTAATTATATTGTATTTTTAGGTAATGAGTTTTTAAGCTTGTTACTTATCAAATGAAGTAATTCTTAATGTTTTCAATATACATTGTAGAGAATGTAAGCAGTACTTTTTAATTGAAACATCTTTGGATTTAATGGGAAAACCTGGATTCACTTGATTCCGATCACATGTGTTTTCAGAGTACTTGAACACTTGATTCACTTCTCAACCTTTGCATTTTCAGCCTAAAGAGTACTGTTTGAGGGGAGGCTGGGGGTAAGGAAGAGAGATCAACCAAAGGACTTGTATGCCTGCACATAAGCATAATCAATGGACACAGACACCAGGGGGCGAGGACATGAGAGGGGGATGGTGTGGGGGAACAAAGCGGGGGGATAAGGACACATATGTAATACCTTAATCAATAAATAAAAATAAAAATAAATTAATAAAAAACAAAGCAAAAAGAAAAAAAGAGTACTGTTTGTTGTCTTTATTTAGCAGAATCTCTGTTCTTTCCCTCCCCAGTCCCCATTTCTTAATCCTTGTAGGTGCAGTAATCAAAAAAGCTTGTAGTATTTTCCTTTTGTGGTGACCTTAAAGTTTTTTGTTTTGTTTGATACTAGGACATGTTTTTTTAAAATTTCTTTATTGATTAAGGTATACTAGGACACGTTTTGTTGCTGTTTTGTGCCTGAAGATTTTGTTTTCAAGCAACTAACTTCCTGGGTGCCTTTCCTTAGGCTTTGACTGATGGTTCAGGGTCTTTTTTCATGTGTAGAGGATTTACTTTATCCCTAAATAAGTTAATTTCCTTTCCTGGAAAAAAATATATAGTTAATTCTTACCTGAGGATATTTTTCCATTGATTTTCAGAGAGAGTGGAAGGGAGTGACAGAGAAACATCCATGTGAGCTCTCTCACATCAATTGGTTGCCTCCCATACTCGTCCTGACTAGGGCCCCGTCTGAGGCCCCTACTTGAGCCTGCAACCGAATTGACCAAGGTATGTGCCCTTGACCTGAATTGAACCCAAGACCATTCAGTCTGTGGGCCGATGCTCTATCCACTGAGCCAAACCGGCTAGGGCTGGAAATACGATCATATATACATACATACATATATATATAGTGATGAGAGAGAATCATTGATCCGGCTGCCTCCTGCATGCTCCACAGTGGGGATCAAGCCCGCAACCTGGGCATATGACCTGAACAGGAATCAAACCATGACCTCCTTGTTCATAGGTGGATGCTGAATCACTGAGCCATATTGGCCAGGCTGGAAATAGGATCTTTTGGTGGGAGGAATGCCTAAACCAGTTTTCTTTGTTTCCGAGTGGTCATCCCTTCATTTTTAAATTAACTTTGAGATATAATTTATATACCATAAAGTTTACCCTTTTAAACTGTACAATTCAGTGTTTTTTAAAATATATTTACAGAGTTGTACAATCATCACCACAATCTAATTTTAGAACATTTTCATTATCTCCAAAAGGACCTTGAAAATTTACTGGTCACTCCACCTTCCTCCCACTCTCTCCTCCTCTTCCAGCCTCAGGCAATCGCTAATCTACTTTCTGTTTCTATAGAATAGATTTTCACATTCTAGACATTTCTTATAAATGGCGCCATACAATAGGGTGGCCTTTTGTGTCTAGCTTCTTAAACATGTTTTTGAGGCTCATCCATGTTGTAGCATTTATTAGTACTTCATTCCTATTCATTGTTGAATAATTCTATTGTATGGATATATCAGATTTTGTTTACCCATTCACCAGTTGATGGACATTTGGGTTGTTTTTACTTTTTGGCTATTGTGAATATTACTTCTTTGCTAGGGGAAGATACTTTCTTCCACCCTCAAGGTTCTTTCAGCTGGTCTAATAATCAAATAGACATGAGAAAGATTAACAAAATAACCAAATTTAATTACATATATATGTATGTGAATCCCACATACATGAGAGATCCAAAGACTGAAGGGGAAAATAGGTATTTATGACTTTCTGAGCTAGGGATGGGGTAAGGTGCCTTGGGAGTGTCTAAGGATCCTGCTGGGAGAGCACGTCTTTAGTAATTAGTAGTTTGCTCTGCCCTATAGATAGGTCAAAAGAGGTTATCTCTGATAATCTCTTATTATGGGCAAGGCCCTCAATTCAAGTTCTTCTAGGTCTGTGGTTGGCAAACCGCGGCTTGCGAGCCACATGTGGCTCTTTGGCCCCTTGAGTGTGGCTCTTCTACAAAATACCACGGCCTGGGCGAGTCTATTTTGAAAAAGTGGTGTTAGAAGTTTAAAAAATTTGGTTCTCAAAAGAAATTTCAATCGTACTGTTGATATTTGGCTCTGTTGACTAATGAGTTTGCCGACCACTATTCTAGGTAATCGAAGGGCAGAAGTTTTTATTGAGCCTTTAGTTCAAGATACTAGGTCAGTGGTCGGCAAACTGCGGCTCGTGAGCCGCGGTTTGCCACTCTGTTGACTCATGAGTTTGCCGACCACTGCCTTAGGGAAAAACACTTAAAAAACATTTTAATAATGTACTAATGTCTTTAACCTGAGGTCAAAACTTCTGGGTAAGGGTAATGCCTTACAGCAGTGGTCGGCAAACTCATTAGTCAACAGAGCGGCAAACCGCGGCTCGCGAGCCGCAGTTTGCCGACCACTGTACTAGGCGTACCGGTTAATAATGCAAGTTTTTTTCAATAGATGGAGTTACACATATGTTGATATATATGTGATTTGATATGTATGCTGTTTTGTTGTATTAACAACAAGCTTCAAAACTTCATATGCCAAATTTTCTGAAGGTGTTAACATCATAGAAATTTTTACTCTTAAAAATGTCGAATTTCGTGCCAAAAAAAGAGCATTTGCAGGAAGTTTTAATTCATTACTTTATTTTGAAGAAAAGTGCTGCTGGAAGTTATCATATACTTCGGGAAGCTTATGGTGAACATGCTCCATCTCAAGATACTTGTGAACTCTGGTTTAAATGCTTTAAAAGTGATGATTTCAATGTGAAAGACAAAGAACGTCCAGTCCAGGTCAAACGAAAAAGTTTGAAGACCAACAATTACAAGCATTATTGGATGAAGATGCGTGTCAAACTCAAAAACAACTTGCAGAAAGATTAAACGTTGCTAAGCAAACAATTTCTGACCGTTTACAAGCAATGGGAAAGATTTTAAAGGAAGGAAAATGGGTGCCACATCAACTGAATGAAAGACAAATGGAAAACCGAAAAGTCATCAGTAAAATGTTGCTTCAAGGGCACGAAAGAAAGTCTTTTTTGCATGGAATTGTGAAGTATTAACCCACCCGCAGTATTCACTCCCAGGGTCCTCAAACTACGGCCCGTGGGCCACATGCGGCCCGCCGGGTGCCGCTGCCTGTCCTGCTTAGCAGCGACTCGTCCCCGGCCTGCAGTGCGCATATGAATTTGTTCAGTTTTTTTTTTAAAACTATAGTCCGGCCCTCCAACGGTCTGAGGAACAGTGAACTGGCCCCCTGTTTAAAAAGTTTGAGGACCCCTGCGAGACCTTGCTCCTTCAGATTTCCACTTGTTCTGATCGATGGCACACGCACTTTGAGCAGCACTTTAAAATTGCTATCTCCAATCTTCTAATTAACTATGAAATCCTCTCTAACCAGCCCACTGAAACTGTTTTAATAAAGTCACCAGTGACCATATTGCTAAATCCAAGGGTCAGACATCTTGCTGGACTGTTCACACGTCACACAACGATTACTCTTGCCTCTTTGAAGCACGTGTTTTCCTTGGCTTCCAGTTTCCCTCCTCTACTGTTACCAGTTTAGTTCCCCACCACAGTGATTTCTTGCCTGGATGATGACAGTTGACTGTAACTGTCATCTGATTTGGCCGTTGCTCCACTTCAGGCTCCTCTCAACATAGCAGCTAAAATGATCTTGTTTACCAGTAAATTATCAGATCATCTTTCATCATGAAATCCTCTCACTTAAGAAAAGTCCTAACAGCCCTAGCTGGTTTGGCTCAGTGGACAGAGCGTTGGCCTGCAGACTGAAGGGTCCCAGGTTCCATTCTGGCCAAGGGCACATGCCCAGGTTGTGGGCTCGATCCTCAGTAGGGGGCGTGCAGGAGGCAGCCGATCAATGATTCTCTCTCATCATTGATGTTTCTCTCTATCCCTCTCCCTTCCTCTCTGAAATCAATAAAATATATATATATATATAAAAGTCCTAACAATGGCCCACCAGGCCCCCTCATCTCTTTGGCCTCATCTCCTTCCTGTTTCTAGAACACACCAGCAGCCTCCCATGTCGGGCCCCAGGCACTTGCCATTCTTTGTGCCTAGAACAATTTTGTCACCTCTTACAAAACCTCTACAAGTTTTCCTTCAAATGTCACTATCTTAGGGAGGCCGTCCCTGATTATAACATTTGCACTCAGCAATTCTCCTTCCATGCTATGTCCCCCCCACCCACTATTTTATCACTATCGCATACTCTTTCTCTTTGCTAAAAGTCAGCTCCACCAAGGTAGGGATTTTTGTTTTGCTTGTTATATTCCTAGCTCTGAGAACAGTTTTCCACTTTGTAACTGTTCTGTAAATATTTGTTGAATGTGAGAATAAATGAATATATGAGAAGTTCCTTTCATTGGGTTGAAAGAGATCTGTGATGCCAACAGCCTGAACTTTGCACTTGACTTTCTCCTGTTCCCCTAGGACCGTGGTCGGCAAACTGTGGCTCGCGAGCCACATGTGGCTCTTTGGCCCTTTGAGTGTGGCTCTTCTACAAAATACCATGGCCTGGGTGAGTCTATTTTGAAGAAGTGGCGTTAGAAGAAGTTTGTTTAAAAAATTTGGCTCTCAAAAGTAATTTCAATCGTTGTACTGTTGATATTTGGCTCTGTTGACTAATGAGTTTGCTGACCACTGCCCTAGGAAAACCCTGGGGACGTATGGTGTGTGAGCAGTGCCAGACCCTCGGGGTAGGACAGTGAAAAGGTAGAGCTACAATCACTTTCCATTTTTGGTTTTGTCACAGAACTGTAATAGTGAATCTCTGTCTATAACAGAAGACAGAATGACCTATCAGTATGGTCATAACTGTAATTTTAGCATCTTTACACAGAAATGACTCTCACAGTTCACATCCACCTTTGTGTTCAGCCTGGCTTTCTGCTTCATCTAGGCCCCTTAATAAGTAGCATTTGAGCACATATGTGCACACATGCACATACATTTTACCTTGCCGTCCCTGCATGAAAATCTTCAAATGAATTCTCTTAGTATGGAAAATGAAATAGTTGACTCTTGAACAACAAGGGTTTGAATTGTGTGGGTACACTTATGTGTTTTTTTTTTTTATGAATATAGTGATAATTATTTTGGAGACATGCAACAATTAGAAAAAAACTCACAGATGAACCTTATAGATTCCCTTAGTAACATTTTTTCTCTAGATTATTTTATTGTAGGAACACAGTATATAATACATATACAAAATATCTTAGTTAACTATTTAGGTTATCAGTAAGGCTTCTAGTCAACAGTAGGCTATTAGTGGTTAAGTTTTTAGGGGAGTCAAAAGTTACTAGTATATGTTGTTAATGTAAGAAATGTCCAAATCTGTAGATTTTTTTTTAAATCCTCACCTGAGGATATGTTTTTAATTTTTAGAGAGAAACATTGATCGGTTGTCTCCCTATGTACCTTAACACCCCAACTGGGGAACAATCTAGGTATGTGCCCTGACTGGGAATCAAACCTGAAACCTTTTGTTGTATGGGACAACACTCCAACCAACTGAGCCACCCAGCCAGGGCTAAACCTTTAAGAATTTTATGAGTTTATTGAATCAAACTGATGTCAATTGCTGGGAAGCAACATCTTAACAGACTGACAAAATGCTCCAGAAAATGGCTGTTTTACCACTTATTTTATATATGAAAATCAAAGAGGAAGACATAGGGATTCCATGAAATCCACTGGTGATTGATTAGGGAAGTGGGAGAAAGCAAAGTGGGAAAATCTGAAATTGGATAAAAAGTAAAACGGATATATACTTCTTTTACATAGGCAGGTATAAGATAGTTACCAATTAATATTTACAGCACATAGATATGGTATGTAGGAGAACAAGATAATAATGAGGGTTTCTGTGGTCTTTTGTTCTGGTGGGAAGTTCTGCCCTTAGGGGTCTAGAGAAAGGGGATTTCTCTGACATTCCAACGGTACATTATCTATAAAAATATAAAAATAAACAAGCTCAGTTAAGGTAAAGATTGACCTTGGGCAAAGAAGATACTGCCTAGGCCCTAGGACATGACTACCCATCCTGACTCACTTTTCGTTAGGAAGTTTTACTTTCAGATCATCCTACATGGTAATTTTAGGTCTGCTGAGTTTGTAAGGCCTGCATGCAGTTTGTTAGGTTAAGTATGTGGCCCCTTTTTTATCTACAATGTGGATTTCAACTGCGGGGTGTGTGTGTGTGTGTGTATGGGGATGGGGTGGGGTGAGGTGAGGGCAGGGGAGTGTTGGTGCCCCTAACCCCCACATTGTTCAAGGGTCAACTGTACTTCTCCCTTCTCAATGTACAAAACAGAGCTATAAGATATCATATGCCCTCCATGTATAATGAAGTCCTTTTATAACTGGATAATGTCCAGTTCGCTTAAATGTTACCACCAAATTTAAGACAATTCTGTGATCAAGTGGTATTCCTACTTCCTGCTGCAGCTCAGACTTCATATTATATTAACTTAAATATGTACGTTATGAATATTTAATATAGCCCTACTTAGTTCTCTAATCTACTCTTTCATCCTTTCCCAATTGGAACTTTTAGCTTCAGTGATGTTTTGTACAATTGCTCTGCATAGATGTTCATTCCCATCTCAAGTGCCCTCTCTGCTCCCTTAATGTTGATCTTATGCTTTCTTCTGAGTCTAGCTAAAATTTCCTTTTCCGACAATTATTTTTGGGAACATCTTGATCAACATCATTCCTTGCTTATAAATGCTTTAGCAGTTCATGATGTTTTACCCTATGCTGGATTTTATATATTGCTTTGAATTGTATTCTGATTAATTTCTAATTTCCTTGATTTTTCTTTTAAAAGATGCCCACATTGTTTTGATATTTAATATAAGGAACAGATAAAATTAGCATTTGAGAAGCAACTTAGGGATAAGCAGTTAACCTTTGAGGTTTAAATTGCTGGTTAAAAAATCAAGTGTCAATTACTGGTGTAGGTGGAAACCTTTTACTATGGAATATGAATGAATTAGTGACTGTTAGTTTGCATGGCAGATGGGATTATTTCATTATTTTATTGCCAAATCTCAGATGCATAACCTATTTTTGCATTCTTCTTATCACTCACTCATAATTGTGCACGATTGTTTTTAGTCTATCTTTTGACTTCCCTCCACATATACTTCCAACATTGAATTTGTTTGGAATATGTGTAGAATGGAATGGTGATTTAGGAAAGGTGGGAAAATTATGGGCGAAATCGAATGGATTATAGTTTATTAAAAACAGTCATTTGCAAATGTAATTAAAATATTAAAAAAATCCCTATTTTGGGGGGCTTTTAATGCAACAGTTCATCGTTGATCATTTCCTCCCCCCAGCCTGAACTCTCAATATGGGATCCCAGTTTATATGGGTGATTATTTTGCCCTGTAGCTGCAACCTGTTAAAAATAAATTCGGAATAACTTTAACCTCATTGCCAGATTAAGCAAAAGGGGAGATTGTATCCTAAGCAGAATATTAATTCTTCTGGGTTGAGCCAGGTTTACCCCAATATCACTTCTAAATAATTGAAAACTGTTGCAATAATCTTAACACTTTCCAGGGGCATAAGCATGAGGCCAGTGAACCACACTCATTCTGCATATATGATTCCCAACCTGGACACGTGCTTGTGTCTACAAACACTGGAAGGATATGAACAAGGCGTTCTGAGTGAGGAATTTGAAATAACTAATGTCGCCCTCGCCTAGGTTTCTAAGGCGATGGGCACGGCGGCTCGACCAGCGGGGCGGGAGCGGGGGTGGGGTCCGGGACCCGACGAAGGGGCACAGCCACGAAAGTACCGGGTAGGGCGCCCGGCTCGGGCAGAGGCGCGTCGGCTCGGCCGGATCGCGGGAGGGTCGCAGCTTCTCGACCAAGACGAGCGGGAGTCCCAGAGAGCGTCCCGCCGGCCCTCGTGTCCCTGCGTCTCCTGTGCGTCCGCCAGTCGGCCCAGCTTCGGCTCCGCGCGCGGGGAAAAGAGCGCGGCAGTTGAAACCGTTACTACCCCCGAGTTTTGAACTGGTTCAAACTTGGCGTCCGGCCCCGCCCCGCCCCTAGGGCCCGGGAACTCCGACGCGGCGGTTCCCGCCAAGTGCAGCTAGCGCGCCGTCCCACCCTCCGGCCGGTTCCCGCCACCACATCCTGTTCGCCTCCCGCCCGCGGCCCGCACTTCGGGCTCCACAGCTTCTAGTTCCCTTCCCGAGAGGCACCGAACCTTCAGCAAAAGAACAAAGAACCGAGCGGCGCTTCCACTGGTGGGCCGCGTACCCCGGCTTCCACACACGCGCGCGCGCGCGCGCGCCTCTGGCCCGGCCCAGCAAAGTCCCGCGCGCCACTGGCCCGGCCCAGCAGAGTCCCGCGGGCGCCTCTGTGAGGGGCTGGCTCGGCGCCTCGGCGCCCGGCGGGCCCTGTGATTGGTTGGGAGTCCGCTCGCGTCCCGCCAATCGGGGCGGCGCTTGGTTGGACGGGGGGGCCAAATAAAAGCGATGGCGATTGGGCTGCCGGGTTTGGCGCTCGGTCCGGGAGCGTCCGACACCCACTGGGACACAGAAGACGAAGCCCCGGCGGCAGTGGCAGTGCGCGGGAGCAGCGCGCGGGAGCGGCGCGGGCTGGGGCGCAGGTAACGCGCCGCAGTTGGGCGGCCAGCCGGCCGGCGGGGCTCTGGAGCCGGGCGCAGGGCGGCGGCGGTGGCGCCGGGACCCTCCTGCCTCCGCTTTGCCTGCCCGGGTATCTCCCTCAGCGGGTTCTGCCGGGTCGCCGCTTTTGCAGGCGGGGTGAGAGGACACCCCTCAGAAGGGGGCAGTGAGTCCGGGCTGGTCCGCGCCACCCCGCGGGCGGGCAGTACCGGACCCCAGAGACCCGAGGCAGAGGCAGGGGCGTGCGCCGCGCGGAGGGGTCCTCTCGTATGCCCGTCCCCCCCTCGGGGGAGCGGGGCCCGGCCGGGGCGCTCGGTTGTCCGGGGCGGGCTGGCCGCCCGATCCCAAGTCTCCTTTGTGTGGAGCGCTGGGTGGGACGGGACAAACACAAGTTGGTGGGACCTCGCCGCCGAGTGAGCACTCAGACAAAGGACGGACTGTGTCTCGGGGGAGCTCGGCGCGAGGATGGGGCAATGACACTGGAGCCTGACAGCAGGCGGGAGAGGGGCGTGCGGGCGCGGGTGGGCGGGCTCGACCCCACGCCCCCGCCCCTTGGGCGCGCGGGTCGAGGGGACCCCGGCGACCCGGACGACTCGTGAGGACCGCACTCAGAGTGGCCGCACCTGTGACATTTCCCCCAGAGCAGCCTGAAAACACCGTCGCTGTGCCGGGCTGCCTTCTTCCCGTCTGGCTTTTATGTTAAATTTAAGGGGAGGGTCGAGCTGTTCTCCCCTTTGGTTTTGTTTGGAGGGCTTTCCGTCGAGTTCCCGCGTTATTGTGTACCCCCCCTCCAACCATCGACAAAGTCTGTGCCACGGGGTCACTTTTTGAAAACGGGAGGAATCGAGAAGTACGATATTTTGGAAAACTTGGTGAACTCATGCCTAGTGAGTTTCCACTTTCTAAAGAATCATTATCTTAAAAAAATTACAAGCTGTTTTGGCCAACTCGATACATCTGAGAATGGCGACAGGTGCTAACGAAATCAACTGTGGTTTAGTCAACGAGTATTCCCCAAATCCTTAGAGGTTGAATAAGGGTGAGATGATAGAAATGGTTGATCAAAATAAAATGCTTATGACAAATGTGTGTTTAGGTGGTATGGTTAACAGTTTTTAATTAATTGATTTTGTTTTCCGCGAACAATAGCGTTGGCGAGTCAGAAAATACTGGCTCCAGAAATGTTTGTTGCTTAATAAATTGAATGTGTGCTGTCCACTGTTAAGCGAAACTTCCTTTGTTTATCACACAGACTCTGTAAAATCTAAATTCGTTTGGACATAAAAATGTGTCTTTGGTGTTTAAAAATATTTTACTACAAGGTAACTTTCTAGGTTTCAAAGGTCGAGTTTAATTTCATAGCGTTTTAATGTTACATAAAACAGAATTTTAAACACTAATGCTGATACAGTTTAATGTAACATATATCTAAGGGTTTTGGAGTTTATTTTCCTATTGCTCTTCATGAGCATTAGCAATTACTTCATGTGTAGGAATAAAAAGTGGAACAAATATGTAATCGTGACTAATTGATCATTTTATTTGGAAGAAAATGAAAAGTATTTAAGATAATACTTTATTTTATTTTCATAGTCTCTAAAATTAGGAATAGTTAGGAGTCTAAGGAATCCTGTTCTCTCTCTTTTTTTATATTATGGAACGTAATGTTTAAAGTCCTGGAAACACTTAGGAAAATTGCAACTTAAATTCTAGTTTTTGTTGAAAATTAATATATTCAGAGAAAAGGAATTTGGAACCACTTAGTCACTCTCCTGATTTGCATTGTTCTGTCTGATGAAGATTTAATATACCCACTATATTATGGTTTCATAAAAATGGAGACAAAGAAATGCAATGTTAAAGTCTTTATTACATATATATTACATATATTTTACAGAGTTGGGCAAAATTGAACAGACATTTCTGGTGCTGCCCTCAGTACTGAGATTGTCAAATGTTTACATTTAGATTACTTGCTAATAATCATCATATATTAAAAAGTCCTGCTGATAATCTTGCCCATTGTTAAGAGATGAGCTAGTTATGTAGATTTGACAGAAATTTGTATATTTTAGGCTAAGAAATTTTAATTTTTCTGAGTATTTTGTACTTGGTAATTACTACCTTTGTACTTGCCACAAGATATATTTTAAAGTCTTTTTGGGAAATTCGTTTAAAAATTTGTTAAAAATTTTTCTTTTCTGACTGAATTGAGAATGCATTTAGTCAGTTTAACTAGCAGTGATTAAAAAACACACACCCACTTGTTGATTTAATGTAGTTAGGCAAAAAAATAGTTCTAATGCTATTATACCAGCTTTGCCTTGCATGCATACATACATGATTATCTTTGTGTGGACCACTTAAAAATTTTAGGCAAATTTCTCCAGGAATGTGCATTGATTTCTGTATTGGCCTAAATAAACAGTGCTTAAGAAGGTTGATCTTCTTAAAAACCAACAAGGAAAAATCCTCTAAGGAACTAATGCAATCTGGGGTCAAGTAGAAATGATTTATGGATTTGCTTTTTAAGTCTGTCAGTACAAATGATGAAGAATTATGAAGAACTCTATATGGACAGGTGAATTCTTCAGTTTGGATGAGAGCATGAGTGGAGAGGAACAGCTCATTAAATTCAGAGAAAGGTTCAGGGTCAGATGATAACTATTATCTTCTAGAGGCCACCCTGAATTCTCAGGCACTTTTGTATTCCACAGGGCTGTGTTCATACTTTTATTATAGCATGTATCAAATTGGATTGTAACCACTTGTTTATGCAGCAGCCTTCTTCACTACACTCTTAAGTGCCTTGAGGCAGAGGCTCTGTCCTGTTTTTTTCTGTATAACTGGTAGTTGCTAGAGAATAGGGGTTTAATAGTTGAATGAATGAAGAAAATATGAAACACGGGGAAATAATTTGACAAATGAACTGGCAAAGCATCAGCCTATATTAATATTTATGTCATGAGGAACTTTGGAAGGTATGTTTTCTCCCTCTTGGAGAGGCAGTGATTACAAAGATAAATAAGCATCATGGTAAACAAATTTCAAGGTTTCTCATAGTTCTAATGATTTGTGATTGAAAGTTGGATATCTTTTAGGTACAACAATTGATATTCATGTTTGGTATTTCAGGCAGAGAAAAGCTTGAGTCATCTGGATACCTCGAGTATAGTTTCTGCTTAATTTAATGTTGATATTGATGATCCTTGTGCAAAAATATGAGGAGGGGAAAGCGGTTGAGAATAGTAAATCTTTTAATTGCAAGGTGTCTAGTTACAATGGATGAGTTCTTTATTGGAGTAATTCGAGGTAGGTTTTGAAGCTAAAGATGAAGGAAATGGGACTAGCCAGTGTAAATACAGATTACTTATTGCGATGCTCATTATCATTCTTTGAAAATCCTCCTATATAATAAAAGGCTAATATGCAAATTGTCTCCTCTGGAGTTCAACCGCTTGCTATGATGTGTGCTGACCACCAGGGGGCAGCGTGGAATGAAGGAAGGCCCTTGTCGGCAGCGTGGGGGGGAGGGGGTGGAGAGGAAGGCCCTGATCCTGGCCAGGCCTAGGGACCCTACCCGTGCACAAATTTCATGCTCTAGGCCTCTAGTGATACGATAAAGGTAGATTTAGCAAATACAATAATCTCTCAAAAGGCATAGTTTATGCATTTTTGAGATGGTTACACTATTCCATATCTTGCCACTACTCTACTATTTGGTGCAAAAATATGACAAAAAAAATACACTAAAATGCCTACTATTTCCCAGATGCCTTATTCATTTATTTGTTTTTTACTTATTTTTAAATATATTTTTTAATTGATTTTAGAGAGGAATGGAGAGAGAGAGAGAGAGGAACATCAATGATGAGAGAGAACCATTAATTAGCGTCTTCTTGCACCACCTCTACTGGGGTCCAAGCACGCAACCTTCATAGGTAGATGTTCAATCACTGAGCCTCACTGGCTGGGGTTGTTTATTTTTTTAATATTTTATTGATTTTTTACAGAGAGGAAGAGAGAGGGATAGAGAGTTAGAAACATCAGTGAGAGAGAAACATCGATCAGCTGCCTCCTGTACACCTCCTACTGGGGATGTGCCCGCAACCGCGGTACATGCCCTTGATTGGAATCGAACCTGGGACCCTTGAGTCCGCAGGCCAACGCTCTATCCACTGAGCCAAACCGGTTAGGCTGTTTATTTTTTTATTGTGGTAACACTCACATCAGATACTTTTAATTCTTGCAGAAATCACCCTGCATTCATCAGTGGTTGAATGGATAAATAAAACATGGTATACACATATGATGGAATATAATTTAGACATTAAAGAATGAAATTCTGATACATGCTAAAACATAGATGAACCTTGAAAACATTGCAAGTGAAATAAGCCAGACACAAAAGGAGAAAATTTTGGAATAAGTACTAAATTCATAGAGGCAACGGAATAGAGGTTATCAGGGACTGCGGGAAGGGCGGAGGAATGGGAAGTCAGTGTACAGTCAGGGTACAGAGTTTCGGTTTGGGATGATGAAGTTTTGGACAAGGATGGCAATGGTTGAACAACATTTTGAATGTGCTTAATGCTTCTGAATTGTAGACTTAAAAATGATTAATGTGGTAAATGTTATGTCATGTATATTTTACAATAAAAACACTTTAACATCAAGACACTGAAAACTTTTACAGGTAAGGAAATTGCTATCTAGAGGGGTTAAGAACTTGCCCAGGATTGATTATCCATGCTAGAAATTGCTGGATTCCTAAACTTAGGAATTTAAATTTAAATTGTTTGACTCCATATTATCTGCTCTAAATTATCTACTGGTCTCCTGGATGATTCAAGTTATGGGTTCTAAGGAGAGTATTTGAACCAATCAGTTGTGTGTAAAAATACATAATTATAGTTTTATAGGAGGTGCAATCTGATGCCGTACCCAGACTAGAAGGTGTTGGCAGATATCCTTCGTAGCCAGAGTTGTAGTGGTGTTCACTCTGGGAGGGTAGGGAGGACAGTATTTTAAGAGTGTGGTTTTTGGAATTGTTTTTCATTGGTTCCAGTTCCTGAGCTGGCAAGTTGTCCTTGATATCTGTTTCCCTGTCTGTAATTTAATCATAATGACAGTATTTATGCCATAAGGTTGTTGAGAGGATTAAATGAACTATTACATGTGAAACCTTTTAGCACTACACCTGGGACAAAGTGTTTGATAAATGATTCTTAGTTACTGGTATTACGCCGGTATTGTTTTTGAGAGTTGATGTGCTTTTTCATTAACTGAACTAAACACTTCTCAAGTTTTTAAATATGTGCTTAGGGTCTGTAAGTAAAGAAAGAGGTGTTACATGTGCTTTATCTGTTTGTTTATTTAGAAATATCTCTTGGTTAAATACAAGTATTATGTGTTCAGTTTAAAATACTAACAGTTTAGGCATTTATAAAGTGAAAGCTTTTTTGATCCTGTACATAATCCTATTCCCTACCCTTAACAATTTGGTGTATATTTTTCCTAAACTTTCCAATGTATTCATATGAATATGTATTTATACATATATTTTACGGAAATGGGATCAAGTTATTTAGTTCTAAAACAACGTTTTTAGGGCATTACAGAGAGATCTATTTCATTAGAACATAGCTGATATTTCGTTAGGGCTTGCTATATACTTGGCATTGTTCTAAATGCTTTCGTTTATTTTATATAGATACTGTAATAACAAGAGATAGATTGGTTAACAACAGGTTAGTGGTAGAATAAGGATTTGAATTTGGGCACTTTGGTTTCAAAATCCTGATCTCTCAGGCCGTCTCTGTGTGTGTGTGTGTGTGTCCCTTGAACTGCCAGAGATTTTAGCATTTCTTAAAAAGTTGTAAAAGAATAACAAAACTTCCCAAAAAACATGGACGGAGACTGGATGTGGGCTGCCAGGCCTAAAATACTAGTCCTGTGGCCCTTTACAGAAAATGTTTGCTGCTTCCTGCTCTAAGCTATATCAGGTTGTATTGTAAGCAGAATACATAGTATTTCAGTTTTTATGAATATGTCACAGAATGAAGCAACCCTCTGTGATGGACATTGTGTTCTCTCCTTAAAAGAAGTGAACACCTTTATATATTTGAGCATTTGTGTGGCAACTTTCTATTCGAAGAATTGCTTGTTCTATAGTAAGCACATTTCAAGCTTTATTAGATGTCAGATTGCTTTCTAAAGTTATCCATTTTTTTAGTTAAAAAAGCAGCTACATAGAAATGTAATTTATCCTATCTAATAAAAGAGTAATATGCAAATTGACCATCACTCCAACATATAAGATGGCTGCCCCCATGTGGTCAAAGATGGCTGTCCCCATGTGGACACAAAATGGCCACCACAAGATGGCCAGCAGGGGAGGGCAGCTGGGAGGGACCAGGCCTGCAAGGAAGGGCAGTTGGGGGTGATCAAGCCTGCAGGGGAGGGCAGTTGGGGGTGATCAAGCCTGCAGGGGAGGGCAGTTAGGGGTGACCAGGCTGGAAGAGGAGGAAAGTTGGGGGCGACCGGGCCTGCAGGGGAGGGCAGTTAGGGGCAAAGAGGCTGGCGGGGAGCAGTTAGGCATCAATCAGGCAGGCAGGGGAGTGGTTAGGCAGCTGTGGGCAAACTACGGCCCACGGGCCGGATCCGGCTGTTCTATCTGGTTTTCTTGCCCTCCCCTCCGCTCCTTTACTTTGAATTTATATTAGTTCACACAAACAATCCATCCATGCTTTTGTTCCGGCCCTCCGGTCCAGTTTAAGAACCCATTGTGGCCCTCGAGTCAAAAAGTTTGCCCACCCCTGGGTTAGGGGGTGATCAGGCTGGCAGGCAGAAGGCGGTTAGGGCCAATCAGGAAGGCAGGCAGGCGAGCAGTTGGGAGCCAGCAGTCCTGGATTGTGAGAGGGATGTCCGACTGCCCGTTTAGGCCCTATCCTACTGGGATAGGGCCTAAACGGGCAGTCGGACATCCCTCGAGGGGGTTCCACATTGGAGAGGGTGCAGGCTGGGCTGAGGGACACCCCGTCCCCCCATGCATGAATTTTGTGCACTGGGCCTCTAGTATACAATAAAATACATTTGAATGGTGCAGTTTGAAGATATATACACCTGTGTAACCATCACCTCAATCAAGGTAGACCCTGGCCAGTGTGGCTGTTTGTTGGGCATTGACCAATACATGGAAAGATTGCCAGTTTGATTCCTGGTCAGGGCACATGCCCAGTTGCAGGCTTGATCCCTGGTAGGGGAGATGCAGGAGGCAGCCAGTTGATGTTTCTGTCTCCCTTCCATTCTCTCTAAAAATCAATAAAAAGATCTTAAAAAAAAAAAGAATGTTATCTCAAAGTTCTTATAGCTTCTTCACAATCATTCATTCTCAAATACCCATCAGATTTTTCCTGTTCAGGAATTTCATAAACGGAATTATACAGTATATTCTCCTTTGAGATTTGTTTCTTTCATCCAGCATATTTTTGAGATTTATGTGCTTGTGATAGTACTTTTTATTTATGCATTATTTCTTAGTAGTCTTGCATTGTATCACTATACTGTTTTTATTCGTTTACCTGTTGATGGACACCTGGGCTGTTTTCAGTTTGGGGCTATTATTACTAAAGCTGCTATGATCATTTGTGTGTCTTTTGTGGATCATCCTTTTATTTCTATTGGGTAAACACCTTGCAGTTGGACTGCTGGGTCATGTGGTAGATACTGATTTAACTTTATAAGGAACTCCCAAACTTTTCCTAAGTGGTTGTGCCATTTTTCATGAATTATAATTTCAGTTTAGGAGTAACAGACAAGGAATTAGTGTCTCGATGCCAGTCTTAAAATTTGGCCATCTAATGAGTGTTAAGTATCTCATTGTGGTTTTAATTTGTGATCAGTGATGTTGAGTATCTTTTCTTTTTAAATTTTTATTTATTGATTTGAGAAAGAGAGGAATGTAGAGGGGTGAGGAGAGAGAGAGAGAGAGAAAGAGAAACATTGATTTGTTATTCCAGTTATTTATGCATTCATTGATTGCTCTTGTATGTGCCCTGATTGGAGATGGAACCAGCAACCTTGGTGTAGCTGGATGACGATCTAACCATTGAGTTTCTGACCAGGGAATGTTGAACATCTTTGAAGGTGCTTATTGGCCATTTGCATACAATTTTTTGTCAAGCATTTTAAAAACTGATGTTTCTGTCTCCCTTCCTCTCTTCCTAAAAATCAATTTATTTTTTTAAAAAACATATTTTTATTAATTTCAGAGAGGAAGGGAGAGGAAGAGAGAGATAGAAACATCAATGATGAGAGGGAATCATTGATTGGCTGCCTCCAGCACGTTGAACCGAGCCTGCAACCCAGGCATGTGCCCTTGACTGGAATCGAACCTGGGACCCTTCGGTCCACAGGCCGACGCTCTATCCACTGAGCCAAACTGGCTAGGGCCTAAAAATCAATTTAAAAAATGGGTTTATCTTGTTGAATTGTAAGGTCTGTGTACTGGATATACATTGTGTCAGATTTATTGCAGGTGTGTTCTCTTTAATTTTCTACATTGGTATTGTGTATTTTGACAATGTACAGATCAAGTTAAATAATGTTAATACTGGAAGCATAATTGTTTTTTTTTTTTTTAAATATATTTTATTGATATTTTACAGAGAGGAAGGGAGAGGGACAGAGAGCTAGAAACATCGATGAGAGAGAAACATCCATCAGCTGCCTCCTGCACACCTCCCACTGGGGATGTGCCCGCAACCAAGGTACATGCCCTTGACTGGAATCGAACCCGGGACCCTTCAGTCCGCAGGTCAACGCTCTATCCACTGAGCCAAACTGGTTTCGGCTGGAAGCATAATTGTTTAAATTCAGTTAAATTATGTGAAAGCAAACTTATTCTTTTTTTTTCAACCCTCATTTGAGGATATGGATATTTTAATTGATTTTAGAGATAGAGGAAGGGAGGAAGGGGGAGAGGAGAAACATCAGTTAGTTGCCTCTTGTACTGGTACTCATACTTGCACTCGCCCTGACCCGGGATTGAACCCACAATTTAGGTATGTGCCCTGACAGGGAATTGAACCTGAAACCTTCCAGTGTTTGGGACGATGCTCCAGCCAACTGAGCCATCTGACCAGGGCACAAATTTATTCTTTTTTTTTTGTTAATCCTCACCTGAGGATATTTTTCCATTGATTTTCAGAGAGTGGAAAAGAGAGGGAAAGACAGAGAGAAAATCCATGTGAGAGAAACACATTGATTGGTTGCCTCCTGCACGTGCCCTGACCAGGGCCTGGAGGAGGCTGCAACTGCAGTACTTGCCCTTGACTGGAGTTGAACCTGGGACCTTTTGGTCCGAAGGCTGACGCTCTGCCTGAGCCACACTGGCTAGGGCCACAAGTGATTTAGTTCTTAGTATAACAAAATGTTATGTGTTTGCAGATCCATGAAAATGATGTTATTTGTAGAAAGCATGAGGTGTTTTGAAAGTGATAATATTTGATAATTTTTTTACATTTTCAATTTTAGGTAACTCAGACCTTTTCATTTATTAGTGAGTTGAAGTTTTAGTTTTGTTTTCATAGGATAAACGAGAATATTTAAAGTAAAATAAAGGTAACATTGATTATAGAATCGGATATGATGATAAAATTGTGTAGCTTGGTGTACCAATTGTGGGACTAATCCTGTAACTTGTGGGGTCCCACACTCTTCAGGTAGAAGTGTAGGACACTCATCTGGTGTCCAGAATTGTTTGGTGTGGGAAAAACTACTGTACATTTGGTGACCAGAAGTGTCAGAAATGAAATACTCTTCAGACAGTATTGTATGCAATATAAATGAAAACAGTATAGTTTTCTTTGTCTTAACATAAACCCAGATTGACAAGTATATACTTTCTTCCTATAGAATTTACTCTTGTAGATAAAGAACTAAGTTTTTGTTTTCTTTTGTAACCATTTAAAAAAAAGGTCTGGTGTCACTTGTCCACTAACAACAGCATGTAACTAAATTCCATACATATTTTCTAGAAAAGAAAATTCCTTCAAACTATTTATTGGGTGCCTCAGTCTTCACCAGTTAGGGCTATAAAAAAAGGGTGAGATACTCTCTTCTTTATCCTTTAGAAAGAGGAAGTTTGTACTAGCTTTTAAATCTAGTCTACCAAACAAAATGTCATGTCTTTTCTAGGCCCTGAGTTCAGATCCTAAGTGGTAGGTACTCAGTGCTAGCCCTCTTTTTTTCTTTCTTTCCTACATGGAAGAGCTGAGACAGAAGTCTTTTTTTCCTGCTTGAAGACCTTTTTTTTTTTAAGTCATTCATTTTTTAAAATATATTTTTATTGATTTCAGAGAGGAAGAGAAAGGGAGTGAGATAGAAACATCAATGATGAGAGAGCATCATTGATTGGCCACCTGCGGCATGCCCCCAACTGGGGATCAGCCTGCAAGCCAGGTATGTGCCCTTGACCAGAATCGAACCCAGGACCTTTCAGTCTGCAGGCCGACGCTCTATCCACTGAGTAATACCAGCCAGGGCCTGCTTAAAGACCTTGATGTCAGTCTGGAAATTGCAGAGAGGTAACTTCAGGGGTTATATAGCTAGTTTCCTTGTAGTTGGTGAATTCTTGACAGCATTTCCTTAAAAAAATTATATCTATATAGATATAGATATAGATATAGATATAGATATACTTTCATTGATTTGAGAGAGGAAGGGAGAGGGAGAGAGAGAGAGAACCATCAATGATGAGAGAGAATCATTGATCGGCTGCCTCCTGCATTCCCCACACTGGGAATAGAGTCATAACCCGGGTTTGTGCCCTGGCTGGGAATCAAACCGTGACCTCCTGGTTTGTAGGTTGATGCTCAACCACTGAGCCACACCGGCTGGGCCTTGACACCATTTCCATAGGTTTTTCGAGATTCAAAAATGTATTTTCTCAGGGCTTATTTGTAACAAGTCATTTTTATAAGAATCAATTCAATAGACAATATATTTGCTAAAACAAATACTACAAAATATCATTGGTTGTAAATATAGAAGAGTTTGAAGTTTTATAGTACCTCGGCCAGTACATTTGTGATAAATGCTAAGTAAAGAGAAATAATGAAAGGCCTGTGGTTCATACTGCTCCTACCTCTTTTACTTCCATCTTGTTCTAAATGACCACTGTTCTTAGCAAGAAAATGAACTTCAGGGCTGAGGTGAGCCAGAGAAGTTTCTGAGGGGTCTCAATGAGATGTCCACAGATGAAAGAAATGGTACTTTCAAGCATGCTTACCTCCCTGTGACATCCACTAAAACTCCAGTACTAAAACTACCAGATAATGGGTTGTAGGGTACCTGGAAATTCTGAGAGGTTCTGGGATTAGTAGTTTGAGTCTATTTTTGTGTTTTTTTTTTTTTTTTTTAAATTTCTTTATTGATTAAGGTATTACATATGTGTCCTTATTCCCCCAATACCCCCCACATCCCATTAATGCCCCCACCCCCCTGTTGTCTGTGTCCATTGATTAGGCTTACATGCATGCATATAAGTCCTTTGGTTGATCTCTCCCCCTTACCCCCACTGTCCACTACCTTCCCTGAGGTTTGAGGTTCTGATTGATGTTTCTCTGTCTCTGGATCTATTTTTGTTCATCAGTTTATGTTGTTCATTATATTCCACAAATGAGTGAGATCATGTGATATTTATCTTTCTCTGCCTGGCTTATTTCACTTAGCATAATGCTCTCCATCTCCATCCATGTTGTTGCAAATGGTAGGAACTCCTTTTTTACCACAGCGTAGTATTCCATTGTGTACATGTACCACAGTTTTTTAATCCACTCATCTGCTGATGGGCACTTAGGCTGTTTCCAAATCTTAGCTATTGTAAATTGTGCTGCTATGAACATAGGGGTGCATATATCCTTTCTGATTGGTGTTTCTAGTTTCTTGGGATATATTCCTAGAAGTGGGATCACTGGGTCAAATGGGAGTTCCATTTTTAGTTTTTTGAGGAAACTCCATACTGTTCTCCACAGTGGCTGCAACAGTCTGCATTCCCACCAGCAGTGCACGAGGGTTCCTTTTTCTCCACATCCTTGCCTGCAATTGTCATTTGTTGACTTGTTGATAATAGCCATTCTGACAGGTGTGAGATGGTACTGCATTGTTGTTTTGATTTGCATCTCTCTGATGATTAGTGATTTTGAGCATGTTTTCATATGTCTCTTGGCCTTCTTTCTGTCTTCTTTCGAAAAGTGTCTATTTAGATCAGTTGCCCATTTCTTTATTGGGTTGTTTATCTTCTTTTTGTTAAGCTGCATGAGTTCCCTGTGAATGTTGGAGATTAAACCCTTATCGTTGATATCATTGGCAAATATGTTCTCCCATGCAGTGGGCTTTCTTGTTGTTTTATTGATGGTCTCCTTTGCTGTGCAAAAGCTTTTTATTTTTATGTAGTCCCATTTGTTTATTTTCTCTTTAGTTTCCATTGCCCTAGGAGCAGTATCAGTGAAGAAATTGCTTCGGCATATTTCAGAGATTTTTCTGCCTGTGGATTCCTCTAGTATTTTTATGGTTTCCCGTCTTATGTTTAAGTCCTTGATCCATTTTGAGTTTATTTTTGTGTATGTTGTAAGTTGGTGGTCTAGTTTTATTTTTTTGCATGTATCTGTCCAATTTTCCCAACACCATTTATTGAAGAGACTGTCTTGACTCCATTGTATGTTCATGCCTCATTTGTCAAATATTAATTGAGCGTAGTGATTTGGGATGATTTCTGGGTTCTCTATTCTATTCCATTGACCTATATGTCTGTTCTTGTGCCAGTACCAGGCAGTTTTGAGAACAGTGGCTTTGTAATACAGCTTGAAATCTGGTATTGAGATCCCACCTACTTTGTTCTTCTTTCTCAGGATTCCTGTGGCTATTCGGGGTCTTTTTTTATTCCAGATGAATTTTTGGAGAGTTCTTTCTAGGTCTGTGAAATATGCTGTTGGTATTTTAATGGGGAGTGCATTGAATCTATAGATTGCTTTGGGTAGTATGGACATTTTGATGATGTTGATTCTACCAATCCATGAACATGGTATGCTCTTCCATCTGTTTACATCTTCCTCTATCACTTTTTTCAGTGTCCTGTAGTTTTCCGCATATAGGTCTTTTACCTCCTTGGTTAGGTTTATTCCTAAGTATCTTAATTTTTTTGGTGCTATGGAAAATGGGATTGCTTTTTTAGTCTCTCTTTCTGTAAGTTCACTGTTGGTGTATAGAAATGGCATAGATTTCTTGGCATTAATTTTGTATCCTGCTACATTGCCGAATTCATTTATTAAGTCTGTTAGTTTTTTGATGGAGTCTTTCGGGTTTTTTATGTACAATATCATGTCATCTGCAAATAAGGACAGCTTTACTTCTTCTTTTCCAATTTGGATGCCTTTTATTTCTTCTTCTTGTCTAATTGCAATGGCTAATACTTCCAGTACTATGTCAAACAGGAGTGGTGAGAGTGGGCATCCTTGTCTTGTTCCTGTTCTTAGGGGAAATAGTTTTAGTTTTTGCCCATTGAGTATGATGTTAGCTGTGGGTTTATCATATATAGCTTGTATTATGTTGAGGTATGATCCTTCTATTATGTTGTTGAGAGTTTTTATCAAGAAAGGGTGTTGGATTTTGTCAAATGCTTTTTCTGCATCAATTGATATGACTATGTGATTTTTATCTCTCAATTTGTTTATGTGATGTATCACATTTATTGATTTGCGGATATTGTACCATCCTTGCATTCCTGGGATAAACCCTACTTGGTCATGGTGTATGATTTTTCTGATGTACTGCTGGATCCGATTTGCTAGAATTTTGTTGAGGATTTTGGCATCTACATTCATGAGGGATATTGGCCTGTAATTCTCTTTCATTGTGTTGTCTTTATCTGGTTTTGGTATTAGGGTGATGCTGGCTTCATAGAAGGAGCTTGGAAGTGTTCCTTCCTCTTGAATTTTTTGGAATAGTCTGAGGAGGATAGGTTTTAGTTCTTCCTTGAATGTTTGGTAAAACTCTCCTGTGAAGCCGTCTGGCCCCGGGCTTTTGTTTGCCGGAAGCTCTTTGATGACTGCTTCAATTTCTTCCATAGTTACTGGCATATTGAGCTGTTTAGATTCTTCTTGATTGAGTTTTGGAAGGTTATATTTTTCTAGGAATATGTCCATTTCCTCCAGGTTGTCCAGTTTGTTGGAATAGAGTTGTTCGTAGTATTTTTTAACAATCCTTTGTATTTCGGCGGGATCTGTTGTTATTTCACCTCTTTCATTTCTGATTTTGTTTATTTGGGTCCTCTCTCTTTGCTTCTTGGTGAGCCTGGCTAGAGGTTCATCAATCTTGTTTATCCTTTCAAAGAACCAGCTCTTGGTTTTGTTGATTTTTTTGGCCTCAATGTTGTTTATCTCCGCTCTGATCTTTATTATTTCCTTCCTTCTGCTTACACTGGGTTTTTCTTGTTGCTCTGTTTCTAACTCTTCGAATTGTAGGGTTAGGTAATTTATTACCATTGTTTCTTGTTTTTTGCAGTAGACTTGTAGAGGTATGAACTTCCCTCTCAAGACTGCTTTCGCTGTGTCCCATAGATTTTGGATTGCTGTGTTTTCATTGTCATTTGTTGCCACAATGTTTTTTATTTCTTCCTTGATCTCTCTGGTAACCCAGTCATTGTTTAATAGCATGCTGTTTAGTCTCCATATGTTTGATTTTTTTGGATTGTTTTTATTGTAGTTGATTTCCAGTTTTATGCCATGGTGATCTCAGAAGATGCTTGATATGATTTCTATCTTCTTGAATTTGAAGAGACTTTGCCTGTGACCCAACATATGGTCTATCTTTGAAAATGACCCATGTGCACTTGAGAAGAATGTATATTCTGTGGCTTTGGGGTGAAATGTTCGGAAGATGTCAATTAATTCCATCTGGTCTGGTGAGTCATTTAGGATTGATGTTTCTTTGCTGATTTTTTGTTTAGAGGATTTGTGCAATGGTGATAGTGGAGTATTAAAGTCTCCTACTATGATTGTATTGCTGTCAATCTCTCCTTTGATATCTTCCAGGAGTTTTTTTTATGTATTTGGGTGCTCCTTTATTGGGTGCATATATGTTTACCAGAGTTATTTCTTCTTGTTGGATTGCTCCCTTTAGTATTATGAAGTGGTCTTCCTTATCTCTTGTTATGTCCTTCACTTTGAGTTCTAATTTGTCAGATATAAGTATTGCTACCCCAGCTTTCTTTTCATTTCCATTCGTCTGAAAAACCTTTTTCCATCCCTTCACCCTCAGTCTGTGTGCGTCTTTTTTTCTGAGGTGGGTTTCTTGTAGACAGCAGATATATGGGTCGTGTTTTCTTATCCAATCCGTTACCCTATGTCTTTTTTTATTTTTAAATATATTTTATTGATTTTTTTACAGAGAGGAAGGGAGAGGGATAGAGAGCCAGAAACATCGATGAGAGAGAAACATCGATCAGCTGCCTCCTGCACAACCCCCACTGGGGATGTGCCCGCAACCAAGGTACATGCCCTTGACCGGAATCAAACCCGGGACACTTCAGTCCGCAGGCTGACGCTCTATCCACTGAGCCAAACCGGTTTTGGCTCCCTATGTCTTTTGATTGGGGCATTTAATTCATTTACATTTAAAGTTATTATTTTTTTAAATATATTTTATTGATTTTAGAGAGGAAGGGAGAGGGAGAGAGAGATAGAAACATCAATGATGAGAGAGAATCATTGATTGGCTGCCTCTTGCACACCCCCTACTGGGGATCGAGCCCGCAACCCAGGCATTTGCCCTTGGCTGGAATCGAACCTGGGACCTTTCAGTCCACAGGCTGAAGCTCTATCCATTGAGCCAAACCAGCTAGGGCTAAAGTTATTATTGATAGGTATTTATTTGTCGCCATTTTTATTCTTTACCCCTGTGTTCCTTCTTCACTTTTCTTTTTTTACAGCAGACCCTTTAGCATTTCTTGCATCGCTGGTTTGGTGGTAATAAATTCCCTTAGTCCTTTTTTGTCTGTGAAGCTCCCGATTTCACTTTCAATTTTGATTGATAGCCTTGCTGGATACAGTATTCTTGGATTCAGACCCTTCCTTTGCATGACTTTGTATATTTCATTCCGTTCCCTTCTGGACTGATGAGTTTCTGTTGAGAAATCAGTTGCTAGTCTGATGGGGGATCCTTTGTATGTAACTTTCTGTCTGTCTCTGGCCGCTTTTAAGATTTTTACTTTGTTGTTGGTGTTTGCCAGTTTAATTATAATGTGCCTTGGTGTCGGTCTTTTGGGTTCCATTTTGCTTGGGACTCTGTTTGCTTCTTGGATTTGTGTGGTTTTTTTTCCCTATGTCAGGGAAGTTTTCTGTCATTATTTCTTCAAACAAGTTTTCTATTCCTTGCTCCGTTTCCCCTTCTGGAGCCCCTATTATGCGGATGTTGTTTTGTTTCGTGTTGTCCGAAAGTTCCCTTAGGCTCTCCTGCTTTTTAATTTTTTTTTCTAGAAGCTGCTCTACTTGGGTATTTTTCCCTACCTTGTCTTCTTGTCACTGATGCGGTCCTCTGCTTCTTCTAGTCTACTCTTGATGCTTTCTATTGAGTTATTTACAGCAGCGATGTCATTTTTCATTTCTTCTTGGTTCTTCATTTCCTCTTGGTTCTTACTCATATTGTCGAATTTGTCTTCTATTCTTTTCAGCCACCTTATGACCATTTCTCTGAATTCTTTCTCTGCCAGGTTGCTTGCCTCCATTTTGTTTGCTTCCTTTTCTGGTGATGCCTGCTTTTCTTTCATATGCGGGCTGTTCCTTTGTCTCCCCATGGTCTCTCTTCTCCGGGTGTTTGATTATGTAGTTCTCTCTCTCCTGTGTTGATTTAAAGGCACAAAATACAACATAACCAGGTACAACACACAAGGCACTGAACAGAAATGTATTCACGATATTAATAACCCCAAATAAAAGTGACCACCAGAGAAAGGCATATTAGGGGATAGGAGAGAAATAAGAAGAGAAAAAAGACAAAAAACAAAAGAAAGGAGTGCCAAAATGAAATTGGGAAAGGGAAGAGAAAAGAAAGAGAATAAGAAAGACAAGGGGAACAAACTGTATATATGGGGGGAAAACTCCAATAGAACAGCCACTAATCCTAGCAAATGCCAGCAACAAGTACCTGGAGATGAATACAAACTAAAAACAACAAAATCAATTGAGGCGAGGAAAAACAGATGCAAAAAACAAACAAAAACAAAGCAAATAAAAAAACAAAACAAAAAAATAATAAGCAAAACAATCTCACAAACAAGCATAAAAAATCGATATAATCAACATTCAAGCAAACAACAACAAAAGGACAGAGAAAAAAACAATTTTTGAATAGTGAAGACAGAGAAGAGAGAGGTGTGTATGAACTCGGATCAGGGGATTGGAAATTAGATATACAAGTAGGGTGAAATTTTAATAGGTTAAAAAGAAAGAATAGGGAAAAATCTAAAGCAGGAAAAGGGTAAGAGAAACAGGACAACAAAAGGGCAAAAGTTAGGAAGAGAGTGATGGCATAAAGATAGAGTTGAGATAGAGTAGAATGATGCTAAAGGAAAGATGAAAATAGAATGTAGAACACTAATCTCAAAGTCAAATAGAAAATAAAATCACACTTTTTTTTAAAAAAAGGTAAAATAGTAGTAGTAATAATACTGATTGAAAATAAAGATGTAATAAAAAGGTAAAATCAAGTGAAAAAAAAAGAAAAAAATTAGTTTCTTAAGTAAAAGATGAAAGAGAAAAAAAAATGTGCAGTATTGAAGGTCATTCACTTCCTCTATTCTGTTTGGCACACCTGTTTCCCACTCAGGACAGTATTGCAGTTCCCTGTGTTCCTCTGCTCCTCAGTGTTGTAAGCCAGTCCTGATTTTTAAGCAGGCGGTGTGTCTTACTTTCTTGTATTCCTTTATTTGTCATTACACAAGAGTCAATTTGTGATTCAGCCCCTGGGTGGCAGTGTTTCTGGGTTGACCTCTGGGTCTATAGGTCCTCTCTAGCCTGTGCTTAGATCCTGCTTTCCCTGTGGCACTCAGTACCGGTTTGTGGGAGTGGGCTGCCCCAGAGCTGGTTCTCCAATGGTCAGTCCCCGTTCTGATCCCCAGGTTCCAGAAAAACAACTTTCCCCTGCAGTCTCCTAGGGTGTCCTCAACTGGGTGATCCTATGTATTGGGCTCAGTAATCAGAAGCAAGGATTCAAAGATGAGAAAGTGCTAGTGTGCGAATTCCGGGTTTGCTCCTAAGCCTGCGCAATCCCCTTTTCCCCCTTGTGGCCAAGCAGCTGGCACACTCCCAATATTTTTAGGCTGTCCTGTGTCAGATCAAAATGGGTTGCTTTTTAAAGATCCCCTTTGTTAGCAGCTCTGAGGACCCCCTTCCACATTCACGGATCATGCCAGCCCCTACAGCCACGGATTTTTCTAGATGCAGACTTCCCCCAGTCCTCCAGTTCCCGCAGTGCGCGCGTTTCTCTGTCCTGCCGGGACCAGAGACCTCACCTTATCCCAGGTGAAATCTGACCTTTCCGTGGTGGAGTGTAGAGCTCCTCCGAATCCACGTGTTTGCGCCAATTGGGGACCGGTGCTCTGGGGTTCGCAGCTGTTCGGTGGGTGCCGCAGTTGTATATTTTCAGGCTTCAGGTAACAGCCACTTTCCCCTTCAACATGGCGTGGTCTCTGCATCCGAGCCGGTGGCTCCGGGAGGGAACCCAGCAGCAGTGAGGGCTGCCCGGTCAGGGGACCCCCGTCCAGCAGTCCCCCACCTTCTCCTGGATTATAGCTGTCCCTTAACTCTCCAACACACACTCCCCGTGCGACCCTCAGCTATTCTTTCTATCTGCTCCGGGACAAGGCTGGGGACACGTCTGTCTCTTCCGCCGCCATTTTTCCATACCTCTTGAGTCTATTTTTGATTCTGTTATCAGAATAGAGAAAGCATTGCATTTGATTTGGGGGTTTGAATTTAAGGTCACTGTATAAGGCAACAATAGTATGTTAGCAGAATTACCCATGAAAAATTCCTAGGAAGATGCCATATCATAAAAAACTTTCTTTTGAGGTCCCAAACCAGCCCAGCTTTCCTCTAGTATTATTAGTGGTAATATTGGACCTCTGTTCTTGAGGTCTGCTGAGAAAGAATTCAGAGCCTAGAACTTTAGTGCAAGAGGAAGTTTATCCAGCAAGCAAAGTGGAAGTACATGCTAAAAAGGGGCTAATTACTTCCTTTTTTAAGCTGACCTATTAGAGCAGGGGTGGGCAAACTTTTTGACTCGAGGGCCACAATGGGTTCTTAAACTGGACCGGAGGGCCGGAACAAAAGCATGGATGGAGTGTTTGTGTGAACTAATATAAATTCAAAGTAAAGGAGCGGAGGGGAGAGCAAGAGAACCCTGCGCTCTTTCGGCTCCGCAGGCCGGATAGAACAGCCGAATGGGCTGGATCCGGCCTGCGGGCCGTAGTTTGCCCACGGCTGTATTAGAGCCTGTCTCCACCAACTCCTGTTGTAAGGGAGTCTTTGAGGCTATTCTCTGGTCCCTTGTTTCTCCTGTAATAGACACTAAACCAAGCATGTCAAATTCAAAGGCTAACACAGGCCAAATAAGGTGTAAGTTTACGTGGGCTGCAAAAAACAAAAGCTTTAATTTTTGTAGACACGTAGGTTTATTTCGATAGAGACATGCTGAATACAAAGGGCTGAAATAAATTAGTTATCATCAACATAAAATAATAGAACACTTTAATAAAAATTAATATTTTTTCTTGAACGTTAACTTACCAGACACTGAATAACTGCACAAATTAATAAGCATAATGCAAATAAACCTATTTTTCTTGTTCTCCGAAAGCGAAATATTTCCTTTTGTGCATACCAAACAAGTCAGTCCAAGACTAACGACATGGCAGTCGGCTGCTAAAATATTCGCTGCTAGTATTAGTGGAGAGAAATGGTGCGCCTGCACATAAGTCGCGTAAGGGAAATGAATGCAACACGATTATAGTAATCAGTCATTAGTGAACATTGTAGTTTGTTACTAACAATTATGTATAACAGTATATTGTAAAAATTAAGTTACGAAATTTTTATTAAAACATTTCTTACTACTGTTATATTGGCTGGTGCGCAAAAATACTCGTTGTGGGCCGCATGCTTTGGCATGCTTGCTCTAAACCAACTGCTTGACCTATGTGCTAGGGGAGGAAAGGGCACCCTGGGGGTGAGGTCCTAGCCTATAATTGTTTTTTTTTCTAGTTTTGCCCATTGCTAGGCACCTGGGGACTTTCGGCCCTGATAACATTCTGTATCTGGCCTATCGCTCCTGCTTCTGCTCATGTCTGCCTACTCTATCAGTATGAGAACAGATCACTGTTCTGTTGAGCACAGTTGTTGGTTTGAACTCAGAGGCCATTGCTATATGAAAAATACTTATCTTTTAGCACTAGAATAGCTTCGAGTTGCTAAGTACAGTGAAAGACATGCAGAGCAGATTGTGGAAACAGCAGATTCCTGTTACCTAGCTCATGCTCACTTAGGCATACACATACTAATTGGCTGGAATGGTGGGCAGATTCTTTGTATATACCTAAATTGAGTTTCTCTTAAAATTTTGTTTAATGTAGGTTAAATTTGTGTTAGATGTTGGCTTATTTGAGGTAGAAGATTTAAAATAGACTTTCTAGGAGGAAGAATATCTGGCATAAGACTTATACTTACCTTTTCATTCTGTTGTGTCGAGTGCTGAAGTAATCATTTGTGTCTCATGGCTCATCCTTGAATTATAATGAGTTGTATATCATAGTTTTCGTTTCTTTTGGTTCATAATTTTTTGTTCCATTTCTCTCCTAACAATGTCTCAGTAAATTGAGTACATACCCAACAAAATGGGAGGATTTAGTTTATAAAATAGATTAGCATAGTTTTCAAAGAAAACTTTAACCTCTAGATGCAAGTTTAGTTAATCTGTTTTATATATTGTTCAAGCACATTCTTTAAAGACATTTATGACCTATCAGTTCTTTAGTTGGTGTAAATTTATGTGGCCATGTCTTTTTTCAGACTTGTCTTTGTAAAACTGATAGAAATTCCAAATAAACATGGGAATGCTGATTGGTAGTCTGGTGAACTTGTGAGTTTAGTTTACTCTTCTGCTAGGAGGAGGAAAGGGATCTTATTTTTTGTGGAAAATACGTGACTGCAGTCTACTCACTGTTGCTGTAATAAGTTAATGTTTTCTGTCATTCAGCTAAGATTACCACATTTCTGTAATTTTCCTGTGCCTTTTTAGCACTATTTAAATCAGGGCTACAAATATGATCTCTGTTTTTTCTCCTTATTTTTCCCTTGTTACTAGTTACTGGTACATCTGTTTCCTAAAGACTTCCTGAAAACAAATGCTGTTCATAATACTTTCTTGTCTGTTGTCATATGTACAAGTGACCCACTAAAGTTTAGGCACTTAAGTCACCTGTTGTATCTTACACAGTTGCGTTTCTGAGAGGATTTAGCATTTTCTGAATGCTCCATAAATTCTTATTGACTGGTTGATAATATCTCTATTTCTAGCTTTCCAAGCCCTTCATACTGAAGTTTCAGAATTTTCTTCTGCCAGCGTTTGGCAAGTCATTTGGGTGGAATGTTTGGGTCTAGCACAGCCGTGGGCAAACTACGGCCCGCGGGCCGGATCCGGCTGTTCTATCCGGTTCTCTTGCTCTCCCCTCCGCTCCTTTACTTTGAATTTATATTAGTTCACACAAACACTCTATCCATACTTTTGTTCCGGCCCTCCGGTCCAGTTTAAGAACCCATTGTGGCCCTCGAGTCAAAAAGTTTGCCCACCCCTGGTAGCAGTAGTGAGCTTGTGTATTTTTGCCATTTTCCTCCTTTTTAAATAAAACGGGCATACTAGGAAGTGAAAGGTTCCTGGAATAAGATCTTAGTTATCTTTCTTTCATGAGGATAGTCTATGGCAGTGGTCGGCAAACTCATTAGTCAACAGAGCCAAATATCAACAGTACGACGATTGAAATTTCTTTTGAGAGCCAAATTTTTTAAACTTAAACTATATAGATAGGTACATTGTTATTAACTTAATTAGGTTACTCCTAAGCTGGCCTTTACTAAAAATTCAAGGGGCCAAAGAGCCGCATGTGGCGAGCCGCAGTTTGCTGACCACTGGTCTATGGGAAGCTGGTTGGTAGGATGGGGTGGTTTTAGGCAGCAGGAGAGTCAGAATAGTGGCCATGATTGTTGATCTTTTTATAGTCAGTGGTGAAGGGTAGTATCTGTCACTGTGAGCTTGACAGTTTCCCAATAAATACTTAAAGACGTCTGATGAAATCAGTGGGTTTAACAAATACACTTTTGAAATATGTTTACTTCTGGGAAATCAGCATAATTCAGTGGACCAGTATTTTTTAAATGAGGAATGATGATGTTAAAAAAAATCATGCATTTAAAGTAAATAGGCCAATGAACTTGAGTGTAGCAGAGTAGGACAAGTTTATTGCTACAGTTTCAGATTCTACATCTCAGCTGATCTTTTAAGAAACTACCATTGCTTATAGAAAAGTAGTGGTTGTCTTGGAACAACACCTATGAGGTTCAGTTGCAAGGTCAACTAGCCACTTTTTCACAGGACAGTTTTGGTGTCATCAAAGTGTGAGATAGATCCATAATTACCTCGAAAGGCTATTCACATACTCTTCCCATTTCCAGCTAAATATCTGTTTGAGAATAGATTTTCCTCATATTCTTTAACCAAAACAACATATTGGAACAGATGAATGCTGAAGCAGATAGGAGAATCCAGATGTCTTCTATTAAGATAGATATTGAAGAAATTGTATAAAATGTAGAACAATTCCACACACTGATTTTTTTTCTTTAAAGGAAAATAGTTTTTTAAAATCTGTTACTTATAAACACTAGAGGCCCAGTGCATGAATTCGTGCATGGGTGGGGTCCCTCAGGGTGCCCTGTGGAGATTGGGCCCCAGCTCATGCCCCCAGCCTTGCAGCCCTGCAGCCCTGCCGCCCTGCCTGGCACCCCGCCTTGGCCTGGTGCCACCCCCTCACCTGCCCCACCATTCCGCCTGCCTGGGGGGCGATTGATCAGGGCTGGGCCCCCTGCCCGGCTCCCTCAGTGCCTGGGAGCTGGGCGGAAGTCCCACCCCCTGCCGCCTGTTGCCATCTGTGGGGTGATCAGGCCCCCGCTTGTACCCACCTTGGCCTGGCGCCACCTGCTCACCTGTTCCACCATTCCGCCACGGTCCCACTCTCGTTGGGGCCCACAGGGCCTCCACTGCTGCCTGCTGCCAGCACCATTTTGCCGACACCCACCATGTTCCGCGCTGCCCCCTGGTGGTCAGCACACGTCATAGCGAGCAGTCGCACTCCTGGTCTCTTGGTTGAACGACTGCCTGAGGGGATAATTTGCATATTAGATTTTTATTATATAGGATAGGATTTTATTGGCTTACATTATTTTTTAAGCTTATACTTTTTAAAAAAATCCTCACTCAATATGCTTATTGATTAGAGAGAGAGAGAGAGAAAGAAAGAAAGAAATAGAGAAACATCGATATGAAAGAAAACATTGATGGGCTGTTCCATAGGCATGCCCCAACTGGGGATGGTCCTGCAACCTTGACTTGTGCCCTGGCTGGGAATCAACCCTCAACCTTTCGGTATATGGGATGATGCCTCAACCAACTGAGCCACAGTGGCCGGCCAGGTCATCAAATTGCATTATTTAAAAATGAAGTTGATGTTTTAAAAATTTATCAGTTTTTAATTTCTTATATGCCATATATTGATAGATATAGCTCATATGAACTAAAGGAGTCCTGAAACCAAAATGCTCAAGAATGGAGTATGGTGTTTGAACTTTCTACCAATTCCATTTGTCTGTGGTGATACCTGCATGTGAGTAATTAATGTCTTGGTCTTTATAATAAGTTCCAAATTTTTTGTCACCACAGTGGCTCATTTAGGCTTTATATTTTCCTTTTTCGATCTATTTTTTATCCCTTCTCATATGAGTATATCTGGCTTTTTAATTTTAGGTTGTCCTTGCCATCATTTTTCTCCATTCACACTGCCATCAACCCAGTCCAAGCCCTTATCACTTTATTCCTGAATTACTTCAGTACTCCAGGTTTTTTCTAATTTTTTTTCTTCGAAATTGAGTGTTGAATGGAACTCCAGGGTTGACTTGACTTTAATTTTTTAAATATCTTCCCTAAAATGTACAGATATAAACTTCTTATGGTAAAACCAAAGCTTTACAAATTAAACACAATCAAGTTGGCAGCACATATTTAATGATGCTATTTTGTTAAAACTGAATAAACGTTAGAGCTTATAATAGAATGATAGCCTTAGGATCAGTTTTATAATAAGTATTTCTTTAATTTGTCTTAATAATAATACAGAGAATGGCTAAATCAGCATAAATCTATACTAATAAAAGCCTAGGTGGCCCTCACTCCATGCCCTCACATCATTACAAGATGGCCGCCACAAGATGGCCAACAGGGGAGGGCAGTTGGGGGGCAATTGGGCTGCCAGGGGAGGGCAGTTGGGGGTGATCAGGCGGGGGCGATCGGGCCAGTAGGGGAGGGCAGTTGGGGGCGATCAGGCCGGCAGGGGAGGGCAGTTGGGGGTGATCAGGCTAGCAGGGGAGCAGTTAGGCATCAATCAGGCTGGCAGGGGAGTGGATAGGGGGCGATCAGGCTGGCAGGCAGAAATAGTTAGGGGTAATCAGGCAGGCAGATGAGTGGTTAGGAGCCAGCAGTCGCAGATTGTGAGAGGGATGTCCGACTGCCGGTTTAGGGATCGGGCCTAAACGGGCAGTTGGACATCCCTCAAGGGGTCCCAGATTGGAGAGGGTTCAGGATGGGCTAAGGGACACCCTCCCAGTGCACAAATTTCGTGCACCAGGCCTCTAGTATGTTTTATAAAATAGTGTGAATTTTTAGTCTATTTGTTCAGGATAATCAGATCTAGTAGTTAACCTAAACAGTGACAACTAGTTATCTCTGAGTGTGTGTGTGTGTGTGTGTATATGTATGTGTGTGTTTAATTGCTTTCAGAGAGTAAGGGAGAAGGGAGAGAGATAGAAACATCAATGATGAGATAGAATCATTGATGGGCTGTCTCCTGCATCCCCCCCCAGGCCCCCCCCCCCCCCCCCCCTGCTGCCCAGGGATCGAGTCTGCAACCTGGGCATGTGCTCTGACAGGCATCAAACTGGTGACCTTTTGGTGTATGGCGACCTCTTGGTTCATGGGACAAATGCTCAACCAAGCCACACCAGCTGCGCCAATAATGGTTCTTGCTACTGAAGAACTTAAGTGTGGGGGTGAAAAACATGAAAATGTGATTTTAATGTTATAAATGCTGTGATAGTGGGAGGGAGTTTGTTTTATTTAAAACAGCCTTCAAAATGGTGCATTAGGTTTTATTCTTCACGGATCTGCCTGTTTATCCCTATATTTCCAAAGAACCATCTGGACATTTAGATTTATTTTTTAGATCAGCGGTCGCCAACCTTTCGGACCTCACGGACCACCAGTTGGCGACCACTGTCTTTGATCATAATTCAGAGGTCTTGTTCCTTATATTTTGATAATTTCCCCTAAATGAATTACTCTGATTTTCTTAATTTCCTCTCAATTTACAAGTTCATCCTATAGACTAAAACCTCCACTCATGTACTTTGTTTGGAAGAGCTTTGTGACATTTATAAACGTAGACATTTATCCATATATGCCCTCTTCTGGAGAGGTTGGTTCCAGATTCAGTTTTGAAATGTTCTGTTGTTGATCTCGCAACTTATTTAGCTCAATTAAACTTGGTCTGAGAGACTGTTTTGTTGTGACATACTTTGTGGTAACTAATAGTAGAAACAAAGGTATTCTCCAGAATGTTAGTTAGACAAGGAGGGTTCTAGTACAGAAACAGTACATAATGCCAACTAATTAATGATACCTATTTACCAAGACAGAGCTTAGAAAAAATTGCAATAATCCCCACATTGCACATCTGTGAAAACTAAATGCTATGTTTCTGTTAATAGGTTTATCAGGTACAGGGTGCTCCCTCCTAGGACCAAGAATTTGTCAAGGCAGCAGATGGGAATAGTTGTGAAATAGTTTATGAGCAACATATCATCCCTTTTTATCAGATTCCTATTCTTTCTAGTGCTAGGCCTTTGAAGTGCTAAATGTCTGAAGTAATTTGCATAGAATTACTTGAGCTCCTGTTAACTAGCAGATTTGAAAGCATTTGCCCCACAAAGTTATTTTTTTCTTTCTTTCTTTCTTTCTTTCTTTCTTTCTTTCTTTTCTTTATTAAGGTATTACATATGTGTCCTTATCGCCCCATTGTCCCCCCCCCCCCCCACTCGTGCCCTCACTCCCCTGTTGTCTGTGTCAAATGAGGCTCTAATTATTCTTAACTTTGGTGTCTTTTTGCCCTACTTCACCGTCTTCCTAGCTTTCTTCTTTCCTCCTGACTTCTGAACTCATCTAGTTGAGTTCAGTCTTCTCTGTTCTAGGGACTGTTATCATTGTTCCACTTTAGCAACCCACCAGGAAGGCTTCATTGTTAACCTTTTCACAAGGAATACTCCTAACTCTGTGACCTCATTCAACTGTTTTTATCTCAAATTTTGAAATCTTTCATTCTTTTCATTTTTTTCAGCCCTTGTAATTTGGAGTTTTTACCAAATTTGGTGTCCACCTTTGTTAGCAGGGTTTGCCAGCCGGGGCTCTGCCTGTACAGCCCCATCTCCAGTGTGTCTGCTCATACCTTGGAGTTCCTTTCATTCTTTTTTGGACTGTGAAATCCATCTCAATTTTTAGGGCTGGGTTGTCACCTTTTCTGCCATCTCTCTGCAGTCCAGTCCATCCACCCCATCCCCACCCTCACTTCCATCCCTTTACCCCCACCCTCCCATGTCCATATCTTATATTGTGATACATTTTCTTTTTTTGGCCTCCCTAGGTAGGATATCAGCTCCAAAAGGGCAAGTTCTGTATTTCATTCATTTTTGTATATTCACATTCATTGCCTGGATCAATCGTCATTTATTACATGCTTTCTTTGCCCCCCTCTCGGCTCTAAATAATTTGCATTCTTTATTTGGTGGTTGAATATTCTTTTGTGTGTGTGTGTGTTTTTTTTTTTTTTTTTTTTTAATTAAGGTATTATATGTGTACATATCTTACGGTGGTTGAATATTCTTACCAAGAGTTACCTCTTCTTACCTCTGGGCTCTTTCTTTAAATCTTGTCTTCTTAGACAGTTTTATTTGTGCCAGAGGGTTTTATGTAAACAAGTAGGTAAATGAAACCCTACTCAATTATTCAAGCCAGAAAGTTGTCTTCCCCCACATTTAAATCATCACCAGGTTTTCTTGTGAGTAACTTGAATTCCTTTTCTCTCCCATCACCAGTGTGGTATTAGAGCTGCTCTTGTTTGGAACTTGGCCTCACCTTGCTGCTCTGTTCTCCCCACCTCCCCTCCTGCTTCTGCTCTGCAGTCAGCTGGCCTTTTCAAGTTGGAAACCTCCCCTCCTTTTTTACTTAAAACACTAAGTGGCTTTCCACCACTCTTAGAGAAATTAAAGCAAAACTCCTTAACATGGCACCTTTGCACCATCTGACAGAGAATTGTTCTAATCTTTTGAAGATACAGGTATGGTTTTAATAGTTTGAGAAGAAAATGTTCCAGAAGAGGACACTTATTTAGACTCAAGGTGGGGACTCTGTAGTATGAATAAGACATTTGGTGAACCATAGGTTGTCCCCACAATTGAACATGATTGACTCCGAGAGTCTGCAACTGAAGATAAGGCAGAAGGATTTACTTTGCATTTGCCACATTCCTTTTTTCTTTTACTGGCAGAGAAACCCCTCATGTGAACAAAGGTGGCACAAGAGGCAACAATCCAGACTTTTAGCACAGTGTTTAAGGTGGGCCTGGTGTAAAAGTGTGTAGAATAATACTTTAATTTGTACATTTATTGTGTATTGTACTGTTTTTACTTTTAATGTATGTAAATTTTACTTTTTCAGATTTGTCATTTTCAATTATATTCAATTTTGCTAGTAATGTACTGATGAAAACTCAGGGTACATTCTTCTTTTTTTGCTCTACTGCGTGTATCTTGTAGATTAAAAACTTGTTTGGCCTCGCCCGTGTGGTTCAGTAGTTGAGCATCAATCTATGAACCAGGAGATCATGGTTTGATTCCCAGTCAGGGCACATGCCTAGGTTGCTGGCTTGAATCCCAGTGGGGGTTGTGCAGGAGGCAGCCTACCGATGAATCTTTCTTTCTCATTGATGTTTCTATCTCTCTCTCCCTCTTGACTCTCTAAAATAAATAAAAATATTTAAAAACAAACAAAAAACTAGCTTGGTATATAGTATACTTAGTTCTTGGTAAGGGATCACATTTCTATGAGACAGCAGCTCTCTAGGAGTTTGTAAATAAAAATACCTTTTAAAAGTTTTATTAAGTAAAACTTTATAGTACTTTGAATGAAATGTTTTAAGGATTTAACCATACAGATCAAATGAGCACCCTTTTGCAAATGTCAACAGTGTAATTATGTATTATTTCTTTTGCTTACTGTTAGTTTGCTGGGGATTTAAACACAAGTGATTGTATTCAGGCTGGTTAGTGATTTTAATATGAAACCATTGCTTTTAGAATAATCATGGGCCAGACTGGGAAGAAGTCTGAGAAGGGACCAATTTGTTGGCGGAAGCGCGTGAAATCAGAGTACATGAGACTGCGACAGCTCAAGAGGTTCAGGCGAGCTGATGAAGTGAAGGTATCCCTTTGCCTTTTGTGAAAATGCATGTATAAATGAAGATAGCTTTTTTCTCCCTAAAGATAAGTTTTAATTTGAAAGGGTTCATTTTCAGCCAAGGCTATATTTACATTAGATAAATGAAGACTTGGAAGTACAGGTCCTTGATCTGTCTTAACATAAAAGTTGTACCACACATAGTGGTAATGGAAAGGTTTTCAGCCTACTTGGAATTCACTATCTTTTTTTTATACCTTTCCATTGCACCTGTAGTCTTGGAACCCAAATATACAGGGTTTCGTGATTAAAGTCATTGTGATTTTTTTTATTTAAAACAAAGTTAACAAAGGATGGAAATAATTTCCTGTTCCCCTCCCATTCATAATAAAATAATAGGTGTGGTGTTTTTGTATTATTTAAATTCGGGAAACCACAGTTTATTGTAAAATTTATGCGCTTTAGAGGGAATGTTTCTGATATTTTTGAGAAATCACTAGATTTTAACCCATAATAGAGATATTACAGATGTTCTAACAATGAATAATTTTTTTTTCTCCTTTCATTTTTTTAAAGAGTATGTTTAGTTCCAATCGTCAGAAAATTTTGGAAAGAACGGAAATCCTAAACCAAGAATGGAAACAGCGAAGGATACAGCCTGTTCACATCCTGACTTCTGTGAGCTCATTGCGCGGGACCAGGGAGGTTGGTTAACTCACGCGCTGCAGTAATTTCAGTGCATTCTGGTTTTGCTGTTGAAATGTTGGTTGGTTATTGAGAGGAAGTCACTGACTTCAGGATGTCTTTTTATTGCCATTTCTTTTTCATATGTAACTGTTAATGGCTGCCTTAGGTAACACTAATATCTGTAACAGAGCTCTAGTGCTTGATATGCTTTCATTGTTATTACAGAGATTTATAGATTTTTATAAAACTATCGATTAAAAAATCTTTTAAATTAAATACTCTTTAATGTCCTCGTCAGATCACTATTTAGAGCAAGGCTTTCTGACTCAGTTGTCTTTTTTCCCCTCATCAATATGAATTAGCCATGCTGTAAGAAATGTCTCCTTTTCGTTCATATTCATATTCATAGACTAAGAAAGTTTTTTTACATTTTGTTTAAATTCTAAGGCTCTTTCTAATAAGAATTTTAAATTCAGTGTTGAGAACTTGGAATTTCATTTTCTAAGATAGCATTTCTCAATGAAGGAATGTTAATTACTGTAAGAAATTCTATTTTTAAAGGAAGGTAATAAATCTGTGGTAGATTTTATGATTCAGTAACAGGAAAGCAAGCAGTAATAAGGTGAAAGAAAATGCAGAAGCTTAAACAGTATAGAACCAATCAGTTGGGTTTTTGTTAAAGCATTTCTGTTTAAGAACCTGTTTTATATAGGAAGACTCGTACGATATGGAATGCTATCTGAATGGACCTCAAGCAGAAAGAGGGAAGAAAGTGATTTGGAACTTAGATTACCCCACGTAGTAGATGATTGTTTACCTGAGCATCTATCTGCAGAAATTTTTAAGACATGCAATACCTGAACAGTCAGAGGCACTGTCCTCTTTTCCCTTAAATTGTCATATAAAAAAATGACAACAGTTAACACAACAATAGCCGTCTGGTGTGAATCAATCAAAAGTATACTTTTTTTTTTCAGATTTGCAAAAATGTATTTCTTGGTGTGGCATGGAATTTTAGTAATTTATGTGTGCTGTGAGATGAAAAAGGTTGAAAACGCTGATCTAAACAATGGAATTTGTTCTAAAGTATGTTTCAATGAGTAGCCATTTTTAACATTTTTTAAAAATTGATTTTAGAGAGAGGAAGGGATAAAGAGAACTATCGATCAGCTGCCTCCTGCATGCCCCCTACTGGGGATCAAGACCGTGATCTGGGCATGTTCCCTGACTGGTAATTGAACCTGTGACCGTTTGGTGCATGGGATGAGCTCAACCAACTGAACCATACCAGCCAGGGCAATGAGTAGCCATTTTAAATATAATATTGTGATAATCAAGTACTACTTGGCTATTGTATGAGACCTGTGAATATGACACACTGGCTTCGAAAACTTGTCGGCAATGTCACAGCAGCCCAGTGTGTGCTATAGACACGACCTCTGATGGTGTGGTAATCTCAGTGGTGACACCTGACTTGGGATGGTTCTTAGCCATTTATGCATTTTGTCAGGTGGCTACTCTCTAAAGCTCAGACCTGCAGTTGTCTGAATATGTATGATATGCTACTAACCCTCTCACCATCTGGGACAGGTCAGGGCCTGTACATGTTGGAGGTGATGGCTTATTAATGTACGAAGAGTAAAAGGGATTTTTTTCTGTGCCAGTCAGACCGTTCTTGAGGGGTTTCTAAGTATAATTCTTGTGAAAGTTTTGTCTGGTGACCTTTTGGAAATTTTGAGGTGAAGTTAATCCTAATTTTTTTTCCTCCCTGGAAGAATAAATCTTATAAATTTGGAGAAATAAAGTAGAAACACGTGCAATACTTAATTTTGCCACCCACTACAAATCTCAAAATGCTATCAAAAGCCCAATTAACATTAACAATAAAAGTTATCAGCAATAATGATCTCTGGTACTATACAAGGTACTGTGCACATGTTATTTCATTTAATCTTCATGATGGTTGTATTATGCCTTCTTTCTTCCCCAGATGAGGAAACTGAGCCTTAGAAGAGCTAAGTCAGTTTGCTTGCTCTAATGATCTGATGTGGCCCCAGAAGAGTACACTTTCTCAGACACTTTAAAAAATTGATAAAATCTGGCCGGTGTGGTTCATCAACCTGTGAACCAGGAGGTCAGGCTTCGATTCCCAGTCAGTGTACATGCCCATATTCTAGGCTTGATCCCCAGTAGGGGGTGTGTAGGAGGCAGCCAATCGATGATGTTTCTCTCATCGATGCTTCTATCTCTCTATTCTTCTCACTTCTCTCTAAAAATCAATAAAAACATTTTTAAAAATTAGTGAAGTCCATTATTTATGTATAACTTCAGTTGCTCATAATATAGTTTTTGGTATTAAACTTACGAATACAATATATTTAAGTGAATATTTACTAATTGAAAATTTATTTTAAATTTATCAAATGGAGATAAACAACATTGCATGTAATGATATTGTGAGTTTATGTGAGAAATTGTGAGAAGAAACTAACATTAAAAAAAAATTGTTTTCTAAACTTAGTACCCCATGCCCATTGAGAAATACAATTTCCACAGAATAGGAAGGGAAAAGGAGGGAAGTAATCCCAGCCTCAGGAATTCAATTTCTTGTTGCATGGAACTCTGGCCTGGCCAGGCGCTGGTGTTCTAGCTGCTCTTGATAATTGATCTGCTTTAAATGATGTATCTTTTACTACTCCCATCCGCACCCACTTTCAAACCATCACCCCTAACTTTTGGAAACTGAAGGTTTATATAGTTTGTGATAAGCTTTTTGGTGTTATCACAATAAGTAAAATCTTAAGGGCTGTAAAGAATTTAATCACCTTACTTTTCAGATGAGAATATAACCATTATGTTTTTTTTTTAAGTTTGAGCCTTTCCAGCTACATAATGATTTCTTTTATATGCTCTAAAAATTGGAGTCTGAAGTAGGTTAGAAACAGGTTAAAAAAGAAATTAGCCTGTTTTGCAGACTTTCTTAGTAGTAGGGTTGGTGGGATTATGGACTGCAGTGTTGATCCAAACACCTAGGGCTGTGGCTTTTACCGTTTGAAAGTGCTTTTGTAACATTATTTTAATGAACTGCTCATCTTTATAAAGCTGATCCTTTGTAATCCTGTCTTCAGTTTAAATTCTTTGCAGCATGATGATGATCTAATGACAATTTACAGTTTTTTTTATGTGTCTTCTACTTTCTTCTCTTTGTACTGGAGATACTCTCAGTTTTACTAGTAAAGTGACTGATTTTATTGAGGCTATTGTAGTAAAGTCTGGCAAGTTTACTTTCTGATCTAATGAAGTGACTGCTGTAGATGCTGACTTCAGATCAGGGAACTCTGCAATTGAACCTAGAGACCCATCTGTAGTATATTGTTTTCTTGATGTGCTTTTAAGATACTTTTTGGTACCTGTTTTTTGGTGTTGAGGTTACAGAACCTTCAGTGGTGTTACCTGTAGAATTTTAATACAGGATATGTGTCTATTTTTGTATTTCTATTAAAAAATATTTTGACTCCTTGAAGACAGACTATAATAAATATTTTATACTTATTTCCTTTGTTCTTTGGTTGATCTTTTAAGGGCCTTAAAAATGTCATTACCTACAAGCCAAGGGATGTATGCTTTAGTGTCATAATGTGTAGCTGTGGCTGTTCATCGAACGTTGTTTCCAGGTGATTTTCCTCTTTTGTCTCCTGAAGTCTGTATTATGGTAGTTATATTCTTCAGTGTGTCTGTTTTTCCAGTTTTCATGAAGAAGCTGGCTTTAGAATTACTCTTGTAGTTCTTACTAGAGCATTTCTTTTTGTCCATTTCTTAAAACCACAAGGCACTTTCCCCTTCATTGATTCTTTATATCAAGCTTTTATTACCTATACAGATTATGACTGAAAGATGCTTGCTCAGATGATGTCTATCTTCTGGGCAAGTGGTATGATTGGTTTTGTAATTTTAAAAATCCTACCAATATGCATTTTTATATATTCTAGGAGGATTCTGTGTCTTGTTTACTAATGAAAAGAGTGAGAATTGTTTATGTATGTTGAAACATAGGGCTTCTTCAAAATGCTTAATATACAAGCAGCACCAGAAAGGCCTCCTAGTCCTCATATTCGTGAAGAATAAAATGTCTTTACTTTTCAATATATACAGGTTTGCTCTTCCTAGTGATATCTGAAATGATTTAAAGAATATATTTTTATTGATTTCAGAGAAGAAGGGAGGGGAGAGAGAGATAGAAACATCAATAATGAGAGAGAATCATTGATTGGCTGCCTCCTGCATGCTCCCCACTGGGAATCTAGTCTGAAAACCAGGCATGTGCCCTGACCAGGAAAGGAACTGTGATCTCCTGGTTCATAGGTTGATGCTTAACCACTGAGCAACACAGACTGGGCTGAAATGATTTTAAGTTCATCACCTATCATTTGATTTTTGTAAATTTTTTTTTTTGAGAGACTTCTATCAAAATAGCACAGAAAGTGTAAGTTCTTTCATGTTTGCAATTTGGACTTAATTTTGTTGAAGGAGAAGAAAAACTTTTTTTTGGTTTGTTTTTGTTAATCCTCACCTGAAGATATTTTCCTTTTTTAAGAGAGGGTGGAAGGGAGGGATGGTGGGGAGAGAGACAGAGACATCAGTGTGAGAGACACTGATCAGTTGTCTCCTACACAGCCCCCACCAGGGCCACGGATTGAACCTGTAACCCAGGTATGTGTCCTTGACTGGGTATCGAACCTGAAACTCTTTTGTGCCGGTCAGAGCTGATGGCATTATTTATTAACTTGGTAATGCACTATCCTAGGTTAATTGTAAATAAATTTAGTTGCTGTTTACAAAGAAAAAATAATATGTTAGTGTACGCAATGTATAATACTTAAATACAGTCTTACTTAAATAGTCTTAACTTTCAACACACTAACATGCTTTCTTTCCTTTGTAAATTGCAGGATTACGGGACCAATAGGTCTAGAGTCTCCTGAGTCCTTTGAGCAGATATGGGAAGGAGTGAGGTCACTTTTCTTATGACTTAGAAATAAACGGATGGCTCTCCCAAGTGTCTGCTTTGACTTTCAGTCCGAACATACCCATCCTTTCCTGGTTTCTGAAGGAGCTGGTTTCTAGGTTGCTTTCTGTTACTGTTTGCTTCTCTTACCATTTGTTGGTATTTGGAGAATTTTCTTGTTAACTCTGCCGATACTTCCATGTAGCTTTTAGAATCATGCAGCCTTCGCTTACTTTCTGGCTTTCTTATGGCTGAAATAGATGGAGCATTCTTAAATGACCATTAAGGAGGTGTTCCTTTTCTTTTGAAAGGAAACTAATCTATTAAAAGCATTTTATGCTTTTCCAAAGGGTCTTTTAACAAAAAAGGAAGGTCACTTATAATGTTTGAGTTTATATTTTAAATTTAAGATTAGATATCTTAAGTTTAAAGAGTGGACTCTTAAAAATGTCTGGTTTATTTTGTGCAACTAATACACAAGCATAAGTTGCACTTAATTTGTTGTTTTTCTCCTAGAATCTGTATATATAATTTGTGTTTAAAGATCACTGGTAAATTGTTACAAAGATCGTCTTTTTCCAAAATGCAAAACGAAATTTTGTTAGGTATTTTTTAAAAAAATATATCTTTTTATTGATTTCAGAGAGGAAGGGAAAAGGATAGAGCGAGAAACAAACTGGTTAGGGCTTGTCAGGTATTTTAAAGGCAAACAGAACAAGCCAAAACCAAAAGAAATGCTTGTCTAGTCAATAAGTTAAAAAATGCTTATTGCTCTGAAGAAATAAACTTTTACTAGACCTAGAAATCTGTCACAATTTAGTTTGATAATGTAGTAAATTCACTGCTTAGAATTGTTTTCTCTTACTAGATTTTATAAAAGAATATCACTTGTAACATTTTGGGAGGTTTGGCAGATTTCATGAACTACCTTAGTAACTGGTGTGGCAGTTTTATACCAGCTAATGGGTCTATCTGTTGAGTCAATTAAATTCTTATTTTTCATCTTTCCAATTAAAAGGTCATTGCAAAATGATAATTGTAAAAATTCAGATAACATAGAAATATGTCAAGTAAGGCAAAGTCCCTGTAGTCCAATCCCTGTGACTTATGTTCTTTGAGTTCTTCTGTATCTGATAACATGTTAGTAATAATGATAATATGTATTTTATTTTGAAAAGTTACTCCCAGAGAAAACGTGCCTGTCATTTGGGGCCATCACTTTACAGCCCCTGTCCAGTCTTCAGTCTCTTTAAGATGCCTAGTGTTGGATACTATGGATAAACCATAATTAATTGCCCTATTCTTAATTGATGGGCATTTAGTTTTTATATTTTACTTTTGTAGTTAGTGTTTCAGTGAATATCCTTCATATGTATCTTTAGATCTTTTGATTAATTTTGTAGGAAAAGTTCCTAGAAATAGAATAAGTAGGTCAAGAGAATATGCATATTTAAAATTTTAATAGAGATTACCAAATTGCCCCCCCAAAGTTTCACCTTTACATTCTTACCAGCCATTTATGGAAGTGTCTGTTTATGTTCCCAACATCAGATGTTAGCATCTTTTAAATATTTGTCAGTGTGATAGCTAAAAAGTTATTACAGTTCCTTTGCCTTTATTTCATTCTTCAGTGTGGTTGAGTATCTGTTGTTTATGTTTCTTTTATGAATTAGCCTACAGTATTATGGTCTTGGATCTTTTGAAATTAGGTTGGATTTTTTTTTCTTAAGATTTTAAGGACTTCTTATATATTACAAATAATAGTGTTTAATCATCTGTTTTGTAGGCCCTCCCCTCCCCGTGTTTTGATTTTATCTCTGGTATAATTTGGTTATGCAGAAGTTTTAAATGTTTATGTAGTTAAATTAGAATTTCTTCTTTTGATTTCTTTCTTTCTTAAAGGCTTAGAACATCTTTTTTCCACTTCAAAATTATAAATTATCTGTCTATCTTTATTTTTAGTTTTGTTTTCATTTTTACATTTTATTATCATTTAACGCAGGGGTCCTCAAACTACGGCCCACGGGCCACATGCGGCCTGCCGAGGACATTTATCTGGCCTGCGGGTGCCACTGCCTGTCCTGCTTAGCAGCTCACTCGTCCCGGGCCCGCAGTGCGCATAGGAATTTGTTCATAGTTTTTTTTGTGTTTTTTTTTTTTTTTTTAAATTATAGTCCGGCCCTCCAACCTTTAGAGGGACAGTGAACTAGCCCCCTGTTTAAAAAGTTTGAGGACCCCTGATTTAACCCATCAGGAATTTCCTTTGGCATAGTGAGTGGGGATTTGATTTAAAAATTTTTTTCTATTTAGCTTTATAGTTGTTTCAACACTATTTACTGAATAACCAGTGAGTGATTATAGAGCAGTTATAAATCTGTTTTACAAATTGCATCCTGATTGGTGGTCACCTGAGCAGGTTTTACCACTTGAGTAAGGACTTGGTGCTGTTTCCCATGGGACTCTGGCTGGCTGACAATCTTGCTTCTCTTGAACTGGGGCCTCTACTGCTCTATAGTGTTCAACCCCATGCTCACTCATGGAAGCAAGACTTCACAGGGATTGTGTTGCCACAGCTTATGGAAACCAAGGACTTGTATAATACTCTTTTACTGTTTCTTAGTTTTTGTGGGTTTCTTGTTTGTTTGTTTTTCCATGAGGGAAATGGTCTTATTTTCTACTCACAGGACTGTTATTGGGTTAGGTACTTGAGTTTGCATGTAATGGATAAACATGGCTCTGTTACTTGCTTCATGTTTTTTGTTGAGTGTTTTTGTAGTTTTATCAACTTACGTCCTGTGACTATTCTGTTTCTGATCTCCAGTATTTTAAAAAACTGCAGATTATGAGGAGGTGATTTACTCCAATAGCCTCCTTCAGACCCAGATTCCATTGGGTTTTAACAGTTAATATATTCACTAGGTGTATATATTTATGATCTCTTTCATTCAGGATCAGGTGTCTGAAGTTAGGATGCAGAAAAGAGCTTTAAGTGTCTAAACTTCCCGAGTTTGTATTCCAAATGTTATGTGTTCTATGTTAAATGCTACATGTGGCTTCCCCTCTCACCCCCCAGAAGTGTAAGAACTGACACTTATAGGACATCTATCATGCTTATGTGAACTTGGGGGCAAGAGTCTTATGCTGCAGGGTAGAGGTTGTCTCCCCAGCCAGATGGCTCTGCAACACAAATATTTAATAACAAAATAGAAATAATTTACAGGCTGGAGTGAACCACTCCTTAATTCCTTAGCTCCAACAGCTTTTAATTAGTTGTTTGTATTAAATGGATCCATGTCGATCAGGATTTTTTCTTTGCATTTTTATTTCTGACACTCTCCTGCTGGAGTCACTCATCTCCATGATTCATCTTCTCCTAATCACCCTCCTAACCTGGTTATGAATCACTTACTATCGAGCCTATCTTAACTTTATCCAAACTTGATATTTACCTCATTATAGTTTTTCCTTCAGCACTTCTTTCATGTAAAGCAGTCTGAAATTAAGTTCCATACACAAGCATTTCACCACAAGGGCTAGCGAATTTCAAATGTGTGTGTGTTATCTTCACTCTGATTGTGAAGAAAATGGATAGTTTCAGAAACCATGCTCAGTTTTTCTCTAGAGTTGGATGGCAGCTGATGCTTCCTCCTGACCTGTTCTTTCCTGCACCTTAGATGTGAGGTGATTCCTTATTGTTTTACTTGGAAAATCTAAAAGATAATAGACAATATCAACAGTTCATTGTATATCTGGTGTGAATCAAATGGACCAACCAGTATCCAAGAATATTTTTTAACTTGGCTAACTGACTATATTTCTTCCCCTATTAACTGGAAGTCGAATTTAACCCTTCTGATGTTAAAGATTGTTCAGAGACTGGATGGCTATGGCCATTGTGTTTTGGGATGTCTCACTGTAAGATGGGGAGTCATCTACCTCATAGGGTAGTGGTGAGTTTTAAAGAAGTTAACTTGGTAAAGTCTCTAGCACAGTGCTTGGCACATAGTAGGGTGTGTTAATTTCTTTCCCTTCCCTGCAGGCCATTCACCTGCTCTTCCCTCTACGATTTTCCATAACACAGTTTTTACTTGGAACCAGCCTTCTGCCAAGAGTCTCAGTTTGGTTGTGTACTCCTACAACTCCTATTTTTGGCTTGACTTCCCTCTCCAGCTCCCAGTGGTCCAGCCACACAGTCGCCTATTGTACCAGCTGGTTGATGTAAGTCTATCCATCCTCAGAGGAACCTGGTTACTTACCAGTAAGCTGTGTTTCTCTGAAAATGTAGCATCCTTGATAATTAATGTATTTCCTCTTCCTTTATCATTGATGATGAATCATTTTTGATAACTTCCTTGTGTGATCCTCAAGTTGGAACTAGAATTAGAGAATTCAATTTGTTGACATAGGTGGTCTCCTAGTGAGCTCCTGAGTCTAGGACACATGACTCTTGATCAGGTAAAATGCTGTGGAGATTCATGAGGTCAAAATCCTTTTGAGAACTCTGATAGGAGGCTTAAGTATATAGCTGTCAAGGATGATACATTTTCAAAGAAAAATAGTTACTGATAAGTAAGTGGGATTTTTGAGTAATTTTCCTGTAAGTCAATAAATACAAATTCCCAAACTTGTTTTTTAACTAACAAATGCTTTTGCATTTGAATATTATTTCATAAATGAAAGGAATATGGTTATTAGTTAAGGTTGGTAGTTAAAGAATGGGATAGGTTTCTGGAGATAGTATGTAGATAATGAGGTGATATAGACTTTTAGTTTTCTAAACAGATGCTCTCTTATCTTTAAAGAGAAATTCGAAGTTGAAATATCCATTAGAGAGAATCAGCAAGTGCATTCCAGAAACATTTTTTGAGTGCTTACTCTTTTTGGAGACACTGTGCTGAGTATCAGTGTGAGACAGAGAGGTAAAGCCACACTCTGCCTTCCCCGCTCTGCCCTCAGAGAGCTCGGCGACTCTCTTATGACTTGTATTGTATTGAGATGATGGCTCATGGGAGTATGACAGGTGTGGAGGTAGTACTGAATACTTAGCCTTTGCTGTCTTATTTCTGTGCTTTTGTCAGTTCTTTCTGTTCATGAGGAAACTTAGCTGACCTCATTCAGTAGACCCAGGGCATTTTCTACATGGCCAGCGTAAATAGATGAAGCAGAGCCAACGAACATCTCTCCCACTTAGTAGTTGAATAGAATATTCGTCTGTCTAACCTTAAGTGTGGCCTTGGATTTAGATGTGAAAGCAGGCAAATAAGTCAGAGTTGGAGAGGCAACCCTCCCCTGTAACACCCCTCCATTCTTCCTCCCCACCCCCACCCGCCAGGCTTTCAGGGTGCTAATCTTCAGAATTAAAATCACAATTACCCCTGCCAAGTATAGAATAAAAATAAAAAACTAATTATTTTGCAAGAAATGAAAATTATTCTGTACTTAAATTCACTGGACAGTGTATAACACTTGCCCCAAAGTTACTGGGTTAAGTAGTCCTACTTAGGAAGGAAGGGAGACTTGGTAGTGACAGGAATAAGAGGAGGGTGCGGGGGGAGGAGAAGGCAGTGTAGCACCCACTGCATGCTGTAACAGTGATGAAGCTCTTGGGTGCTGGAATCTTTCATTTTAGCTTGTTAATTTACTGCCTTTCTGACGAAGCCAGTTATTTAACGTCTCTGAACCTCAGTGTCCTCATTTGTGAAGTTGTGAAGGTAAAGGCCGAGATGAAAGTGGTTAAGATAATGTCTATAAAGCACTTAGCACAGTGCCTGCAACATAGTACGTGCTCAATAAATGTTGACTACTGTTATTATTGGATTATTGGACGGATGGATGAAGAATTGTATCAGAGACTAAAGAGTGGAATGGGAAGGATTGCGGGTTTTGTAGTACTAGTAAACTATTCATACCTTATTTATTTGAGCTATGAGCTTTCTAGTATTATTATCTTTATCTTTGCCCTTTTGGAAAGCAAATTCATGGATTAATCACTGTCACAGTTCTTCCTGGGACCTTTCAGTCCTAGGCTGACGCTCTATCCACTAAGGCATGCTCTATTTTTTATTGATTATAGAATATGAATGTGTGTCCAGAGTATTTTTGAGAAGGCTCTGGAGACCTGATAATTGGGTAAAGGTACTCTAAGAGAAGTTGGATTTCTTAGGATGGAAAGTGCTGTGGTTGGGCATAGATTATTATCACATTTCATAGAATCAAAGATGCAAACTTTTTAACATTTTAACATCTGAAATCATCATGCACTTTAGAAATGTTGTGATAAGAAAGCATTATGTTATAATTTAACTGGAACATTTTCTTAGTGATACAGAAGATACTAAAATGGATGTCATCGTGGATTGGATGAAATACCAATTTCAGGGAATATTGGCACTTAACTATTATAGATATTTGGTATCATGGCAATATGTGCAGGGGCTCCAGAGTCAGACTTTCTGGGTTTCAATTCTAGCCCTATCTGTGTGACTTTGAGCCAGTTATTTATCCTTTCTTTACCTTCCTTTTCTCACCTGTAAAATGAAGATTAAGGACAGTCCCCATCTTACAATATTGTAATGAGGACTAAATATGATCAGACATGTAATGTGTGTAATATAGTGCCTAGCACATACGAAGTTAATAACATAGCTATTATTATTAATAGTTTAGAGATTATACTTTGCAGAGTTGATATGAATCCATTTAGTTGTGATTGAAACTCAGATCTAGTACCCTTTAATGTTTGTGTATCACCTGATAATTCAGCAAATGACACCTGTGCTTTTTAAAAGGGAAGATAAAGATAAGAGGTTAACAAGTTTCTATATTCTTATTAAGATTTAAGTGGCATATTTGGTATCTATATTATTATTCCATGTGGTTGAGGTGTGGAAGAAATTTTGAGCAGTTAATAGAAAACTAATATAAATACAGTTTTTGATCGGTAAGTATCAGAAGGGGTGGAGGGCTTTAAAAATTTGTAAAATGTGAAGCTTTTTTCCCTCCACCCCAAGTAAAAGAGAAGGAGAGAATCCTTCTTGGTTTTTATGAACTTTACTGTCTTAGGTAAAGACAGTAACTTAAAAAATTTAAAATTTCCTTTTAAAATTATGTAAAATGGTAGCATCCCTTTATAATACGATTGCTATAGCTTCAGGTTGTCTTATTCTTATGAGTCATTTTATTTTTTCTGTTCTAGTGTTCGGTGACCAGTGACTTGGATTTTCCAACACAAGTCATCCCATTAAAGACTCTGAATGCAGTTGCCTCAGTACCCATAATGTACTCTTGGTCTCCTCTACAGCAGAATTTCATGGTATGTAAATAATATATCTTCTGCTAATTTTATAATCACTATTTTAAATAAATAGCATAGATGACTTTCTCATCAAGGTGAGGCAAGATAATATGAGTAAAAATGCTGTGAAAATGGCAGCACTCAGAATGATGTTTTTTAACCAATACTTTCCAATGTTGCTCTTTTTCTGCACCTTTCTAGTTAAAATATTCTTCAGAGAAAAAGTGTTAAGCAAAAACAATACCTGGGATTAAAAACAGTTCAAAGATGAAGTCTGTAGTTCTTAGCTTGAAGAGGTCATTCTGACTGTGAGGTTTTGTTAATTGAGAACTTATTTAAAACAATTTTAGGCAGTATGTTATTAAATGATAATGTACACTATGGAATATTCTCAGAGCTTATAAAAAACACAGTCATGTTTCCACAGATAACATTGGCCCAATAGTGTTTGTAATGAAATGCTAGTACAGTCAAACTTCAGTTCCCGAATGTCTGCCATCTTAAACAATTCAGTTCTCGACCAAGTTGTTCACCAAAAAATGTCTTGGTTTTGTTGGTTCTCTACCTGACAAGCCTTTCATGCTGATACATCAGCATGACAAAAAGCATCTCTCAGGCCACAAAGCCTCGCATTGTTAACATCTCAGGAAATTGTGCTGTGAATATTTTTTGTTTGTGTTATTTCTTTTGTTGCTGGTGAAATGTACTATTAGCACAATTTTAAAACATAAAGAGTCTGGCCTGTGGGGCTTCGCTGTTGAGTGTCAACCTATGTACCAGGAGGTCACTGATTCAATTCCTGATCAGGGCACATGCATGGGTGTGGGCTTACTCCCAGGTAGGGGGTATGCAGGAGGCAAATGGTTGATGTTTGTCTCTAATCAATGCTTCCATTTTTCTCTCAAAATTAATAAACACACACACACACACACACACACACGTATATATGTTTAGAATTTTTAAAAAAAATAAACCTTTATTGTTGAGACTAGTGGCCCAGTGCACGAAATTCCTGCGGGGAGGGGGGGGTGGTTTGTCCCTCAGCCCGGCCTGCATCCTCTCCAATCTGGGACCTCTCGGGGGATGTCCAGCTACTGGTTTAGGCCCGATCCCACATCGGGCCTAAACCAGCAGTTGACATCCCTCTCGCAATCCGGGACTGCTGGCTCCTAACCACTCGCCTGCCGGCCTGCTTGCCCCCAACTCCCCCCCCCCCCCCCCCCACCCCCCTGCTGGCCTTCTCACCCCCAACTGCCCCCCCTTGCCGGCCTGCTCGCCACCAACTGGCCCCCCTCCCGCTGGCCTGATCACCTCCAACTGCCCTCCCCTCCTGGCCTGATCACCCCTAACCTCCTCTGGCCTCAGCCCCGCCACCATGGCTTGGTCCAGAAGGACGTCCGGAAGGTCTCCCAGAAGGTCTCCCAGTCTAATTAGCATATTACCCTTTTATTAATATAGATTATTATAGATGTCCCTCTTCCCCTCCATTTAATGCCCCCCTCCACCCAGTTCCCACCCCACCCCTATTGTCTATGTTCACAGGTAATGCATATGAGGTCCTTGGTTAATCTCTTCCCACCTGCCCCCTCTCATCCCACTCTCCCCCCGCTAGATTCGTCAGCCTGTTCCATGTTTCCATGCCTCTCATTCTATTTTATTCATCAATTATTCTGTTCATCAGATTTCTTTGTTTATTTTGATTTTTATATTCAATTATTGATAGACATGATTTTATTTTGCCATTTTATTGTTCATATTTTTGTTCTTCCTTTTCTTTTTCCTTTTCTTGAATACCCTTCAACATTTCATGTACTACTGGTTTGGTGCTGATGAACTCCTTTAAGCTTTTTCTTATCTGTGAAGCTCTTTATCTGACCTTCAATTCTAAATGATAGCTTTGCTGGGTAGAATAATCTTGGTTGTAAATCCTTGCTATTCATCACTTTGTGTATTTTTTTTTTTAAATATATTTTATTGATTTTTTACAGAGAGGAAGGAAGAGGGGTAGATAGTTAGAAACATTGATGAGAGAGAAACATCGATCAGCTGCCTCTTGCACACCTCCTACTGGGGATGTGCCCGCAACCAAGGTACATGCCCTTGACTGGAATCGAACCCGGGACCCTTCAGTCCGCAGGCCGACGCTCTATCCATTGAGCCAAACCGGTTTTGGCACTTTGTGTATTTCTTGCCACTCCCTTCTGGCTTGCAAAGTTTCGGTTGAGAAATCAGCTGACAGTCATATGGGCGCTCCCTTGTAGGTAACTAACTGCTTTTCTCTTGCTGCTTTTAAGATTCTCTCTTTGCCCTAGCTGGTTTGGCTCAGTGGATAAAGCATCGGCCTGCGGACTGAATGGTCCCAGGTTTGATTCCGGTCAAGGGCATGTACCTTGGTTGCGGGCACATCCCCAGTAGGAGGTGTGCAGGAGGCAGCTGATCGATGTTTCTGACTCTCTATCCCTCTACCTTCCTCTCTGTAAAAAATCAATAATATATATATACTAAAAAAAAGATTCTTTGTCTTGAACCCTTGGCATTTTAATTATGATGTATCTTGGTGTGGTCCTTTTTGGGTTCCTCTTGTTTAGTACTCTCTGCGCTTCCTGAACTTGTAAGTCTATTTCTTTCACCAGGTAGGGGAAGTGTTCTGTCATTATTTCTTCAAATAGGTTTTCAGTATCTTGCTTTTTCTCTTCTCTTTCTGGCACCCCCATAATGCAAATGTTGGTATGCTTGAAGTTGTCCCAGAGATTCCTTACACTATCTTCATATTTTTAGGTTCTTTTTGCTTTTCTGATTGGTCTTTTTTGCCTCCTCATATTCCAAATCATTGATTTGTTTCTCAGAATCCTAATGTTGAATCCCTGTAAATTCTTTTAAAAATATATATATATTTTTATTGATTTCAGAGAGGAAGGGAGAGGGAGAGAGATAGAAACATCAGTGATGAGAGAGAACCATTGATTGGCTGTTTCCTGCACTCTCCCTACAGGGGATCGAACCTGATACCTGGGCATGTGCCCTTGACTGGAATTGAACCCAGGACCCTTAAGTCTGCAGGCCAATGCTCTATCCACTGGACCAAACCAGCTAGGGCTGTAAATTATTCTTTATTTTAGTTAGTGTATGCTTAATTTCTGACCGGTCCTTTTTCATGTCTTTGAAATTCTCCCTAAGATCCTTGGAAGTCTTACTAAGTCCTTTAATGCTCTCATTAATTCCCTTGAAGCTCTCCTTAAAATCCTTGAGTAACCTTATAGCCATTGTTTTGAACTCTATATCCAATAGTTTGCCTGCTTCCATTTCTTTCATTAGTGACATGTTTCTTTGTCTCCTCATTTTGGCTGCTTCCCTGTGTTCGTTTCTATGTATTAGGTAGAGCTTTTAAATCTCCTGGAATTGGTAAAGTGGCCTTTTGTAGTAGGTGTCCTGTAGGGCCCAGTGGCTTAGTCTCTCCAGTTACCTCTAGGTGTACACCCCTGTGTGGGCTGTGTGCACAGTCTTTGTTGTAGTTGAGCCTTGATTGCTGTTGGCATCATTGGGAGGAATTGACCTCCAGGCCAATTGGCTGTGAGGATCAGCTGTGTCTGTAGTAGAAGAACAGCTGTGCAGGAAACACCCCTATGGAGCAGGACTCGTTTCAGTGGGGCTTTGGTGCTCACTGAACCTGGCCCTTGAGTGTGTTGTTTGTGGATGTGTAGAGTTGTAATCTGATATGGTCTCAAGTTGTCCACTGGGTGCACTGACTCTGGGGGCCTCCTGGGAGGTGCAGAATCAGCCATTGCCTGGGGCCACCCAGAAGGAGCTACAGAGAGATCTGCAGATGGCTGCTACTTTATTGGGCTTGGAAGTGCCCAGGCAAGGCAAGGTGTGAAGCAAGGCAGGCTGGTGCTAGTGCCGGGTCTTGGACCTTTTATATTGATAGGTTTGGGGCACATTGGCTCCAGCTATTGCTTGTTTAAGAGATTTTAGCAAAGTCTGAAGCCTGAGCCAGGATAGGCCATTCATATGGAAAAGCCACTGCAAATAGTAGGGCTGCAAATTGGATGCGCGGGGTCTCGGGGAATCTCCCGGGCAGAGTGAACAGTGTGGGCCATGCTGATAGAAACTCAGATATGGCTGCAAGTCAGCTCTGTGATTGGGGAGGGAGATCTCAGCACAGGAACAATGACCCCTGTGGGCACCCTTGTTTGGGAGAAAGTTTCCCCAACCCCCCAAGTTTCTGCCTTGATGCCAGACAGTCCACAATCCCCAGCTGGTTTTTACCACCTGAAGTTATGGGGGACTTCTCTTCCCAGCTCTGGAACTCTGGGATGGGAGTCTGCTGTGGGGCTGGGACCCCTTGCTCCTCACAGGGGGCCTCTGCAGCTGAGATATCCCACCCGATTAAAAAAATGGCACACGTGGGTGTTGGACTTGTTCTGCGCTTCTGCCCCTTCTACCAGTTTTAATGTGCTTTCTTCTTTACTTCTCTAGTTGTAGGACTTCCATTCAGCCAGATTTCAGGTGATTCTGAATGATGGTTCTGTATTTTAGTTATAATTTTGATGTGGTTGTGGGAGGTAGCAAGTAGAGGTGTTTTACCTATGTTGCCATATTGGTTCCAATCAATAAAACGATATTAAAAAAATAAATAAAAGACATAGCCTGGCTGGCGTGGCTCAGAGGTTGAACATTGACCTGTGAACCAGGAGGTGGCAGTTCAATTCCAGGTCAGGGCATATGCCTGGTTTGCAGGCTTGATCCCCAGAGTAGGTATGTAGGAGGCAGCCAGGCAGCCAATCAATGATTCTAATCATTGATGTTTCTATCTCTCTCTCTCCCTTCCTCTCTGAAATCAATAAAAAACATACTGAAAAACACACAAAACACATGAAAAGGCCATCAAGAGTGCTAAAGTTGCTAAGGGTATGAAAGAAACAATGATCACAGGCAATTGAAACGTAGAAAAGCTGTAGTTGATTTGAATAAACAAAAACCAGTTAGCTGTAGATAGCATTTCAGTGACAGCATTTCGGAGGCAGTGATATGTGAATAAACGAAGGTGCTGCTTGCTGACTTCCTGAAAGATACCCCTGGAAAGAGTGCTGAAAGTGATTTGTTTAGGGAGTAGTTCGATAAATTTAAGAAAAGAAGTGTTTGCTTATAGAGTAAACAGTACATTAGAATATGTTCTGTATATAAGAAATGTTAAAACAGAATCATTTGGCGGTCTGGAACGAATTAATTCAATTTACAGGATTTCTTTTTTTAAATTTTATTTATTTATTTATTTATTTATTTATTTATTTATTTATTTATTTATAAAAATAAATCTCTATTCAGATTATTACAATTGTTTCTCCTTTTCCCCCCCATAGCTCCCCTCCACCCGGTTCCCACCCCACCTTCTGCCCTTACCTCCCCCCCACTGTCCTCATCCATAGGTATATGATTTTTGTCCAGTCTCTTCATGAACCCCTCATACCCCTTCCCCCCTGAGAATTATCAGTCCACTCCCTTTCTATGCCCCTGATTCTATTATATTCACCAGATTATTCTGTTCCTCAGGTTTTTAATTCACTTGATTTTTAGGTTCACTTGTTGATAGATATGTATTTGTTGTTCATAATTTTTATCTTTACTTTTTTCTTCTTCCTCTTCTTTAAGAATACCTTTCAGCATTTCATATAATACTGGTTTGGTGGTGATGAACTCCTTTAGCTTTTTCTTATCTGTGAAGCTCTTTATCTGACCTTCAATTCTGAATGATAGCTTTGCTGGGTAGAGTAATCTTGGTTGTAGGTTCTTGCTATTCATGACATTGAAAATTTCTTGCCACTCCCGTCTGGCCTGCATAGTTTCTGTTGAGAAATCAGCTGACAGTCGTATGGGTGCTCCCTTGTAGGTAACTAACTGTTTTTCTCTTGCTGCTTTTAATATTCTCTCTTTGTCTTTTGCTCTTGGCATTTTAATTATGATGTGTCTTGGTGTAGTCCTCTTTGGATTCCTTTTGTTTGGGGTTCTGTGGGCTTCCTGGACTTGTAAGTCTATTTCTTTCACCAGGTGGGGGAAGTTTTCAGTCATTATTTCTTCAAATAGGTTTCCAGTATCTTGCCTCTCTCTTCTTCTGGCACCCCCATAATTCTGATGTTGGTACGCTTGAAGTTGTCCCAGAGTCTTCTTACATTATCTTCAACTTTATGGATTTTTTTTTTTCTTGTTGCTTTTTCGGTTGAGTGTTTTTTGCTTCTTTGTATTTCAATTCTTTGACTTGATTCTTGTGTTCCTCTAGTCTGTTTTTGGGTCTCTGTATAATATTTTTTATTTCAGCCAGTGTATGTTTAATGTCTAGTTGGTCCTTTTTCATATCTTGGAGGGTCTCGTTATATTTATCGGCCTTTTCTAGGATATTCTTGAAAAGCCTTATAACCGTGGTTTTGAATTCTATATCCAGTCGTTTGTTTTCCTCTATTTCTTTAGTTTGTGATCTGTTTCTTTGATGCCGCATTTTCACTGCTTCCCTGAGTTGGTAGGGTAGATTTGTGTGCTAGGTTTCCTATATGGCCCAGTGGGTCTGCCTCCCCAGTTAACCTGAGGTGGACACTCTTGGTGCACCCCTTTGTGGACTGTGTGTACAGCCTTGTTGTAATTAAGTCTTGATTGTTTTTGGTATCACTGGGAGGAATTGACCTCCAGGCCAGTTGGCTGTAAGGATCAGCTGTGTCTACGCTGGGAGAAGTTTGGTGCTGGAGACAGCCTTATAGGATTAGACTTGCCAAATTGTAATAGCCTCTGTGCTCAGCTTGGATGGGGTGGAGTCTTAGGGCGGAGCAGACAGTCTTGGCTTCCCGTCAGCCTTGACCTTGCGCGTACCTTCAGACCTCTGCCTTCCCCGGCTCCCGAGTCTCCGCCCGAGAGTCCAGATTCCCCCCACAAGAGCGTGGGTCCCCAGGGGCTCGCCTGGAACTGGGGTTCAGTGCAGTCAGAACTGGGGCTCAGTGCAGTCGGGGCTCCTTCCCCCTTCCGCCAGAGAAAGTCAGTCAGGCTCTTGGCCGCTCTTCCTCTCTGTGTGCACAAAGACCCTTTGCCGTACCTCCAATTCTCTGTGAGCTTTTCTCTTTCCTTCTAGTTGTAGAATTTTCACTCAGCCAGCTTTCCTGTGGTTCTGGATGGTGTCCGTTCTGTCTTTTAGTTGTAGTTTTGAAATTGTTGTGCGAGGCAGCAGTTTAGGTGCTTACCTATGCCGCCATCTTGGTTTCTCCTCAATTTACAGGATTTCTAATGGGGGGGAAAAGATTTAGTTCTTGAACAAATCGCTTCTTGAACAGCCTTCCATTATGAATTAAGTTCAATAACAGGTTCCATTGTATTTCTTGATAGAAGCAGGATGAAGGAAGATGGGACAAAAGAGAAATTTTCAGTGTGCATTTTTGACTTGTGTCCAATAAAAATATATAATTTTGTTAACTGGATATATAAAATAGTATAGTTTTATTATTTGATAGATAAAATAGGGCAATAAAATGTTGGTGGAAGTCGTTGGTGAGCCTAGTTTAAAGAATTGCTTATGTTTCCAGTGTTTTTAATAACTTAAAGATTTTATAGTGGAGGGTTAAAGGCAAACTTCATATACTCTTGTAAATTTGTGTGATTAAGGCTTGATTCAAAAACATTTAGTTTGAGAATTGTATCACAGGAGCTTAAGGGAAGTTTCATATTTTCATATACTGAAATTCTGAAAGAATACTTTTTAAAGTTGCCAATCCTATCTAATAAAGACAGAATATGCAAATTGACCATCACCCCATGACAAAATGGTGACACCCACATCCAATAAGGAGGGAATATGCAAATTAACGTGACAAAGATGGCGGTGGCCGGCCCGGAGCGAAGGCGGGAGGCAGCTCCCAGCCCTGGAGTGAAGGTGGGAGGCAGCGGCCAGAGTGAAGACTCAGGTCCTGGGAGCCGAAGGGAAACTGGTGCCGGCAGCCAGGGGAAGGAAGGCCTATTCTTGCACGAATCTTCATGCATCACACCTCTAGTATTTACTGTTTATGGATCATACATGGGTTTTGCTGGATACTGACCAAAGCAGATTAGGCAGGCTATCTTTATTATGCTAGGGTATGTTTAGGGGACAAGACTGTGTAGATATAATTGAGAAGACAAAATAGCCATTGTCACTTAATTTTTGCTTGCATCCTAAAAAATGAACTCACCTAGTTTAAATGGGATTAGTGCAAGTGAGATGCAATGAAAACTGGACTCTTTAGTTGTACACAAACTTGATCTGAATAGATCAGTACATTAAAATTAAAATTTTCATTTTACTTCCCATATGCATAGTTTCTACGAATTTCCCTTTTCTCTGTTTAAGCTATGAAGTCTGCAGTTGTCCTAAATTTGTAATCAAGGGTTTATTGGAAAATTTTTCCTTTCTTTGTATTTCCTGACCATTACTGTGTCTCATGGCCTATTGATCATGATCCCAGCCTAAGGCACCTTACACTTTATATAGCTGCCATGACCTCCTATCAGCCTGTCCTTTCAGTTTATCAGAATTATCTCTCTAAAATTTTGTTTTTAATCAGCATCCTGTACAAAGGCCTAAGACTTAGAGCTATCTTTAATTTAGTGTCCTTAAATATGGACTTCAGAACCCTCCAGTCTTTATCTGTAATTAATGTCTTTTTTATTCTTCATTGAAAATTCTCCTGATTGTCAGCTTTCTGTGCTTTGTATTCTTAAGTATTACATTATCTCTTAACTTTTCTTTGATTGGCTCTTCCTAGCTAAGCTAGTATTCTCTTTCTTCTATATTGTCTTTCAAACCTTGGTATAAACCCATCTTGTCATTTTCATTAGCATTATCAATTTTGATATGCATCCTATTCATATCAGTATTGAAATATTTTTTATTATTGTAGAATGTTATTTTATGTAAATGAGTAAATCCTTTTGGCATAAACCTTAATGGATATATCGATACTCTATTTTACATCCCTAGAATTTTATTACATTGAATGTCTCCCAATAACTAGACCAAATGAAATTTAGAAACCATTAATTTAGTTTTGTTTTTTTAATATATTTTATTGATTTTTTACAGAGAGGAAGGGAGAGAGATAGAGAGTCAGAAACATCGATGAGAGAGAAACATCGATCAGCTGCCTCCTGCACACCTCCTACTGGGGATGTGCCCACAACCAAGGTACATGCCCCTGACCGGAATTGAACCTGGGACCCTTCAGTCCGCAGGCCGACGCTCTATCTACTGAGCCAAACCAGTCAGGCTGTTTTTTTTAAAATATATTTTTATTGATTTCAAAGAGGAAGGAAGAGGGAGAGAGAGATAGAAACATTCATGATGAGAGAGAATCATGGATTGGCTACCTCCTGCAAATCCTCCACTGGGGATCAAGCCCACAACCTGGACATGTACCCTTGACCGGAATCGAACCTGGGACCTTTCAGTTCGCAGGCCGACGCTCTATCCACTGAGTCAAACTGGCTAGAGCTTAGTTTTTTTTAAGGTATGGTTATTTATAGTTCATTTTGATAAACCATATTTCATCAATTCCACTTTATCGTCAGATATAGGAACATATACATAAAATAATGGGAAATTTTAACGTTTGATGACGTCAGATTAGGTAAATACGGTATTTTTCCTTAATTTTGTTTCTCTATTATGCTTATTTGTAAGAGGGATCTTTTATTTATAGTTTTTAGAGTTTGCTGTCTATTATTTTAGGTCTGGAGAACTGGGTAAAGACATCTGCTTATGAAAAAAATTACTGTATTTTAGTTATTACATTATTTTAAAAGTTTTGGTACTTAGGATAAGGCTGCTTTTAAATTTATTATTTTTTAAAATTTTTAGGTGGAAGATGAAACTGTTTTACATAACATTCCTTATATGGGGGATGAAGTTTTAGACCAGGATGGGACTTTCATTGAAGAATTAATAAAAAATTATGATGGAAAAGTACACGGGGATAGAGGTGAGCCATGGGTTTATTCTCTTGGAAAAGGGGGCTAAAGAACGGAGAGATACTTTGATTTTTTTTTTTCCAGCATAGATATGAAAAAGATTTTTAAAATATTAAGTTTTATGCTGGATTGGCCTGGCTCACAAGCCTAAAATTTTCAGTGTTTTCCTTAATTTTCAGTTGACCATGTTTGCCACATGAAAATTATGCATAGTTGGTTATAACAAGTTATGTTAATAACATGTAAATTAAATGGAATTGTTTGAATATATATAGATTTTAAGATTCTTTACTAGTAAAATTAATTAGAATTAGGGCTCTGCTTATGTGACATGGGCTCCAAAAGGCTCTACACTCTAAAATACCTTCCCACCAGGCTGTTGTAGTACCTGAAATTCTGTCTTTAGATCATGGCTTTGGTGTTTTGTGTCCAGCAGAGCCTGCTAATTTGTCTGGCAGGAGGGTGATGTGATAGGTGGAACATTGTCAGTTGTTCTCATCATTAGTGGAAAGCAAGGTCTGTCGGTACATTGCTTTGGAGGAGGCGAAGATCATAATTAATTCCTAGAGAATTAGTTACAGTAGAGACCCTGGAAACTTTTGGGGTATGGATGATTAAAGAGAAAATGACAGTGTTGAAGGTAAATTCTGTTCCTAACTTTGCCTTAGGTGAGTCCTGAAAAGGATCTCCCCCTCATTTTAATAATGTTATAATGCTGATTGGTGGGCTCTGACTATTGCAAATCAGAAAAGGCATATGTAAACTTTTGTCATTACCCCTCTTCTCTGTATGTTTCTGATATTTGACTTGGTGAATTTCAGAATGTGGGTTTATAAATGATGAAATTTTTGTGGAGTTGGTGAATGCTCTTGGCCAGTACAATGATGATGATGATGATGATGATGGAGATGATCCTGATGAAGGAGAAGAAAAACAGAAAGATCTGGAGGAGAACAGAGATGGTATGTCTGTTAGGATTGTGTGTAGCCATTACAGCTTCTTTAAAAAACAATGACAAGTAGATAGTCATTCTTTTTCTGTTGTTAAAAATTACATCGATAGCCATATAATCAAAATTAGAATGTTATTTGTAACAATTTATTCTGTACTTGAGAGTCTATTTTCTTTGGCTAACAAAATAGTTTATTTATTTGGTTTTGGGTTTCACTGGGCATTCATAATCGTCATCAGATAACATGCTGATCTCTGTAGTGATCACTTTATATACACCAGCTCTCTGGATCCTCATAATGCTCCACAGGTGGATCTCTCTCATAGTGGAGGAGTTAGGAGGTTTAATGCAGTGAAGTAACTTATTAAGTTCACACTGTAGGGAAAAACAATTCAGACAACGTAAACGGTAACCAGCTCTGAGCACTCCAGAGCTCACGCTCTTAACCTCTTTACCTGAGAAACAGAGGCCCAGTCAGAGCCAGGAGTTGTTGGAAACTTGGCAAAGCTCATTATTTAAGACAACGTAGAAGGATTTTGGTGAAAACTATAGTTTCAAAGAAGCATAAAGTTTTTATAATGGATACCTTAGTGATCATCTAGTTCAGTGCCTTCATTTGCAGATGAGTAAACAGACCCAAGTGGGTCTGTGATCAACCAAGGTCACAAAACCAGTTAGTAGTAACAGAGCTGGTTACCATTTTTCCACCCACTTTTTTTCTGCCTCCCAGTCCGCTTAAAACTCTCCATATTGGATTTTGAAGTTGTTTTTTGTCTGACTCAACTGTCATGCCATAGATACATGTAAAATATATTGGAAGTAAGTGAAACACAAAGTTGATAATTTCTTAGAAGATGACCTTTTTACATATAGTTGTGTGGGAAAAATGAAAGTTTGAAAACTTGTTTACTTTCATTCTTTTTGCCCTTTCATATTTCCCTGTTCAGATAAAGAAAGCCGCCCACCTCGGAAATTTCCTTCTGACAAAATTTTTGAAGCCATTTCCTCAATGTTTCCAGATAAGGGCACAGCAGAAGAACTAAAGGAAAAGTAAGATTTGTTCTTGTGAGGCAGTCTTGTATGGGATATCTCTCACCATTTGGTTTATTGGAAATGGAACTAATGTAATGTAGCTGATGAGTCACTTGCTTTATTTGTCACATCTGCCAAGACATTTGAAGTGAAGCATATACCTGCGGAGCTCTGTCCTATAAAACCTTTTAGAACAAACACACACATAATATGCAATAGTACATGTAGAGGAAAATTTTTCTGGACACTTGTAGAAATTTTAGTGTAGTTGATGTTTAACTTTAATATAAGTACATTTTTCACGAATTTGATTTTTGATATATCTTGCATAATGTGTAATTGGCTCATCACAGATGTTATTGATGGGTCTTTTGTGCTTTAGGCAAGATAAATAAAAATACATGGAATCTGCTTAGAAACTTTATTTTTAGAAGAAAAACACAAAAAGACTTTATTTTTAAAATTGTAACTTTTGTTTTCCATTAACTTACATTTCTCTTGGTTCATTTTAGGTATAAAGAACTCACTGAGCAGCAGCTCCCAGGGGCACTGCCTCCAGAATGTACCCCGAACATAGATGGACCAAATGCTAAATCTGTTCAGAGGGAGCAGAGCCTGCATTCATTTCACACACTCTTCTGTAGGCGATGTTTCAAGTACGACTGCTTCCTACACCGTAAGTGCAGTTATTGTTTTCATTTTCGATCTTTACTGTGGAATTAGGTTTTAGAGCAACTTGGAAATTGTTTTCATTGATTACAACTAGAGTTTATCATTTAATCTTGCAATTAAGATTAAAAATAGTAAGATACTGATCCTATGATTTTTCAATTTGTTGCTTGAGGGTCGCTCCAAAGTCTTTTCACAAGTTTGATTTGTATTGCTATCTCCCACTAACCTGGGATATAGGTAAGTGATTTTTCCATAAATTCTAATGGAACAGTTTCATAATAAACTATTACTTTGAACTAGCTGATAGCCCAGGGCAACACTGCGATAATGATATTAGCCACTTTCTTCAAGATGCTTATAGATGTTATCATCTATCTAGCTATCTAGTGTTAAATCTTTTTTTCTTTTTTTTGGTCCTTTTACAAATACCTGCATTTGAATATAGGTAAAACATAAAATAGTCTGAATGAAATTTAAGTACGGCACACACAAATATTTTCTTACGTTGCTGGGGAATGAGGTTTCTTGGTAAATTGTCCAGGTAACTGGAACTTATTTCTTTAACCATGGTTTAAAAACTACCAACTGCTTTTGAGGAACATATTTCAAAAATATATTTCATACCTCCCAGTTTCCTATGCAGAGTTTACTTGATATAGAGGTTAGTTTTTCCCATATCACATTTTAGTGTGATGTTGGTGACATGGTAACACAGTAGGGGCTCTGCACCAGTCTCCCCTGCACTAAATGGCCCCAAGGTGCTTTTGTCTTTTTCATTTTGAACCTACCTTTCACAGAATTTTCCCCTCATTTTCCACTTGCACGTTTCAATGTGAGTTAGTCTGCCCAAGCCACTAGTTCTTGCCTCCTGTTGAGTTTTGCTCTATCTGTGCACGTCTATCTGCATAGCTCGTGATTTGTGGTGTGATGTGCGTCTTAGTCTTAGAAACAGTAATTTCTGTGTGTGAAGTGGTTTAGTTATCTTAAGTTAGAAAAACTTAACATTGGTTTTTAGAATTATTATTATGTCTCCCATCTCCTTGCTGTTATCCACACTCCTATCTAGTTTAAATTGATTTGGTATTTTTTTTTCTTTTCTATTTTTTTAAATTATTTTTTTATTTTAATATTTTTATACATATGTGTCCTTATTCCCCCATTACCCCCCACCGCACACTCATGCTGCACCCACCTGTTGTCTGTGTCCATTGATTAGGCTCATATGCATGCACACAAGTCCCTTGTTTGATCTCTCCCCCTTACTCCCACCGACTCTCTCCTTCCCTGAGGTTTGAGGTTCTGATTGACATTTCTCAGTCTCTGGTTCTGTTCTTGTTCATCAGTCTATGCCAGCCTTGGGCAAACTACGGCCCGTGGGCCGGATCCGGCTGTTCTATCCAGTTCTCTTGCTCTCCCCTCCGCTCCTTTACTTTGAATTTATATTAGTTCACAGAAACACTCCATCCATGCTTTTGTTCTGGCCCTCTGGTCCAGTTTAAGAACCCATTGTGGCCCTCGAGTCAAAAAGTTTGCCCACCCCTGGTCTATGCCGTTCATTATATTCCACAAATGAGTGAGATCATGTGATATTTATCTTTCCCTGCCTGGCTTATTTAACTTAACATAATACTCTCCATCCATGTTGTTGCAAATGGTAGGAACTCCTTTTTTACCACAGCGTAGTATTCCATTGTGTAGATATACCACAGTTTTTTAATCCACTCATCTGCTGATGGGCATTTAGGCTGTTTCCAAATCTTAGTTATGGTGAATTGTGCTGCTATGAACATAGGGGTGCATATATCCTTTCTGATTGGTGTTTCTAGTTTCTTGGGATATATTCCTAGAAGTGGGATCACTGGGTCAAATGGGAGTTCTATTTTTAGTTTTTTGAGGAAACTCCATACTGTTCTCCACAGTGGCTGCACCAGTCTGCATTCCCACCAGCAGTGCAAAAGAGTTCCTTTTTCTCCGCATCCTCGCCAACACATGTCCTTTGTTGATTTGTTGATGATAGCCATTCTGACAGGTGTAAGATGGTACCGCATTGTTGTTTTGATTTGCATCTCTCTGATGATTAGTGACTTTGAGCAGATTTTCATATGTCTCTTGGCCTTCCTTCTGTCTTCTTTCGAAAAGTGACTATTTAGATCAGTTGCCTATTTTTTGGTTGGGTTATCTTCTTTTTGTTAAGTTGTATGAGTTCTCTATAAATGTTGGAAATTAAACTTTTATCGTTGATATCATTTGCAAATATGTTCTCCCATGCACTGGGCTTTCTTGTTGTTTTATTGATTGTTTCCTTTGCTGTGAAAAAGCTTTTTATTTTTATGTAGTCCCATTTGTTTATTTTCTCTTTAGTTTCCATTGCCCTAGGGGCAGTATCAGTGAAGAAGTTCCTTGGGCATATGTCTGAGATTTTTCTGCCTGTGGATTCCTCTAGTATTTTTATGGTTTCCCGTCTTATGTTTAAGTCCTTTATCCATTTTGAGTTTATTTTTGTGTGTGGTGAAAGTTGGTGATCTAGTTTTATTTTTTTGCATGTATCTGTCCAATTTTCCCAACACCATTTGTTGAAGAGACTGTCTTGACTCCATTGTATGTTCATGCCTCCTTTGTCAAATATTAATTGGGCATAGTGGTTTGGGTTGATTTCTGGGTTCTCTATTCTATTCCATTGATCTATATGTCTGTTCTTGTGCCAGTACCAGGCTGCTTTAAGAACTGTGGCTTTGTAATACAGCTTGATATCTGGTATTGAGATCCCCCCTACTTTGTTCTTCTTTCTCAGGATTGTTGCAGCTATTTGGGGTCTCTTTTTATTCCAGATGAACTTTTTGAAGGTTCGTTCTAGGTCTGTGAAATATGCTGTTGGTATTTAATGGGAATTGCATTGAATCTATAGATTGCTTTGGGTAGTGTGGACATTTTAATGATGTTGATTCTCCCAATCCATGAACATGGTATGTTCTTCCATCTGTTTACGTCTTCCTCTATCTCTTTTATCAGTGTCCTGTAGTTTTCTGCATATAGGTCTTTTACCTCCTTAGTTGAGTTTATTCCCAGGTATCTTAATTTTTTTGGTGCGATGGTAAATGGGATTGCTTTTTTAGTCTCTCTTTCTGTACGTTCACTATTGGTGTATAGAAATGCCGTAGATTTCTTGGCGTTAATTTTGTATCCTGCTACATTGCCGAATTCATTTATTAAGTCTATTAGTTTTTTGATGGAGTCTTTTGGGTTTTTTATGTACAATATCATGTCATCTGCAAACAAGGACAGCTTTACTTCTTCTTTTCCAATTTGGATGCCTTTTATTTCTTCTTGTCTAATTGCAATGGCTAATACTTCCAAGTACTATGTTGAAAAGGAGTGGTGAGAGTGGGCATCCCTGTCTTGTTCCTGTTCTTAGGGGAAATGGTCTTAGTTTTTGCCCATTGAGTATGATGTTAGCTGTGGGTTTATCATATATAGCTTGTATTATGTTGAGGTATGATCCTTCTATTATGTTGTTGAGAGTTTTTATCAAGAAAGGGTGTTGGATTTTGTCAAATGCTTTTTCTGCATCAATTGATATGACTGATTTTTATCTCTCAGCTTGTTTATGTGATGTATCACGTTTATCGATTTGCAGATATTGTACCATCCTTGCATTCCTGGGATAAATCCTACTTGGTCATGGTGTATGATCTTTCTGATGTAGTGCTGGATCCAATTTGCTAGAATTTTGTTGAGGATTTTGGCATCTATGTTCATGAGGGATATTGGCCCGTAATTGTGTTGTCTTTATCTGGTTTTGGTATTAGGGTGATGCTGGCTTCATAGAAGGAGCTTGGAAGTGTTCCTTCCTCTTGAATTTTTTGGAATAGTCTGAGGAGGATAGGTTTTAGTTCTTCCTTGAATGTTTGGTAAAACTCTCCTGTGATGCCATCTAGCCCTGGGCTTTTGTTTGCTGGAAGCTTTTTGATGACTGCTTCAATTTCTTCCATAGTTATTGGCCTATTGAGATGTTTAGATTCTTCCTGATTGAGTTTTGGAAAGTTATATTTTTCTAGGAATATGTCCATTTCCTCCAGGTTGTCCAGTTTGTTGGAATAGAGTTGTTCATAGTATTTTTTAACAATCCTTTGTATTTCGGTGGGGTCTGTTGTAATTTCACCTCTTTCATTTCTGATTTTATTTGGGTCCTCTCTCTTTGCTTCTTGGTGAGCCTGGCTAGAGGTTCATCAATCTTGTTTATCCTTTCAAAGAACCAGCTCTTGGTTTTGTTGATCTTTTGTATTGATTTTTTGGTCTCAATGTTGTTTATCTCTGCTCTGATCTTTATTATTTCCTTCCTTCTGCTTACACTGGGTTTTTCTTGTTGCTCTGTTTCTAACTCTTTGAGTTGTAGGGTTAGGTAATTTATTACCATTGTTGTTTTTTGCAGTAGACTTGTAGTAGAGGCATGAACTTCCCTCTCAAGACTGCTTTCGCTGTGTCCTATAGATTTTGGATTGTTGTGTTTTCATTGTCATTTGTTGCCACGACGTTTTTTATTTCTTCCTTGATCTCTCTGGTAACCCAGTCATTTTTTAATAGCATGCTGTTTAGTCTCCATATGTTTGATTTTTTGGATTGTTTTTATTGTAGTTGATTTCCAGTTTTATGCCATGGTGATCTCAGAAGATGCTTGATATGATTTCTATCTTCTTGAATTTGAAGAGACTTTGCCTATGACCCAACATATGGTCTATCTTTGAAAATAACCCATGTGCACTTGAGAAAAATGTATATTCTGTGGCTTTGGGGTGAAATGTTCTTAAGATGTCAATTCCATCTGGTCTGGTGAGTCATTTAGGATTGATGTTTCTTTGCTGATTTTTTGTTTAGAGGATTTGTGCAATGGTGATAGTGGAGTATTAGAGTCTCCTACTATGATTGTATTGCTGTCAGTCTCTCCTTTGATATCCTCCAGGAGTTTCTTTATGTATTTGGGTGCTCCTGTATTGGGTGCATACATATTTACCAAAGTTATTTCTTCTTGTTGGATTGCTCCCTTTAGTATTATGAAGTGGCCTTCCTTATCTCTTGTTATGTCCTTCACTTTGAGTTCTAATTTGTCAGATATAAGTATTGCTACCCCAGCTTTTTTTTCATTTCCATTCGCCTGAAAAACCTTTTTCTATCCCTTCACCCTCAGTCTGTGTGCGTCTTTTTTTCTGAGGTGGGTTTCTTGTAGACAGCAGATATATGGGTCGTGTTTTCTTATTCAATCTGTTACCCTATGTCTTTTGATTGGGGCATTTAATTCATTTACATTTAAAGTTATTGTTGATAGGTACTTATTTGTCGCCATTTTTATTCTTTACTCCTGTGTTCCTTCTTCACTTCCTTTTCTTTTTTTACAGCAGACCCTTAGGATTTCTTGCATCGCTGGTTTGGTGGTAATAAATTCCCTTATTCCTTTTTTGTCTGTGAAGCTCCCGATTTCACCTTCAATTTTGATTGATAGCCTTGCTGGGTACAGTATTCTTGGATTCAGACCCTTCCTTTGCATGACTTTGTATATTTCATTCCGTTCCCTTCTGGACTGATGAGTTTCTGTTGAGAAATCAGTTGCTAGTCTGATGGGGGATCCTTTGTAGGTAACTTTCTGTCTGTCTTTGGCCGCTTTTAAGATTCTTACTTTGTCATTGGTATTTGCCAATTTAATTATAATGTGCCTTGGCGTCGGTCTTTTGGGGTTCATTTTGCTTGGGACTCTGTGAGCTTCTTGGATTTGTGTGGGGTTTTTTTCCCTATGTCAGGGAAGTTTTCTGTCATTATTTCTTCAAACAAGTTTTCTATTCCTTGCTCCGTTTCCCCTTTGGAGCCCCTATTATGCGGATGTTGTTTTGTTTCGTGTTGTCCCAAAGTTCCCTTAGGCTCTCCTGCTTTTTAATTTTTTTTTCTAGAAGCTGCTCTACTTGGGTATTTTTCCCTACCTTGTCTTCTTGTCACTGATGCGGTCCTCTGCTTTTTCTAGTGTACTCTTGATGCTTTCTATTGAGTTATTTACAGCAGCGATGTCATTTTTCATTTCTTCTTGGTTCTTCTTCATTTCCTCTTGGTTCTTACTCATATTGTCGAATTTGTCTTCCATTCTTTTCAGCCACCTTATGACCATTTCTCTGAATTCTTTCTCTGCCAGGTTGCTTGCCTCCATTTTGTTTGCTTCCTTTTCTGGTGATGCCTGCTTTTCTTTCATATGCGGGCTGTTCTTTTGTCTCCCCATGGTCTCTCTTCTCCGGGTGTTTGATTATGTAGTTCTCTCTCTCCTGTGTTGATTTAAAGGCACAAAATACAACATAACCAGGTACAACACACAAGGTACTGAACAGAAATGTATTCACGATATTAACCCCAAATAAAGGTGACCACTAGAGAAAGGCAAATTAAGGGATAGGAGAGAAAGAAAGAAGAGAGAAAAAAAAAGACAAAAGAAAGGAGTGCCAAAATGAAATTGGGCAAGGGAAAAAAAAGTAAGAGAGAAAAGAAAGAGAATAAGAAAGACAAGGGGAACAAACTGTATATATGGGGGGAAAACTCCAATAGAACAGCCACTAATCCCAGCAAATGCCAGCAACAAGTACTAGGAGATGAATACAAACTACAAACAACAATTAATATCAAGCGAGGCGAGGAAAAACAGATGCAAAAAACAAAAACAAAGCAAACAAGAAAACAAAACAAAAAAGAATAAGCAATAGAATCTCACAAGTAAGCATAAAAAAACGATATAATCAACATTCGAGCAAACAACAAAAGGACAGAGAGAAAAACAATTTTTGGATAGTGAAGACAGAGAAGAGAGGGGTGTGTATGAACTCGGATCAGGGGATTGGAAATTAGATTTATAAGTAGGGTGAAATTTTTTTTTAAAAAATATATTTTATTGATTTTTTACAGAGAGGAAAGGAGAGGGATAGAGAGTTAGAAACACCGATGAAAGAGAAACATCGATCAGCTGCCTCCTGCACATCTCCTACTGGGGATGTGTCCGCAACCAACGTACATGCTGTTGACTGGAATCGAACCTGGGACCTTTCAGTCCACAGGCCGATGCTCTATCCAATGAGCCAAACCAGCCGGGGCAGTAGGGTGAAATTTTAATGGGGTAAAAAGAAAGAATAGGGAAAATCTAAGGCAGGAAAACAGTAAGAGAAACAGGATAACAAAAGGGCAAAAGTTAGGAAGAGTGATGGCATAAAGATAGAGTCGAGATAGAGTAGAATGATGCTAAAGGAATGATGAAAATAGAATGTAGAACACTAATCTCAAAGTCAAATAAAGAGAAAATAAAATGACACTTTTTTTAAAAAAAAAGGTAAAATAGTAGTAATAATACTGATTGTAAATAAAAATGTAATAATTAAAAAGGTAAAATCAAGTGAGGAAAAAAGAAAAAAAATTAGTTTCTTAAGTGAAAGATGAAAAAAAAAATAAAATAAAAATAAAATGTGCTGTAGTGAAGGTCATTCACTTCCTCTATTGTTCTGTTTGGCATGCCTGTTTCCCAGTCAGGACAGTATTGCAGTTCCCTGCGTTCCACTGCTCCCTCAGTCTTGTAAGCCAGTCCTGATTTTTAAGCAGGCAGTGTGTCTTTCTTTCTTGTATTCCTTAATTTGTGATTACACAGGTGTTAATTTGTGATTCAGCCCCTGGGTGGCAGTGTTTCTGGGTTGACTTCCAGTTCTATGGGTCCTTTCTAGCTTCTGCTTTAGATCCTGTTTTCCCTATGGCACTCAATACCAGTTTGTGGGAGTGGGCTGCCTCAGAGCTGGTTCTCTGATGGTCACTCCTCACTCTGATCCCCATGTTCCAGAAACACAGATTTCCCCTGCAGTCTCCTAGGGTGTCCTCAACTGGGTGATCCTATGTATTGGGCTCAGTAATCAGAAAGAAGGATTGAAAGATAAAGTGCGAGTGTGCGAATTCCGGGTTTGCTCCTAAGCCTGCGCAATCCCCTTTTCCCCCTTGTGGCCAAACAGCTGGCACACTCCCAGCTTTTTTAGGCTGTCCTTCTGCGTCAGATCAAAATGGGTTGCTTTTTAGAGATCCCCTCTGTTAGCAGCTCTGAGGACCCCCTTCCGCATTCACAGATTATGCCAGTCCCAACAGCCACGGATTTTTTTAGGCTCAGACTTCCCCCAGTCCTCCAGCTCCCGCAGTGCGCGCGTTTTTCTGTCCTGCCGGGACCAGAGACCTCACCTTATCCCAGGCGAAATCTGACCTGTCCGTGTTGGAGTGTAGAGCTCCTCCGAATCCGCGTGTTTGCGCCAATTGGGGACCAGTGCTCTGGGGTTCGCAGCTGTTCGGTGGGTGCCGCAGTTGTATATTTTCAGGCTTCAGGTAACATCCACTTTCCCCTTCAAGATGGCGCAGTCTCCGCGTCCGAGCCGGTGGCTCTGGGAGGGAACCCAGCAGCAGTGGGGCTTCCCGGTCAAGGGAACCCCATCCAGCTGTCCCCCACCTTCTCCTGGATTATAGCTGTCCCTTAACTCTCCAACAGACAATCCTTGTGCGACCCTCAGCTGTTCTTTCTATCTGCTCCAGGACAAGGCTCAGGACATGTCTTTCCATTCTGCCGCCATTTTGTTTTCTTGATTTGGTATTTTTAATAATCCATAGCTGTTGGATAGTTATCAAATACGTATCTTATTTGGGTTTCACATAGCCCTTGAAAAGTTGTTTTAAAAAGCATTCCCCTTTACACATGATCATTTTGTAAAATATGTCCAATTCTTATTAAGAAGATTGTAGCCCTAGTTTCGCTCAAGTGGATAGAACATCAGCCTCTGGACTGAAGGGTTCTGGGTTCGATTCCAGTCAAGGGCACATGCCTGGGTTGTAGGCTCAATCCCCAGTAGGGGGCATGCAGGAGGTAGCCAATCAATGATCCTCTCTCATCATTGATGTTCCTGTCTCTCCCTTCTTCTCTGAAATAAATAAAAGTATATTAAAAAAAAAAAAAGAATATTGTAAATTGCTGCCCTGGCTGATGTGGCTCTGTGGTTAGAGTGTTGACCAGCACACTGAAGGGTCTTGGGTTTGATTCCTGGTTAAGAGGGCACGTATCTGGATTGCAGGTTTAAACCCCAGCCCCAGTTTGAATAGGGGAGGCAACCATCGATATGTCTCTCTCACATAGATGTTTCTTTCTCTCCCTCCCCCTCTTCTTCCCTCCTTTCCACTCTCTAAAATCAATGGAGAAATATCCTCAGGTGAGGATTAATTCCCCCCCCCCCCCAAAAAAAATAATATTGTAAATTGCATGTCTGCACGTGCTTATGGGGGACCAAAATAGAACTTTTGGTGGGATATTTTGATGTGCTGTCTATTGCCTGAATAGCCTACAGAGGAATTTGTTTCAAGCATAAAACCCAGTTGTATTAGTTTATCCTTTTTGGTATTATGTTAAAGTCCATTTGAATGTTCTTTTTGTAATGTGTATTGAAGACTAGAGATTTTAACATTTATTTATTTTTAAAGATTTTAAAAATGGATTTTTAGAGAGAGAGGGAGGGAGAGGGGGAAGAGAACAGAACATGCATATGCCTCCTACTGGGGATCAAGCCTGAAACTCGGACATGTGCCCTGACTTGGAATTGAACCTCAAACCTCTTGGCTTCTGGGACAGCACTCAACCAACTAATCCACTCCAGCCAGGGCTGAGATTTTAACATTTTAATTGGTTAGAATATCAAAGAAGGTATTTCAAGTTTATAATTGATGGCTGACTTTTTTTTTTAGTATTTTATCTGTGTAATAGTTAAAAAACTTCAGACATACTTGTTCATATTTGCTGTGTAATTCTCAGTAACTAAACCTCCCTAAGTCTGTTTTCCTCGTCTGTGAAATGGGGATGTGGATCTAATACCCGGGTATTTTGTGAGGATTAAATGAGATAATGCCCTAAGCTTCCTAGTGTGTGCTTTTGAACACAGAATTCTGTTTGCTGCTGTCACTGCTTTCCCATGCTTGAGTGTTGGTATTGTTGTTCTGTGAGGGACTGTTTAATAAAAGTCTGATATCTGTCATATACACAAAAGAATTTATGTGATTCTATATGTAAATATTCAGTAAGAATTCATTCTTAGTACCAAGCGCTAATCAGAGCAGACAACAGCAGTATTTTGAGCAGAAGTTAATGTATAAAACTGATAATTTGTACTGATCTGATCATTTGTCACATGAGAGCAAGCTGAAGAAGTGAGTATTTCAGAGAAGTGGTGTCTGATGTGAAGCTGTTCTCTTTGCCTATGCATTGAGGAATGAGTGAGTGTCTGGTCACACCTGCTGCCAAACAACTACTTGCACAAATTATTGCCTTTGTTCCTGTTTCCTGGAAATAGGTGATCACTAACATTTGTTCCAGTGCTGATCCTTGGATTCACCAGTTCTGTATTTGAGGCATCACTTATTAGTTAAAACATTATAAGATTACTAGAGGCCCGGTGCACGAAATTCGTGCACGCGGGGGGGGGGGGTGTCCCTCAGCCCAGCCTGCACCTTCTCCAATCTGGGACCCCTCGAGGGATGTCTGACTGCCCATTTAAGCCTGATCCCGGTGGGATCGGGCCTAAACGGGCAGTCAGACATCTCTCTCACAATCCAGGACTGCTGGCTCCCAACTGCTCGCCTGCCTGCCTTCCTGATTGCCCCTAACCGCTTCTGCCTGCCAGCCTGATCACCCCCTAACCACTCCCCTGCCAGCCTGATGGATGCCTAACTGCTCCCCTGCCAGCCTGTTTGCCCCTAACTGCCCTTCCCTGCAGGCCTGGTCCCCCCCAACTGCTCTCCCCTGCAGGCCTGGGTCCCCCACAACTGCCCTCCCCTGCAGGCCTGGTCACCCCTAACTGCCCTCCCCTGCAGGCCTGGTCCCCCTAAACTGCTCTCCCTGGCAGGCCTGGGTCCCTCCCAACTGCCTTTCCCTGCAGGCCTGGTTGCCCTCAACTTCCCTCCTCTGCTGGCTTGGTCACCCCTAACTGCCTTCCCCTGCAGGCTTGTTTCGCCCCCAACTGCCCTCCCTTGCAGGCCTGGTCCCTCCCAACTGCCCTTCCTTGCTGGCCTGATCGCTCACAATTGCCCTCCCTTGCAGGCCTGGTCCCTCCCAACTGCCCTCCCTTGCTGGCTATCTTGTGGTGGCCATCTTGTGTCCACATGGGGGCAGGATCTTTGACCACATGGGGGCAGCCATCTTGTGTGTTGGAGTGATGGTCAATCTGCATATTACTCTTTTATTAGATAGGATAGAGGCCTGGTGCACGGGTGGGGGCCAGCTGGTTTGCCCAGAAGGGTGCCACGGATCAGGGTGGGGGTTCCCTTGGGGTGTGGGGTGGCCTGGGCGAGGGGTCTGTGGTGGTTTGCAGGCCGGCCACACCCCTTGGCGACCCAAGCAGAGGCCCTGGTATCTGGGGTTTATTTATCTTCTACAATTGAAACTTTGTAGCCTGGAGCGGAGCCAAGCCTTCTGTTTGCTCCGTGACGGCAGCCATTTTTTTTAATTTTATTTATGTATCTTCTATAATTGGAACTTTGTAGCCTTAAGCGGAGGCCTGGGCCAGCCAGGGTGTGCGGAAAGCTTGGCTTCCTCCATCGCCAGGGGCAACCCTAGCCTCCTGCTTTTCCAGCTCTGTGGCTGCCGCAATTTCTGTTTGGGTTTATGTATCTTCTATCATTGAAACTTTGTAGCCTTTAGTGAGGCCTGGGCCGGCCAGGGTGTGTGGAAAGCTTGGCTTCCTCCATCGCCAGGGGCAACCCTAGCCTCCTGCTCTTTCCAGCTCTGTGGCTGCCGCCATTTCTGTTGGGCTATATTTATCTTCTATCATTGAAACTTTGTAGCCTTGAGTGGAGGCCTAGGCCGGCAAGGGCAGGCGGAAAGCTTAGCTTCCTCCATCGCCGGGGAAACCCAAGCCTCCCTCCTGCTCTCTGTGGCTGTAGCCATCTTGGTTGGGTTTATTTGCATATTTGCTCCTGATTGGCTGGTGGGCGTGGCTTGTGGGTGTAGCAGAGTGATGGTTAATTTGCATATTACTCTTTTATTAGATAGGATAAGGGCTACTCAGTATACAATGTGTCCCCAAAAAAGTATACGCAATTGGAATGATTATAAAGTTAGTCTTTATTAACATACAATTAATTTTTTAAAATTTAAAAGAATCTATAGAAATAATTTTTTTTGGTCAATGCCTGTTTTCAAACGGATGACAGAATGGTCCAGGCACTGCTGATAATGCAAAGCAATGGAATTCTAAATCTCAAGAATAATTTCTTCAGTATTTGTGTGCCCTCTATTCGTTGACTGTTGCTGATCTTGTACCATAAACTTTTATCTTTCAAAATCTAGTGTCACTTTAAGATACCTTTAAAGAAAATGTGTTTTTATTGATATTTAAAGAGAGAGTAAGGGAGAGGGGGAGAGAGATGGGCTGCCTCCTACACGCCCCCTATAGGGGATTGAGCCTGGAACCCCAGTCATGTGCACTGACCAGGAATTGAACTGATGACCTCTTGGTTTCTGGGTCGATGCTCAACCACTGAGCCACACCGGCAGGGCAGGATAAATTTTCTTTGTTCAAAGCTTGGTTTGGCTTCACCCATTATTTCAAATCAGTTATACCTGAAAAGGAGTTAAAACTAAGTGAGTTATCAGCTGTTAAACTCTATATACATTTTTTTGCGGGGGACACTCTATATTTTGGTTATTTTTGAGTGTTGCCAATTTAATCTCAAACACAGGTATAGAGAATAGCTGGAATTGTATATAACTTTTACCTTTGCTTGAAAACCTTTAGATAGGTTTTTAAAAAACAATGTTTATTGATTTCAGAGAGGAAGGGAGAGGGAGAGAGAGATAGAAATATTAATGATGAGAGAGAATTACTGATTGGCTGCCTCCTGCATGACCCTTACTGGGGATCGAGCCCTCAACCCAGGTATGTGCCCTGACTGGGCGGGAATCGAACCATGACCTCCTGGTTCAAAGGTTGACACTCAACTACTGAGCTTATATAATGGCTGGGCTTTAGATGATTTTTCATCAAGATTTTATAGGTTGCTTTCAACATTAAAACAAACAAACAGCCGAAACCGGTTTGGCTCAGTGGATAGAGCGTCGGCCTGCGGACTGAAGGGTCCCAGGTTCGATTCCGGTCAAGGGCACGTACCTTGGTTGCGGGCACATCCCCGGTGGGAGGTGTGCAGGAGGCAGCTGATCGATGTTTCTCTCTCATCGATGTTTCTAACTCTCTATCCCTCTCCCTTCCTCTCTGTAAAATATCAATAAAATATATTAAAAAAACAAACAAACAAACAAAAAGCCTTGAAATATCCATGTTCACTCCTTGTAAAATTTAAAAGTATAGTGCCTTAATTTTTTTGATAATGGACTTTTATATAACCATTTTTCTGTATATTTAACTTGAAATACATATTTTTTAAATATATTTTTATTGATTTCAGAGTGGAAGGGAGGGGGAGAGACAGAAACATCAACGATGAGAGAGAATTATTGATTGGCTGCCTCCTGCACACTCCACACTGGGGATCGAGCCTGCAACCCAGGCATGTGCAGTAACCAGGAATTAAACCATGACTTCCTGGTTCATAGGTTGATGCTCAATCACTCAGCCACATTGGCCGGGCTAGCTTGAAATATTTTTTAGTAGCTTACTTCAAATATTAGTATTTTAAGATGTCTGTTTGAAAAGTATTCTGGACATTTCTGGAAGAGGGAATTCTTTATATATATGGGCTTGTTTGAAATTCTGCTGAGGGAATCTAGTCATAATAATGGTACTTTAAAATTTATTAAAGTACTTTTGATTATAAATACGTTGATTTTGTCATTATAGTCTGTTGTTGTTCCTGTCTTTGAGACTATGATTATGGTTAATAAGTACTGTTACCTAGTTCTAGCTAAGGACCACCAGAGGCTACTGTCCTCACTTGAGCTGTGTGTGTGTGTGTGTATGTGTTTCTGTCTACAGATACACGCGTGCCTTTTATTTTCACTGAATTAGGGTGAGAATATCAATCTACAAATGTATCAGGTGTTAGAGGAGGCATCCCAACTAAAAACATATTTTACCAAATGTGTTACTCATTGTGTGCACTAACTCTGGCTGACTACTTTTTTTTTTGGATTGATGTAATTCTGGGCTGCTGATGTAACTGCAGCCTTCTGTGTGTGCAGTCTGTGTGTTAGGGGTCCTTGCCTGTCCAAAATCTAATCCACTGCAATGTTAGTTGTATGCTTTAGGCCAGGCATCCTCAAACTACGGCCCACGGGCCACATGCGGCCTGCCGAGGACATTTATCCGGCCCGCCGGGTGCCGCTGCCTGTCCTGCTTAGCAGCTGACTCGTCCCGGCCCCGCAGTGCGCATAGGAATTTGTTCATAGTTTTTTTTTAAACTATAGTCCAGCCATCCAGTGGTCTGAGGGACAGTGAATTGGCCCCCTGTTTAAAAAGTTTGAGGACCCCTGCTTTAGTTAGGCTCTTGTTCTGGGGGGGAAACTTATGCACTTGAAAAGAATTTGAGCTTTGAATTTCTACTTTTAAAAACATAACTTTATTGTCTTTTTGTTTTCCTTCCCTCATCAGTCTGTCTTTATTTTCATTTTAAGTATGACCTTTTACAAATATTTTTAAAATGACTTATTTTATGAGTCTGTCACTTGTTTTTATCCAAATTAATTTTCATTTTGTGTAGTTCTTAATAGATCATAGCCAGTATTCGCCTTGTGCACTGGAAGCTAATGATCACAAGTTCTCTGAAGTCCTCACTACTGTGCACTCATACCTGGTCAGTGTACCAGTGTACTGCAGTGTGAATCTTTCTGTTATCACATGATTTGGAATTTTAAGTTTCAAACATTTTGTTGTGTTTTCCTGTGGAAAAGTGCTGGCTGCAGGCTCTCACTAGGTCCGTGAGTTGTGTTTGATTCAAAGAAAATGCATTTTAGTATTTTGAGGCTGTCCTCTTTATACTTAAAAATTAATTTTGTTTTGTTGTTTTTTAAATATATTTTTTATTGATTTCAGAGAGGAAGGGAGAGAGAGAGATAGAAACACCAATGATGAGAGAGAATCATTGATTGGCTGCCTCCTCTTGCACGCCCCACACTGGAGATTGAGCCCCCAACCTGTGCATATGCCCTTGACTGGAATCGAACCCGGGACCCTTCAGTCCACCGGCCAACGCTCTATCCACTGAGCCAAACTGGCTAGGGCTTAAAAATTAGTTTTTAACAAGTGGTATTCCATTCTTCTCCCCCATTTGACATACTGCTGACTTTTCTTTATTAAAAAAAAAAAAATTGTAGATGTCAGAATTCTTTTGGTAAAAATAGGAAATCTCATTTTATTGTAGAGGGTGTATCAGTTGTTTCTATGGAGTTATCAAATGTTTATGACCAGAGTTCAGAGTTTACATGCATCAGTTATACTTGTGAGGAGAAATATAAGAAACCACTAATCATTCCAGAATGCAGTGTTTGCACCCTGCAGGAGTCGAAGGAAACACATGGTGAGAATTTAGTAAGAGCTGGAAGGAAAGTTCTGGGATGTGAATCAAGTATTAGCAAGACTGGAATGTATTCATTGACTTTTCCCATTGAAACAGGAAATGAAGAAGTAAATATTTTATATTTGGATATTTTATCTTTATTTTGCAGCTTTTCATGCAACACCTAACACTTACAAGCGGAAGAACACGGAAACAGCTCTGGACAACAAGCCTTGTGGACCGCAGTGTTACCAGCATTTGGTAAGCTTGAGTGCCACTTGTTCCTCAAGGGCATTTGAGAAGTGCTGATTCTGACCTGGGTGAGGTGTGTGCAGTCAGCATTAACACTGTGGCTCCCCTGTGCTTCTCCTGGCCACACGGTAGGCAGAGGTTTCACCCATGTGTCTCTCATAGCTCTCACGTACTGCACACACTAGTCCTTCATTGATCTTGTATTAGTCTTTGTGTATGTGTTAATCTCTTCAGCTACAATTCAAGGTCTTTAGGATTTAGGACACTAACATTACACTTTCCAGAGTTTATGAGGGTGTGCAGCCCAGGTAGCCCACCTAACCCCAGGAACTAGATAGTCACACATAGTGGTCCTAAGCCTTTCTCAGAGCCATAGCCTTTCTTTGAGTTTTAGACCCGTTGTTTAAGCTGTATTATAGGGCCCACAGAATATTAAAAGAAAAAAAATGATGGAGAAAAGGTAAAGGTTTAGGGAAATAATGAGGTAGAAAAGTTGTTTTTTTACGGGTACTATCTTATTTTTACCATTTCCCCTCTTTGAACCAAGCCACTCCTACCTAGGAACTAAGTGGGTATATATTGCCTGTTGGATTTTGGACAGAAGATTCATTGAATGGCACCTGCAGAAGGTATCCTATTTTTAAGCAATTTGGTTTTTGTAGAATGAAGTATAAAACTGTTGGCTGCTCTCAAACTTCTCCCTTCTATTGCCACTAAAAATGGGATTCTTGAGCACTATTTTATATATTCTTTACAAGGCAGAATTTATTTGGCTCATCTGAAATGTTTCTCTGGTCTCTCTGTAGTCAATGCTCTCACCATTGTTTTATACTTTCTGAGACTGGATGTTGCACTTCGTAATACAGAATGTAACCCTCACAGCCTTGATCCTCAAGTGTCTTCCTGTGGCTGTGTATCCCTCACAGGAAAAAATGGGATGTTTTAATAGTAAGGCAGGAAATGACAAAGTCCAGCATGTTTATGTGTTTTGTATTCTTGTGTATTTTAACCATGACCATAGAAGCATGTACTGTCTTAGAAACCCCAGCCAGATTAGGAGAGTTTGACTCCAGATGCACAGGAAGTATATGATTTTCTTCATAAAATTTCACTTTTAAATTATATATGTAAAATATATTTTATATTTTAATTTACTAACCAGTTAATGCATTTCACAAATATAGAACTGTCCTGCCTGATTTCATACCACTCTAGCAATATATAGAACCCATTTCTGTCTTTCTGAAATTTCCACACTATTAGAAGTAGGAAACAAGCATATTTAGAGATGCAACTATTTGTGGAAAATGGATATTGTGTTAAATTTCTTGACTACTTTGCTTATCCAATCTTTTGTTTTCTCCTTCAACAAAATGAGTTATGGAACTTGATCTTGATATCTCTTCCATGTTTCACTTCATAGGAGGGAGCAAAGGAGTTTGCTGCCGCCCTCACTGCTGAGCGGATCAAGACGCCCCCCAAACGCCCAGGAGGTCGCAGACGAGGGAGGCTTCCCAACAACAGCAGCAGGCCCAGCACTCCCACCATTAATGTGCTAGAGTCAAAGGACACAGACAGTGACAGGGAAGCTGGGACCGAAACAGGTGGAGAGAACAATGATAAAGAAGAAGAGGAGAAAAAAGATGAGACTTCGAGTTCCTCTGGTAGGGGACCTGACAACTGGCTTTACCACTGCTTTGAAAGGTCCACATTGTGGAGAGTAAGGGCATGTGCTATAGTGAATAATTTTCCTAGTTGGTTAGTTTTCAATAAAATGAGAAATCTAAGGCCAGGGCACTCCCAAGGAAGGATGCACAGCGTGTACATATTGCTGTCCTCTGCCCCTGGCCCGCCTACAATGTTTGCTGTCTGGTCACTGAGGTTTTGAGGTTCATCTGTTTCCAGTGTGCCATTTCCTCCAGGGTGGGGCTCATGTCACTCGGCTTAATATCCTTCATGTTCTTTGGGTCATTTTGGTTATTTTCCTGACTGGGGTTTAGGTGTCCTGCCCTGTGACTTAACCACAAATAACAGAAGAGCCCCATTTGCCTTGGTCGTGAAAGGAGCCTAGGCTCCTAGTTCTGTGGGGAAAAGTTTAGTGACACTTTCTACCTCAGTTTGTCCTCAAACATGATTGATTCACTTCCTGCTTTTTTCTTAAGCGCACCCCGAGTTTTACTTCTTGATACTCTGTTCTGCAGTTGTCATTTCCTGACCAATGCTTAACTTTGGTTTGTAGAAGCAAATTCTCGGTGTCAAACGCCAATAAAGATGAAGCCGAACAGTGAGCCCCCTGAGAATGTGGAGTGGAGTGGGGCCGAGGCCTCCATGTTCCGGGTCCTCATCGGTACCTACTACGACAACTTCTGCGCCATTGCCAGGTTAATTGGGACCAAAACATGTAGACAGGTAAGTACATGGATTAATGAAGACTTTCAGAGAGCGGGGGCGGGGGAAATATGTAATCCTTGTCCAAACGTAAGAATAGTCTCAATTATTAACCTGATGTGCATCTCCTGAAAAGTACATTTTTTTTTGGTTTGTTTTTGTTTTCCCACTGAGAGGGAACTGAGAGAAAATTATTCTTCTGACTAAGATATTTCAGGTTAGGTGACAATGGACTTAAAAAGCCAGTGGGAATTTAGTTAAGCCTTGGGACTATTGATCATAATGTAAGCACAGCTGCTGTCCCTGCATGAGGGTTGAGACAACATCTTGCTTTGCTCTCTGTTGTCCCCAGCACTTAAGCAGTGTCACAGAAGAGACATGTTTCTGATATTAATTAGTATAAGAATGTGTAAGTTTGCTTACCACTACAATCCTCACAGCTGTGACTGTGCCTCTTGTCCAGGTGTATGAGTTTCGGGTCAAAGAGTCCAGCATCATAGCTCCAGTTCCCGCTGAGGATGTCGATACTCCTCCAAGGAAGAAGAAGAGAAAACACCGGTAAGTCCACTTGCAGCCATTCTGAGATGTCACCAGGATGCTGCAGGCCAGGTGTATCCAAGGGCGTTGGCCAGCCTCTACGTGGCCCGTTAAGAAAGGAACTGAAGCTGCCTCAAAAGTAGACTTGTGGAGTCTTGTTTCCACAAACAGTTGCTGATGTTCTTCTGTAAGAATACAGCAGTGTCAGTAGACTTGGTGTGTTAAGTGTCATAAAAATTATGCTTGCTCTGCTGCTTTTGGTTAAGACAGACCTAGTAACTTCTGCAGTAAAGGCTAAGCGAACATTTACTTTAATTTGTTCTAAGATGTTTCCCTGAGCGCGAGTGTGATGTATATGAGTTCTGCACTGGTTTATATTTGAGGAGCCACGTTACCTTTCCCCAAGGCCTATGGCAGTGAGTGATGGTGACTTGGTTTGTAAGTGCAGAGCCAGAAGATGGTGGCTGGACTGTCAGCTTTAATCTCTTCTCCCAGTTTTTCTGCAGTTGGGTGTTGGGTAAGGGAGGTTCTAGAAACGTGTGTTGTTCCATTTCTTTAATTTAGAACTGAAAGAACTTAAGATATTTTCCAACAGAATTCAGGCTTTAGTAGGTAATTCTGAATTTTTTGGTTGAATTATTTCTGACCATGGAGCTCAACTGAGTGATTAAAGACGTACCAGTATTATCCACATCAGAATGAACCAGTAGGGAAATGGAACCTGCACATGAAGGCGTGGCCACCCTCAATCCTGACTAGGTGACCTTGCAAAATGCACACATCAGGGCTCTTGGTCAGTTTCCCCAGTCACCACAAATGCAATGCAAGCTGCATCTTTCAGTCACTTGGATTTAAGGCACTGCTCTGTACATGGCAGATAGCCCTGTTCAAGGAGGTTCTGTGGGATTTGTGCTGACCATTCTTCCTAGCTTCCTGGAGAAGACTGTTTTCTTCGTGTTTTTCAGGTTGTGGGCTGCGCACTGCAGAAAGATACAGCTGAAAAAAGGTAGGCATCTATTCATTCAACTTAAAAATGTCTGCTTATCATTTGTTTCAGAATAGTAACTGGGTTAGAGCTTATAAATACTTCTATATAATTGACTTCTGTACATTAAGCTAAATTACATGGAGGATGTCTGTTGATTATATTGCCAGTCTTGTGCAGTGAAGGCGAGTCACAGGTGGGTAAAGGAGCCGCACCCTGGGGACCTGCGATGGGGGCGGGGGGTGCTTTCGGCTATCATTTTGTAGAAAGGAATATGTATCAGGTAGGGAAAACCTGCTAAGCTCCAAGGTAACGGGAAGAATGTGTTCTTGTTCCTTGTGTATGATCATCTCCCACCTCTGATTGACTTGCATGCCGTTGTCTTGATGCAGACGGCTCCTCTAACCACGTTTACAACTACCAACCCTGTGACCATCCACGGCAGCCTTGTGACAGTTCGTGCCCTTGTGTGATAGCACAGAATTTTTGTGAAAAGTTTTGTCAGTGTAGTTCAGAGTGTAAGTATTTGTTGCTTTGATGCAATTGCATGAGAATTAAGTGGGCCTTTGGTCAGCTATGTGCAGCCCACAACCTGCAAAAAAATAGTAACTGAAGTTGACACAACATGGCGGCTCTTGCAGAGCCAGTGTCCAGCCAGTGTTCAGGCTAAATGGGATGAAAGGAGCTGTTTGTCTCTGGTGGTTTAAATTTAATCATAGTGACGTTGGCACAGAATGTAAGGGGAATAGAAATAGCTACCCAGATACTTTCTGGGAACCAGAAATTGTCAGAATTTGGGGTGGTTCAGTTTTCAGAATAAACGAACTTGTCATAAGGGTGGTGATACTCATTATTGACGGAAGCGGCACACGAAGCTCGGAAACACAGGAAGTTTCTCCTCATCTGTGCAGCAGGATAGGGAGGCTGCTGTGAGGGTTCCATGAGTCCACGACGGTGACTGTCTCTGCAGGTCAGAACCGCTTTCCTGGCTGCCGCTGCAAAGCACAGTGCAACACCAAGCAGTGCCCCTGCTACCTGGCCGTCCGGGAGTGCGACCCCGACCTGTGTCTGACGTGTGGAGCTGCTGACCACTGGGACAGCAAGAACGTGTCCTGCAAGAACTGCAGCATCCAGCGGGGCTCTAAGAAGGTGCGGCAAGAGATGAGGAACATGGCAGGGCAAGGCCAGCGGTCTCACTCCGTTAGCCGGGGCCAAAAAGTGATCACTGAATGAATGACGCAGCTGACGGGGAGAGCCTGGGTTTCTCCTTGGGTAGCCACTCCCACCCACCTCTGTAGCATAGGAGGAACCAGCTGTGAATGGTTTCAGGTTTGGAATAAGAGGTGTTTTTCTAGTCGTTTAGTAGTGATTTGAATTTTTTAAGTTTAGCGAATAGAATTAGTCATTTATCTGTTCTCCTTACTGCAAATAAATGGCGTTCCTATCAGAATATAGAGACCCATTCTTTCAAATAGTAGCCAATGTTCTTTTTTTGCAGAACAAGAGATAAAATTTCCCACAGTAGTTTTTGCAGACTGTGTTCTTTTAATAACCTTGAAAACATCACAGCCAGGAATTACATAACTGGGAAGTGCATGCAGGTGATTTTTAATTGTAACAACCATGACCTTCATGACCAAGCAAAGGAAACTAACAATGTATACTGGGAAGGTCAGTGTCTTATTTTTTTTTTGGAGTAGGTGGTGCGTTTATTCAATTAATCATTGTTATTATAATAGCTGGCATTTATTATTTAAGATATAGTAGGCACTTGGCTAAGTGCCCTGTGCATTACTCATTAGTCCTCATAACTCCATGAGGGAGTACCCTTATGAACCCATTTCTAGGTTGGGAATCCCCAAGTTTGAGGACTTGAAAGGAGCAGGAACCCCAAGCCCCACTGTTGACCTCCACCTTGGGTCACATGAATTAGATCACCCTACTGCACTGCTTATAGCCCCGCCCCCTTCTACCAGGAGTTCCTGTTCTGGCAGTGCCTTATTTTTTGGCTCCTATGTTTCCAAGTGTTTAGATGGCTTTTCTCTGGGTAGTTCCTATCCATTGAGGTCATTCTGTCACAATGATTTTCTACTGTTTCCTATGGCAGACCCATGATGAACCCTAACTGTAATAGTATCCAGTGGTCGGCAAACTGTGGCTCGCGAGCCGCGGTTTGCTGCTCTGTTGACCACTGGTATAAACTCCTTTCGTTTAACTCTGAAAGCAGAAAACTGTATAGATACTTTCTTACCAACTGGGTTTCATTTACTTAATGTTATTTAGCTAATTTAGTTTCTGATCTGGGAGGTTTTGGTAAATTTCCCTGACAGGTGAATCTAGGCTGGATTAGAACAGGAATAGCTTGGGTGATTAGGTAGGGGCCTTTTTAAAGGAAATTTGGGATGAAAGCATAATGAACCACGGTGGAAAGTGAGGGATTTGTTCTCAGACATACTCTAACTAGAATTGGCCCTGCTCGTCATTGGGCATCTGCTAAGAACAGAATGCTGGGCTGATGAGATAGTGACACCACCTCCTGGCATTTCTCCATGCTGTTGTGAGGAACTACTGTGGGAGGAACAGCTGAGCTTTGGTTTTGGTAGGAATTAAAGAGGGGTCACTGTGGGGAGAGGGGCGTTTGATGTCCTTGTATGAAATGCACATTGAAGTGAATCATTAAGTGCTGCCAAAATGACAGGAAGTGCAAGGGCAGCTGTTGTAGGTACCTTGTTGAAGGATGGTTAGTTGATATTTTCTGGGAGGCAGATCTTACATTCTGTACTTTATTTACAAATAACCAAAAGCATTGCAGCTTTTCAGCCCCTTTGGCAAAAGTGGGGAAGTTACCTCTCATCACAGGCTCTTAATTCAGGGTACTTGGTGGCTATAAGGGGCCAGAGGATTTCCAGGGATTCACCCTGGGATCTTGTCAACAGTCCACTTTGCTCTCCTGATTAAATGACTGTTGCTTTATTCTCTAGCATTTATTGCTGGCACCATCTGATGTGGCTGGCTGGGGGATTTTCATCAAAGATCCTGTACAGAAAAATGAATTCATCTCGGAATACTGTGGAGAGGTAAGGCCAGAGCTATCCAGCTCCGGGCTTGCTATGTAGCAACTTTGTTTTGGATTGATTATCATTGGGCATGACCAGAGGGTCTGATTAGAAATGAATTAACACAAAATGCCTTTTTTGGCAACTGGGCTGTTTCAGTCCTAGTCACATTTAGCCTTTATCTGGAGCCAAGGTGGGAAGAACACGAGGTTTGCGATGAGTCTGTCCTACATAATCAACAGCCTCATTATTAAGGACTTGGAAATGAATGTCCTTAATCTTGTGCCTTTTTATAGAGTTAGGGAAAAGCCATAGGGCTAGCTTGAGTTTGGAATCAGCCCACCTTGAGTTTTTCATTCAGTAGAAAGACTTTTGTAGAACAAGAGTAATTACTTTGATGTGGAAATATTTGAGTTGAAGTCCTTTGTCAAGTCCATTATTGTAGCAATGCAGACTGAAGAAACTGGCCCTAGTGACCCTTTATTGCGTTTCCTCAGGAAGGTCCGTCTGGTTCTCTCTTTTTTAATCCTCACCCAAGGATATTCTTTCCATCAATTTTTAGAGAGTGGGAGGGAGACAGATACATTGGTTGCCTTCCGCACTCGCCCCTACCAGCGCTAGGGAATTTACAACTGAGGTACATGCCCTTGACCAGGAATCAAACCCGCAACCCTTCAGTCCGATGCTCTAACCACTGACCCACACTGGCCAGGGCTCCAAATCTCTTGATGAACTTGTGTGGTGTGGTTTGGTCCCTAATCTAACACTGTCTTTCTTCTTAAGATAATTTCTCAAGATGAAGCCGACAGAAGAGGCAAAGTGTATGATAAATACATGTGCAGCTTTCTCTTCAACTTGAATAACGGTATGTTTAGGAGTCAGAGCACTCAGTTTCTGGGTGGCACTTGGGAGCCCCATCATTCATATTCTGAGCTGGTGTTTCTCATGCCCTGGCAGAAACTTAAAAATGGGTTGTTGCCATCACTTGTAGGAGCGGGTCATGTTCAAGGGAAATGTCTCGGGAACTCTGAGCTATACAAGACATCCCAGGGTCTTGAGTCAGCTGGGCACACTTCCTCCAGTTAGTGCCTCTGACCTGGGAGGGTACTGAATTTCAAAGCCTCTCCAACACTTCCTGGGTGCACTCAAGGGACTGAGCAGCTAAACGGTGCTGCTTTCTTGGGAGGTGAGGGAGCGCTGTGATGAAAAGCAGGTGCATAGTGTCTAAGACATTCTGATAACCCTTGGTTGAAACAGAGAGAGATAGGTTTTGCTATGAACAGGTCCCCCAAACAGAATGAAAATTAATTTTAGATACAAAAATGCTTATCCCTTTTTTTTTTTTTGCAATGTTTTGCTCAGTAATACATATTTACAGTTAGGTAATAGCATTTGAGAGACAACTCTCCTGAATTATCCATTTATTTTACCTAGAACGGCATTTTCTTGCAAATGTCATTTGGATGAAGTTGGCTGAATGATTTACTTGCTTTTGAAGGCAAACCCTGAAGAACTGTAACCAATTGTATTTCCAGAATCATAGGAACTTTGTGTTTATTGATCTAAAACTAGAATTGTTCACTGCATTGTGCTTATTTTTTCTTTAGATTTTGTGGTGGACGCAACCCGTAAGGGTAACAAAATTCGTTTTGCAAATCATTCAGTCAATCCAAACTGCTATGCAAAAGGTAGGTGTTTCTGGAGTCAGAATTCCTGATCTGATGCCAGGACCCCCAGTGAGAGTGATGCACGGCCTAGACAGATTTCCTGTGTGACTGTCCCTTCCCTCGCTGACACCAGCATGTCTCTTTCTAGTCATGATGGTGAACGGTGATCACAGGATAGGGATCTTTGCGAAGAGAGCTATCCAGACTGGTGAAGAGCTGTTTTTTGATTACAGGTTAGTAACAGTGCATTTCTGGTGTGACCTGAGGGCTTTCTCCTGGACTCGGAACTGGGGACAGAGGCTGGCTCTCTGCTCTTGCTGGGTCTTATTTTGTTGGAGCATCTAATCTTAGGTCATTCTTTGCCTTGGGTGTTGGTGGGAAGTTAGGATATAGTTCCCATTATACAAGCACTAGTTACTTTAAAGATAGAATGAAAAGACAGCCCCATTTTTTTACCTTGCTGGTAGGAGCTGGGTGTGATCATTATGCAAAGCGTTGCTGTCCTTGAGGATATGCTCGGGTTGTCTTAAATGGTTCAGTGCTGGAGGACTGTTGGCCAATAACCTACCTGCTCACCCTCAGATGGTGTTCACAGGTCTGGCATCAGGTTGGCCATTTACACTGTTGGCTCTGTGGGATAAACTGACAAGCTATTGAAAACTTTCCTGAATGTAGTCAGGTGACTGTCTAGTTCAATCCTGTGGCTGAATGTACGTCCCAGTCAGAAGTTCCGTCTTTGAGTCCTGAGTTGTCGTAAACTAGGGCCCGTGTGTTGTCACTTTGAAGGTACGACCCAAAGCAGGTGGGACAGCGCCCGAGGACACACTGTGCTGGAGTGGGAGGACGCGGTGAATGAGGCGCAGCTGGGTGTCACTGGATGTGTGTGCCTTTCTCTGCACCCACTGAAGTAAGTGGGTGGTTGTGTTCATTCTCACCTCGGAGGGCCGCGGTCATGCCTGTCTCCTGCCGTTTCAGATACAGCCAGGCTGACGCCCTGAAGTACGTGGGCATCGAACGTGAGATGGAGATCCCTTGACGTCTGCTACCTCCTCCCCGCCTCCTCCAAAACAACTGCCTTAGCTTCAGGAACCTCGAGTACTGTGGGCAATTTAGAAAAAGAAAATGCAGTTTGAAATTCTGAATTTGCAATGTACTGTAAGAATAATTTATAGCAATGAGTTTAGACGTCAACTTTTTATGCCTTCTCACCAGCTGCAAAGTGTTTTGTACCAGTAAGTTTTTGCAATGCAGTATGGTACATTTTTCAACTTTGAATAAATAATACTTGAACTTCTCCCCACTGTTGGCATCTATCAGGGAGCTTCAGCTGATTTTAGAAAAGGACTGCATCCAAGGGAAAGCAGACTCTCACATTTAACACCTTTGGTTTCGTCTAGTAGCATTAATTTACTTAGTTATAACATTAAATACAGGGGTGGGCAAAAGTAGGTTTATAGTTGTGAGTACAGGAAAGTTTATTCTTGTATTATTTATTTAAACTGTATGAACCCACCTTTGCCCCACCCCTGTATAAATGTAATAGAAACATGACTTTATTATCTACATATAATATTGTATATACTTTGCCTAGTTATTCTTAATATTGCCTATTAATAACTAAACGAATTAATACTACTTTCATCCTGGGAAAGGAGCACATATCCAAGTCAACCGGGTGGTCTGGAGAGCTACCTCTAAGCCTCGTTCTCTGCATATAAAATGACAGTGTTGGCTTAGGTGAGTTCCAAGAACCTGTTTTGCTCGAAGGTCCTTTAGACAATCCTTCAGAAATGCAGCAGTGTGAACAAGATTCCTTACCTACCCACGAAAGAAGAGGCTATAATCAAACTAGTTTTCAAGGAAACCTTGAGGGCACAGTGATAGCATTCCAGCACCCTCCCCAAGATACACTGACCAATACTGTGGGTAACTAAAAACGGCTCCAGTCAGTCTGTGTAGTTGGTCCTTTCTAGAGTTAGATAAAATTACTGATTTATAACGTGAAACGTGAAACTAAAACTTAACTAATTATGCAAACACAAGACTGGTTTCTATTGCATCAATGCACAAGCTATAGCAACAAGAGTCCTAAAATAGTTAATTTGCCACTTAGCTTTGGCAGCGAAAAGATCTGGCTTTACATGTACATGCTCTTCTCCTATGGGTCACCCTTAGCTCTGCCCTGCCACGCTTAACTATCCCCAGGAAACAGTGCCACATGCTCAGTTGGCTGTTGCTGATGGAGTCACTTAGGCACCGAGTTTTCCTATGCTCCAACCTGGGCACTCAGCGTGAGTGCAGCCCATTTGTGCACTAGCTCACGTGAGCCTGCCTGCTCAGGAGACACCCCAAGATTGCTCACCCCAGTGGTGTCTCAACAGGGGTCTCATTCTAGTCAACACTTTCCCATTGTTCACACCTCCCAACCCATCCCCAGGTGCAAACAACTGGGTGGTGGAGCCTTGAGTCCAGGGAGGTTCTGCTCACTGAATACACCACAGACCCAAATGCAGCATAAGGATAAAGCAGCAGTAATTCTTTATACACAGCAAGCTTTTGGAACCTTCATGAGGACTGATGTTCTCACCTGTTCACTATAGCCCACATGGTAATAATGGGCGTCTATAGCAGAGTTTGGTCAGCTTCAGACTTCGTTTATACTGGGGTTGGGGAGCGGGGAAGGGGGCACAGCGATAAATAACAGTATGCTTACCCCCATTACTGTAGACCAATTTTCAATCTCATATCATGGCACATAAATGAATTACTAAAATTCTGTGGCACATACACACACAAATATATTTTTTTGTTGATCTGACAAAATAGGTTATAATTTTGATTCATACCCGATAGCTACTGTATTGGCAGTTGTCATTTTATTTGACAATCTAAGGGAAAAGAGGTCAGTGTCCCTGTGGCACACCAACTGAAAATCATCGCTCTTGTAGTCTGTGTGTTTATTTCCCTACCAGAGGGTATACAGAAGTAAGAGTGTAACAAGTATTGTGTCAGAATACAGGTGTTTTAAATAGTTTCCAAACTGTTTAGGAATATTACACATTGTTCTCTAAAGAGGAATGAGAGCTGACAGAAGGTAGCCCAGTTGGTCCCTAAACTTTTACCTAATGGTCATAACCTTATGAAGCCCTGGCTGTGTGGCTCAGTTGGTGAGAGCATGGTCCCAAGGCGCCACGGTTTTGGGTTTGATTCCTGGTTGGGCACATAATGAGAAACAACCAATGAATGCATAAGGAAGTGGAACAACAAATCAATGTTTCTCTATCCCTTATCCCTCTCTAAAATGGATAAATTAAAAAAAAAAAGGGGCGGGGGACACAACACATCTGTAATACTTTCAACAATAAAGATTAAAAAACAAAACACAAAACCTTACGAAGATGACCCACAGCTACAGTCCTGACCCCAAGTCTAGGCAGCACCTTACCCACAGACTAACTTCTTCACAATTCTTTTCAATCAGTATTTTGTAATTTATATATTTACACATTGAGGACCAGTTTTATTGCTAGCTTTACCCAGTAGCCAGATAAGTTTCTATTGAACAAGTACAAGAAACATTTTACATAAAATTTAAAGGCATGCATTAAAATTAAATATCCATTGCATTTTGAAGTTATTACAAGAAAGTCTTTGTATCTAACTTGGCTTTCTTGATTCAGCACTTGATAAATCCTGAATTAATTGAATAGTCCACAATTAATCAGGTAAAGCACTACTTTCTTCGTCCATTTTATTGTTTTTCTAAGGATACTACATGTTGAAAGATACTGGTCGGCAAGATCAACACCTTGCATATAGTTATACTGCACAATGGAAACTGGCTTTATTTCCTCTCCAGTATGCCAATTTGTCATACTGGACAAGAGGAAGCATCATGGATAGTTGAAATAATTCGAACTTCTCTTTTATCCTTCCAAATCAATAATAAAATGTCCCCTTTTCTTCGGAAGTCTATTTCACCTCTTTTAAGCATAGATGCTTCATCTTTCAAACATTTTGGCAAGCCTCTATTCGAATGTTCCACAAACTCTTGTTTTAGTGTAGTAATAAAGTTTCTGCAATTGAAATGCTATTGGAATAGTTACCTTGGTATATGTGATGCCCCAATTCCAGATACGGACGGCCCAAGTAGTGACAGTAGAGTCGTTCAATTTTTTTCCTTCACCTGTGTAAATGTCCATATTGCAAATATACCGTCTTGCTCTCACGCACCATTCTTACAAGTAAGCCATATTTAATAATTTTAGCTGGGTTGTAAGTTCAAATTAGAGGACGTCCCCTCCAGGGAATCAAGCCTTCATCTAATAATTCTTGCATAGGTTTATATATTATTTGAAATTTACTAATAAAGTGGGCTGAGTACAGATTGAATTTTAAATAGCTTGGATGAAGATTTATTGTCATTGAAATGCCAATAAGTCCGGATTTGTTCAAAACGATTTTGACTTGTCGTCTGAGGAAATATTGGAACAGCTAGAACTGGATTTGTAGAACAATAATATTCTTTCCAAGTATCCTTTTGATTATGCCCCATTAGCACTATAAGCCCTAAAAATTTTTTCATATCTGTTGGAGCAGTGGTCAGCAAACTCATTAGTCAACAGAGCCAAATATCAACAGTACAACGATTGAAATTTCTTTTGAGAGCCAAATTTTTTAAACTTCTTCTAACGCCACTTCTTCAAAATAGACTCGCCCAGGCCGTGGTATTTTGTGGAAGAGCCACACTCAAGGGACCAAAGAGCCGCATGTGGCTCGCGAGCTGCAGTTTGCCAACCACGGTGTTGGAGTAACAGGATACAACTTTATTGCTTTCGAAATTTTGTGCTTTCCCTAATTTTGGTTATAATATATGTTTGATTGATGACAAAATAGTTCAAACAGATCGTTGTCAAATATCAAGACGGTATAACTCTAACCCCAGAATTACCTTCAAATTTTTCCAAATTAGGTTGAAAATCCTCTTTTGACCAATCATTATTTCGGCAACCAAGATGCAAATTACTCAAAATTGTGTGGAATTGTTCAAATTTTTAGGTTCGGAATCACTTGAAATTACTATTTTTTGCCTTTTTGAAGGAATAATTATATCACTGTCAAAGCTTTCATCACTTTCACTTGGAATATCTGATAAATTGTCAGCAAATATATCCAAATTGATATTTTTATTACTAACTACAAGAGACTAATCACTTTTAATTCCTTTAATTTTTAACTTTAGCAAATGTGTTTTCCATTACACGGTTTCTCTCTAAATGACGATGAAAAGCCGAGAATTCTCATGATCAGCCACAAGCCTTAGAACAGAAAACACAAGAATTTTCGTGATCTGTCCGCAATGTGTTAACAATTGTAATAGTCTGCCCAGAAACCGCTACTTAATTACTTTTCAATATTGTTTGGTTCATTTGGCCTCCAGCCTCCCCTATATCCATTCAGTGACCCAAGAATCTTAATTCCACCTGTGCCCAGGTATTTAACAGCTGCCCCCACCCTGCAAAAGTTAAGTTGTATTATGTAGATGGGTCATCAAGGGTCTGATTTTGTGAACTGTTGTTTTTTTTTTTTTTTAACTGCTCACATGAGGATCTTTTTCCCATTGATTTTTAGAATGGAGGCGGGGGGCATTAATATGAGAGATACATGGATTATTGGTTGCCTCCCGTATGAGCCCCAACCAGGCATCAAATCTGCAACCCAGGTACATGGCCCTTGATGGGGAATTGAACCTGTGACCCTTTGGTGCATGGGCTGATACTCTAACCACTGAACCACGCTAGCCAGGGCCAAATTCATGAACTTCTTGAGAGAACCTAAGTATTCTGTTGAAAGTTGGGCTCCTGCTGGATTAGCTGAAATACATGCTTGCTATTCCCTCAGCCCCCTGTCAGAAACAACCCCAGTGAGGGTCAGCACATCAAGTGTGAACAGGGGTTTAAAACAAATCTCACCTTGACGATTGTCACTTGGTCTGCCACTGGAGAATGGGAAAGAAGAGATCTAGGTGTGTAAAATCAAACCACCATCCGTGAAGTTACTGTGGTTCCTGGAAGAAAAGTCGTCTTCAGAAGCGGGATTCACTTCAAACACATCTGAGTTTTCACCTGTATGTGGTAAAATATTGTTTTCCGAGAAATTAGATACCAATGTTCAGCAAGGAGGTTGGTCATCTTTAAAGTGCTCAGTCAATAAAAATCCTTTAAATTTAGGTGCTTCATTCCTGAATCAATACGGTGTATTCTCACCCCTCCCACCCCCCTCCTTACCAGTTACTAAGCCTGTACTCCAGCGAGCCAGCTGCTTCCTGAGGCACTGCCAAGGGATCTGCCAGCAGTGTGGCTGTGCAGGCATGTTTGACAACAGCCCAACCTAGGACCTCTGGCCCTTGCAGACCTGCTGTGAAAGGTCCTGCCTTGCCAGGTCTACCCTCTAGGAGAGAGGTGGTGCCCTCAGGCTGCAGGACCCAGGCACAGACAGCCCGGCACGCCTGTAGTCAGATTCCGTAGGGACTCTCACCAGAGGGTTTTCAGAACACCTGGACCTTTACCTGCCAGCAGCTTGAGACTGCCATGTAAGTTGTTAACCTGAAAGCACATGTCTCAGTGTCTTTTTCCATTTAGCAGGTTGGCAGGTAAGGGAATTCCATTCTCTGGTTTGTGTTTGGAGGCTCCTGACCATCCTTGTTAGGTGAGGATAAGGTTTGGGGAATAAAGTGAAAAAGAAGTCGTTGTCTTCCCCCCCGCCCCCCGCCCCATTTACCTAACATGAGGGCGCAGGTACAGGTATGGAATCTGAGGATGTGAGGTAACCACTTCATAACCCATCCCTGTTCCTTTGCTTCCTGTTCTTAGCCAAGGTACTCACCCCAGGGTACTCTTGATCCTGGAGGAACTCAAGACACACCAGCAATGGGATTTAAAGCAGGTTCTGAAAGACTCCTGGGTGTGTCTCCCAGAGGCCAATAAAGTAACTGCAGCTTTGGGCTTGGTTCCCAGGTGAATAGTCGGGCCTGGATCTTTAGGATGGGGCAGTGGTCTGCAAACTCATTAGTCAACAGAGCCAAATGTCAACAGTACAACGATTGAAATTTCTTCTGAGAGCCAAATTTTTTAAACAACTTCTAACGCCACTTCTTCAAAATAGACTCGCCCAGGCCGTGGTATTTTGTGGAAGAGCCACACTTAAGGGGCCAAAGAGCTGCATGTGGCTCGCGAGCCGCAGTTTGCCGACCACGGGGATGGGGGATAGGAGGAGCATGTCCCCTGGATAGTCCTGGTTTATACTGGGAATCACTTGAAAAAGATACAACATGTGGAAACCATTATATAAATGCTTAGTCTTATTACTATCACTTTTTATAACCTGTAACTTTTGACCTTTAACTTTTAAAACTAACCTGAATGTGCTAGATTATTCTAAGAAACTCTTAAGAACTTAACTTTTGCATATTCCTTTGGCTACGCCTTCTACGTTTATAACCAACCCCATCATAGGTCTACTTTGGGAAGTATGTTCCAGTCCTCACATCCTTAAGAAACCTGTGAGGTTTAGGAAGAAAACAAACCTACAAAAGCCGAGCAGCAGAGCCAACCGTGCCCAGGAGTTCTTGCTACCACTTCCCCATTTTTTCTGTCCTCCCGTCAGGAAGTGAATGATGTGATGAGTCAACCATGGGACTGACTGTGGACAAAGAACAAAGGAGTTAAGTCCTGTGCAGGCTGGAACCAAGGCCCCAATGCTGGGAGCTGATCGCCTGCTCTGGGCGACATGGCTGAGAACATGCCAACTTACCAGCAGGTGCTGGAAAGAGCTATAGCTTGCCAGCTGGTCTCTGGTCCTGCTGTCAGGGGACCCCCAGTCAGGGACAGAGGGGACTCATGCCCCCCCCTTGCTGGGATCTTGGGAGTTTTCCCAGAAGTAGCCCGAGTTCATCTGGAACCATGGCTTATATTTTAACAACTGGATCGAACCAGAATGAAGGAGCCACCGGGCTGTAACGCACCTCCAAGTCTGACACTTGCTCGCTGGCTGTACATCGCTCCCAGCTCGTCTACTCACTGTGACAAGTTCCCTCTTCTCAGTTTCCCCACCTGTTTCCCAGGTCAGGTGGTCAAAGGATTAACCCCTTCATCCTTACAAGTGGCAGATGGAATCAACATGCCATTGAATCTCATAGGCCACATGTCACCAGAAGAAGTCACAGAAATGAGCATCCACGTTTGAAACAAGTTACAAGACGGCTTGAGGGCTTAAAATGCTAAGATCTAGAGAATGCAGCCTGTATCACTGGGGATATAAGTTTGCACAATCATCTCTCTCACATGTAGAAAATAGTAAAACTGAAAACAAAACCAAATGCAACTTGTACAGAAATCCTTTAATTTTCTTTATTTCACACATTAAAAAATGAAACACACTATACAAATGGTTTTCAGAGCAGATTACACGCAGGTCCATTCAGACTCCTCTCAAAGTGTGGCCGACACTCAGTGCTGCCGAGACAGAGGCAGCTGTTAGCACGCAGCCGATGTATTGAACTAGATGCAGTAGCATGCAGCCCTCAGCATGACGGTTCATTCCCCTCTGTTCTTAAATTAGGTTAAATGGCGTCGGTGTCCATATTTACAGACTTGAAATGTATCGATCCTGAGCAGTTCTGATGTACATCTGAGACCGGCTGATGGGAGTCTTGGTCTCAGTTTATAAAGGGAGGCCAGTGGTGCAGGCGGCTGCTAGGAACTGGTCGTCATCCTGCCCACCAGGAACACTGGCCGTGGTGGCACAGTCGGACCCTCTACAAGGGTTAAGCCAAGTAACTGTAGGTGTCCTTTTCACCATCAACTCGCTCCAAATATTCTTTCTCGATCAGAATGTCAATGCATTTCTGGGTGTTATTTAAAAAAGGAAGAGGTAGTGAAGAAAAACACATTTATTAGCAGAATAGTGACAGGCACCCTTACCATGGACCCCCCACCTCTCAGCTCAGTAGGGAGCATAGTCACCTCGTATACCCCTCCAGTGTGTGGCCAAGCCCTTGCCTTCCTGAATGGAGTCCCCTCAGCGTCAGCCCGGAAGCCACGCATCCCCATAGCTGAACTGGGTCAGGTGCTACAGAAGCCAGCTGGGAACAAGTCATGGGATGCCCTGAACAAACTGGCTCCTGGGCTGGCTCTGAATGCAACTCCAGGAGCCATCCTGGGCCCCTTGGGTGTTGGGAGTCGCCTGTCAACTGTGCCATCTGCACTGGCTGTCCTTTCTATTTTAAACAACCCAGCCAGAAATGAGCTGAACGGTGCTCACACGGGAGTCCCCACACAGCAACAGATTAACACACAACTGATATGCTACACCAGAGACCGAGTCTCCCGAATGTGATGGGGACACAGGACAGTGGGAACTCTATTCTAGAGAGAGCTCAGTGCTGGTGTTAACAGTGTGGATGGTGAGCCTACGGGGCTCTGGCGGGCCTGTCACTGCCTCACTAGAACTGGTGTTGGTGGTACAACCAGCTAGCTGAGCACTTACGTCTGACTTCTCTCTCTGCATTCCAATGGAAATTTAAAAATTAAGCCCATTTTCCTTTGTAGAAATCTGCATATGAATAACCAAGTTCCTTCTGCAGGAAACACTCAAACCTGCTCTTAGTTCCATCTTTTCTAAACCGACTGCCTTTGCTATGCAATTCTTGTACCTTGATGACTGGGACCCGAGGCTTGAACCGTGAGGACAGCTGCGTGAGCACCTCCCCAAGCAGCTGCTGGTGCTTCAGGACCTTCCGCATCTTCATGATCCTCACGATCGCCGCCTGCAGAACAGAGCAGGGAAAACGTCAACTCGGCCGAAACTGGTTTGGCTCAGTGGATAGAGCGTAGGCCTGCGGACTGAAGGGTCCCGGGTTCAATTCCGGTCAAGGGCATGTACCTTGGCTGCGGGCACATCCCCAGTGGGAGGTGTGCAGGAGGCAGCTGATCGATGTTTCTCTCTCATCGATGTTTCTAGCTCTCTATCCCTCTCCCTTCCTCTCTGTAAAATATCAATAAAATATATTTAAAAAAAAAAAGAAAACGTCAACTCAGCCTCAGTAATTAAGGACAACGAGCAAGGAAGCAGATGAAGCTGTGTCTAGGCATGGGATGGACCCAGGCCTAACAGGTAGCAAACATATTGCAGGTGAGCTGGCAGGGACTTCTGTCTACCTACGTTTGGTCTTATCAGCAATTATAATAACTTAATCCAACTATAAAATCATTTAAAAAATGAGAAAATTCAGTCTTCAAGCCACAGAAGCTGCCTAACCCCTCCATTAAATAGTCTCCTTCCCTCCTATTCAAACTCACCACATTTATTTGCTGCTATTTCACTGACCCCACCCAGAACCATTTATCACCCTGAAGCTACCTACAAACCACAGCCAAGCAGACTGGACGAAGCCCCTCCCCTGGAGAGACACCACCAAGGTGCGTGCAGTAGTCACCTGGATCAGCAGTTTTCGGTCCTCTTCAATATTTTTGTGTGTAGTTTCTTGTTCCTGCTTCTGTTCGGTTTTCATTGGCACATTGATGTTAACCCTTAATTTCTTACTGTCAAGAAAATCAAGGAAACAAGCACTATTATTTGAAAAGGCAGGCAGTCCAGGTTCCTGTCTCTTTCCAACTGCTCCCCAGACAGGGGCTGAGAGGTGACCTGGCAGCTCCCACCCTGAGCTCTGCAAACAGGCCCTCTAACCAAACACAGAGCGGTTCTACCATCGGTCACGGGACACCTGTACACCAGGTATTCAGTTCCTTCACCTGTTCTCCCAACTGTGTCAGGAGAAATAAAATCAGGACACTTGGACACAAAGGTCCAAACTTCAAAATGAGCTATTTAAGGAGACTTATTTGCCAAATGAAAAACAAATAAAAAACTAAAACAAGAGTTAAATGGAGAAACACCTGGAATCATCAAATGCCATCAAACTCCCACCCCTGCCCATCTAGCCCCACTGAGCTCACCCCCTGTCCCCAACCCCCATTAGTAGTGACAGGAGTTAATGTGCTGGCGGTCAGGGGACTAAGCTATGGTCTAGGACCATCTACTAAGCAGATTTCCTTACTTTTTATAACCAAGATATAATTTTATTAAGGTATCTGGCTTCAATTCCACCTCATCAACATTTGCATTTTCGTCTTCTAAGACCTACAAGAAAACAGCTGTTACTACATAATATCAGAAAAAGGCTTTTTCTAGCTTAACATTAAAAAGTGCAGAAACATACCAATAACTTCGACTTCAATAAAATCTGTAGGACTTGTGCCAAAATGTCCTGCAATTAGAGAGAAAGGGGTAACTTCAAGAGAAAATACATTTTTCTTTGCAATAAAAGCCATACATACACAAGAGTCACCCAAACTGACAAATATGCTCAGAGGGAAAAGAGAGATGGTGCTTTTGGAGGTTCCCTAAAACCACTACATCCCCCAGCACCTATGTCTAAAAGTGACATCAACGAACACCTTTTTAGCCTTGATGACCCAATGATGAAAACTGATGATTCTGTTATACTTAACTACCAGAGACCACACACAACTGATTCCTTAATTAACCCAATAGGAACCTGTCCACTTAAATAACGGCAACTCCTCTTGGACACTGATGCCTGGAAGAAACACCAGAGCATTCCAGCAGGGCAGGAAGGACACTGTCCACGGACACAGGACACAACCTGCTGTCCACCAGCCTCTAAGCACGTGTGGCCCTGGGGCCGTCTCCTCGACCATGAACAGTGGTTGGTTGGTCACTTCATCCTCAGCTTCACAGCTTCATGCTCCCCTGAAATAAGATGCAGGCCAGCCGACCTGCACTGTGACTCGGACTCCTATACACCTACCCCTTCCCACCATGCATGGACAGAAAGGGCCTGCCCTCGTCTTCCTGGGCACCATCTGGTCAGAGGGCATGGGGCTGAGCTGTCAAAGTGACAGGCCTCTAAGGCTAGTCACCTGCCTGGAATCCCAGAGCAGCACCGGAACATGGCCGCCGTGTCGAGTAGGCGTAACAGGTTCACATCATGAGCCAAGTCTGACTGAGCAACTAGTGTCCACCGTGGACAGGAGGAGAGCAGCCACCCCCCCTCCCCCGCCGCCGGCAGAGAGGCAGCTCCACCACTAAACATCAGCCAAGACCCTGGCATAGAGTCATCCGAAGGATGTGTCAGCCTGAAAACACGTACCAGGGCGCAGGCCCTCCCAAGTCTGGGGGCAACCTACCTTCCACCCTGGCTTCAGTCTCCTTCTGACGTAAGGAGAAATGAGAAAAGACTCTCACGTGCAAAGGAGCAAACCCATTTTGTCATGAGAATTTCAAGATCTATTTTGGACCATTCCCATTGTACGAGGCCAGACAAAAATGTAGCAAAAAAACGACAAACCAACATACCTTATGAATATAGATGCCAAAAATCTGCAAGAAAATTCCAGCACACCAAACCCAGCAGAATATAAAAGGTACTATATGCCATCACCATGCAGCATTTATCCCAAGAATGAACAGTGCTTCAACATAAGACAGTTATCTCAACAGAGCAGGAAAAGCATTTTAACAAAATCCAACACTCTTTCATGATAAAAACACTGAACAAACTAAGAACAGAAGGGAACTCCTGCAATCTAATGAAGGACATATAAGAAAATCCCACAACTATATATACTGCACTTAGCAATGAAACTGCTAACACTTCCCCCCCAAATCAGGAACAAGACAAAGACGCCACTTCTATCCAAAAATGTACTAGAAATTCTACACAGCAGTCAGGGAAGAGAAAGGGGGGAAAGGGGCATCCAAATACAAAAAGGGAGAAGCACAACTACTTGCCGTTGTGGATGATGACTGTATATATATAGTTCTTATTTATTTATTTAAAAAGTATGTATGTTTTTATTTATGTCGTGTATTTATGTTCATGTCTGTCATGTTACACTGAGTTTAAAAGAGGTTCTATGGAAAGTAACCTCACAAGGTGGTCTGATCATAAATTCTTAACTGATCAGGTCATGGTGGGCAGTCACACTCCAGGCCTATAACTTTAGTGCAAGGTTTTAAGCCAGCCCTGTCCACTGTTCTTGTGCATCTAGGTTAACACACCTTTGAGATGCCAGAGTGATATCCTTGCAAGGGGGTATTAACCCTCAAGAGAGCACATAATCTTGACTATCCTGTAATCCAATTTTTACCTCGCTTTCTCCAATCTGGTCCCTTCCTTAATTTCGAATGCATAAAAGAAGCTGCAAAACTATTATTTTCCCAAGCATTTGAGATCTTGCTCCCCTGCTTCAATTTGGCTTGAGTCAAAATAACATAAAAATTAAAAAAATTAGCCCTGACCTGTTTGGCTCAGGGATAGAGCATCGGCCTGCAGACTAAAGAGTCCCCGGTTCGATTCCGGTCAAGGGCATGTACCTTGGTTGCGGGCACATCCCCAGTAGGGGGTGTGCAGGAGGCGGCTGATTGATGTTTCTCTCTCATCGATGTTTCTAACTCTCTATCCCTATCCTTTCCTCTCTGTAAAAATCAATAAAATATATTTAAAAAAATAATTAAAAAAATCAAACTTTTTAAAAATGTGCATTAAAACCCTGGAATAAGAGCATATTTGTAGGCAAATATCTATTTCAAATGGAAGCCGGCCATGCATACCTTCCCCACAATGTCTACAAGACTAAGGAGGGGAGAAAGGGAAGAATACCATTTTGATTTGAGTGCTGTCCGTCAGCTGCTGCACTGCGTAAGCGTCTTCCGTGTTGTACTGAAGCAGGATCGCCATCTGGAATGTAGATGCCTTTGAGGTCCCCCACATAAAAGAAAGAGAGGCAAATTTAAATACATGGAAAACACCCCAAAAACACATCGCCTAAATGTGAAGCACTTAAGACAGTGTGTGCAATTCCACTATAATGTAACGTGTTCCTGAAAGACATCATTTCCCACCTTTTCAAACATTGAAGTGATTTTGAATTTTCTCCTAAAATGTTTTGTCCATGTAAATACACACAAATGTCCACACTCATTTATACAGATAAACACACATTCACCTATCTGGTATATACAGAAACATCAATCTTCAAATTTGTTTTCGCACAAACGCCAAGAAAAATTATCTTTTGGTACATTACTGACACAGAACATACTGAATTATATTTGATTTTTTTATCCTAAGTACTTTGCTGTGTAAAGTCTGACGTGGTTTAAAGCAAACCACGGCACTCAAAGGTAGCTTTCTGGTAACCACATGATAGGTTCTGCTGCCTGAAGCACTGCAGTGACTGGCCGCATGCCGATGCTCTTCTCCCGCCAGAGCCCCAGCATTTCCCCTCCCATTTCCCACGGGATCCCTTCACCCTTCTCTCTCATCATCCATAGCAACACGTGGAAATCCAGGAGCAGCAAGCTTTGGTCACTGACAGTGCAGGCTGGGGAAGACAACGATGCTTCGGGAGACTGACTGCTGCCAACCAGAGAATGAGCCATGGGAGGAGTTTGGTGGTGGTTCCGCTGATGCATACATCTGTCAGAACTCAAACTGTACACTTACACTGGGTGCCCTTTTCAAAAAGTTGATAGTAGAGAGAATGGAACATTGACTAGCTGCCTCATGCACACCCCGTACTGGGGATGGAGCCCATAACCCAAGCATGTGCCTTGACTGGGAATTGAACTGGAGACCTTTTGGTGCATGGGACGACACTCAAACAATAGAGCCACACCGGCCCGGGCACAATGGGTTCCTTTTGTTGTATGTAAATTATCTCAACAAAGATGATATAAAAACTGTTTCAAGAATCCAAGAATCAAGAATAATTTTATCTTAAATAAAAATACAAGGGCAAGGAAGAACAGGCTATTGCCATGACCTCAAGCTGCCCTGGGCCAGTGTCATGGCCAACATCGTATCCCTTGTTGAGCATCTACCTCATCAAAGAAAGGGCACTGACACTTTAGGGACTAAAGTATGAACTCACGAGTTCTTCTATGTGTATTTGGGGATAAAGAAAACAAAATTTCAATTGTATAGTACATTACATTCAGGTTGATCGAGACCTCTGGACCTAGTGTATAGCAGATGACATACATTTTAAGCTATTTTATCAGAGTGGATTACTGAGAGTTTACTGAGCAGAGTGTGGGCCTGCAATATGCATTCTTAAGTTTCTTAACACCTAAAAACTGACCTATGAGGGTGAGACACTCTCAGAGGGTAAACGAAGTTCTTAGTTGTGAGGCCCACACTGCACTAAAGTTCAAGTAGAGAGAACCTGGACTCTTTGAGGGAAAAGACCAAAACTGGAGGTTATTACTCAGTGCTCAGTGCTGTCATAAGCACTGACAGTTATTATTGATGTGAAACCCCTTTGTCAAAGGAAACAAACTGCCCAGCCAGTGTGGCTCAGTGGTTGTGCGTTGACCCACAAACCAGGAGGCCATGGTTTGATTCTGGTCAGAGCACATGCCTGGGTTGTGGGCTTGATCCCCAGTAGGGGATGTGCAGGAGGCAGGGGATAAATAATTCTCTCTCATCACTGATGTTTCTCTCTCTTTGAAATCAATAAAAACATTTTTTTTTTAAAAGGAAACAAACTATTATCACAATTAAATACAGAAAACTCCAGCTTACTGAGCTACCACCTGAACACTTGATGTGTGGCAGGCAGGAGCTGTACCAAACAATTATTAATACATATTTCATTTAATTTTCACATTACTTCTGAAGCAGAAGCACTTACATCCTCATCTTATGGAACAGAAAACTGGTGAGACTCAGCATCATCAGTAAGTAACTTGTCCCTTGGCCAGAAAGAGAATCCAGCTCATCTGACTTCTAAGACCATGCTGTTTCATTAACCTCAATTCTATTTTCCCAGAAGCTTAATTCTAGATTCTGGTGCATAAATCACTGATTCTGATTTCTACAATTTATCTTATCTTCATTTAGACTTAAAAAACATTTCAAAATAAGAAGGTGACCTACCTGCAAAGTGTATCTGTTCTTGAAGCAGTTTGTGACCAGCTCTCCTTTGGAGAGTTGGTACAACCACGTCAGCTTCCTGCCGCTATGACGACTAGCGTAGAAAGCGGTGAATCGCTGGTAGCTACGTTCCAGCTGGAGAAAGGGACAGCATTATGTGAATACACATCTCATCATGTTCTTCAGATAAACACACTATTCTGAGTTTACAAAGTCAGTGCTTACATCAAAGGAAAATACAAATGCCATGCATTGGACTCTTGCAAAGCACAGGAAACTGAACATTTGAAGGTACAATCAAAAGAGGTCTCTACTTTAGACAGGTGGAAACGGTCATGATGTTCATCAGAGCCCTCACTAGGTCCCATGTGCAGAAGGGAAGGCAGGCACTCTGCTGAGTGGAACAGAGGCAGCCACAGGACTGCGTGGCACATGGCCCGGCAGGAAGGCCTTCACAGACCCACCTGCCTCGGGAAGGCTGCCCCTCCTTCTCCTCTCAGCAGTGAATGGAAGAGAGGCACACTTACCTCCGACGGCAAGGCGAACGTGCAGGACTGCTGGAAGGGCCACGAGCCGGAGCTGAGCACCTGAATACTGAAGTCCACTGGGGCGGGTGGGAAACAGGGAGACAACTCATTAGTCTTAGAAAATGGAAAACCTTCTTTATTAAAACACAGTCAATCAAAGTCCTGCTTCAATATATAACTCAGAATTTAATTTCAATTAAATTATTTATTCAATTAAAATCAGTAAAAGGTGGGAAAGCCAGAAATTCTTTTCCTCTAAAGAGTGAGTCTTTTGTTTCACGCCTAACTCAGAATCAGGACATCAGAGGCCTGCTTCCTTCATCTACGTTAGTCGAGGCACAGATGGACACCCGAACGCACACGGCCATGCAGCACACAAGGAGCTGCCACCAGGCCACTGCTCAGCTGTCAAGTCAGCAGTGGAATAGCTCCTTCCCTTTGGGAGAAACCCCCATTTTTTACAAAGACAAAATGACTCTGATGACATCAACATAAGCTGCCACCCGTGGCTGCAGGAGACCTTATGGACAGGAGCCCAGCCACATGCTCTCTATTAGTTTGACTTTGTTAACTATATGGCCAAATCAGTTTCTTATACGAAGAAAAAAATTTTTAGAATGGATCTGAACTAAGATTAAAAAAATAATTAGCCCTGGCTGGTGCGGGTCAGTTGGTTGGAGCACTGTCCCAAACACCAAAAGGTCACAGGTTTGTTCTCAGTCGGGGCACATGCCCAGGATGCAGGGTCAATCCCTGGTTGGGACGTGCATGGGTGGCAACTTATCAATGTTTCTCTCTCTTTCTCGCAAATCAATAAAAACATGTCCTTGGGTGAGGATTAAAAATCATCATTGTAATAATAATAACCATAAAAAATTAAACTTTGCATGGAGCCTGAGCTGGCAGGTGCCCATGGTAGAGGGGCCATGCCAGCAAGTCGAAGAGTTCTCAGCTCAGGACCTGGATGCAGCCACCAACTCAGCTGCCCAAATTCCCTGCAAGCCATGCTCAGAGGCCAGCACGCTCCCATGGCTGTCATCTCTAATGTCGCGCAGGAGTCAGGAGTAGTACAGAGCATCTGGGAGGAACTCCTTGTTTGTCTAGCCTTGAAATTTTGATAAAGGATCCACCACCCTTACTTGACAACTGCCATCCCTCTCCTTTGCTATAAAGGGCACAACTTCACTCAGAACACTGCCTGTAAAAGGAGCTTGTGAACATGCAGATACTCACAGTCCAGTGGCTCTGAATTTGTCAGGTGCTTTTTGAACTGTTCGTTTAAATCTTTGCTTACGCCAATGTCCTGAAACATCCGCTGAAGTTTAGAGGTATACTCAAACCCACATGCTTGCTAAAACAGACCCAAATAATGGTCTTATTAATTTCTATAGAAATATCAACACACACAACGGAATCTGAGAGCAATCACAATACATGACACATGCTTCATTATTAAACTACTACTAAAGCTTGTGCCAGTTAACTACATTTAACAGTATAAATATGCACTGGTTTGAATTAATATACCATTAAATAACAGAGCTACAAGCGGAACAGCTAAGTCATCATATACACAATAACTATCACTTGAGCATTGAAGGTCAAGAATTTGTGACTCCTTGGTAGAAGACACAGGTGATATAATTTGTCTATGTCGCTTAACTGCTGCTATGGAATGAACTATATCCCCCAAACTCCTATGTTGAAGCCCAACTCCTAACGTGATTGTGTCCGGAGGTGGGCCACAGGGAGACCGTGAAGTTTAGATATGGCCACATGGGTGAACTTCCACGAGGGAAGAGCCGTTCTAGGAAAACACCAGCAAGTTTACTCTCTCTGCCATGTGAGGACATGGTAAGAAGGTGGCCATCAGCAAGCCATGAAGAGAGCCCTTACCAGAAACAACCTTAGCCGGCCCCAACTTCCCAGCTTCCATCACTGTGAGAAATAAATCCCTGTTGCTTAAGCTACGCAGTTATGGTATTTTGTTATGAGGCCTGAGCTAAGTGAGACACCCACATAATTATAACTGCAGGTCAAAGTGAAATAGCTAAGACATAACAACACTTGACAGGCCAGCAAGCCTGGAAACCAACGCAGGCTACGAGCAGAGGCTGGAAACAAAGAGCCAGGCAGGAACAGAAGCCCCAAGAGCCCAGCTGGCATGGCTCAGTGGTTGAGCGTCAACCTATGCACCAGGAGGTCATGGTTCGATTCCCGTGAGGACACATGCCTGGGTTGCAGGCTCGATGATTCTCTCTCATCAATGATATTTCTCTCTCTCTCTCCCTTTCACCTTCCTCTCTCTGAAATCAATAAAAATATATTATTAAAAAAAAAAAAAAAAAAAAAAAGAAGGCCCAAGAGTAGGGAGGTCTGAAGGAGGACCCAGACTTGTCACAATGCTGGCAGGTTTCTAGCAGTGGAGCAGCAAACTCATCCTGTACAAGGTCCTCGTTATACACTGATGAATGGCTTTGAGCAACTAATAATAATAATATTTCTGGGGAAACAACAAACGTTAGTACAGTAATGGCTTAATAAAGAGATTGTTTCAGGAAAAGACGAAACTTACCTTTAATTTGGAGATCATGCTTGCTTCGGCATCATCACTCGCACTGTTCTGGTGCACGAGTCTTTTGGCCAGCATCTTCGCATAGAACTTCTGGAACACATCCTTGTCCTCTATGTACTTGAAGACAACCATCTGGCAAAGCCATAGAAAGAGCATACTGAGGGCCTCCCAGCCTGATGCGTGTCAGGGCCAACATGTATACTTTATCTGGCTTGGTATCACAGCAAAATAATGATGCCCCATAGTCTTTAAATATACTCGTAGACTGAAAATACTTAAATAACATTGGTTTGGTCTGGACTTACTGCTACGTGGAATTTACAAATGTTAAAATTAATGCCGCAGCCCTGGCTGGTTTGGCTCAGTGGATAGAGCATCAGCCTGCAGACTGAAGGGTCCTAGGTTCTATTCCAGTCAAGGACACATGCCCAAGTTGTGGGCTCGATCCCCAGTAGGGGGTGTGCAGGAGGCAGCCCATCGATGAGTATCTCTCATCACTGATGTTTCTTTCTCTCTCCTTTCCTCTCTGAAATCAATAAAAATATAAAATAGAATTTAAAAAGGATTAATGACTCAAATTTAGGGAGCAAACCATAGATTCAAAATAAAGTAAATGATTCCCTTATTTTTCATATTTCAAATGCCCTTATATAAATAACCTTAAATCAACTGTCAGATGAATGGCCACTGAAAACGGGTATGACTATTAAGCACCTTACCACTTGATTGAGTGTATCTTCTAGTTCTGCTTCTTCTGGGTTCTTGGAACTGAAATTTATGGAAAAAACAATGTTTTAAAACAAATCAGCAAACATTTCATCAACAAGCACCACTTAGCCAAACTATCAAACCAGAATGTGGTTTGAACACTGAAATAATCAGCTCCCTTTAGACTGGTCCATTAAGAGGGAGGTCAACATTTCCTACTATGGCCGTTTGGTAACCTTATAGTGCAACTCTATCATGGAAAGAGAGATTGTGAAACAACCATGTAGAATATCCAGGATGAAAATCAACAGAAGAAATTCATTAAAAAGTTAATAAAACATTCTGAATCAAGTTTCCCTGTAATATAATCCATTTAAATATAAGGAAATATTTACTTTTCTAATTGCCTCTACAACATGCTTTAACAACAACAACAAAAAAAGACAAAAAGACATGGTTTCCTTTTAATGACCTAGTAATGAAAGATGATGAAAGAGTTTAAACTACTATTGAAGTGTTATCTTCCGTTTGTAGCTATGCCTACAAAACAGATGGCTGTTCTTTAATGACTGATTTATTCATTGTATTCTACCAAGAAATATTCATCTCAAGGTGATTTCTGAGTAAATGAAAATTTTAAGGTTTTACAAGAGACTTTTCTAAATAACACCCCCACAAATCATATAAGATGGTCCCTGCCACCAACAAGAGGTGCTGAAGAGCTGTTTCCAGATAGCAGCCAGCTCAGAAACACCACCCTACTCTCCATACCAATGGGTCAGGGCTGCTTCTCTGTCCTGTAGCCACTTAATTTTGCACCTACTTGACTCCATGCAGCAGCACATGCTTATTAATGGAACCCTCTGCCATTCTCCTGCTTTAGTGACCTTAATGCAGAAATCAAGAGACTTGATAAGAGCTATTCATCAAAAGACAAAAGATTTAAAAGACAGTACACTCTGCCCAATAAACAAAATGAGTTCCTATCAGGGTACCTCCATATTAAAAATATTGAAAATTTTAATATACCTAAAATATGAAGTCAAGCCAGAAGAGGCATTCTAATATCAAGTCCATTTTCAGTCCTGAAATGAATACACCAGAGGATCTGACCAGAGTTTGTAAGTTATACATGAGCTGTGCAATGATTAGGAGAAAACACCATCTACTCAATCTCACTGTCCATAGCACGTGTCTTTCTGATGAAGTCAGAGATCGTGATCGACCTTATCAAAGGCTTCCCATGCCCATCAGAAGACACAGTTGTTCATACAGTGAATTATGCCAGATTTGCTACTGCTGAGCCATCCTTACATTCCAAGAAAGCTACACTATGTCCTAGAGAATTGTTCTTCAGTTCATGGATAAATTTAGTTTGCTAACATTTTACTCCAGATTCCACAACTGTGAGTGAGTTTGGTTTGCTGTCTTTTTCTTGGTATGTGGAGGTATTCTCGGTCTTTTTCATAATGGGGTTATGCAAGCTATGCAACGTTTGTTGCTGTGATGATTGGAACAGTAAAACAAGGAAGCCATTCAAGTGAAAGAAGCTGAGGAAAACTACACCAGAAACATGAAGACAGTGAGAACTTCAAAAAATACAACCTAGGAGAGAACCACAGTAGATTATGTTGCCTCTGGCTCTTAATACACATACTTCAATAGCAAAAGTACTGGTTGAGAACTAAGATGGTTAAAATATAAAGAATATGGAAACACTATTGGAAAACTCACTACGTGAAGATAAAAGTTCACAGGAACTGAAGTACCACGGTACACGGAGCACCTTCTGCTTTGAAAGCAGCCGGGGTGGGGGAGTAGGGGAAAGGGGCTATAGCCACAGGTCTCAACTGGAAATAACTCGACCAGCAGAAAAGAACAACCAGCAGATGGAAGAGAAATGGCTACTTTCTGCTGTCACTGCCACCCTTGCCACAGTCAGTGTGACCAACCAAATGGGCCATGCGCCTGCAAGTCTTCAAGACATTCGTTATGTAAGAAAAAACATGACCTGGGCATGTGGCACACAGCATGGAGTATCTTTTAGGAAGACTAAGATTATTAGCTTTCAAGTATTTTCTCAAGAGGTACAAAAATTACAATTTCCTATATGTCAAATGTGATACAAATTTTATTCTCAATGAAAGCTGAGACGTTAATAAGTTTGCTAAGAAAAACAGGAGTCACTGTACCTCTTCTTCAACAAGGAGTCACAGTATCGAGCCAGCAACTCGGGGGACTTACTGGACGACTGAGCCATTTTTGTGACAGCGTTGTTGTTTATGAAGCGCCCACAAGCCTGCGATCACACAAAACCCAGTTAGAGGGCACATGTTGTTGCCTCCTCCATGGAAAGCCGCGTGCTGACACACCCACCTTGTCCAGGGCAGCCACAAAGCCCGCGTCGTTATTGAATGCTGACATGACCAGAGCGTTGTACTTTTTATGAACATCCAGCACTGTCTGCACATACATTTTGGGATCCTTGTGTAGGGAAACAAACAAAAGATGGTCACCGAGGATTCAATTGATATATTTCTTCAATGTTAACGAGTTAGATCAAGAAAGAGTTTTGGTTCCCTTATCAAAACACATAGGGCATTTCCTTTATGGATATAGTAAAATATATTCCCACATCTGAAATTAAATACTAATCTCAAGCTTGTATGAAAAACAGTGATTTTTAAAATTATCTGAAAAATCAAAGGGATCAGAGAAAACAACATTATCCAAGGGATGGCTTTGCTTGCCACTTTTTGTTGTTAACAATTCACATTCTGGACTCTGGGTTGGGGAGAGCAATTGGTCAGTTACTGAAAAGTCAGCTGGCAGGTGGTGCTGAGGAATGTAGGATTCAGGGCTAATGAACCCTGGGCAAGGGCTGGGGGCCGAACATGGCAGTGAGGGCTGACTTGCTCACCAACCAAACAGAAGACTCCATGGACAAATAAAGGGAACTAGGAGGGGAAAGACCAGAGCCTGGGAGACAGGCAGGCAGCTGGGGGTCTATATAGACAGAGAAACATTATACTGGGAACAGAATGGAAAGGTCAGACACATGATTCTGGAGCGATGCAGAAGGAAAGTAGACAGACCCAAGTGATGATAAGAATAGAGCAGCTAATGCTGAGGGCTCGCTGCACACCAGCCATTGCTAAACCTGCACAGGGATGGTCACAGTCACCCCATGAGGTTGGTCCTATCGGTATCCCCATTTTACAGATGAAGAAACTAAGTCATGCCCGGCCTAACCGGTTTGGCTCAGTGGATAGAGCGTCTGCCTGCGGACTGAAGGGTCCCAGATTTGATTCTGGTCAAGGGCATGTACCTTGGTTGCGGGCACATCCCCAGTGGGGAGTGTGCAGGAGGCAGCTGATTGATGTTTCTCTCCCATCGATGTTTCTAACTCTCTATCCCTCTCCCTTCCTCTCTGTAAAAAAATCAATAAAATATATTTTTTTTTTTAAAAAAAGAAAGAAACCAAGTCGTGGTTAAGCATCTGATCAAGGCATTAAATGGTGGCAGAATCAGGCTGGAACCCAGGGAGCCCAACTCCCGAGTCAGCATCTCCTTCAGGGCTCTGCTGGGAGACATATGGGGGACAAGTCGGAGGACAGGAGAGGCTGAGCTTGGGCAGGAGGCCTGAGGGGCAGGGAGCTTAACTGGTTTCCAATTACCTGAAAGATATTAATCTTCAGAATTCAGGAATGAGAAACCAGAATTCCCCAAATTTTAACTACTCTACATTTTTTAACGCTTTATTTAATTGTTTTTCAATAGTAATAAGTAACCGTTAAGAGCAAATCACTGTTCTGTGATTAAAACTTATAGAGTTTCAGAGGTTTTCTATTGTAATAAAAATGCAAGGTTCACTTTTACTATGAACAATGTATTGTGACAAGATTAATCTCAGTATGTACAGTGGCCTCTACCTGATGTTTGAGAAGAGAACACATTAAAAGGGAACATACACAAAATAATTGCAAAATAAAAATCATGTGAGGTACTGGAAGCTACTACCACATGTATTTACTACCGAAACGTTGTCTATCTTATAAAGCAGCGGCATTAGCTGCCCCATCGGCTCATCTTACTCTTGTTTGATGACAACTATTCCAGACGTGGAAAAACATCCTCCATTCATAGAGCACCTCCCAAAACACCTCCCGGTGGGCACACACTGCACTCCACGTAAACTTGTTTCTTTAACCTGAAAATAGTGCCTGCTGGACTCACTTTTGGTTTTGCTTTGAAATTGCTAATGCTTTTGCCAATTCAGATTTTAGATCGCTTTCCGAGTTAATGTCAAATTATTTTATAACACTCACCTATTTTTCTTTTTGCATTTTTCTGTTATTTACAAAGAACTTTAGCCTACAGCAAGTATCCAAATACTAGCATTATTGGGGAGTATTAGAATAAGATAACAACAGTCAAGGTCACACAAAACCCAGTTAGAGGGCATGCGTTGTTGCCTCCTCCAAGGTCAATGTCAACACATTACAAAAAATTGCACATCAAAATCGCCAATTTAGTCCTAAGCGGTTTGGCTCAGTGGATAGTGTTGGCTTGTGGACTGAAAGGTCCCAGGTTCGATTCCGGTCAAGGGCATGTACCTTGGTTGCGGGCACATCCCCAGTGGGAGGTGTGCAGGAGGCAGCTGATCAATGTTTCTCTCTCATCGATGTTTCAAACTCTCTATCCCTCTCCCTTCCTCTCTGTAAAAAAGCAATAAAATATATTTTTTAAAAATTGCCAATTTAAGGACTTGTTTTGCTTTCAAAACTTGCTATTTCTCCCACAATCTCACAGGATTTACATAAAGTGTATTATGTACATCAACATATTAATATTTATTTTATTTGTAAGAATGACTCACCCTTAGCCACAGAAAGGGCCACTCTCACATCTCTAACTTGGCATCACCTACAAGACAACGGACTGGGAGGCTGAATGGCTTCCTAGCACATGCTCCAGTCCTGGCCCCCCACAACCTTCAACTTCCTTTGTACACTCCGGTGCCTCTGTCCTTGCTTTGGACTGTCATCAACGGAGTCCTTTGAACCAGGAATATCTGTGTTGACTATTATACTGGCAGGAGAATTATGCTGCTTTCCCTTGTTTTCCTGATCAATTTTTTCTTAGATTCAGGATTTGGAAAAATATAAATACCTCAAAATATCTTCCCCAAGGGCATAGATGTCTTCAGACTCCAATTTCAAGATTCTTTCTACTACAGGAGAAGATGCTGCCAGGAGTCTGGCTGGTAAGAAGTCAGGGTTTCAATGGAACCTACTAGGGGAAGAATGTGCTGCTGCACTGAGCCTTGGGAATCTGAATTCAGCACTTGAGATCCAGACAACAGGCACTTAGGAACCTGACAAGGGCATATGGAGCGGGCACACACTGGAAGAACACAGAGGAGAGGATTTTAAGGAAGGGGCAGTCAGCAGTGCCCCTTAGGGAAAAGGCATTCAGAGGGTGAGTGAGTAACCATCTTGAGGTAGACGAGGATCTTCTGGTGTTTCAGAGGCTCCACAGCTTGGGTATACAGGCCACAAAGGTAAGGAGCGGGAGGGAACATCGATTGGATCAAATGTGTTATTATCAAGGAAATGAAGACTTTCAATGTTTAAAAAGTGAAGGGAGCAGTGACCATTTGCTCATGACCGCTCTGTATTCAGTATACCAGAGCTCTCCACATAAGAAACCTGACACCACTCAGGGACGTCCCCGAGGGAGCCTGTTCAACTCCCCACTGAGCTCACACCCCAGTCCTGGGGGTGGTGGGGGTTTGTGTGTGTGGCAGGGGGATTGGGGGATGGAGAGGGAGTTTCCCCATCTCTCAGCTCCTGACCCTCTTCTGGATTGCTCTCTCTCCATTTTCCTTTTTTTTGAAATTTTATAATAGTTTATTTGAGTCAACCTGACAACATACACTGGGAAGAGAGATCTCAAATGTTCTGCTTCCATTTCTTTCAACAGCATAGTGTGGAAAAAAATTCTAATATATTCAAAATTACGAAGGTAGTAAAATGCACCCCCTGTGCTCATCTTCCAGCTTCAACAATGAACAAACACAAAACCCGTCCATTACGAAGTCTTTCTTGTTAACACTCTCTTCCCTCCACCCCACCACACCTACCGGTATCATTCTCCATCTCAAGTACCTACGACCGTAACTGGCATACTCACAACCACCTTCATCCTATCAGTCCATTTCTACACAATACTGAATTTTAGAAACAGAAATCGGCCTGGACCCCAAGGTTTCAGGTTCGATCCCTGGTCAGGGCGCATACAAGAATCAACCAATGAATGCATAAATAAGTGGAACAACAAATTGCTGTCTTTTTCTCTCCCTTCCTGGGGGCGGGAGGGGGGGGGTAGATAAACAGAACCTGATCTTGTCAGTTTCATACTTATTCCCTCCCCTGGTTTCCTCTGGGCTCAAGACCCAGATGGTATCATCAATATGGCTCAAAGGTGCCACTTTCCCTCCTGTCAGCCCAGAACTCTTGGGTTTTAGAATGGGTGGTGTTTACCATAAAGGGTCTTTGCTGTGTAGGCTCGTCCCCACCCCCCACCCCCGGCCCTGGTCTTATTAGCTCTAACTCTTCTATTGGTTTTGAGTATTTTCTCAGGGAAGCTCTCTGAACTTCCAAGATAGGTTAGGCTGCCCTGTTACATACCATACCTAAACCCACTGGAACACCAATCACACTGTGAGTTGTGGCTAAGGGCAGCCTCTCTTGCCAAAACCCTGTCCACTCCACTAACACCTGCTATGGGTAAGCGCCTAGGGCAGTGACATCCACCAACTCTCTTATAAGCATTATGGAATTATTACCTTTTATTCCACACTTGCACTAAAAGGATGAAGCCTCACAGAACTCACCTCCTATCTGATGCTATTTTAGACAACCAAGTGTACATGGCACATGAAGAGGTCTGTAGGCCTGGTCCGCTGAGAGCTGGCAGGTCTCAGAGCAGACTCTGAGGATCAATGGGCACCCTAATAATATCCTAACACAGCCAGAAGAGGTATTTCAAGGTGCAATAGGCTTGAGGGGACATGCTCAGCATTTCAGGCCTATAAGTTGGTGCTCTCCAATGACAGATCTGACCATTCCTTGGAAACCTGCTGTCACCCAGAGCCACTTGAGGCACCATTCTTCCTGTCCAGCCAGGACCGAACAAAGTTCCATTACAAAGGAGCTTTAAGAGAGTTCTGAGGACGGTCAGTCACCATCACAGAGCACCACAGGACACGGGCCTTGCTCGATGCTGACGGCCTTCCCTCGAGGCCACTCTACTTCGAGGAGGAAAGGGAAAGAAATGAAACCTCACTGATTAACAAAAATACAACATGCAATTCTTTGGAGTGGCACACGACTTTTCCCCATAAGCACTAGCACTTGGTCTTTGGTGTAACATTATCTCCTTACAAAACAGAGCAGAATTTCAAAGAAAGAACAACCACAAACCATCAACCGCAGAGAAAACGGGTAACAATCTGCAGGCATACACATTACACACTTTGACAATGACCTGTGGAAATTTTAACCTGGGTTGGCTTTCCCTATCACTCAGTGTGTTTCTGAGCCATTCCCCCAATTGCCAGCCTGTATGCAAAAGGGAATAAAATTCACTGACTTTGATATTAACTAATGGAAAAAACCCCACACCAAACTGGCAGATAAATGAGAGGGCTCAAATACTAATACAGTCAAACCTCGATTCTCAAACGTCTCCCATCTCAAACAATTCGCTTCTCAACCTGACAACCCTTTCATCATGCTGATAGCTATATGATCAGTCACAAGTCTCTCAGGCAACAAAGGAGCATGAGTCAGTTTACCGCTGTTAAAACCTCAGGATATTGTGCTGTGAATATTATTAAATTTTCATTTTTACTGTACATTTCCTTTCCTTTTTATTAAATTTTCATTTAAGTTTCATGTCCTTTTTGTTTTTAAAGTGCTTATTTATAGGTTAAACAGTACATTAGATGTGTGCTGTATATAAGAAAGTTTAAAATGGAATCATTTGGGGGGTCTGGAATGGATTAATTCAATTTATATTACTTGTAATGGGACAAAATATGATTCGGCTTTTGAACAGCCATGTGGAACGAAGTAAGTTCAAGAAACCGAGGTTCCACTGTACAATATTCTCCCATTTTCTTATGGGCCTTTCTACTCCATCATCCAACCTCTTTCTATCTGCAAAAATCAGCAGTTTTTCTGAGAGTGATTTAAAGTTTAAAATACCAAGACAAAAACCTAACAATTTTCCCACCTCTTTCTATTCTCATCCTTTTATCCTCTGTCCACGAGCTACTTTTTACTTCAATAATTTATATTCATCTTGTGATCATAGCTTAGTCTCAGACTATATAATAAATCTTTAAATTGATCTCTACTTGTGGATTCTGATAAACTTCTACAAATTCCTGGTCTCAGTCATGTAACTGTGGGCTTTTATTTCTGCCCTTGCCCCATCCCACCCTGGTTATCCCATGTTCTGGCTCAGACAGACGATGCCCTTTGGTATTACTCTATACGTGCTGAGCTCTAAGTTGACCACACACTGAATGATCAGAGGTGAAAACACTGAACTTTTTTTTTAATTGATTTCAGAGAGGAAGAGAGAAGGAAAGAGAGATAGAAACATCAATGACAAGAATCATTGATTCGCTGCCTCCTGCACACCCCCCTACTTACTGTGGATCGAGCCTGCAAGTCGTGCATGTGCCCCTGACCAGAAATGAACCCGGGACGCTTCAGTCCACAGGCTAATGCTCAAACCAGCTAGGGCTGAAAAGTGGAACTAAGTTAGACATGCCAGGAAAAACTGTGACTTCTCTAAGAGGAAGAAGGATGTCTCAGAAGTGTGCTCAAGAGGAGGAGCACTGCACACAGGAGGTAAGAGGGCGGCGGCTGCCCTAGCCAGCTTGGCTCAGTGGATAGAGCATTGGCCTGCGGACTGAAGGGTCCCAGGTTCAATTCTGGCCAAGGGCACATGCCTGGGTTGTGGGCTCGATCCCCAGTAGGGGGTGTGCAGGAGGCAGCCAATCAATGATTCTCTCTCATCATTGATGTATCGCTCTCTCCCCCCTTCTCCTTCTCCCTTCCTCTCTGAAATCAATAAAGAAATATATATTAAAAAAGAAAAAAGAAAAAAAGAGGCGGCTGCTTATCTCAACAGGGGCTGATGGTGAGACACCAGGTCAGGGGCAGTTTCTGGTCTTAAGCCAAGCAGGGGCCAGCTCGGGACTTGAAAATATATGGCAAAGATTAACCCCAAATTTAGTCTGACGTGGGTATAAAGTCAGATTGGGACAGGCAGCGGCTCCCATAATGGGCTTGCTTGCAAAAGGATTAAAGTCTTCCCCACAGATGAAAGAAAAAAGGGTTGCCCTAACCGGTTTGGCTCAGTTGTCGGCCTGCGGACTGAAGGGTCCCAGGTTCGATTCAGGTCAAGGGCATGTACCTGGGTTGCGGGCACATCCCCAGTAGGGGGCGTTGCAGGAGGCAGCTGATTGATGTTTCTCATCGATGTTTCTAAATCTCTATCCCTCTCTTTTGCTCTCTGTAAAAAATCAATAAAATATATTGAAAAAAAGAAAAAAAAGAAAAAAGGGTTTATCCTGAATATAAATATGAAACAATGAATCTTTTCTTAGTCCGATTATCCTAGACTGAAAATGGACACCTGTGTGCTTTTTCTTCTTGAGGAAATTATCATTCTCTCCACTCCATGGCAAGACAGAAAATAAACTCACCATTTTAGCTCTATGCCTTCTGAATCATTTACACCAGGGGTCCTCAAACTTTTTAAACAGGGGGCCAGTTCACTATCCCTCAGACCATTGGAGGGCCCGACTATAGTTAAAAAATAGTAAAATCAACCCCACACAGTCTAGGGTTTTCTCACCCCAGCCTCTTCATACAAGTTAAGATTTTATGGATGTGTATTTCATCTTCTGTCATCAAGGCCAAGTTAATGCCAATGTGAGGTTGCCTTGCTGATTTTAGCACTGCAGCATAGCATGAATAATCTCCCTTATTACCATCCACAGAATGGTTCAAATCAGGACTAAGTTATTTACACGGTTTACTCTGGAAGAGAAAGGGAACCTTGGATATACAAATCTGCCAGAAGCACCCAGTCCTGCTGTTACTCTGTTCTTGTAAGTTCACATACAATTGAGCTATTTTTTAAAAAATATATTTTTATTGATTTCGAGAGAGGAAGGGAGAGGGAAAGAGAGAGATAGAAACATCAATGATGACAGAGAATCATTGATCAGCTGCCTCCTGCATGCCCCCTACTGGGGATCGAGCCTGCAACCCGGGCACATGCCTTTGACTGGAATCAAACCCCGGACCCTTCAGTTGGTAGGCCAATGCTCTATCCACTAAGCCAAACCGGCCAGGGCACAATCAAGCTTTTACAATGATTTCTAACTCAACTTCTCAATCCAAACCACAGAACTTTTCCCTAATGCTGATAATGGCCTAGATTCACCGCTTAGTCTTCTACTAGAAACTATGTTAGTCAGAGCTACCCAATTTTACTTCTGCCTGTGAAACTCTCCATTTCAGGTGCTTCCTTTTATAAGCACCAGCATTCCCAGTCCTGAAAGCAACAGCCCCAGTAGCTCCTGAGATGACCCTCCCAAGTTGGCACCCAATTTCTCTCAAAGCTGCAAATAAACTTCTTTGTTCCCTGTCTCTGCAGCCTAGTACCCCCACTGTTAGCGTCCCTGTCTCTGCAGCCTAGCACCCCCCACTGTTAGACCAACAGCCTCCTGGACACCCAAGCGTCCACAAGCCCACATATGCTGATGATGGCTTACATCTCAGTCCCAGTAAACCTGGGACACTAAATCAAGATGCTGTTTCACGTTCCCATGAAGACAGAGAGTGATGGAACACCTGTAACCTGATTTATGTTTATTCACGCAGCTCTCTGTTGGGAAGTAACGACAAACCTCATTGCTGTGGAATTGTGTGTTAATTAAAAATTCAATATGGAATCAAGTGTGTCACCGAGCACTCATTAGCAAGTACTTACAAGTCTGTATTATTTGGCTGTTCCTGAGCTTTATTTTGGCATTTTGCTATAAGGGATGTCATGGAAATTATAAAGCCATCCCATGATCCGATGCCATATTTACTTGCACGTGTGGCGCTGATGACTGTCCACATTACTGGGGAAAGTATCCTGTTCTGAATCCAGGAATCCATTCCTGAGCTCCAGGCCACTCTTTGTGACCACTGTGAGTCACGGAGCTGACTGTCCTCCAGTGGCAAGCTCTTTTGGTTTCTGGAGGTGCATCTGTGACCCGCCACTAATGAGCACCAGACTTCTCCCAAGCATTTCAAGCACTACTTCACACTTAGCTTCGCTTATTTCCTATCACTTTTGCTACTAATTTATTTCACCTTTCCCGCTGTCTTTTATATATTGGGTATGCCGCCCTCATTCCTGCTGGGAACAATGAGGAGTATAATTAAAACCTAAGTATACTGAGACACTACTAGTATTCTGTACATGGCATTGTGTGGAGTCCTGAGGACACAAAGATGGATGAAGCCATCCCTATAGAGGCCGCTTACACAGACATCAGACATAGAGTAGTGTGAATGTCACATAAATAGTCTAACATGCTATTATTTCAAAGGGGTGATAGAGAAAGGTTATATGGAAGAAATGGCAGTTAAGCTGGATTCTGAAAGATAAATAGGTATGTAACAGGTAGAAAAAAGGATGGTGTCTAAGCAGAGAAAAAATGGCAGGCACAGAGGTTTTTTTAAAATATATTTTTTATTGATTTTTTACAGAGAAAAAGGAGAGGGATAGAGTTAGAAACATCGATGAGAGAGAAACATCAATCAGCTGCCTCCTGCACACTCCCTACTAGGGATGTGCCCACAACCAAGGTACATGCCCTTGACCGGAATCGAACCTGGGACCCTTCAGTCCACAGGCCGACGCTCTATCCACTGAGCCAAACCAGTTAGGGCCAGAGGTTTATTTTTAAAACAGTGAGGGTCCATCCGTTTAGGTGAGAGAGAGGATGTGAATAAAGAGTAATGGAGCCCTGGCTGGATGGCCTGGTTGGTTGGCGCATTGTCTCGTATACCAAAAGGATGCAGGTTCAATTCCCAGTCACGGAATTTATGGGAGGCAACTTATCGATGTTTCTCTTTCTCTGCCTCCCTCCCTCTCTAAAATCAATAAACATACCCTCAGATGAAGAGTAAATAAGTAAATAAATGAGGGACGGAGGACAAAACTGGAGAGGAGGTGGTGGCCATGTGGCAGCTGTCTCCTCTGCACCACCACCACCATCATCAATGCACACTTGTGTGGGACGCTGCAAGAGGCAGGAGCACCGTGCAGGCCACGTGACAGCAGGTGGTGCTGGGGGCACCGGGAGCTAACAGTTCTACTGGAACAAGAAGCTGATCAGAATGAGGCAACTTAGAAGACGGTTTTGTTTAATATTGTAGATCTAATATGTCATCGTAGGGAAGAGGTTCTATTTTGCCTCATTTAAAACAAATGAATATGGAATAAAATTGTTAATGCATTAAGTAGCATTTTTGAAAGATTAAACTGCTCAGTGTTATGAGGAATAAACAGGAACAGGAGAGATGAAAGACCATTAGCGAGATGAAGTAATGGGGCCCAGCCTGAGATGGCAGCTTTGGGACTGGAAAGAAAATGCTCAGAGAGCAAGGAAATGCCATGTCTACACTCTGACTCCTCAGAAAGGACAGACTTGAGACAAGTTGCTGCTGCGGCAGGTGATAGGCAGGCTGCCTCCTGGTTTGAGAGAATTCTGACTGGTATCCAGACTCAGTAAGAAATTATCCCATATTGGATTATTTTTTTTAAAATATATTTTATTGATTTTTTTAAAGAGAGGAAGGGAGAGGGATAGAGAGCTAGAAACATCGATGAGAGAGAAACATCGATCAGCTGCCTCCTGCACAACCCCCACCGGGGATGTGCCCGCAACCAAGGTACATGCCCTTGATCGGAATCGAACCTGGGACCCTTCAGTCCGCAGGCCAACGCTCTATCCACTGAGCCAAACCGGTTTCGGCCCATATTCGATTATTAATGTTGCCACAGGTCAAGGAGAAAGCGGGGGGGTGGGGGTGGGGGTGGTGGAGGAACATCCTACCCAGTTGCCACCTTTGTGCTGACAATCAGAGGAAGGAAGACGTGTGTTTAAAATGAACCAGTCAACTAAATACAGCCAACTGGAAATGAGGTCATGGGGATTCGATGAGAGGCATTTCAATGGAGAATTCTTCACATTAAGGAATGCCGTAAGTGCTTGTTGAATGAATGAAAATAATGATTTCAATTTTATCTGTAACATTTGTTGGCCCTCTGAGTTGCAACACTAACCAGCATCATGCAACTAGTTACTTTGGGAGATCATACACACACACACACACACACACACACACACACACACACACACACACACACACGTATGTATGTATCTATATCCTCCTATATAATAGAGATAATATGCAAATTGATCGTCACTCCAACACACAAGATGGCTGCCCCCATGTGGTCAACGATGGCTGCCACAAGATGGCCGGCAGGGGAGGGCAGTTGTGGGCAATCAGGCCTACAGGGGAGGGCAGTTGTGGGTGATCAGGCCTGCAGGGGAGGGCAGTTAGGGGTGACTGGGCCTGCAGGGGAGGGCAGTTGGGGGGGACCAGGCCTGCAGGGGAGGGCAGTTAGGGGCGACCAGGCCGGCAGGGGAGGGCAGTTAGGGGCAATTGGGCCAGCAGGGGAGCAGTTAGGAGTTGATCAGGCTAGCAGGGGAGTGTTTAGGGGTGATCAGGCTGGCAGGCAGAAGCAGTTAGGGGCAATCAGGCAGGCGAGCAGTTGGCAGCCAGCAGTCCTGGATTGTGAGAGGGCAGTCAAACATTCCTTGAGGGAGAGAGAAACCAAGATGGCGGCATAGGTAAACACCTAAACTGCTGCCTCGCACAACAATTTCAAAACTACAACTAAAAGACAGAACGGACACCATCCAGAACCACAGGAAAGCTGGCTGAGTGAAAATTCTACAACTAGAAGGAAAGAGAAAAGCTCACAGAGAATTGGAGGTACGGCAAAGGGTCTTTGTGCGCGCAGAGAGGAAGGGAGGCTGAGAGCCTGGCTGACTTTCTCTGGCGGAAGGGGGAAGGAAGCCTCCGACCGCACTGAACCCCAGTTCTGACTGCACTGAACCCCAGTTCCGGGCGAACTCCTGGGGACCCACGCTCTTACGGGGGGAGTCTGGACTCTCGGGCAAAGACTCGAGCTGGGAAAGGCAGAAGTCTGAAGGCGCACGCGGGCCAGTGCGCACAAAGGCTGCGGAGGTTGCCACAGGCTTTCCCTAGTGGAAGGGAGTCAGAGGATCCTGACTGCACTGAGCCCCAGTTCTGACTGCAGTGAACCCCAGTTCCAGGCGAGCCCCTGGGGACCCACGCTCTTGTGGGGGGAGTCTGGACTCTTGGGCGGAGACTCAGGAGCCGGGGAAGGCGGAGGACTGAAAGTGCTCACGCGCGCGCGTGCCAGTGCGCACAAAGGCTGCGGAAGTTGCCACAGGCTTTCCCTAGTGGAAGGGAGTCAGAGGATTCTGACTGCACTGAGCCCCAGTTCTGACTGCAGTGAACCCCAGTTCCAGGCGAGCCCCTGTGGTCCCACGCTCTTGTGGGGGGAGTCTGGACTCTCAGGCGGAGACTCGAGCTGGGGAAGGCGGAGGACTGAAAGCGCACGTGCGCGCAAGGGCAAGGCTGACAGGAAGCCAAGACTGAGACTCCACCCCATCCAAGCTGAGCACAGAGGCTATTGCAATTTGGCAAGTCTAATCCTATAAGGCTGTCTCCAGCACCGAACTTCTCCCAGCATAGACACAGCTGATCCTTACAGCCAACTGGCCCGGAGGTCAATTCTTCCCAGTGATACCAACAACAATAAAGACTTAATTACAACAAGGCTGTACACACAGTCCACAAAGGGGTGCACCAAGAGTGTCCACCTCAGGTTAACTGGGGAAGCAGACCCACTGGGCCATATTGGAAACCTAGCACAAATATCTACCTTACCAACTCAGGGAATCAGTGAAAATGCGGGGTCAAAGAATCAGATCACAAACGAAAGAAATGGAGGAAAACAAACGACTGGATATAGAATTCAAAACCACGGTTATAAGACTTTTTAAGAATATCCTAGAAAAGGCCGATAAATACAACGAGACCCTCGAAGATATGAAAAAGGACCAACTAGAAATTAAACATACACTGACTGAAATAAAAAATATTATACGGAGACCCAAAAACAGAATAGAGGAACACAAGAATCAAGTCAAAGAATTGAAATACAAAGAAGCAAAAAACACTCAACCGAAAAAGCAAAAAGCAAAAAAAAAAAAAATTCCAAAAAGTTGAAGATAATGTAAGAAGACTCTGGGACAACTTCAAGCGTACCAACATCAGAATTATGGGGGTGCCAGAAGAAGAGAGAGAGCAAGATACTGAAAACCTATTTGAAGAAATAATGACCGAAAACTTCCCCCACCTGGTGAAAGAAATAGACTTACAAGTCCAGGAAGCCCACAGAACCCCAAACAAAAGGAATCCAAAGAGGACCACACCAAGACACATCATAATTAAAATGCCAAGAGCAAAAGACAAAGAGAGAATATTAAAAGCAGCAAGAGAAAAACAGTTAATTACCTACAAGGGAGCACCCATACGACTGTCAGCTGACTTCTCAACAGAAACTATGCAGGCCAGACGGGAGTGGCAAGAAATTTTCAATGTGATGAATAGCAAGAACCTACAACCAAGATTACTCTACCCAGCAAAGCTATCATTCAGAATTGAAGGGCAGATAAAGAGCTTCACAGATAAGAAAAATCTGAGGGAGTTCATCACCACCAAACCAGTATTATATGAAATGCTGAAAGGTATTCTTAAAGAAGAGGAAAAAGAAGAAAAAAGTAAAGAGAAAAATTATGAACAACAAATACATATCTATCAACAAGCGAACCTAAAAATCAAGTGAATTAAAAACCTGAGGAACAGAATAATCTGGTGAATATAATAGAATCAGGGGCATAGAAAGGGAGTGGACTGATAATTCTCAGGGGGAAAGGGGTATGGGGGGTTCAGGAAGAGACTGGACAAAAATCATACACCTATGGATGAGGACAGTGGGGGGGAGGTAAGGGCATAAGGTGGGGTGGGAAATGGGTGGAGGGGAGCTATGGGGGGAAAAAGGAGAAATAATTGTAATAATCTGAATAAAGATTTATTTAAAAAAAAAACACAAAAAAAACAAACATTCCTTGAGGGGTCCCAGATTGGAGAGGGTGCAGGCTGGGCTGAGGGACACCTCTCCCTGTGCAAGAATTTTGTACACCGGGCCTCTAGTGTACAATAATTGTAATGATTTTTACTAATTCAAATAATCTACTGGGTTTTTCAGCATCAGTGGGTTATGGGAAAAAATCATGGCTTGTGTCACAACATATCTTCTACATTTTACCACAGATGTGATGAAAATTAATGCCTATTGAAAATTACAATTTAGCAGCTGTATTAATTCTTTCTTACAAGTATTTAAACACCTATTATGTGCCAGGCTAAGCACTGGGTACACATGCTCTTTCTGAGCACTTTCCCATCATAGGTGAATGAAGGCAGCAGCATAACTCAGACCTGGAGACTGTGCCAGCACCCATGCACCAGTCAGATGGCCCTGCAAACTTGTGAGTCCACTGAGACTTCAGAAATAAAGAGAATAAAACAAAAATTCAGGGAGAAAAAACTTCCTTTGAAGAAAATAGAGGTACTTGCTTTCATAAAGAAAAATGTTTCTTTACTAGGAAAAAACAACAACAAAAAAACAGTTTCATGAGTCCAACAGAAAAGGTTCATAGCCCTGGTTGGTGTGGCTCAGTGGTAGAGCATCAGCACTCACACCAAAGGGTCTCGAGTTCAATTCCTGGTCAAGGATGGGGGGTGGTGGTGCAGGAAGCAACCAATTGATGTATCTCATATTAATGTTTCTACACCCCCCCCCCCCCGCACACACACACACACTTTCTCTAAAAAAATCAATGGAAAAATATTCTTGGATGAGGAATAACAACAACAAAAAGTTCTTCTGGAAATAATTACAATCAATAACGTATTAAAAAAGAAATCTGACTTTTGAAAGTTAAAGCAGCTGCAATACATGTTCACAATTACTCTTTATACAATTACTTTCATGGGGAAAACCCTGTTTAGGTTTTTCAATTCATGTTAATTTAATGGATGACTTTTAAGTAATACAAGTACTATTTAAAAGCTTAATTTCTAGTAAAATATTAACTGCTGGTTTGTTTGTGCCGTTTCCTGTTGGCAGATGAAGTTTCCACAAATAGAAAAACAATTTTACCCAGAACCTGGACTTTTTGCTTTAACTGGCTATGAAAAACTAAACATCTGATTCAAGACTCACTGACCATGTCAGCTGACTGCATCCAAATGAAAAAGAAAACAATAGTATTTGAGAATTACGAATGATTACTTCTCCAATCTAGGCCCTTACTCTGGTTTGGAAAAGGCAGACATTAGAAATAATATCCCATTATTTTATGAAAACAAAAAAGCAAATTATTTTTAACCTAATTATATTCACTTAGAACACAAGTGCCCTGAGGCCAGCCTCACATCTAATATACAACAGTTTACATGGAAAAGCACACTTGCTTCATTTATCTGAACTACTCTAATCCACATCCGAAGAAACAGACTCAGCATTGAACTCATTTCAAGGAAAGTTGGCTTTTAACTTGTCTCTGTGCCCATACAACTAAGTTGAGCTTTGATTTAGTAACTGTGAAAACACCTTACATTATTGAAACAGTATATTCATCAAGTTAGCCCCCTCTGGATCACATGTATGTATGTATGTATGTATGTGCACATGTGTGTGTATATCAAGCCCTTTAAAAAGGAACACTTAGTTTGCAATAAGGAATGTCAAGATGCAAGAAAAGTTTATAAAATTAAAATTGTATACAATGGTAAAAACTGTAGTCATCACTGCTGAGCACGTGGAATTAATAACCACTTTAACAACTATTTTATTCATAAAACCCCTTACATAGTCACTATCATTATTCCATTTCTTTTTAAACTGACAGGAAGATCCCAAAGATCCCAGTTAGTGCTGGGGGTTGGGGGGGACAGGACAGGACTGGAGAGAGAGAGAAAGAGAGAGAGAGAGAGAGAGAGAGAGAGAGAGAGTGAGTGTGTGTGTGTGTGTGTGTGTTGGGATTTGCACCTGGACAAGCTGTCCTGGTCTGCACTCAATGGCCCCACTGCCACACCACTCATGTCCCAGGGCTAGGACTTCATTTTTAAACTTATACTAAAAACTAGAGATCTTTTTCACAAAACCCACTACTAAGCCAGTTCCTTCCCATCTTTTAAGTATAAAATTATTTCATAAACCTAGAAGAAGGGGTTTGCATTCATTCCCCCTAGTAAGACATAGATATGACAAAGAGTGAGGCAGCAACCCCCATAATTAAAAATGGAAAAGGAAGCCAGTTGGTGTGGCTCAGTGGTTGAGCCGTCTCCCATACACTAAGAGGTCACTGATTCGATTACTGGGCAGGGCAAATCCCTAGTAGAGGGTGTGTGGGGGGCAGATGACAGCTCAGTGATGTTTCTCTCTCTCCCTTCTTCTCTCTCTTAAAAAAAAAAAATCAATAAAAACATACTTTTAAAAAAAAGTGGAAAAGGAGTCTTCCAAAGACAGCAGGGACATAGAAAAATTTAAAAACATATTAAAAAAAAGTAGTATGGTAAAAAATAATTAAACACAATAAAATCAGAGAGATGAAAAGTTATCTGATACAGACATAGCCCTATGTTCTAGAAACTTTTCACCATTAGTTCTCCCAAACACTATTAGAATTAAAGTTCACAATAGGGACAAAACTGAAAACAACATACCTGTCTCAGAAATAGATACTTCCTATGTAACATTATTACCTGAATTACAAGGTAATCTAGAAGGAATATTCTATGCACCTCCTGCGGCAGGGTGAGTGGAGGAGAAATGCTATACATTTCTGGGCCTTTCCAGGACAAACAGCCCTGTGACCCTCAACTGGAGAGCAGTTCTCGGGTCAAAGTTCCTGAAAGGCACAGCCTGTGGCCTGTGACTGACAGAGCCTGTTCTTTCTATGAAAGAATCTTCTGTATATAGAATGTAATAGTGAGAAGACATAAAGGAAAAAATACATAAAGAAATGACATCCTTAATGCCTAAAAAGCGCCAGAGAAGAGTTTCTGGAGGTGTTTACTACATACGTGTTGTGAACCGTCTTTAAAAAGCCACATGAGGTTCTCTCTGGGAGTCTAGTGAACGAAGACACTGCACACACAAGTGGAGACGCGTAGGCCCAACTGCAGTTCCGTTAAATAGTACTTACATTTAAAGCAGCTTCTCCACACTTTTCAATTGCTGCAAGACCCTGATTATGAATATGTGTCTCCAAAAGTTTTTTCAATTCTCCTAGGCCGTCCTGGATTCGAGATACAAGATTATACATGCGACCCAAATCTGAAAGAAGAAGGCACCACCTTTATGCACCAAGGCAAACTCTGCATATCCACCCTACTAAGTATGTGTTTATACTGAGATGTGCAATACCCTGAAATAAGATAACCGTATTTTTATGAGTTTTATTTCCCCCTTACCATAAGAATCCACTAACATAATAGAAAAAAAATCTTTTTGTCAGGAAACATCTGATGCTTCCTAAGCATTGAAACAAAATTTATGCCTAGCACATAATAGGCACTCACACATCTGCTGTACAAAATGAATAATTTAAGGGAATACAAATATCCACCTCAACTATATAAACAAATGAGTCACAAAAGGGCCCCAAAATTCCTCATTTATTGTATGTATGGCATATGGTTAGTTTATGACAGCCAAAGAAGAAAAATCCCAAATCCCCAAATCAATCTTTTACTGAGCTCCTAACACATCCCAGTAAAATATGGGAGGGATAAGAAAAAGGCAGAACAATCAATAATCACCTTTTCATCTTGAAGAATTTTCAAAAGAAAAATATTCAAGAAATTGGGGGTGATATAATTTAATACTAAAGTTGTAGAACAAGCTATATTTCAAATTAAACATGAAAAGATGCTCTTCCCCGAGGCATACCCAAAACACTCTCCAGAGGTCCAAAATCAATACACAACAAGGTAGACACTCATACATTAATCTTTTAAAAACTGACTGATGGTTGTAACGCTTTAATTCTGAGTCAAGAATTCCACTTTCAAAACCACAGATCGTAATAAGCATCTACAGGTTTGGAGTCGCAGAGGCTCACCTTCATTTTTGTCAGCATCCAGCAAGTTCTGAAACTCTGTGTGGAAAATCTCCAGGTGCTTCTCAATGAGCACCTGCTCGCACTTCCTTGCTAGCTCGTCCTGAGTGCTTTCGTGAAGGTAGACCTGCACTCTCCGTTGCTCCTCGAGCAGACGGGCCTCTGCCTGGAGGAGTTAATTCAAGTGAGAGGTCTGATTTCTTTTTCATTTTAAACTATTACATGGAAAACAGCAAATTAAAACTCACAAACATACTCTAATAAAATACTATCTAAAAAAAGGCGGGGAGAGGTACTTTGATTTTAGGATGAATCCCAGCCATATTTAAGGGGTCACTGATGTGTTCCATTTTCTCTGCAAAATAACATTTCCCCTTCAAACTCCTCTTTTAATGACTTAATGAGGTTATAATGATCCATTTTCTTCCTTTTATGTGTGGCATTTCACTTTTGGGGGTAAAACCTCTATTTGACACTGAGAAACCTATAGATGCTTCCTCTATGTAGAACACTAAGAACCACTACTTTTGACTGGAAGCTACTTGGAGTAGAAATGACCACATGGAAATAATTATTAGTAATAACACATTTTTTTTAAATTTTAAGAAAAACATTATGGCCAATCTCTGGCCAATCATTAAATTTATGCACCTCTGAAATCTACTGCATTACTTATGAGTCTCAATTTCTCACATTGTCCTTCAAAAAGAAACACACACACAAAGATACAATTTAACAGAATAGCAAAATTAATCAAAGTAATAAATTTTACAATACATCATACAAAAAATATGTGTGGTGTAAGGTTTCACAGAGGAACTACTAAATTACCAAAGAAAAAAAGATATTTTAATGATAATGAAATTATTCAAGTGATCTGAAATAAGAGAAACAAAAACTATATATTTTGTACTATAAGAATGCCAATACTCTCCAAATGATTTTTAAATTTGGCATAATTTTGGAGAACTCTGGAAAAATTCAACTGGAAGAATAAACACCCAAGAGCCAAGAAAACATAAAATAAAATAAAAAAACAATTAGAACTTGCAACTGTCAAGACTTAATAACAATGAGACAACTGTTTGAACTACAGAAGTTAGATCCATGTACATTCTAAATAGTTAATTGTGAACAATAAACTTGAAAAGTATCTGTAGTATGTATCAAAGGTCAATATCCTTAATATATCCTTAATATATCCTTAATATATAATGATCTCTGAAAAAGATCATTATATCTAAATGCTTCCTATCTAAAAAATCAATGAATATAGCCAAATAAAAACATGGGAAAGGAAAAGGAAGAAACAATTTACAAATGAAGAAATAAAAAAACTTCAAGCTTTCAATAAGAGCTAATTAGTTAAATTATATAGCATATTTGGTTAATGAAATACTATTTTCCAGTAAAATAAACATAAAAATAACGCTGATATAACAGATCATTGTTGAAAAAAAGAAGTTACAAAAAACCTGACAGCATTATCCCAATTTGATTTAGTATTCATACTTAGTAATAGCGTCCCAGGCTTATACGTTTGTTTTACTTATACAGTATTTCCCAAAAAGTCTATAGTTAACGTGTATTTTTTTCTGATTACAAAGTTATTTTAAAAAACAGTAAGAGATCTTTATGTGCTTGAACTCAGAAGTTCTACATTAAGAACCTGCTGCTTCCTATCTAATGTTTCATTAAGCCGGATACATGAAGAGCTAAAGCTGATGAAATACAGGACATGTAAACCCCAAAGTGCCACTTTTTCTGTTTTAAGTTAAATCATTTCCTGGAAGAACATAATCACTTTGGGCAGCAAAAATTCATCTCTTAAAAACTTTGCCTTCTCCAGCAGCAACCTTTTATCCCTTCCCAAACAGGGCTGATTTATTCTGGGGGCATAGGCTCCCCACTTCTTGGTCTACAAAGTGGAAGGATTCTACAGACCCTTCCTGCAGCAGCCCAGAGGGAAGGGAACCATAACTGGTACCCAAGGGGCCTCAGCAATCACTTATTTTATACACAACTAAAGAAACCAAGGTCCTAGGTGTTATATTGTTGTAGTATTAGGTTTCAGGCTAGACATTCTTTGTTGATTTTAAGTCAAGCTCTTGATTGTCACTGTACTTGGAGAAAAGTATATTAGAATACCAAGATCAAAATCAAAACGACTAAATATAACTATCCTGTCCCTAATAATTCTATTAGAATCAGTTTGCAGTAAAAACAACAATAACAAAAAAAGGTAAGGCAACAATTTTCAACCAGTGTGCTGTAAAATTTTAAAAACATGCAATACTTGCCCGCCGCCATAGCTCATTGGTTGAGCGCCAACCTATGAACCAGGAGGCCACGGTTCAATTACGGGTCAGGGGACATGCCTAGGTTGCAGGCTCGACCCCAGTGGGGGTGTATGCAGGAAGCAGCCTATCAGTGATTCTCATCATTGATGTTTCTATCTCTCTCTCCCTTTTCCTTCCTCTCTGAAATCAATAAAAATATATTTAAACAAACAAACAAACAAACAAACAAAAAACAACAACACGCAATACTTGACTATTTAGTCAAGGAGACCAACCTCTTTTGCAATTGTCAAATTTTAAAAAATGACAACAACCAACACAAAGATAACTGCCTGGTGTGAATGAGTCAAAATTATACCTATTTTATTGTGTCAGATCAGCAAAAAATGTATTTTTTTTGGCGTCCTGCAGAATTTCAATAATTAGTATATGTGTGTCATGAGATGAAAAAGGTTGAAAATGGCTGAAGTAATATATAATTTATTTTTTTTAGGTTTTTAAAAATGACATTAGAAACCTAGAGTAGTCAGAGACATTTTTGTAGCTCAGATTAGTCTCAGTGACAAGACTGCAAGATACATTAAAATACTGATGTGGCTAAGGGTTGCTCCTTCATTGAAGCCTCCTTAGAAAGAGAAGCCAAAGATCCTCCAGACCTTCCACTCATGACACAGAAAAGGGGACAGAGACCCCCAGAGTATGTGGACATTCAGTCCAATTTGGCTGCTGAAAGCAGAATATGAATTTCTCGATATTCATGCTTTATCTCAGTATTGTTCATGAGTTTTATATTCTATTTCCTGATAGCATGTTGTAATATAAATGTAATTCCACCTTAAGTCACTGAATAAAATGGGCCACCTTTATCCTGTGGTATTGCACATACCCAGACATATGGAGATTTTGATCAATGCACAGGTATAGTAACAAACACATCATGCTTTGCTGTTTGCCAAATATAACATGTATATCTGCAATAGCTTATTATTCCCATTTTACAGTTGAAGAATCTGGGAAACAGAAGATTAAGGTCAATCCCCTAGTAAATGGTGGAGTGGGGATTTAAAACTAGACTTATAGCCCAGTTTTGAGATGTGTAGGTAAGAGCAGAACTGTTTACATGGTTAATTCCAACTTTACGCTCATAGATTCTATGCGTAAGGACTTCCTGAATGTGATGGAAATCGTGTTTGATAAGATCCAATCGATTTGGACCAAACCTTTAACCCTCTATAAAGAAATCCACTCTAAGAAAACCTGGAAGGCAGGCCCTGGGTTAAAACACCCAGGCCATTACAAATCTTTGCTCTTCACGTTGCCATTGGTTTCATGCCTAATTTTATTTTATTTTTTATTATTATATATATATTTTTTATTGATTTTTTTTTTTTTTTTTTTACAGAGAGGAAGGGAGAGGGATAGAGAGTTAGAAACATCAATGAGAGAGAAACATCAATCAGCTGCCTCCTGCACACCCCCTACTAGGGATGTGCCCGCAACCAAGGTACATGCCCTTGAGTGGAATCGAACCTGGGACCCTCAGTCCACAGGCCGATGCTCTATCCACTGAGCAAAACCGGTTAGGGCTATTATTATATTTTTAAAATATATTTCTTTATTAATTTCAGTGAGGAAGGGAGAAGGAGAGAGAGATAGAAACATCAATGATGAGAGAGAATCATGGATCGGCTGCCTCCTGCACACCCCCACTGGGGATCAAGCCCGCAACCTAGGCATGTGCCCTTGGCTGGAATCAAACCTGGGACCCTTCAGTCCGTAGGCTGACGCTCTATCCACTGAGCCAAGCTGGCTAGGGCCCATGCCTAATTTATTTTATTTTATTATTATTATTTTTTAATAGCTGCCTCCTGCACACCTCCTACTGGGGATGTGCCCACAACCAAGGTACGTGCCCTTGACTGGAATCGAACCTGGGACCTTTCAGTCTGCAGGCTGACGCTCTATCCACTGAGCCAAACCGGTTTCAGCCCCATGCCTAATTTTAAAAACTAACTGCTGCCCTAGCCAGTCCGGATCAGTGGATAGAGCGTTGGCCTGCGAACTGAAGGGTCCCGGATTCGATTCCGGTCAAGGCATGTGCCTTGGTTGCAAGCCTGCTCCCTGGCCCTGGTCGGGGTGTGTGTGGGAGGCAACCAATCAATGTGCCTCTCTCATACCGATATTTCTCTCTCTGTGTCTATACCTCTCCCTTCCACTCTCTCCAAAAAAAATCAATGGAAGAATATCCTCAGGTGAGGATTAACAAAGGCCCTGCTTGGGGCGAGCTTATCGTCTAAAAAGCTGATTTCCTTGCACCAGGATACTACACTTCTCAGGGCGGGTGCTGGTAGGACCTCGGTCCATGTCAAAGTTCATGGAAAGAACAAGGCTCACCCACTGCTGTGGATGTGCACCTTGAGTAATAAATAAATGGCCCCATTTTTAAAACATGCATCATTTTAAAAGACTCACCATAGAGTTCCATAAAAGATGCATTTATAAAAAATACACTGCCAAACTAAAATGAAATAACAGGCAATGCTAAGATTCAAAACAGATTATGTTTCAAAAGTCCATTTGCAGGCAGCTGTTTGAAACTCTGGACAAGCTGGTTAAGGTTCCAGGTCAGCATACAAAAGCTGACTTAACCCACAAATATAAACAAAGAACTGTTACAATTCCAAATACAATACTTTTGAAGAGTTCTTCTGTTTTTGTTAGGTTGTGAGATATCAGAATTTGTTAAGGACTTTCAATGTCAGACTTCTAAGGTCCACTTATAATCACAACCCTATAGGAAATACACTGAGAACATCACAAACTAGTGGGCAGGGCTTCATGAGGGAGCTTCTGGTCTTATTAAGCTGCCTTACTAGCTTTCTATCTCAGTTTGCAGAAAAATTGCTTCTGTAGTCCACGTGCTCTCCCAGGAAAAGAGCACCAGGGGCAAAGCACACAGCAGACACTGTTGGCCTCTGATTCCCTGGAAATCTCCTTGTACATCTCGTACATATCGGTGGAGCCAAACCCTGCCCTTAAGTAAAGTCTGATTGGAACACAGCCACACCCAACTGTGTAGAAGTTGCCATGGCTGCTTTCCCACCACAGTAACAGAGCTGAACAGCTGCATGGAGACCACAAGTTGCACAAAGTCTAAAACATTTACTATGTGGCCCTTTGCAGAAAGTTCGCTAACTCTGGACCTGGGTCACTCCTCAGAATGTCAATCTAAGATACCTGGATCACCCAGAAAGAGAACAAGGAACAATCACACTAGAACTTCATCATAACCTCACTTGGTACAGAGATGGCTCATGATCCAGGCCCATTCTGACCTCCTGCACAAGAACTGGGTTCCATGGTGTTAGGAGAGTCTCTCCTCTAACACAGACTGGCAGCCTGTGTCGCAGATTATTAGGGGATCTTTAAAAAAATTTTTTTAATTGATTTCAGAGGGGAAGAGAGAGGGAGATAGAGATAGAAACATCAATGATGAGAGAATCATTGATCGGCTGCCTCTTGCACGCCCCCTACTGGGGATCGAGCCCACAACCTGAGCATGTGCCCTTGACTGGAATTGAACCCAGGACCCTCCAGTCTGCAGGCTGAGGCTCTATCCACTGAGCCAAACAAGCTAGGGCTAGGGGATATTTTATAAACAAAAAAGCAAAGCTTAAAGTCTGCAAATTTGAGACTATTTGTTTAAAACTTATTTTCTCTCAACCTGGTGAGACTGTGGTTCCCACTAATGTCGAGATACATTCTAGGAGAGACAGTGCAAAACATACAAGTCATATAGCTATTATACTTTTCTCTTTAGAACAGTGAAGACAGCACTGAGTTGTGATTATTAAACTAATTTACAATAGCACCTAGACCAATCAGAAGCATTTGTACCTGCTATAGACAGACAGTCACACTGCCCAGGAATTACACATAACATACTAAAGAGAAGAATTCCTCTGATAGCAGTAATTTTCATTGAAGGCCACTTAAGGTATGGTGTTGAAGCTCACCTTTTTCATGTATTCAGTAACTGGGTTCTGCTGCAAGAATTCAGTACTCTCTCTGGTATAAAATCTCTCTGTATCAGCCAAAAACTGAGACTCAAAGGATTCTTTATACACTGTTAACGTAGGGCCCTTCGCAAATGCATCATCTTCATTCAGCCCCAATTCCACTAGAAAGAAATATGAAGTATATTTCAATTACCCAATTTTTTATATTTACAGAATATACTTAGGTGTAGCATCCAGTTTTTATGCTTAAAAGGTAAATGTGAAATGGCAGGACATAAAGTCTGTTATTCAGTAGTATTAAAGTACACTGTTTCCATAAAATAAAAAATGAAAAATACAAGACATACAAAAGGAAGTAATTCTGACCAATGGCCAGACATGCTTCAAAGTTATCATGAAGCTTCTTTAGAAAACTTTTTATATGTCCTGACAGTGTAGAAATAATAAAAATGACTAATTTTAAACTTTAAAAAATACAATGCTACCCACATTTTAAAAACAGTGTATTACTTTACTGGTTTTTCCATCTAAATTTTCCAAGCTGATATATATTTCTGGTTATAATTGAGCTCCATTAATGACACTGTCACATAATATATCCAGTAATTCAGCATGAGACCAGAAAAGAAAATAATTCAAACGTCTATTACATCAAATTTTCCTTAAGGTACAAGGACCAAACAATTTTATGATGGGTAATACCAAATAGAATCACACTGACTTCAAGAGAATTATAAGTACCCTTGTAAATGCTACCTGTATTCTTGATAATAAAATATTTTAAAATGAATCTGTTGGAGTACTGATATAACTGACATTTGATATGACAACATTGAATAAATTAAAGGAAAACTGTTTACCATAAGACTGTACAACTCCACTAATCAGTCTTGTATTGATGGTTTCACCATTTCTTTCCTTTTCAATCAGTTTTAAAACAGCATTGGTTACCTTCAGAAAGGACATAGGAAAAAGTTGTGTAGATTACAGGCTACAGTATGTATTGTATTACTACATATCTCTTAAACATTTAAATCCATTAAACAATGTGAGATGAGAGATACTCGAGACGTTCCAAAAGAGAGAGGAAGACAATGGTTGAGAAATGAAATCTGTAGGGGTTTCAGAAGGAAAGCAGCACACACTCAGACAAACAGTACCTGTTTGTTCAAGGGCCTGAATAGACAATCTCTCCAAGTCACCAATGCAAGCTGGATGAAAAGAAAAAGGAAAAGTGTAAAATGTCTATACTTTCACTGTGTTTTTCTAAGACTGAAGTCACAGGAACCAGTTGGAACCCCAGGTCATACTGATCAATAGTTCTAGGTTATAACTCAGTAAATCTGTCATCACGATGAAATCAAAGCCACTCTGAGTTAGCACCTCCAAGAGGCATCACAACACAGCTCTTTATCAGCACACACTTTAGAAAAAAATTTGAGATTAAGGATAACATACGTATCAGTTTAAAGGGCACTTGTGGATGCAATCTATAACATTCCCTAGGCCAAATTTAAGTTTTGACTGGACAACACACTTAATGAAGATAATTTCTAAAACTTTTAAAAATGTCCACAGATGTTATATCAGAAAGTTACTATAAAAAGGCTCCTCCCCACCCAAAAAAGTTATAATTCATGCATGACTTTTAAACTGTTTGAGAGAGGTATTATTCAGCTAAAATAATATTCACATTTAAAAATTATAAAGCTCATTTACACTGTTGAGAAACTCACTTAAACATAATCAGTCTTATTTTCCCCAAATGCAACCAAAGATAAAACTGGGTTTATGTAAGACATCTTTCTGAATTATATAAAAATTTAATTTGTATACTGAACTTTCACTGAGTGGTACTTATACACACACACCTGAAAGTGATATTTAAGATAAAAGTATCCTATATAATAAAGATGTAATATGCAAATGGTCATTACACCGTGAAGCATAACGACCGACCACGTAATGACTGGATCACTAATCAGCAGGAGAGTGGGGTAGCAAGCTACAAGCGGGCGGCGGAGAGCTACAGGAGGGGGCAGGGCAGCAAGCTATGAGAGGGGGCGGGGGCAGAGGGAGCTACAGGAGGGCGGGGCAGCGGGCGGAGAGCTACAGGAGGGCAGCAGCAAGCTACTGGCTACAAGCGGACAGCGGAGAGCTACAGGAGGGGGTAAGGCAGCAAGCTATGGGGCGGGGTTCAGGGGGACCAGGGGAGCTACAGGAGGGTAGGGCGCGGGCCGAGAGCTACTGGAGGGCAGCAGCGAGCTACTGGTGAGCTACTGGCACACGGATTTGTGCGCAGGGCTACTAGTTTTTAATAAAGCATGAACAACATGTACTCTAGTGTTCCTCTCTGATCAGAGAGTAAGGCCACCAGTGGGCAGTGGGGAAAATGCAATTTGGTGGCTGAGAATTTATAGGAAAGACATACTACACCTTTAAAAATAACTTTTTCCAAGCAATTTTTTCTAAATTACTAGTAAGACAGCCTTAGAGAGAAGGGAGAAAGGAAGAACCAGGCAGCTAAGAAAGCAGGACCAGCATAAACCAGAGGAGACTCAGAGGAACTGACTTGGGGGGAATGCTTGCTGGATCACTTCAATATGTCAGTAACAAAATTTAATTTATTTCCATGGTTGACTTAAAAGGAAGCCAACAACTTTTTTTTTCCATATACAGTTTATGAAACCAACAACTTCTTATAATTAAAAAGGAAAAAAAGAATTAGGAAGAGTGAAACTTTATATTCCATAACAAAGCATCCCCATCCCCACCCTCTGGAGATTCTGGAAGACAAAATAAGAGGTTAATGTGCAAGAATCGTTCAGTGTTGACTGACACTTGAACTTTAAATGAATTAAACAGGCTCATTGTAAGAGCATATACAGGAAATACTGTTTCTGCCCTTTCCTAAAAACTTATGGCTGTACGTTGTATTTCCAAACAGTAACTGTAGCCTTTAAGGATGTATTAAGTATGAATTTAAAGTAATTTTTTTAAAAAGCAGTTGAATCTTAAGAAACATACTCTATAAACTATATCTGCACTTCTTTATATCTGCTTTAACTGCTACTAAATATGCTAGAAAAAAGTTAAGAAAATTAATGATTTTTAGGACTCTGTGATATTACCAGAGGGTGAATATGCTATAGGTCAAGCAGGCTTCCAAAAGGAAACTGACCCAAATCATGCTGATTCCTACACGGACAAGAGAGCATTCTGTAAGTGGAAAATAAAGGGGGAAGTACAAAAAGCTCAAATGAAAACACTGAAACCAGCAAGTTTTATTAAAACCACATAACTATATAACAAAGCACAATTATGGAGCAATAATGGTTTGGTATATAAATTGAGCTGTACATATAAATGATAAAAATGTGCCACGAGTCTGTGATACATTGTTTTTCTTTCAACTACATTTGTGAGGGTAAAGCAACCCTGCTATCATACAACATTCTTAAACATAGGGATAATCTAATTATGCAGAACTTGATGTTTTCACACTACTGGTTCTTAAGGGGTCCTGTCTCGTTACCCAATACCCCATCATCAACAAACAGGCCATACTGCTCTGAGTCCTCCTGTCAATAAGTCACAACAGGGTCTCCAACTCGACTATTCACCAGAGGGCTTGCTAAAACAGACTGCTGGGCCCATCTCCAGAGTTTCTAATTAATTCTAGGCTGAGGCCCAATAATTAGCACTCCTAACAAGCTCTCAGGTAAAATGATGCTGCACGTTTGGGGACCACACTGTGTAAACCAGTGAGCCTAGCAAAAACTTCCTTGACTGAAGAAACATATTAATGAAGGTGATTTAACAATTAAATTAGCTTCAAAATTTATTTTCACACAGTCTTAAAGAAACAACAACCCTCAATTGTAAACTCTACAATGATCATTCCGGATATCATGTTACTGTATAAAGTGAGGGGAGAGGGTTTTCATAGTCCTCTCTGTGAAGCAGTTTCCCAAACCCTGGCTGGAGTGTCAGGAAAGGTCTCCGAAGGGCCTGACTCTGCCAGGACTCAGGCTTTCAGTGAAACCTGATGGCTGGTCAAATAAATGAAGACGGAACTTTTAATGAGAAATCGCAGAAGTGTGCAGGTTGAATTTTAGAACTCTGATTTACTCACCCTTCTCCCTACTTGCCACAAACTACAGGTCATTTACTGATAAATTAAAATAAGAGAAATTAGCCTACTATTCTGAAAATAGGTTAACATTTGCCTAGATCCCCCAACTGAAAAGATGACACATCACTAAGAAAACAGACATTTGAAAGGTGTTCTAAGAAGTCTTACAGAATAGATTTCATATATTCCTTTTCGTCCTTCATCACATTCACGGCGAACCCAATGTCTATTGAGGTAGGCACAAATTCCATTCAGAACTTTGCTGGAAAACCGGTAATCTTCCCACTGCTGAGTGTAGAACTTCAGTACACTCTCATCCATCAAGTCTTCTCCATCCTGAAAACAAGGGAACTACAGCTTTAAAGTGACTACTGTGTCTCACATGATAAAAGCTAACAAACCATTGTTTTAAAACACATTGATGGATATGGTTCTAGATGGGTTCTTTAAATTATTCTGTTTACAAAAACATGCTCATTAATTTGAATTCTCACAAAGATATGGCTCATGAGGACTAGACTAAAGAGAGGATTTCATTAAAAATTATTTCATCTCAAACTGGCCCTTTTTTCATTGTGTTAAATATATATACACACTCATAAAAAGAACCCTCAATTTTAGAGTATGAGAGTAATTCCTTTTGTTAACAAACAAGAATTCACCTCAAAATCATTCTTTTGATTATCTTTTGTCTGTTAGAAAATTAACATGTCCTGTTCACTATTTAGATCACGGGCCAATACCATTTATTTTTTAATTCATCTTCCTTCTTCATTAGGTTTATTTAAAAATTATAAATATTTGAAGTTTTTTGCGGTAATCTGTTACATTTTTATAGTAAGTATAATTTGTTAACTTCATGAGGAAACTGTACATTAACCAAAATTATTTTTACTGAGTTATAACTTAAATCACAAATTTTCATTTGAAGAAAACTTCGGAATTTTTCTTAGGTATTAATAACATCTACAGAATGCTATCCCTTAACACTGAGCGTGAAATGGCAGAATCACAGAGAAGTGCTGTACAGGAGAACACAAGAGGTGGAGCCATAGGGAGGGCACTCCTGCGTGAATGTGCACAGGAATGAAGGTCTGGGTGAGCCCAGTAACTGCTCTCAAGACTCAGGGTCCTCATGTAAAACAGCCCCACACTGTATGTTCCACAGCAATCCAACAGCCCTTTGAAAACCTTATCATACTGTCATACAACCACACTTTCATTCATTTAAATTTACATAATAAGAAATCAAATGTAAAGTTAAGCTATTCTGGCTTATACTACATGATCTTTTAAAAAAGACAAAAATCTCACTGATAGCATGGCTATAAATACTTTATACAACACAAAATACGTCCTTCACTGTAATATTAAAGAATAATTCCAGTGTTCACTTTACAGTGTTGTTAATAAAAACGAGGACACAGTAGCTTCAGTAAGACATTAGAAACACAGTTTAGGAAACATGAAAAGGATACTATCTAAATCATAACATGTGGTCAATCGACTACAGTCTGTTAGAATGTTTAAAGTTTCCAATTAGCTTGTAAAATACATTAAAAAAAACAATTTTGGAGTATGCTGAAATTTTTGCCTATTATCTGTGTAAATAAAAAAATCTTTAAAAATATATACACAGAACGCCAATTCCCAGGGTAAAGAGTAGAGATGTCTTCACTCACTCTATGTAATACGTGTAGCACCAGATGCAGGAGCCACTGGCCCATCCTGTGGCTGGATGGAAGGCATCACACTGCCTTTGCTACAGAGGATGGAGACTGGGGAAGAAAAAGGCAGAAGATGAAGGGGAAAAACTCCATCGCTGCCCAAGCGAGAGGCTCAGAGCAGGAGGAACCCACACTTGAAGGCAATGGTGTTCTAGTGAAACCCATCCTAGCCAAGGGCACAATTTCATTGTAGCTCAGAGATATACCACGTGATCGTGTGTAAGAGGCAAGATTCACATTGGAAAAATGTGGTTACTAAAGGTTGGAAAACCTCACGATCACACGTACATTCTGATTCAGAACAGCACATTGGGTTCCAAGTACAATATAGGTCATTTGAATTCATAATTATATGCTTTAAATTAAACATTCATCAATTTCTAACAACCAAATCACAAAATGGTTAGCAATTTAAGGAAAGAGTATTACTAGGTGTAAGGGTATCGAAAACTCCTAATTTAACAAATTAACAAAACACCCTCACGCAAACTCAATGATGAAAACAATGAACAAATGACAGTGAAAGATTTAGCACTGAAATTAGATTTTCACTATATTTTTAATGTTCTATTAGAAATGCTCAGTATATACGTCAAACATCTTACCTTAAGAAGATTTGTCAAGTAATTCTTCAAAAATTCTTTAAGTCGTTTGTATAATTCCAAGCCAACAAATTGCGCTCCCCCAGGCGTTTGCCCCTTTTTCGATTTAGAAGGAGGGACGCCAGCCCCTCGCGTTTGGTTTGACTGGTGAACACTCGTGCAGTAGTTATAAACGTGACTTGGACGAAAGTTAAGGAAATCAACATGCACCCTCGATATGAACAGTGTTCAATATGAATGTATTTTCTTATGAAATATCTCAATATCAGTACATTTCCAATGCAGCAACAAAGCCTATTTATTAAAAACTAGAGTGAAGATATCCCATTATTCACATCCCAATAAAGGTAAAAGTGAACCAGCTCCATTCATAAGTTTGTCTGCAAGCCTTGCAAGCAGCCTGCCCAAGAGGAAGAGGAGGGAAAGTCCAGGAGGAAGGGCGCCAAGAAAACACTGGACCTTCTAGATCATTTAATGAGAATCTCTCTAGGAAAACTGTCCCAAGTGTATGAAAAGGCAACAGGTACAAAGGAAAGGTCGCAATTATCTACTTCAATAAAAACAAAAAGGTAATAATCACAGTCTGTTACTATAATGCTTATCTATATTTCCAGAAGCATACATTAAAAATATAGAAATAACCAAAACTTTATTTTAAAATTATTTATCTGTAGACTTAAACAAAGCTACATTTTGAGGGTGAAGGACAAAAAGCAGAAGAAAAGGCAGGCAAGAGACCAAATCCTCTTATTCCAATAGAAAAGTTTCAGGTGTCTGAAATGATGAACCACAAGAGAAGTAGACATGCACTATTGAGAATTATGGAGATGTGTAAAAACAACAACAAACAGAAGAAACAGCCAAAGTCTAAAACAGCTGCCTTTGGGGAGAGGCAGTGGAGAGAATGGGAATGAGGGTTGGTGAGGCAGAGAAGCACTATCTTATATAATAAAAGGCTAATACGTAAATAGACCCAACTACAGAACAACTGAACAACTGGTTGCTATGACGTGCGCTGACCACCAGGGGGCACATGCAGTACATGGCAGGTATCAACAGCAGGCATCAGAGCGCAGAACATGGAGGGCTTCGGCTGAGGTGGGATGGTGGAGCAGGTGAGTGGGGGGTACCAGACCAAGGCGGGGTGCCAGTCGCTGTCATTGGGTGAGCCTCTGGTGGTTACTGAAAATTCTTTGCTCCTGTCTGCTGCGGCCCCACTGAGTGCTCTCACCTGCTGCCAGCGCTGGCCCCGCTCGTAACCGCTGCTGGTGCCTGGCGGCTGCAGGAGTGGGGCTGCAAGCACACAGGAAACCGGGGGCTGTGGTGGGAGGGGCTGGATGAGGGAGTGGAGGATGGGCTGAGACCCACCCCTGTGCCCACCGCAGCCTCATGGCCCACAGTTCCTTTCAAGATGCACGAATTCATGCACTGGGCTCCTAGTCTATATATATAAAACCCTAAGCGACTGGTAGACTGACCAGTCGCTATGACATGCACTGACCACCAGGAGGCAGATGCTCAGTGCAGGAGCTGCCCCCTGGTGGTCAGTGCACTCCCACAGCAGGAGCGTTGCTCAGCTGACAGACAGGTGCCAGACGCAGAGCTCAGAGCTCAGAGCTCAGGCACTGCACCGGCCAGGGCTCAGGCTCCTCCCCAGCTGCCTGCCACTTCAGGCCCTACTACATCCTCAGGGGGTGTAGGACTGCTCGGGCTGAAACTGGCAGTGCGACATGCCCAAGGGGTCCCAGATTGCGAGAAGGCTCAGGCCAGGCTGAGGTGCACCAGGCCTCTGGTTTTGTTATAACCTTTAATACTATTTTAATGTATTAGTATGTATTTTACTTGGAAAAAATTAATAGAAAGACACTGATTCAGGTAGAAAAATATCAATAAAACAGAATATTCTGATATATATATTTTAAATCTTTACTGGTATATTTTAAGAACTTATTATATAGAGACACTTCAAGCCAGTGGGTAAAGATAGATTATTCAGTAACATTATGGCAAGAGGAAATTTAAAAAATAAGCCGTATTAAAAATACTAGTATATTATAAATAGACTAAGAAAATATACAGACTGGAACCATAAAACAAAGAAAATACACAAGAATATTTTTTTGATCTCAGTTTGGAGAAGGCCAAAGTCGTACATCTGATAATTTGTAAGTATTTTAGTAAAAAAATATCTTAAACTAACAAAGAATTACCATCTTTAATAAATTAAGGTAATTTAAAGCAATATAAAAAGTTAATCTCTATGGAAACATGGGCAAAATATTCCAACAGAAAATCCAAAAGCTGAAAGAAATATGTGTTAGTGGCCTCCTCCCGAAATTCCTCAACCTTAGTAATAATAATAATAAAAAAAAAACTATGTATTAAAACAATGAATCATTTTATTAAATGTTTCCAATGCAAAGAGAATCACAGATTATAATACACAATGAAGCTCATGACCCAATTTGGAAAAAATCTTACTATTTCCCACTCATCTCATTCCACCCAAAACCCCCCTAATGCTTTAGGACAGTGGTCAGCAAACTGCGGCTCACGAGCACATGCTGGCCACTGGGATAGGGGCTTAATCACAAGGAACAACAATAGCCTGTAATTAGTGGAATCGAGAGTCTAGGTCAGTGGTCGGCAAACTCATTAGTCAACAGAGCGGCAAACCGTGGCTCGTGAGCCACCAGTTTGCCGACCACTGCTTTAGGAAATGAGGTAGTACAGATAACAACTGATTGCTACTATGTACTGCTCCATAATCCACTCTTCCCTCCACTGTTCCTAGGGGCAAAGATACCTATTTGGTGCCTATCATTCCTATGGAAGTTTTTCTATTTTACTCTGTAACTATATATGAAATTATTTTGTTTTCAAACTTGAGATTATACAAATTGTAACATGCACATTTGCTCCTGTCATTTGCTTCTGTTAAGATGTGACAGCTCCATCTGTATGCAATATATCATAGTACAGATTTACAACAATTTACCCACTCTCTTGTTGTTAATGATCATTTGGTGGGTTCAATTTTTGGCATGATTCTACTTTCTTTTAAATTTGATTTGCACATTGAGGTTTCTAATCTACCTTGAGTACAACTGTATATGATAATGAGCAATGGGTCACATGCAGTGTATTTTATTGTCTATCCTTTCCCGCTATTATTTATTGCTATTTTTAGACTGTCCATTTCATGAAGTTTTCAAGTAGACTGCCCAATTGTTTAGTCTTCTCTTAAAAAAAAAATAAAGGCTGTATTTTAAATATTTTTTATAATTAATTTTGCCAGAGGCTTGTCTATTAGTCTTTTTAAAGAAGCTTGTGTGCGATTTATTAATTTTAATCACTGTATCTTTATTTCTGTTTTTATTTCTTTATATTTGCTTTTCTTTTTCCCTCTATAAATCCTTGCTTTGGTTGCTTAGCTTTGTAATTTCTCCACTTTGCTCTTTTTAATATAAGCTTTGAAAACTATAGATTTTTCTCCTCCATAACACTTTGGCTGCATCACCAGGGTCTGATATGTGTTTTCCTTATTAGTTATATATTATTTTTCCATTATTAGTTCTCTTGATTAAGTGACTTAGAATTTTTTAGATTCAAAGTTGTACTTTTTTTTTTACCTTAAAAATCCTTAATTTCATTTTTAAATTTATCAGAGGATGCTATCTTTTTGATAGCTTCTTTGAAATGTGATGAGACTTAGAGCTAGATATGATTTTCTTTGCATGTGCTTGAAGGCAATATCCATTCTCTGACTGCTGGGACCCATCAGAGCAAGCTGGTCAGTCTGTTTTTCAAATCTTTTATACTGGCCCGGCCGGTGTGGCTCAGTGATTGGGTATTGACCTATGGACCAGGAGGTCATGGTTTGATTCCCACTCAGGGCATATGCCTAGGGTTGTGGACTTGATCCCCAATAGTGGGTATGCAGGAGGCAGCTGATACATGATGTTTCTCTCTCATTGATGTTTCTCTCTACTCCTCTCCTTTCCTCTCTCTTCTAAAAATCAATAAAAACATATTTTAAAAAAATCTTTTATACTGATGGTAATGTCTGCATATTTTTCATTGAAATCTCCCTAATTATGGACTTGTCAATTTCTCTTATAATTCTTTACCACATGTCATTTAAATTTGGAGCCTTATTAGCAAGTACACAAATGTGAAATTATATTCCTAGTGACTTGTTCTTTTTATTAGACGTGTGTTTACTCCTAACAATAGTGCCTTAGAAAACTATCATATTTGATGTTAAAGTCTATCTTTTAGACTTTTCTTCAAATATCTATATCCTACCTCCTTATTTTCAATTTTCATGTCTCAATGTTTTGCTGTGTCTATGGATCACCATCACTGAAAAATTCACTTTAAAACATTGAGTCTAATAATCTCTGATAGACATTTGGTTTTAAGATTTTATTGTTTTATATTGCTAATTGGGTTAACTTCTACCATTATTTTGTGTTTTCTATTTTAATTATTTTTCTTTATGCTTGTTTTCTCCCCTTGCCCTTTCTAATGGGTCAATATTCCCTGTTACACTATAGTTCTTTTATTATGTTGGCATTACACACTTTATTTGTATTCATGTAATGGTTACCTTAAAATCTGGTGTGCCTATTTTGCTTTTCATCAATTCTGATAAATTCTTGGGTTATCGTCTCTGAAGCGCCCCCTTCCACTTCTCCTATCTTTTCTACTACATGTATGTCGGGCATATTCAAGTCACTTTCCTTCCCTATCTCATTTTATTTCTTCAGTTATTTGCCATCACTTTCTCTCTTTGTTTAAACTTCCTAATTTTCCTGGATCTATTGTCTGATTAAGTGATTCTCTCAGCTGTGTCACATTTGCTGGTTACTGTTAATGATTTTATTTTACATCTGTACAATTTCCTGGTCCTTTTAAAAATCTTATTCTCCATAGTGTTTTGTTCTTGTACATTTCTGATCCTGCATATCACTAATTGTCTTTAACATACTTAGAGGCGCTTACTCTCTAAAGATCCTATGTTGCAGCAGTTCCTGAGGTTCCAGTTCTGTTCCATTCTATGTGCTGACTTGTTCCTGTGAACTCTCTCCTCTGCTTCATAACTTTATATACTTTTAAAACTCACTTTCAGTGGTTTTCACATTAATTTCCAGCTTGAAGAAACCCTGTAACAATTTGGTAGACAAACTCAAACCCCAAACATACCTGAAGTGACAAATTCTCAAGATAGACTTTTCATACTACCCTCACATCCAGAACTCAGCTCAAACTGGTTTCCTAGTTACCTTCCCGGAACAGTGGGTCAATAATTTTGTTTTCCAGTTCATTTCCTCACTGAAGATTTCCAAGGACACAGGGGATTACCCCCACCACTTGCCTGGGCACAAGGCTTCATCTCCTTTTCTGTGTGGCCACCATCTTCCAACCCACCTCTCATCAAAATCCTTAAAAGCTCATAAATCCACAGAGGCTCATAATTCTTACCTAGCACCCAGCTCTAGTTTGCATCCAGGGAATTTTTTTGCTTATTTGGTCTAGCCTGACTTCTGTTTCTTGGCAACATATTAATTTGAAGCTACTAAATTAACGAAGGTTTAAAGAAAAAAAAACACAAAAAAAAAACCCAATGGTAGCCCAAATGCAGGAAAATGGGAGCTTCTATCCACTGGGGGTCAGAGTGCACACAGTTACAATTTCTCTGGAATAAAATTAGAAAATATTCAAAGCCTTCAATTACATCCTTTTTGGTATGGTAATTATACCTATAAGCATTCATCATAGAGAAATCTTCACTGAAGCATATACTTACCTTTGACACTATCAGAGCACTGAGACATTCTGCAGGCTATTAGTCCAAGAGCAAGGTGCCATCAGGGTTGATTTCTGGTGAGGACTCCCTTCCTGGCTTGTAGACAGCTGCCTTCTCCCTGTGTTCTCGGAGAGAGAGTTCTCTGGTGTCGCTTCCTCTTCTTATAAAGACACCAATCCTATACAACTAGGGCCTCATTTAATCTTACTTCTCTCCCCCCGCCAAAGGCCACATTTCCAAGTACTATAAAATTGGGTTTAGAGCTTCAACATATAAATTTTGGGGGCACACAATTCAGTCCGTAACACCACATTATGATTATATTTATAAAAAAATGTTCTGAATAGACATATCTATAGAGACAGAAAGTAAATTAGTAGGAGGTGGGGAGAGTAAGCGTATGACAGTTTAAAGGGTACAAGGTTTTGTTTTTTTTTTAGATATGATGAAAAATGTTCTAAAACTGAATGTAGTAATAGCTGAACAGGTCTGTGAATATAGTAAAAAACAATGAAATGTACACTTTAAATGGATAATTTTGTGGCATATGAGTTATATCTCAATAAAACTTACTTTTTAAAAAATTAAATACAATCCCAATTATAATCCCAGTAGTTTTTAGGCTAGAAATTTACAAGCTGAAAATAAAATTTAGTAAAATGCAAAGAACCTAGAATATTCAAAATAATCTTGGGGGGCAGGAGAGGAGAGAACAAAGCTGAAAGACTTAATAGTATCTGACTTCAAGGGTTTTCATAATGCTACAGTAATTAAGAAATGACAGCAAAAGATTTCCATGGACATGTGGGCACCCCCCACCTCCACTTGCAAAAATACTTTACAAATTAGTAATCATTCCTTTAGGATGGATAAATAATTCAATGAAACAATTCTAGAAACAGAACCACTTATATTACCAGTTATTTTAACAAAGGCACCAAAGCAACCGATTGGGGAAGAGTCTTTTCAACTAATGACATTGGAATAATAGGATAGCCACTGAGGGGAAAAATGAACCTTGAGCCCTACCTCACACTATACACAAAATTAACTCAAGATGGATCCTAGATCTAAATGTAAAAGTGCGAACTATGAAGCTTTAGGAAGGAAACAGTGTATTTTTGTGATCTAGGCAAATGTTTCTTATAGATCACATAACTACAAAAGAAAAATAAAACAAAGTAAGCTTTCTCAAAATAAAAAATACTGGCTCACCCAAGGACTCCAGTAAGAAAAGGAATAACAAGCCTCAGACTGAGAGAAATATTAGCAAGACATATCTAACAAAACTGGTATAAGTCCTACAACCAATAACAAAAAGTATAGTAATCCAAAAATGGAAAAAAAACACACATAAGCAAGACTAGAATACTTTATTTTAAAAAAGACATACAAATAATCAACCAGCATGTGAAAAGGGACTCGACACCATTAATCACTAGGGAAACCCAAGTTAAAGATACTATCATGCACCCACAACAACAGCTAAAACCACAGGACTGACACATCAAGTGCTGGTGAAGCTATCACACAACTCCAAAAGTCATAGTAGTTTTGTTCATTATACCTAAAAATGGAAATAGCAAGTATCTATCATTAAAAAATGAATTAAAAACCTGCCATATTAATACAACAGACTATTACTCAGCAATAAAAAGGAAGACCTAGTGATATTTACAGTAACATGGGTAAACCGCAAGAACATCCTGAATTAAAGCAGCCTTACATGAAAGGGACAAACTAGTATGCTTGCTACACTCTCCTTTCCATGAAGCTGCTGTGGGGAAGGCAGATTAAGCATGCAGAAACTTCTGATACCCTCACATTTCTGTTGGTAATTTAAGGCTGAGTTTCACTTATCACACCCATGGTCTTAATTTTGGCAACGATTTCCAGAGCTCCCCAGTCTTGTGGCTACAATGTGGAATGGCTGCTCTCCAGACCTAGTAGACAATACTAATCCCAAAACTAATCTGCTCTCTTTACTTCAATCCATAGGTTCTGGGATCTTTCTTTATCCTTTCTGCACAGAAATGTCATTACTTTGTTCCTGGTATTGTGCTTTTTTCCTTAATTATCTTGTCACTAGAGATTTAGCATGTTCAGTTATAGGAAATTATTTTATATTCTCTATAATATTATAAATTTTAAGAGTCTCCTCCATTTTTCTCTAGAATTCCTTCCTAACAGTCATATATTGGGTCTCTGGGTTACTCCTCGGTCTTTTACTACTTTTCTTTTTAGAGTCTGAGTTACCATTTCAGATGTGTTTTCTTATCGTCCCGTTCCTCCTAATTTATTGCTGTATAAGGAGCTTCTCATATCTGACAATAATTTTTAAAACATTTCTTCTGTGCCGTTTTATCAGTGTCTTCATTTTCCCTTTTTTTTCTGTTCTGTCCTTCCATACATTTATTAATCCTTAGTGATAAGGTGCTAAAAACCCACTGGAAATGCCACTGGCCTGAGTGGGGATGGTGGGCCACAGTTTTGAGTGACTCTTCCATCTGGGACCTGGCCATTGACAGCCATATCTTCCCATGTTAATAAATGGGTTTATTTTTCAGGGTCTTCAGTTTTTCCAGAACTGTTCTGTCACCAGCATCACCACCGGTATTTTGATATGAACTGGAGACCCATCAACTGTGAACTTTCTACCATAAGCGCTGTTGACAGTTCCTATTTATGCCAACCTCTGCCAGGCCTCCTTCCCCAAATTTCTAAAATTGGTCCCTAAATACAAGCAACAATTCTGCCTGGGATGTAGGCTCTTGCTGCCATGTGTTCTGTGCTTGGGAGTAGACAGAGATGATTCTGAATTTAACCCTCACCTCCCAGGCACTGCCCAGTCTCACACCTTGACCTCCTGTCCAACCAGAACCTGCAGATCCCAGCTTCTCTGGTCCTGCAGGCCCAGCAGCTGTCTTGCTAGCATCCTCCTCTTAGTACCTTCTAAACTGAGGCTTTCTATGCCCCCAGTAATGAGTACCCTGCCTCCATCAACTTTTCAACTTCCAAAAAATTGTTGCATTCTTATCTATTTACAATGTCTATTCTCTCATTCTTTTTTAAAAAAATGTATTTTTATTGATTTCAGAGAGGAAGGGAGTGGAAGAGAGAAACATCAGTGATGAGAGAAGCATTGATTGGCTGTCTCCTGCATGCTCCACAATGGCAATCAGGCCCACAACCCAGGCATGTGCCCTGACTGGTCTTGAATCATGACCTCCTGGTTCATAGGTCTACGCTCAACCACTGAGCCACACTGCCCAGGCTAAAAATTATTTTACTATAATTTTAGTAATGTCATAGATGAGAAAGTCAAAACACAAATTTCAGCACAAATTACACGAAGCCCAGTAATTTGCTCCTTTTGTGTTCCATTTCTATGGCCACTATCTTAGCTCACTTTACACATCACACTTGGATTACTCCTCCTAAAAACAAGTTATTTTCTTCCTGCCTTTGATCTCTTTCCCATTTCAATCCCATCTGGTTTCCAGATTAATCCTCCTATAATTTGTTTACAGGAAGTCATTAATTCTCAAGTCATATCCCATCTCTATGGACCTATGACTTTAAAAAAAGTACAAATTCACCTGATTTTAAAGATTCACAACAACCTGGCACCATCCTTGAGAACCTGGTGCTCATCTAAAGGGGAGAAGGGGAACCAATTTGCGACTTTTGGTTACTACCAAACTCAAACCATTTTCACTTCTAAACGTCAATTCAATTAAACAAAACTAAACAGAATAGAACCATTTTCTACTGCCACTTCTTACCCAACAGAACTAAGAGTTGAAATTCCAACAATGAACTTATAATAAGATCATTTGCAAAGACTTGCACTACAAAGTGGTCAGAGCAGCAGGCCTATCTATCACCAGCCAGTACAGTCTGTCGGCAAAATTATGAAAGAACTAAAGTCCTCTCGCGAGCCATGGTTTGCCGCTCTGTTGACTAATGAGTTTGCCAACCACTGTCCTAGACAAAGCAAATCAGTTTGCATCTAACAGCATATTCCAAAAGCAAAGACTGCTTGTAACTAACTGTAAGATTTATTTACAAATATTCGAAGTGTTCTGAATACATACTCCATGAATCACACACAAAAAAACAGAAAGTACCATATTCGTACTAATAAAAAACAAGAACTCAATTCTAGAGGCAACAATCTAAACTAATAAATGGGCAATATGCTAATTAGACCAGACGTCTTCCAGATGACCATCCACATGTCCTTCCTGACAAAGTCTGGGCGAAACCGCCTGCCGGCAGTCCCGGTACCAGCGCCTGCGGCTGGCTGCGGCCTGGGAGACAGAAAAGCTGCCCGCCCCATGTTCCCAGGCCACAGACAGCTGGAGAAGCTGCCCGCCCTGCGGTCCCATGCACCAGCATCTGCAGCCCAGGTTCCGGGTGCCTGTGGCTGGCTGGAGGAGGGAATCCTGGGTCCTGGGTGCAGGGCCAAGGGAGAGGTGGTTAGGGACAATCTAGCCAGCAGGGGAGCAGTTAGGGGTGATCAGGCTGGCAGGCAGGCGAGCAGTTAGGAGCCAGCTTGAAGAGGGTGCAGGCTGGGCTGAGGGACACCCTCACCCCGTGCACGGGGCCCACTAGTCCTATATAATAAAAGGCTAATATGCAAATAGAACGAACAGTGGAACGAGCGAAAAACCAGTCGCTATGATGTGTGCTGACCACCAGGAGGCGCACATGGCACATGGCGGGTATCAACAGCAGGTGGCAGAGCGCAGAACATGGAGGGTGTTGGCTGTGGCGGGATGGTGGAGCAGGTGAGCGGGGGTGCCAGACCAAGGCAGGGTGTCAGTCGCTGTCATCGGGGCGAGCCTCTGGTGGTTACTGAAAATTCTTTGCTCCCATACACCACGGTCCCATGGGAGCTCGCACCTGCTGCCGGCACCTGGCGGTGGCAGGACTGGAGCTGCAGGTAGACAGGGGACCGGGGGCCGCGGCAGGAGGGGCCAGGAGGGGGCATGGAGGATGGGCTGAGACCTGCCCCTGTGCCCACCGCAGCCTCACGGCCCACAGCTCCTTTCAAGGTGCACAAATTTGTGCACTGGGCTCCTAGTCCTATATAATAAAAGGCTAATATGCAAATTGACCAAAATGCAAAACGACCCATCACTATGACATGCACTGATCACCAGGGGGCAGACGCTCAATCCAGGAGCTTGCCCCTGGTGGTCAGCGCGCTCCCATAGGGAGAGTGCTGCTCAGGCAGAAGTCGGGCTCACAGCTGGCGAGTGCAGTGGTGGTGGCAGGAGCCTCTCCTGCCTCCACAGCAGCACTAAGGATATCCGACTGACGGCTTAGACTCTAAGCCGTCAGTCCTAAGCCGTCAGTCGGACATCCCCAAGGGCTCCCAGACTTCAAGAGGGCGCAGGCCGGGCTGAGGTACACCCCCAACCTTGAGTGCACAAATCTCGGGCACCGGGCCTCTAGTGCAATATAATTATGAATTTTGTGGGTTCTCAAGGATAGCTACAACTTCTCAATCCTAAAAACTAAAAACTACTTCAATAGTACCAGCTCAGTAGTGAAAGGTAGAGACAATCTTCATTTGCTTAAGGAAAACTAACAAAAACTAATCAAGTGTATTTTTAAATGCATGCTATATACTGAAAATCTAGAAAGCACAGATCATTTTTTAAAAAATCATAAGCCCAATACTACAAATAGCCATGTTCAATAAGGGCGGTAGATAATTTTTTTTTTTTTTTCCCAAAAATAGAGAGGGTGTGCCAGGGGTTCACAGTACACATACCACTTTATATCCTGCTTTCTGACTTACTGCAAACATTATGTGTCAATGAATACGCAATATATTTTATTCTTACTATTAAAGACAGAGGCTGTTTCCAACTGTTTCCTATTATTATTCTGAATAGCTTGCACATACAAGTTGAATACAACTATTTTGGGGGGATAAAGTTAAAAAAAAGAAAAAAAACTGGACCAGGGTACATTTTTACGTCTTTACATTTCTAAATTTCTCTCCCAAAAAGATACTAACAAGCTAACATTCTTACCTGTCGACGGAGGTGCTTCGGCTCCCCCACTCCTGCCAACACTCCCTATAATAATTTCTTTAAAATTTTTCAACCTGACATGTTAAAACTTTTAATTCTTCATTTCCTTAATAATTATGAGGTTGACCATTTCCCCATATGCCTACTGACAATTTGCACTTCTTTTTGTGAACCAGTTACAACCCTTAGTGCCTCTTTCTGAGTATAAATACAAGCTATATGGTTATATCCAAATCGACATGGATCATCTCTAATCTACCGTGAAAACAAAATGTTACTCTATTTGATCTGTTTTTCTGAGATTTTGCATTTCTATAAAGGGAAGAGAATTCTGTAGTTGGAATCTTCCCTTTGGACCCCAGCTCCTTCGGAAGAACCAAGGAGGGTAAAACATGTCAACCTGAGAGTGGCAGCAGCAGCTGCAACATGAGCACACAACTGGCAGGTGCAGAACAGCAGTAGGACCAACATGTCCTGGCACGTCATTCCTGTAGAGCACCTGCTGTGGCTGCCAAGGCTCAGCAGGTCTACTCTGGGTGAAGCAAGCCCTGCTCCAGGGACCACGAGTTGTGTCACAGAACAGAGGTTAAATGTGAACTGTGAATATGCTGATATCATAACTTACTAGGAACACTGAACGTGATCCTTAGTGTATTAGTTGGGGAAAAGATTTTTACAAGAATCTTTATGGTTGAAAGTATCGCAGCTGTCCCCTTTTTTCTCCCCACTGACCTCCTCCTCCCCCCTCTCACCCCTCCTTCACCAAACTGGGGGGAAAGATTTTGAAAAAACAGGCCAAGAAAATGGAATGAGCTAATTCAGGGAGAAAAACAGAAACTCTAAAATTTATGAGAACTTATGCAGACAGAAAGAGAAAGACAACATGGAAGTTTAAACTGATTCCCAGGGAAGCTAAAATGATAGTCTGAGGTGTGTAATGACAGCAGAAAAAAAAAAAGAAAGAACGAAAGAAAAGATTCTGACCTGGAGTGAGGGAAGGTAGACCTGGGGCCTCACAAAAAAACAAAGAGAAACTTCAATCAGACAGCCTAGTGCCTAGACTAGATGAGACTGGGTCTGTCGGCTATGCCACAGGGACCCTCACCTTGCATAGCATTCCCTTCCTAAGTGCCTGTTCCACTAGCAGGACCTTGGCCTGTCCTCTGAGCCAGGCATGACACAGGAAACATAATGGTGCCCACAAATTGATAAGAAATTTCATTTTCTATTTCAAGTTTAAAAGAAAGGAAACTGACTACTATCTAGGAGTACTGGATAGGAGAGCTCCTGTACTTTACTGCGAAAAGAAAAATCCTTATTGCATTGTAACTATATATATGCATGTGGGACATCCCAGGAAACTGGAACCACATGGAAGTGCTCAACAAGACACAGAGTGGGGAGCAAGGGCTCAAGGCTGAAACTTCAGTAGAAAATGAAGCCTCTGTGAAGTGGCTAGAAACAAAGGAAAATGAACTAGATCCTTCTCACTGCAGATGCTCTGAGACCTTCTTTTCTTTCTCTGAATTCTCTTCTCTTTCCTTTGCCATCTTGAGTTGGAAAAAAAAAAAGAATAACTTTTATGCTGCGTAACAGCCCATCATCCTATTTATGCTGCGTACAGCCCATCATCCTATTACAGCAACCGTATACTCCACAGGTTCCTAAGGGCTCTAAGAATATCCCTTCACATCTAGAAGTAGGTTCCTTCCTCTAGAAAACATGGCAGGACTGTCTCCCAGGATAAATAAAAGTGAACAAATTAGCTTTTTATTAGATTGTTCTAATCTAATCTACCAGTTAGACATATGGGAAGAAAAGGGTTCCTCCATTCTTTCTCTCCTCTCTTGCTCAATAAGGTTCTTCACCCTTTGACAAGTAACCCCAGAACAGTGAGGTGCAGTCTGCTCCTTCTTCCCAGGATCAAAAGTGCCTCCTAGCCGAAACCGGTTTGGCTCAGTGGATAGAGCGTCGGCCTGCGGACTGAAGGGTCCCGGGTTCGATTCCGGTCAAGGGCATGTACCTTGGTTGCGGGCACATCCCCAGTGGGAGGTGTGCAGGAGGCAGCTGATCGATGTCTCTCTCTCATCAATGTTTCTAGCTCTCTATCCCTCTCCCTTCCTCTCTGTAAAATATCAATAAAATATATTTAAAAAAAAAAGTGCCTCCTAATCTGAAACATAACCTCACAATCCCATGTGTCAGATGTCACTGTAAACCAGCCTTTTGGAAAGTATTTTAAAGAGTGCTACAGTTAAGTGGGTCCATGGGAGACTGAATATACACCTGGAAGAAAATAACTTAAACAAAAACAAAACTGTTATGCAAGTGGAGCTGGGATAAAACTGCAGTCATAGCAACACATAATTTCAGGAAGTACTATATATATTAAAATGACTTAAATGGAAGTTAAGATGTGCTCTAGAAAAATGTGTCAGATGACTCAAAGTTCTACTTATGACAATAACACTAATACTAAAAATGCAGGTGAAAGGAGTAGTTCAAGTCTAGGATTTCAATAATCAAATGAATAAATACAAGTAGACATTCTACTGTTTCATCTGTATCCTAAAAGTTAATATATTAAGAGTTCATCAGCCTGGCCAACGTGGCTCAGTGGTTGAATGTCGACCTATGAACCAGGAGGTCATGGTTCAATTCCCAGTTAGGGCTCATGTCCGGGTTGCAGGCTCTACCCTCAGTGTGGGGCATGCAGGAGGCAGGAGGCAGCCGATCAATGATTTTGTATCATCATTGATGTTTTTATCTCTCTCTACCTCTCCCTTCCTGTCTGAAATTTAAAAAAAGAAAAAAAAAAGAGTTGATCAAAACACCCTTCTTTGGAACTTCATACGGAAAACACAGAAAATACTTTGAGAAATGTGATTCATCCAAATACAAATCATGAGGCAAATAGGAGATAAAAGGCAATTTCTACATTTAGACTACTAAGAATTTTAGTTCTGGCATCATCATTTATCAGTAGTTGTTACAACAATTAGGTGAGTTACTTGAGGTTTTGGAGGCCAGGTTTCTGACACCAAGGGTTACTACACAAACCTTCCTTGGTGATTTAAGTCTTAAATAAGATGTAGGTGGTCCCTAGCACAATGCCTGACACACAGGACTCAAACTGTGGCTATGATTTCATAAATAATATCTTAAGATTTAAAGTTAGATTCTCTACTCTTATTTATGTAACTGTTATTGTCTTAGACCAAACTGGAAGAAGGCAAAAAAAAAAGCACTCAATTTAAGAGCATTATTCCTAAAATATTTAAAATTATAGTTATCAGAACAACTACAAATTATAATTACTTACAGAATAAAAGAATTCAATAATTGCTACAAGCAGACAAAGTCTCTACTTTCTTAGAGAATTCTAAGAGCAAAACATCCTATTGGGTAAAAGACCAATTTGATTTAGTAAAAAATTACACATTAAGAAATTCCTGAGACAATAAAAATTCCTTGATCTTCACATTAATGCTCCTGTTTTTTTGTTGTTTTTTCGTTTTTATTTTTACAAGCCAGAAATTCAACCAAGTGCCTTGTCTCATCTCTGGAATCACATCTTCAGCTCTACTACAAAAACAAACAAACAAAAAAAACACACACAAAAAAAATCTGTCATACCCAGAAGGCCACAACCCTCTTGAGTGGAATAATATCCTCTCATTTGCAAAGATTCTATCCTGCTTAAAGTGTTCTCTGTATTATATGATCTAGCAATCCCACTCCTACGTATGTACCCAAGAAAAATGAAAACACAGGTGCACACAAAAACTCACGCAATATTCGTAACAGCCGCATTGTTCCTGACAACGCAGAGTGGACACGACCAGATATCCCTCACTGATGGATGGAAAACAACATGCGTCACGTTCACACAATTTAGCCATTAGAACAAATGAAGCACCAACCCTGCTACAAAAAGAATGAGCCTGGAAATGTTATTATCCTAAGTGAACGAAGCCAGTCATGAAAAGCCACATCCTGTGTGATTCCATTTACATGAAGCGTCCAGAATAGGCAAATTCTTAGAGATAGAAAGTAGATCAGGGTTTGCCAGAGGCTGGGGGAGGAGAGAATGGAGATGACTGCTAATGGGTACAGAGTTTCTTTTGGGGGTGATAAAATGTCCAAAATTAGAAAATGTTTATGGTAGCACAACTATGAATATACTAAACACTGCTGCATTGTACACTTTTTAAAAAGGGTGAATTTTATAGTATGTAAATGATATTCAATAAAGCTGTTATATTTTTAAAAATATTCTACAGAAGTGTATGCATATACATATAATGAGTATGTATACACACCTATAACAAAATTTAAATTTAGAGAAACATATAGTTTTGTATCTATTTAAATTAATGTAAAAATTTTTAAGGTTCTAAAATATTAGCAGAATACTGGAATATCATGTAACCAAGTCTGATAATCATTGATACATATTAATGACAAACTTAAATACCCATTACACTAGAAACTTTAAACTCCTAGAACCAGCAAATCAGTAGCAATCTGCTCTCTAGTAAGTCAGCTTATATTTCAATTTCTTTTACTTTAATGGCATCAAGAAATGACAAGTTAAATAATCTATCCCTGGATATATAATGAAGAATGAAAGCTACATCTTTTACCCCCCACCCCACATAATCTCCATAGCACACCGCATAATCCCTTGCACACATGCACTACAAAATGAATGAGTGAAATCCTTTTTTAAAATACCATGTTTGTAAAAACAGAGCATAAAGTAGAACTTTTGCTCTGTGTGGTAACCCTTTAGATGGGGGTCAGCAAACTTTTCCCATACAGGGCCAGAGAGTAAATGTTGTCAGCTTTGTGGACCAGACCATTTCTGATGCAACTATCCAACTCTGCTCCATCTATAGCATGAAGGCAGCCACAAGTAACATGGAAACCACCTCCCACCCCCGCACACAGCGCTGTCCAACAACACTTTCTGCCATGAGGGAAGTAGTCTACTATCTATCTACAGAGCACTTGAAATACAGCTACTGTACCTGGCCAGTGTGGCTCCATGGTTGAGCATCAACCCATGAACCAAGAGGTCACTGGTTTCTTTCCTGGTCAGGGCACATGCCCAGGTTGTAGGCTTGATTCCCCATGGGGGGTTGTGTAGGAGGTAGTAGATCAATGTTTCTCTGTCATCTCTCTCTCACTGATGCTTCTATTTCTCTATCCCTCTCTCTAAAATCAATAAGAACATTTTAAAAAATGCCGCTACTGCTACATAAAAACTAAATTTTTAAAAATATATTTTTTATTGATTTTTTAAAAAATATATTTTATTGATTTTTTACAGAGAGGAAGAGAGAGGGATAGAGTTAGAAACATCAATGAGAGAGAAACATTGATCAGCTGTCTCCTGCACACCCCCTACTGGGGATGTGCCTGCAACCAAGATACATGCCCTTGACCGGAATTAAACTTGGGACCCTTCAGTCCGCAGGCCGACGCTCTATCCACTGAGCCAAACCGGTTAGGGCAAAACTAAATTTTTTAATTACATAATTTAAATGACTTGAAATATAGCCATGTGTGTAGCTTGTAGCCACTGTACTGAACAGCACAGCTTTAGACTACCAACCAGCCAATTTCACCTCTGTTCAAAAGACTTAAGAGTGAGTTAATTTTTAAAGCTAAAAATTAGCAAATAGCTCTCAATGCAGGCGGCAGGATACGTGTAGAGCTCCATGTATCTGGACTTTGCCATACTCTGTCTGGTGTACACCTGCTGGATTCCGGCTCTGAGGTCATCCCAGATCTGGTCAAGGCCAATCTGCTTCAGTCCATGAGGATTCTGACTCCTGTTCGATGACATTGTGAGTAATATTCTGAAGTTGTCCAGTACAGCAATCCTTATTCAAAGTACAGCTAATCCTCCATTAGATGAAAATATACAGTATCATTCCAAATTTATTCACAGAGCTCAGAAAGGATGTCCTTTAACTGTAGAGAATGAAATCTCATCGCAGGCAAACCTGAGGAAGAAATGAAAAGAATTAATTCTTTTTCAATACTCCGGGGAGGTATTAAAATACTCACACACTGACAGAAATAGTCTGCAAGCATTAGCAGGCACCATGGTAATCCAGAGATTATTTATCTTTGTATGTGGAAGCACTTCTATTATATATGTGCATAGCAATATGCTTATTCTTACCCTCCCGTTCACCACAGTAACTTGGCCAGAAGGAGAAGAGAGGAAACAAGAAATTGAAAACCTATTTGAAAAAATAGTGACAGAAAACTTCCCCTACCTGGTGAAAGAAACAGACTTCTAAGTCCAGGAAGCGCTGAGAGTCCCAAACAATATGAACCCAAAGAGGCCCACACCAAGACACATCCTAATTAAAATAAGGATTAAAGACAAAAAGAGAATCTTAAAAGCAGCAAGAGAAAAGCAATGGTGTGCCCAAAAGACTGTCAGCTAATTTCTCAAAAGAAATGTTGCAGGCCAGAAGGGAGTGGCAAGAAATATTCAAAGTGATAAAGAGCAAGGACCTACAACCAAGATTACTCTACCCAGCAAAGCTATCATTCAGAGTTGAAGGTCAGATAAAGAGCTTCACAGAGAAGAAAAAGCTAAAGGAGTTCATCACCACCAAACCAATAGTACATGAAATGTTAAAGGGTATTCTTTAGGACAGCCGTGAGCAAACTACGGCCCGCGGGCCGGATCCGGCCCGGTCGGCTGTTCTATCCAGCCCGCGGAGCCAAAAGAGCGGAGGGTTCTCTTGCTCTCCCCTCCGCTCCTTTACTTTGAATTTATATTAGTTCACACAAACACTCCATCCATGCTTTTGTTCCGGCCTTCTGGTCCAGTTTAAGAACCCATTGTGGCCCTCGAGTCAAAAAGTTTGCCCACCCCTGCTTTAGGAGGAGGAGGAGGGAGAAGAAAAAAGACAAAAATGTGAACAATAAAATGGCAATAAATACATATCTATCAACAATTAAATCTAAAAATCAAAATAAATGAACAAGGAATCTAATTAACAAAATAAACTGATTAATAAAATAGAACCAGAGGCATGGAAACATGGAACAGATTGATGAATCTCAGAGGGAAGGGGGAGGGGAGATTAACCAAAGGACTTATGTGCATATATGCATTACCAATGGACATAAGACAATAGGGTGGTGAAAGCCTAGGGTGGGCTGAGACCCAGGCAGAGCGGGGCAATGGGGGGGAAAAAGAGGGGACATCTGTAATATTCTTAACAACAAACATTTAAAAAAGAAAAGAAATATGCCCACAGAAAAAGCTGAGTAAAACTTGCATAGGGACAACTAGCATGTTGCCTTTTTTTTTTGTCTTCTATAAGTACCAAACTTCAACTATATTTCTTGACCTGTATAACAACTAGAAAGAGAAACTCAAAGGAAAAAACAACAACAAAGGAAACTCCCCAAAAAAGAGAAACACACCCAAAAAAGAGAAACACAAATAGCTTATAAATAGGAAAAAAAAATTCACTCTTCACAAGTTAGTAGAAGGCAATTTGGCAAGGCTGAGCAAAATTTAAAATGTACTCTGAATCCAGAGACCTGGATTTGAAGCTCAGCCCCACACCTGCTAGGTATTGGTCTTGGGTAACTTAACTTCTCACTTCTCCATGTCGCCATTTCCTAGTCTGCAAAGTGGGGCAAATCATTTTCCTAAATAGTTTGTTAAGTTTAAGTTAATTCATATAAAACATTTAACAAACGGTAATTGCTATTATCTCTAAGTGTCCAAAGCTACTGCAAAATACACTTTATAATGTTCCAGGATCTTGGAACAACAGATAAAGGGACTTTGCTATGCAATATTGTATTAAGACAGTACTTCTCAATATAGCACATTATAGTCATACTTTAAGAATCATCTATGTACATCACATCACAATATGGAGGTTTTTAAACTACTACTTCTCGTGTTAATAAACACCGAATTATTGTGATGGCGCCAGAAAATGATGTCGTTGGTAGATAAATGGTGTCTGGTACAATAAGAACAGGTTGTCAAACTGCCAGGGCAAGTTTGAGTTAGCCCAGCATGTAACTCACTACATCCCGCATTCTCAGTGGCATTACAGCTCTTCGTAAACCTGGGCATAGTAGGTCATGTTTATGGATTAAGTCCGAACTACTGAAACCTAAATCATCTCTACTATTTGTCATCTAAGCTAATGAACTTAACATTTTATGAAGGCACAATAGTATTCCTGATCCTGAATGTATTTTATGTCATATATCCACAGAAACCTATCACTTCCCCATGTATTCCTCACACAGCAGCTTGAATATTTCTTGCCACTCCCTTCTGGCCTGCAACATTTCTTTTGAGAAATTAGCTGACAGTCCTTCTGTCCCATGTTCGAATGTGGAACAGAAAAATGCCCAACAAGAATTCCCTCAAATTTTAAGGAAACTAACAACTCAGCAAATGTTTCCTAAATATAATTTCAATCTGAGTTTCCTTTCATCTATTTTGGGAAGATAATACCAACACCCCACCTAATAGTCATTGGGGTGTTTTGGATGGGTGCTACTACCACCTGATAGCATCACCTATTTAAACCTACACTCTCTTCTCTGGCACTTAATTGTCCCCTAAGTGGAAATTACCACTTAAATTCTCCAGCCCAGATTTCTTCTCTGAACTCCAGGCCTGTCTCTATCCAACTGCCTCAGTAACATCTGCTGATGTCTCAAGCCCAACAGGTCTACAGTTGAACTCAGGCTCTGGTCCGTCTCCATTCTCCACAAATCAGAAACCTATCACTTCCCCATGTATTCCTCACATAGCAGCTGAGTCTAAGACTGCAGATCTGATGAGATTGTTATCCTGAGAGTAATGAGGGGCAGAAGGGGGCAAAGTAGTTGGAAGCAGAGAAATTCTTACTGCAGCACCATCAGAGCTTTTCTACCTCTTCTTACCTCTTACCAAACTCCCCTCATCCCCTCGGTACAGCACAGACTCCTCCCTTTCTTGGGCACTCTGGTCTCCCCCCACTCCGAGGATCTTTGCATTTGCTGCTGTTTCTGCCTGGAAAGTTCTTCTCCCTCTTCATCAAGTTGTTTTCCAGTATACTTCCAGCAAGGTCAGACTTACTAGGGAGCTCCCAGCCAGGTCAGGTTTGCCCACTTCACAGGACTTTCCCTTCTTAACTATTATTCAAGGTCATGATTCTATGCATCAGTCTCACTTCACTGGTAAGAAGGGTCCCAGGCACAGATGCCGTTCTCTCCCGTTCACCACAGTAACTTGAGAACCTAGTTCAGAGCCCAGGACTAAGTTCAATTAATGGTTTGCATAAATAAATGAAAGAATATATTTTGTTTTTACAGTTGTAAAACCATGTATTTCAAAAAGAATTTACAGGTAAATTATTAAATTAGTAAGAAGAACGAATAAGGTCCTGATACAATATAAATACACAAAAATCAATTGTATTTTGTATATAACTCACAACAGTTAGAATATATAATTAACAATAAATGTCATCTATTGTAATAACAATATAAAGTGCTCAGAGACATCTATCAAAGTATTATATAGGAGAGACATACCATGCTCATGAACAGGGACTAATTAATGTAAAGAGGTCAATTCTCCCAAAATTGATTTAACACATTTACAATTAACATGTATTGTTCTTCATTCCTTAGCTTTGAGAAACTGTGCAAACTAAGTCTAAAATGCATATTTAAGAACAAAGGCTTAAGCCAAAACCGGTTTGGCTCAGTGGATAGAGCGTCAGCCTGCGGACTGAAAGGTCCCAGGTTCGATTCCGGTCAAGGGCATGTAACTTGGTTGCGGGCACATCCCCAGTAGGAGGTGTGCAGGAGGCAGCTGATCGATGTTTCTCTCTCATCGATGTTTCTGACTATCTATCCCTCTTCCTTCCTCTCTGTAAAAAATCAATAAAATATATTTAAAAAAAAAAAAAAGAACAAAGGCTTAAGAAAATCTAAGACATAATAAGGAAAAAGAAAATAAAAAGACTCCCCTTGCCAGATTTCAAGACTATCAAAATGACTATAGTAATTAAGATACTGTAGTATTGTCAGTGGCATTATTAAATTTGCCAGCGGAATAGAGAGCAGAAGTAGACTCATACAAAATAGAATGCCTGACATGTTGTAGCAATAGCATGGAAAGGTAGTGGGGAAGAAAGGAGTTTCAATTTTTTCAGTCTAGGACAGTGGTCGGCAAACTCATTAGTCAACAGAGCGGCAAACTGCGGCTTGTGGGCCACATGCGGCTCGTGAGCTGCGGTTTGCCAACCACTGATCTAGAATAACAGGTTTACTCATACAGGGGAAAAAAAGCCAGAATCAACACAACAATTAATATAAAGCAGATTAAATCCTGAAATATTAAAAGACAAAAATCTATGGCAGATAGACTCTAAAATGACCCCACTGTTATACCTGGTATTCGTGATCTCATGTAATCCCTTAGGTGTAAGGACCTGTGACTTGCTTCTAACCGAAGCTGATTAGGTGTCACTTCCAATTGCGCTAGTGTTAGTAGTTTCTCTACTGATTCGCTCCCATCCTGGGTTTCATGAAGTAAACTGCCATATGGAGAAGTCCATGTGGTCATGACTGAGGGTGGTCTTCAGCCAAAAGAAGGAAGGCTTTTAGTCCAAGAACCCACAAGGAATTGAATCTTGCCAATAACCACAGAGCTGGGAAGCAGATGCTTCTCTAGGTGAGTGTCAGATGAGATCCTAGTGCTAGCCAGCAACCTGATGGCAGCCTTGTCAAAGAAAGACTGTGCACAGGACCCAGTTAACACATGGATTCATACCCATAGGAACTCTGAGATAATCAATGTGTGTTGTTTTAAGCCATTAAGTGTGTGGTGATTTTGTTATACAGCAATAGACATCCGATGAAAGTATTAAAAGTCTTAGAGGAAAACAAGGGAGGATAGTTTTAATGCCAAGACTGGAAAAGATTCTTTAATAAGACAAAAAACTGTAAATAACAAAAGAAAACACTGAAATATTTGCTTACATTCAAATTAAGGATACCTGAGTAGCAAAATAGATTACACAAACTGTAGTACAAAGATCATGAAAATAGAATGTTTTTAAAGGATTTATAAATAATGAAATACCAGTGCCACTGAGCATCTGAACTTGCCCCAAATCCCCCTTTAGAATCTCTACAAAATTCTATCTTGTTTCTTCTACACTTTCTTTCACATACTAAATTTTAGACTATAAGTTTATTTCTTGGTTGCAATTATTAATGTTTTATGTTATCCTGGTCATCACAAATATATACATATTTTAACACAGTGTTTAAACAGACTTATGAGAGTTACAGAAATTTAGTGACCAATATTACTTACTTGGAAAATATTTAGTAGGGAACTATAAGTACCAGGCGCTGTGGTGGGCCCTGGTCATGTACAATCCTATATAATAAAAGCTTAATATGCTGTCTGGTCATCCATTCAACCAATCAAAGGGTAATATGCTAATGATATGCTAAGACCTCCCAACCGCTCACTATGATGTGCACTGACCACCAGGGGGAAGACGCTCCGACTGGTAGGTTAGCTTGTTGCTGGGGTCCAGCCGATCAGGACTGAGCAAGACAAGCCGGACATGCCCTGGAGCCCTCCCACGGTCTCTCCCTGGCTGGCCAACCTCCTGCGTCCCTCCCAGGCCCCAGTAGTGTACCTGTGGGGTCCTTTGGCCTGGCCTGCGCCCTTTTGCAATCTGGGACCCCTCGGGGGATGTCAGAGAGCCAGTTTCGGCCTGATCCCACAGCCCAGGCCAAGGTACCCCACTGGTGCACGAATTTGTGCACTGGGCCTCTAGTAGTACAATATTTAAGAAAGCTAATGTTTTTTAAGGCCTGACATTTTTATAAAACTAAGAACACTGCAAATATCTGATTGTAAACTGATTGGAATAAAATATAATATAGGTGTGCCCCCAAAAGACTAGCTTATCAATGTTGAATTTTCAGAAATATACTTTACAAGCTATAAATCCTTAATCTCATAACTGAGACACCACAAAACTGTCAAGAATCTTATGCAGACTTCATGAAAAGTCAAAGAGGTTCTTTCTAATCTTTTTTCAGGAAAGGGGTAAAAATATTTTCCTAAGAAATCACATTTCATAGCCAAAAGACTTAGGCGGGCCAAAAAACCAATAGATGTTAAAAACAAAAACTAAACAAAATATATACCTAGGAAATTAGGCAGTTTTCAAAAGTATATAAACCCTGGCATTCCAGGGTGCACGTACTGTGGTCACAGGCACCCAATAAGGAACACTGAAGTTTTCTGACAAAGAATCTGCGTTATTTGCTACTTGGAAGCACAGGAAACTGAGGCACAAAATGCAACTAACCAAGTACAGGAACCAGGGGCAGATCCAGCAGAACCTTTTACACCAGCCACAAGCCTGAATAAATTACCTCACATGCATGCGCGCACACGCACACACAATTACACTTCACCTTCACCTCTCCCTAAGAAAGTAAGATAATGGACTGGCATACAAAAGTCAAAGTAAGCAGGTCTAATGGAGAAGAAAAGTTGTATGTTTAAGAACTTGTCTCCAAGAAAAATCTTGTTGTTTCAAAGGGTCATGAAAGCCAACATAATCAATATTAAACAGCTTTCAAACAATTCAAACTGTGCACTAATCAGTCTGTTTCTCAAGATTAATAGTATAAACTTCCTTCATTGAGTAGAAGCATGAACTACTAAGAATTCTGAAAAATATATCCTTTCTGATATCAGTAATTCAGAGTTTCATTAGCAATGAAAGGACTGTTTTAAAAGAGCATTATTAATCTTGTACTAAACACCAATTGGACATAATCTAAACAGAACATAAAGGGAGTTTGGAAAATGCTAGCTTTAGTGAAGTTAAATATTTTATTTTGTTTGCTACAAGACTTCAGAGTACTTAATCAGTGAACATATTTTATAAATTTCTGTCAGAAAACCAGTATAAAGCATCTCCCTCTTAAACTGACTTGACTGTAGAGTATTTTTTCCTAAACATATCTCAGGACTGGTTTTTTAAGAAAACCCGGTTTCCAAGAAAAAACATATTAAAAGAAAAAGAAAATGTAAATCTGTACTGATCCCTAACTCTTGGGATCAACCACACACTGTTCTGCAACTTTTGTCACTTTATAACAAGATACTCCTCACTTCACTTAATGAAATACACCTTACTGTTTTAGTGAGCTATGTAATATCCTATTGTTCATCAAAGAGCTAAAGAGCTTCTGGGTGTTTACTTTTTAACAGCTGGAAGTCACACTGCAACAAGCAGCCACAGAAGCATTTCTTTCTTGCTGACTTGAGTGGGATGAGGAACACTTACATAAAGCTAAGATAGAAAGGACTACGGGACCATCTCCTGGAACACTAGAGGAGGGACAGATGGTAGGAGGTGGTCTACCTCTGCACATGTGATTCTGTGGTGTTTGTAACCATTCTAGGAAGCTGGGCTGTGTGAGTTCATCTCTGACAGGCACTATTTGAATCTGGAACCAGAGTGAATCAGAGAAATTATAGAAAGACTAGTGGCCTGGTGCACGAAATTCGTGCGCATTAAAAGGGGACCCAGAGTCAAGTCCCCGCCCACCCACATGCGCCTCAAAGTCACATGAGACCCAGACCTGGCCACTGCCCCCCCCCCCCCCCACTGGGCTAGATCCAGACCCAGCCAGTCCCACCCTTGTCAAGCCTCATTGGGCAGGGGGCTGTAGCCTCAGGTCCCCTGGCCTGGTGCTGGGGTGGGGGGCGCGGCCTGAGTTCCCCTGTCAAGCCCCGCCAGGCAGGGGGGTGCAGCCTCAGGTCCCCTGGTCTGGTGCTGGGGCGGGGGGAGCAGCCTGAGGTCCCCTAGCCCAGCACCAGGATGGGAAGCACACCTTGAGGTCCCCTGTCAAGCCCCACCAGGTGGGGAGCGTGGCCTGAGGTTCCCCGGGCTTGATGCCAAGGCAGGAGGCACAGCCTGAGGTCCCCCAGCCTGACACCAGGGCGGGGGGCATGGCCTCAGGTCCCCTGTCAAGTCCCGCGGGAGCGGGAGAGGGTGTAGCCTCAGGTCCCTGTTGATTGCTCATAAAGGCTCCTTAAGGGAACTTGGCTTCAGCTGTGGGTGCAGCCATTTTGTGATGGAGTGATGGTCAATTAGCATATTCCCTCTTTACTAGATAGGATGGGCCCAAAATGAGTCCCAAGGAACACTAAGAAACTGACTTGATGAGGGGAACCCATAAAGTTTGTATTTGCAAAGTTAAAGCCCAAAACAGTGAGAGCCTTCCCCGCACCTATCGTGGAGACTTGGGGAAGAAAAGGCCATGGTTGGATGGACGTAATAAGGGTCACTGACATTACTTCTTGTATGATCTTGGGTAAATCGCTTAATTCCTCTGGGAGTCAGGATTACATAAGGTAGCATAGGATTTCATAAATGCTAGGTATTATTTTCATTATCATGATGATTTCTGAAATGTAGCTTTTGGCTTTCATTTCATGTAATTCACTGGCGACCTCAGCAAGGACAGTTTCACTGTGATTTGAAGGGTAGAAATGAAACTGGAACTGGCTGAGAAGGGACCAAAATACTTAAAGACTATCTTTAAGAGCCTTTGCCATGAAGGAGTGAAAAAAGTTAGAGGGGGATGGATCTCTGTCTCAAGAAAGAGTAAGGGATAAAGGAGAGGTGGCTGTGGTTAGAAGTGTGATTGTTGACTCGAAGTGGTGCAAGCTGGGTCTGGTCTAGGGACAGAATGGAGTTCAAGGAACAAGAGGTTAAGGCCCTGGGAAAACTGTCCACGCTGAAGCCAAGTCCACTCAGATACTGGGTGTTGGAAGCGGAGATGAAGACTCTGAGCTGGGTGTCAGAGTGTACACTTAATTTCGGTGGTGAGTAGATGACAGGGAGGGAAATGAGCAGAGCCTCCAATGAGCCTGTCCATGGCTGCAAACATCAGAGTGCACAGACCCACCTTCAACCTGGAGGCTTGTGGGATATGGGAGAATATAAATAGCCACACCTTGGCTTTAAGGAGTCTTTGAGGAAGAGCCTGGAGGTTGAAAGAATAGGACTTGAGAAAGCTCCCTAAAGAACTAAGGTGGGGAAAGAAGGAGTGGGGTAGGGGTTTTGATCAGAGGATGACAAGCAACTATAGGGTGCTGGTTTAGAAAATAGATGACCATGGGACGAGACAAGGGGATTTAAGCCTCTAATGCCAGGAGGAGGATGGCCTCGACTTTACAAGACTGGGCTGGGGATCCTTGGGTAGGACTACGGGGCCAAGCATTTCTCACCACAAGCCTAACCAAGTAAACTTTGTGTATCCTCCTCACGTATTATTCCCCTGACACAAAACAGACAGAAATGAAATTCCTAAGACTTTAATGAACCTAACTATATTTCTACTGCAGGGGAGGAACACATAAATTTAAGTAAGAGAATTAAACCCCCTCCTCAATTTCACTTTAAATACTCAAAAAATCCACATACCATTTTTGCCTATTAATGCAGTCCTGATATTTATTCCCATTTCTATAAATTAAGACTAAACATACCAAGCAAATGCTGTTGCAGAAGCCAATGCTGAGGAGTGTTAAGACCATTCAAATCAGAATTGTAACAGGAATGCAAGAAACAAGGTTTCTCAAAAAACACTATACCTGCTTGAGTTAGGTTGATTGCTTTAAATATATGTGAAAAAAAGAAAAGAAAAGAAAAAGAAATTTAGTTGGTTGGAGCATTGTGCTGTGCACCAGAAGGTGGTGGGTTCAATTCCCAATCAGAACACATACCTAGGTTTCGAGTTAGATCCTGGTCAGGGAGCATGATGGAGGCAGCCTATAGATGTTTCTCACCCTCCTTCCTTCCTCCATAACCAATTTAAAAAAAAAATTATGAAATAAACACATAAAACAAAACTAGGTTTAGCCTTTCTAGTTTAGTGACATTTTAAATCTGGTTAAAATAGATATGATCCTGGGTATCACTCAATAAAGCCATTAACTGTTTTCTGAGACTAGGTTAGAAGTATGCACACCACCAGCAAAACAAACGATTTAGACCCACACACTTTGCATATGTATGCCAGGAAACATGCAGATACATGAATTTGTGGTACTGTTTATGAGGACAACAAAAATCCCAAACCTGGAAACAACCCCACGTTCCACTACCAGAATTGACCAATAAATTGTGGGAGAGTCACAATGGACCACACACACAGTGCTTCAACTTCAGATCCATACTTCAACATGAATTGTAGAAAGAGTTCTTAAGGAGGATCCAAGATGGCGGCATAGGTAAACACCTAAACTGCTGCCTCGCACAACAATTTCAAAACTACAACTAAAAGACAAAACGTCTATCACCCAGAACCATGGGAAAGCTGGCTGAGTGGAAGTTCTACAACTAGAAGGAAAGAGAAAAGAGCATTAAGACGTGCACAAGCGCTGAAAAGCTGAGGTACGGGGGCACGCGAATCGGGCTGGCGGCGGGCGACTGGAAGCGCTGCTTTTTTCAACCCGAAGGGAGACAAGCTCCAGTTTCTGGGAAGACGCGGGGGACCCAAACTCCTACGGGGAGAAGCTGGACTGTCTGCCATTGGGTCGGAAAGTGAGGGTGGCTTGCTTGCAGGGCTGCACGCAGGAATAATTGTTTACTGTGCTGGGGCATGGGACATGGGGACGCGGTCAGGAGACCCAGAGCCAGCTTACTGGCAGCCATCGCTATTTGCCATGCCCTAGCCTAGTGACACCCTGAGACCCCACCCCACACAACCTACAAACCCACCCAAGCTCCAAGCAGCGGCTTTAGCATTTGAATGGCCTGCCCTATCGCAGCTTAACCTAGCAAACTTGCAGCCCGGGTCAGATAGCTCCAAAACCTCCAAACCCCAAGCAAAGAGGAGAAAACTGTAGTTCTTGCTGTAGCGCCTGCTGGGTGGCCTCAGACAGTAGCTGACCTGCACCCCATTGGAGATCCAGAAGCCAGTGTACCTAGTGGTCAGTGTGAGACACCAGATTTCAACTCCTCACATCCATAAGTGATACATTCAAGACGCAGACTCAGTGAGCACCAAAGCCCCACTGAAACAAGTCCTGCACCATAAGCGTGTCTCCAGCGCAGCAGTTCTTCCATTATAGACACAGCAGGTCCTCACAGCCAATTGGCCTGGAGGTCAATTCCTCCCTGTGTACCAACAGCAATCAAGGCTTAACTACACCAAGACTTTGCACTCAGCTCACATAGGGGTGCACCAAGAGTGTCCACCCCAGGTGATTGGGGAGGCTGAGCTACTGGCCCCTATAGGTCACCTACCACACAAAGCCACTCCATCAACACAGGGAAGCAGCAAAATGCGGAGACAAAGAAACATGTCATGAATGAAAGAAATGGACGACATAGAGTTCAGGACCACATTTATAAGGTTACTCAAGAATCTTCTAAAAACTGCTGAGGAACTTAGTGAGACCTTTAAGGACCTTAACGAGAATGCCAAAAAAATAGAAAAGGACCAGTCAAAAATTAAGCATACACTGTCTAAAATAAAGAATATACAGAAACTCAACTGTAGATCAACGTACCCCAAGAATCAAACCAAAGATGTGAAATATGAGGAAACAAAAAACACCCAACTAGAAAAACAAAAAGAAAAAAGAATCCAAAAATATGAAGGTAGTGTAAGGAGCCTCTGGGACAACTTTAAGCGTACCAACATCCGAATTTTTGGGGTGCCAGAAGAAGAGAGAGAGCAAAAATTGAAAACCTATTAGAAGAAATAATGACAGAAAACTTTCCCTACCTGGTGAAAGAAATAGACTTACAAGTTCAGGAAGCGCAGAGAACCCCATACAAGAGGAATCCAAAGAGGACCACACCAAGACACATCATAATTAAAATGCCAAGGGCAAAAGACAAAGAGAGAATCTTGAAAGCAGCAAGAGAAAAACGGTTAGTTACCTACAAGGGAGTACCCATACAACTGTCAGCTGATTTCTTGGCAGAAACTATGCAGGCCAGAAGGGAGTAGCAAGAAATATTCAAAGTGATAAACAGCAAGAACCTACAACCAAGATTACTCTACCCAGCAAAGCTATCATTCAGAGTTGAAGGTCAGATAAAGAGCTTCACAGACAAGAAAAAGCTAAAGGAGTTATCACCACCAAACCAGGATTACATGAAATGCTGAAGGGTATTCTTTAAGAAGAGGAAGAAGAAGAAAAAGGTAAAGATAAAAATTATGAACAACAAAATGACATCAAATACATACCTACCAACAAGTGAATAAAAAATCTGAAGAACAGAATGGACTGGTGAATATAATAGAATCAGGGACACAGAAAGGGAGTGGACTGACAATTCTCAGGGGGAAGGGGGTGTGAGGGGTGTGGGAAGAGATTGGACAAAAATCTTACACCTATGGATGAAGACAGTGGCGGGGGTAAGGGCATGGGGTGGGGTGGGGAATCAGGTGGAGGGGAGCTATGGGGGAAAGAAAAAGAGGAACACTTGTAATAATCTGAACAATGAAGATTTTAAAAAAAGAGTTCTTAAGTGAAAAATGTGACAGAGGAATCAGAGTATGATACCACTTTTATACATAAGATTTAAAAGGCAAAAAAAAGTTGTTCTATGAGGGGAAAGAAGGCTAGCAATCCCCTAGGTAAGATGGGAAGACCTTGTAAATGACCATATAATACAGATTTGGTTAAGGCACTGGCCACCATGTACTTATGCTTAGAAAATTCAAAACCCAAAACACTGCCCTGACAGGTTTGGTTCAGTGGAAGGGGCGTTGGCCTGCTGATTCAAGTGTCCCAGGTTCAATTCCGGTCGAGGGCATGTGCCTTGGTTGAGGGCACATCCTCAGTAGGGAGTATGCTGGAGGCAGCTGATCAATGTTTCTCTCTCATCGATGTTTCTAACTATCCCTCGCCCTTCCTCTCTGTAAAAAATCAATAAAATATATATTTAAAGAAAAAAAAAAACAAAAAACAAAACACCATACTTATTAGAGATAACGTGTTCCCCGAAAATAAGACATCCTCTGAAAATAAGACCTACTTACAGGTTTCCTTCTGGGTGAAATATAAGGCATCCCCCGAAAATAAGGCCCCCAGGCTCTGTCTCAGAATGAAAATTAATTTACCATAAACTGGTCGCTAGGGCCGCCCCGACTGGCGTCTAGCAATCAGTGACGTTACGCGGAGTCCTGACGTCACTGCTGTGTGGAGGCGGAGCGAAGGTCGGAGCGAGCGGTGAGCGCGGGGCAGGAGAGAGGAGGAGACTTTCGCAGATGCGTGTATAAGAACAGGAGGATTAGAGCAGACGGGATGCGGCGAAGGTGGTGAGTGCTGGTCTGTCTCTGGTGACACTACCTGATGCTCGCGGCCGCCTTCATGATGACTGAAGGTTCTCAGTCAGTGGCAGACCCTGCTCCAGCCCAGATCCAGGCCCCAGCAAGCCCAGTGACAGTCCCCAGGCAGGCCCCAGGGGGTAAATGTCTGATAAAGGGGTAGGGGGGATGTCTGGTGAAGGTGTTCAGTGGCACAGGGGTGGGGGGAGGGGGATCACTTAAAATGACACAGGAGGATCAGAGTGGACAATCAAAATGACACAGGAGGATCAAAAGGGGTTACTAAAATGGTAATCCCCCCTCTGATTCTCCTGTGCCATTTTGATTCCCCCCTCTGATCCCCCCTGTGTCATTTTGAGTGATCCCCCTCCCCCCACCTTGATACCCCAATTCCTTTTTTTTTTTTTTTTTACCCCTAGAAATGAGCACAAAAAGAAAAAGCTACTCTGTGGAGTACAAGAAAGGAATCGTGGAAGATTCTTGGGGCCAAAATCTTACTGCTTTCTGCAAAGAGAAGATGTTGAGTATCCGATTGGTCCGAAAATGGCGAGCAGAGTATGGTAACCTCATTGAACAAGTGGACAAGGGAAATGCTAAAAAGCGCAAGTGTGGATCAGGTCGGCAACCATTATTTTCCGAGCTGGAAGACCTGATCTGTGAATGGGTTGTTGACAGGAGAGCAAAGGCTTTGGTTGTGAATAGGGCTCAGATTCAAGAATTTGCCCTTGCAATGGCACCACAGTTTGACATAGCCCCCGAAGACTTCAAAGCATCACAACACTGGCTGGATAATTTCCTTCAGCGAAGTGAACTGTCTTTAAGAAGATCTACAACATTGTTTAGGTTGGAAGATACTCAAGTTATTAAGCGAGCACTTGCATTCAAGTCCTTTATTGATGATGCTGACTTCTCTAAATACAATCTTTCCAACATGATTGCTATGGATGAAACTGCAGTGTTTATGGGCCAATCATCTCAAACAACAATTGAACAGCGGGGTGCCTCCTTAGCGTACATTCCCTCCACTGCTTACGAAAGTGCACGTGTTTCCTGTATTTTGGCAATTCGTCTGGATGGCACTAAAATCCCACCTTTAATCATTTCTAAGGGCAAGAAGGAAAAGACTGAACGTGTTTTGGGCGTTTTTATTCTTGAAACTGAAAAAGCCTGGGCCACACAAGCAGTTATAAGGAAGTGGGTCGATTTAATGCTGCCGCTTGTTATGCGAGGGAGCCAAAGAGGTCTGCTAGTCTGAGATGCAGCCAGCACTCACCGCGCTAAAGACATGAAGACGTTTCTTCACAAAAGAAAAATAGATCAGATAATGATTCCTGCAGGAATGACAGCCTATCTCCAGACTCTTGATATTGCAATAAACAAGCCAAAGACAATTTGCGCATGGAAATTAATGACTACATTGAAAATAGAATGGAGAGCCAAAACCGGTTTGGCTCAGTGGATAGAGCGTCGGCCTGCGGACTGAAGGGTCCCAGGTTCGATTCCGGTCAAGGGCATGTACCTTGGTTGCGGGCACATCCCCAGTGGGGGGTGTGCAGGAGGCAGCTGATCGATGTTTCTCTCTCATCGATGTTTCTAGCTCTCTATCCCTCTCCCTTCCTCTCTGTAAAAAATCAATAAAATATATATATAAAAAAAGAAAATAGAATGGAGAGAAATCAGCATGGAAACTTTGTGAAACCTCAACTGCAAGAAGTTGTGACTTGGGTGAAGAATTCATGGGAGAAAATCACTGACAGTTGCATTGCAAATGCACTGCGAGCAGGCTACCTTGACAAGAAGTACTCATTTAAGGACAGTGCTATTGCTAAACATGAGAGATTTGGTCCACTGATTCTGAAAGAAATGGAGTCACAAGAAATTTACCAGGAAATTCAGGAACTGGATTGTTATGATGATGTTCCAGAAGATGATGACATGATTGTCATTGAATAAATGAGTAAATTCTTGATACTGTAGGATTCACAGTTTGTCTGGTTTGTGTTGACAACTACAGTACTACCGTACCGTATACAGGTAATAAATTTCCTTTATTTTCATTTAACAATAAATGTGTACCGTATTCTTCTTCTTGGACAAATAAGACATCCCCTGAAAATAAGACCTAGCATGTCTTTGGGGGCAAAATTAATATAAGACACTGTCTTATTTTCGGGGGAACACGGTACTAGAGGCCTGGTGCACGAAATTTATGCACAGGGGTGGGAGGGAGTGTGTCCCTCAGCTCAACCTGCACCCTCTCCAATCTGGGACCCCTCGGGAGATGTCCAACTGCCTGTTTAGGCCCAATCTCACTGGCATTGGGCCTAAACGGGCAGTTGGACATCCCTCTCACAATGCAGGACTGCTGGCTTCCAACCACTAACCTGCCTGCCTGCCTGATTGCCCCTAACCACTCCCCTGCCAGCCTGATCGACGCCTAACTGCTCCCCTGCTGGCCCGGTCACCCCTAACTGCCCTCCCTTGCCAGCCTGGTCGCCCCTAACTGCCCTCCCCTGCAGGCCTGGTCGCCCCTAACTGTCCTTCCCTGCAGGCCTGGTCGCCCCCAACTGCCCTCCCCTGCTGGCCTGGTCGCCCCCAACTGCCCTCCCCTGCAGGCCCGGTCACCCCCAACTGCCCTCCTCTGCTGGCCCGGTCACCCCTAACTGCCCTCCCCTGCTGGCCTGATCGCCCACAACTGTCCTCCCCTGCCGGCCATCTTGTGTCCACATGGGGGCGGCCATCTTGTGTGTTGAGTGATGGTCAATTTGCATATTACATCTTTATTATATAGGATATACACTCTTGTGGGTTAAATGAAGTGATGGCTGGGATCTCTCACCTTGGTCACTCACTCACAAGTCTCTTCACTGTTCTGTAACCAGTCTCACCCCCTCCAACCCATTCCCCACATTCTTTTTTTTTTTTAAACATTTAATCACCTTTATTTATTTTTTGTTTGTTTGTTTTTGTTAATCCTCACCTGAGGATATTTTTCCATTGATTTTTAGAGAGAATGGAAGAGAGAGGGAAAGACAGAAACATCAATGTGAGAGAAACACATCGATTGGTTGCCTCCTGCATGAGCCCTGAACAGGGCCCGGGCTGGGGAGGAGTCTGCAACCAAGGTACCTGCCCTTGACTGGAATCGAACCCAGGACCCTTTGGTCCACAGGCTGATGCTCTATCCACTGAGCCAAACTGGCCAAGGCTCATCCCCCACATTCTGCCCAGGTTAATTTCTAAAACACAAACAGCTATTCATTCTATTAAATGAATAGACTCCATGACCACCTTATATACTCCCCCACACCCATGCCCACCTCTAGGCAGTGTCCAAGTACAACTGCTTGCTCCATATCAGTTTACTAACACTGTAAGGAAAGGGTATAATATTTACTGGAGGTTAGAATGCTAGACTCTGTGACAATAGGGGCTTTAATACTTTGTCTCACTGAACACTTACTGCTACAATAACCATATTACCTGTATGGTACTATCTACTTCTTACAAATGAGGAAACTCTGGCTCAGAGATATTAAATAATTTGCCCAACGACACTCTACTAATACCTGGTAGGGATTCAGACCCAGACCCAAGTATTTGGGTTCTAAAGCTGTGTTCTTTCCATCAACCACTCCCCACTGCAAGCCGTTTCCACAGAAGGTGAAGGTGTGCTACCTTAAAAGCGCTAGCTACCAAGACTTCTCTTGAATTTGCAATTACAACAAAAGACATTCGAAAGATTCAGGACATGACTATTTAATGACAAGTCCAAATGACTGCAAATCAACAGGTCAGCGAAGAGCCAGCAAATTCATGAACTGGAAGTTTATTTATACTTACATTCCCAAACTATTTAAAGCTTTCTACTTCATATGAATATTCATTAATTAGTATTTGAATGATACTTTTACATTTCACTTAAAAATATTTTTATTGATTTCAGAGAAGGAAGAGGAGAGAGGGAGACAGAAACATCAATGATGAGAAAGAATCATTGATTGGCTGCCTCCTGTACACCCCCGCAGTGGGGATCGAGCCCACAACCTGGGCGGTGTGCCCTGATTAGGAATCAAACCGTGACCTCCTGGTTCATAGATCAATACTCAACCACTGAGCCACACCAGTTGGGCAAATTTCATTCTTTTAATCAAGAAGGAATCTAAACTTAAAAAACCCTGTATATGTAGTCTACTTGGTTGTGCTTTAATAATGAGGGTTCGTTCTACTGCACATCTACCAGGAGGGCCATCTGCTACCTTTGATAAGCCTATGGCACTTCATTACGAAAATTCAAGGTTTGCAGAACTTATACTTACTTGTAACATTTAAATATATCATTCCAGCCCTGACCGGTTTGGCTCAGTGGATAGAGTGTCAGCCTGCGGACTGAAAGGTCCCAGGTTCGGTTCCAGTCAAGGGCATGTACCTTGGTTGCGGGCACATCCCCAGTAGGGAGTGTGCAGGAGGCAGCTGATCGATGTTTTCTCTCTCATCGATGTTTCTAACTCTCTATCCCTCTCCCTTCCTCTCTGTAAAATATCAATAAAATATATATATTTTTTAAAAAATAAATATATCATTCCATCCCTATACAAGAGATTAATTATAATGAAGTTCAAACAATTACAGATGGCAAGTATAAAAAATTTCAATTAATATCTTAACAGATGGCTTTCCAGAGATAAGAGCTGAGTTTGTCTCTACTTAAAATCATTCAAAATCTTTAAATCCATGTCTATAAAGTAAGAGGAGCAACAGAAACATGTGCTCAAATTGGAAATGGGTTCTGCTATTTCTCAAACAACCAAGCCAGATTCCAAAGACCTGAATGTATCAGAATTCTTCAAATTGCTTTGTTTATATCTTTTCTCAAAGTTAATAATTAAACATTTGGGGCATTAAAAAACGACCTTCAGTTAACATAAATTTATCACATGACCCATCAATTCCATTATGACATGTCTACCCTTCCAAACAAAACATATGTCCACCGAAAGACCTGTATGTGCACAGCACCATATTTATAATAGCCCAAAGTGGAACCCAAATGCCCATTAGTGGGTGAATAGATTAGCAAAATGTCACAAAGTCCTACAAAAGAATACTATTTGGCCCTGGCTGGTTTGGCTCAGTGGATAGAGCGTCAGCCTGCGAACTGAAGGGTCCCGGGTTCGATTCTGGTCAGGGGCACATGCCCAGGTTGTGGGCTTGATCCCCAGTGGGGGTTGTGCAGGAGGCAGCCGATCAATGATTTTCTCTCATCATTGATGTTTCTATCTCTCCCTTTCTCTCTGAAATCAATAAAAATATATTTTTTAAAAAGAATACTATCTGACAATGAAAAATGAAGTACTGCCCTGGCTGGTGGGGCTCGGTTGGTTGCAGGTTCAATTCTCAGTCTGGGCACATACCCAGGTTGCGGGTTTGATCCCCGGTCAGGGCACGTACAGAAGGCAACCAATCAATATTCTCTCTCACATGGATCTCTCTCTCTCTCTCTCTCTCTCTCTCTCTCTCTCTCTCTCTCCTCTTCCCCTTCCCCTCTAAGAATCAATAAGCATGGCCTCGGGTGAGAATTAAAATAAAAATAAAAATGGAGTACTGACACATGTTACAGCATAGATGATCTGCCAAAACATTACACTAGTGATAGCCAGATGCAAAGACCACATATTACATGATTCCATTTATCATATGAAGTACACAGAGCAGGCAAACTACAGAGACAGGAAGTAGATTAGTGCTTGGCTGGAATGGAAATGCAGAGTGACTACAAACAGCCACAAGGATCTTCTGTGGGTGATGAAAATGTTCTGAAATTGAACTTCGATGGCTGTAGAACTCTAACTTTACTAAAAATCACTAAATTATACATTTAATAAAACCAACTAATTTTACTGTATATGAATTATACACCAATAAAGCTGTTAAGGAAAAAAACAGCTTTAAAGCATGCTAGCTATAAACCTTTACGGGTCAAATTCAGGTCATTCACAGAAAGACATGTATCTCTATAAATAACTAGGTTCTGCATACTGAGGGGGCCTTAGCACGAAAGGCTGTTGTATCAAGTATTCTGCTGGACAGAAACTTAAGATGTTACTGATAGAGGGGGGCTCATACTCTCCTGCAACATATATAATAAGCAAGTGACAATGTAATTTAGAAGATTTAGCTGAAGCTACCAGAGCTGCCAGGTGGCATATAGGATTTACTGCCATATTAAAGGTACAGACAAAAACTGCAATACAAGCTCAGAGGGTCTGAGAGAAATCATTCCAGGCCACAAAGATCAAGAAGGCTTTAGGAACATTTATCTGAGAGCTCTGGAGTTGGGATGACTGGGGTCCTGAGGGCAGGGAAATTAACTGGGAGGTTATTAGGGTTGAGATACAGGCTCAACTTAAATGCCCAACAATGGAAAAGAAAGGCCAGATGCTAAAAACCAAACCCAGTAGGAATTATGGTGAGTGGATGGGATATAAGTGACATGGGTAAGGAACAAATTAAGGATGACAAGGGCTCTCTCTCAAACTTATACTTTCAAACCTCCAAAAATTTATCTCTGGGTTCCAGAATTTTAGACAGTACATTAAAAATTCAAAACAACGTAACAATTGCTGGTGGGAATGCTCAATGACACAGCAGTAATTGAGTTGTATCTAAGGACATTACAACTATCATGCTTCAACTTCCAAAATAAACCTTATTCAATAATAATGTGCCACCTATAATTATTTACAGCAGCAATCTCATATGAAACTTTTGTGCATGTCTCACAGTTGAATGAGTGTAATCCTGAATTCAGTCTGCTATAAAGTTGACTGTATTCTGCCTGTGTTCATGCTTCCCACTGTCCTCAACAGGGGGATCTCATCAAGATAGCCATCTAACTCAGATCTTCCCAAGGTGGGAGCTAAAAGACTATGCCCACCCTTCCAGAGAAGAGACCACAACCAGGGAGCACTGCATGTTGGTCCACTCAGGAGGCAACACTTGGCTCCTCTATGATGCTTGGCTCCTATAATTCTGTTAACTCATTTTAAATGAGAGACCTAAATACAAACTTCTCAGAGTTGCTATAAAGATTTAAATAAGATATCACAAGTAAAAAGGCTTGGTTCTATGCCTGGTACATAATAGGAATTCTCCAAATAATAGCTCTCTTTATTCCTCTAACAAAAAATGGGGTAGTAGGAGATAATCCTTAAAGATCCATCCAATTCACCTAATTTTAGTCAGAAAATGACTAAAATCCATTAAAGCAAAGAAAATTTTCATATGTTGAACATTATTCACATAACATTTGCAAAACCTTCCTTAAAAATAAAAGTGGAGCAAACCTATACAACTCCTATAAGACAACACAAGAGAAAACCTAGATGACCTCAAGGATGGCGAGGGCTTTTTAGATAAAACATGCAGGATCCATGAAAGAAATCATTGATAAAGTGGACTTCATTACAATTAGAAACTTTTGTTCTATGAAAGACAATGTGAAGAAAATAGTAAGACAAGCCACAGAGTTGGAGAAAATATTTACAGAAGACACATTTGATAAAGGACTATTAGCCAAAATATATAAAGAGCTCTTAAAACTCTGTAAGAAAACCACTCATTAAAAAAAGGGGGAGGGGAGCAGGAGGGCATAGAGGGGATAAATGGTGATGAAAAAATAATAATATATATTAAAAAAATGGCCGCCCTGGCCTGTGTGGTTCACCACTTAGAGCATCAGCCCACACATCAAAGGGTCTCGGGTTCGATTCCCATCAAGGGCACCTACCTGGGTTGCAGGTTCTATCCCCAGGCCAGGCAGGGCGAGTGCAGGAGGCAACTAATTGATGTCTCTCTCACACATCAATGTTTCTCTCTCTCTCTCTCTCTCCCCCCCCCCCCAATCCCTTCCACTCTCTCTAAAATGGGGAGGGGGAAGGGGAGGGAAAAGGGATCCCCAGGTAAGGATCAACAACAACAACAAAAAAAATGGGCCAAAGATTTTACCAATGATACATTGACGGCAAATAAGCACACTGACACCACCAAATGTTGGTGAAGATGTGGAGCAATAATACCAGGTGTACTGGTTAACAATGCGGATTTTGTGATCAAAGAAAACATGATAATTTCAAGAGAAACGTCACAAGTGCTTTATTCAGCTCTAGCTGGCTTGGCTCAGTGATAGAGCTTTGGCCTGCGGACTGAAGGGTCTTGGGTTCGATTCTGGTCAAGGGAACATGCTTAGGTGGTGGGCTCGATCCCCATTAGGGGGCATGCAGGAGGCAGCCGATCAATGATTCTCATCATTGATGTTTCTCGTCTCTCTCTCTCTCCTTTTCCCTCTGAAATCAATAAAAATATGTATTTTTTAAAAAGTGCTTTATTCAAAGTAATGTCCATCGCTAGCTACACATTTCCCCCATCTTTCAGGTAATTTGTGGATACCATCCCCATAGAACTTTTCTTGTTTTGAGGCAAACCATTCAGAAACCCAATTTTCCACTTCTTTGTACATTTTGAAATGTTGCTCAGAAAGTGTGTGTGCCATCAATTGGAACAAGTGGTAATCTGAAGGAGCAAGGTCTGGTGAATACGGCGGGTGGGTTAATACTTCCCAGGCAAGATCTTTTAACATGTCTTTAACTGGTTTTGAAGTGTGTGATAGTGCATTATCATGAAGCAAAATTATTTTGCCGTGTCTTCTGCAACATTCTGGTCATTTCACAATCAAAGCATGGTTCAAATTGATTATTTGTTGTCAGTAGCAATCAGTATTAACAGTTTCACCTCGTTTTAGCAGCTCATAATACACCACACCTTCCTGATCCCACCAAATGCAGAGCATTGTCTTCTTTCTGAAGCGATTTGGCCTTGCAGTCAATGTTGATGGTTGACCTGGATCAACCCATGAATGAGTGCGTTTGGGATTCTCAAAATTAACCCACTTTTCATCGCCAGTCACAATTCGATGCAAAAAAGACTTTCTTTCGTGCCCTTGAAGCAACATTTTACTGATGACTTTTCCATTTTCCATTTGTCTTTCGTTCAGTTGATTCTTCCTTGAAAATCTTTCCCATTGCTTGTAAACAATTGGAAATTGTTTGCTGAGCAACGTTTAATCTTTCTGCAAGTTGTTTTTGAGTTTGACACGCATCTTCATCCAATAATGCTTGTAATTGTTGGTCATCAAACTTTTTCGGTTGACCTGGACATTCTTTGTCTTTCACATCGAAATCATCACTTTTAAAGCATTTAAACCAGAGTTCACAAGTATCTTGAGATGGAGCATGTTCACCATAAGCTTCCCAAAGTATTCAGCAGCACTTTTCTTCAAAATAAAATAATGAATTAAAATTTCCCACAAATGCTCTTTTTTTGGCATGAAATTTGACATTTTTAAGTGTAAAAATATCTATGTTTAACACCTTCAGAAAATTTGACATAGGAAGTTTTGAAGCTTGCTGTCAATACAACAAAACAGCATACATATCAAATCGCATATATATCAACATATGTGTAACTCCATCTACTGAAAAATATCCGCATTAGTAACCATACACCTGGTAACTCTCATTCATTGCCGGTGGGTATGCAAAATGGTACAGCCACTTTAGAAGGCAATTTGGCAGCTTCTTACAAAACTAAACATCCTCTTACCATATGACCCTGCAATCATTTTTTTAAAAATTCAATTTTAATTTTGGTTAAACGTTTTCTGTAAAAAATGTATTTTATTATCATTCACACAATTCAGCAATTACACACCTTGGCATTTACCCAAATGAACTGAAAATTTATGTCCACACAAAAATGTGCACATAGCGTTTATAGCAGCTCTATTCATAACTGCTAACACTTAGAAGAAACCAAGATGTCCCTCAGTAGGTGAGTGGATAAACTGTGGTACACCCAGACCACAGAATATCACTCAGCGTTAAAAATAAATGAACCTTCCATAGAGGAAACTTAAAGGCTTATTACTAAGTCAAAGAAATCAATCTAAAAAGGCTACATACTATATGATGCCAACTGTATGACATTCTGGAAAAGTCAAAACTATGGAGACGGTAAAAAGATCAATGGTTGCCAGGGGCTTAGAGGAGGGACAGATAAATATAGAGCACAGAGAATTTTCAGGGCAATGAAATTATATTCTGTAAGATACCATAAATCAAAACAATTGAAAATAGAGGCTTATTTTCTGATTTTTATATTTTGCACATGAAATACACTTATATTTTATAATCTAGAAAACATGAGCGTACAAAAAGCTAGTATTGAATACCAGTATGATTGCTTATTTTTCTTAAAAATTAGATTGTTTTGCTAATTATTGCTATTTGAGTAATGGATGTTTTAATAAGTGATTTTACATTTATACCCTTTACTATAAAAAAGGAAATATATCAATAATTAAAGGTTCTCTGTAAACAGGACATTTGGTTCTGGGACTTTAGGATTGAAGAGAAGCAATACTTCTGACTTGTGGGCTGTGTTCTGTGGCTGGAGGGCAGAGGCCTAATTCACAGTTGAATCCTCAGCATCAAGTGTGCTTTGGCACACTTCAGGGGTTCCAGAAATATTGGTGAATTCACTACTCCAAATATTTGGGGAACACCTAATTCTCTGATACTTTAAAAAACAAAACAAAAATAACCCACTCAGTCCATCAGCATACAGGAACATGTTGAAACTTGGTTAACTACATTTCATTTTATTTCTACCAGCATAGTAACAATACTAAGGAAACAGGAGGGAGGGGGATAAGATATTTACATTATGTATTAAATTTAATAAAAATATAATTATTCAAACAAGCCATAAAAACAGTAAAACGTATGGCTTTAAAAAATTAAGAAACAATGCTAGCACCCACCATTCTGGGGTAGGATAAGAGCAAATGCATTTAAAACTTCACAGTTTAGTTCTCTCCATGTGTCTCCCACTTTCTAAAATCCATAAGAGCTTTGAAATTAGTACACTAAATAAATTAATACAGCTGCCTTCCACTGGAGATCAATCTTTGTCCTTCTAATTATATAATACAGAAACATGCTGTTCTAACTCATTCCCCTAAATACATGTATATTTATAGTTATGAGAAATTTCAGATGTCATTAAGTATAGAATTTTCTTCTATGAACATTTTAGTACTAGGAAACTATTTTCATTATCTTAGATTTGGTACTTGAACAATTAATAGAAAGGGGTCGTTTTAAAATCCTAAAATCAACATACAAGCACTCAAAGCCTTAAATATTGTTTAATTTGTAACTGATTCTTTAAAGTATATGTATGTATGTATGTATATACTAGTATGTATTATTTCAAAGAGGAAGGGAGGGGAGAGAGAGAGAAACATCAATGATGAGAGAGAATCATTCATCGGCTGCCTCCTGCACACCCTACACAGGGGACTGGGCCAGCAACCTGGGCATGTACTCTGATTGGGAATGCAACCGTGACCTCCTGGTTTATAGGTTGATGCTCAAGCACTGAGCCATGCCAGCTGGGCCATAACTGATTTTTAGTTTAGTCAGCATGTTAATTCTTTGTTTTAATTACCATATGACTTTCAAGTAGGGTATCAAGCATCACTAATATATATTGCTTTAAAAACTCAAAAACTTGCCCTGGCTGGTTTGGCTCAGTGGATGGAGCATCGGCCTGCAGAGTGAAGGGTCCTGGGTTCGATTCCGGTCAAGGGCACATGCCTGGGTTGCGGGCTCAGTTCCCAGTAGGGGGCGTGCAGGAGGCAGCCAATCAATGATTCTCTCTCATCATTGATATTTCTCTCTCTATCCCTCTCCCTTCCTCTCTGAAATCAATAAAAATATATTTAAAAAAAAAACCTCAAAAAGTTGCAGATGACTATGGGCACTTAATATTTAACAGGTGCTACAGATGGTTTATCCACATAAACTACTTTTAACTGCTAAGGACCAAATTTCAATTCTCCGTTTCAGCACAATTTTATGAACACATTTTTCAATGATCTAGCTTGCATATATTTTATTACAAAGCATTTTCATTCATGTTAAAACAAGGAAAAGTGATATTAGATTTGATCCTAATTATCTACACTATGAATGTTTTTCAAATTGAGAACTGCAATCCATGTGGGCCATGACAGTAACTCAGTAAATGGCAATGGAACATTTTAAACAGTGAAACAGAAAGAATAGAGCTCACAGAACTTAAGGGAAGTGTTTTTCAATGCATCTTTGATTTCAGTTATGTCTGTGTGTGTTTGGGGTCATTCTAAGGGCCCAAAGAAACACATTCCCAAATACAAAAACCAAGTGCTGTTGTTTTTTTCCCCTCCAGAGATGCTAGTGATGCAGGAAACATCCTAAGGCCACTGAGGGTGGAAATCTAGGCCTTCAGCTGGGGCGGCACAATCACATGTTACATGTAGCTGGCAAGTCCCGCCTCTGCTGATTAGGTACAGGCAGGAGGGCTGCTCAGAAAGGCAGCATTATCCTGCTACAAATGCTGGAACTCTCCCTTAAATGAAATGAGCTTCAACTCATAGTTCCCAAAATTCTGTTCAACTCATTTCCAACTTTCCCACATGTGTGGTGAAGTCTGTACATCGTTGGTGAGTGCTGAGCCTCGAATTAATATCTGCTAAGATTTGGAAAGCTACCACATCTCTAGAGAACAAGAAGTTATTCACCCAATCCAGGTTTTCAAGCCTTTTCATTCCACTAACACAAATAAATTAACACTAAATTCAAAAACTCTGATCAGCAATTTTCCCTACCTAACTGACCTTTCAAAGACACTTCCCATTTCACTACCAATTGGTTTAAAAAAGATATTGTCCTCCTCCCACCATGCTCCTTTTCTGATTTGGAGCATTTATGTTTTGATTTGATTTGAATACAATTTATCAATTTACTCTCCCTACTGAAGGTACCTAGGGTAATGAAGTGGCGCCCTCTTTTAAGTAGATGGATAATGGTTCTAATTACTCAGGGTCACGAGCTTGCTGCCTGCTACCTACTGCCCTGGTGGGTCCACCTGCCAGAGATCAGCACCCATTCTGTGCTCATGTTCAGTGCTGCACTTCGTAGAAAGCATCTTGTTGCAAATATCCTTAGCAACTACTATAATAACACGAAGTACTTGCAAATTTAGTATTTTCAGACATTATATACATTGGGGAAAAGGTATGGGAGGTACAGAATAAACAAGTGTGTGCTTAAACCTGGGCTCAGATCAATAAGAATCATTAGATTCAGTCTCTCAATCACGTAAGTAAACCTTATGCATTCATGAAAGTATGCCCACTGATAACCTTCAAGAGGTTTTCTGGAAGCAGGTGGGGGGGGGGGCTTCAAAAAAAAATCTCCTCCCCACTCTGACTCAAAACAATCTGGCCATATCTATACAAAGGGAAAAACATGATAAAACCTGCAGCATCAGTTTCAGCTCAGAAGATGATTCTACCACAGATTCCACTTCTAGCATTTTCTCGAGGTTTTTCATTGAACAGCTTCTAGTCAAGATGCATTAACTTTTTATCTTCTCAGGCAAGGCTTTCACGCTTATGCTTCAAATCGCTTATTTTGAAAAAACTATCAAACCATGTTCCCAGTTGAAAATGTAGCTAATATTTTTTTAAAATATGTTTTTATTGAGTTTTAGAGAGAGAGGAAGGGAGAGGGATAGAAAGAAAGAAACATCGATGAGAAAGAAACATGAATGAGAAACATCATCAATAGGCTGCCTCCTGCACATCCCCCACTGGGGACTGAGCCCGCAACCCGGGCATGTGTCCTGACCGGGAATTGAAACGGTGACCTCTTGGCACATGGGTCCACATTCAACCACTGAGTCAAACCAGCGGGCATGTAGTTAATATTTTTTAAGAGAACATCAGAATCATAAAATCCAGATTTTCCCTATAGTTTTTATCAATAACTCTATATTAAAAAGGGACACTACAGAGGACTTGGGCTTCTAAACACAATTCAAATTTCTAAGATAAAACTTACATAGCAAAACTTTGCATATAAATTAACTTCTGCAAAGTATAAGTGCAATGAACTATTCAAAGCAGCACATTATAGGACTCACTATTTTCAGATTACAGACTGATTAGGCACTCTGACTCAGTCTACACCAGACTGTGGACAAAACAGACAAATGCTCTGCATTTTGAAAAAAAGTTACTTTTAATGTGAACACTGAAGTTGATTCACTGCTGTCGAAAGGAATAATCAGAATGTGTTTTAAAAATCACGTTTCAGCCCAGCCCTCATGGCTCAGTGGCTGAGCATCCATCTATGAACCAGGAGTTCATGGTTCAATGCCAGGGTTTCAGGCTCGATCCCCAGTGTGGGGCATGCAGGAGGCAGCTGATCGATGATTCTCTCTTATCATTGATGTTTCTGTATCTCTCTCTCTCTCTCCCCCTTCCTCTCTGAAGTCAATTTTTTTTAATCACATTTCACTACAACTACTAATGGAGCCTACTGTCCTAGTTACACACAGATACATTTTCATCTATCCGCTACCATATACAGCAATGTGGATGTTCATCTTAATGCCACATCCACACTTTCTAAAGAAACATTAGTGTAACATGTGGTTTGTTGGTTATAATCTGTGACTTCTTTAATCATAGACATTTAATCAGCTTATCAAACAAAAATTTCTACAAGCACGGCCGGTGTGACTCAGTGGTTGAGCATCAACCTGTGAACCAGGAGGTCATGGTTCCAATCCCAGCTAGGGTATATGCCTGGTTGCGGGCTCGATCCCCAGTGTGGGGCCTGCAGGAGGCAGGAAATCAATGATTATCTCTCATCATTGATGTTTCTCTCTCTCTCTCTCTCTCTCTCTCTCCCTCCCTCCCTCTCCCTTCCTCCCTGATATCAATAAAAACATATTAAAAAATTCTACATTTATCATTTGTTATAGGTAAGTAAAACCTTGAAGTTAACAAAATTTCCCCAAATTCGTTTGCTTTACTGAAATTTCCTTCTAATATTCCCAGACTGAAGATCCAGGGCAGGCCAAACAGCCAGGACCAACACACAGCTGTAAGTGAGCCATGCAACAGGCCAGGACTGTGCACACAGCTGGACTTGCAGTACTTTCTGAGCCTAAGGGGATGAGGTAGGTTATATGGTAAAGGACCAACAAGGACTGGGAGCAGAGCTCACTCTACCAAATCATGGTGACTCAAACACCCACTGGGAACAGACTTCATAGTCACAGAAGCCACGATAAATCCTGATTAAAGGTGAAATGAGGGTGTGAGGACCACATGAAGCTGGGGGCTCAGCTGGAAGTCAAGGAGCCAAAATAAAACGAAAAAACCCCACAACAAAATAAGCTAGAGCAGAATCAAGTAAAAGAGATATCTCCTGAATGTCCATCAGCAGAAGACAGAATTGAAGAGCAAAGTGTTCTCCATAGAAGCTAATGTAAGAGATCATTCAAGAAAAATAAGGGTAAGTTGACCCAGAAATCTGGAAAATGCTGCAGGCTATATCCCTTCCTTAAGCAGCCAAAATGCTTTAGAAAGACCTGGTTCCATTTCCCAAATGAATGTGCCCTCACATGTCATGTGAAGTGTCCACATTCTGGAAACCACTGAGCTAGAATGTAGAAGAAAGAAGGTATGGGACAGAATCTAAGAGAACCTTTAAGAGAAGGAGCCCTGGTCAGTTTGGCTCAGTGGATAGAGCATCGGCCTGCAGACTGAAGGGTCCCAGGTTCGATTCCGGCTAAGAGCACATGCCTAGGTTGCAGGCTTGACCCCCGGTGGAGGGTGTGCAGGAGGCAGCCGATCAATGATTCTCTTTCATCATTGATGTTTCTATCTCTCTAACCCTCTCCTTTCCTCTCTGAAATCAATAAAAATATTAAAAAAAATAAGAGAAGGAAAGTCTGAATTTCAACAGACTGAAAGGCTTTTCAAATGCAGTTCATTTACATATGACACCACCAAGAAAGTGAGAATAACTCTAGCCTCATGAGTCCTGGATTAATGACGATCCATGTGCTTTAAATTTGTTTTAGATCCTTCCTGTAATAGCATTTATGATTCAGATTTAAACAAGGAATAAAGTGAAGCAGTTATTTTCTAGACAACTAGACCTGTAACTGTACTCATGAGGATCCCACACTCCCAAAGAACGCTAGTGTTTCAAGATACTAATGAGAATCCCACCAAAGACAGGGAAAATGAACACAGTCATTTACTATATACATCTCTACTGCAAGTCACATAATTGTTCACATTCTATGTTTCCAAAATCAGAGCTCAACAAAACAAAGTCCATTCTTTAATACAGGAGTAGGGTTTTTCTTCCTTCAAAAGCTATTTATTAAATTGGGGATTACCTTATATCCATACATGTACACGCCCTATACACACATACTATAAAATACAGGGAGATATATATGTACATTGACATATTAAAGACTCCTCAACCTAGCATTTCCTAAACTTACTTATTCACAGCTCTCCCATCCCACTCCTATGCCTTACACGTCACGGAACATAGGGCAAATAACACTCCACACAGATAAGTAAAAATACTGAAAATGCAGTGGCATGTGGTGCTACAGCTGAGCTCCTTTAGCAGTGAAGGGACTCAGAAGAGGCCTCCCCAGGATGTGCCACTTTGGCATGTGACTACTTTGAGCTGGAGGCAATGGGAACTCTGCCAGCTCATGAGAAACTTCTATCTCTCCCTTAAACAATTTAAGTTTGGGGCCTTGCCCATAATAAGAGTTATCACCAGAAATAACTTTTTATGACCTATCAATACGGCAGGGCAAACCTCCATGTAATTAATGAACATCTGCTCTTCTTATCATCCTGTGAATGACCCTCCTCTCCTCTGAAGCTCAAGATGCCTCCTCATCCTTTGCTCAGAATGCCATACACAACTCATATTAACTTTCTGCCTCTGAACCTCTCATGCACTGGAGGTCTCCAACTCTCTCATGCATGTGGGGTTCTCATATGGAGGTACGTAATTAAATTTGGTTATTTTCTCTTGTTAATCTGTCTCATGTTGGTTTAATTAGGGTAGAATTTCTTTCTCCCCCACATTATAAAAATAACAGTAACCAAAACAAACAAACAATTTATAATGTCCAATGCTTCACAGGCAGTTATGCCCCCACTAAACCAAACCAAACCAAACCCAACCCAACCCCACCAGGCAGTTACCACACACATTTACAAAGGTCCCAGCTAACTAAAACTGCTCAACAGGCTTGGTGTCTTCTGTATCCCTTAAGCCTTCCCTTTTATCAAACAGAAGACCCCCTGATTTGGGGAGTCTCCATCTAATAACTAACTAGGAAAACATCTCTGTGCCAGTGTCCACAGTGAGGCATTTGCAAGAACCAAGCTGAGTGGAGCAACTCCAAAGTCACTGTCTTACGTCAGCCTGGCATGTGGTACATACTAAGCACTGAATACATGGTGGTATCACACGTAGGATGAACCTGTAAGTAAATCGTGTACAGATCTTAAATATGTAAGCTTGAAGTCAGAGGAAACCACTCAGACTTTTTCTTTTCCACCCTTTCCCAAACCAAGCATTTCCTAGTTCCCCAACATGAGCTTAGGGCTCAAGGAGGGAAAGAGCCGGACCTAGAGCTCTACCCTGGAGTTCCACTTGGAACCGACACATGTGTGGGCCCTGGCTGATTTGTCACCCCCATCCACAGCAGGCCTCCATCCTACAGGGAGGAGAGCTGAGGTCTCTGGCTTTGCTCCCAGGCACACTTAACTATTTTAGTTAGCATATACTTAACCAACTCCTACATAGTAAAGGCATCCCCCCGCCTGCTCCGCCCCACCGGCATTTGGTGACACATTTCTGTGCACCCATTTTCTCGTAATTTCAATAGTATCCCTAATTTGTATGATTTAGAAGGCATTGCTTAAATCAATGGCAAGTAACCTTTCAATTTTCCAAGCTATAGCACAAACTGCGCCAAAAGTATTTAATTTTTAAAGTAAATGTATTTCTTAAGCATAATGACAACAGGCTTAAACATTCCATTTTAAAGTACATCTACTATCACTAAAAGGTGTGAAGTAGCAAAAAGGGATAGGAAGTTCACAATACCACTAAGGAAAGGAAACTGAAGATGATTCATCAGCACATAATCCAGTATTACAATTTAATAAAATACAAACATAAGTGCCTTTCATAAGATTAAGACAGCTTTATGGAGTGCATGAAACTTGAGGGCACGGGAAGTAGTTGAGGGATTAAGGTATGGGGGAAAGAATAGGAAGATTAGCCCAGCAAAAGGGAAACAGACCCAGGAAATACAGTCCGCAGGAAGTCAAATATTCACCTCTAGGGGAATGGGGGGGTTATACCTGGAAAGGGGTCTGCTAGTAAAGCGAACACCAAATGATCTCAGCATTAAACTAAGCAGAAACAACTTGCTCCTAAGTAGGGCCACAGCTTCTACTGCCTTTTGTTTTTTTAATAAATTCACTGCATTATAAATACACATGCACTGTACAAACCTGGAGGAAAAAAAGAACTAAAAATGACCCATAATTCCGCTGCTCAGAGATAATCACTATTAACATTTTGGTTTATCTTTTTTAATGCATTTATTCACACCAAAACAATTTTCTATACATTATATGTGTTGTTGTATAGCAAGTTTTGTCATTTTATATTGGCTGAATACTAGTATTCATTAAATACAGTATTAGAGAAATGCAAAGACTTACCTAAACAATGCTGAAACAATCATCCTAGTACTAGCAAAAAACTGAAAACGAATGCTTAGTAAGATGGCATTAAACAGTGTACCTAATGACAGAATATTAATCTACTTGTCATTTTTTATATTTTCTTAGACTAAATCCTTAGATTAGCTATTCCAAAGTGCATGCATATTTTATAAGCTTTTGTTACATATTTCTCAGAAAAGTCATACTGAATTATACTTTCTAGCAATGTATAAGTAGGCTCATTTCTCTGCACCCTCACTAGAAGCTGGATTTTTTAATGTATGCCACATTTTTAAAAGACAGTATCTCACTGATTTCTGGGAGGACTGCTAGTGAAGCTGAAATTTTTTTCATGTTTCCTGCTCCTTTTTATAATCCATCTATAGCAAGGAAAGTAAATTTGCTCGTAAGTTACAAAATTTTTCTGGGTTTGCCTTTAGTCTTTGATTTCTATTTATGGTATTTTAACCTATAGAAGTTTAGTTACTTTAAAGTAAGCAAATGAACATTATAAACTGATGAACAAAAAGATAGATACAGAGGCAGTAAAGCATCAAACAGACTGTCAAATTACAGCGGGAAGGTTAGGGAGAGGTGGGGGAAAAATAAGAGATCAACCGAAGGACTTGCAGGCATGCATATAAGAGTAACCAATGGATGCAGGACATTGGGGGGTGAGGGCATGTATGGGAGTGGGATGGGTGGGGCAATGGTAAGATATGTACACATATAATACCTTAATAAAAAAAATAAAGTAAGCAAATGAATAATTTCTTTAACAAGAAGTTATCCTACTTTTGTTGTGGTGCTTTGAGAGGCTTTCTCCATTCTGGGATCACCTGTATTACCTTTGTGCTTTACAATTGTTTTTAAATATGTATTTTAAAAGCACAAAGTGCACCACCCTGAAATTACAACCATTCTTATAACTTTAAGTATGTTCACCAATACATACACACACATTTTAAATGGCTGCATACATTTCATACAGTGTTTTCCAAAGCATGTTCTGAGAGGCCTTTTCAAAAACTGCAGCTTGTTAGATCTGCACAATCGTAAATGGTTTTACAAACTTCACACCCAACTTAGTAACAGTCCCCAAGTTCCAGAATTGTTCATTTCTATCCCAGTTACTCTCCTCCTTCAGTGTCCACCAGTAACTAAAAGACCAAGAAGAATAAACTCATTCTTGGTAGTCGACCAAGTTCTGCATAATGAACTGCCATAATTATCAATGATTAGATGTCAATCCTTAGAGCATTTTCATTCTGATCTTTTCTTCCACCTTCATATAAATCCCATTCTTAGGGAGTCTGAGTAAAGCTGGGCTCTAAAAAAAAAAGCTGGGCTCTGGAGTCCCTGTGCTTTATTATAACTCAGGCCTGACGACCTACCAGGCCTGACCCTAACCCAGGGGTGGGCAAACTTTTTGACTCGAGGGCCACAATGGGTTCTTAAACTGGACCGGAGGGCCGGAACAAAAGCATGGATGGAGTGTTTATGTGAACTAATATAAATTCAAAGTAAAGGAGCGAGGGGAGAGCAAGAGGGGAGAGCAAGAGAACCGGATAGAACAGCCGGATCCAGCCCGCGGGCCGTAGTTTGCCCACGGCTGCCCTAACCACTCAAAGCCTTTTTCTGAACCCGATATGCTGTAAGGTGGACCAAACAATAGTATCTACACTTCATGGGCTTAGTAAAGGTTTAAAGTGGGAGGATGTTCATGAAGAAAGTAGGAGTTACATGAATGCACATGATGTGGGCAGTGTGTTAAGGCACCAGGGACAAATGCGCACCATACGGTCCCTGATCTAAAGGTGAGTCAATGGGAGAAATCACCAAGTCCAGACAAAGGGTTAAGTACTGGGACAGTGTGACCTAGGCAGGGACTCAGGCGATCCCAGGGAAGTCTCCTAGCCTGGGATGGGATGGCATGGGATGGGATGGCATGGGATGGGATGGGATGGGATGGGATGGGATGGGATGGGATGGGATGGGATGGGATGGGATGGGATGGGATGGGATGGGATGAGGGGTAGGGGCTGAGCTGAGTCTTTTTAAAGGAGCAGGAGTCTCCAGTGACATGCAGGGGACATGGCACTTCAGACAGAGGGGAGAACATGAGTAAAAACAGAGGAGAGGACAGCATAGGAGCTTCTGGGAACTGGGGAAGCACAGGAGGAGACTGCTTTCTCCATCCAAGTTTCTTTTTCCCAGGGGAAAAATTTAAATGACTGTCAAACTTGGGCTTCACAATTCTGCTTTTCAAATATGTGTAAGATTACGCTTTATAGGTCAGTTTTCCAAATGCTGTTAATGTTAAAGCTATGACATACCCAATGCTTTGAGGGCCTATAAAGAAATCTTAAACAGTGTCAATTAAAAAAAATTATCTCATTTTACAAATGCTGAAATGAACACCCAGCAAAATTAAGCTCAAACTAGATCCCACGTCTTCTCAAAGCAAAATGTTCTATGCCTAAACAAAAATAACACACAGCTTTTTTAGGAGCCAGAAAATGTGAATGAAAACTTTAAAAAACAACATTAAGTATTATAATAATCTTGTTTATAGTGTGCATTAAATGTATATATTAAACAGGGAGCTTAAAGTCCTTAATAACTTAAGGTTTTATTTAAATTTGATTTATTCTTCATTTAATGTTCATTACTGTTTTGAAAAGCGAACAAAAAATACGTCCTGCTGAGAAAATGCCAGATATCAAGAAAAGCAAGATAAATTTCAAATTGGTCCTTAAAAATGATACACTCTTTTCTCTAGACATCTAAGAGACAAGTTCAAAATTGGTCCCCCAAAGACATTTTATTCCAGACTGACTCAGTTGCTGAGGATTTGGGACCTATAGAGGGCTGAAACAGCAAAGAGTAAAAACACAAACACATTCCTAAGAGTTTTGGACCCTAATTCACATTTGAAGAATGGCAAACAACAACTTCTCAATTTCAAACACATCCATTTTAATTTTCCATGCTGAAAGGAAGGCAGACTATGCCTGCTGGTTTTACCAGTAGTGAATTTCTGATACAAGGCCCTCAAGGACCCAAGAATGGCCGCTCCTATAAGAGATGTCACATAGGACTCTGGTACCACTGGGTTTGCATCACCTCTCCAATAGGAAAGGGCTTCTACCACCACCCACTTCATTTTAAAGGCAAGACTGCAATATTTAACTGCTGGAAAGACCCAAATTTTGCTGTGGAAAAAAAAAAAAATCCACACCTTAAGGTTAGTTTTAAGGGGGAAAAACAAATTAAAATTTCACAGCTTGTCTCCTTGGCATTTTCCTGGATTGCCATAGCTAAAGAAAACCTGGGCATTTGTCTCTTGGGGCCCTGCATTAGATATGGGGTGCTATAATAATAACCACAATAAAGCTTGCATTCTTACCCAGCCTGTTTCTGCAGCCAAAATTAGAAGTGGTCAAACACTAGGTCAGATTATTCCGGGGGATTTATTCATTCAAAAAGACAACTGAGGTACCCATGACCAAGGTGGGGGTGCGAAAATAAATAAAGACTATTCCCTCCCTTCAAAGAATTCATAGTCTGAATTCTTTTTGAAATGCATGGGAAAGGAGGATGTACTGAAGATCAAGATGAAGTTAATTATCTCTGAAAGATAACCATCAGTAAGAGGCAATGGAGCTTAAGGAGCTGTAATAGCTAAGCAAACTGCAGAACCAGCTCAGGCATTCATTTGCCCTTTGGCTCTCTTGATGACATATTTGGAATGGGGGCCATGCCTTGCAAGGACCTAAGCTTGTGGCGGGTAGATTTCATAAAATGGTGAAAAAAAAACCCACAACACTAGGATATAGAAAATCCCTCCACCTTCGGCAAAATAGTTTTTAAAAGATGACACCCATGAGAAGAAATAGTTTAACATTCTAAGAGAATAATTCAGCCACCCCTCTAAGGTAATGAGCACTCTCCTGAAACATCCAAAAATGGGCATAATAGAGTTAAAGCGAGCCAGCCTTCTGTTTGCACGCCTCGAAATTTGAAATGCGAAGCAACTATGTCCAATTACCACGAGAAGCCACAAACAGCAAAATATTTTTCAAGTACAGTATTTTTCTAATAACCAATAACTTTTTAAACACAAATGAAGTTCTCATATCCAACTGTTTTCTAAAGAAAATAATCTTACCCCTAACCTTATGCAACCCACAAACTCTCCAGGATTTCAGAAAGTCAGCCTGCTAGACAGGTTGGTTACAAAATAGTGTTAAACTTAAAAATGCACGCATCTGCAGAGTGTTAAGATATGTTCAGATTCTAGAAGCTTAAAGTAAAAGTGACTTTAGTTCCCCTTCTGTCACCCTGATAAATGTCTTTCAAAAACTGGGTGACCACTGACTCCACTCCCAACTTGGGCGGTTTTAATGCCAACACAGGAAGGGCCATTACACGGAGCAAATAAATACCCGAGTAAGTTGATGCGATTCCGTATTTGCACACTAACCCCAACTACGAACTAAAAGCGACAGCAGCCCTCCAATCGGAGGAGAGAATCCTATTTTTGGCAGAGGGCTCGCTACAGAGGAAAACCCCTGACTTTGGAGATTCGTCTCTAGGAATGCTCACAAAGCTTTGCCCTCTCTAAACCATCACCATGTCCGCCGCACGCAACGTCCCCAGGTGGCCGAGGCCCCGGGGCCGCGCGCGGTTACCTGCGGGGTCAGCGCGCGCTCCCGCGGGGCGCAGGCTCGGGGGCGCGCCGAGGCCGCGGCGCAGGCCCGGCCCGACTGGCGGGCGCCGGGGGCTCTGGCCGGTCCCGCCGCCACACTTGCATCCCTACCGCTTCCCCGGCCTGCTCCCCCGAGGGAACCAAGCCAAAGAGCGACTGTTACCCAATAATAACGACCTGCACCGTCGCCACAATGCCGGCGGGTAACCGGAAAGCAGGGCGGCCGGCGTCCCGCACTCGCTGGAGAGCACGAGTCGGGGAGGAGCGGTCCCGAGGGGCGCAGGGGAAGGGCACGAGGCCGGGCACCCCGCGAGGGTCGCCGCACGAGGGGCGGGAGGCGAGGCGCGACGGCCGAACGGCCTCAGCTCCGCCGCCCCAGCCCGGTCGCCACCAGGCCTCCGCCTCGGCGCGATGAATCGGGCTTTTTCCCGGTGCGTGGTCCAGGCCCGGCCACCCCGAGCCCGTGCCCGCGGGGACTCAGGGAGCCCCCGCTCGCGCCCCGGCGCCCCCGCCCACGAGCCCCCGGCCCCGCCGCCATTCCGCCCGGCCGCGGCTCGGAGCTCAGGCCTCGCCCGGCGCCTGGGCTGGGCCGCCGCGGGCCCCGTCACTGCGACACCGCGGCTCTGGGCCTGGCCTGCGCCGCCTCCCCTCGGCCCGGGCGCCGCCACACTCACCCACATTTCCCTGATGCCGAAATGGCTCCGGCGACGTCTCCGCCTGGTCCCTGGGCCTGGGCCCCGGTTAAATCCCAGTCCCGCCAAGGTCTGGCTGCGTCCCTCAGCCGCCGGGGCCGCCCCGCCTGGAGCTGCGTGCGACACGGCCCCCGCCTCCTCCTCCTCCCCTGCCCGCCCGCCGGCCCTCCTCCCGCCGCCGCCGCCGCCGCCTGCACCACGCAACCTCCGCCCTCTCGCCTTCCCTCCGCCGCTCCCCGCCCTCCCGGCTCACCGGATCCGGCCACCGTCGGGAGAGGCGCGTGGGGGAGGGTCGGGACGCACCGCCGGCGGCGTCCGGGGCGGGAGGGGTAGGGGGAAACCGCCGCCATCGCCCCACCGGCCCGAGCGCGGGGTGGGGGGGTCCGGAAACAGTCCGCCGCCGCGGCCCCCGCCCGGGGTCCCCCGCCGCCTGCCTGGTTCCTACCTGAAGACCGGGCCCTGAGCCCCGCGCCGTCCCGGGCGGGCGCTCCGGATCCTCCGGGTTTTACAGCCTCCCTCGCCTCCTAGCCGCCTTCAAAGACCCGGCTTCCCGCCACTTCGGACCCAACGAGGAGGGGTCACCTTTTTCGATTGGGGCAGAAAGTGCCCCAAAGCAGTTAAGGAGGGGTCTTACAGCTCCTGTCCCTCTCCGGCGCACACCCCTACATACAGCCTGAGCTGACCTGGAACACGACTACCCCAATCACCGTGCCCCCGGGATCGGGACAATTACCCAGCAGCGTGCCAGGCTGGCTGATGGTCAGAGGTGGGCAAGAGCTCTGAAAACCAGCCGCAGGCCTCCGAGCCAGCAGTCCACGCCCGAGGCCCCGCTCACCTGCAGGCCTTGGCCATCAGCACCTGGCAGCCCGAGCCTGCCTGAACCTCTTTCTCTCCTGAAAATCGGTTCGAAAATAAAACTATACTAGGCTTCCCGCTTCCAACTTTAACCAACTTTTTTTTTTTTTTGGGGGGGGGGCGGGGGCAAATGTTAACACTGAATCACTTTATCTTTGTAAAGGGAAATCAAGAATAGAATTTAAGGACTTACATATATGGATGGTATGAGGTGTGACTAAAACTATTGTTTTCAGGTGTAGGCTGAAGTAGTTAATTGCATTCATTTGAAATTAACTGTTAAATTGGGGTACTGGAAACTAAATACAAATTTTGGCAGCACAAATAGCCAACTGGCTTGCTATGGTGACAGTCTGGTGAAAGCATGGGTTTGGAGGGACTCCTGCTTTAAGACCATGGTTCATTCACAACATGCCAGAGAGCCAGCTAATTTCATGAACAAGCAAGGAAGGATTTCAAATGATCCTATCTGGGCAAAAGACGTGATGAATATAACTTCCTGTTTTGCTCCAAACTAAAACAGTACAGAGATTCTAGTACCACCTTGGGTTAGAAATCCTAGGCCCTAGACCCTAGGCCCTGAGCAGAGAGGGCTGCCTCCAGAGCCCATACTGTTTCCTGAGGCACATGGGTTTCTCTTAGAAGGCTTATCCCACAGTATATGTGGTCCTCTTATTAAAATGTGGTCTTTTGTCAACATCTGTTAAGTATTTTTAGAAGTATTGCATTTGTGTATACTTGTCACCAAAGTATGTAATCTCAGTCTGTGCATTTAACATTCTTGGTTTATACCCTATACATCTAAATAACCTAGTAAAAAAAATTAGATGTATTTTACAACTTTACTGTGGGCATATGGTAAGATTAAAGGTAAAAATGGAAGGCCTGCCCTGGGGCCAGTCTGCTCAGTGGTTAGAATGTCGGCCCTTGGACCAAAGGGTCTCAGGGTTTGTTTTGTTTTTGTTTTTAAATCATGGTATCAGCAAGTCTGAATTGCTCTAGAGTGAAATACATTTCCTTGCCTTTTCCAGCTTCTAGAGGCCCCCCACATTCCTTGGCACTTGGCCCCTTTCTGACCCTTCTTTTTTTTAAAAAATATATTTTTATTGATTTCAGAGAGCGAGGGAGAGAGAGATAGAAATATCAATGATAAGAATCATTGACTAGCTGCCTCCCGCACTCCCCCTACTGAGGATCAAGCCCGAAACCTGGGCATATGCCCTTGACCAGAATCCAACCCGGGACTTTTCAGTCCGAAGGCCAATGCTCTATCCACTGAGCCAAACTGGCTAGAGCAGGTCTCAGGTTTGATTCCTGGTCAAGGGCATGTATCTGGGTTGCAGGGATTTAAAAAAAAATATTTTTTAATTGATTGCAGAGAGGAAGGGAGAGGGAGATCAAAACATCAATGATGAGAGCCGAAACCGGTTTGGCTCAGTGGATAGAGCGTCGGCCTGCGGACTGAAGGGTCCCGGGTTCGATTCCGGTCAAGGGCATGTGCCTTGGTTGCGGGCACATCCCCAGTGGGAGGTGTGCAGGAGGCAGCTGATCGATGTCTCTCTCTCATCGATGTTTCTAGCTCTCTATCCCTCTCCCTTCCTCTCTTTAAAATATCAATAAAATATATTTAAAAAAACAAACAAAAAAAAACATCAATGATGAGAATCACTGATCAGCTGGCACCTACATGCCCCACACTGGGGATCAAGCCTACAACCCAGGCATGTGCCCTGACCAGGAATCGAACCCTGACCTCCTGATTCATAGGTTGACGCTCAACCGTCTCCACTCAAGTCGATGCCACTGAACTACACCGGCTAGGCCGGGATGCAGGTTTGACTCCCGGCCCTGGTTGAGCGTGTGTGGGAGGCAACCAATGGATGTGTCTCTCAAATCAATGTTTCTCTCTCTGTCCCTCCACCCTCTCCCATCCTACTCGCTCTAAAAAATTAATGGGAGAAAATCCTCAGGTGAGGAGTAACAAAAGTGTAAGGCCTGTCCCTGTGGATAATGGCTTTTTTTAATACCCTCATTTCTTCTCCTTTCCTCAGACAACTTATCCCTGTATTCTCCAATCTGATCCTTCAATTTGGCATCCTGGTCCGTGACTTCCCACAGTTCACACAAGACACAAGTTGGTCAACTTTCCCTTTACTGTTTGTTTCTCCCACCCGCTATTTTTTTTTTTTTTTCTTAATGGAACTATTTAGACCACCTGTCCCACCATCTCCTGACTATTCCATTGCCTTTTACATCCACTTCATAATCAGGTTGCTTCCACTCTGGGTAAGTAACCTTGCCTACTACTTAACAGATCAAGGCCATCTACTCCAAAATGATCTTCTTCCATCTCTCTCTGCCATCTCAGCAAAATTGATGTCCCTCTTTCAGTTGACCAAAAGTTTGGAGGGATAATTAACTTGATAGATAACAGAATCAAAGTATGAAATAGTCTCCAACTAGAGTATCAGGCCAAAACCAATGGAATAAAATATAACTCTACAAGTCCAAAACAATATGGTAAAGTTCAACAAGCCTAGGTTTAGAGTTAGGCAGATCGTAGTTTATATTCTGACTCAAACTATTCTTTTGCTCTAGTTAAATCAAATGTTAAATGGGGATAAAAAGATCTACTTTAGCCCTGGTAGGTGTGGCTCGGTTGGTTGGGTGTCGTCCTGTGCATGGAAAGGTTGCTGGTTCAATTCCTGGTCAGGGCACAATCCTGGGTTGCAGGCTTGATCCCCGGTAGGGGGAGTGCAAGAGGCATGTTCTCACATCGATGTTTCTCTCTCTCTCCCTCCCCCTGCCTCCCTCTCCAAAAATAAATAAACTATATAAAAAATCTACCTCATAAGGGAAGGGCATTTCCTTTATAGTTCCAGCATAATTTCTCACTGTTAATTTCCTTTCCTGTCTCCATAAAGTGGAGGTCCCTGGCCTTCCCTACTGCTGTTGAGAACACTAACATTTTCTAAGTCATATGGGCCTGAAAACTCAAAATCCTGATAGAGATAGTCCCCATCCTAGAGAAATCCTTTATTTTGGTCAGTCTGTGAGGGCAGACATTATCACCTCACATCCACTTCCCAGTGAGAAAACCTGAGACTCAGGGATGTTAGACAATTTGCTTCAGCTCACTCAGCTTGGTCAGTGGCACAACCTGACTCCCCATTCGGCATATATTCACGACCTTACTATAATGTTTTCCCACATCTATATTGTTTCTTTAACCTTCTTAATGGTTTTCCTGATTCTGATCTCTATCCTTCCAGTCTGTGCAATGACTGAATACAGATGGTTCTTTACAAACTGAGACCTTAGTATCTTTGTCCTTTCAAACTTTCCAGTGGCTCCCCATTGTTTACAGGGTTCAGCCCAAACTCTAACCTGACACCTAAGGTTTACCATAATCTTGAGCTAACTTACTTTTCCAAATCTATTTCCAGGCACTTCCCCAAAACAACTCTCAGCTTCATCCAGCCCTGTTGGGCCTATGATTGGCCCACAAATACTGGCCTGGGATCACCATTTATGAATGTTTGCTGCCATTGGTTCCCTTAACAGAAATAGTTCCCTCCTCCTTTCCTGCATCTGCAAATGAAACTCATTTTTCTAAGATCCAGCTCATGACACTCCCCCTTCCCCACCCTGCTCCCCAGGAACCCTACTTTGCACCTTCAACACAGGCTTTTGTGATCTCTCCCTGACTGCTAACTTCTCACATGTGCCTTTAAACCTGGTGATCTGGGCTGCAGGTTAGACACTATTTCCTAAAGTTCACCGGCCCCTCAGCATTGTGCCTGAAGAATGCTGAAGAGTGTTCAAACATATTTGTTTACTAATCAAATGAAAGGGTACTATGACACTTGACTAGCCATATGAGCTATTATTTCTAAGACATGAGTTAGGAACTAGTCATCTAATGCAAAGTAAATTAACTTCATGGGATAGTTTCCAAACCTGTCTTTGCTTAAATCACCTGGGGACTTGACTACTAATTCTAGGGCCCATTCAAGATCAACTGAGTCCATATTGGGTGGGAAAGGGCAGGGAAGGAATTTGCAACTGCCAGAGTTTATATTCTGGTTTCACTACTTATTTTCTGGGTAACTTTGAGTTACTTAACCTCTCTGAGCCTCAGTTTCTTCATCTATAAAATGGGGGTGATAATAGTATCTTATACTATTATGTAATTTAAATACTTAATAAACATTACCTATGAAAATGATGATGATGGTAATGATTATATAATTACCCAGGCCAGTCTGAGTTTGGCAACCACTGATTTAATGAACTACTCCTTCCTCTGTAAAGTTCCAAATGTTATGACCTTAAAAGTTCTGGTATTAACATTATGACATACTAGAGGCCTGGTGCGTGAAATTCGTGCACTCAGGGGGCATCCCTCAGCCCGGCCTGCACCCTCTCTCAGTCCAGGAGCCCTCGGGGGATGTCCAATTGCTGCAGAAGTGGGAGAGGCTCCTATCACCGCCGCTGCACTCACCAGCCGTGAGCTTGGCTTCTAGTTGAGCAGTGCTCCCCCTGTGGGAGTGCACTGACCACCAGGGCGCAGCTCATGCATTGAGCATCTGCCCCCTGGTGGTCAGTGAGCATCATAGCAACTAGTCGTTCCACTGACAGGCCGAAACCAGCTCTCCAACATCCCCCAAGGGGTCCCAGATTGCAAGAGGGCACAGGCCAGGCCGAGGGACCCCACCGGTGCATGATTGGGGCCGGGGAGGGAAGTGGGAGGTTGGCCAGCCAGGGAGGGACCGAGGGAGGGCTCCAGGGCATGTCTGGCCCGTCTCACTCAGTCCCGATCAATCGGACCCCAGCAGCAAGCTAACCTACCAATCGAAGCATCTTCCCCCTGGTGGTCAGTGCACGTCATAGTGAGCAGTTGGGCAGCCTTAGCATATCATTAGCATATTACGTTTTGATTGGCTGAACTGCCAGCGGACGACCACACACTTAGCATATTAGGCTTTTATTATATAGGATTACAATGTCTTATTTGTTTTTGAAATAATGTATATTAAAGAAGAGTAAAAAGATTTTCAATTAAATTTGTTTATCTAATCCAAATCATGAAATATATATTACCTGTGATTTTTTTTTTATAAATATATTTTATTGATTTTTTTACAGAGAGGAAGGAAGAGGGACAGATAGTCAGAAACATCGATGAGAGAGAAACATCGATCAGCTGCCTCCTGCACACCTCCCACTGGGGATGTGCCCGCAACCAAGTTACATGCCCCTGACCGGAATCGAACCCGGGACCCTTCAGTCCGCAGGCTGACGCTCTATCCACTGAGCCAAACCGGTTTTGGCTTACCTGTGATTTTTGAAAAACTGGTTCCTCTTAGAAAAATAACTACACATATGCTATAATTTAACCAGCTTAATTCAAAGGCTACAGAAAAGAGATGAAACAATATCATGATTTCTTCCACTTAGGGCAATGAATCATCAATCTTTTTGAAGAAGCAGGTTTTTAAACCCTCTATTTTAGTTCATTAGAAAAAAAAAATTCATAGCTCATTTTGGTCGATCAAATGTCAAACAACATTTTAATGATGTTAAATGTAACTAGATAAAAAAATAGGAAGCAGAAATTTACTTACCAAAATCACAAACTAAATATGTCTGAATGGGAAAGACAGAATGGGTAGCCCCACCTTCTGAACTCTTGACTTATAAATGGCTTATAGCAGTGGTCGGCAAACTGCAGCTCGCGAGCCACATGCGGCTCATGAGCGGCGGTTTGCCGCTCTGTTGACTAATGAGTTTGCCCTGGAAGTGGGATCACTGGGTCAAATGGCAGTTACTTTCTTTTTTTGTTGTTGTAAATCCTCACCCAAGGATATTTTTCCATTGATTTTTAGAGAGAGGGAAAGACAGAGAGAAATATCGATGTGAGAGAAACACATTGATTGGTTGCCTCCTGCAGGAGCCCCGACCAGGGCCCCGGCCGGGGAGAAGCCTGCAACCGACGGACATGCCCTTGACCGGAATTGAACACAGGACCCTTCGGTTCACAGGCCAACACTCTATCCACTGAGCCAAACCGGCTAGGGCGGCAGTTCCATTTTTAATTTTTTGTTTTCCATAGTGGTTGTACCAGTCTGCATTCCCACCAGCAGTGTACTAGGTTTCCTTTTCTCCATATTCTGCCAGTACTTGTTTATTGATTTATTGATAGCCATACTGGCATGTGTGAGGTGGTACCTCATTGTCATTTTAACTTGCATCTCTCTAATGATTAGTGACATTGAGCATCTTTTCATATTTCTCTTGGCCATTTGTATATCTCTCTGCAGAAGTGTCTATTCAGGACTGCCCATTAAAAATATACACACACACACACACACACACACACACACACACACACACATATATATTGATTTCAGAGAAGAAGGGAGAAGGAGAGAGAGAGAGAAACATCAATGATGAGAGAGAATCATTGATCAGCCTCCTCCTGCACACCCCACACTGGGGATCGAGCCCACAACCCAGGCATGTGCCCTGACCAGGAATTGAACTGTGACTTGTCCTGGCTCATAGGTCAACACTCAACCACTGAGCCATGCCGTCCTGGCCTCTGCCCATTTTTTAATTAGATTATTTGTCTTCCTTTTGTTGACATGTATCATTACTTTATATGTTTTGGAAATTAACCCATTATCAGATGTATCATTGGTAAATATGTTCTCCCATACTGTGGATTCCCTTTTCATTTTGGTGCTGGTTTCCTTTGCTGTGCAGAAGCTTTTTCTTTTAATGCTGTCCCATTTGTTTATTTTTTTTCCTTTGTTTCTCTTGCCCTAGGCAATGTACCAGTGAAAATCCTGCTACATGAGATGTCTGATATTTTGCTGCCTATGTTTTCTTAGGATGAAAGTGAAGGGATGGAAAAAATTTCCATGCAAATGGAAATGAAAAAAAAAAAAAAGCTGGGGTAGTAATACTCATATTTGACAAAATAGACTTCAAATGAAGAGCATAACAAGAGACAATGAAGGTCACTACATAACACTAAAAGGGTCAATACAACAAGAGGATATAACCCTGGTAAACATATGCACCCAATATACAAGCACCCAAATATATAAAAATACTTCTAGAGGACTTTGAGAGAGAGACAACAATACAATCATTGTAGGGGTCTTTAACACTCCACTGACATCACTATATAGATCCTCTAAACAAAAAAATCAACAAGGAAACTATAATCCTAAACAACACACTAGATCAGATGGAATTAATTGACATTTATAGAATATTCCACCCCAAAGTTAGATTCTTCTCAAGTACACATGGGTCATTCTCAAAGACAGGCCACATGTTATGACACAAACTAAATCTCTACAAGATCAAGGAGATTGAAATCATATTAAGCATCTTCTCAGATCACAACGGCATGAAACTAGAAATCAACTACAATAAAAACACTCAAATATATGAGGCTAAATAGATGTCATTAAACAATGAATGGGTTACCATTGAGATCAAGGAAGAAATAAAAAATTTCCTGGAAATAAATGAAAATGAACATACAACAACCCCTAATCTATGGGACACAGCAAAAGCAGTTCTGAGGGGGAAGTTCATAGCACTACAGGCCTACCTCAAAGCACAAGAAAAATTTCTAATAAATTATTTAACCCTACAACTTAAAGAATTAGAAAGAGAACAATAAGCAAAGCCCAAAGTAAGTAGAAGGAAGGAAATAATAAAGATCGGAGTGGAAATAAATGACATAGAAACTAAAAAAATAATACAAAAGATCAATGTAACCAAGAGCTAGTTCTTTGAAAAGATACACAAGATTGATGAAGCTTTGGCCAGACTCATCAAGAAACAAAGAGAAAGGACCCAAATAAATAAAATCAGAAAGAAAGAGGTGAAGTAACAACTAACACCACAGAAATACAAGAATTGTAAGCAAATACTATGAACAACTATATGCCAACAAGCTGGACAAAATAGACAAATTCCTAGGAAAATACATCTTCCAAAACTGAATCAGGAAGAATCAGAAAACCTGAATAGGCCAATAACAACTGGTGAAATTGAAGCAGTAATAAAAAAAACAAAAAACAAAAAAACAAACACAAAAAACTCCCAGCAAACAAAAGCCCTGGTTTGGATGGCTTCACAGGGGAGTTTTACTAAACAAAGAAGAAATAACGCCTATTCTCCTCAAACTATTTGAAAAAACCCAAGAGGAAGGAACCCTTTCAACCCTTCCCTCTTTTTATGAGGCCAGCATTACCCTAATTCCAAAACCAGATAAAGACACTACAAAGAAAGAGAATTACAGGCCAATATCCCTGATGAACATCTTACCTAATAATAGACAAACATGTAAATTGACCGTACCTCCGCTATGCCCATAGCCAATCAGAGTGAGTATGCAAATTAACCCAACAAAGATGGCGGTTAATTTGTATACATAGGCGCCCAGCGCCTGGGTCCCGGGAACATCCTGGCACCCAGGTCACTCTGAGGTAAGCCCCTGGTGGGCCCTGAGCAGCCTGGGAAGGGCCTGAGCCAGGGGGCTCCTGGGCAGGGCCAAGCCTGAGATCAGAGCCAAGGGGGCAGGGGCGGAGCCGGTGATCGGAGGGAGCTGGGGGTCCCCTGTCTAGGCCGAAAGCCTTGGCCAGAGGCTTTCAGACTGGGCAGGCCTGGGCAGGGGCGGAGCCGGCCATCGGAGGGAGCTGGGGGTCCCCTGCCCAGGCCTAAAGCTTCGGCCGGAGGCTTTAGGCCTAGGCAGGGTCGGAGCCAGCAATTGGAGGGAGCTGGGGGTCCCCTGCCCAGGCCCTGAGGCTTTAGGCCTGGGCAGGGGTGGAGCTGGTGATCAGAGGGAGCTGGGGGTCCCCTGCCCAGGCCTAAAGCTTCGGCCAGAGGCTTTAGGCCTGGACAGGGCCCAGCCGGCGATTGGTGTGAACTACAGAGGAAACACCTTTTCTGACTGCTCATTGGCTAAGCTTCCTGTATGCCACTGGTAATATTCTTAGTAACTTGGGTAATAAGAATACAAAAAGGTCATCTAGGGTTTTTCCACCACACTTCTGGAGAAAAAAACGAAGGTCTGCTGCTGGAGGGCTAAGAAATGTCATATCCTGCCCTAGCCGGTTTGGCTCAGTGGATAATGCCTCGGCCTGCTGACTGCAGGGTCTGGGTTCGATTCTGATCAAGGGCATGTACCTAGGTTGCAGGCTCCTCCCTGGCTGGGGCCCAGGTCAGGGCTCATGCAGGAGGCAACCAATCAAAGTGTTCCTCTCACTTTGATGTTTATCTCTGTCTTTCCCTTTCTCTTCCACATTCTCTAAAAGTCAATGGAAACATATCCTCAGGTGAGGATAAATAAAAAAAAAAGAAAGAAAGAAAGAAATGTCATATCCTATGAAAGACACATCTTGAAAATGCCTAAAGAAAGTTGTCATTTTTTCATGGTGAAGGGACTGGAGTCCATGTTGATGAAAACACCTTGGTGGCTGTGGTGACTGGCAGTGGCTGCAGCAGCAGGGTGATGGGGCTGGTGCCTTCCCCTGATAAGCCCGGTTGCCTCCCACAAAGTAGGATATCCCCTGAGGGCTCCCAGTATGTGAGAGGGGGCAGGTTGGGCTGAGGGACCGCCCCCCCACCGCCAGTGCACGAATTTCGTGCACCGGGCCCCTAGTAGATGATAAAATCCTCAACAAAATATTAGCAAATCGGATCCAGCAATACATAAAAAGATCATACACCATGACTAAGTGGGATTTATACCAGGGATGCAAGGCTGGTACAATATTCGTAAATCAATAAATGTGATACATCACATATACAATTTAAAAGACAAAAATCACATGATTATATTAGTAGACACAGAAAAAGCATTTGGCAAAATCCAACACCCAGTTTTGATAAAAACTCTTAGCAAAGTGGTAATAGAGGGATCATACCTCAACATAATAAAGGCTATATATGACAAACCTATAGCCAACATCATACTCAATGGGCTAAAACTAAAACCATTTCCCCTAAGAGCAAGAACAAGACAGGGATGCCCACTTTCACCACTTTTATTCAACACTAGAGGCCCCATGCACAAAATTTGTGCAAGAGTAAGCCTTCCTTCCCCCGGCTGCTGGCACTGGTTTCCTTCTGGCACCCGGGACCCAGGCTTCCCTCTGTCAGCTGGCAGGCACCCAGGACCCAGGCTTCCCTCACAGCCCCAGCTTCATCCGGAAGGTTGTCCGGAAGGGTATTTGGTCTAATTAGCATATTATGCTTTTATTATTATAGATAGTACTGGAAGTCCTAACCACAGCCATCAGACAAGAAGAAAAATTAAAAGGCACCCAAATTGGAAAGGAAGAAGAAAACTGTTATTATTCACAGATGACATGATATTGTACATAGAAAACCCTAAAGACTCTATCAAAAAACCACTAGATTTAATAAATGAATTTGGCAATGTAGCAGTATACAAAATTAACACTCAGAAATCGATGCCATTTTTATACACAATAATGAACTCTCAGAAAGAGAAATTTTTTAAAAAAGCAATCACATTTACCAATGCAACAAAAAAAATTAAGATACTTAGAAATAAACTTAACTAAGGAGGTAAAAGACCTGTACTCAGAAAACTACAGAATGTTGAAAAAAGAGATAAAGGAAGATATAAACAAGTGGAAGAATATACCATGTTCATGATTGATGGAATTAACATCATTAAAATGTCCATACTACACAAAGCAATCCATAGATTCAATGCAATCCTTATTAAAATACCAATGGCATATTTCACAGATCTAAAACAAATACTCCAAAAGTTCATACGGTACCAACAAAGACCCTGAATAGCTGCAGCAATCTTGAGAAAGAAGAACAAAGTTGGAGGGATCACAATACCAGATATCAAGCTGTACTACAAAGTCACTGCAATCAAAACTGCCTGGTTCTGGCACAAGAGCAGGCATCTAGATCAATGGAATAGAACAGAGAACCCATAAATGGACCCAGGCATATATTTCAAATAATATTTGACAAAGAAGGAGGCAAGAGCATACAATGGAGTAAAGAGAGTTTTTTAAAAAATGGTGTTGGGAAAATTGGACAGGTATGCCGGGGCTGACCAGCAACCCTTGAACAACTGATAAACAAATTGCTCCAACACAGTTTGAACACAGTTTGACTGTGGGGGAGAGGGCTAAGGCAGGGGTGGGCAAACTTTTTGACTTGAGGGCCACAATGGGTTCTTAAACTGGACCAGAGGGCCGGAACAAAAGCATGGATGGTGTGTTTGTGTGAACTAATATAAATTCAAAGTAAACATCATTACATAAAAGGGTACGGTCTTTTTTTTTTATTTCAATAGTTTTATTCATTTCAAACATTTTAACAAGAAGAATGTAAACACTAATTATTATAATTTGAAACTTCAAAAAATGGAGGAATCAGCACCTTATATTGAAGATGGCAAAGGCAAAATAAAATTGCCTAACAAAGGAAAGGTACAAAAGCCTTTCAAATTAAACTTAAATATAATAAAATAATTTAAAACTAAAACAAATAGAAAAGAACAAAATGTGTAAACAGTAAATTAAACATTTTCTTTAGTGCAACTTCCAAATTATGCCCGGGACGTAGATGTAGATGGCAATGTAGACTGGGTTGAAAGGTTTTTGGTCTTTAAAACATCAACTTCAGTGGGAACAGTGTTGTTGGTCTCCTTTTTAGCTAATGCTCTGATACTGTGCTCTCCAGGGGCGTGTCTCCCTACATCACCACGATAACGTGTCTACGCATTCCCAGGGTGATGGATAACATGTCTACGCATTCCCAGGGTGATGTCGGGAGACGTGTCTGCGGGCACTACAAGGAGCCTCTGGAAGATTGAGAGGTTGTTCCTTCTACTGAATGGGTGGATATAAATCTGCCCACTCAGAAGAAGGAGCTGCGGCCGTGTTTCCCGACGTTGCCATGTTAACACTGCTGCTGGTGAAGGAGCGGAGGAGAGAGCAAGAGAACCCTCCGCTCTTTCGGCTCCGCGGGCCGGAGAGAACAGCCGAACAGGCCGGATCTGGCCCGCGGGCCGTAGTTTGCCCTCGGCTGGGCTAAGGGATGGCCTGACTGACAGCAGCCAAGCAGCCCCTAATGCCTGCCTTGTTAGGCCTTTATTGGAATTTTTATCTTTAGATACAATCCGTAGGGTGAGTAATCTTGGGAGGACACATGTTTACATTGTCCTCTAGGCAAGGGCATCCAGGGATTAAGCATAAGGATTCCAGTAAACACAGGAGGTCTGCATATATACAGGCTTGTTTGGAAAGGTCAAGGATAATTAGGGGTGCTGCCTTCGCACTCCCCTAAATCTCCCTTAAGTCGGAATTCCAATAAACAGGGCAGGCGGCATCCCACATACTTCCCTTTTATCAGAATGTCCTCCTTACAACTTTCCAACCAAGTCTCTTGTGCTCCCAAACACAGGTACATGCAAAAAAAATGAAACTAGACTATCAACTTACACAAGAATAAACTCAAAATGTATAAAAGACTTAAACATGAGTTGTGAAACCTAGTATTTCCTCTTAAAAACCCAAATAGCTCTGGGAGAAAAACAGGGCTTGAGAGTTATTCACACGTCAGCATTCGCTCATCAGGATACCTGCTTTCTAACACAAACCAGTAACACTCAAAGAACGGAAAGCTGGGAAGAAACACTGAGCACCTCAGGGCAGGCTGGTGGCCTTGGGTCAGAGGTTCTTGAGAGCAGAGCAGTCAGCAAAAGAAGGGAACGAGAAAAGGAAATTTAAAAAATGGAATCTGTCCAACTTCAGATTTTGCATATTGAGAAGTAGGGGAGAAACCAAGATGGCGGCATAGGTAAGCACCTAAACTGCTGCCTCGCACAACAATTTCAAAACTACAACTAAAAGACAGAACAAACATCATCCAGAACCACAGGAAGGCTGGCTGAGTGGAAATTCTACAACTAGAAGGAAAGAGAAAAGCTCACGGAGAATCAGAGGAGCGGCAAAGGGCTGAGGTACAGAGATGCGCACAGAGAGGAAGGGCGGCTGAGTACCTAGCTGACTTTCTCTGGTGGGAGGGGGAAGGAAGCCCCTGACTGCACTGAACCCCAGTTCCGACTGCACTGATCCCCAGTTCAGGGCGAAACCCTGTGGACCCACACTCATACAGGGTGAGTATGGACTGTCAGGTAGAGAGAAAGGCACACGGAGACTCGGAGACTCGGGGGAGCCGCAGCAGGCAGGGGTCTGGAGGTGTGTGGGTGAGTGCTCGCAGAGAAGACTGAATGCGGAGGTTGCCGCAGGCTTTCCCTAGTGGAAGGGAGTCGGAAGCTCCCGACTACACTGAACCCCAGTTCCGATTGCACTGAACCCCAGTTCTGGGTGAGCCCCTGGGGACCCATGCTCTTACAGGGGGAATCTGGACTGTCAGGCAGAAACTCAGGGGAGCCACGGAAGGCAGAGGTCTGGAGGGCTGACGGGAAGCCAAGACTGTCTGCTCTGCCCTGAGACTCCGCCCCATCCAAGCTGAGCACAGAGGCTTTTGCAATTTTGCAAATCTGATCCTATAAGGCTGTCTCCAGCACCGAACTTCTCCCAGTGTAGACACAGCTGATCCTCACAGCCAACTGGCCTGGAGGTCAATTCCTCCCAGTGATACCAACAACAATCAAGACTTAACTACAACAAGGCTGTACATACAGTCCACAAAAGGGTGCACCAAGAGTGTCCACCTCAGGTTAACTGGGGAGGCCAACCCACTGGGCCATATAGAAAACTTAGCACACAAAGCTACCTACCAACTCAGGGAAGCAGCAAAAATGCGGAGACAAAGAAACAGATCACAAACAAAAGAAATGGAGGAAAACAAACGATTGCATATAGAATTCAAAACCACGGTTATAAGGCTTTTCAAGAATATCCTAGAAAACGCTGATAAATTTAGCGAGACCCTCGAAGATATGAAAAAGGACCAACTAGAAATTAAACATACACTGACTGAAATAAAAAATACTATACAGAGATCTAACAGCAGACTAGAGGAACGCAAGAATCAAGTCAAAGATTTGAAATACAAAGAAGCAAAAAACACTCAACCGGAAAAGCAAAAAGAAAAAAGAATCCAAAAAGTTGAAGATAGTGTAAGAAGACTCTGGGACAACTTCAAGCGTACCAACATCAGAATTATGGGGGTGCCAGAAGAAGAGAGAGAGCAAGATACTTAAAAACCTATTTGAAGAAATAATGACTGAAAACTTCCCCCACCTGGTGAAAGAAATAGACTTATAAGCCAGGAAGTGCACAGAACCCCAAACAAGAGGAATCCAAAGAGGACCACACCAAGACACATCATAATTAAAATGCCAAGAGCAAAAGACAGAGAGAATCTTAAAAGCAGCAAGAGAAAAACAGTTAATTACCTACAAGGGAGCACCCATACGACTGTCAGCTGATTTCTCAACAGAAACTATGCAGGCCAGACAGGAGTGGCGAGAAATTTTCAATGTGATGAATAGCAAGAACCTACAACCAAGATTACTCTACCCAGCAAAGTTATCATTCAGAATTGAAGGTCAAATAAAGAGCTTCACAGACAAGAAAAAGCTAAAGGAGTTCATCACCACCAATCCAGTATTATATGAAATGCTGAAAGGTATTCTTAAAGAAGAGGAAGAAGAAAAAAGTAAAGATAAAAATTATGAACAACAAATACATATCTATCAACAAGTGAACCTAAAAATCAAGTGAATTAAAAATCTGAGGAACAGAATAAACTGCTGAATATAATAGAATCAGGGGCATAGAAAGGGAGTGAACTGACAATTCTCAGGGGGAAAGTGGTATGGGGGGTGCAGGAAGAGAATGGACAAAAATCATACACCTATGGATGAGGACAGTGGAGGGAAGGTAAGGGCAGAGGGTGGAGGGGAGCTATGGGGTGAAATAAGGAGAAACAATTGTAATAATCTAAACAATAAAGATTAAATTAAAAAAAAAAGTAGGTGGCCTCTTGATTTGGGGGCCCATATGACAGAAAATACTGTTGTAAGATTTTCCTGAATTAAGGTTTTGAGGTCTGACCTGGAGGACCTGAACACCATGGTAACATTCTATTATGTTGGACCACATGAAATTACAACTCATTTTCAAATGATTCAACCTGGCCTGTATGAGAAAATTATTCAGAGTCCCAAAAAACTGTCCTAAAATCCCTTTTTCCAGGAAGCTTCTATGACCTGTCACAGCCCACACCACCTGTGGATTAGGTGCCCTTCTTTTACACCATGTACTCATTCTTCGTAAAGAGTTTATCTGTACTGCATTCTAATGTTCCCTTCTGTGTCTCCCACTCACTCATAGACTGTGAGCTCTCCAATGCAGAGGCTATGTCTTTTATTACTATTTCTATGGTATTTCTCACAACACCTGGCACATGGTACACTGAAGGAACAGTTGGAACCCAACTCACACATTAGTTGGGATTGTTTTTACCAGAAACCCCGTCATGCTACTTCCCTGTTCAAAGATCTTTAATAATTCCCTGTTTCCTACCAAAAGAATGACAAATACTTCATTGCTAATACTGAAAAACCCTCTACGCTTAGGCTTCCATAGGTCCATTCATACTTGTCTCCCTCTGGTTTGTTATACAGTAAGTTCTCGCTTAACATTGTCCATAAGTTCTTGGAAACTGCAACTTTGAGCGAAGCCACATATAACGAAACCAATTTTACTGTAGGCTAACAAGAGTTAAGTTTCTGCAGCATATTTCTGGTCACAAAAACATCACCAACTTCTACATAAAGACCCCAAACACTTCTAATATTAAACATTGAAATAAATGTGAGTTATACACACCTTTAAGAAAGAGTAATAAAAACAAGATAATTCTTTTTCACCTCACTTATTCTAGTTCAGGGTCAAGGGTGGCTGGAGCCTGTCTTGGCAGCTCAGGGCACAGGCAGGACCCAACTCTGGACAGGATGCCCTTGCATCACAGAGTCACTCACACACACCCATACTCCTCAGATGGGGAAAATGCAGACACGCCAATCACCTCGTCAGAACATCTCTGGGATGTGGGAGAAACCTGGATCTCTCAGAGAAAACCCACAGATGCGGGAAGATGTACAAACTCCACACCCAGTGGCCCCAAGTGGGAATTCATTTCTTCCCCTCATCAACATTATAATAAAATGACCTCGAATGAAATGATGTTATTCAGAGACCTGCTGTACATACACAGCTAGATCCCAACTGGACTCCTGTGAATGCCTTAAAGGGCTCCACATTTCCTCATCCAGCCACACCTTCCATATCAATTGCTCTTCCCCAAACACTGCTTACCCAAGGCAATCCATCCCTCGTGGCCTAACTTGAACTCAGTCACTTTAGAGAAACCTTTCCTGCTCCTCTGATGTAAGATCTACCCCTCCACTCACACCCATCTGCTGGCTAAATAACCTCTTGCTTTAGGAAAGGTCATCATAATTCTAGTTGGGCCTTCAACTGATTAGATGAGGCCCACCCACATCATGGAGGACAACCTGCTTTACTCAAAGTCCACTGACTTAAGTGTTACTATCGTTCAGAAAATACTCTCACAGAAACATCCAGAATAATAGTTGACCAAATATTGAGCATTGTGGCCCAACCAAGTTGACACATAAAATTAACATTTGCAGCCCTAGCCAATTTGGCTCAGTGAATAGAGCGTCGGCCTGTGGACCGAAGCGTCCTGGGTTCAATTCCGGTCAAGGGCACATGCCAGGGTTGTGGGCTTGATCCCTAGTATGGAGCGTGCAGGAGGCAGCCAATCAATGATTTACTATCATCACTGATGTTTCTATCTCTCTCCCCCTCTTTCTTCCTCTCTGAAATCAATAAAAATATATTTTAAAAAATTAACATTTGCAAACACTGAGCAGGATACCCTGATCATAGCAAATAGTACTTTACTTCTTTTAAAAATACCTTACACTCATTGCCTCAAGTTTCTTACCACCTAGGGACTCCTCAGCCCATTTTTCCTGACCTATTAAGTTCAACAATTTCTCTTGTGCATTTGGTATTCTTACTGCCTTCCCTTCTTCCTGAAGCTAGTCATCCTTTGGCTCCCAAACTCCTACACCGTCATGGCTCTTCTAACCTATCTGATATCTTTTTCTTCATCTGGCTCTCTTCTACCCACCACTTAAATGTTCTTGGAAATCTTTTTTGATACATTCTCTTTTTGTACATTCTTATTATTTCTATCACTTCAATTGTCAACTATATCAAATTATCACCTCTAACTCAATCCAATGAATCAGCTAAGTTTTGTGGTACCTGATGTTTATACAATTTGGAGCATGGGTGTTCTTGAAGAAAATTTCTATACTAGGATGACTACCAATAACTTAACTATGCACAGAAACCACACAGACATATCCCATTAATACCACACTATACTGCATTTCTAACTTAGCTCCCCCCTAAACAGGTTCCCCCAAATGCGTAGGACACTCCAATGCCACTGGATCCGAGGGGAAGGTGAGCGAAGGGAAATTGGGGTGGAAAGAGGTAACAGCCATTGTCTTTATCAATCATGGCTGCAACAATCTACTTTTATGAAATTTTAACAAACACTATGAAGACATGAATCTATAGGTAGGGTGCTGCCAGGGGCTTAGAAGGGCTGCCTCATGGGAGCAGCTCTGAAGCTAAAGCTTCACAATCTTCAAGAGTATCTACCTCCAGCCCTAACCGGTTTGGCTCAGTGGATAGAGCGTCAGCCTGCGGACTCAAGGGTCCCAGGTTTGATTCCGGTCAAGGGCATGTACCTTGGTTACGGGCACATCCCCAGTAGGGGGCGTGCAGGAGGCAGCTGATGGATGTTTCTCTCTCATCAATGTTTCTAACTCTCTATCCCTCTCACTTCCTCTCTGTAAAAAATCAATAAAACATATAAAAAAATAAGAGAAATTAAAAAAAAAGAGTATCCACCTCCATCTCTGTCTTCAGCCTCCACCCCTCCCACAATCCAGATCTGATTTCTACCAGTTTGTAGACCCCTCCACATGAACATCCTTCGTATTTCAAATCATTTGGCCTCAAACAAAGCCCACTATTCTTTCTTTTCCAACTGACCCATCCCATATTTTGTCCTTAGTTTTCTGTCTCTGATATTGGCAGCTCCATCCACCCAATCATTCAAGTTAGACGCCTTGGGTATTTTTTATCCTCTCCTCCATATCCATCTGTTCATGAAGCCCTATCAAAGGTCTCCCTGGACTAGCTTTCACTTGGACTGCTGCAATGGCCTCCTGGCTGGTCTCCCAGCCTGCAGCCTTTCCTCTAACTCACACACAGCCAGGGAGTTATCGTTCCAAAACACATAATAACTGCCATAGAAGCAAGACCGCATGGGCTCTGGAGCTAGAGGTTCTAGGTTTAAATCTTGGCTTCACCAAAAATGAGGCCTTGCACAAATTATTTCACAGGTCTATGCCTCAATCTCTTCACCTGTTATATAGGAATATAACCTTTACAGGTTGGCTTTAAGAAAGGAGTTAGAACACTTCAAGTTGTTGGATATTTGACACGTAGAAAGCATTTAGTATATTACCGTCATTGCATAGCTCTCCTATGGAAAACTTTCAATGGATTCACATTCCATAGGAAGACATTTAATAATCTTCACAGCATGACCTCCATCTCCCTTCCCAGTTTTCATTCTCAGACTTTATGCTGCAACCACATTTGACAACTAGGTGGATCTCCCTGGACTGGGGGCACCTGGTCATGTCCTTTGTTGGGAATGTCCTCTTTCATTTTTCTTTTCCTGAAGAAATCTGAATCATTTACCAGCTCCCTGATCCCATCCATCTTCTCTATGAAATTGCTTCAGCCTCTTCTCTACCCTCTCAGTGTCCTGATGTTTTTGCATGAACTTGGCCAAAGGCTCCGAGAAATTCCCTCTCACCCTGAAGTTTCTTTCTTGATTGCCAAAAAATGGGGTTTAATTTTTTGAGCCATTCTTCTTGTATTCCTGTATGTAATGTAATATGTATAAAGTATATCTTGGATTATTCCAAGTTTTTATTGGCATACATTGGAGAGGACATTCTAGTCATGAATAATGAAGTGTGTTTTCCAGGTCATACTACATTTGTGCCAAGAAAAACTTTATAGCCCATCAACACCTTTTGTTTATATGATATATTTGAAAGAACAGCTATAGTATTCAGATAATGTGAACAGAGAATTTACGAAATTTCAATGACCTTTGAGCTTGTATTTTTTTTTTTTTTTGTCTGTAAGGTCAGTTGCTTTTTGACTCAAGATTCACTTTGGGGATAAAAAAGAAAAAGAAAAGATGCAAAAGGAGCCTGCATGCTGGAGTTCTCAATGCAGATAATAACCCCAAAGGATATCACACTACCGTTTTAAGGAAGAAATGACATTACTCCCCTCCCATTAAGTTTTTCTGTGGAATGGCAATTGAAGAGACCTCTTTTGGATTTGCATAATTTTCCTGACTGTTTTTTAAGAACATGTATTTAATTTAGACTTGGAACCTGGGTAGGGAGCACCTGGCTAGCTCTCCTGGCAAGAGTTCAGAAACCACGCTCTCATTGGACAGTGAGAGCTACATTTTATTTTTGCTGATAATGTCCCAGAAACTTAGGTCAATGTCATCAACCACTGCTTCATCTCAATGGTGACAAGGCCATTGGTAGGATTTTGACTTTCCTATGTATGCCATCAGCGTTCAAGTGTGCTTTTGTGAGCTTCAGCCGTTAAGTGGGAAATACCATGATGGGAACAAGAATTACAACCCCCTCCCCCCAATAACCTTGTAGGGGAGCAAGAAATACAAGACAGGTAGGAAATCAGCAACTAAATGTCCAAAATAAACACTCAATCTTTCCTCCCAGTTGGAAGCCAGACCACGTTTTCCACTCTTCTGTCCATGATACTTTTCTTTTTCCCTACCTCCTTCCTTCCAAAACTCTAACCTTCTAATCCAGGATTAGAACTAGGTTAATATCCAGCAATCCAGTTCCCTAGTTGTTGGAAGATTGCTGACTTAATTGCCTTTAAATTAGGAAATGCTATATGGATAGTGCAAAAAGACTTATATTCTGAACATACCAACAAGGCCACTTGGAATAAAATTTTCTTTGCACCCCAGACACATATTTTCCTGTAGGTGAGTAGATTTCAAGAATGGAGGTAAAACTCTGATTGTCAAAATAAAGTGATTTTAAAAAAAAATCCTAGCATATCCACAATTTTGAAAAATAGAGTAAAGCATTTACCATTTGCGCCCTAGCCAGTTTGGCTCAGTGGATAGAGCATTGGCCCTAGGACTGAAGGGTCCCGGTTCCGATTCCAGTCAAGGGCACTTACTAGTACATCTGTTGCAGGCTAGATCTGGGCCCTGGTGGGGGCACATGTGGGAGGCAACCAATCATTGTGTCTTGTATATCTCTTTCTGTCTCTCCCCCTCTCTTCCACTCTCTCTAAAAATCAATGGGGAAATATCCAAGGGTGAGGATTTAAAAACAGAAAAAATAAAAAGAATTTACCACTTGCTAACTGACCTACTTTCCCCCCTGCTGCGGAAATGCTACACTTGGTTAGACACAGGAAGTAGGCATGGCTCTTACCTTGCACAGAGCAGGACCAATCCCACAGGAAGTGCTCCAGGTGAGCTTTTTTCAGTGCTGCCCTCAGGCTGAAAGTGTGGGAAGAAGCCAGAAAGACACTCCCTTGGGGAAAAAAGGCAGACAGGTATTGCAGCCTATTCCTAAGACAGCGGGCAAAAGAGAGGCAGCACCGCCCCTCCCCCCCCGCCCCGCCCCCCCCCCCCCCCCCGCTCCCCCGCCTGCCCCCTCTCCCAAGCAGATGGGCATCTGGCATGATGGCCCCTGGTCAAATGATCCCATTCTTCTGGATGCCCAGAGTTCACACCCGCAAGGGCTCTTGGTACCTCTTATCATACTTAACATTTTCTAGTTGTAAGCTATTTGGGAGCAGGGCTACCGCCGTCTGCACTGCACTCCGTTGCACAATTTGTCCTCAGCCCACCTTTCCAGGCTCACTTCCTCCCCTCTCCTCCCATCCACCGAAATCTGCAATGGGCTACTAATTGTATAAACATTCTTGCACTTTCCTGTCTTGGAGCTTTTGCTAATTCTGCCTTGGATGTTCTTACTCTTGGGACCAAATGTTGCAATCCTACTTGTCTTTCGAATCCCAGTTCAGTTATCACCTCTCTGACTTCCCAGATTCCCTTGGCTGAAATTAATCACTTTCTTCTTTGCATTCTCATAGTATTTTGCTTGGGCCTCAACAACAGACATGATTCTTGTTGCCTGTATTTCTACTGCACTAGATTCTAGGCTACTTGCCTTTTTATCCTCTTAATCTGGTCTTCCGCAGAGCAAAGGTTTTCATTACCATGATGTACAATTTATCTTCTTTTCTTCTTATGCATCATGCTTTTGGTGTTAAGAATCCTCACCTAGCTCTAGGTCCTGCAAATTTTCTCCTGTGTTTTTTCTAAACTTAAAAAAAAAAAAATCCTCACCCAAGGATATGTTTATTGATTTTTTAGAAAGAGAGGAAGGAAGAGAGAAAAACATAGGTGTGAGAAACATTGATCAGTTGCCTCTGCAGGCGTCCTGAACTGGGATCAAACCTGCAATCTAGGTATGTACCCTGACCAGGAATCGAACCCACAACTGTTCAGTATGGGACAACCAATTGAGTCGCCCAGTCAGGGTGACGCAGATTCTTTTTTTTTTTTTCCCCTCAGAGATGATTTTATTCTTTGTTTACTTATCATAAATCAAAGGTTAAAAAGTAAAAATTTGATGGTATATGATTACTGGGTATATTATTTTGTTTAAGCCAAATGGGGTGGCTTAAACAAAGATATTTGTTGTCTCACTGTTCTGGGAGGATAATTCTGAGATCAAGGTGTCATCAGGGTCAATTTCTTCTGAGGCCCATGAGGAAGATTTGCTCTAGCTTCTGTGGTTTGCTGGCAATCTTTGGTGTTCCGTGGGGCATAAACACATCCTCCCAATCTCTGTCTTCATGTTCACACTGCAGGCCCAGTGCACAAATTCGTGCACCAATGGGGTCCCTCGGCCTGGCCTGTGGGATCGGGTCAAAACCGGCTCTTTGACAGCTCCCGAGGAGTCCCGGATTTCAAGAGGGCACAGGCCAGGCCAAGGGACCCCACCAGTGCACAATCAGGGCCAGGGAGGGACGTAAGAGGTTGGCCAGCCGAGGAGGAAGGCATGTCCGGCTGATACAGATTCTTAATGACGTCATTTAACATCAAAATCTAGCCTTGTCTGAAGCTATGCTAGCAGACTTTTCAGTTAGTTTTCAATGATAATCTACTAGAGGCCCAGTGCACGAAATTCGTGCACGGGTAGGGTCCCTAGCAGCTGCCAGCTGCCAGCTGGGGCCTCCCTGCCCCAGCTGCCTGCTGCCACTGGCCTGGGCGGGGCCAGCTGGTGGGGAGGGGCTGCAGGCAGTTGGCCGGCTGGCCTTGCCCTGGGTCAAACTTCCAGTCGAACTCCCTGCTGGGGGGACAATTTGCACATTAGGCTTTTATTATATAGGATAATTTCCCCCCTATTTTTGGCCTAGGTCAGTTTGAACTGACTTTCTTCTTTTTTTTAAATCCTCACCTGAGGATATTTTTCCATTGATTTTTAGAGAGAGTGGAAGAGAGAGGGAAAAACAGAGAGAAATATCGATGTGAGAGAAACACATCGATTGGTTGCTCCTGCAGAAGCCCCGACCAGGACCCAGGGTAGGGAGGAGCCTGCAACTGAGGTACGTGCCCTTGACCGGAATTGAACCCAGGACCCTTCAGTCCACAGGCTGACGCTTTATTCACTGAGCCAAACCAGTTAGGGAATGAACTGACTTTCTACTACTTCAAATGAAGGAGCAATATTTCACAATAAAAATAAATTTAAAAATCATGTTATAGTTGTTACTGAGGACTCATTTGCATGATGAGAATAACAAAGCCACGTGTGGTGATGGGCTGGTGCTTGTGTTACAGAGAACCGGAGAAGAACCAAGCAATAGTTAGAGATATGGAGTTACATTTATTATGCACGGGTCCAGAGGAAAATGTCTCTCAAATTCTGGGCCCCAACATGGAGGAATTTTCCCTATTTATATGTTTTTACCTTCTTTGTCTCCCAAATATGGTGTTTCCGGCCCCCTTTGCAAGTTCTTAAAGAGCCCCTATGTGCTGGGGCCTTGAGACCTCAACCAAAGGCTTGGCCTGGTGCCAGCACTGATAATTTCGTCCGGGAAGGTTTAATGGCCTCTCTGAAGTGGGAGTAGTCTTATTTTCCTTATTATTTAAGCAAGCAAGCATTTACAGAAGCCAAATAGCAGGGTTAAAATTTCAAACAGCAGTTTTTATATAAGATGGATGCTTCACTTGGAGTGAATGTCGTCCCCTCTAAGAGATTTTCCTGGCAGAGTGCATGATTCAAATTCCTGCGTTCACAAAATTGCTAAATTGATAGACCTTTCTGATTGCCCTTGGGTGGATCAGCTCCGTGTCCTATTTCTTGGGTTAGAAGTCAAGGATTTGTTTTCTAGTCCAGATTTTTCTACAATTTCGGATAAAACACCTCACTTTTCTGGGCCTCCGTTTTCTTTTCCAGAGACTGAGGAGCTGAGGCTGTGATTTTAATAGTAGCTTTCATTACCCTAGATTCTATCATTCTGCATTAAGCAATTATATTACTTAGTGTTTGTTTTCTAATTCTCAAACATTTTCTCATCCAATAAAAACAAAATATTTGGATAAACTGCCACATTTCTAGAAAGGCTTGTATTTTCACTTTTTTTTTTTTTTTTTAACCAAAGAGAGAGACTGGTAAAGAGAATAGGTGACAGCAGGAATGAAGAAGCTGGAGGAGAATGAGACCAGGGAGAGGTTTACTGTGGGGAAGGCAGATTTTGTAGCGTTCAGGCTTCAGCTTCTAGGTCTGGCATCACCAGCCTGGGATCCCAGGTGCTAATTAAATTAATAAAACGGCATTTTGTGCAAACATGTGCTCCACACCTGCTGTGTTACCAGGCACAGGTTTCTTGCCTCTTGCGATGGATGGGTTTTACCACTTAACGATTAAGGCAAAAAAAATTAAAAATAACAGCAAGAGGGATACGTCCAATTGTAGCCAATATGTTCCTAACCACCAACTCCCCCACCCCCAACCCCCGCTACCCTGCCCAAATGCCTATTAATTTGTGATGACAAGTTAGGAAAGCACTCAATTTTGCTTTTGACGTTGCAATTACTTAGGGCTTCACAACTTTGTTTAATAATTATTGTAATTATGAGAAATAACATCCTGTCCTCATCCATTTAAGGATGAGGATGATAAAGTAAGAAATTATAGCTTGTAAAACTAAAGTTTTAGATACAAACAAGGATCACATCCGCTCTCCATGGGATGTCCTTGCTGAGCAGTCTGGAGGCCATTTTTTTCTTAGACTTGATGCAAAAACATGTGTTTTTGTTCAAGGAAGATACATTAAAAAATATCTTTTTAGCCAAAACCGGTTTGGCTCAGTGGATAGAGCGTCGGCCTGTGGACTGAAGGGTCCCGGGTTCGATTCCGGTCAAGGGCATGTACCTTGGTTGCGGGCACATCCCCAGTGGGAGGTGTGCAGGAGGCAGCTGATCGATGTCTCTCTCTCATCGATGTTTCTGGCTCTCTATCCCTCTCCCTCTCTGTGAAATATCAATAAAATATATTAAAAAAAAAAATCTTTTTAGCTTAGCAATGTTTTATGTTAAAAACAGACATGCCTTGCCCTGGCAGGTCTGGCTCAGTGGAGAGAGCATTGGCCTGCAGACTGAGGGGTCCTGGGTTAGATTCCAGTCAGAGGCACATGCCCAGGTTGTGGGCTCAATCCCTAGTAGGGGGTGGGCAGGAGGCAGCCAATCCATGATTCTCTGTCATCATTGATGTTTCTCTCTCTCTCTCTCTCTCCCTCTCCCTTCCTCTCTGAAATAAACTGACATGCCTAATATATTAGGATTAGATTTAGTGGTGAGAGACAAAAAAACACAAATATGTTTTTGCTGATTTTAATGATAAATGAAACTAATTACCAGAATAATTACCAGAATAATTTTAATTATTGCAGAAGGAACTTACCCAAGTTAACATTGCTAATATGTCTAATACCAGGTCTAGGACATATTAACCAATGTTAACTTGGGTAAGTTCTAAATTGCCAATAATTAAAATCAGCAAAATGATTTTTCATTTCTCTCATCTGGAAATCTGGGCCAAGTGTCCATGGCATCAGGACCAGGCCCTCCCCACTCCATTGCATGACTGTGCGTGGCCTCTGTACTCAGCTTATCTCATGGCCCAATGTGAAGTGGTGCCCAACTTCCACTTATGTCTTACCAGCCACAGGGAGGTGGAGAAATGAAGTCTCTTTTCCAGGCAGCTGCGTACCTAGCTTAACATTGCGTGTTCTATTATTATAGAATAGGGTTGGCAAACTTTCTGTAAAGAGCCAGATTTATATTTTTTTATATTTATATGAGCCACGTGGCCTCTGTCTCAGCTACTTCACTCTGCTGTTGCAGTGTGAAAGCAGCCACAGACAACAGATATATGAATGTTTGTGAATGTGTTCCAATAAAACTTTATTTACAAGAACCAGTGGCAGTCTGGATTAGGTCCATAAACTGAGCCCTGGTACAGGAAGTGGGTAAAACAGACTGGGGATAACGAGTTTTTCTCCTAGACCTGGTATTAGACATATTAGCAATGTTAACTTGGGTAGTAAGTTCCTTCTGCACCTCCCTTCTCAGTATAGTTAGTGGCAAACCAAATTGCCAATAATTAAAATCAGCAAAATGATGTAGCAGAGAGCAGATTTGTTTAAGGCTTTCTTTGAAAGACTACTCAGTGGGTTTTGATGATGCTTTGTCTTGCTGACTGGTCTTTTCCTAGGCAAGAGCTCCTATCTTGTTTCCCACCTTGGTAAGGGAATGGTTGTTTCCTTAACTCACTGCGTGGAGATGCAAGAGTCCACGAAAATGAAGGTGGAGGAGACACTTCCTGACAGAGTGAGACAAGCCCGAGCACCTTCATTTAATTAGATCTCACTTTAAGACTTTTTTTTTTTTTTTTTTTTTTTTTCCGGTGGACAGTGGAGAAGAGTCACAGGATGGCAGGAGGCAGTGCTCACGGGAGCTACATAAACCCTGTAGCAACTTGATCAAAAGTCATTCTGGTAATTAGTTTCATTTATCATTAATTTTTACTTATTATTTCATTCGTTTTATTTCTCTTTTCCCCCAAATTCAAAGATAGCACATGGTTTTGTGGGAGGCAGTTAGACAGGTCTGAGTAGAGCAGGGATGATGGGTCAGGAGCAGAAAGAAGGTCACCAGGGCAGAGAGCCCCGAGAGCCTAACAAGGAAGAAAACAAGGACCTTGCCCCCAGGGTAACCATTCCTCCCCTAGCATATCACTGGTCATGCAGTTTAGATCCCCTGACCTTTCATATTGCTGGTCATGCGGTTTAGATTCCCTGACCTTTTAAATTGCCGGTCATGTGGTTCGGACCCTCCCCTAACCTTTTCTCCCCTGGCATGTTGCTAGTCATGGGGGTCATACCCCCTTAGAGGTGAAACGAACAAGGGGCCCTTAAGCATTAAGCCCCCTCGACAATGAGGTTCTGACCTGCACGGAATACATCTAGGCCTCAGTTGTGTTTCAGCTCCAAGCCCAGAAAAGCAGCAAAACCAGACAAGTGACACCATGGCCATGGCTGACCCCCTGCCCTGGCTCCAGCCAATCAGTGGAGACCATGACCCTGAAAGGACATACCTGAAAAGCTGATGAATATTTTATTGAGATCCTCCCTTAAAAGCCCTACACTTAAAAGCCCACACCTTTCTCCTCCCTTTTTCCTTCCCCCCAAGCACATTACCTTTACCTTCCTCTCTCCTAAGCTCCAAAGGCCTTTCTTTGGCCTCTGTAACTTGTTTCCTGAGCTCATTCCTTCTACAGCTCACTTCTTCTATCTCTGTGACTTTCAAAATAAACTTTCTCTTATAGTTTGAGTCTTGGCTCTGAATTTTCAAGTACTGAGGTTGAACTGAGGTCCTGTCTGACTCCACCAGTCTAACACCTGGTCCCATTTTCAGGGCCCCAACAGTTCAGCAAGTCAAATATAAATATATAAATGCAGAACTGAGTCTTCCAGAATCCACCCAACCCAGTCTCTCCCTGACATTTTTGTATGCGCGCCCTAGCAATAGGACAGTGTGCCAGGAATGCCAGGTTACAGTAATTTCTGTTGCTTCCGAAACTCTTTTTTTTTTTTTTTTTTTTTTTTTTGTAGACTGTCCCACATTTGGGATTTGTCTGAATGTTCCTTTTTATTTTATTTTATTTTTTTAAAAATAAATCTTTATTCAGATTATTACAATTGTTTCTCCTTTTCCCCCCATAGCTCCCCTCCACCCGGTTCCCACCCCACCTTCTGCCCTTACCTCCCCCCACTGTCCTCATCCATAGGTGTATGATTTTTGTCCATTCTCTTCATGAACCCCCCATACCTCTTTCCCCCTGAGAGTTATCAGTCCACTCCCTTTCTATGCCCCTGATTCTATTATATTCACCAGATTATTCTGTTCCTCAGGTTTTTAATTCACTTGATTTTTATGTTCACTTGTTGATAGATATGTATTTGCTGTTCATAATTTTTATCTTTACTTTTTTCTTCTTCCTCTTCTTTAAGAATACCTTTCAGCATTTCATATAATACTGGTTTGGTGGTGATGAACTCCTTTAGCTTTTTCTTGTCTGTGAAGCTCTTTATCTGCCCTTCAATTCTGAATGATAGCTTTGCTGGGTAATCTTGGTTGTAGGTTCTTGCTATTCATCACATTGAAAATTTCTCGCCACTCCCGTCTGGCCTGCATAGTTTCTGTTGAGAAATCAGCTGACAGTCGTATGGGTGCTCCCTTGTAGGTAATTAACTGTTTTTCTCTTGCTGCTTTTAAGATTCTCTCTCTGTCTTTTGCTCTTGGCATTTTAATTATGATGTGTCTTGGTGTGGTCCTCTTTGGATTCCTTTTGTTTGGGGTTCTGTGTGCTTCCTGGACTTGTAAGTCTATTTCTTTCACCAGGTGGGGGAAGTTTTCGGTCATTATTTCTTCAAATAGGTTTTCAGTATCTTGCTCTCTCTCTTCTTCTGGCACCCCTATAATTCTGATGTTGGTACGCTTGAAGTTGTCCCAGAGTCTTCTTACACTATCTTCAACTTTTTGGATTTTTTTTTTTTGATTTTTGCTTTTTCGGTTGAGTGTTTTTTGCTTCTTTGTATTTCAATTCTTTGACTTGACTTGATTCTTGTGTTCCTCTAGTCTGTTTTTGGGTCTCTGTATAATATTTTTTATTTCAGTCAGTGTATGTTTAATTTCTAGTTGGTCCTTTTTCATATCTTCAAGGGTCTCGTTATATTTATCGGCCTTTTCTAGGATATTCTTGAAAAGCCTTATAACTGTGGTTTTGAATTCTATATCCAGTCATTTGTTTTCCTCCATTTCTTTCGTTTGTGATCTGTTTCTTTGACGCCGCATTTTCACTGCTTCCCTGAGTTGGTAGGGTAAATTTGTGTGCTAGGTTTCCTATATGGCCCAGTGGGTTGGCCTCCCCAGTTAACCTGAGGTGGACACTCTTGGTGCACCCCTTTGTGGACTGTGTGTACAGCCTTGTTGTAATTAAGTCTTGATTGTTGTTGGTATCACTGGAAGGAATTGACCTCCAGGCCAGTTGGCTGTAAGGATCAGCTGTGTCTATGCTGGGAGAAGTTCGGTGCTGGAGACAGCCTTATAGGATTAGACTTGCCAAATTGCAATAGCCTCTGTGCTCAGCTTGGATGGGGTGGAGTCTCAGGGCGGAGCAGACAGTCTTGGCTTCCCGGCAGCCTTGCCCTTGGGCGCACGCGCAGACCTCTGCCTTCCCCGGCTCCTGAGTCTCCGCCCGAGAGTCCGGACTCCCCCCACAAGAGTGTGGGTCCCCAGGGGCTTGCCTGGAACTGGGGTTCAGTGCAGTCAGAACTGGGGCTCAGTGCAGTCAGGAGCCTCTGACTCCCTTCCACTAGGGAAAGCCTGTGGCAACCTCCGCAGCCTTTGTGCACACTGGCACACGCGCGCCTTCAGACCTCTGCCTTCCCCAGCTCCTGAGTCTCCGCCCGAGAGTCCAGACTCCCCCCGTAAGAGCATGGGTCCCCAGGGGCTCGCCCGGAACTGGGGTTCAGTGCAGTCAGAACTGGGGTTCAGTGCGGTCGGGTGCTTCCTTCCCCCTTCCGCCAGAGAAAGTCAGCCAGGCTCTCAGCCGCCCTTCCCCTCTGCGCGCACAAAGACCCTTTGCCGTACCTCCAATTCTCTGTGAGTTCTTCTCTTTCCTTCTAGTTGTAGAATTTTCACTCAGCCAGCTTTCCTGTGGTTCCGGATGGTGTCCGTTCTGTCTTTTAGTTGTAGTTTTGAAATTGTTGTGCAAGGCAGCAGTTTAGGTGCTTACCTATGCTGCCATCTTGGTTTCTCTCTCCCTTTTTTTTTTTTTTTTCCGCTTCTGAAACTCTTAAAGTGAGGTAAACTATTCTGTAATGTTTTCCATTTAAGATTTCATTAGTAGAGGGAGAGTAAGCATCAAGATCTTCTTTTTTAATAGTACTGACTACTGTTAAATCTGTTAGCATCTCCCAAAGTCCTAATTCTATATTCAGCACAAAAGATACTTAACTTTAATTAAATTGGTCAAACATTTTTACTACATAGATTGGAGACTAGAATGACAGTTGGGTTTCCATCTTTACTAATGGAACTTAGAATAGAACGGTAGACCTAAAAAGAACTTTAGAGATAATTGAGTCCAAACTCCTTAGTTGACAGAGAGGAACCAAAGCTCAGAGAAGGCAAGTGATGTGCCCAGAATTGCATAGCTAATCCTATATAATAAAAGGGTAATATGCAAATTGACCCTAACGGCGGAACGATCAGGAACAACCAGTCGCTATGACATGCACTGACCACCAGGGGGCAGATGCTCAAGGCAGGAGCTGCCCCCTGGTGGTCAGTGTGCTCCCACAGGGGGAGCTCTGCTCAGCCATAAGCCAGGCTGATGGTTGGTGAGTGCAGCAGCAGTGGCAGGAGCCTCTCCTGCCTCCTCTGCAGTGCTGGGGATGTCCGACTGGCAGCTTAGGCCCGCTCTCTGGGGAGCGGGCCTAAGCCACCAGTCGGACATCCCCTGAGGGGAGCGGGCCTAAGCCGCCAGTCGGACATCCCCTGAGGGCTCCCAGGCTGCCAGAGGAATGTCTGACTGCCATCTTAGGTCCAATCTCCCAGAATATCGGGCCTAAGCTGGCAGGTGGACATCCCCTGAGTGGTTCTGGACTTCAAGAGGGCACAGCCCAGGCTGAGGGATCCCCCCGCCCCGCGTGCATGAATTTTCGTGCACTGGGACTCTAGTTAATAATAAAACTCGGTAGAAACTCAGGGCTGGTTCACAGAAACACTGGGTAGTCCACCTCCCTGCTGCTGAGTGGGATTGTCAGTGGGATGTACCTTTTTTCAGTATTAATCCTCACAGAGGATGTTTTTTCCCTTGATTTTCAGACAGAAAAAGGTAGGGACGAAGGGAGGTGGGGAAGAGAGAAACATCACAAGAGAGACACATCCATGAGTTGCCTCCTGCATGGACCCCCACAGGGGCCAGGGATTGAACCAGCCAAGGCAGGGGATGAACCTTTTAAAGCAGCAGGCACAGGGGGAAAGCTGTCCTCAAGCATCAGGAAGTGGGAGGATAAGATGTCTGGCTTCTAGGAACAGGAGTAAGTCAGAACTGCTTCTGGAAGTATGGCTTGTTCTCTGGGACAATGACAGCATGGTGGCTGTAAGGCGACCTGTCCTGGACAAGTGGGCCGTTTACAACGTAAAAAGCACGAGATGGCTTTCATTAAGACATCTGGGCCTTTGTAACATTCTCAGGTGTCGGCAGGTTTTCCAGGTAATCTAAGGAATTTTCCCCAAATCTAGAGTGCATTTATTTACTTTGGCTTCAGATGAAAGCTTTTGGAAGAAAGGAAATGTGTCAAATTTAGATCAAACAAGTTACCAACATTTCCCAAAAAGTTGGGGATTACTAAGCATTAAAAATTCAAACAAACAAAATATTCAAAGTAATATGTATGGTGGTGTAGTTTTGTAAGGGACTTAGTAAATCTCAACATGTTTATTATTATCATTACTTAGTACATTCTAACATGATTATTAATATCATAAATGGGTAAAATTTCCATAAATTCATATGAACATATATTCACATTAGGTATATGTAATATACATATGTAATATACACTTACATTATATATAGACAAATACATTTATATATGCACACATATACTAGTATTTATATGCATATCTGTGTATTTACAGGGTGGGACAAAAGTAGGTTTACACTTGTGAGTATGTAAAACACAGAGTTTATTCTTGTATTTTTATTAATTATTGTATTATTTTTCTGTAAACTGTAAACCTATTTTTGCCCCACCCTATATATATGCATTCACACATATAGGACATATATACCAATATATGTGTTATTTATATATGTATATATTGCATGTATATGTTAGGTAACATACATATGTATCATATTATGAATATGTATTTGTGTACATATATACAGTCATATAATCATATGCACCTATGGAAATTTTACCCGTTTATGAAGATGACGTTGGAAATTAATTAATAAACATATTGGGTTATCCTAAATATTTATGTACTAGTGGCCCGGTGCTCGAAATTCGTGCATGGGCGGGGGGTGTGTTTCTCAGCCCGGCCTGCATCCTCTCCAATCTGAGACCCCTGTGGGATCAGGCCTAAACTGGCAGTCGGACAACCCCCTCACAATCCGGGACTGCTGGCTCCTAACCGCTCACCTACCTGCCTGCTTGATCGCCCCTAACCACTCTGCCTGCTGGCCTGATTGCCTCCAACTGGTCCCCTCTGATGGCCTGCTCGCCCCCAACTGCCCCTGCCCCCACCAACCTGATCACCCCCAACTGCCCTCCCCTCCTGGCCTGATCACCCCCAACTCCCTTCCCCTCCTGGTCTGATCACCCCTAACCGCCTCTGCCTTGGCCCCGCCACCATGGCTTTGTCTGGAAGGACTTCTGGAAGGTCTCATGGTCTAATTAGCATATTACCCTTTTATTAATATAGATAGGATATGACATACTGCCATAACTATAACATATGTACCAGTATTACTCTATGAGAATACATACTTCATGCGATAGGAAGGCATCTAATACATTACATTGTATATGTTGTAAGTAGTAGGAAATACTGTATTCATAGCAATAATATACACCCTGTGACTTCCCTTCCTGATTTGGGAATGGTTCCCCAGTTCTTTGAACGTTTCCTGGCCCCTAATGTATTTTTTTTTTTTTTTTGTCATTCAGTGAAACTTTATTTACTGTTTATTACACATGAGTTGAGGTCTTTAATTTCTAACCACCAAAGATTCAAAGGACTATTTTTTTCCATGAAGTTTAACTTTAACATCAGTGAATTCATGTATTCATGTGTTTTTATTGTAAACATCTGAATTATTCACATTGTCATAGATCCTGAACTCATAAGCATGGACCATGAACAGGCTGGCAGCAAGCCAGGAAGCCACTCTGCAAGCAAACAGATACTCTGCATAAGGAGAAAAGTCATAGCACAACATTTAATGTCCAACCTGAGTCACCTCAGAATGTTATATATATTTTCTTAATTCATATAGCATCGGGAACTCAACTGCTTGGTTGGTGACGGTGTTGACCTGGTTTCAGGAGGATTATTCCTGAAATAATTAAGGAAAGGGGGGCTCAATCTTTTCTTGGTTGCTTGCTCCTCCCCAGCACCTTCATCTTTATTCTCATCCTCAGCTTCTTGGGCACCTTCTCCTTCACCTTCACCTCCTTCTTCTTCCTCCTTTGCATCCTCAAATTCTTCCTTGGCACCTTCTTCCTCTTCCTCTCCTTCCTCTTCCTCAGCCACTTCCTTCTCCTTCTCCTCCTCTTCAGCTTCTCCTTCAGAGAGGGGTTCATCCTTAGCTTCCTCGGCTTTTGCAGCCTCAATGGTCTCCTTCACCTCGATCTGCTCCTCCTGGACGTGGCTGGTGTATTAAGAAGGGAAGGAGTGCCCTGACCGGTTTGGCTCAGTGGATAGAGCATCGGCCTGCAGACTCAAGGGTCCCAGGTTCGATTCCGGTCAAGGGCATGTACCTTGGTTGTGGGCACATCCCCAGTGGGGAGTGTGCAGAAGGCAGCTGATCGATGTTTCTCTCTCATTGATGTTTCTAACTTTCTATCCCTCTCCCTTCCTCTCTGTAAAATATCAATAAAATATATTAAAAAAAAAAAAAAAAAGAAGGGAAGGAGTGAGCGGACATCAAGTAGGAGCTGGTCTGTAAACCACCGTAGGCAGATCTACCAAAGACCTGGGAACTCTGGGAGTAGCCACTGGCTATGCTTCCCATGCTGGTGAAATTGATCTGGGTCTCCTCACCTTCCAAGAGTTTCCTGTAAGCTGCAATGTCAATGTCCAAAGCCACATTGAGGAGGTCCTGGTATTCTTTTAAATATCATGCCATTTCACGCTTTGTAGTTCTCAACTCATTTTCAAATTTGTTGATTGTGTCCTGCATAGCACTAACATCGGAGTTCTGCTTATCCTCCAGCTCTCACAGCTACTTTCCCAGAGCTTAGTTCATGCCCCGGCTTGCTTTGATCTCCAGGTTCTTCCAGGGGTCCTCAAACTTTTTAAACAGGGGGCCAGTTCACTGTCCCTCAGACTGCTGGAGGGTCGGACTATAGTTTAAAAAAAAAAAACTATGAACAAATTCCTATGCACACTGCGGGCCGGGGACGAGTCGGCTGCTAAGCAGGACAGGCAGTGGCACCTGGCGGGCCGGATAAATGTCCTCGGCGGGCCGCATGTGGCTTGCGGGCCATAGTTTGAGGACGCCTGGCTTGGCCTTGAGCAGGCGGCGGCTTTCAGACACCTCCTCCTTGGCGGTGCGCACCCTGTAGGTGTTCTTGGCATTGCTCTCGGTCAGCATGGTGAAGCAGCTCTTGTACCATTCTTCTGCATTCTGCATGTTCTTGGCAACCAGCTTCTTGTACTGGGCGCAGATGTCCTTGAGCGCGGCAGAGAGGTCGGACTTGGAGAACATGTCCATCTCCACGGAGATCTGAGCGTACTGGATCTGCGCCTGCAGCTCGGCAATCTCCTTTTCATGCACCTTCTTCAGAAAGGCGATTTAGTCCATCAGGCTGTCAATGTGCTTTTCAAACTCAGCGCCAGCGAGAGCCGACTCATCTGCACCTTTGCGCGCCTCCATCAGCCAGCCCTCTGCGTCATCATGGTTCAGCACCTCTTCCTGGTAGCATGCCTGCAGGTTGCTCCCAGTCCCTTCCAAGCCCTGGTGCCTGCTAACTGCCCACTGCCCTCTCCTCGCCAGGGACGGGGCACGGTGGGCCGGGGCAGAGGCATCCCATTTTCATTAAAATGTTCAACCCCGGCCTGCTCCACCAGTGTCCACAGGTGGCCCAGGGGCAGACAGTGATCCCAGAGACCCTGGCCACCCCTGCCTACCCAGGTCCCCGATGGCGGCCTGGACCCCGCAGGTGGCGTCAGGTGCTGCCCGCCAGGCCTGCCTGGTCTCCCATGGTGGACTGGACCCCGTGGGTGGTGTCAGGCGCTGCCAGCCTGGCCTGCCTGGTCCCCGATGGTGGCCTGGACCCTGCAGGCGGTGTCAGGCGCAGCCCGCCTATCCTGAATATGCAAATTTACCCTCCATATTTGTTGGCTTAATTTGCATATCACTCCTGATTGTCTGTGGGCGTAGCGGAGGTATGGTCAATTAGCATTTTCTCTTTTATTAGTGTAGATATACACACATATATGCACAAACCATATGTATCATGCATATATATTAATAGAATATGTATGCATATATGTAGACCCTTCTTTCTCCACATATTGTGAGTTCCCTCTTCCCCATGGATGTGTATATGTATATATTATATCCTTTTTTTTTAATCTGTCCCTTTTCTTTTCCCTCAAGAAAAGGGAGAGTAAAGAGAGGGAGAGAATAAGAGAACAGGGTTGGGTGACCAAAAAATGCCCAAACATTAATATGAAAAAAATAAATGCTTAATCACAATAATTAGTGACACATGCCCCTTTTGAGTCTCTTTTGTTTATCCTAAGGAAAGATATTTAAAAAGAATACTCTAAAATGAAAGAAACTCTCCTTCTACTTCCTAAAACCAACAAAGGTTATTACATATTGCAAGTCATTGTAGCAAAAGCGTTAGAAGGACCATTTAACGTGAAATCTGTCATTAATTTACTATGTACCTGAATCTCATAAATAATTTTAAGTAGAAAGGGTTGTCAAGTGTGATTAAGGTCATTATTTCATGTTACATAGCCCATAGGCTTTTCTAATGTAAAAATATTTCCATAAAAAGAAGAACTAAGGTTTCTTCAAGGTTAAGGGTCTCTTGAGCCAATTCCATAAAGATGTATTATGGTAGAGATGATGGAGTGTGTAGAAGTCATCTGAGAAGATCTTAAAAGATTTCTCAAGGTGAGGTTTCTGAACAAGGACCGATTATATATTATTTTAAGAAGATTTGCTGGGTGTTCAATTTCCAAAATGAATTGCAATATAGTCTGCTGCCTAAAAACCTGACATGTGTGTTGAGAAAATGATAGCCTAGACATCATCTAACTTATTCAGCAAATATTTATTGAACACAGTCTATACACCAGATACTCTTCTAGTTCTTGGGATCTAGCAGTGAACCAAATGAAGTCCTTTCCCCCAGACTTCATAATCTAGTGTGGATGCAATCCTATATAATAAAAGCGTAATATGCTAAGTGTCCAACCGATCGGTTGACCGATCGACCAGTTGCTATGACACGCACTGACCACCAGGGGGGTAGACGCTCCAACTGGTAGGTTAGCTTGCTGCTGGGGTCTGGCTGATTGGGACTGGGCGAGAGGGCTGGACATGCCCTGTAGCCCTCCCATGGTCTCTCCCTGGCCAGCTCCCATTGGCCCTAATTGGGACTGGGTGAAACTGCCCAGATTGGCTTCAATAGCTGGCCAGGCTGAGGGACCCCACTGGTGCACTAATTTGTGCACTGGGCCTCTAGTAATAATCCTATATAATAAAGAGGGAATATGCAAATTGACCATCACTCCACCACAAAGATGGCGGCGCCCCACAGTGGAGGTGAGGGTTTCCATAACACAAGATGGCTGTGCCCAGAGTGGAGGTGGGGTTTCCATAACATAAGATGGCTGCACCAACAGCAGAGGCTGAGTTCCTGTAACGAGCCTTAATGAGCAATCAGCAGGGACCTGAGGCTGCGCCCCCACCCTACCCCCATGGGGCTTGACGGGGGACCTCAGGCCGTGCCCCCCACCTGGCAGGGCTTGACGGGGGACCTCAGGCCGTGCCCCCCAACCCGGCACCGGGCCTGGGGACCTGAGGCCATGCCCCCCCGCCCAGTGGGGCTCGACGGGGGACCTCAAGGTGCACCTCTGCCTTGGTGCTAGGCCAGGGGACCTCAGGCTGCTCCCCCCACCCCAGTGCCAGGCTGGGGGACCTCAAGCCGCGTCCCCCCCGCCCAGCGGGGCTTGACGGGGGACCTCAAGGTGTGCCCCCCTGCTCTAGTGCTGGGTCGAAGGACCTCAGGCTGCTCCCCTCACCCCAGGCCGGGGGACCTCAGGCCATGCCCCCTGCCCAGCAGGGCTTGACGGGGGACCTGGGGCTGAGCACCCCTCCCAGCGCTGGGCCAGGGGACCTGAGGCTGTGACCCCCACCTGGCGGGGCTTGACGGGGGACCTCAGGCCACGGCCCCTGCCCAGCGGGGCTTGACAGGGGATCTCAGGCTGCGTCCCCCACCCAGTAGGGCTTGATGGGGGACCTCAAGGCACAACCTCCACCCCGGCCCAGGCTGGGGGACCTCAGGCCGTGCCCCCCGCCCCAGTGCCGGGCCAGGGGACCTGAGGCTGCGTCCCCTGCCTGGCGGAGCTTGACAAGGATGGGACCGGCTGGGTCTGGATCTAGCCCAATGTGGGGGAGCTGGCCAGGTCTGGGTCTCACATGATTTTGAGGTGCACGTGGGTGGGCGGGGACTTGACTCTGGGTTCCCTGGTGCATCCCAGACTCTGACAGGAGGAAGATTTTCATATACATTTTACTAATTTTCTTTCATCTCTGACACTTCTATTATAAAGGGCAAATAGCAATATTAAAATATTTCCTCTAGTTAAGTTCCTTTTAATGTGCATGAATTTTGTGCACCAGGCCACTAGTAATAATAATAAAACAATAAATGTAAAAGATAGCAGAGCTCGTGATCTGCAGCAAGAAACATAAAAAAATTTAATGATTGGGCTCTTGCAGCTCGGCCACCAATATACCATCCAGACTGAGGAAGACCTGAAAACTTAGGGGCCATGTGAGCCATGGCCACGGCCGCATCAGCAAGCACAGGAAGCACCCGGGGGCCGTGGTAATGCTGGTTGCATCATCACAGGATCAACTTCGACAAATATCACCCAGGTTACTTTGGGAAAGTTGGTGTGAGGCATCACCACCTAAAGAGGAACCAGAGCTTCTGCCCAAATGTCAACCTTGATAAACTGTGGACCCTGGTCAGTGAGCAGACGCGGGTAAATGCTGCCAAGAACAAGACTGGAGTTGCTCCTATCATTGATGTGGTGCGATCAGGCTACTACAACGTTCTGGGGAAGGGAAAGCTCCCAAAGCAGCCTGTCATTGTGAAGGCCAAGTTCTTCAGCAGAAGAGCCGAGGAGAAGATGAAGGGTGTTGGTGGGGCCTGTGTCCTGGTAGCTTGAAGCTACATGGAGGGAAGTTCATTAAAATGTCCACACAAAAAAAATTTAATAATTGTTCCAGTGGCAAGTTTTACAGACAAGAGGATGGGGAATTCTTAGATTTGGGAGGAGAGAGCCTGTCTTTCTAAAGGATGTTTAAGCTGAGACTTGAACCACGTAGGTAAGGGTTTGAGGTGGAGGGAAGGAAGGAATGTCCCAGCCACATCACGCAGGACCTGTAAGCCATGTTCAGAAATTTGAAATTTATTTTAAGACCAATGGAAAGTTACTATGAATTTTGAGTAGGGAAGTGACCTGGTCAAATTTTGTTTCATAAGATCCTTTTGATGGTATTTGGGGGGAGGACTAGCTCCTACACAGGAAAGAACATCAGCATGAGCTCGGGAAGAGACAGCATGACATGGCTGGCTCTGGACAGGAAGAGTGAGGACTATGATGACAGCCAACACCTGTCTTGTGCCAAATACTCTTTCAAGTGCTTGCATGCACCATCTCATTTAATCCTCATAACATCCCCATGAAGAAGGTCCATTATTACTCCCCCACATTTTATAAATGAAGAAACTATAGCGAGCCTAAGTCACTTGCATCACCAAATGGTAGATCTGGGATTTGAACCCACTTCATCTGGCAGGGAGTTTAACTGCTTCCCTACATTTTTCTCTCAAGAGGTAGGCTCATTTCAGGAATGTTGAAAGACTGGACTTGAAAGCATTCAGTAATTGAATTTGGGAGTTGTGAGGGAGGAGGAATTGAGGATGATGACTGGGTGGATGGCATTGCCTTACACTGGGATGGCATTTCCTTTCACTGGGAGGAAAAGGGAGGTTTTTTTGGGGTGGGGAGGGCAAAGATAAGGAGTCTAGTTTTCCTTATTTAAAAAAAATATATTTTTATTGATTTCAGAGAGGAAGGGAGAGATAGAAACATCAATGATGAGAGAGAATCATTGATCGGCTACCTCCTGCATGCCCCCTACTGTGGATCAAGCCTACAACCCAGGCATGTGCCCTGACCAGGAATGGAACCATGACCTCCTGGTTTATAGGTCGACACTCAACCACTGAGCCACACTGGCTGGTCTGGCAGTCTAGTTTTAAACATGCCGAGTTGGAGATGTCCAATTGCATTATGGATCTAGTGCTCAGGTCCAGTTCTGCACTGGCAAATACAGATTTGGGAGTCCTCAACCTAGATTGCAAATGGAGTCAAGAAAGCAGATAAAATTGCCCAGTGATAGTATTTAGGGTGACCAGAGAAGATAGCCTAGCAACCCCAAAGGGTGCTAGGAATGGACACAGGAGCAGTAGCTTGACAAAGAAACTGTCAGGATGTGGCTAGATAAGTCTGAGAAAAATCAGAGGAATGTGTCATCACAGAAATCCAGAGGATGCTTCCAGAAGACGAAGACTGCTGAACAGGATGAATGCTGTCTAGTAGGGACAAGACTGACATGATTGAACTTAACAGCAGTGAGGTCCCTGGTGAGGTCAATTGTCATTGATCAGAGGCAACAGCCCGACTGTAGTGGGAAATGAAGATAGTAAGTATAGAGAAATGGAAAAGGGAGAAGTAAGGGGGTTGTGGGAAGAGGACATGGGAAAAGGGGCTGGGGAAGTTTTTGATTTTAAATACAGGAACAAACTGTGCATCTACTCACGTACTGATGACAATAGTTCAGAAGAAGTGAAAGTGGGAACAGAGAAGGGACAAAGCAAAGACTGAGTTGAGAGGACGTGAAATTCAGCACACAGGTATAGGGATTGACTTGAGATGTTGGTGCACACATAGGTTCAGTGGTGGGGGTTTAAGGACTTTGAGAAATTCATTTCAGTAAGATTGAGTGTACAGGGGAGATGTAGTGAGGTCAGAAGTTGGAGGGAAGTAGAAAAATTGTCAAATAACTAGAGTGGAGACTGGAAAGTGGGGCAGAGAAGAATTTATAAGTGGCTGACAGCATCGAGGGCCCAGTAGTCTGGCCACCATGAATTTATGGTGGCACCAATCTGTGAAGTCGTCTGAGATTCGCAAGCAGAGCTCAGCAGCCCAGGTGTGCAAATAACTCAGAAGTCTTGGCTTGAGCCAAGTTGAGGTTTTTCCAGGTTGTTGGGAGAGTAGACAATGGAGACCATGGAACAAGAGAGTTGAGGATCTCCAAGAGACTGGTTGAAGGGGCAGGTCATGAAATGTCAGTTGGATGGGGAAAATAGGGAGAAAGGGGGGCAGATTCTGACTCTCTCATTGACTGTTACTTTGGGTAAATTGCCAAATATATCCAGGCTTCAGTTTTTTCCCCACTTATAAGTGAGGGTGTTGGTTCATTTGGTTAACATCTCTTCCACTTCTACAATTCTGTGGTTCAATTTTGCAAAACTGCAAGCACTCTCTGACCATGAGAGACACTGCCAACTCCTTCTAGTCACTGGGGGCAAACAACCTTCTCTATGCCAGAGAAGCAAATTCCATTAATGTTGCCAGACCGCTGATGTAACTCTTTCATTTTCTCATGAAAACATGAAAAATGTTCAGGGCCCTTCCCATAAATCAAGAATAATTGTTTCATTGTCATTGGTCATCCAACACTGCTTGCTGTACATGTCTCAATCTGTACTTGATTCAATTCAGTTCAACTTAAAAACATACTTTCTGAGTGCCGACTTTGCATAAATCACTGAGACAGCAGTTGCAGGGGATACAAAGTTAAGAAAGCTACATGCTTGCCCTGCTGTAGTCTAGCAGGAAGGATAAGACCAGTACCGAAATAAGTGAGTCGGGGTATAAGTCTTAGTATTCAACTCAGGAAAGAAAGAACAATTTTTTTTCTATGTTTCTCTTTAACAACTCAATTTCTGTTTTTAGCTTATTTCAGGTTGGAATAAGCTCAGTGGGGGTCCCCACCATTTTTTGGGTCATGACTAATTCTCAGAGCTTACGTAATTCTAGGGCATCTGGAGGGAGTGCCTTTATGGTCCTCAGTATCATCTGTCAGCTCTATTTGCCCACACATCCACAGCCCCTGTGGTTCTGCATTACCAGTTCATGCAGGTAGCCATGGGATATGCTCATTTGCTCTGCATGGTCCTTTAGGACTTTATAATTGTCTTGCTACTTCTAGACCTTTCTGGATTTCATGGTCATCAGTGTGCCTCTTCCCAGCATGCTTAAAAATACTGCTATGGTCTGAAAACTTGGTTCCCCCCAAATTCATCACCTACTCTCCAAGGTGATGATGACATTAGGAGGTAGGACCTCTGGGAGGTGATTAGGTCATGAGGGTGGAGGCCTAATGAATAGGATTAGTGCCCTTGTAAAGAAGAGCCCATAGCCCTGACCGGTTTGGCTCAGTGGATAGAGCGTCGGCCTGCGGACTGAAGGGTCCCAGGTTCGATTCCAGTCAAGGGCATGTACCTTGGTTGCAGGCACATCTCCAGTGGCGGGTGTGCAGGAGGCAGCTGATCAATGTTTCTCTCTCATCGATGTTTCTAACTCTCTATCCCTCTCCCTCTCTGTAATAAATCAATAAAATATATTAAAAAAAACAACAAAGAAAAAGAAGAGCCCATAGAGCTCCCTCACCCCTTGCACCATGTGATGACATAGTGTACTAGTAAGGACCTTATCTGTGAACCAGGAAGGTGGGCCTTCACCAGACATCAAATGTGCAGGCACTTTGATCTTGGACTTCCACCCTCCAGAACTGTGAGCGATAAATTTCTGTTATTTAGAAGCCATCTAGTCTATGTTTTTTTTGTTTTGTTGTTATTATAGCAACACTCTGTAACATAATCTTCTTTATGGGGTCTTACTACCTCTAGAACAGGGTTCTAGATAGGGCACAGAATAAAACGCCTCGTCCCTCGAGGACCAATGGACACTTGATTCCCCACACTTGCCCTCCATCTTTCCTTCTTACTTCTGGCCCTTAGAATTCTCTGATCTGGGAAGACTGAGCAAGTGGGGGTGGGTGGGGAGTTCTACTAACATAAATAATGTTTACTTCCAAATCTTTTATTTATACTGGGACCCATTTTTGTTACATTAGGAAACTTCTTTTCCTCTCTCTTTCTGCTCCATCACATCCCACTAAGGCCATGAAAACAGAATTGATTAGCTGCTTGAATGCAGAGATGAGCAAGGGGACAAAGAAATGTGGGAAACTGAGGACACTTTCATACGAGGCAGAAATGAGTGTGTTACATGAACAAGCACAGTGCAGAGATACTTGCTGGCACATGAAAGGAACACTGTCTAACTTCAGAAAGAAAAACAATGGGTTTACTAGAAGGATTCTGGTTAACTCACTGAATAGAAAAAAAAAATAAAAGAAGCTTAACCTGTTTTGAGAATGACAGGGACCAGAACAGTGGTGGCAGTGGCAAGAGGAGGAACTCAAGTACCATTAAGCGTGCTGGGATCAAAGGATGCAGCTCCAACCATCTCTGTCTGATGTGTTTCCACCCAGGAGTAAGTCCCCTGGAGGCAGATCTGATTGGCTGAGCTTGGGTCACATAATCACATCTGTGGCCAGGAGTTCTCTGTCTGGAAGTTCTGCCAGGCCTAGTGGAATGGTAGAGAAGGCACTGTCCTCAGACAACAGGGAGCTAAAGAATGTAGGGACAGGGGTGGACAAAGCATCCGATGTCCGCTCAAGAGGAGTGGGAGAGCATGTCTCTTTAAGAAAACAGAAAAGCCTAGAGCATTTGTGAAGGACTTGGAAGGATGAGAACAGTTCTGAGATAAGAAATGGCCATAGGAATGAGCAATGGTCCTGAGACAGGAAATGTGAGACTCTTTCAAAACTATCTGAGAATAGTTTTGCTGGAGCTTACTTATAATATGGGTCGGGGTGAGAGACAAGGCTGATAGGGCTGAAAATGTCGATTTGGAGCCATATAATGAATCTGAATGAGGAATTGTTATGGGCTGAATTGTTTTCCCCCCTAAATTCATATATTGATGACGTACCTCCTAATAGCTCAGGATGGGATTATATTTGGAGACAGGGCCTTTAAAGATGTAATTAAGTTAAAAAGAGGTCATTTATGGTGGGCCCTAATCTAATAGGGCTGGTGTCCTTATAAGAAGATATTAGGACACAGACATGCACAGAGGGAGGACTATGTGAGGACACAGGGGGAAGATGGCTGTCTACACGCCAAGAAGAGAGGCCTCAGAAGAAGCCAACTCTGCCAGCACTTTGATCTTAGATTTAAGTTATGGCAGCCCTAGCAAAATAATACAGGATTTCCCCCTTATTTTGGAAGCCATGGGTACCTATGGAAACTTCTTAAAGAGTAGAATTACAGTCCGCCAGCTTGACTCATTGGTTGAACGTCGACCTATGGAACCAGGAGGTCACAGTTTGATTTCTGGTCAGGGTACATGCCTGGGTTGCGGGAGGCAGCTGATCAGTGATTTTCTCTCATCATTGATGTTTCTATCTCTCTCTCCCTCTCCCTTCTTCTCTGAAATCAGAAAAATATATTTTTAAAAAGAGCAGAATGATGTTATTAGACTTTAGTCTCAGGAAATTGGGCCTAGCAGAGGTATGTAAATGGGGAAATAGGTAGAGTCTGGAGGCTGGGAGCCGAGGAACAGAGAAGAATGCCTCTAATTTTGCTTGCGTGAGCCAGGGAACATTTCATTGAGGAGGCAACAATGATGACTGGAGGTTTGCAAAGCAGACTGAGGATAGACAGGCTTTCTAGGCAAAGGGCACAGCCTGTGCAAAACTCAGAGGCATGTTTAGGGTGTGATGGATGAAAAATCAAATGTGGCAAGTTCCTTAGGAGAGCTACAAGCAAAGTGCTCTGTGATTCTCATTTACATCACCATTCTGTTGTAAAACGAGTCATGGCAGGGGAATGCCGTGGGCACACCAGACATTCAGGTAGCTGGGACTTGCCTTCCATTCTCTATACACATTATTGGATTTCTAGAAAGAAACTGTTTATGTCACCCAGGCTTTGGGAGTCCAGTAGCCTCTACGCATTATCTGAAAGTATTTATTTCACTTCTGGCATTTAGAGTCAGGAGACCAGATACTTTAAAATAAGCATTATTTGTTTCCACAATCCATAGAAAAATTACCTTATATTATTGTGAATTAGTGATTCTTTATCATTCGGTGGTAGGGTTATGTTTCGAATGGGAATTTAATGGTGAGATCCATGATCTACTGACATTGAATTTTGTCATCCAGGTAACTATTTATTGAATACTTACAATACACATAAGACACGATATGGGTTTGTAAAGAAATGAGAATGCTTTTTACATTTGGCTCATAGAAACCAATATTGCTACATTAGTTCACAATGAAAAAGAAAAATACCAAAGGAAAGGTCTAGTTCCTTTCTTAGCAGAGGCATGCAGAAGGACAGTATAACGGTCCAAGGGAAGAGTCTTGGCTCATACCCAGAGGCATCCCAGGTGAGGGCCTGGGGCCTCCCACAAGTGAAGGTCTCAGGCTAGAGGCCAGCCCACATATTTTTTGCTTCATTTATATATGGTTCCTAGGAACTATACGATAAATATATGTGAATTTTCAGCCAATTAAAAAAAAAACCACACTTTTTAAAAGTCCTTATCTGAGAATATTTTTTCCATTGATTTTTAGAGAGAGTGGGAGGGAGGGAGGGAGGGAGGGAGGGAGGGAGAGAGGGAGAGAGAGAGAGAGAGAGAGAGAGAGAGAGAGAGAGAGAGAGAGAGAGAGAGAAACTTCGATGTGAGAGGGACACATTGGTTGATCGCCTCCTTCATGCGTCTGCCTGCCTGCCTGCCTCCTGGGGCTGGGTATCAAACCTGCAACCGAGGTATATGCTATTGACCAGGAATCAATCCCATGACCCTTTCGTCCTAGGGTTGACACTGTAACCACTGAGCCAAAATGGTCAGGACTCAGCCAATTTTTGGTAAGAGATTGTGTTTCAGAGCATTTCATCTATGGAATTTGATTTAAATATTATCAGACATTTACAAATAAAAATAATTATGTACTAAGTTGAGTGTAAAATCTAATTAATTCACTATCATAGTTTAAAAATGAACTTGAACTCTTGTGAATGTCAGCGGCCAATGCCAGGGTGACCATCGCAGCCCCGTTTTGCCTCAACGTCCCACTTCCCAGGGCTCTAAACCATGAGATGATTCTGCCCATCAGAACTCAGGGGTGCCCAGCTCAGGTTCAGTTCCACACACTGAGTCCTGTTCCTACACCAGCTCTCAGGACACAGAATCTGCCTGGAGCAGAGAGCTTCATACGGCATGTCGATTGCTCAAACAAGTGAAAGACCAGGATTGTGGCAAGTCATCAAATACGAAGGTGGTATCAACAACAAATCTGACAGCAAGTGGTAGAAAATTTGAGAAAGGCAGAAAATGTGTTTAGGAGGAGGGAGTTGTAAAAAGATTAGAGGAGGAACTTTGGAAAGTTGGGCTGAGCCGACATCCTCCTTGAGAAATAATTATCAAGAACTGTTGCCCTAGCAGGTTGCTCAGTGGTTAGAGCTTGGTCCGTGGACTGAAGGGTCGCAGGTTTGATTCTAGTCAAGGGCACGTACCTCGGTTGCAGGCTTGATCCCGGGCCCCAGTCCAGGCACTGTGCAGGAGGAACCAATCAATGTTTCTCTCTCACATGGATGTTTCTCTTTGTCTCTTCCCCTCCCTCCACTCTCTAAAAATCAATGGAGGCCGGCTGGCGTGGCTCAGTGGTTGAGCATGAACCTATGAACCTATGAACCAAAGGTCATGGTTCAATTCCTAGTAAGGGCACATGCCCCGGTTGCAGGCTTAATCCCCAGTGTGGGGAGTGCAGGAAGAAGCCAATCAATGATTCTGTCTTATCATTGATGTTTTTATCTCTCTCTCCCTCTCTCTTCCTCTCTGAAATCAATAAAAATATATTTTTTAAAAAAATCAATGGAAAAATATCCTTGGGTGAGGATTAACAAACAAATAAAAGGACTGTGTTTCTCTCTATTTACCTAAGTTAAGGGAAAATCCCAGTTAAAAAATCCTCATGCACAGCATTTTAATCTTTTCTAAAAGGAATGTACTATATTCTTTTATGACTTTTATTCACCATTTTTAATGAAAAATTTCAACTATGCAGAGAGGTTCTAAGAATTTCACTGTGAACACCCAGATACCCACTGCCTAGACTACAATTAACATTTCTGTTTTTAAAAAAATCACATATTGTTTGCCTCCCCATCCATCTATCCATCTTATTTTTTCTCATGCATTTACAAGAAGTTGCTGAATTTCTTACCTCTAAAGACTTAAGCACACATTATCATTAACTAGAGTTTAGCATTTTTTTCTCTACAGTTAAAATTTGCACCCAATGAAATGCATATATCTATTTTTCCATGAGTTTTGACACTTGTATACACTTGTATGTAACTCAAACTCTATCAAGACATAGAGTATTATCATCATGAACTCACAGCATTGTTTTCAGTGGTTTAGTTTAGCACTGGATGGTGATATCAGTATAACTCAGAATACCCAATGCCCCTCTCCTTCATGCATCTTTAAAAAAAATTCTCACGTTTTTATTGATTTTTTTTAGAGAGATAGGAAGGGGGACAGGAAGAGAGAGAGAGAGAGAGAGAGAGAGAGAGAGAGAGAGAGAGAGAGAGAGAGAGAGAGAAACATTAATCGGTTGCCTGCCATACATACCCTGACTGGGGATTGAACCTGCAACCTAGGTGTGTGCCCTGACTGGGAATTGAAACTGGGACCATTTGGTGTATGGAATGATGCTCCAACTAGCTGAGCCACTAGGCTAGGGCTTTCTCTATTTTCTTCCTCCTAATGTCCTGATTATCTTCCTCTACCTTTTTTTTTTAAAGCCACTTGCTCACTCTCCTCTTGTCTCTCCTGACAGGACATAATGTTTTATTACCATTTTCTCAGTGTCTTAAAAATTCTTCCAGAGCATAGTGTTGACGAGAAAGCCCCAATTCTCCATTCAAGACGTGCTCCTTCTCAGCAGGGAAGTCACTACACCTCTCTGGGCTCCTGGCTCAGCTCTTGCTTGTTCAGGTGCTTGGAAGAGGTGACTGCAGCCCCCTTTCCAGACCTATCATTCTGTGAATCTCTGCCTCTTTTTGAACACACAAATCTGACAGAGAGCCATAAGCAAAGGACAGAAGATGAGGGTGTTAGGGTAGGGATGGAGAGGGAAATAGAGAAAAACAAGTAAATGCCTTTCCAGCTTATTGGCCAGAAAAATAGTGGTATGTTTTCTGGGACCAGGTCAGTTCTGTTTCATGGCTAATTTCTTTGCTTACTCTTGGTTTTGGGGTAAGCACCCCACCTGGTTTAGTCTTTTTCTCTGCTGCTGTATGCCCCCTATCATCTCTCTTCCCTATTCATATATATTAGTTCTGTGCTCTAGAGATGCTCATTGTACTAATTTTTATTATATAATTAGAGTTAGGGTACTAATGTTAAGAAATTTAGGTCTAAGACCTGAAGAGACACCACGTTAGCCCTTACGGGGAGTTCCTTTTGAGCACACAGGGCTGGGCCTTTAACATCCTCTTCATGCTATACAGACCATGTGACCTGAATTTTATTCTACAGCCTCAATTCCGAAAATTTTATCTGGCTGCTCTTACGTGTACTCCCATGTTTATCAGGACACATATCCCAACTTTTGGCCCAGAAAATGTGGTCCATGGGCATTTTGATTGATACCATTTTCATTAAAAAAATTTTTATTAATTTTAGAGAGGAAAGGAGAGGGAGAAAGAATCACTGATTGAACAGTGATCTTCTGGTTTAAAGGTCAACGCTCAACCACCAAGCCATGCAGGTGGGAATCAGTGTGTGCTATTTGTGGTACTGGCTATGCTATAATAATTAGCATATAATTAGCATGTATGTCATTTCAAAAAGGAAGTTTCTACCTCCAGTACTGGATTTACAGAGAGGTTACATGAAGGGAGAAACTACTAAAATAAGGGAGAGATAAATATTAGAAAAAAGAGATAGTTTAGAATGAAAGAGTGGGGGGAAAAAGGGGCAATCGTGAATAGAATATAAAGAGGAAAAAATGCTTTCTGTACAAAGAGATAGCCTTTAAAAGACAACCTTTTATGTCTTTTTTCCTTTTTATGTTTATTTTTGAATGGCTATATTTCTTTCTTTGTTTTTTAAATGCTCACCCGAGGATATGTTTTTATTGATTTTTAGAGCGAGAGAAAGGGAGAAGGCAAGAGAGAGAGAAACAGTGATCTGTTGCCTCCTGTACATACCGGGGATCAAACCTAAAACCTGGGTATGTGCTCTGACTGGGAATTGAACCTGTGACCTTTCAGTGTATGGGATGCTGCTCCAACCAACCGAGCCACATCAACCAGGGCTATGCTTTTCTTCTTCTTTCTTTCTTCTTCTTTTCTTTTTTTAAAAAAATATTATGAGTGAATCCCATTCAAAACTGCTTTGCCCTAAACCAGAAAATGTCGGAGTAAAACGTAAATCTTGGGCCATAGCGCCCCCTGGCATACCTAACTGCAACCACAGCATGGTCTTCTGATCGTTAATGCATTTTGATGTACTCATATTTCCCAATAAACACAAATTAATTAATAGTTTAAAAGGAGCAGAGTTAGCCTTTCAGTTCAAGCTCTGAGCAATCATAGCAGTGGTTACTTTTGTGTTTCTAATATACCAATTAAACTCATTGAATTCCAGCTAATTAAATTAGTTAACTCAAAGATAAGGGAATTATAATATACATCGAAGATGGCCTAGGCTCTAGCTTTTAAATAATTATCTCTGTGAGGTTGGAGCTCTTCAGTTTCCAGTGTTATGCAAGTAGACTGAATCTTGGGAGTCACTTGCAGGAAAAGAAAAAGACATTTAGATAGTTTAGGGCTCTCAGTCCTCCTCAGAGCCTGGGTTCTGAGCACATGACTCTGAGACCCAGGAGCATGCCCCTGTGGGAACTGGACGACATACGTGCTTCGAACAGAGGCCCAGCCCCAGCAGAGAGCTAAGCTCTACCCCTGTTATCGTCACCTAAAACCATCTCGTGTGAAAGAGGAAAGACTCCATACTCCAGGGAGATGGAGGAGCCAACTTGCTTCAAAAGGCAGAGCAAGAAAACAGACATTTTAACCCTGTAAACTGAGGCAATTACAAAGTTTGAGATGAGGAGGAAGATCAAATAAATGAGGTCAGGATCCAACCCCCAGAGCCGGGACTTGGGTATGAGGAGAGGAAGGGAAGGAGGGCAGGGCATCTGGTGAGAACCCAAACAAGCAAGGCTGGTGGGCTACGGTGCAGGTGTGCCGCTGCAGAGGTGGACTGAGAAGGTCTTAAAGAAGCTGGAAACATCTGCCTATGTGGCCTTTCAACTCAAGCTTGGGTGCAGAGATGACCACTCCCCCACCATATCCCACCATCATCAGCCCACTTTCTTGCTAAACCCTGAGAATGTCTACCCAGACATCTAGCTGAAAGGGGGATCTTTTAATTCATTTAAAAAAGAGAAGTCTTCAATATTTAAAAGACTGACAGGTACAAGTCAGTGACACTTATGACATGGGCTTCCCCCCGAGAACAGGTGGCCCGCTGTGCAGGGTAGTGTCCTGTGGCCGAAAGCAATTCCCAATGAGGGGCACAGCTATAAGCCTTCAGCAGCTGGTCTTTCTAGCAGCTGGAGGACAGGTGCATGGGCTCTGAAAAGGGAATCTGGGTGACCACCATATATCAATTACAGTCCACGCCTTGAGCTGGTTGGCTCCGTTTACTTCTTATGGCAAGTTTGTCCTATCTGGGAACAGCTCCTCTAGAATTCTGGTCAGTCTGGTTTCCTGGGGAACTTATAAGGAAAGAGTTAGTAGGATGAACTATGGCCTCTGATTTTAGAGTTGATCTCAAGGCTGTTTAACTGGTACTCACCATCTCCTTCCTCTGCTATCCATTCTAGATTTCTCTCTCCCTGGGCTAGAATCTAGTGGTTTGTCAGGTGAGTGATTCTGACTCTCATCCCTGAAGGGTTAAACCACTGGTTACCTTGCTCTTCTTAGGCTGTGTCTACCATACTTGTCCATTTATCTTTAAAACTTAGCATGGAGCACTAAGAGATGTCAACTAAGAGATGGATCACCTGAGTGTCAAACATATGGTACATATGTGAAGCAGCAGACTGGTCAACTGACCAACCTACCTCCCTACCTCGCTCCCTCCCTCCCTCCTACTGAGGCAACTTTCCCTACCAATATGGTAATTCCTTTCCTTGTCTGCTGGTTTCTTGACACAAGGATTCCAAAGTGATGGACAGCAGCAACAGATGGCTCAGTGTTCAGTTGGCTTCTTCCTGTATCCCTAGGTAGAAGTGTTACCTCCTCTGGGGACAAGGACCACTAGAATTACAATGCTTAAAGTTGTAGGGCAGGAAGCACAAATTCCCCGAGTGATTGGGGTAATGGTAAGTGGGGCCACTCTGACTTCCATCCCATGGTCCCTAGAACCAGTGTCCTACCTTTTGAGAACATTGCAACATACAATGGTTGTTGATTTAGGGTACACATCATAGAGGATGATCTCCATCCTTGTAGGGTATCATTTCTGAGCTGGTGCCCCACACACATCTTTAAGAGGCCACCCCACTGCTCTGCTAAGCCAGTGGCTTCTTGGTGGTGTGGTATATGACAGTGTCAATGGACCTCATGGTCATGAGCCCATTTCTATGCCTCCTTTGTTATAAAGTGGTTCCTTGGTTCCACTTTGTTCTGAGAGATTTTATTTCCGTAGATAGAACCATATAAATCCTTGAATAGTAGGCCCTGAGGCCCTGAAGGCTGGAAAGGAATATCCATACCTGGAATTCATGTCATTCTAGGCAAGATGAATTTCGGTGTTTCCCACGGTGGAAGGGGTCTAATGTAGTCAACCTGCTACTAAGTGGCCTCTTCAAAGGACAGTGTTACATTCAGGCTGGCAGTTTGGACATCCAGAGGTGGCAGGAATGAAATGAGCCTTGCTGAGTGGGGCACAAGCATATGTGGGACAGGTTCCTTTACCGTCAGACAGCGTTTGTCATAGTGAGGAGACCAAATGGAGGCATTATTTTTGGGAGACTCATCCAGGTTGTTTGGTGTATCAGTATTTTGTTCCTTTTTGTTGTAGTAGTCAGTCTATAAATATATCTCATAGTTTATCTGTCATCTGTCATAGTTTATCTGTTGATTCCATGTTTTTAGTTACAAACAATTGTATACAAGTATTTTTGTGGGGATGAGCCTTGAGAATCTGTATTTTTTGAAAAATATATTTTATTGATATTTTACAGAGAGGAAGGGAGAGGGATAGAAAGCTAGAAACATCGATCAGCTGCCTCCTGCACACCTCCCACTGGGGATGTGCCCGCAACCAAGGTACATGCCCTTGACCGGAATCGAACCCAGGACCCTTCAGTCCGCAGGCTGACGCTCTATCCACTGAGCCAAACCGGTTTCAGCTAGAGAATCTGTATTTTTAATGAGTATCCCTAAGTGAGTCTCAGGCATATCCAAGTTTGATAATTTGTCTGCTAAGATGAATCCTGACTTTTTTTGATGAGGCAACTGATGAAGATGTAGCCCAAGATGCTGGTTCTGACTCAGTAGCTCAGACTGCAATTTAACTAACTTGCAAATTGTTGCTGAGACTGAGTGTTTATCTTGAAACCAGGAGCTGGGAGTTAGGTGCTAGATCTGACTCTGAGTTTCCTGGTGATTAGGACAAAAGCAGTTATATTCTGGTATAGAATTATTACTGTTCTAGAAGAAAAAAACAACTATACCAGAGTCTTGGGAGAAGCAAAGCAGGTACCAGCCCTTAACTCTAAAGAAAATTCCCCCCTGACCAATGTGGTGGATAAGTCCTTGGCAGTATCCTACAGATTTTGAGCCTACAGCTTTTAAGTCAGTAAGACCCGAGTTTGAGTTGCAACTTAAATTGCTTTTACCAGCTGGGTTGCCTCCAGCAAGTTATTTTTCCTGAAGCCTAACCACTTAGGCCTCAATTTCCATCGTAAGTCATCAATTTCCATTGCAAATCGTCACAACTCTCCTTGTAGGATGTCTTCATAGTTGATAAATTTCAGAGGTTACTATAAAAAATAGTTATCTGAAACATGGTAGTGTGGTTCTTATTGTTATGCTAGGACAGCATCTAACCAGCCTGTCTAAGCATTACCTGACTCTAGGCAAATGTAACTTTAACTTACTACTTACTAATAAATAAGGCCCAGGAATTTTAAACAACAGTTAGAAGTAAAAATGTAAGAAACTAATAAACTAAAAATCATTACTGTCCAAGAACAATGCAAATGATTTTTGCTCACCAGAAAAAATAACCCTCAAAATGTTTTATATCTAACTTAATTTTATTCTAGTCTCCTTTTTATTAGTAGACTATATGGACATCTATTTTTTGTATTTGCCTTGGAACCATCATGTCATCCTCATGAATGAGCTAAATTAAACTTTGACATATGCTCTCTATGTATATTTTTGTTTTTTAGCATTTTGAGAATTGTTAGGACTATAGGGCAATATGATCCTTTTAATGGCCATTGTAAGCTTCCTGACCCAGGAGAACAACGACCAGGAAAAAACAACAACCTTGCTGGACACCAGGAATCAGACCATATAAGGAATTGAAACTGTTCTGAAGACACTACGCTACATTCCATCCCCACCGACTCAGCCCCCAGACCCACTGGTGACAAGAGCCAGTGACTGCATATAAGGATGGAACTCCAGCTCCTGGGTACTGCCATCATTGACTCAATGTCGCCCTGGCTCGCTGCTGTGCAGCCCTTCTCTTTGGCTATCCCACCCCCTTTCCCTAAGTAAATTCAATTTTTTCTTTATCCACGGAGATGGCTATTTAGCCTGCCCTCACACCACCCATGCTAGCCTTTCAAGAATGATACTTTTGCCCTGGCCAGTGTGGCTCAGTCTCAGTGGATAAAGCGTCGGCTTGTGGACCTATGGGTCCCGGGTTCGATTCCGGTCAAGGGCACATGCCCGGGTTGTGGGCTCGATCCCCAGTGTGGGGCGTGCAGGAGGCAGCCAATCCATGATTCTCTCTCATCATGGATGTTTCTCTCTCTCTTTCCCTCTCCCTTCCTCTCTGAAATCAACAGAGATATATTTTTTAAAAATGATACTTTTGCCAGTATTCAAAACCAAACCATGCTACCATCTTCATTCCTCGTGGCTAGGTCATGTGTTTTGGGCCTCCATTTGTTTGTCTTCTGTTGAGTTTTCTTCAAATTCTCTATCAAGGACAGAAGTTCTCCTGCAGATTTCTTCATCACTCCTTCAATCCTCAACTTAGACTTCATCTCCTTTGGAAACCTTGTACCATCCTTTTATCTTGTCTTATAGCTCAGTAATTCCCCTTGCAATGTACTCACCACACTGTATTGCAGTTGCTTATTAATGTGTCTTACCTCATTTTCTATGAATTCCTTGGGAGCATGGACTATATTTTAACTGACCCTCCTCCCCCGACACACACATGTTTTTAGCACAGTGCCTGGCTGTAGGTACTCAACAAATATTTTAAATGGATGAATTATGGGAAGAATAATATATTGATCTTTGTATTTCAAGGGGGCTACAGTTTAGTCAAATATAATTTACTATTCCAACAATAGTGATGCTAATCTTTCACTTGTGTATTTCTTGTATATCTTCCTTTTGGGTGTTGTGGTGATGGTGGCACATGCTTATGCATAACCAAGTCTCCATCTTATATTCATTGCTTTTGGTTCCTTCTCTAATATTTTCAGAGTATGGCTCCTTTAAGACCAGTAGGAGCCTGTTTGTAGAGCAGTGGTTCTCAACCTTCCTAATGCCGCGACCCTTTAATACAGTTCCTCATGTTGTGGTGACCCCCAACCATAAAATTATTTTCGTTGCTACTTCATAACTGTAATTTTGCTACTGTTATGAGTCGTGATGTAAATATCTGTGTTTTCTGATGGTCTTAGGCGACCCTGCTAGCGGTTCTCAACCTGTGGGTCGCGACCCGCAGGTTGAGAACCGCTGCTATAGAGCCTAAGACCATCAGAAAACACAGATATTTACATTACGATTTATAACAGTAGCAAAATTAGTTATGAAGTAGCAACGAAAATAATTTTATGGTTGGGGGTCACCACAACATGAGGAACTGTATTAAAGGGTCGTGGCATTAGGAAGGTTGAGAACCACTGTTGTAGAGGAAGAGGTCCAGATGCTACACAGAATGTCTGTGCAGATCTAGCCATAGCTACTTCACATGTTTTTGCGTCTCCTTTGACTTGTCTATTCATCTATCCCTGTCTGATTTGTTCTTAGATTTGCCCCCAAAACTTGGGTTTTGGTTTGTCTCTGTTTGAACTTGGTGTCTCTGGCTATTGACTCAAACTCTGATCTCCACCCATCCCCAATTCTGCTTTTCTACTCTGTACCAGGCGTTGGCATCTCCAAGGACCTGACCTCAGCTCAACCTGCTTTTGGCCTTGTTTCTCCCGCCTCATGCCGACAACTGGAAGAAATCCTGCCCTTCTGCAAAGAGAGAGATGGAGCTGAGTGTGGTTTACCTGAAATAAAGCTTGCATTATGGGAGGGAACAGACAGGTACAGAGTGATTTAGGAGGGAGAATTTGAACTTAGCATAGGTGTTGTTTTCATGATAACTTTCTCCTGTTTTTGCTTTTGTTATGAAATATGTGTTTTGCCAATATGGAATGGAATATTCCAGAAGTAAGAAAAAAAATAAAACCCCAGTCGTCTGTCAGTAATTAAAGTCAAACTCGGCTGTATTTTTAGTTGTTTTTTTTTTCCAACTTCCTGCACAAAGAGGGGAAAACTTTACAGTTTGGAAAAAATTTAGACCTAGCCTGCTGAATGGTACTGCTGATCAACATTTTGTTAACACTCTACGTTCTTTCCATATATTATTCTGTAATATTGTGACAAATACCGTATAAACATATTTTCAGAAATTACAGCAGCTCTGGACGATTGGAAAATGGCCATTTTTAAACTGTTAAAGTTAATTATTAGCTTTAATTATAATCATAGTATTTGATTAACATGATATTTAGCCCAAACGTCTCTTAAGAAGCAAGCCTCTGGAAAATGCATTTCGCAAAAACGAAATCAGCTAACTGCACAGGAAAGCCTCTTCAGGCTGGTTTACAATTTCTTAAAGTGGCTCTTTTCAAATATATATACTTATATACTAGAGGCCCAGTGCATGACATTTGTGCACTCGGTGGTGGGGGGGGGGGCCCTCAGCCCAGCCTACACCCCCTTACAGTCAGGGAGCCTTCAGGGGATGTCCGACTGACGGCTTAGGCCCGCTCCCCGGCAGTCAGACATCCTTAGCGCTGCCGTAGAGGGAGTGCACTGACCACCAGGGGGCAGCTCCTGCGTTGAGCGTCTGCCCCCTAGTGGTCAGTGCACATAACAGCGACCGGTCATTCCACCGTTTGGTCGATTTGCATATTAGCCTTTTATTATATAGGATTAGTTTAGTTTCAGGTGAGAAATGAAAGGAACTATCACAGCCAATCAGTGATCTCATCTGATCCAGGTGAAGAATGCTCAGGGCCTGGAGTGCATGGGATGCCATGGGCATGTGATGAGCTGTGTGTCCATGGCAGACAGCATGCTGATGGCAGCAGCAAGGGCCAGCCTGGCCCAAATAACCACCAATAAAGAACTGGTTGCAGAAAGGCCATGTCACAGTATCCCAGTGGTTGTTTGCCAGCTTCCAGCTGCTTTCATTCTCCAGCACTGAGCAGAAAAGACAAATAGTCCTTCTTAAAAAGCTCTGGATATACAGGCCACTCAGTTTCTTTAGCTATCTTTAATCTGATGTGTATTGATTTACCTTTCCACACCGATCCACTCAATTTACAAAAAAAAAAAGCCTTGAAATTAATTGCATACTAAAAAAGCTCTGTTAAAAATGTGTTGTCTTTTTTCTCTCCATTGCTATAGTGATAGAGATGACTAGCTTTTACAAAAAGCCTTTAAAATGTTTTTCACTCTAGACATAGGCAGTTTTGATATTTTTCTAAAACCCTCATAGGTAGCACAGTTGCTGTAAATATTTTATTAAAAAAATCTGAGTCACATTTACTAGAATGAAGAGGAGTTCTGGACAGTGTTTGGTCTTCTTTTTCTTTTTTTAAAATATATTTTACTGATTTTTTTACAGAGAGGAAGGAAGAGGGATAGAGAGTCAGAAACATCGATGAGAGAGAAACATCGATCAGCTGCCTCCTGCACACCTCCCACTGGGGATGTGCCCGCAACCAAGTCACATGCCCTTGACTGGAATCGAACCTGGGACCCTTCAGTCCGCAGACCAACGCTCCATCCACTGAGCCAAACCGATTTTGGCTGGTCTTCTTTTTCATTGATTTTATTTCTCTCCATGTGGCTCTATGTTCACTGCCACACCATCTATATATATAAAAGGCTAACATGCTAAGTGTCCATCCGGGTAATGACATCACATAGCAACACCTGGATGCCTCTCCCTAGCGACTAGCCTCCTTGGAGTTTCTTCAGCCCAGGAATACAACTTGCTTCATAGCCAGGTGGAAACATTTTACACTGTAACCAAATGTCTGTGAAGCATTTTCCCCATGCCTCATCTCATTTGATCCTCACAAAAGTCCTGGAATAGAGAGATAGGAGACTCAGTGGAATCCTATTTGTTTTTTCATTAGCCAGAAAATGGAGATTTAGAAAGCTTAGAAACTTGACCTGACTGAAAAGAAGTAAGAAATGGTGGACCTTGAAAATGACTTCAGGTTTTCTCACTGAGCAGAATATAGTCAAACACTGCTGCAGTTAAATATTTTACCCTTTGTTCTCCCTGTGTGATCTACAATAATAATCTGCTTCATATTGATATTTACTGCTGTGTTGCTGATAATTACCTGAAAGAGAAGTTGAGGTGCTTCACTGGGCTGGAAAAAGTTTAGCTAAATCAGAAAGCAGGTCTAATTAAGCAAGTTTATTCTATATCTATAAAAGGCTAAGTTGACTCGCACATGTGCGATACATATAAAGCTCTTGCTGGCGCCAATCGCATGTGTGTGTTTCCATCTGTCATTGTCGATTGTGAATTTGGTTGACACTTCTATTATAGAGAAAGGGCGAACAGTGATATTAAAATATTTCTTCTAATTAATTTCCTTTCAATGTGCACGAATTCGTGCACCAGGCCACTAGTATTTAAATAAATCTCCTCATTCCTAATTATTTCACACTAATGTGAGAATTCATAAATTCCTAGAAGTGGAACCACTGGAACTAAAAGTACATGCATTTATAATTCTGATAGATATCACTAAATTTTTCTCCACAGAGGTTTTACCAATTACATTTCCACCACAGTGTAGGAGAGAGCCTGTGTGCAGATGACCTTAGCATCCATATTACCAAACTCTGATTTTTTGTCACACTGATAGGTGAAAGTGATGTTTCAGTGTTGTTCTAACTGGCATTTGTATTTTATGAGTGAGGCTGAATATCTTTTTCGTGTTTTAAAGACATTTGTATTTCATTTTTGTAAACTGTCCATTCCTATACATTGCCAATTCTTTTAGAAAATCATTTTGTAGGAGCTCTTTATATGGTAGGAAATGTTTTTTCTCAATTTCTGTGTTCTGACTTTGCTTGATATTGTTTTTAGGCTAAAATGTTTTATTTCTTTTATTTATTTTTTTTAAAAATAAATCTTTATTGTTCAGATTATTACAGATGTTCCTCTTTTTTCCCCCAATAGCTCCCCTCTACCCGATTCCCCCCCGCTACTCCATGGCCTTACCCCCCACCACTGTCCTCATCCATAGGTGTAAGATTTTTATCCAATCTCTTCCTGCACCTTTCACACCACCTTCCCGCCGAGAATTGTCAGTCCACCCCCTTTCTATGCCTGATTCTATTATATTCACCAGTTTATTCTGTTCATCCGATTTTTTATTCACTTGATTTTTAGATTCACTTGTTGATAGATATGTATTTGTTGTCACTTTGTTGTTCATAATTTTTATCTTTACCTTTTTCTTCTTCTTCCTCTTCTTAAAGAATACCCTTCAGCATTTCATATAATCCTGGTTTGGTGGTAATGAACTCCTTTAGCTTTTTCTTGTCTGTGAAGCTCTTTATCTGACCTTCAATTCTGAATGAGAGCTTTGCTGAGTAGAGTAATCTTGGTTGTAGGTTCTTGCTGTTCATCACTTGGAATATTTCTTGCCACTCCCTTCTGGCCTGCATAGTTTCTGTTGAGAAATCAGCTGAGAGTCATATGGGTGCTCCCTTGTAGGTAACTGTTTTTCTCTTGCTGCTTTCAAGATTCTCTCTTTGTCTTTTGCCCTTGGCATTTTAATTATGATGTGTCTTAGTGTGGTCCTCTTTGGATTCCTCTTGTTTGGGGTTCTCTGTGCTTCCTGGACTTGTAAGTCTATTTCTTTCACCAGGTAGAGAAAGTTTTCTGTCATTATTTCTTCTAATAGGTTTTCAATATTTTGCTCTCTCTCTTCTTCTGGCACCTCCATAATTTGGATGTTGGTACACTTGAAGTTGTCCCAGAGGCTCCTTACACTATCTTCATATTTTTGGATTCTTTTTTCTTTTTGTTTTTCTGGTTGGGTGTTTTTTGCTTCCTCATATTTCAAATCTTTGGTTTGATTCTTGGGGTCCTCTAGTCTACTGTTGAATTTCTGTATATTATTCTTTATTTCAGACAATGTATGCTTAATTTCTGACTGGTCCTTTTCCATTTTTTTTGGCATTCTCATTAAGATCCTTGAAGGTCTAAGTTTCTCGGAGGTTTCTAGAAGATTCTTGAGTAATTTTATAACTGTGGTTTTGAACTCTATATCCAGTAGTTTGCTTTCCTCCATTTCTTTCATTCGAGATATGTTTCTTTGTCTCTGCATTTTGCTGCTTCCATGTGTTGATGGAGTGGCTTTGTGTGGTAGGTGACCTATAGGGGCCAGTAGCTCAGCCTCCCCAATCACCTGAGGTGGACACTCTTGGTACACCCCTTTGTGGGCTGGGTGCACAGTCTTGTTGTAGTTAAGCCTTGATTGCTGTTGGTACACTGGGAGGAATTGACCTCCAGGCCAATTGGCTGTGAGGACCCACTGCATCTATAATGGAAGAACTGCTGTTCTGGAGACACTCTTATGGTGCAGGACTTGCTTCAGTGGGGCTTTGGTGCTCACTGAGTCTGCCTCTTGAGTGTGTCACTTATGGATGTGAGGAATTGAAATCTGGTATCGTCTCACACTGACCACTAGGTACTGGCTCCTGGATCTCTCAGGAGGTGCAGGTTGGCTACTGACTGAGGCCACCCAGCAGGAGCTACAGGGAGATCTGCAGATTTCTCCTCTTTGTTTGGGGTTTGGAAATTTTGGAGCTGTCTGACCCAGCTGCATTTTTTAGGTTAAGCTGTAAAAGGGCAGGCCATTCATATGCAAAAGCCGCTGCAAACAGTTTGGGTGGGGCGGGGTCTCAGGGAATTACTAGGGTGTAGCAAACAGCAATGGCTGCCAGTCAGCCATCTCTGTGTCTCCGCGTCTCCGCGTCCCATGCCCCAGCGCAGTGAACAATGATTCCTGCAAGCACCTCTGCAAGAAAGCCACCCTCACTTTCCGACCTGATGCCAGACAGTCTAGCTTCTTTCTCCCTGTAGGAGTCTTGGTCCCCAGAGTCTCGCCGGAAACTGGAGTTCAGAGCAGTCGGGAGCTTGTATCTCCTTCCCGACTGAAAAAAACAGTGCACCCAGTCACCAGTCCGATTCGCGCACCTCCGTACCTCTGCTTTTCCGCATCTCTGCACCTTCTGCCCGGTCTCAATGAGCTTTTTCTTTCCTTCTAGTTGTAGGACTTCTACTCAGCCAGCTTTCCCGTGGTTCTGGGTGGTAGTCTTTTTGTCCTTTAGTTGTAGTTTTGGTGTGGTTGTGAGAGGCAGCAGGTACAGGTGTATACCTTATGCCGCCATCTTGGTTTCTCCTCTTTTATTTCTTTATAAAGATGAATTTATAAATATTTTATTTTATGATGTCTCAATTTTGGGTCATAGTTAAAAAGGCTTTCCCTACTCCAAAGTTATAAAAAAATGATGAGTTTCCTTCTACTACTTTTATAGCTTCTCTATTTCTTTCCCTCCCTCCTTCCTGCTTTTGTTTTTTCTTTTTCCCTGGTTTTCTTTTCTTTTTAAAAAAATATATTTTATTGATTTTTTACAGAGAGGAAGGGAGAGGGATAGAGAGTTAGAAACATCAATGAGAGAGAAACATTGATCAGCTGCCTCCTGCACACCCCCTACTGGGGATGTGCCCGCAACCAAGGTACATGCCCTTGACTGGAATTGAACCTGGGACCCTTCAGTCCACAGGCCAACGCTCTAGCCACTGAGCCAAACTGGTTAGGGCTCTCTGGTTTTCTTTCTACTTTTGAACCTTTGATCTTTTTAGGGTGGAGATTTAAAAATATATATAATTGACATTCTTATTACTTAGCCCAATAGTTTTAGGTTAAATGTCTTTGTTCCATTTCCCCTTGTGAGGTTGGAGTAAGCTTCATAAATATCCTACCAAACACAGTCCCAGGAATGAGATAAATCCAGAGTTTGTTCAGCCAACTTGGGAACTAGAATCACAGGAGTAAAGCTTGGAGATCATTATTAGGAAAAGAATGGAAAGCATTAAGTCTAATCGTTGGGGTGAATACAAAAATGGGAGACCTAGCATCAAGGGAAGCAGCTGCAGAAGATGTAAGCAGAACCAGGTGCAAGCTAAAGGTCCAGGAGAGTGATCCAGAGGGGAATCTGTGAATCCCGAGTTTGTCCAAAAGCTGTGTGCATGGTACAAGCACACATGATGGCTTCCATGAGCTAGCCAGGGCTGGAGAATATGTTAATGCCAAGTCTAAAAAACGAGAGAGGCAGGATGTCTCCTTGTCCTTGAGAGGTGTCGGGGTCTCCTTTAGGGGCAACAATACACCAACCTGATTCACGTTGGAAAAGGATTTAGGCAGATATTTGAATCATTTATTTATTGCATTTTTATTTTGAGAAAATTAAACCCATAGAAAAGTTTCAAGAATAGTACAACTAATTCCTATAGACCCGTTGGCAGATACTTATAATGTGTCTTCTACAAAGCCCTGGCCAGGTTGTAAGTTGGGGGGAAGTGAAGGGTTGGGGAAACTGTTAAAGGCAGGGGTCTATTTCAATCAAAAGGCGGTGGTTTTCAGAGCTCAGATGAGCATCCCTAGGAGAGAATGAAGTTGAATGAAGACTAGCTAGCTCTTAGTATTCCCAGCAACATTTCTGTAGATGACACCCTGAAGACTCCAGCCTCACCATTCACCTCTTTTCAGACAATGATCTTCCCCTTCTTTATAGAGAAAATAGATGCTCATAGAGAACACTAACCAATCTGCATTTACGTGCACCTAAAATTGGAAAAGTGTGCCTTGGCTCTAGTCCCATCCTCAGAAGAAATTAACACTGCTGACACCTTGATCTTAGACTTCCAGGATCCAGAACCATAAAAAAAATACATTTCTGTGTTTAAGCCACACAGTCTGTGGTCCTTCGTTATGGCAGCCTAAGCAAATGAATATAATTATATTATTATAGAATAAAGGAGGGGTCAACTTCTCCATTTCAAATTGATAAATATTTTTCTTCTTTTATACTCAGTATGATGTTTCCAAATGGTTTTCAGGCAACACTGGAGGAACCTGTGTGACATCTGATTTACCTGAGGTCAAAGGCCAGGTATGGGATGGACCTAGGCTTCACATAAGGATATTTATGAGATAGGGTGCCAAACCCAAGTCAGCAGGGAGTCACCACAGGTCAGTTCAAAGGTGCTGAATCAGAAAGGAGAACACAGACCATGTGATGAAGTGAACAGTGTGGGGGGAGGGGTGTGCAAGCAGGAAGCATGACAATGCCAGGCCCAAGAAGGAACAGTGCACAACTCATGCCAAGACATTCTGACCTACAGGTGCTCCCCGACCTGGCTGGCGGACAGGACCTCTGAAGGGCAGGTCCCTGCCAGTTGCAAACACAATGGAGTAATTCTCTTTTCAAGCTGGACAGGTGCCAAGTTCAATAAGAAGAAACTTAATGAGGAGCTGATTCTGACAAGCCAATGTGCTTCTAAGAGTAGGAGTGCTGGGAAAGGGTTTATTAATTCAACGTTTTCTAAGAAATGCTTTGTCAAGACCATGCTGGAACAAAACTAAAAATAGGTGTTAGTGAGATGGGATTATGGGCAAGCTTCTTGAGCATTATTTTGAATTTTGATTTAATCTTGTTATGCTCTCTTTTCAACGGGTTGTTTTTAAAGAGTGAAATGGGCTGGTGTGTGGAAAGCTGGTTTTCAGGCTCCTATTCTGTACCCACTGACATTCAGATTGCCATTGCCAGGGTGGTCTGTGACGTTCCTGCTATACTTTATCCATCCCACTTTTATTTACTTTAAAAAATTATTTTTTTTACTGAGGTGATAGTCACATAACATAAAATTATCCATTTTTAAGTGAACAATTCAGTGGCATTTAGTACATTCACAACGTCGTGTGACCACCATCTCTATCTAGTTGCAAAACATTTTATCACCCTTGAAAGGGAACCCTGTACCCATTAAACACACACTCTTTATTATTCCTTCCTTCTCCCCCTCCTGGCAACTATTATTCTGCATTCTGTCTATAGGATTAAACTACTCTGTATATTTCATGTAAATGGAATCATACAATATGGGACCCTTTGTGTCTGTCTTCTTTATTTTTTTAAAAATGTAATTTTTTTAATGATTTCAGAGAGGAAGGGAGAGGGATGGAGAGATATAAACATCAACGATAAGAGAGAATCATTGATCGGTTGCCTCCTCCATGCCCCCTACTGGGGATCAAGCCTGCAATCCAGGCATGTGCCCTGACCAGGAATCAAACCATGATCTCCTGGTTCATAGGTCAGTGCTCAACCACTGAGTCACACCAGCTGGGCCTGACTTCTTTCACTTAGCCTGTTTTTCAGGTTCATTCACATGGTAGCATGTGTCAGTGTGCATTCCTTTTCCCAAGTAACATTCCATTGTATGGATAGACTTTATTTTGTTTATCATTCATCTGTTGATAGACATTTGGGTTGTTCTACCTTTTGGCGTTTGTGAATAGTGCCTCTAGGAACATGCGTGGACAAGATTTGCTTGGGACCTTGCTTTAAATACTCTTGGGTGTATACCTTGCCATGGAATTGCTGGGTCCTATGGCAATTCTATGTTTTACTTATTATTATTTAAAAATATTTTTATTGACTTTTAGAGAGAGAAGAAAGTAGAAGAAGAGAGAGAAACATTGATATGAGAGTGAAACATTGATAGGCTGTCTCCTGCATGCCCCCCGACTGGGGATCAAACCTGTAACCCGGGTATGTGACCTGACCAGGAATCGAACCAAGAACCTTTTGGTACATAGGATGATGCCCAACTAACTGAGCCACACTGGCCAGGGTTATTTACTTACTTTTGAATACTTATTCACTTTTTCACTTTTATTGAAGAAGCAGTATATACTCTTATTAAGAAAATAAGAAAAGGGCAGATAGGAAAAGGACGTTTCTGTCCCACTCTGACCCCCAGCCTTTCTCCTTAGGAATAATTTCCAGTTCCCAGGGGTTAACAGCTTCCTGTGCCTCTATCCATGCATCTTCTATGTGCAGACAAATTATATCCCCTTCCCTGTTTTACATAAATGGGGCAACGATGTTCTCTGCTTGGGGATCCATGTAGCTGGTGTTAAGTTCACCTGTTCTCCCATCCCTCTTCTCATCTGTTTATTAGTCTAGGCTTTCTGACGCTCACTCTGCATGTCTGCACAGCCCTGCCTTGAACGTCAGCTCCCGTGGCCTCCATTCTGCCCTCTGGGTGTGTAGCAGGAGGATCCAGAATATGTAATTATGCTGTGGAATGCCAGGACCCAAGGAGTGCTATATTAATTTATAAGCCTCTAAACACACTGCGCTTGTTTGACCTACTTTGTAGTTGAAGAGCTACCCAGGAAGTGAGAGAGGTCGTTTATGGTTTCAAAAGTTGCCTTTCCCCAAGAATCCTAGAGGGTTTATCATGTGAATTCTCTGAGGGCAGGACGATGTGTTACTCACATATGTGATCTCTGCATCTCCTGGACAAGACTTTGAAACATAACAGGTGATCAGCACATGTCTGGTGTATGATTGAAATGAGTACTTTGTTTTTAAAAAAATCTTTATTGTTGAGGGTATTACAGATATCCCTCTTCTTCTCGCCCCATTGTTTCCCTCCACCCAGTCTCCCTCCCCCACATCCCCTTCCCGCTCCAGGCCTTCACCACCCTATTGTCTGTGTCCATAGGTAAATAATATCCTATCTAATAAAAGAGTAATATGCAAATTAACCATCACTCTGCTACACCACAAGCCACGCCCACCAGCCAATCAGGAACGAGTATGCAAATTAACCCAACCAAGATGGCTACGGCCACTGAGAGAGCAGGAGGGAGGCTTGGGTTTCCCCGGCGATGGAGGAAGCCAAGCTTTCTGCACACCCTGGCTGGCCCAGGCCTGCACTCCAGGCTACAAAATTTCAATTATAGAAGATAAATAAATCCCAACAAAAATGGCGGCAGCCACAGAGCTGGAGAGAGCAGGAGGCTAGGATTGCCCTCAGCGATGGAGGAAGCCAAGCTTCTGAAGCCCTGGCCTGCCTTGGCCTCCGCTTAAGGCTACAAAGTTTCAATTATAGAAGATAAATAAACCCCAACAGAAATGGCTGCCGCCACGGAACAAGCAGCAAGCTTGGCTCCGCTCCAGGCTACAAAGTTTCAATTGTAGAAGATAAACTCCAGATACCAGGGCCTCCACTTGGGTCGCTGTGGGGGTGTGGCCGGCCTGCAAACCACCACAGGCCCCTCTCCCAGGCCGCCCCATGCCCCAAGGGAACCCCCACACTGATCTGGGACACCTTTCAGGGCAAACCAGCTGGCCCCCACCCATGCACCAGGCCTCTATCCTATCTAATAAAAGAGTAATATGCAGATTGACCATCACTCCAACACACAAGATGGCTGCCCCCATGTGGTCAAAGATCCTGCCCCCATGTGGACACAAGAAGGCCACCACAAGGTGGCCAGCAGGGGAGGGCAGTTGGGAGGGGCCAGGCCTGCAAGGGAGGGAAGTTGTGGGCGATCAGGCCAGCAGAGGAGGGCAGTTGGGAGGGACCAGGCCTGCAAGGGAGGGCAGTTGGGGGCGATCAAGCCTGCAAGGGAGGGCAGTTAGGGGTGATCAGGCTGGCAGAGGAGGGAAGTTGGGGGTGACTGGGCCTGCAGGGAAGGGCAGTTGGGGGGGAGCCAGGCCTGCAGGGGAGAGCAGTTGGGGGGGACCAGGCTTGCAGGGGAGGGCAGTTAGGGGTGACTAGGCCTGCTGGGGAGGGCAGTTACAGGCAAACAGGCTGGCAGGGGAGCAGTTAGGCATCAATGAGGCTGGCAGGGGAGTGGTTAGGGGGTGATCAGGCTGGCAGGCAGAAGTGGTTAGGGGCAATCAGGAAGGCAGGCAGGTGAGCCAGCAGTTGGGAGCCAGCAGTCCTGGATTGTGAGAGGGATGTCCGACTGCCCATTTAGGCCCAATCCCAGGATTGGGCCTAAATGGGCAGTCGGACATCCCTCAAGGTGTCCCAGATTGGAGACGGTGCAGGATGGGCTGAGGGACACCCCCCACCCCCATGCACAAATTTCATGCACCGGGCCTCTAGTATGCATATAAGATCTTTGGTTAATCTCTTCCCAGCCTCCCTCCCCGCTTCCCTCTGAGATTCGTCAGTTTCAAGTTTCCATGCCTCTGATTCTATTTTATTCATCATTTTAGTTTGTTCATTAGATTTGTTTATTTTGATTTTTAGATTCAGTTGTTGATAGATATGTATTTATTGCCATTTTATTGTTCATATTTTTAAATCTTTTTTTTTTCTTTCTCTTCTTAAAGAATATCCTTCAACATTTCATGTCATATAATTTGGTGGTGATGAACTCCTTTAGCTTTTTCTTGTCTGTGAAGCTCTGACCTTCAATTCTAAATGATAGCTTTGCTGAGTAGAGTAATCTTGGTTGTAGTCCTTGCTATTCATCACTTTGAGTATTTCTTGCCACTCCCTTCTGGCCTGCAAGGTTTCTATTGAGAAATCAGCTGACAGTCATATGGGTGCTTCCTTGTAGGTAACTAAGTACTTTTCTCTTGCTGCTTTTAAGATTCTCTCTTTGTCATTAACCCTTGGCATTTTAATTATGATGTGTCTTGGTGTGGGCCTCTTTGGGTTCCTCTTTTTTGGGATTCTCTGTGCTTGACTTCTTTCATCAGGTCTATTTCTTTCACCAGGTAGGGGATGTTTTCTTTAATTATTTATTCAAATAGGTTTTCAATATTTTGCTTTCTCTCTTCTCCTTCTGGCACCACCCCCTAATGTGAATGTTGGTATGCTTGAAGTTGTTCTGGTGGTTCCTTACACTATCTTCAAATTTTTTTTTTTTAAATATATTTTATTGATATTTTACAGAGAGGAAGGGAGAGGGATAGAGAGCTAGAAACATCGATGAGAGAGAAACATCGATCAGCTGCCTCCTGCACACCTCCCACTGGGGATGTGCCCGCAACCAAGGTACATGCCCTTGACCGGAATCGAACCCGGGACCCTTCAGTCCACAAGCCGACGCTCTATCCACTGAGCCAAACCGGTTTCGGCTATCTTCAAATTTTTGGATTCTTTTTTATTTTTGCTCTTCTGGTTGGGTGTGTTTTGCTTCCTCATATTCAAAATTGTTGATTTGATTATTGGAATCCTCTACTTTACTGTTGAGTCACTGCAAATTATTCTTTATTTCAGTTAGTGTGTGTTTAAATTCTCACTAAGATCCTTGAAAGTCTTGCCAGGTCCGTTGAAACTCTCATTAAGTCCCTTGAAGCTCTTATTAAGATCTTGAGTAACCTTTTAACCATTGTTCTGAACTCTGTATCCAATAGTTTGCTTGCTTCCATTTCTTTCATTTGTGACATGGTTCTTTGTCTCTGTTTTGGCTGTTTCTCTGTGTTTGTTTCTATGTATTGGGTAGAGCTTCTATGTCTCCTGGAGTTGGTAGAGTGGCCTTGTATAGTAGGTGTCCTGGAGGGCCCAGTGGCTCAGCCTCCCAGTTACCTGAGCTGGGTACTCTAGGTGTGCCCCTGTGTGGGTTGTGTGCACAGTCTTGTTGTAGTTGAGCCTTAATTGCCGTTGGAGGCACTGGGAGAAATTGACCTCCAGGCAAACTGGCTGTGAGAAGCAGATGGGCTACAATGGAAGAGCAGCTGTGCAGGAGATACCCCTAGGGCAGTGGTCGGCAAACTGTGGCTCGCGAGCCACATGCTGCTCACGAGCCGTGATTTGCTTCTCTGTTGACTAATGAGTTTGCCGACCACTGGGATAGGGGCTTAATCACAAGGAACAACAACAGCCTGTAATTATTGGAATTGAGAGTCTAGGTCAGTGGTCGGCAAACAAAGTCAACAGAGCGGCAAACCGTGGCTTATGAGCCGCAGTTTGCCAACCACTGCCCTAGGAAGCAGGACTTGCTTCAGTGGGGCTTTGGTGCTCACTGAGTTTTCTCCTTGAGTGTGTTGCTCATGGATGTGTAGAGTTGTAATCTGGTATGGTCTGAAGCTGTCCATGGGGGACACTGTCTCTGGGGCCTCCCATGAGCTGCAAAGTCAACCACTGCCTGGGGCCATCTGGCAGGAACTACAGGGGGATCTGCAAATAGCTGGTACTTGTATTGGGCTTGTAAGTGCCAAGGCAAGGCCCAGCTGTGAAGCAAGGCAGGCTGGTGCTAGTGCCAGGTCTTGGACCTTTTATTGATAGGTTTGAGGCACACTGATGCCAGCTGCTGCTTGTTTGAGAGATTTCAGCAAAGTCTGAAGCCTGAGCCAGGACAGGCCATTCATATGGAAAAGCTGCTGCAAACAGTTTGGGTGGGGCTGCAAATTGGATGCAATGGGGTCTCACAGAATCACCAAGGCTGAGTGAACAGTGTGAGCCAGGCTGATGAAGACTCAGATATGGTTTCCAGTCAGCTCTGCAATGGGAGACGTCTCAGCATAAGAATAATGACCCCTGTGAGCACCTCTGTCTCAGAGAAAGCTGCCCCCAAATTCTTGCCCTGATGCCAGACAATCCAGTTTCTCCTTGAATGTCCTTGGTTCCTTTCAAGCCGCCACCCCAGCGCTACAGCCCTGAGCAATAGAGTCTGAGTAAGTTCATGCGTCGGCCCTCTAAGAGGAACACCTGGGTCTCCAGCACCACAGCCAATTTTAGAGCTTTTTTATCACCCCAAAAGAATGCCTATACACATAAGTAGTCACTCCCCATTCCCCCCAAGTCTCCCTAGGCAACCACTAATCTACCATCTATCTCTTTACATTTGCCTATTCTGGACATTTCATATAAATGGAATCAGATCATATGTGGTTCTTTTGTGACTGAATTCTTTCACTTAGCATAATGTTTTCAAGGTTCATACAAGTTGCATCATGGAACAGTACTTCATTTATTTTATGCCCAATAACAGTCTGTCCTATGGACATACCACATTTTACTTATCCATTCATCAGTTGGGTTGTTTCCACTTTTTGGCTATTTTAATAATGCTGCTATGAATATTTGTGTACAACTTTCTGTGTGGACAAATTTCCATTTCCCTAGAACATATACCAAGAAGTGGAATTGCAGGGTCATATGTCATTATGTTTAATGTTGGCACCATTCTACATTCCCACCAACAGTGCAAGAGGGTTTCATTTTTTCCACATCCTTGCCAACATTTGTTTGTATCCATTTTTAAACTTTTAGCCATGTTAGGAGTATGAAGTGGTACTTCACTCTGGCTTTGATGTGCATATCCCAAAGGCTAATGGTGTTGAGTATATCTTCATGTGCTCATTGGCCATTTGTATGTCTGTTTTAGAGAAAGGTCTATTTATATCCTTTCCCATTTTAAAATTGGGTTATTTATCTTTTCTTACTGAGTTGTAAGAATTCTTTATGTATTCTGGATACAAGTCCCTTATCAGAAAATATTTGCAAATATTTTCTCCCACCCTGTGGATTGTCTTTTCACTTTCTTAATGATACTCTTTGCAGCCCCAAAGCTTTTAATTTTGATGAAGTTCAACTTTTATTCATTTTTCTTTTGTCACTTGTGCATTTTGAAAGATGCATCTAACTCTTCAGAGTAGAAGTGAAAGAATTATAATGTATAGGTCTTATGGGAAGTTTACTATTATTTTTAAAATATATTTTTATTGATTTCAGAGAGGAAGGGAGAAGGAGAGAGAGAGAGAAACATCAATAATGAGAGAGAATCATTGATCAGCTGCCTCCTGCATCAAGCCCACTGGGGATCAAGCCCACAACCTGGTATGTGCCCTGACTGGGAATTGAACTGTGACCTCCTGGCTCATAGGTCGATGATCAACCACTGAGCCACACCAGCCAGGTAGGAAGTTTATTATTAATGCAATGTTTTGAAGATGAGGAAATAAGACACTCAGAACCCAGAAATAAGAAAACAGTAGACAAAGGAGATTAAAAAAAAATCACTGGCTAACTTTGGTTGACTATGAAGTCATGGTCCTGGCAGGAAGCAAATGGGATATTAAGAATGAGTGGTGGAGAGAGCTAACGTAGGAACTTTTATACAAAGGTGTTGACAGTGTTAAGGGAAGCCAAGAAATGATGACAGAGCACGCAGGGCTAGGCATGCTGGGAAGCTGCCATTATAGCTTGCTTAACAGGCAGGGAACAATTACCAGAAATTAGTTATAGGGAAAGGCTGCTCAAGGGAAGCTGTGACTTTTAGTAAAAGTATGTGGCCATTGCCAACCCACAGTGAAGCAAGGAGGAAGCTGGAGGAATAGCACCTCCAGCTCTGTATCTGCTGCCTGTGTCTTTAGCTGAAACCAACTGAAAGCTAGAAGCCAAGGGACCTGGCCGACACAGTTCACAAAGGCCAGCCTCTGGGTTACAGAACAAGATGGAGAAGAGTGGAGCGTATATGATGGAGCCGGAGGATAATACCTAGTATAGTCTTAGGGTGGCGAGTTAGACATTTCCCCCATTTGTGAGGGCGAGGGAGAAATTTACACACACACACACACACACACACACACACACACACAGCAGAGAATTCCCTCATATTTTTAAACTTTCTTCCAAGGACTTTTCCTTGAAAGTCGTTTTTTTTTTTTTGTTAATCCTCACCTGAGGATATTTTTCCACTGATTTTAGGGAGAGTGGAAGGAAGGGGGAGAGACAGAGAGAAACATCGATGTGAGACAGACACATCATTTGGTTCCCTCCTGCACGCACCCCGACCAGGGCCAGGGATTGAGCCTGCAACTGAGGTATCTTTGACTGGAATCGAAGCTTGGACCCTTCAGTCTGTGGGCTGATGTTCTATTCACTGAGCCAAACCAGCTAGGGCTAGAAGTCCTTTTGGAGACACAATTTCCACAAAGAGGTTCTAACTATTATTGCTACTTATAGACACACTGCATGGTTCTCACTGTTTAATAAACTCTTGAGGTAGGACCATTTTTCTTCCCATTTGCCCCTCTGTAAGACCTGCATGGAGCCTTGATGCTACACAGCACCTTAGCTAAAAGTTGATGAACTGATGGATTTAGGAGGAGGAATTATCTAGGCTTCTTGAAAGCAGTTCATCAGAAGGGTCCTTGATGTCTTTCCATTGTTAAAGTAGCCATTTAATGCTCTTATTCAGGGAAAACTCCAGGTGGGGGACACTGCTCATGGCCTACTCAGCAGCTCTCCCTCTTCTTCCAATAGGGCCCTGATTTGGTTCGAGACTCTCCTGTCCCCTCTGCAGTCATGTATCAGAAGGGAACCTTGCCTCCCCCCGCCCCCCAACCCCACTAGAGTAATATAAGGGCAATGCCTTTCCTCTTGCCAGGATTTGGTTTAGGAGTGAACACATGACCAAGGTCTGGGTACAGAGCCTTGAAGAGTAGTTGCTGTGACATTCAATATAGTCCTCCCTCTTCCGAGAGACACTACAGTTGTTCCTGGCAGCTACTTTATGACCAGGAGGAGAAGATCCAGCTTCCAGATGAAGACACCACTGTGGATTGCAAAGCAGGGATTAAAAAAATGGGGCCCTTGCTAATATGGAGGGCAACCTGAAGCCTGCTTTATCACTGGACTTCTCCCTCTGTGAATAAAGGTATTTCCTTTTCTGGAAAGACTTTTGAGCTGGGTTTTCTGTTGCTCCGTATTTGAAAGCAGGCACACACACCCTGCCATTGTTTTCCTCTTAGATTCTTCTGTTATAGGAGCCAAAATATAATTAAATAGTCTTCGGAATGTTTAGACTCACTCTGTGCCCAGGAATGCAAGAATGGTTTATACCAGAGAGCCCCTGGCAAGCCTGAGCATCATATATCATTTTATAGTAGCTAGTCCTCTGGACACTGGGAGTTTATTTTGCACTCACCCTGGGATCCTGTTTATGTGCTGTCTCTTGCCCATTACATTGAACCTGAATTTTTTTTTGAAATAGTCTCCAAAATGTTAAATATGTTTTCTTTTCCACACACACAAGAAATGCTTGGTTTCTTCAAGGTAAGAATGAGCCCTAAGCCCTTAAGCTCTGGATTCAGGGTAGAACAACAACAGTGTTTTTCTTTTCTTTAAAAAAGAATATGTTTATTGATTTCAGAGAGGAAGGGAGAGGGAGAGAGATAGAAACATCAATGATAAGAGAGAATCATTGACCAGTTCTTTCCTGCATCCAGTGGTCAGCAAACTGTGGCTCGCGAGCCACATGCGGCTTGTGAGCCGCGTTTGCCGCTCTGTTGACTAATGTGTTTGCCGACCACTGCCTTAGGGAAAAACACTTAAAAAACATTTTAATAATGTACTAATGTCTTTAACCTGAAGTTAAAACTTCTGGGTAAGGGTAATGCCTTACAGCAGTGGTCGGCAAACTCATTAGTCAACAGAGCGGCAAACTGCGGCTTGCGAGCCGCAGTTTGCCGACCACTGCCCTAGACTGAGGATTGAGCCTGCAACCTGGGGAATGGAACGGGGACTTCCTGGTTCATAGGTCAGTGCTCAACCACTGAGCCACACTGGCTCGGCAACAGCATTTTTCAAAGCAAAGCTCAGAGGGGCCTTCTACTCAGATGTCTTAGCAGAACTTGAAGCTTCATAAGAGGGAGGAAATAGGGCTATTTATGTCATAAATTGACAGGCCAAATCCGCAGTGAGATTGATTTTGCCTTTCCTTGCAATTTTGATGGGAAATAAAACCAGCTCTTGTGTAAATTAAGGTCTGTGTAGAGTGACTACTAGAGGCATTCAGCAGTTAAGGGGAAGGAGCTAGTTGTTAATAGAATTTCTGGAAAGACCTTTGGGAAATGCTACACTGGAAATAGGACTGATGGTAATTTTATTTGGGTCACCTGTGGCTAAAGAATTGAAAAAAAAAAGCATAAAAAACATTTAAAATTTACTGGGAAAAGGGGAGAACTAGGGGTTTAGAGCCAGGAAATAAGGAAGAGAAACCATCGTTTAAGAATAAGAAACATAGCCCTGGTTGGTGTGGCTTAGTTGTTCGGACGTTGTCCCATGCACCAAAAGGTCTGGGTTTGATTCCCCGTCAGGGCACATGCCCAGGTTGCAGGCTTGATCCTCAGTATGGGGTGTGCAGGAGGCAGCCATCAATGTTTCTCTCCCCATCTCCCTTCCTCTCTCTCTAAAAATCAATAAAAAACTTTAACAAATGAGTAAGAAAACTTAGAAACATGAGACGTGTTAAGTACAATTAAAGAAATATTGAAAGTTGATATGCTTTTATATGGTGACAGACAAAAGTTACATTTATTGGTAGCTACTAAGTGGAAATATCCTGCAGGATATGGTAGATAACATACTATATATAGAAAACCCTAAAGATCTCACCAAAAAGTTATTAGAATAAATGAATTCAGTAGCAGGATACAAAATTAACCTTCAGAAATTAGTTGCATTTTTATATACCAATAAAAAACTATCAGAAAGAGATATTAAGAAAATAACCACATTTATAATTTTATGAAAAATAATAAAATACCTAGGAATAAATTTAACCAAGGAAGTAAAAGACCTTTATTCAGAAAACTATAAGATATTGAAGAAAGAAATCAAAGAAGAGACACATAAATGGAAATATATACATGTTTATAGATAGGAAAAAATAGTATTAAAATGTCCATACTACCCAAAGCAATTTACAGATTCAAAGCAATCCCTATCAAAATGCCAATGGCATTTTTCACAGAACTAGAACAAATAATCCTAAAATTTATATGGAACCACAAAAGACCCCAAAATGCCAAAACAATTGAAAAAGAACAAAGTTGGAGTATCATGCTACCTGATATCAAGCTATATTACAAGGATACAGTAATCAAAACAGCATGGTACTGGCATAAAAACAGACACATAGATCAATGGAACAGAATAGAGAACCCAGAAATAAATCTATGCCTATATTTCAACTAATCTACGACAAAGGAGTCAAGAATATACAATGGGGTTAAGACAGTTTCTTCAATAAACAGTGTTGGGAAAACTGGAAAGATACATGTAAAAAATTAAACTAGACCACTTTCTTTTTCTTTCTTTTTTTTTTTAAATATATTTTATTGATTTTTTACAGAGAGGAAGGGAGAGAGATAGTTAGAAACATCGATGAGAGAGAAACATTGATCAGCTGCCTCCTGCACACCCCCTACTGGGGATGTGTCCGCAACCACGGCACATGCCCCTGACCGGAATCGAACCTGGGACCCTTCAGTCCGCAGGCCGACGCTCTATCCACTGAGCCAAACCGGTTTCGGCAAGACCACTTTCTTACAACATATATAAAACAAACTTAAAAAGGCTAAATGTAGTACCTGAAACTATAAAACTCCTAGAAGAAAACATAGGCAGGAAACTCTTGACATCGCATTTAACAATATGTCTCTCCAGGCACGGGAAACAAAAGAACACACACAAATGGGACTACATCAAACTAAAACGTTTTCCACAACAAAGAAAACTACCAACAAAACAATAAGACAACATAGTGAATGGAAGAAGATATGTGTCAATGATACATCAGATAAGAGGTTAATATCCAAAAAATGTAAGTAATTCATACAACGTAACACCAAAAAAAAAAAAAAAAAAAAAAATCCAATAAAAAATGGGCTGAGGACTTGAACAGACATTTCTCCAAAGAGGACAAATATATGGTTAATAGAAATACAGATAGTCAACATCACTAATCATCAGAGAAATGCAAATTAAAATCACAATAAGATGTTACCTCACACCTGCCAGAATGGCTATCAATAATTCAACAAACAAGTGTTGGTTAGGATGTGGAGAAAAGGGAACCCTCGTGTAATGTTGGTGAGACTGCAAACTGGTGCAGCCACTATGGAAAACAGTATGGCTTCTCAAAAAAAAAAAAAAGAAAAGAAAAACAGAACTACCACAATTCCACTTTTTGTATTTATCTGAAATCCAAAACATGAATTCAAAAAGATATATGCACCCCTATGCTCATTGCAGTATTATTTACAATAGTCAAGATATGGAAGCAATGTATGTGTCATTTCAATGTGACTGAGTTTTATAAGCCTAGTACTGGTGGGCAGGGAAGGAAGACCAACTACAAAAGATACATGTATAATTCCATTTGTATAAAGTTAAAAACATGCAAAAAGTACTGAGTCATGTTTAGAAATACATACGTATATAAGCAGTAAAAGTATAAGAAATACAAGAGAAGAATCAACTACAAATTCAGGATGATGGTTACTTCTTGGGGAGGGAGGGGAAGATTGGGAAGGACTAGACAGGTACATTACTAGGTAGTGGGTATAAAGGTTCTGGTTTTGTTATTTTATGCCTTTTTGTTTAAAATACTTTAAAGTAAACTTAGAAAGTATTTAAATTTAGATTAAGCACCTTTTTGTAAAAAATATATTATCATTCATAGAATTCAGCAATTACACTCCTTAGCATTTACCCCCCAAAACTGAAAACTTACGTCCATACAAAAACCTGCACATGGATATTTACAGCAGCTCTATTCATAATTGCCCAAATTTGAAGCAATCAAGATGCCTCTTGGATAAATAAACTGTGGTCCATCAAACAATGGGATATTACACATCATAGCACTAAAAAGAAATGCGGTATCAAGCCATGAAAAGACAAAGAGGGAACTTTAAATGTATATTACTAAGTAAAATAATCCAACCTGAAAAGGGTAAATACTGTGTGATGTCAACTATATGACATTCTGGAAAAGGCAACACTTTGGAGAAGGCAAAAATGCCAGTGGTTACCAGTAGTTACTGAGATAGGCAAAATACAGAGGATTTTTAGGGCAGTGAAACTACTCTGTATGATATTGTAATGATGGGTAATGTCATCCTACAGCTGTCCAAACATATAGAATGTACAACATCAAGAGTGAACCCTAATGTAAACCATGGACTTTGGGTGATGTTGATGTGTCATGTAGATTCACTGATTGTACAAATGTATCAGTCTGGTTGGGGATGTTGATTGTGGGGGAAGCTGTGCATTTAGGGGGCAGAGGGCATATAGGGAATCTCTGTACCTTCTGCTCAGTTTTGCTGTGAATCTAAAACACTCTAAAAATAGTTTGTAAATTTAAAAAATATATTTTAAAAGTCTACATTCCTGTGAAGAAGTTAATTCTTTTATTTTCAACTCAAATGCATCAACCACAGAATAGAGACTGTAACTCTGGAGTTTTGGAAGTTAATGTAAAATCTATTGGGGGGAAAAGCTGTAAGTTGCACATGACCTATTGTCATTTTGTAGTTGCTAATTCTTGCCAGTATTTTCAGTAATTTGTGACAAGATAAAATTTTAATGGCCATGACCTGATTAAGCCAAAGCATCCTTTCATAATACCAAATTTAATCAAGTATAAGGAAAGGTAAAGTAGTCAAGAATATTTAGGTTAAAAAAAAAAAGCAAGCAAGCAGGTAAACAACTAACCCATTAAACAAACAAGAGTGACCTGACGAATATTCAGAAACTATTAAGTTTGAAACCCTGGTACTCATCCTTCTGTGACTGGGACTTCCCTGACCTCCTGGGGTCAGAGTCCCTGACATGCCCTTCCCCCTCTCTGTCCTTGCACATGCATGGGAGAGGTTCCTGAACCACAACATGCATATAGATGTCATCTTTCTTTTGAGTAGAAGACAAATGCCCCAAGGTGGTCATGCCAAATCCTAATCTCTAAGGATATGCCTCATACCTTAAAGTCCATCACATTTTCCCTAAACCATGTGGGTGGATTATAAACATGCCTCCCTACAAACTCTTATCTACCTTCTCCAAGCAAATCAAGTGATAACTGGATTGCTTTGCACTCAGCTATCAGCTCAGCTCACCCTTGCTGGGAAGTTGGCCCAGTCTTTCCTCTGACTTCATTTCCAGCTGACATCTCTCTTGGCTCTGTCCCTTTCCACTTGGTCCCAGCTCGGACTTTCTCTTTTTATCTTCCCTTCCAAACAGGCTCTTCCCCTGACACTGGCTTCATCCTCAGCCTTCTCCAAAAGTATCTGACGTGAGTCAGAGGAAAAACATACTGTATTATCTTGTGTTGGAAGCCGCCCATTGCCCTCACTAGCAGAGAGGTGTGGACAAGGAACCCGGAAGGCTGGTCAACCTTGAAGCTCCACCCACTGTTTAGTTGAGACAATGGGAGCTAAAGCAACATCCACCTTTTAGTCTTATGTAAATTCTTGCTGATTGGCTATTATTGGAATAGCCTGCCTAAAGGCTATGGGTATATCCCATAGTCTTAATAAAAGGGATAGCAAGGCCAGAGCAGGGTGGAGTCCTTCCCCTTGAGTTGGGCTGGCCCTCAATATTTCCAAATTAATATTTTCTAGTCTCTTTCATTTGCATGCGGCCTCCTCCAGAGCCCGAACCCTGAACCTGAACCCTGAACCATGCGGGACGTGGAGGGGACACTCGCAACTGGCAGCCCAACGTGGGGCACTCGCAATCTTGACTTTAAATTACCATTTTAAATAAAACACAATGAAAAAATCTTACTATGAAGCAGTGTATATATATTCATTTACTTAAAAAATTCAGAATATTTTAAATTTTAAAAAAATCATATGGGAGTGCCATTCAGAGACAACTATTCTTAAGACTTTGGTGTCTATTCCAGTGATTTCGTCAGATTTAAATCAGAACTACCCTATGCTCCACCCATCCACTTGTAGACTCCTTCAAAAGATGGGATTGTGCAGTGATAATCTTTTCTCATCTTCCTTTAAACATGTATATGTCATTTAATTATTCATATTCGTAGTTCAAAAACTAATTTTATTGGTTCACATCAAAATGCCCCTAGCCTCGGAGATGTTCCCCCGTTCTCCTGCCCCCATCTTTTGATGCTAAATAGGACTTCCCTGACACTGGGAGCAGACTGATCATGGCACACCTGTAGCTGAACCTGCACCAGCAGGCACATGTCACCCTCTTGCTGACTCTTCAGTTCATGCAGCTTTCCCCAGGGGAAGGACTTTAAGCCCTATTCTGCCCTCTACTGACTGGCCCAGAAAATACCCTGAGCCCTTGGCATGTGCCAGTTTTGGGTACTATGCCACAGGCAGAGGGTGGGCAACTGGAAGGAGCCAGTATATGGAAAATGGGAAGAAAGCAAATTAGTGGCAGGGAGTTAGATGAGGAAGCCTGAGGTCCCAGTGGAACTAACACCTGAGACCGAGACAAATTCAAAGAGGGGCTCTCCTATTTCCACCAAAAATGCACACCCAGCAGGAGGGAGACGTCTGGGGAGCCAGGCATGGCAGAGCCTGAGGGGTGACGAGATGCCAGAGGTCTGGGTCTTTACAGAGAAGAACCCAGGCCAGGAGATTAAGAACAGGTGCACGGTCTGTGTAAGGAAGGCGCTTGGCTCTGCACCAAAGGGTGACCAAGATCCAGGCCTCCCACTGACGTCTCTCTAAGGCAGGACCTCGTCTGGGAGTCAAGCCCAGGCTCCAGAATAGAGAAGAGCACAGAACAGGACTACTCCTCCCGGAGTGGTTAGAAATACACAATTTTTATGCTGGAAAATTTCAAGTCAACATGACTCAGGGGTCAAACAAAAGACTACCCAGAGGGCTGCTTTGTGAGGAGATTCCTGGGCTCTTCAGGGCAGCAAACCTGTCTCTCTCTCTCTCCCTCTCTCTGTGCCTTCCCACAGGGGAACCAGCTCTTCACATTCACATCGAGGGCTGGGGACACTCTTCAGGGCTGAGGTTTCTGAACTCCCACTTGAATTTGAAAAAGTAATGACTCTTTGGGACGCTGTCAAGGAGGGCAGCAAACCATTCCCCACCAATAAATGAAACTGAGACTCTCCCCAGAGGCCACTGCAGGATTCAGAAACAGGATGGGCGCCTCGCTCCTTACCGCCAGACTGGCATGACCACCGATGAGGTCACAGCTAAATATGAAATGCCTGGAGCAAATTGGAGGTGAAAGAGGGGCCGGTGGGGGCCGGTATCATGGGCAGCTCCCTCGGCTCGGCTCGTTATCCCCACCTGCTCTTGTCTTCTCAGATTAGAATCCTAAATCGAATTTACAGAAAGTCAGCTGAGCGCATCCTCCATGTAATTCAGATCACGTTGCCTGCAGCTCTTAGGAACCCAGATAAACAGAAGGACTAATATGACTACTAAAAATGTCATTAAGGGCAGTCACTGTAAAGTAAGAATGAATTACCTCACCCTCACCATATGGCCAGAACTGATTAACACCTAGAGGAGATGATCTACAACCTTCAAGTCATAATGAGAAACTTTTTTTTGGCAAGAAAAAGTGGTTGGGAGTTTACTAATCCAAAAGTCAAAAATAAAATATTGGGGATACCATCCTGAAAAATATCAGTTATGCTTTTTTTTGGTTCTTGTGTAGAACCATATCACAAACACAAAAATATAAGCTGTACAAATTGGGATTGCCATTTAATTGAATGTTTTCCTCTCTTTTGTTGCTCTTATAATTATGAGGAATTAATGGAAGAGTCTCCATGTAGACTGACAGTTTCATAAATCACCAGGGATGGGCTTAGCCCATGGATTGGAAGTCTTTTTTTTATAAATCACTGGTTGAAATGCTGTTTGTTGGCAGGAAGATCATGCCCTGTGATTTAATCCCTTAGGATTAAAGTGACAAAAATGTTAGAATTTCTGGGCAGTGCCAAATAGGTTAGACAAGAGATGCCTGGAAAGATGTGGACCCATTTAGAAAACTGAGTTTGCAGCTTGGGGAATTATGGGAGACCTGAACTTAATTAGCATATGTGCCTTAAGGCCATCTGAGGAAACAAAGAATTGAATTTGAGATTCCCCTGCTCCCCCCCACCAGAATCCCTTGTATTACTTTGTATACTGCTGGGAGAAAGTTTAATGGGCTCAATCCTACCCTTTAGGGAGGGTGAGGGGGGAATTTTTTCTGCTAATATTTCTGTGGGTGTCGAGGAGAAGGATGATCTGGAGCAGGGCTGGGGGAGCTGAAGTCCAAGAACTTGGCGTGGAAGCTTGCACCTGCAGCCGTGAACGCTGACTCCACTTTTGCCTGTTGGCTTCTCTGCCTTTGGCCTTCAGGGCAATGGACACACCTTATGGTATTATTTCCTAACCTGCCTCTAAAAAGGTTAGCTAGGAACACGTAGTTTGGTCAAGACCAGTGGACTTAGATGGGAGTCAATCAGAAATTTCTAGAAGTTATTCCCAAAGAATTTCCTGGAGCTGAGCTGAGTGACACAGTTGGTCACCCTGGGGATGAAACTGATACCATTGTAATTAACCTAGTTATGAATAAAATATAACTTTGATCTGTGCTTTGTGTGAAAGGCTACTATAAAAATGTTTATTATCTCTACTTTATACTGATGCACTTAATCTCAAGAGTCCAGGAAACAATTTCAGAAGCAAGTTTTCAGCAGTCCCTGAGATACTGACACCTGACTTAGAAACCCCCAAATGCAAGCCCAGTGCTGCCAGAGATATTTTGGCCCCTTTCCTTAGGGATCTTAATTGTATGAAGGGCAGCAGCATTGTGGGAAGCTGCATGGTCCTGCTGCCCAGTGGGATTAGAGCGCCATAAGCAGCCCTGTTTCTATTCTGGGCATTGGCTGTGGGGACCTCCTGGAGGCTGACAACAGCTGCCTTGGGGCTCTGGGAGGGGGTCCTCCTAGGAGTAGTGGGGCAGCTGCTGTGTGTCCATCTTTCTCTTGCCATCCTTGAGGCCTTCTTCCTCCTCCCTCCCTTTCTTCCATCCTCCTAATGGAGGCCTTCCCACCAGGAACATTGCATTCATCAGTCTCTATCAGAGCAGTAACCCCTGCCTGGAATATTTTTATCATAATTTAAACAATTGATACTTAGTGTGTCTCGAGCTCTTAAGTGTTAAGTGCTTCAAGTGAAGTGTCCCCCCGAACTCCTTTATTCGAACAATTCCAGACCAGTAACTTATTGCTCATTCTTAGGGTGATATGATTTCCTAGACAAGTAGCTGTTGACATAGATCTGGAGAAAAGGAAAGACAGACAGGCCTGATCTTCACCTGGAAAAGAAATGGGACTCGGCTGGGCTAAGCCTGATGTGCCCTAAAGTGTTGGTGTCCTGCTCATGATGGTATTCCACACTGAATAAGCCAGGTGCTGGAATCGAATATATTTTGAACTGCCGTGTTTTGATGTGAATGTCATGTTGGAATCCTATGGCCAGACCACACTGATGGCAGGAATTAAGGTTTTCTTAAAGGGAGTGGATGTTCCCACCACCAATGACCCCGGAAGGAGGTAAATCCTGGGACAGGGTGTGAGTCCTGGGACAGTGGGTCTTGCCCTTGGAAGAGCCTGTGGAGAAATGCCTTTCTCTGGGCCTCCTGGCTGAGTAGGGACCCTCGGGGAGTGACCTGTGCTGATGCATTCTGAAAGCAGCACTTTCTAGAATGTGGTTTTCAAGGATTTCTGTATTGCTGTCCCTTTCTATTGTGCCAAAGGGTGGTGGACAAGTTTTTTTCACCTTCCCAATATTCATTTTTCCCTTTTCTGGTAACAGCACCTTTAATTTCCTTCAGGCAGCTGGTTTTCCCCACCTGTTCCCTGGGTTTCAGACAAGGCCGGCCCCATCCCAGGTCTTCATGTGACACACACCCGGTGAATGAGTGTGCTGTGCAGCCCTGGCCATAATGATTGGTTCAGGGCTGAGCATATGACCTTGGTCCGTGGACTCAAGCTGGGTCTGCCAGAGACAGCCCCAGGACTTTCTTGGCTACTGGGATGAACCAGCCTGGAGCTGCTGGGGCCTCCACTTGCATATGAAAGCACACAGACTGAAACAGAACTGAGAAAGGGAGTGTGAGTCCCGAGAACATTCTCCGAGTCTCTGCTCCAGCCATGCCCAAACTAAGAATATGCCTGCACTTGTTCAGTTATGTGAACCAATAAACTTCCCATGTGGTCTGTCAGTTTTAGTTGGGATTTCTGCCATTTGCTCCCAAAGACATTTCATTAAATGTACAGGCTGTGTCTCTTCTATCACTGTGGGAAATTCAGGAAGGGTCTATGCGCATGCTCGGAGTAAAGTGCATTGTGGGAACGCAGAAGAAGCTAAGGAAGTGGACACAGATTTGACAGAGAAGGAAGTGGACAATGGCTGGCTGTCCAAAGCCAGGTCTTGGGTTAAGGCAGCAAGCTTCGAACTGGACAGATTTGTGAGACATATCATTCATTATTCTTTGTAGATTCTCAGAAATGCCTGGGAAAGGAAGCCTGGTAAAAGGCCCTAGGTATTAGAATAATTTGGGCATTAAAAGCTAATGTTACCTCATTTCCACTGTCTATATCCAGGCAGTGAAGCCGGGCAACATTTGGATGACACAGATAAGTGTTTTATATTTTGCTGGGGAGGGCAAACAGTATTGGCTGGAGTTTCAGACTGGAGACAGGTTCTCAATCCATAAAAGTCGTTGTAGGAGCACTCCATGGATTCTAACTACCTAGGAGGGCTGAGATCATGTAAAATACTTAGGGATGAGATCTGGTCCCAGTGTAGATGACAGTCTGGGGTACCCCAGGAGACAAACCCTGGCCTAGGGTGAGGAGAATCTGGTTCGGAGAGCAGAGGGAGAGGAAAATCAAGTCAGCCTGAAGACCAAACCGGGGGAGCTCGCTCCACAAACCCTCTCTTGAAACTCCTTTCTTCTAGAAACTGTGACCAACCACCACCTGGAGGATTAGTGGAGTGAATTGTGGGAGTTCACCTGGATGTGCGTGGTGTAGAGGGTGGACAGGGCTCCACCACATCCCCACCCATCACTTTGATGTTTGTGTGCTCAGGCTCCTAGACACTTTCATGTCAATGGTCAGGATCCTTATCTTTGTGGGCGGGCTGCCCTCAGGTCGCCAAGGCTGGAAGCATCTGAATTTTTATTACACTAGGCTTAGACTTTGACCAATCACTAATGGGTATGGGGGCATAAATATTCCAGCTTTTTTGCAGCTAATTATGACAGTTCTAAAGAGTGAACTATGTGGTGACCAGAGCTGCTGTGTGGGTCAGAGTCAGACTTGGTACTGCACCCTTCCGTGGCCTCCTTCTCTTTCTATCACTAATTTTTTACCCCTCATACTCCATACTAGTTTTTTTTTCTTCTTCTAATAAGTCACTTTTACATGAATTCTTGTCTCAGGGGATGCTACTGGTGAACCAGACCCACGATATTTCCTTAGGTGTTTGAAGTTATGTGATAGAACCATATGCATTAAATTTGTAATTAGAGTTTAAATATCTAAGGGAATTGAATGAATTTTCTAATTAATGTTAAATGTGTAAAGGTGATCTGGTCAGGTAAGAAGAGTTCATAGAAATACTAATAAAGGAAGTGATTGCTATTTTTTATACAAAACTTGTGAGAGTTATAAATAAAGTAACAAGATTTATCAATTGACCTTAAAGCTTTCAAAGAAATTACAGCTTTAATAAATTTAATGTGAGGGAATCAGAATATTTTTAGGAATTCCTTTCTATGTTGGAAAGTCCTTCTTGGGCAGTAGAAGCTCACTACAATTTGAAGAAAAGAAATATTGAATGAATAAACTCCAGGCTTACCAGATGTTTATCAATATCTGTAGCTAAATTCTCCATTGTAAATGTGAGTTATCAAATGTATTCAGCAAGAAATGTAAAATGCTCAAGTCAACATCAAAATGTCAACTTCGAACTGAAAATTAGAAGCACTCATAAATTATCCCAGATACTCATTTACCAAACTAGACAACTAATTACAATTATGCTCATCAATGCATATAAAATAATCAGTTCAACAAAAAAAATGAATGCATAAAAAGGTGCATCAATAATCACACATGTAGGATATCATTACACCTCCATTTTGGTAATCATCTGAGGTAACTGCAATTTTAAAATCTGGACTTTCACCTTGAGGTGAGATAAATGTTGTCTATCTGAATACATTTTCAGGTGTGTCTGTTTTTCTAGGTGCAGTTATCATTCTCGGTGAAGAAAATAAAGACAGAATTAAGAAAATGAATGGAGGTAGTACCTATTTTTTCTACACTAACAGGTAGTGGAAATGTTGTATGTATTTTCCTATCTATATAAAACAGAATAAAATAGTGTTTTAAGACCGTGGTCGGCAAACTGCAGCTCGCGAGCCACATGCGGCTCTTTGGCCCCTTGAGTGTGGCTCTTCCACAAAATACCATGGCCTGGGCGAGTCTATTTTGAAGAAGAGGCGTTAAAAGAAGTTTAAGTTTAAAAAATTTGGCTCTCAAAAGAAATTTCTATCATTGTACTGTTGATATTTGGCTCTGTTGACTAATGAGTTTGCCGACCACTGTTTTAAGAGATACATGTTATTGACAAGAACTTAGGTCTTAAATGCTTATTGTTGGTAAATTAGTTTTGCTGTCTGATTATGATGACAACCCTCTCATTATTTTAGTCAGAACTACTTTCTATTTAATCTTTGATTCTATCACAAAGTTGGGGGTGGGATATGAACATTCTTTTTTTAAAAAATATATTTTTATTGATTTCAGAGAGGAAGGGAGAAGGAGAGAGAGATAGAAACATCCACGATGAGAGAGAATCATGGATCGGCTGCCTCCTGCAAGTCCCCCACTGGGGATCGAGCCTACAACCTGGGCATGTGCCCTTGACCGGAATCAAACCCGGACCTTTCAGTTTGCAGGCCGACACTCTATCCACTGAGCCAAACTGGCTAGGGCGGGATATGAACATACTTACTGGTTCTTTTCTCTGGGGTGGCAAAGGAGAAATAATTACAAGGGAGAAACATTGAAGGTGCAAATGTAACTTTGTTTAGATTACTTAATGGTTATATTACTCAGTAATTTAAAAAAATACTAAACACTCAAACATTCAAGTTTGTTCCCCAGTACATCAGTTTTCAAGCAAAGCATGGGAATAGATTTTTGTTCACACACTTCCCCCCAAAAAAACCATGCATGTTGTATATGTTAAAATTTTTTTCTCTGAATAAGTGTTGGGGAAGATGTAGAGAAAAGGGAATCCTCGTCTACTGTTGGTGGGATTATAAATTGGTGCAGCCACTGGAAAAACAGTATGGAGGTTCCTCAAAAATTAAAAATACAACTACCATATGACCCAGCAATTCTATTCCTGGGTATTTATCTGAACAAATTCAAAAAGATATATGCACCTCTATGTTTATTGTAGCATTGTTTATATTAGCCAAGCAATGGAAGCAACCCAAGTGTCCATCAACAGGCAAGTGGATAAAGAAGATGTGGTACGTATATACAATGGAATATTACTTAGCCATATAAACAATAAAATCCTGCCATTTGTGACAATATGGATATATCTGGAGTATACTATGTTAAGCGAAATAAATCAGACACAGAAAGACAAATAACATATAATTTCACTTATATGTGGAATGCAAAAAAAAAAAAAAAAGAACAAACAAAGCAGAAACAAACTCATAGATACAGAGAACAAATTGATGGTTGCCAGATGGGGGTAGGTTGGAGGGATGGGTGAAAAAATTAAAGGGATTAAGAAGTACAAATTGTTAGTTATAAAAATAGTCAAGGGAGTGTAAGGTACAGCATAGAAAATATGGGAGAGGGGGTGGGGAGATGGGTTAAAAAGGTGAAGGGATTAGGAAGTAAGAAAGTGCCAGTTACAAAATTAGTCAAGGGAATATAAAGTGTACAGTAGGGAATATAGTCAATAATCTATACTAATAAAAAAGAAACATGCAAATTGACCATCACTCCACTATGCCCAACAGCCAATCAGGAATGAGTATGAAAATTAACCCAACAAAGATGGCGGCAGCCATAAAGCTGGAGTGAGCAGGAGGCTTGGGGTTGCCCCCAGCAACAGAGGAAGCCAAGTTTCCCAATCGCCCTGGCCTCCGCTCAAGGAGGGGCTGGGAGCCTGGGTCACCATGGGGCGTGGCCAGCCTGAAAATGGCCCTCAGCCCCTTACCCAGGCTGGCCACACTCCCATGGGGTGAGGGTCCCCGCTGGGGGGCATGGCCAGCCTGCAAACAGCCATCAGCCCCTCACCCAGGCTTCCCCACACCCCAAGGGAACCCCGACCCTGATCCGGGACTCCCTTCAGGGCAAACCAGCCAGCCCCTACCCATGCACCAGGCCTTTATCTATACTAATAAAAGAGTAATATGCTAATTAGACTGGGAGACCTTTCAGGAGACCTTCGGGATGTTCTTTTGGACAAAGCCATGGTGGCGGGGCCGAGGTAGAGGCAGTTAGAGGCCAAGAGGGGAGGGCAGTTGTGGGTGATCAGGCCAGGATGGGACGGCAGTTGTGGGTGATCAGGCCGGTGGGGGTGGGGCAGTTGGGGGTGAGCAGACCAGCAGGAGGGCCAGTTGGGGGCGAGCAGGCCATCAGTGGGGGTCAGTTGGGGGTGATCAGGACAGCAGGGGGGGCAGTTTGGGGTAAGCAGGCCAGCAGGGGGGCAGTTGGGGGTGAGCAGGCCAGCAGCGGGGGCAGTTGGGGGCAAGCACACTGGCACGGGGGGCAATTGGGGGTGATCAGGCTGGCAGGGGGCATTTGGGGGAGAGCAGGCCGGTGGCAGGGAGCAGTTGGGGGCGAGCAGGCTGGCAGGCAGAGTGGTTAGGGGCAATTAGGCAGGCAGGCAGGTGAGCAGTTAGGAGCCAGCAGTCCCAGATTGCGAGAGGGATGTCTGACTGCTGGTTTAGGCTCGATCCCTGTAAACATCCTTCGAGGGGTCCCAGAATGGAGAGGGTGCAGGCTGGGGCTGAGGGACAACCTTCCCCCCCCCCCCCACCCCCGTGCACGAATTTTATGCACCAGGCCACTAGTATTATAATAACCGTGTACAGTATCAAATGAGTACTAGACTTATGGGGAAGTTACTTTGTGAGATACATAAATGTCTAATTATAATGTTGTACACTTGAAACTAATATAATACTGTATGTCAACTGCAACTTAAAAATAAAAAAATTTAAAAAGTTGAATTTACGTGAAGAAAAAGTAATAGAACTCAAAGGAACAAAAACAAATCCACAATCATAGCTGGAGATGTTAACTCCCCTCTCAACAACTGACAGAACAACTGGAAAGAAAATCAGCAATGGTATAAAGTAGGCAACAGCATCAATCAGTGGGGTCTAATCAACATTTGTAGGACACTCCACCCAACAACAGATTCCACATTCTTTTCAAATGACCATGGAACATATAGATTATATGCTGAACCACCCACAAACCTCAACAAGTTGAAAAGAACTGTAATAATGGATTCAAACTAGAAATCAAAACATAAAGACAACAAGAGAATTTCCAAATAATTGGAAAGTAAACAACACACTTCTAATAACCCATGGATCAAAGAGACAGTCTTGAGGGAAATTTAAACACATGCACACGTATGTATTAAACTGGATAAATATGAAATTGTAAAACATCTAAATTTATGGAACACAGCTACATCAGTGCTGAGAGGGAAGTTTACAGCTAAATGTATACATTCTAAAAGAGGAAATGTCTCAAATCAAATAACCTAATCTCCCTCTTCAAGATCCTAGAAAAATAAGAGCAAAATAAACCTAGAGCATGCAGAATAGATGAAATAATTTAATAAACTAAAACAATAGATTAAAGCAGAATACTGAATATAATCAATCACTTGAAGAAGATTGGTTACAACCATTAACTTGTATTTCTCTTCAAAAGACAGTTTGATATTGTGGGAATTAATTTTATTATGCATTTTAATTGAGTGGATAAAATAAATTTATCCTGTTTCCCAGAAAAAAGAATAGATATATGAGTACCCCAGTGTCAACTGAGAAATGGTGCCCATGTAAATTCTTAACATTACAAAACATCTCTCTTATATCTACAGGCATTTGTTTCCTAGATCCCTACACAGTCCCCTTTCCTCCCAAAGTAGGAGACACCTTGATCACTTAAAAATGAATGAAGCAAAGACATGGAGGAAACGTAAATGCATATTGCTAAGTGAAAAAAGCCAATCTGAAAAGGCTACAGACTATATGATTACAACTATATGAGATTCTGGAAAGGATAAACAGTAAACAACAAAAAGATCAGGGGTTGCTAGGGAAGGGGAAGGAGGGATGAATGGGCAGAGTACAGAGGACTTTTAGGGCAGTGAAACCACTCTGAATGTTACTAATAATGGTGGATACATGTCCTAACCCATTATACATTTGTCCAAACCCATAGAATGTACAACACCAAGAGTGAACTTTAAGGTAAACTATGGTTTGGGTAAATTATGATGTGTCAATGTGGGTTCATCCTTGATAAAAAAAAATGTACCTCTGGTGAGTTATGTTGATAATGGGGGAGTCTGTGCCTGTGTGGGGAGCAGGGGCCATATGGGAAAAATCTGTATCTTCTTCTTAATTTTGTGTAAACCTGAAACTGCTCTAAAATATTAAGTTAGAAAGTTTTTTTTTAAATGTATTCATTCAGAAACACTGAAAAAGTAAACCAGGTAAACAAATGTGTGTAATCATAAGTTATAATTATATAATCATAATATGATCATGTATTAAGCCATATTTAAAATATTTTCAAAACAAATTTTCTCTTTTAGTTATAAAATGTTTCTAGGAGTATATATTATGCTCTAAAAATTGAATAAACATAGGTCTTATGTTAAGGAAGTCTATTTTTGAGACTTTCTATAGAAAGAAGTAAAAAGAAAATAATTAGAGTGGGCTAGGATGGAAGAACTAGAAGCTAAGGATGAAAAAGTAACATTTCCACCGAGAGAGGCAGAAAACAAGAGTCTGCATGAAAGGAAAATGAAAAGAATTCAAGGGAAGTTTCCAAATTCAATTAGGAGAATTTGCAAAGATGAGAAAGCAGTAATATGAGTATTCTATGAGTTTGCTTTCAGAAATGTTTTTATGGTCTTTTGCAATGCCTGGGATGCCAGTTAAACTGGTCACTGTCCGCCCAACTGTGACTTGTCTTCCTGGTTTAGATACACGGATGTGACAAAGACATCTTCTCAGTTGCTTTGATTTTGGCTTGCTTTTGTCCTTAAGCTTAATCCCACCTTGCAGTCATGAAGACATTCTTCTCTATTATATTTTAAAAACTTCATAATTTTTTTTTTAATATATTTTATTGATATTTTACAGAGAGGAAGGGAGAGGGATAGAGAGCTAGAAACATCGATGAGAGAGAAACATCGATCAGCTGCCTCCTGCACACCTCCCACTGGGGATGTGCCCGCAACCAAGGTACATGCCCTTGACCGGAATCGAACCTGGGACCTTTCAGTCCGCAGGCCGGTGCTCTATCCACTGAGCCAAACCAGTCAGGGCTTCATAATTTTTAATTTCACATTTAAGTCTTTAATTCTCTTGGAATTGATTTTTGTGTATGTGATTGCAGTTTTTATAGGGGTCCAGTGGCCCCAGTGCCATTGTTGGAAAGTCCTTCTTTCTCTACTCTTCTGTCCTTTATCAAGTCCTTGAAATGTGGGGTCTGTTTCTTCCTTTAATCAGTTTTATTAGTTTATTCACATAATTATCAAAGCTTTAATATTTGACAAAAGCAAATCTTTCCATGTTTTTCTTCATCTTCAAGAGGGTATTGGCTTTTCTTGGCCATTTGCATTTATTTTATTATTATTTTTAAAAGTAATTAAAAAATTCTAACTGAGGGTATGTTTTTATTGATTTTAGGGAGAGAAAGGGTGAGGGAGAGGGAGAGAGAGAAACATAGATAAGCTGCCTCCTGCATGGGTCCCTGACCAGGAACCGAACCTGTGACCCTTCAGTGCATGGGAGGACTCTCCAAGAAACTGAGCCACATCAGCCATTTGCATTTAAACATACATTTAAGAATCAGCTTAATATTTACAAAAGAGAAAAAAACTGTGGTTTTATTTAGAATTAACTCTATAACCAATTAATTTAGTGGGTACTGATAGCTTTGAAATATTGACTCTCAATTTCTGAATATAAAACAAAGTCTTCTTTAATATCCTTCAATACAAAATTTTAATTTTCTCTGTAGAAGTCTTGCACATCCTTATACCCCAAAATTTCATAGTTTTTGATGTTATTGTAAGTGATGTTTCTAAAATTCAATTTTCTGATTGCTGCTTGTAAATTGGACTGCGTTTGGTTATGTTGATTTTGCATTCAGCTACCTTGCTAAATTCTCTTAATTTTAAAAATATCTGTGAGTAAATTTGGATTTTATGTACACAGTTTTTGGGTACATTATCTGATATTTTCTTCTCTTCCTTTTCCACTTCTTACCTTATTGTGTTAGCTAGAACTTTTAGTATAGAGCTGATGAGAAGTGGTGATAAGAGACACTTGTTATGTGCTGGCTCCAAAGAAAAGAATTTCAGTGTTTCAGTAGAAGAATGATGTTCACTGTAGGTGTTTTTGTAGATGTTCTATATCAGATTAAGGGTTTCCTCTATTTCTAATTTGCAATAGATTTTAAGCATGGGTAGAGATTAAATTATTACCAAAACAGTTTCCCTGAATCCTTTGATACATTTTCCTTCTGTAATCCATTATTGTTTATATGAATCAATTTTGCAATGTAAAATCAGCCTTCACTTCCTGGGATAAACCCAATTTGATTTTTATATATTTATCTATTTTAATATAGTAATGGATTCAGTCATGGTATGTTAAGTCTGAATATGTTCATTCATATCCTTTAATATTTTTTGAGATTTGTTGAATGACCTTATGGTTAATTTTTGTCCATGTTTTGTGTGTTCTTGAAAAGAGTGTATATTCTGCATAATTGGTATAATTAGATTGTTTCTTAATCATGTTGTTCAAATATTTTATTCTTTTTTATTTTTTTAATTTTTTAAATTGATTTCAGAGAGGGAGAGGGATAGAGAGATAGAAACATCAATGAGAGATAATCATTGATTTGCTGCCTCCCGCACGCCCCCCACTGGGGGGGATCGAGCCCACAACTCAGGCGCCACACGTGCATGTGCCCTTGGCCGTAATCGAACCCAGGACCCCTCAGTCCGCAGGCCAACACTCTATCCACTGAGCCAAACCAGCTGGGGCTCAAATATTTTAAATCCTTACTATTATTTGCTTGCTATATTAAAAACTCAGGAAAGTATGATAATTGTGGACCACCCTGTTATTCCTTATAGTTCTGCAATTGCTTTATGTTATTTATCTTAAATGCACATAAGTTAAAATTTTATCTCTGTTTGTCATTTTGGAGTGGCTCTTTTTTGTATAGTACTGTTTCTTGCCTTAATCTATTTTGCCTTTGTAGTGACATCATCCTTTTTTTGTTAGTATTTGCAAGGTATGTCTTATTTCATCTTTTTATTTTCAACTTTTCTATATTGGATATGTCTTTTATAAACAGCATAAGGTTCAATTTAATTTTTAAAACACAGTCTGACAATATCTTCCTTTTATCTGGAGAATTTACTCTAGTTCCACTTAATATAATTAATGATGTATCAATAATTACACATATTTTTTTTGTACTTTCCATTTGTCCTGCTCTTTCTATTTCTTTTTCTATTCTGTTTTCTTATTTTTAAATATGGTTTTTTCAACATTCAATTATTTCTTAATTCCACCTTTGAAATTATTCTTTCTGTTTCTTTTCTTTTACTTGTATACTTATTTTATAAAATTCTAAATGAATCAGTGTCTTTAACTTGATTTTGGACAATATGAGTAATTTAGAACAGTTTAAATCTATTAATCTCCTTCTTGACTTACATACTGTCCTGAATTTTAATTTTTTAACTTCACTAGGCATTGTTATTACTAATTTACATAGTTATTTAGTCATTACTCATGTACATTTATCTACAGATTTCTCTCTTTCTTTGCTTTTCATTTCTTCTTGCATTTCAGACCACGTGTCTTGAATGCCTTTCCTCCTGCCTGAAGTACATCTCACTTCTGATGGTTGAATTACTTGGGATCTATATCAAAAGAATAAAAACTATAGTAACAAGGGGAAAAAAAGGAGCCTGAATTCTAGATAATGCATTCTTAAAGAAAGGAAAGGCTAAAGTATAAAGTGCCCTTGGTTCCCAGTTATGCCTGAAAAAAATATGAAGTAAAATTTATTTCATCAAAAAGGATCAGGAAATCTTCCTGCTACTGGAGAGAATCAGGAGGTGAGACAACAAAGGCCAAGTAGTAGTTGTCAGTGAGTGGCATGAGGTAAGCTGCAAAGAACACTGAATTAGGTCAGTACAAACAATAGGGGCTTATTCAAGTCCTTGCCTCAGGAAGGTCAGGGACAAAGCGAGGATTTGTGATTATGTTTGTCTCACCAAGAGCCAAACCCCAGGTGTTGTAAGGCTACAAAGCTATCTCATTGTCTCCCTTGTATCATCTAACCCAGCAATTCTCTGTGACATTTTCAATTGCTCAGTTCAGAGCAAACCAAATGGAGGATAGTATTCTAACACACAGTGCATTTGTGGAACGTGGTAAGCTGAAAATATGAATGCATTCAAAGTACATCTATAACAAACATGTCTGCTACATTTATGGCCTGTTGTTAGTTGTTAAGGGGATGTTTTCATAGAGTATTAGAATTGGAAGGGACCAAAGAAATAGTTACATGCAATATCTGAGACCTACTTATATTGAAAATTAGTCATTGTTCACATGTTTAATATACTAGAGGCCCAGTGCATGAATTTGTGCACAGGTGGGGTCCGGCCAGATCGGGCTGGGCCTGTTTGGAGGAGGAGATGGTGGGGGGTTGGCCAGCTGGCCTGCCCCCAATTGGGATTGGGGGGCTGGTTGGGGGGTGGGGCTGGCCATGGGGAGGGGCTACAGGAGGTTGGCCAGCTGGCCCTACCCCCTATTGGGGTGGGGGGGCAATCAGGGGCGGGGCCGGCTGCGGGGAGGGGCTGCGGGCCGATCAGGGTGGTGGGGGCCCATCAGGGGCGTGGCCAGCCGGGGGAAGGGGCTGCAGGAGGTTGGCCAGCCAGCCCCACCCCCTATTGGGGTGGGGGGGCCCATCTGGGGTGGGGTGGTCAGGGGGAAGGGCTGCAGGAGGTTGGCCACCCAGCCCTGCCCCCTATTGGAGTGGGGGGGTGCGATCAGGGGCAGGCCGGCTGGGGAGAGGGGCTCGAGGTTGGCCGGCCGGCCCCACCCCCTGATCTGGCCAGTTCACTGGCCACAGTGGGTGTCATAGCGACTAGTCGTTAGGGTCGTTATGGCCGTTACGGTTGCTGGCTTTTTATATATATATAGATCATATTAAAATTTATTTGTTGTTTATCTGAAATTCAAATTTAACTGAGCATCTGGTATTTTTATTTGCTTAACGTGGCAACCCCGCCTTACAGTTTTTCCCAGGCATCAGCAAAATCACCCTGCGGAAACCTTTACTGCGTAGGTGACTGTCAGAAAGTCTACCCTAGAGTGTTTAAATACAGTCAGGAAAGAAAGTATTGAAAGCTTTTTAAAAGCAAATTTTGTATTAAAAACTCGGAAATAAGGCAAGAAGAGGAGAGCATGCCCTTTCTATGTCATTTTAAAATGTGGTTTAACAGGTCTGCCCAAGGATTATTTAAATATTTAGGACAATGCACTTGTTTGTCTTGCTATCTCTTAGAGATGAGAGACCTGAGTCTATGAAGCTACATGTTATCTTGAGATACCTGTCTGGAGGAGACACAAGTAATTTCTGTCTGGTAGGAAAGATAACCGAAAGGTTATTGCTGTAGAGGACAGTTTTGTATAACCTAGAACTCTTATTCTAACATTCTTGGCAAAATACCTATAAATACTCACTTTCTCATATTTTCCTTGAACCAACTCTGCCAACCTGCTGGTTCTCTCATTAGGAGTCAAATACATCTCTGATATGCGTTCATTCGGTTTGTGTATGAATGAAGTTCTTAACTTTTGGAAAATTAGCTCTGATGTCCTTGTAAAAGAGAGGGCAGTCATGAGGCCCCTGGATGTGCCTTGTGACTTTTCTAGCAGAAGCCAAGCTGTGGAGGGAAGCAAGCCAGGTTTGAGGAGCTGAAATTCAGCTTCTTTCTCTTGCAGAGAAATGCCTCAGGAAGTAGCTGAGAACCAAGCACAGGTGACCGAGAGGGAATGTCTGATTGTCAAAGTCAATAGCAATGAATGATTCAAATCTTCTATTGGCCCATATTTTCCAGATTTATATAATGACTGTGTGCTGATGATCATAAAAGATTTAATTTTTAAAAATTTGTAACTGAAGAAAGCCTTATAGGAACTGTTTTCAAGGCTGAGATTTTCAAGCCACCAAGCACCAGTAATTAAGAGCTAGCGATAAAGACTTATCTTTATTATTATTTAATCCTCACCTGAGGATATTTTTCCATTGATTTTTAGAGAGAGTGGAAGGGAGGGGGATAGACAGACAGAGAGAGAAACATCGATGGGAGAGAGACACATTGATTGGTTGCTTTCCACATGCACCCCAACCAGGGCTGGGGATTAAGCCGCAAGCAGGGTATTGACTGGAATTGAACCCGGAACCCTTCAGTTCTCAGGCCAATGCTCTATCCACTGAGCCAAATTGGCTAGGGCTCCACTGCTTTTCAGAGAGAGTGAAAAGGAGGTGGGGGTGGGGGGAGCGAGAGAAACAAGACACATCGATTGTTTGTCTCCCCCATGAGCCCTAACCAGGGACAGGGATCAAGCCTGCAACCCAAGTACATGCCCTTGATTGGGAATTGAACTGGAGACCTTTTGGTTCTTGGGCCAAAGCTCTAATTACTGACCTACACTGGTCAGGGCAAAGGTTATCTTTAAAACTGTAGGGAAAACCTGATGATAATAGTCTGTGGTTAATACAGTTGAACATCTGGAGATGTTAGTATGGGATTCATAGTGGCCAACGGCTATTAGCTACCTGGCAGCAATTTTTAGCCCTTGGAGGAAATGATGAGCTCATGGTTTGTTTTGCGGTGGGCACCATTCTTTCTAGTTTTGTTGATGGCCTAAACTGGGAGAGAAAATAATTGGAAGTGCTATGATGAAAACAATAGAGTGATTTCTCTTGTTACTATGGTGACAAGAATAAATCCCATCCATTGCTCTGAAAAATTGCCCGAAAGGGTTCTGCGGCATTCCACAGTGGGTATATTTGTTGAGAATTTTAATCTGTCAGCTTCCATCAAAATGGCACCGCACTCATGGAAATATTTTACATCTGTACTTTTAGCTGGCTTGGATTATTTTAAAAGAAAGCAGTGGAGAATAAATAGTCACCATTATATTGGGAATTTAAGTAATTTTCTGAAAGCATCTTGCCGGATACCAACGTAATAGCACATTAGTTTTGTTTCCACCATCACAGAAAATGTTATTGTCCTCAGCATCTCTGGGCGATTTCTCAGGCCCTTAATAATCATTAGGATGAAACAGGACTTAAAAGTCTGGTCTAGAACCCAGAAGAAATGGATTCCTAATCAGTTTTAAGACATTCAGACAGGCTTAAAGGAGAGTCAGTAAACTCCAGTGCCTCACTTTCCCCATTACATTTTGGGTTATGAGAATTTTAATAATAATGACAGTATTTGCAAATTGCACTGTGCTAAGTGTTTTATGCATGTTGTCCATAACTCTCCATGGCAACTGTTAACCTAAGTACTAGTATTATTAGCTATAGTTTGTAAGTATTATTATCTATGGTTTAACCAAGACACCATTTTGTGTTGGTGTGCCTGTGAACATCCATTAGCCTGGGTCATCTGCAGAACACACTTGGGAAATGCTGGGCTGGAGAGAAAAGTGGGTGTCAGACCATAAAGGACCTTCTGGGCCATGCTAAGCAACTGTGATTCGATGCTGTAGTCACCGTGGAACTGTTTTGATTTGACATGTATTTTTGGAAAAAGCACTTTGGAGGTGTATAGGGGATTGATTGAGGTGGTAGAGATGAAGGCAGGGAGTCTATTTAAGAGGCTGTATTTGGGTAGGAGTGCCAGAGAGAAGAGGCAAATTAGAGGAATGCTTAAGAGATTGAATCAATAGGGTTTAGTGATCAGTTATTTTCACATAGCTCTGTAATCTAGCACAGTGGTGTTCTAACTTAAAACTTGTTCCCCTTTTCAAACTGGTTTCCCCCCTTCCTTTCCCCTTCCCTTCATCCTTCCATTCCTTCCTCTTTCTCTCTTTTTCTTTCTCTTCTTTTTTCTCCCATTAATTGTTAAGTCTTGTGTATTCTAACAACCTCACCTACCAGAATAACTTTTATATACTCATCTTTCACGTTCCAGTTTGTTTGTACCCATGTGATCCTCTTGCGTTCTCTGATGAAAAAATGAGGATTAACTAGGTGGCATCTTCTGATACCTTCACACTTATTGCTTTGGAATTTAACGTTCTGATGATTTTTCCAACTGCTTTAAGTATATGGGACAAACAAGCAGGAAGCAAAGTGCAAACATGTTCCCATGCAGTTAACTCAGAACTTACTTGTTCCTGTGCTCTTTAGTGTCTATCGCCATTGGAAGAATATTATTTCTCTTCCAGAAGTACGTCTTGTTTCATCAACTCTCCAGGAGGGTGGCTTTGCTTAGTTTCTTCCTGATTTTGTGTTAGCTTGTTGGCAAAGAATACTTCCACTTAGGTGATTTAAAAAAACAACAAAAAACTCTGATGTACTTTTTCTATTTTTCCCAGGAAGAGAAGTTTAAATAAATAGCTGGACTAAGCTTTTGTGGTCAGTTACATGTGGTTGGCCTCGTGGGAACTAACGCAGAAAAAGAAGGCTGTTCTAGTAGAGAAATAATAATAAACTTGCCCCCTGAAAGGGAACTGCACCTGTGGGGGACTAGGGGCACTGATTCTCCACTTCTCGAATTTTAAATAGCTGAACCAGAGAAGAAACATGTTTTCAAAATCCATGTTGGGTTTTTAATTTGGGGAACTGCCTCAGATCTGGAAAACTTATTGAAAATGAAGGGTGCAGTAAAACTAGTTGACATATTTCCCTTTTGGAGAAGACAATGGAAGACTGGATTTTCATGTTTTTCTATTTTGAGTAGAAAAACTCTGGACCAAGGGACCATTTCCAAGCCCTCTGTCACCCTCACACGGCAGGGCTGCTGCTGAGCTCTATTTGTCTGCATGTTGATGAGGCCTCCTCTGGGAGCTAGGAAACCTGACCGTGTCTACCTCGCTGCCTATTAGAAGAGAGCCTAGAGGGAGCTTGGGGTGACATGCTGTAGAGCGTGACACTGGCTTGCTTTCTCCAGGTCATGCAGGAGGACATCAAGCAGTTTCTTAGATTGGCTGAGTCTTGAAAGAGCCCAGCCAGCTGCTGAAGGGCTCAGCAGAGACCCTGCTGGGAGAGGTTGTTGCATGACCAGTCAAAGGCTATTTGCTGAGCAGAGAGCTTTTGGACACTGAGCAGCACAGAGCAGGAGTGGTCAGGAAGCTCCTCATCTCCTCCTGACCCAGGGACTCTGGAGCAGAGCAGGCAGAAAACAGCTTTGGGAACTACTAGCCAGGATGCCGAGAAGTGTGCTGGAAGGAGACAACGAACACTTGCACACGATTCACAGGTTGCATTGTTAAGCTGACAGATGCTGAACACTAGCTGGAGCCCTAAAATTCTAGTCTTTGATGACCAGTGCTATGGATAGAATTGCCACAGGCCTCCCATGGTCTGCACAGGCCAGCAGGAAAATCAAGACTGGGCCTCCCTGAGACATTCTCAGTTCATGAGAATCTCATGCTGATTCACAAGATTTGAGCTGAATCACAAGATTTGGTTCTGGGGGCATGAATCTCTAAATCTGAACCCCCAATAAGGACCCTCTAGGAGTTTCAGAGAGTTCTTTGCAACATATACAATAGACAAAAGGTTAGTGTCCAGAGTACATAAAAACTCCCATAAATCAGTAATAAAAAGATAATAGAAAGTCAATGAAAGAAATCAATCACTAAGAAAAAGACCCAAGAAAAATGGTCAAATAACATGAACAACCATTTCACAGAAGAGAAAACATAAATGGCCAATAAACTTATGAAAAATGTTCACCTTCATTAGCAAGCAGGGAAATGTAAAATTTAAAACCACTATAGGAGAAAGTTAGACTCAAGTCAGGTAAATAATCTAACCAAAATCAAGAAAAAATTGTACTAGTCCAGGGAAAATGAGGGCACAAAGAATTGACAGTGATCATGAAGATTTTGTCCACTTTTTTTGCGATGCGATTGTGAGCACGTGATAGACTAAATATGGGTGGTGAAGAAGAGAGATTGAAGTTGCCCTGAGGCATTCAGCTTGGTTGACCAGATGGATTGTTGCACTATTAACTGAAAATGCAGAATTTCCAACATGGCTGCCATTTAAAAACCATGCTGGTTCATTTGCTATCTGGATCTGGATCCATACAGTTGATGTCAAAGAGCAAGTATAGGCAAGATCCATGCTGAAGCCTCAGGCTCTGGGATCTGGCAGATAGGCAGAGTTTCTATGTCCCACAGATTTCTCTGCTTTTTTCATGCTTCTCTGTGCAGTATCAGCTTTCAGCTCAGGGTGTGAAACTGAGTGGGGTACATTGGCTGGGAACATAAACAAGTCTCTTTCCTGTCAAAATGCTTAATTACAGCAATACATTATGACACAATTGGCTAGCCTGGCCCGTCAGAAAGGCTCAGAAACAGGAATGATTGTTTTAGAGAGGAGTTTCCAAGCTCATTCGTCAGAGAATTTTGGGAAGTGACAATGGGTAACGTTTAAGAGGCAGCAATTATAAATTGCCGTTGACTGTGTCTCAGATGGGAGAATATTTTAAAATTTGCATAAATACTGGACCATTATCTTCCCACTGTTGGAAAAAATAACAAAACATCCTAATATTGTCTCTATGTTCCCTCTATTGCAAAGGAGTAATAACTGAAAATTATGAATGACATAAAATACCAAAATATGAAGACTCTGGTTTTCTGGAAACATCACAAAAGTGGTTGATTTATTAGCACTATGACCATATGTGCTGTTGCCAGGAATTTACGGTTCATTTTTATAACCACCATTCCGTAATTTATAAATTTACTTCTGTAAAGTTCTCTGTAGATGTCCAAATTCCAGCTTGTCAATTTAGACAGCTTTACTAAGTTATATGTTCATATTTTAGCTGTAACATTTATTGAGGATCAATATTAGAAAGAGCTACATGAAGACCCTTTCTGCCAAACCCTCAAAGATACTTTTTTTTTTGCTTTGTTTCTTTATAGAATCCACATAATCACTTCTTTTAAGGATTTAGTACAAGAAAAAAAAATAATTTCCTTTTCTGAGCTACAACTGATTGTAGTATTTTCTCTTTTGTTTCAATAGTCCAGAAAAAAGAATGATAGTAAATTTAACAGTCAATCATAGAATGGTTCCATGAGGGAGAGCCCCACAAGGTGCTTTGATGAACTGGGAAATGCTGAGTACCATATTGTATAATACAGATGAATAGACTAAAGGCTCAGAGAAGTTTTTAGAAAAGAAACCTGTAACTTTAACCCAATCTGTCCTCCTCCCACCTTTGTTTATTTGAGGAGAGAAGCCCTTCCCCCCTCTCCCCCATATAACATCTGTTAACATTCTTGGAATTATGTTCCATAAAAATACACATTTTAAAAATTCTTAAAAAATATACGTAACTTAAAACTTACAATTTTAACCATTTCATATATAAACTTGAGAGAGAGAGGAAGGAAGAGGGAGAGAGATAGAAATATCAATGAGAGAGAAACATTGATCGGCTGCCTCCTACATGCCCCCCAATAGGGATAGGGCCCACAAACCGGGAATGTGCCTACACCTCTTGGTGAATGGGATGGTGCTCAATCCACTGAGCCACAATGGCCAGGCAATTTTAACCATTTTTAAAACACAGAGTTCAGTGACACTAAGTACATTAACATTGTTAGAAAACCACAGTCCATCTCCAGAACATCCTTTTTTCATCTCCCCAAACTTCCCATTAAACAATAACCATCAAATGCTCCCTCCCCCAGCCCCTGGCACCATTCCACTTCCGTGGAATATTCTTTTAGGATACACACATCCAACTGATTGATATAATTATGTTGGCCTCTTTTTAAAAAAAAATATTTTTATTGATTTCAGAAAGGAAGGGAGAGGGATGGAGAGATAGAAACATCAATTATGAGAGAGAATCACTGATTGGCTGCCTCCTACATGCCCCACACTGGGGATCGAGCCTGCAATCTGGGCATGTGCCCTGACCAAGAATCGAACAAACTGTGACCTCCTGGTTCATAGGTCAATGCTCAATCACTGAACCATGCCAGTCGGGCAGTGTTGGCTTTTTTTTTTTTAACATGGTTTTTACTTTATCTTCTTTATCTTTTTACTGTTTTGTTACCTACCTCAAACCCTCTAACTCAGTGGTTCTCAACCTTTCTAATGCCGCGACCCTTTAATACAGTTCCTCATGTTGTGGTGATCCCCAACCATAAAATTATTTTCATTGCTGCCCTAACCGGTTTGGCTCAGTGGATAGAGTGTCAGCCTGTGGACTGAAAGGTCCCAGGTTCGATTCCGGTCAAGGGCATGTACCCTGGTTGCGGGCACATCCCCAGTAGAAGGTGGGCAGGAGGCAGCTGATCGATGTTTCTCTCTCATTGATGTTTCTAACTCTCTATCCCTCTCCCTTCCTCTCTGTAAAAAATCAATAAAATATATTAAAAAAATTATTTTCGTTGCTACTTCATAACTGTAATTTTGCTACTGTTATGAATCGTAATGTAAATATCTGTGTTTTCCAATGGTCTTAGGCTCTACAGCAGCGACCCACAGGTTGAGAACCACTAGCAGGGTCTCCTAAGACCATCGGAAAACACAGATATTTACATTACGATTCATAACAGTAGCAAAATTACAGTTATGAAGTAGCAACAAAAATAATTTTATGGTTGGGGGTCACCACAACATGAGGAACTGTATTAAAGGGTCATGGCATTAGGAAAGTTGAGAACCACTGCTCTAACTCCTCTTAAAGACGAAATAGCTTATAAATTTCAAGCATACTAGTATATTTTATAGAGATTCACAATACACATTAGCATGGTAAAGACTCTGAGAAAAGAAGCTTTATAAGAAATTTGAGTGCAACGCCCTATAAACACCTCTATAACTTAACAGTAAGTTATATAATCTCATGATTCCAAGGGACTCCAAGGTTCTCTGTTCCAGCCATACTGTCATACGTATAGTTAACCATGAACATGCTCCATTGTGATCCTGACTTGGCATGTTCTATTCCCTATGCTTGGAAACTCACTCCCTCAAACAAGCAGAGTTAAGTACTCACTTTATTGTTCATGTGTGTTTAAAATCCTTTTTAAACCACTCTTACTCCATATTCTGCTTTACTATAGTTATTTGTCCATATTGCTGTGTCCCTTACTAGACTCTGTGGCCATGAAGAGCAGAGAATGTTCTATTTATGTCTCTTGCACCTAGCTGATGACAGATGCTTTATAAATGCTTGTTAAATAAAATAATCTAGCCCAAGCACCCACCCAATGCTGGAATAGTCTTTAGGACATTCTTGCAAAAGTGTCTAATCTATGGGTAAACACTTCTAGATATCAGAAATTCCTACCACATGAGACAATTCATTAATCTATGGATGATCTTGACTGTTCAAAAAGTTCTTTCTATAAACATCATCTGTTTTGAAATATGAACCAACACTATTGGAACTAACACTTAAACACATGAAAGCTGATTTTTTTTTTCTGTTTTGTCCATTATTGTTTTTCCAGCACCTGAAACAGTCCTTGGCACATGATAGGCCTTCAATGAACAGTCATTGAATGCATAAATGGTATCATATTTTATATTTAAATCTGAAATGATCTGGCCTGTTATAATTGTTATTTAGTACTTTTATTTTAGTGAATGTATAACGAAAGGAAAAGGAATTTCATAATTATTAGAAGGAGGAAACAAAATTTTCATTATCTGTAACTGATAACATTTTATATCTAGAAAACCCAAGATAATTAGCCAATACATAATTCAAAATTAGAAAGTTTCCTAAAGTTGCTAGTTACAAAATTAATGTTTAAAAAATTAATAGTGTCTTATGTTAAAAAAGAGCCAATTAGTAGAGATAATAAAAAAATCCTACTTACGATAGCAGCAAAGTATGAAATCCTTGGAAATAATCTTCATAAACATGTAGAACCTGTATGAAGAAAATGACAATGGTGATGAGATAACTGGTTAAATATTGGAAAAAAATTAAGTTGGCTCTCTACCTGTACCCTATTCCAAAACAAAGTTCATATTGATGAGTTAAGAGGTGAGTATGAGCGATGAAACTTTTGAAGACCCAGAAGAATATATGTGTAAATACTTACCAGAACTTATTAAACCTGGATGAAAGGAAGACTACCTAACATATACACCTTTCCCTCTATGGAGAAAGACCAGTGGATCTGATTATTGTACATTAAAATGAAAAACTTCTGTGTATCAAAAAGCACCATAAGCAATACTGTTAAAGGCAAATGAAGAACAAAGAAAAATATTTCCTACGTAAGTGACACAGGAATTAAATCCTGATTATATAAGAAACTCATGTAAACTGTTTATAGGTAAACACTCCTAAAGGTTGATATATAAAAACTTTAACAAGTCACAAGTGTTAGAAATAGGGTAGTCAATAATCTTATGCAAACACCTCCAACCTCATTGGTAATAAAAAGAAATTCAAGTTAAAACAAGATAACATTCTTTTCAAGAAAACTGACAAATTAAAAAAAAGTAGCATCCAGGGCTGATGAAGATAGTGACAAGGGACCGGTTTCCACTGTGGCAGGGGGGTGACAGGTGTCCAAAATCTCAGAAATGTCTCATTTTTTGATCCAGTATCTTTATTCCTAGTGAATTGTCTTAAGTAATGATCAAACGAAGGTATTCATCCTAGAATTATTTACACTGATAAATTAAAAACAATAATAGAACATGAGGACTTTTATAAGATATATTTTGCACCCATTTAATAGAATACTTTAAAGGACCTTTAAGGATATAAAAATATTCATTATACATTGCTTAATTGAATAAATCAGCATATATATCTAAGTATATGTTATGACTCCAATTTTGTGTATATGCGTGCATGTGCGTGCGTGTGTGTACGTGCATGCATGTGTGTATGTGCATGTGTGCATGTGCATGCACAGGTAGCAAGACAGATTGGAAGGGAATCCCGATGGTTAGCTCTGGTTTTTAGGACGGTGAGCAATGGCTGGATACTTTTTTTTTTTTTAAATATATTTTATTGCTTTTTTACAGAGAGGAAGTGAGAGGGATAGAGAGTTAGAAACATAGATGAGAGAGAAACATCGATCAGCTGCCTCCTGCACACCTCCTACTGGGGATGTGCCTGCAACCAAGGTACGTGCCCTTGACCGGAATCGAACCCGGGACCCTTCAGTCCGCAGGCCGACGCTCTATCCACTGAGCCAAACCGGTTAGGGCTGGCTGGATACTTTTAAAAATCTTATTGCCGAAACCGGTTTGGCTCAATGGATAGAGCGTCAGCCTGCGGACTGAAAGGTCCCAGGTTCGATTCCGGTCAAGGGCATGTACCCTGGTTGCGGGCACATCCCCAGTAGAAGGTGGGCAGGAGGCAGCTGATCGATGTTTCTCTCTCATTGATGTTTCTAACTCTCTATCCCTCTCCCTTCCTCTCTGTAAAAAATCAATAAAATATATTAAAAAAATTATTTTCGTTGCTACTTCATAACTGTAATTTTGCTACTGTTATGAATCGTAATGTAAATATCTGTGTTTTCCAATGGTCTTAGGCTCTACAGCAGCGACCCACAGGTTGAGAACCACTAGCAGGGTCTCCTAAGACCATCGGAAAACACAGATATTTACATTACGATTCATAACAGTAGCAAAATTACAGTTATGAAGTAGCAACAAAAATAATTTTATGGTTGGGGGTCACCACAACATGAGGAACTGTATTAAAGGGTCATGGCATTAGGAAAGTTGAGAACCACTGCTCTAACTCCTCTTAAAGACGAAATAGCTTATAAATTTCAAGCATACTAGTATATTTTATAGAGATTCACAATACACATTAGCATGGTAAAGACTCTGAGAAAAGAAGCTTTATAAGAAATTTGAGTGCAACGCCCTATAAACACCTCTATAACTTAACAGTAAGTTATATAATCTCATGATTCCAAGGGACTCCAAGGTTCTCTGTTCCAGCCATACTGTCATACGTATAGTTAACCATGAACATGCTCCATTGTGATCCTGACTTGGCATGTTCTATTCCCTATGCTTGGAAACTCACTCCCTCAAACAAGCAGAGTTAAGTACTCACTTTATTGTTCATGTGTGTTTAAAATCCTTTTTAAACCACTCTTACTCCATATTCTGCTTTACTATAGTTATTTGTCCATATTGCTGTGTCCCTTACTAGACTCTGTGGCCATGAAGAGCAGAGAATGTTCTATTTATGTCTCTTGCACCTAGCTGATGACAGATGCTTTATAAATGCTTGTTAAATAAAATAATCTAGCCCAAGCACCCACCCAATGCTGGAATAGTCTTTAGGACATTCTTGCAAAAGTGTCTAATCTATGGGTAAACACTTCTAGATATCAGAAATTCCTACCACATGAGACAATTCATTAATCTATGGATGATCTTGACTGTTCAAAAAGTTCTTTCTATAAACATCATCTGTTTTGAAATATGAACCAACACTATTGGAACTAACACTTAAACACATGAAAGCTGATTTTTTTTTTCTGTTTTGTCCATTATTGTTTTTCCAGCACCTGAAACAGTCCTTGGCACATGATAGGCCTTCAATGAACAGTCATTGAATGCATAAATGGTATCATATTTTATATTTAAATCTGAAATGATCTGGCCTGTTATAATTGTTATTTAGTACTTTTATTTTAGTGAATGTATAACGAAAGGAAAAGGAATTTCATAATTATTAGAAGGAGGAAACAAAATTTTCATTATCTGTAACTGATAACATTTTATATCTAGAAAACCCAAGATAATTAGCCAATACATAATTCAAAATTAGAAAGTTTCCTAAAGTTGCTAGTTACAAAATTAATGTTTAAAAAATTAATAGTGTCTTATGTTAAAAAAGAGCCAATTAGTAGAGATAATAAAAAAATCCTACTTACGATAGCAGCAAAGTATGAAATCCTTGGAAATAATCTTCATAAACATGTAGAACCTGTATGAAGAAAATGACAATGGTGATGAGATAACTGGTTAAATATTGGAAAAAAATTAAGTTGGCTCTCTACCTGTACCCTATTCCAAAACAAAGTTCATATTGATGAGTTAAGAGGTGAGTATGAGCGATGAAACTTTTGAAGACCCAGAAGAATATATGTGTAAATACTTACCAGAACTTATTAAACCTGGATGAAAGGAAGACTACCTAACATATACACCTTTCCCTCTATGGAGAAAGACCAGTGGATCTGATTATTGTACATTAAAATGAAAAACTTCTGTGTATCAAAAAGCACCATAAGCAATACTGTTAAAGGCAAATGAAGAACAAAGAAAAATATTTCCTACGTAAGTGACACAGGAATTAAATCCTGATTATATAAGAAACTCATGTAAACTGTTTATAGGTAAACACTCCTAAAGGTTGATATATAAAAACTTTAACAAGTCACAAGTGTTAGAAATAGGGTAGTCAATAATCTTATGCAAACACCTCCAACCTCATTGGTAATAAAAAGAAATTCAAGTTAAAACAAGATAACATTCTTTTCAAGAAAACTGACAAATTAAAAAAAAGTAGCATCCAGGGCTGATGAAGATAGTGACAAGGGACCGGTTTCCACTGTGGCAGGGGGGTGACAGGTGTCCAAAATCTCAGAAATGTCTCATTTTTTGATCCAGTATCTTTATTCCTAGTGAATTGTCTTAAGTAATGATCAAACGAAGGTATTCATCCTAGAATTATTTACACTGATAAATTAAAAACAATAATAGAACATGAGGACTTTTATAAGATATATTTTGCACCCATTTAATAGAATACTTTAAAGGACCTTTAAGGATATAAAAATATTCATTATACATTGCTTAATTGAATAAATCAGCATATATATCTAAGTATATGTTATGACTCCAATTTTGTGTATATGCGTGCATGTGCGTGCGTGTGTGTACGTGCATGCATGTGTGTATGTGCATGTGTGCATGTGCATGCACAGGTAGCAAGACAGATTGGAAGGGAATCCCGATGGTTAGCTCTGGTTTTTAGGACGGTGAGCAATGGCTGGATACTTTTTTTTTTTTTAAATATATTTTATTGCTTTTTTACAGAGAGGAAGTGAGAGGGATAGAGAGTTAGAAACATAGATGAGAGAGAAACATCGATCAGCTGCCTCCTGCACACCTCCTACTGGGGATGTGCCTGCAACCAAGGTACGTGCCCTTGACCGGAATCGAACCCGGGACCCTTCAGTCCGCAGGCCGACGCTCTATCCACTGAGCCAAACCGGTTAGGGCTGGCTGGATACTTTTAAAAATCTTATTGCCGAAACCGGTTTGGCTCAATGGATAGAGCGTCAGCCTGCGGACTGAAAGGTCCCAGGTTCTATTCCGGTCAAGGGCACATACCTTGGTTGCGGGCACATCCCCAGTAGGAGGTGCGCAGGAGGCAGCTGATCGATGTTTCTCTCTCATCAATGTTTCTAACTCTCTATCCCTTTCCCTTCCTCTCTGTAAAATATCAATAAAATACATAAAAAAAACCCAAAAATAAAAATCTTATTGTATTTCTAAATTTCCCACAATAAACATATGTTGCTTTCACAATTATAAACAGATATATTAAAGGAAACACACAGTCTTCCTTAGATGAAATAAAACGATGACTTCTGAACTTGCCAGTCTTTTCCCTGGCAGGCCAACAGAACAAATCCAACTCCTTGGTGCTGCCCTTCTCAAGCCACCCATTTGTGTCTCCCTCACTGCATCACATGAATTTATATGACACTGTTCAGCCTCTGGTTAGGCTCCTGAAACAACGCTCCAGGTTCCTTAAACCCCGCAGGGAGGTGGCACCCAAAACTGCACACAGCGTTCAGTGAATGTTCTGGTTGGCACAGAGCCAACCAGAATTATTTATACTAGTGAAAAATAAAAACAATAATAGAACACGAGCACTTCCATAAGATGTATTTTGCACCCTGCACTTCCGTCACGCACCCTGTGTGAATTCTTTTCTCGCCTGTGCTTGTCACCCTCGATGCATGGTGCTCTGCTGACCGTACAAACTTAGAACTGTGCCCACGCTCCCCAGCCCAGCACCCTGTACTGGATGGTGGGGCGGTGCATGTGCCCTACTTCTAACTTCAGGAGACAGAGTCCTGTCCCCCAGGAAGGCTCTGGGCCCAGCTGACACATCACTCTCCCTTCCCAGGACCTCCTGAAATTGGACAATTACTTATGCTTATGCAGGGAGCCGGGCTCACTTCCCTTGTTCCTTTATGTCCTTTCCTTGCTACTCATCCACAACGGAGACGCTGGTCACATCTCGCTCAGAATGATGGGCTCCATGTATTTCAGCAGCTTATCTCACACCATAAAGGGAAGGGCTCTACGTGACCTGCTAATTCATGTGAATGTCCCCTGGCCCCTTCACTCAGGCTTGTGAATCATGCTGGGTGCTGGACTGGCCAGGTTTTTGGGTAAGAGTTCTACTCCTTCTACAATTTAAACATTGAAGGGGCAGGAGGTGTGTAACCCAGGGCAGCCTTTCCAGAAGGCTTTTGGGTGACAGGGGTCCAAAATCTTCAAAATGTTAATATCTGCTCTGGGAATGGGCATTACTATTTATAAGAAATTTTTTATTTGCTCCATCCGAGTGATTTTTGTCTCTTTAAAATGAATTCGGGAGCATTTCTGGTTTTATTGTGGTCACTTGAAGAAAGCACGTGACGTCTGCTTAGCAGGGTCTGGGACTCAGCCTGCAGCGGCCAGACTCACAGGCACTTATTTCTCTTTGCTGCTCAATCAATTGATTGCCTTCCCTTGGCAGCTGCTGGATCAGGCTCCGAGGCTTCTGTCCACTTCCGCTCTCTTACGGCTCCTCATTCTTGAAAAAGGCCCCACGGGACATGTCGGATTTTCCACCCACGAGTGCCGTTTTCACTCCAATCCCCACCCATTAGTGGTAATTCACTGTGGACCGGCGGGCCCTTTCCAAGGAATGTTTCTAACTCTCACGATGGCCTGGGCTATTACAGAGCAGGAGCTGAGATGATGGGATCTGGTGGTGAGCACAGCCATTGTGCTTAGCAGGGGCAGTTGTCCCCAGTACATTTCCACATGCTTTTCATTGTTTGTTAAATGTGCGTTTTTCAAAGTTACTCTTAGTTTATGTCATATTTTCCACAAAAGTGGATCAATGATGCAAAGGGGACTAAGGTAGAAATGTAGATGTTGTAATTCAGAATAACAACAAAGATGTGGCTAGTGAATGCGCAATCCAGAATGCAGATCTGTATGAACTGGGGAAAACATGAGTGAGGATTCACAAAATCAGGCTGAGAAGGAACTGCAGGCACAAAATGCAATAAAAAAAATCAACATGCTTGGTTTTACTGGACCATTTGCCATCCTCTCCCAGTTTATGTTCTTTCAAAACTTTTCAAGTAGTAATATAAAGGTATTAATTTGTTCATATCATTTTTCTAACAAAACACAGTGTCCATCAATAAACCAAGATTTTATTTTCACCCCCTGAAAGGACAAAATAATGCCTGCCAGCATGAAATACGTACATTTCACTACTAAAGGCAGAGATGAGATGAAAACGCATGGACTTCATTCAAAGCTGCACTCTTTATAGTTAGAATGGTATCAATTTCATGGTCGCGGAAGCGTTTGTAGAACCGGCTACAAGAATGAACGCCACAAAGTACTGTGCTCCGGAACAAAGCAGAACAGGCTAGTGGCTGTATTCCCGTAGCGATGGCTCTGTAGGATGTCACATAACTTACTGGTATGTGGCATCAAATATAAATGAGCAAGTATCCGTGGTTCTGCTTTATCGTTGAACTGATTTGCTCCACATAAAGTATGAGTCGGCTCTTGAAAAAGATGCAGAGTAGAAGCATTTGATGACATTTTGTCCTGCTTATCATTGAAAATGCATGCTATGGAAGAAGAGGTTTTTAAAATTGTGTTGCCTATTCTGTGGACCATGATATAGACTAGATAACGCGATCCGGGAGTGGCGAGGGAGGCCAGCGACCTGTGAAGGGTAGGAGACGCATCAGCATGACAATGCACAGGAAACAACTGGAGGTTGCTGATCTTTGGCAATAAAAGGAAGGACTTTTTAAAATGTGATTATATAATCAATGAGATGATGTATGCCAGTCAGTGCACAACTTTTTAGCAAGCTGGGAGACGACATGGGCAGAGAGGATGAAACGCTGCCTTCCCACGCTCAAGTGCACTGTTTCTCAGCGGGGAGGTGCTTATGAGCGTTTTAAACTGAGAGCAAAGACAAAAACTTTCCTTCAAGCAGGATACACTCAGCCCAGTACATTCTCTGTCTCTTGGTTCAAGTTGTCAGCGCAGGTGGTGAATCAGAAAGACGGTCAATATGTTGCAAAACTGTATCTTTCACCCAGGACTGAAATGTTATTCTCATCCTGTTGAGCTAAGAAATGTGGGGGATGTCTAAAAATTGAGAGAGGTGTCAATGACGAGGTTGCTGATTGTAACTCTTTCCTAACAGGTGTTTGTCAGAAAAAGAAGCTGATGGTGTATGATGAAGCATATTTAAATAGCACTTCTAAATGCTGAATAAACAAAAGGAAATACTCTCAAGAGATGACACAGTGCAAGAGTGGATCAAGACTTATTCCTTGCTCCCTCCTAGCTTTTAAGGTTGGGATACTCCTTAACTTAACATTTATGTAGAAAAGAAAGTCATCTTTCTGCTTTCAGAAACTAGTGAAAAAATTCTCGGTCATTTCTGGGTCCTTTTTCAATCTAAATAGTTAAAACAACTTTGTATCAATTTCAGTATCCTGGCTGTGAAGTGGTCCCAGAGTTTTGCAAGATGTTACTTTGGGGGGTGGGGGCGGGGAGTAAAGGGTTTACAGGATTTCTTGTTATTTTTTTACAACTGCGCATGAATATACAATTATCTCAAAATAAAATAAAGTTTTACTTTTAAAAAAGTTCAAACAAATAACTAAAAATAATAACGCTCTGGATAGATATCTTAGTATCTAAGTCTTTGTTCCGCCCCCAGAGTACTTTTTTAGGATAAACGCCCTGAAGTACAATCGCTGGATAAAATGATCTGCATATTTTTGTATCTATGCTCATGAGGGATACTGGTCTATAATTATCTTGTAATCTCTTTGTCAAGTGTTGGTATTAAAATTATGCTGGCCTTGTGAAGAGAAAAAAAAAGTGAGCTGAATACGATCAATGGATTGTATCAATGTCAATTTCCTGGCTATGATATTTATTATACTACTAGAGGCCCGATGCACGAAGATTCGTGCAAGAATGGGCCTTCCTTCTCCTGGCTGCCAGCAGCGCCTTTGCTCTGGCCAGAGCCACCTTTCCACTCCGGCCCGGAGCCGCCTTTCCACCTTCCCACGCTGCCCAGAGGCCCGGAGCGGCTGGGGTGGTGTGGAATGCCTATGTCATTGGACGACGTAAGTGTCCCGCCCTACCCCCAGCCACTCGGCACCTGTGTATGCAAATTAACCTGACATCTTTGTTGGGTTAATTTGCATACTCACTCCTGATTGGCTGGTGGGCATCACGAAGGTACAGTCAATTAGCATATTACTCTTTTATTAGGTAGACAATTATACAAAAATATACCATCCAGTGAAACCCAGTGGAGGGTACACAGAATTTCTACTACATCTTAATAACTGTATGTGAGTTTATAACTATCTCAAAAAATTAAAAAAGTTTAGCATCTTATGATTAAAAATCAACAACAAAAAATAAAGCTCTTAACCTTCTTGGTTTTTAAGCAAACATTTTTGTTTTGGAAAAGGGCATCACAAAACAAAACAAGACAAAATAAAAAAAAAACCTATAGTAAACTTAATAATTACTGGCATAATTTTAAAAGCATCCCCTTTAAAATCAGAATTAAGATTTGGATAATCTCTAGCATCATTTCTGCTCAACACCATACTGAAGAGCCTTTCAAGACCAGTAAAACAGAAAGAAGAAGTAAATAGTATATAAGAACTATAAAGGAAGAAACAAAGCTGTCATTGTGATCAAGCAATAGCATTGTCTATGCATAAAATTTAAGAATATTTACAGACAAATGTTTTGACAAAGGGATTTAATGAGTTTTCAGGAAAATCGCTCCTTGTTTCTTTCTTCTGCCAACTTGATTTATAATCAGCTCCCATGGGTAAGAGTTCTACTTAGCAATACGTACAGCAAACTCATAGAACAGGAAATCAGGCAAGGACTCGTGACCTCATCCTTCAATGCCCCTCAGGATCTCCATAAAAAAATTCACTCTACCTCCTCATCCTCCTCTAAATAAATGTGGAGAAGTACTTAAGATTCAAAATTTCCTGTTTAATTTTGTCATTTTAAATCTTTAATTATTGGAATTGTGATGATATTCAGTATGACTTTGAAATTCACACCTATGGAAATCCACCACGTTAGAGCCTTTTGTAGACTGAAGTGCCTGGGAACTTCACCACCATCCGTGACACTGTTGCTTTGGGAAACCCATGTTGGATTTCAAACACTCCTCTGGAATGCAGCCTAACTGTAGGCCAGAGACCTTGGTGGGGGTGCAGGGTCTGAGGCTTTTCAAATTCACTGCTGCCTGTGACGCACTGAGACTTCATGAACAGCACATGCAGAGGGCTTCAGGGTTATTCCTAAATTTTTTCAAGTGATGGGCATTAGAGGAGGCAGGCAGCAGGTGTAATAGTAGCGCCCAGAATATACGTCCAAGTCCAAACACCGATTTGTGGATTTGACGTTATTTGGAAATAGGTCTTTATAAATGTAGTTAAGGATCTCAAGATGAGCTGCTCTTGTATTATCTCGGTAGGCTTTAAATCCAACAACAAGTGTCAGAAGAGACACAAAGGGGAGAGACACACAGAGAGAAGAGGAGAAGCCACCTGAAGACGAAGGTAGAGACTGGAGAGATGGTGTCACGAGTCAGGAAATGCCAGTAGCTGTCAGATACTGGACGAGGTAAGGAAAGTTCTCCCCTAGATCTTTTGGAGGGATCGAGGCCCTGCCCACATCTTGATTTCGGACTTCTGGTCTCCAGAACTGAGACCCTGGACTTCGTTGCTTTAAGTCACCATGTTTGTGGTAATTTGCTTTGGCTGGTCTAGGAAATAAATACAGTGCACTTTGTGAACTTCCCACCCAGACTTCTTTCTTTTCCTGGTCAAACCTATGACTGCTACCTCCCACAGCTCGACTCTGTAGTGAGAGCCTTGATGGACAGACATGCAGCAGGCACTGAGCTGAGTTACAGATATCTTCTAACTCAATCCTTGTAGCAAACCTGTGACCTGATTATTAGGCCCCATTAGAAATATGGTAACTAAGGTTTCTAGAGATGAAGCTGCTTGCCCAAGGATACACAAGGCATAATATGAATGACCATTCACCGAGCACCTGCCCTGTGCCAGACACTGCATTAAACTTCACAAACATGTTCTCAGCTAAACCTCCAGCGACTGTCTGAGTCAGGTACCCTTCAGGAAATCCTGTAACAAAAGTCTACAGGGTGCCTGACACATGCCAGGCACTGTCCTAGATGTTGGGAAGGTAGCAGCGAATAAGACAGCCAATGCTGAAACAGGCAATAAACCAATAAGGTGGCCAAATGTTAAGTCTGGTGCTAAGAGCTACCGAGAAAAATGAATCAGGGAAGGGAGAAAGAGAATGCTGGGGCGGGTTTGGGGGAGCTCAGGGGTTATAGTTTTAACTATTTGGTCAGGGAAAACCTCACTGAGAAGGAGAGGTGAAGACAGAGTGATGAGAGAGAGGACTGTTATGGGGAAAGGCATTAGATTCTGAGGGCGGGCAAGTGACCTACCCAACACCACACAGAGCTACATAATAACGGGACAACTGTGTGGACAGTGCTTCCAAGTCATTATTCACAACCATTACAGTAACCCCGCTCAGTAAGTAGTATACTAATATTATATATTTATATTAAAAATAGATGATTAATATAGATAAGGACCTTGCACCTTGGAGAGGTAAAATGACCTGCTCAGTGGTCAGTGGCAGAATCAGGATCCAAACCCAAGTCTCCATGCATGTGCCCCTTCTACTGCCATAAGTTAATGCCTGCTGGCTGCCACCTCAATGAAAAAGTCTGACACCAGGATGGGCCCCTGGTGCCAAAGGTACCCAGGCTGTCAATCCCTGTGAGAGAGAGGATGTCAGTACCGAAGAAGTATCATGAAGCTCCCTCTCTCCTCTCCAAAGAGGTTGATACTTAAGGATCAGCTGGAAGCTATAGATAACCTACTTCCTTTTCTCTATAAATCCTCTTGGGTCCCACTCATTTTATTGGTCATTAGGGGGTAAGGGTTCTGAGTAAGTGCAGGTTAAATTTTTATTCAAACTTAACATTTGGCCACCATTTTCTTCCCAAAGGAACCAGTCACTTTTACTAACACTTTCTTGATTACATATGAAGCTAATGTCTTATTCTGAACATATATATTTTTTTAAATGTTCTCATTGATGGTAATTTATTAGTTCAATTTCAGTCTGTGCCACAAACTGTGGGCGTCTGCCATCTAGGGGCTGAATACTGAAATTACTTTCCCCTTGTAGTTCAATGTTTGGTAGAGAATTTCAGAACGGTTCTCTTCATTAAGAAACAGAAAATTATCAATCAGCGTTGTACAAGTAAGCAGAACTTTCTTATTAAAAAGTACAGTTTTAAACATGAATTCTACATGCACAGAGAACTAGGTTGTAGGACAATTAACAACAATTTAAGTACCAGATTTCTGGTGTTATTGGGCCTCTAATGATTAAATTGTCCATGCTTTTGTAAAAACATTTAAATAACTGTGAGATTGACAGGTAATGAGTATCTAGTAGATTTCCACCACAGAAAGATCCAGGTACATAACTCTGCATTTTAAATTCCTTCTGGTTAAAGTATAGACAATACTAGTATTTCTCAGGATGTGCAGGTCTAAGGGTAAAAATGGGTTCTCATTAATAGTGAAAATGAAAGAAGGGATTGTCTCCTTGTCTCCCACCCATTATTGTGGGATCTTCCTTAGCCGCTTAACCTTCTCCATGACCTCTCCCGAACCAGGACTGAGAGTTCTCAGGAGGTTGTCTCTGGTCTAGAGGGTTCCAGGGCCAGACTGCCTGGATTGACCATGGGCGAGTTATCAAATTCTCTGCCTCAGGAGTTGTTGTGAGGATCATCTGAGTTGATTTAGGCAAAGGATTTGGCACAGCACCTGGTGCACCCAAGTGCCATACATGGGCTTGCCCCCATGTAGCGCCCACTGTTCCTTCCTCTCAGGCTCTGGCTGTGGGACCAGCCGATGCAGCGCCTGGGCTGTGACCCCAGAGAGATGGTGCTGCCTGCTGGATTGCACAGGGCCACCTGCAGTCACATGGTGCCTGTGCATTGCTGGCCTGAGACTGCTCCCTAGGTCCTGGCAACTGAATCCACTGATACCTCTGACGGCCAGAGCCTCCAGGTAGATGATCTGCACTCTAGTCTCTGACCAAAATTTTTGTCACATTCTGTTGCATTGGACCCCAAGCAGTACTGTGTTACGCTCCCACAGTCTTCCTAACGGCTTTATGACGTTACAGCTTCCTCTCCCCATGAGCTGTGACTTGTGGCACACAAAGCATTGAGAGGGAGCGGAGCATAGCACCCAGGTACACGGTACTCCTTTGGAGGAAGACTGCTTGGACTCAGACTCTGCTATTTGCCATGTGGGTAATGGTAGGCAACTTACTCTGAGCCTCAGTTCCCTCATCTGTAAAATGGGGATAAAAATTAGTGTTTTCCTTATAGGGAAGTAGAGTGGGTTGAATAGTGTATCCCTCAAATTCACGTCCACCCGGAAACTCAGAACGTGACTATATTTAGAAAGTGAGTCTTTGCAGATGTAATTAGTTAAGGGTCTCTAGATGAAATCCTGCTGGATTTAGGGTGGGCTCTCAATCCAAAGACTGACGTCCTTATTGGAAGAGGAGAGAGACACAGAGATGCAAAGTGGGCACATGGGGACCAGTGTGAAGACAGAGGCAGAGAAAGAGTGATGCTGCCAAAGTCCTGAAATGGCTGGTGGAATGGGGGAGAGGAGCAAGAGCAGGAGGAGGCAGAGGGGCACCCCAGAGTCTTCAGAGGAAGCAGGTCCTGCCCACACCTGAATTTCAGATTTCTGGCTTCCTTAACTGTGGGAGAATACATTCCTGTTGCTTTAAGCCACAAAATTTCTAGCAACTTGTTACCTGGAAGCCACAGGAAACTCATACTGGAGGTTCCCAGTGTCAAATAAGTCACTGTGGAGAAGGTCCTAAAACTGTCCTTTGCACAAATTAGCAATAGACTCATGTTAGCTGTCACTCCTTCCTGGGGCCAGGTAGCATCGTGGGTAACAGCACGGACAGTTGTCCCGCAGACCAGGGTGCAGATGTGGCTCTGACTCACCAGCTGTGTGACCTGGGGGTGTTAGGCAATGTCTGAAGGTCTTGATTTCCTTGTAAAATGGGTACTAAATCATAATGGTTTCCTTGTGACTAAATCGTTACTTTCCCAGGGTGACAGAGGCAAGCACTTTGCACACAGCATGACAATGTGACATGCGACTGGCCGGTAAGGGTGGCTCATTCCCAGGAGCCTACTGGGCTCCACATGCAGGAAGGCCCTGGAGGTCCTGCCTTGTGGGTCCTCAAGACATGCTGGGTCCAGGGTGAGCACAGTTCACACCCATACTGGGCTCTTCACGCAGAAGCAAGTGCATTGATCATTAGGGATCAAAATGATGGCGGCTGGCAGGACGGAGGTGAGGGAGAGGAAGTGAGTGAATGAGGGTATGAAAGGAGAGTGTGTGGATGTGTGTAGTGTGTGTGTGAGTGAGTGAGGGACAGTTAAATCTCGCAGGAGCAGCAGGGGCTGGCAGACAGGCTCTCCTTGACAAGGAGAGACTACCACCACTGTGGGCACTCCCTGGATGGTGGGACTCCAGCACGGAGCCCACGCCATCTTGAAGGGAAGAATGGCCTTTTTTAGGAACTCATCAACACTACCAACCAGACAGGCCTTGGAACTGTCCCGCGACCCAGCAGCCACTCCAGCCAAAATCCTGCTACCCCAGCTGCAGACCCGCGGACCCTGGGACCTCCACCTCCAAAGGTGCACCGCTTGGCAGCAGTAAGTGCAACCTCCCCCTCCCCAGTGGCAGAACTCCGGATTCGTGTGTATCCAGCCCTGCAGGCAGCCAGGGCACTCCACTCAGGATTCACGCATTTCCAGCCCTACAGGCAGCCTGGGCATTCCACTCCTTAGGTAGCACTTGGGAGCTGGGTGTGATTCTGCACAGACAAGGGCGCGTAGCCCCGCAGTAGAAATTCTGAATTCCCTCCTCCTGGATAACTGCCCACATTCACCCCAGCGGTTCAACCGGCTCAACTGCGGTGCCGGACCCCTCAGAGTGCATCAGAACTCTGCGCCTGGCAAGCGCACCTCCACAGAGGCAAAGTTCCAACAGGCAGGCACCCTGAGCCCATCAACCCACAGGGCGCTAGTGGGAGCCACTGTGAGCTCTCCCTGGGTGCGATCTTGAACAAGCGGGGGTGCACTCCCCTAGCAGTAGAAGTTTTGAATTCACTCATCCTGGATACCTGCCCGCAGGCGCCTCAATTGTGCAGCTACACTGCCAGGGCCCTTCAGAGTCCTTCAGTGTGCCTTGCTGGCAAACATACCACGGGTGCTCCTATGAGCCGCCACTGGGAGTAAGCGCCTATCCATCACAGGTGCAACAGCAAAAGCTGGGTCTGCCCACCCCACGACTGCAGAACCCTGGGCACCAAAGTCACGCCTTTCCAGAGAGCAGGCCCCCTGAGCCCCATCACCCCAACAGATAGTTCCTGGGTGCCACTGTAAGTCCCTGCTGGGCACGTGTGATTTCAATTAAGGGTGCAAGACAGCAAAAATTGGGACACTCCCCTCCACGTAGCTGACTTCTAGACACCGCAGTTGTGCCTCTCAAGCTCGCAGGCCTACATCAAGAGAACCCAAATAGCTCAAGTAGGGAGCTACACTAGATTACCAAGCCCAGGAGAACTGAGAGATTACACCAGTAGCACCATCCCCAAAAGAACCTGGGTAGCAAAGCAATTGGATCTACAATTAAAACATTACAGGAAAACATGAGAAGACAAAAAAGCAATCCCCAAAGGAAAGAAAAAGAGGAACCACCAGAAAGGGAGTTAAATGAATTCGAGGCTAGCAGCTTATCAGAGATAGAATTCAGAGTAATGGTTATAAGGATGTTTAAATGGATGGATGACAAATACATACAACTCAATGACAAATACACACAACTCAATGAGAACTATAAGGAGCTGAATGAGAATGTCACCAACATGAAAAGAAACCAAGAGGAGATGAAGAACGACACAGCTGAAGTAAAGAACACAATGGAAGGCTTAAACAGTAGACTAGAAGAGGCTGAGGACCGCATCAGCGAATTAGAAAACACAGCAGCAACTAGAAAGAAGACTTAAAAAGCAAGAGGAGACCCTAAGGGAGCTTTGGGACATCACAAAATGAAACAACATCCACTTAATAGGGATACCAGAAGGAGAGGAAGAGAAGCAAGGAATAGAAAACCTGTTTGAAGAAATAATGACAGAAAACTTCCCTGATATTGGCAAGAAAAAAACTATGCAAGTCCAAGAAGTACACAGAGTCCCAAACAAGTTGAACCCCAAAAGACCGACACCAAGACACATCATAATTAGATTGGTGAACACCAACAACAAAGAATCTTAAAGGCTGCCAGAGAGAGACAGAAAGTTACTTACAAGGGATCTCCTATTAGAATATCAACTGATTTCTCAACAGAAACACACCAGGCCAGAAGGGAATGGAATGAAATATACAAAGTGATGCAAAGCAAGGGACTGAATCCAAAAATACTATACCCAGCAAGGCTATCATTCAAAATTGAAGGTGGAATCAGGAGCTTCACAGACAAAGAAGGGCTAAGAGAGTTTATTACCACCAAGTCAGCAATGCAAGAAATGCTAAAGGGACTTTTGTAAAAAGAAAAAACAGAAAGGCAAGAAGAAACACAAACATTAAGGAAAAATATGACAACAAACATGTACTTGTCAATAATAACATTAAACGTAAATGGATTAAATGCACCAATCAAAAGACATAGGGTAGCTGAATGGATAAGAAAACATGACCCATATATTTGCTGTCTACAAGAGACCCACCTCAAAGCAAAGGATTCACACAGACTGAGAGCAAAGGGATGGAAAAACATTTTTCAGGCAAATGGAAATGAGAAAAAAGCTGGGGTTGTGATACTTATATCTGATAAAATAGACCTCAAAGTAAAGGCCATAATAAGAGATAAGGAAGGCCACTACATAATACTAAAGGGAGCAATTCAACAAGAAGATATAACTCTGGTAAACATATATGCACCCAAATGCAGGAGCACCCAAATACATAAAAAAATCTCCTGGAAGATATCAAGGGAGAGATCAACAACAATACCATCATAGTAGGAGACTTTAATACAGCACTGACATCACTGGATAAATCCTCTAGACAAAAAGTCAGCAAAGAAACAGCAATTCTAAATGACACACTAGATCAGATGGACCTAATTGACATCTTCAGAGCATTTCACCCCAAAGCCACAGAATATATGTTCTTCTCAAGTGCACATGGTCTATTTTCAAAAATAGACCAAATATTGGGTCACAAGCAAAGTCTCCTCAAATTCAAAAAGATTGAAATCGTATCAAGCATTTTCTCAGACCATAATGGCATAATATTAGAAGTAAATTACAATAAAAACATTCCAAAAAATTCAAACACTTGGAAGCTGAATAGCAAGCTACTAAACAATGATTGGGTTATCAATGAGATCAAAGAAGAAATTAAAAACATCCTGGAGATTAATGACAATAAAAACACAACATCGCAAATCCTATGGGACACAATGAAAGCAGTCCTGAGAGGGAAGTTTATAGCTCTACAGGCCTACCTCAAAAAAACAAGAAAAAATGGTAATAAATCATCTAACTCAACAACTCAAAGAATTAGAAAGAGAGCAACAAGAAAAGCCCACAGTGAGCAGAAGGAAGGAAATAATAAAGATCAGAGCAGAAATGACATAGAGACAAAAAAAAAAAAATACAAAAGATCAACAAAACCAAGAGCTGGTTCTTCGAAAGGATAAACAAGATTGATGAACCTCTAGCCAGGCTCACTAAGAAGCAAAGAGAGAGGACCCAAATAAACAAAATCAGAAATGAAAGAGGAGAAATAACAAGACCCCACAGAAATACAAAGGATTGTTAAAAAATACTATGAACAACTCTATTCTAACAAACTAGACAACCTGGAGGAAATGAACACATTCCTAGAAAAATACAACCTTCCAAAACTTACTCAGGAAGATTCTAAAAATCTCAATAGGCTGATAACTATGGAAGAAATTGAAGCAGTCATCAAAAAGCTTCCAGCAAACAAAAGCCCAGGGCCAGACGGCTTCACAGGAGAGTTTTACTAAACATTCAAGGAAGAACTAAAACCTATCCTCGGACTATTCCAAAAAATTCAAGAGGAAGGAACACTTCCAAGCTCCTTCTATGAAGCCAGCATCACCCTAATACCAAAACCAGATAAAGATAACACAATGAAAGAGAATTACAGGCCACTATCCCTCATGAACATAGATGCCAAAATCCTCAACAAAATTCTAGCAAATCGAATCCAGCAGTACATCAGAAAGATCACACACCATGACCAAGTAGGATTTATCCTGGGGATGCAAGGATGGTACAATATCCGCAAATCAATAAACGTGATGTATCACATAAACAAATTGAGAGATAAAAATCATATAGTCATATCAATTGATGCAGAAAAAGCATTTGACAAAATCCAATACCCTTTCTTGATAAAAACTCTCAGCAAGGTGGGAATAGAAGGATCATACCTCAACATAATAAAAGCCATATATGACAAATCTACAGCCAACATCATACTCAATGGGCAAAAACTAAAACCATTTCCCCTAAGAACAGGAACAAGTCAGGGATGCCCAGTCTCACCACTCTTGTTCAACATAGTGCTGGAAGTACTAGCCATTGCGATCAGACAAGAAGAAGAAATAAAAGGCATTCAAATTGGAAAAGAAGAAGTAAAACTGTCCTTATTCGCAAATGACAAGATACTGTACATAGAAAACCCTAAAGACTCCATCAAAAAATTATTAGACTTAATAAATGAATTTGGCATTGTAGCAGGATACAAAATTAACGCCAAGAAATCTATGGCATTTCTATACACCAATAATGAACTTACAGAGAGACTAAAAAAGCAATCCCATTTACTATCGCACCAAAAAAATTAATATACCTAGGAATAAACTTAACTAAGGAGGTAAAAGACCTATATGCGGAAAACTACACGACACTGAAAAAAGAGATAGAGAAAGACATAAACAGATGGAAGAACTTACCATGTTCATGGATTGGTAGAATCAATATCATCAAAATGTCCATACTACCCAAAGCAATCTATAAATTCAATGCACTTCCCATTAAAATACCAACGGCATATTTTACAGACCTAGAAAGAACTCTCCAAAAATTCATCTGGAATAAAAAAAGACCCCAAATAGCTGCAGCAATCCTGAGAAAGAAGAACAAAGTAGGGGGATCTCAAAACCAGATATCAAGCTGTATTACAAAGCCACGGTTCTTAAAACTGCCTGGTACTGGCACAAGAACAGACATATAGATCAATGGAATAGAATAGAGAACCCAGAAATTGACCCAAACCACTATGCCCAATTAATATTTGACAAAGGAGGCATGAACATACAATGGAGTCAAGACAGTCTCTTCAATAAATGGTGTTGGGAAAATTGGACAGATACATGCAAAAAAATGAAACTAGATCACCAACTTTCACCATACAAAAAATAAACTCAAAATGGATAAAGGACTTAAACATAAGATGAGAGACCATAAAAATACTAGAGGAATCCACAGGCAGCAAAATCTCAGACATATGCCGAAGGAACTTCTTCACTGATACTGCTCCTAGGGCAATGGAAACTAAAGAGAAAATAAACAAATGGGACTACATGAAAATAAAAAGCTTTTGCATAGCAAAGGAAACCATCAATAAAACAACAAGAAAGCCCAGTGCATGGGAGAACATATTTGTGAATGATATCAACGATAAGGGTTTCATCTCCAACATTTACAGAGAACTCATACAAATTAACAAAAAGAAGATAAACAACCCAATCAAAAAATGGGCAACTGATCTAAACAGACACTTTTCGAAAGAAGACAGAAGGAAAGCCAAGGGACATATGAAAACCTGCTCAAAGTCACTGATCATCAATCAGAGAGATGCAAATCAAAACAACAATGCGGTACCCTCTTATACCTGTCAGAATGGCCATCATCAACAAATCAACAAACGACAAGTGTTGGCGAGGATGCGGAGAAAAAGGAACCCTCGTGCACTGCTGGTGGGAATGCAGACTGGTGCAGCCACTGTGGAGACAGTATGGAGTTTCCTCAAAAAACTAAAAATGGAACTCCCATTTGACCCAGTGATCCCACTTCTAGGAATATATTCCAAGAAACTAGAAATACGAATCAGAAAGGATATATGCACCCTTATGTTCATAGCAGCACAATTCACCATAGCTAAGATTTGGAAACAGCCTAAGTGCCCATCAGCAGATGAGTGGATTAAAAAATGGTGGTACATCTACACAATGGAATACTACAATGCGGTAAAAAAGAAGGAGTTCCTACCATTTGCAACAAGATAAATGGAGATGGAGAGCATTATGCTAAGTGAAATAAGCCAGGCAGAGAAAGATAAATATCACATGATCTCACTCATTTGTGGAATATAATGAATGGCATAGACCAGCCTTGGGCAAACTATGGCCCGCGGGCCCGATCCAGCTGTTCTATCTGGTTCTCTTGCTCTCCCCTCCGCACCTTTACTTTGAATTTATATTAGTTCACACAAACACTCCATCCATGCTTTTGTTCTGGCCCTCCGGTCCAGTTTAAGAACCCATTGTGGCCCTCGAGTCAAAAAGTTTGCCCACCCCTGGCATAGACTGATGAACAAGAACAGATCCAGAGACTGAGAAACGTGGATCAGAACCTCAAACCTCAGGGAAGGAGGGGGTCGGTGGGAGTAAGGGGGAGAGATCAACCAAGGGACTTGTGTGCATGCATATGAGCCTAATCAATGGACAGAGACAACAGGGGGGTGGGGCATGAGTGGGGGTAATGGGGGATTAAGGACACATATGTAAAAAAAAATAATAAAAATTAAAAAAAAATAGAAATTGTGAGGTAACCAGAACCCCAAGAACGCCTGAGAACGTCTTTCTTGCCATTCTAGCAGTCATCAGCTGTATGGTAATATTACCTGGGGCAAATGGGGAAGTATTTTGGACTTATGTTCCTGACCCTTCATGGGTAAGAGCCCTTACGTGGGCTGATCCCCCGCCTAATTAGTCACCAATAATACCAAACACCTTGGTCATCCAGGAGGACCATGGGTGGGGCAAGGAAGTATAATTACACAGGGGTCACCACCCAGCTTTCCTTTTGTATGACACAAAATCAAACCACTGCTCCTTTGTGTGTAAAATTAAAGAGAGGTTTCTGGCTTGTGTGGACACCAAAGGAAGGGACTATCACTACTTGCTCCTGGGAGAGGTGCAGAAAATGTAACTAAGACCTTGTCTATACAAAAAGAAATTGACAGCCAGTTCGAAATGGAATTGCCATGGCCTAGAGCAAAGAATATCCTTACATGATATTATTCTACAATGTCATTATAATTTTTCCCAGATTTTTATTACCCCCATTACCTATAATAGTACCTCGCACCCTTGGGAATCAATAAAAAATCATCTTTTTGGTGTGTGGAGACAAAGGTAACACATCTCTTGATATTTTAGAATTACAACAGCATAATGTACAATTATCCCAAACAAACATACAAACAAATTCTTTGAATGTCTGGAAGCAATTTGAAAAGGACATGAAAGGATTTAATCCCTTCCACTGTGTAGAGGGCCCCCTGGGAAGGCACCTGAGCATTCTATATGGGCCCCTCTTATCCTTTTGGCCAAGGGGGACCCTCTGGTCACAATCCAATTGCCCACAGCTGTTGCCTGAGATTTCTGTTCATGCTGAGGTTGAAGCCTCGTGGTGGCTGGTTCCATGGATCTGTCTCTTGCCCAGTGGGGTGAGCTGGGCCCTCCCTGGAGAAGAAACCCAGGTTCCCCGAGATATGTGATCAGAGCCAGGGCCCCACCAGCAGGCGAGGGGATCCCAAGGCAGGTGCTGGGCGTGGAGGCCACGGGGGCACAGGCTACCAAGGAGACAGAACTGAACCTCACATCACCCTGCTTGGCCCCGGAGGATGGCTGGTTAGCCAGAAACGGGTAAGATTCCTCAGGGAAGGAACAACCTAAGACAGGCACAGTCGCAGAGGGGCCATCAGGAGAGAACTTGGGGGTCAACAGAGGTGGGGCACAGACCCTCACCCCCCCCAACTTTGCAGGGGCCTGAACCTTCACCCCTTCTGAGGGAGGTCTCCTGCCCCCATGGCTGCTTCACTTCCCATGCCGAGCTCAAATCGGGACCCAGGTAACAGACAGAGACTTGGCCGACAGCAGCTGCTCTCTCACTGCAACAGGACTTGTTTGAGTTGTCTTGTACCCATGGTGTGGGGAAGTGGGTTTTTGATATCTAAATCCAACCTAGCACCAGGAATGCTCAGGGCCTACTCAAGAAGGCAAATAATCCTTTCCACTAATATTTACAGGGTAAAATAAGATTGTTGTTAGAGTATTAAATTTGACAGTAAAATAGCAGTCAAGTTCTCAGACTAATTTAAATTGGCTAAGTGAATATTCTAGAAAAATTAATGGTACTGGACAAAAAGCTGTTCCTAAAGTGTTAACTAAAATTTTTATTGGTAGTTCATCTCATGGTAAAATTGCATAACATGTAATGAACCTAAAGCAGTCATATTTTAGTGCAAAAAATTAAAATTTAAAAGCTATCAAGACTACATTATAAAATTTCCAAAAGCCTCCTAATATTTAAATCAAAAAAGGGGGGGCAGTAGAAGAATATCATGTAAGGAAAAATATCCTGTAAGTAAATTACATCTAGAAAATTTTTAATTTAGAAAATTAACTTTCATTTGTAATGCTAACAGCAAGACACCCATGAACAATACACATGGTGTCAAAACAAGCCAAAGGAAAATCGTTTGGGCAAAAAATGAAAAAGGATCCCAAGTCAAATTTATAGAAAAGATTCCTTTATTAACTTTTGGTCGAGAATATGTTTGTATATTTTCAGAAAAGAACTCCAAGACCATGTGGATTCCTGCAACCAAGAGGAATGACAGGACTGCTCCAGCCATGAAGACAGAAGAGAAACAGTCCAGAGATGGAAGACGCTGACGATGCCTTGCCATACTAGCAGTCAGCAGCTGTGCATCGCCATAGGTTGTCCAGGACCAAACCAGAGAGGGTCGGACCTGCATTACCACCATTTGTCCACCATCCAGAACTGAAATATCATTGCTGACATGTACACATAAGGAACTGTTTGACATTGAAATTGGGACTCAAAAGAACTGTTGGCCCAGAAAGAAACTCACTACAGACTGATTCATTTGCCTCTCAGCATAACCATTACTGTTTGTCTCATTTTAGGTTCTTATAAGTGTATTTCTAGTATCACATGATCTCACTCATCTAGGGGAAATAATGAACAACATAAACTGATGAACAAAAACAGACCTGGAGACAGAGAAGCATCGATCAGACTGTCAAACCTTAGAGGGAAGGTAGGTGAGGGTGAGGGTAAGGGGGAGAGATCAACCAAAGGACTTGTATGCATGTATATAAGCCTAACCAGTGGTCACGGACAACAGGGGGGTGGGGGCATGCGTGGGGAGGGGTTTGGGATGGGAATGGGGGGGATGAGGACAAATATGTGATACCTTAATCAATGAAGAAATTTTAAAAAAAGGAAGTGCATTTCTATGTGAGAATTCTAGGTCTTGATGAAGTTCGGGCTGTACCACCAGGCTGCTCTGAGAAAGACCCTGGGTTGGGAGTCGGGGGCACTGAGTTGCAGCCCTGCTCCACCACTAGCTTCTTGTCTGGCTTTGGTCAATGAGGGGGATGAATTGTGAAAAGATGTCATTAGACCAGGTGATCTGTGCGGTCTCTTCCTGCTCTAGCATTGAGCATTGAGTTTCTCCCGTGTGCATGTGCACCCATTAAGAAACTGTTTATTCTCTTGTTAAATAGCCTCTAGCTCTAGGAGGAAGCAGTGCTTCCAGCAGGACTTTCCAGCAAGGAATGTGAGGCTGTTGCTGAGGCCTGTTGCTGCCCTCGACATCCATCCTGAGTCCAAACTCCAGACAACAGCTGGCAACTAACCTGCCCATCGTCTGCCTGGCACTTAGCAGATGGCTACTGAATGGCCACCTTGAGATGGCAGGCCAGGTAAGTGCAGGAAGGAATGAGTCTGTTATGAACAGGAAGGCCATCTTTCTTATGCCTCCCCCAGGGCCTCTCCCAGACCCAAGCGTCTTTTACATTTTAATAAACTGTGAGCTGAACATCTATGGAGGAGGTGTTGAAGGGTGGCTTAAGCGTCAGCTGAAATGCCCTGGGGTGTAGAAGAATGCATTGCAATACCTGTATGGGGTGGGGAGGGTTGGCTCTGCTGCTGTGCTCTTTTGGGAAGTAACTTAATGCTTCTGAGCCTTAGCTCCTCATTTGTTTAATGGAACTCAAATGCCCACCTAGATTTCTCAGGATTATTTTGGCTGCATGAGAGAAAATCTGACTCAAATTGGTGAGTGAGGAAATGCCATCTGTCCTGTAAGAGATTTTTTATAGGAATCGCTTCACATCCAACCAGCACACTCTCGCTGGTGAGGAAAAGGGGGAGACTAAACGGCAGACCAGGGAGTAGGGTCTGTGCTCACTGAAGCTTTCAGCTGTGTAGTCAATAGACAAATAGACAAAAATCTGGGCAGAGAACGCAGACTGATGAGGGGCAGGCCGCTGGGCAGTCTGGGGCTAAGAAGTAGCAGATGTATGTGAAATTTGGTTTCTTGTGAATTTTAAAGCATAAGGTTTGTTTTAGTTTTTTGTGTTTTTTTTTTAATGATGCAAGTTTGGATTAGATAAATGTAATGTTTCTTCCAACTCTTATTTTTACGAATTTTTAAATACTAGCCATTTTCACTGGCTGACGGTTTGTATCATCGTGTCTGGAAATGCTGCTGATGAAAAGCACGCTCATTAGCCACGTGTTTGGGTGCCGATACAGCAGCAGCAAACACAACAGCAATGAAAGCCCATTAACAACCAGATCAAGAAAAATCAAGGAAACAGTTCTCTTGAATTTCTGCATTTCTTTATGCTTTGTGTCATTTTGCAAAATAAAAATTTTGGGGCTTATTTATTTTTTTTAACTCATATGGAGGCACTATAGCGTTTTCATGCTTTGGGGTGTGGAACCATCAATTTCCCAAACTGGAAAACATTATAGTTATTTATTAAGATAAAAAAATACCTGATGATATTAGACACCCTATGATGATCGTGCAGTTTTTCTGTGTTTCTGAGTCTGATATAGTGCTTCTACCAATCAGTGATGACTCATGGAGAGGTGGAAAGTTTTCTTTTTGGTCTTAACATTCCTATTCATTACTTAAATAAATATATAGAAGAAATGACTGACCAATGTGAGCCTGTGGGACAAAGATGGGGAGAAAGAGCTATGCAATAGAGGGGAGTCTTGAGACCCAAATGATGTCACCCGGGTAAAATGCTGAGCTAAAACCAATAAAGTGAGACTCAACAGAGATAAAATAGTTTAGCCCTTCACTTTTAAAGTTTACTAAAAAAAGGAAAGAGGAAAAAGAGCTGGTATTTTATCTCAAGTCCGCTAGGAGTGAGCAGCTAAGGAAGGCCACACAGTCAGTCAGCATTAATCAGTGGGGCCCAGATCCCGTGTTTGGCGCCTCTCCGATAACACCTGGCTGCTGTATTTTAACAAGGGCACTGACAAGCTGATGAAGTGAGGTAATAACATTTGTTATGATTTCCCCCAACATGAGCAAAATAAACCCTTACTATATCTTATCTCTGATTTTCACAGAGCCCTGGAAAAAGAGATATCATTGTCCACATTTTACAGAAAAAGAAAATTAACCAGAGAGGCTGCCGCACACTCTCCTTCCCCTTCACCTCCTTGACCAGGTTAGAAAGATTCATTTGTGGTTATGTGCTATTTTTCCTAGGTTGGGAATGTCCAGCCGAAGGGCACAGGGCTTGGAACTCATTGTACAGGGATCAGCATATGCCACCCCCCAAAGATGCCACTTTGGCATAAGGATTATTTTGAGCTGAAGACAACTGAGAAACAGCAGATGCCAAAGAAAGCTCTCCGCTCCCCCCTCATCTGCCTGAGAGCAGGCTCAGACCCTTTATCCCTGGAGACCTGATCCGCCCAGAGATGATACAGGGAAGAGTCTGCATAAGATCTAACTAAAATCACCTTTACCTTCCATTCATTCCCCCATATACCTACCTTCCCAGGTGTGCGGTCCCTAAAAGGTTAAGCTCCTTTTCCTCGGTCTTGCCCCTTTTCTACACATTTATTGTTCTTTGTTAAAATATTTTGTAAGCCCACATTCTCATCATTGAGTTTCCCCCCTGAATATGTGCACCCCATTAATAAACTGTTTTTTCTCTTGTTAATTTTTGTCAGTTTAATTTCCAGAGCCCCAGCCAGAGAACCTCGGAGGAGAGAGGAAAAGTTGTTTTAGTCCCCTCTCCTACAATACCATGTGTTTACTGGGAGAGGTGAAATGTACAAGGCCAGAGTCAGCAAGAGATGAGAAGGTGCAGGTCCCCATCTTCCCACCACCCCCAGAGAGGAATTCTGGGGCAACGACACTCTGCTGGACTTAGGGAGCAGCCTGTCCCCCAATAACTCTTTCCCTCTTCAAGGAACATAGAAATATCAGTGGGAGAAAAATCAGCCTAATTTGAATTGAGACTCAGCTTGTCCTCGCTCCCACAGCTAGGAAGTGGGAAACTCAGATAAAAATCCAGGCGGTTGGTGACAGGGGTCAGACTCTTAGCCATGATGCTCTTCTGCCTACTCACAACTTAGCGATCGATGGAAAATGGGTAAGAAGGTAGAAACTGACAAAACACAACAAGAAAGCAAGGCCAGGGACTGGAGGTTTCTCCGGTTTTCTGGGAAATGAAAAGTGAAAGGAAGAGGGTTGATTGGTGAAACCGTACCCTAGGACAGTGGTTGGCAAACTCATTAGTCAACAGAGCGGCAAACCGTGGCTCGTGAGGCAATAACATGTAGATTAAGATGCCCTGAGCTGTCTGGCAGCAAACAATCAATTTAATTGATTGTTTGCTGCCAGACAGCTCAGGGCATCTTAATCTCACGAGCCGCGGTTTGCCGACCACTGCAGTGAGCTGTGGTTTGCCGCTCTGTTGACTAATGAGTTTGCCGACCACTGCCCTAGGATATCGGGGAAGGGGCAGCAACAGAGGGTTTGGTCTGCCTGGCAGAGGTTAGTGGAGGCTCCTGACTTGAAGACTGACATGTGGAACGTAGTGGGGTTAACAGTGAGAGGTCTGGTCACTCCGTTCTTAGGGGTGAAAGAATTCTTACTTAAAAATATGACATATGTATTATATATTTAAATACGACCCTCCCCCACCAAGCAAGCAAGCAAGCAAGGAAAAAAAAAGTGAAGTATATTCTCTAAAGAAAGCAAATGAGCTGTTTTGGGAGAAATGGGGCAGCCTGTGTGGGTGCTAGCGCCCACAGACCTTTGCCAGAAGCCAGTTCCAGCATGTCATAATTGCAAGAGTTTCATCAAAAGGTTGATGGAACTTGGGGACTCAACAAGGGCTGAGTCACATATGTTATTGCCTGTTGGAATGGCTAAAGGCATTTCCCCAAACCTGAAAAGAATGCATTAAATTGATTGTTTGCTGCCAGACAGCTCAGGGCATCTTAATCTACATGTTATTGCCTCCTACTGGCCAAAGACCTGAACAGCCGTAGGCTATTCCCCAATCTGACAATGCTTCTGTAAGAAACCCTACCCTTTGAAGTGTGTATCTCCACCTTGCCTTAGGACATAATGTTAATAAAAAGCAAGGGGTCCTGAGACAAGGAGAACTTAGCTCCTTCAGCTAGGCTCCTCTGACCCCCAATGCCTTTCAAAATTATCTTCCGTTTCTGGACTCCTACTTAATCTACGCACAGCCTTTCTCCAGATTGCTGAACCCTTCTTAATGCTGGGACAAGAACCCGTCATTAATCTCGCTGTGGCACTTTGGGGCCTCCTAGTGTGCCAAGACACTGGCAGCCTCTTTGCATGGTCAGTCATTCGTCAGTTTCCACCCCTCTCCCCTTCCCGGAGGATGGTGCTGAGAGTGCCAAGCTTCTGATCATGGCTGGTCCTCCTGGTGAAGCTGTCCAGGAGCCCATTCTCCTTTCACCCCAGGAAATTCCAAGGGATTTAGGAGCTCTGTACCAGGAGCCCAAGGAGAGACCAATACACATAGTTTCTATCATCTCACAAGGCCTCGATGTAGAAGTCTGGAAGCATTCAGCCACGACATCTATACTTGATCAGATCTCTGAATGCACCATTATTTCAAGCTGAGTATTGGACTCTTCTCTTTTCCAGCTATCGTCGTTCCCTAGAGGTTTACCATACAGATATCACTTCTATATGATTTTGTATATAGAGCTAATCATATCAATATGCTTGCATATGTGATAATTCTATATATACGAATCCCACATTTACATCCCCAGCCCTGTATTTCTAGTTTGTCTAACAACCACCTGTCTATCTGACATAGGCACCTTGAACCCGGCATGTCTGAACAGAGCTCCACCTCCCCCCTCCCCCCCCCCCGCTTCAATCATCTCCCTCCTTGTCCAGTCATTCCAGCCCAGAACCTTGGAGCGATCCTACATCTGGAACACAACATAACTTAATACTTCCTTCAACATTAGTCTTTGAAGATGATCTCTCTTTTTTTCTCTCCTCATATAAAATACTTTAAATATTACCTTCATGCATAAAGCTTTGTTTGCCTTTCTGATTATGCCTTTTGCATAAACCACCTAGAAGAAGAATCAGGCTTTTTCTGATTAGCTGGGCCCAGGCAAAAGTATACATGTATCTGAGTATTTAAAGTCACAAGTCAAGTAAACAGGTGCTAAAAAATATGTCCTAGCCTTCTGCTTTAATATACCTTCACAATGACCTGGAAGGGCAGGCTTGAATTGGGATGTTTTTGAGTCCTTGGAGTTCTGTGACAGGCCATCCTGGTGTGAGGCGTCCAGGCCCCAGCCCCTGTCTCCCAGGTTGAAGCCGCTTGTGTGCACATGTGCCTACACCCCAGATGTCATCACATTCTAGCACTAACCACACTTTCCTTCCCAGCAGACAATCACATCCTGGCTACCCTGTGGGTGGCCTGCTCAGGTCCTGGAAGCTGGCTTAGGGTTGTTTGGGCTGGAATTCCAGAGTTCCAGGTACCTGGAATGTGGTCTGGGAGAAGGGTCTTGGACATGCTCCCTAATCTCCCTGGACTCCTGGCCTGGGGGCGGGGGGAGCATATACGCAGAGGGTGGGGTGGAAGGGAGGACCCTCTGAAGTTCAGGCTCAGGAAAGAGGTCCCTCCTCTCCACACAGAGGAGAGCAGGACAGCAAACCCTGGTGCTAAGGATGTGGTCTTTTCCCAAGTTGCTTTCCCAGTAGACTGACCAATAATTTACTAGTATATGCCTATTTGGTGATAAACACTGGAGTTTTCATTGGTCTGGCAGCTGTGTGACATTGGGCAAGGTGACTAACCTCTCTGTTTTCTCATCTATAAAATAAACTCCTTTTGGCTTTAACCTTCTATGGTTTCCTGAATTCAAGCCTTATATTTTAATCATTCATGGCCTGAATTTCTTAAACCTTCCTTGGTCTTTGGAACTCGTATCCAGACACACATATGTGTCTCCCTGGTGCACATCAAGGCTCACCAGCATAAAGGCCTGTCAGGCCAGGAGGCAGCATCCTGCACTCTGCAGGTCTTCTGCTGGCTTTACTAATCCATAAAAGATTAAGGAAAACAGATGCATCTTACTTACAACAAAGGCAACTTTGATGCTTCCTTTTAAGTTTCTCCTCTCCTCTAGCCACCTGTGATAAAACATCTATAATAATCTATATCTATAAAGAGCCAGGGTCTGTAACATCCAAAACGACTGAAGGGATGACTGAACGCCAGGCTAGGGTCCCAGCCGCTCGCAGCGGCAGTCAGGCCTGAGTTCTGCAGCAGCCAGCACTGCACAAGTCAGGCCTGGGTCCTGGCCACCCGCAGTCAGTCAGGCCTGACTTCCGCAGCGGCCTGAGAAGTAGGCAGAGGACAGACCACTGAGGGTCTTATATACCATAGCAGGGAGCTTAGATTTTATTCCACAGAAGGAGGAAAAGTGAAGAATGTCAAGCATGGGAGCTTCCTGGTCTTGCTTTAACTTTAAGTGAACCATTCTGGTGGCTGAGGGAAGGATCAATTTAGACAGCTGCAGAGTTTTTGGGCACAAGAAAAAGAGAGACTGGTGTTGGGAACTAGGATTACACAGAGGCAGTAGATCAGAGACATATTTATGAGGAAACCTGATGGAACTACTTGGCTGATTACACAGGGATGAAAGCAAACAAAGCAAATGGTATTAGTCCAGGTTTTCCAGTTTGGGCAACTTCGCTGAATGGGTGATTCTAATAATTGGGAGAAGGTATTGAGGAAAAGAAAGTGTAAGGGAGTGTGCTTAGTTCAGCAAATAGCCAAACAATTAGGACAGAAGACAGACTTAGTGCTCTTTCTTTGCTGCAACGTTTGTTTTTCTACCTTTAGCCACCCCCATGTAAGGCTAATGTGCCATCTTTTCTCCTAATCTAGGATATTATCTATCTACTACACATTCCTATCACCTAAATTAGCTTTCCTGCGTGATCCCTTAAAAATACTTATCAAAGTCATTCAATGCTCTGTGAGTATGGGGACTTTCAAGATGTGGAAACATTATGAGCCTTTATAGATTCATAAAGAGATATTGGGTGCTCAATTTTTAACAATAAAAATCACATACTGAATGTGGTCATGCCAGAGGCATAATTTTAATGAGCCAATGGCTCTTTACTGGTGTCACACTTCAAAAGAGATCCTCTCAAATAATACAATGCATAACACTCATCTGGGTTCCCTGTTAAAATGTAGGACCATACCTTGAAAAACACTCCTTCTAGAGCTCATTTTGGTGGATAAAACTCCCTCCAAGAAAAGCAATCCTATATAATAAAAGTGTAATATGCAAATTGACCGAACGCAGAACAATGGGTCATTGGGGGGCAGGGCCAGCGAGCAGGTGTTGCCAGGCCAGTCAAGGAGCATGCCAGTGGGCGGAGGGAGGGGATGGCGATGGGGTAGGGGGTGCGGCAGCAACCAGTGGCAGCAGGGTGATGGGGGCTGGCACCATCCCCTGATCACCCACCTGGTCGCCTCCTGCAGAGGGAGGCCACGGGCAGTAGCAGCGGCGGGGCAATTTGGGGCAGGGCTGCCCAGCACCATCCCCAGATAGGCCTGCCAGGGTTGCCTCCTGCAGAGGGAGGCCACCAGTGGCCGTGGCGCAATTGGAGGCGGGGCTGGCCACTCGCCGCCCGCGCCATCCCGATCAGCCTGCTGGTCACCTCCCACAGAGGGAGGCCAGACTGCGGCTTAGGCCTAAGCTGTTAGTTGGACATCCCCTGAGGGCTCCCAGATGGTGAGAGGGGGCAGGCCGGGTTGAGGGACCCCCCGCTCCCCCCCGCCGAGTGCACGAATTTTCGTCCACCAGGCCTCTAGTCTATAATAATAAAAGCGTAATATGCTAATTAGATGGGATGTCCTTCCAGTCGACCTGCCGGGGTTGCGAGGGAAACCCGGGTCCCAGGTGCCAGAGGGAAGCCGGTGCCAGCAGCTGGGGGAAGGAAGGCCTACTCTTGCACAAATCTTGTGCATCGGGTCTCTAGTACAGCTATAAACAAGGAAGTCACCCCCTCTCTGGTTCCAGGAGCACTAAAGCCTTAATCTCTGTGTTATCTGGAAGATTTTATTACATTTCACTGCAAAGAGCTGCTGCCTGTTTATCCCTGGCCTCACCTACTCTTCTTATAACATAAAGGAGAGATTTATCTCCAACCCCAGGAACGGTTTTAGGTCACTACGTATGCTGTGCTTTATAAGAAAGACATTCAGTTTCCTGAAGATGGCACTGTAATTTTACTTCTGTCCACACAAACACTTCATCACACATGGAAATCCACCCCCCTGTGGAGCATGCATGCCCTCAGATTCATTGATGGGGAAATGTCTAACACTATACTTACATGAACAGAAATGCACACCCTGAAGATGTAAAATGGGTAAGAATTCGCATTTAGAAATCTAACCCAAGTTAAAATTAATCAAGTGATCAGAAAAGAACCTAAACTGAACCACTTTGCTATGGTTTCAATTCTCTTATTTACCACCTTAATATCCTTTAAGTCAAGTCTACCTCAAATGGATGAATTAATCAGTGAGTATTCTTGCAATCAATTATCGCCAGTGACTGAAATCTCAGTTCAATCAGAGAAAAGGCTATCCTTTCCCGAGGGATCATGCCCTACCTGTCAAAGACTTGTAAGGCACCTTTGGACAAAGTGGATTCTGTGTATCCCATGTTTTGGGGTCTCCCTGAGTCATGTTGAACAACTTTAATATAATGTCTCAGAACAGATCATTGGACCTCTTGCTGGCTAAGCATTTTCTACAAGCTACGTTCCCGCCAAGCACCAAGAAAGATCCACAGCCCGCCCACTGCCACTGGTGCCCATCATGCTAAGTGAGACAAACAGGGAAGTTATTTAAATAATATTAGATATGAACACTGACATTTCCTGGGGGCTGTATCTGTCCTCTTGAATCCCTTCTGAGTGTGTGAGCTCCAAAAATGTCACCTGTTAGCAAAGCCACGTGCCCCTCGATTGCAGTTTACTGCAGGTTGGAGGAAGCCCTGAGGTGAGGGGGAAGGAGAGGCCAGGCTGAGTAAGAGTGTGTGGGACAGGTGAGCCCCGTGGGGGGCATGGCTGGGACACACAGATCTGCCTCTCTCAGGCCGCCCCTGCAGAGCCCCCATCAGCACTGGGAACCAAGTCAGCCAGTCTAGTTTGGCTTCACAGGGACAAAACCATGGGCAAAGGGAATTGGTTTGCTTTGTGAGTAGAGCTGGCCACAGAGACTTTGTGCGTGAAGTTTCTCAACCTCTGTGGCCAGGAAAATCATCGAATTTGCTGCCCTACACGGAAGCGCTAAAGTTTAACTGTCATGTTTGATTCCGCTTTCAGGAAGCCCAGATCGAGTCTCTTCCTATTCAGCTGTCCTGGGACCTCCTGGGAAGGAAGCCAGCTCAGCCTGCTTCACAAGAGCCCATGAAGGATGGGGAGGTGCTGTGTCCTGTGTCTGTGTTTTCACTTTCTTTTCTACTAGAAATCTGAGGGATGCAATATTAGATTTTGGGGATGCCAGCCTCCTTGGTAAGGTGAGGTTCATGCACCCTCTCTGAGGCAGCCCTCCCCTGCCTGGGTACTACTCTCATGACCAGATGGTTGGCAGAGTTTTGAAGACAAATAGTTTTATTGGAGCAGTTCCTCATAGAATAACATTCGAAGTAGCTCTCATTAATCTCATTTTAGATTCTATTTATTTGCTGCTTCATTATAACTCACAACTCTGCAAATATGATGATCTCCATCTCTTAGGTGAGGAAACAGAGGCCAGGGAAGTTTAAGTAACAGTCTGAAGACACACTGTTAAGTAAATGATGAATCTGAAGTTCAAAGTCAACTCCAAGGTCTGTATCATGCTATGTCACTTTCAGATCAAACTTGGAATTTAAAAAACGGAGGAGAATTCGCCAGAGAATAATGCAATCACTATAGTAATAGAAGTGTTGGCTGAATTTGCAAAATAGTCGCATGCCTCATCTGATTACAACTATTCCATGCACATTTAGGCTTTGCCTCTCAGTCTTTCCTCAATGGGGAGATCAACGTTCTCCCTCTGGTCTGTCTGGGGTCTCAGGCACGTGAACAGAATTATTTGTCATCACTGTTGGTTGTCATCTCTCAACCGTAGACAGCACAGTTGACGTTTTGCCTGGGAGAATCTAGGCTGGGGCTGGCCTGTGTATTGCTGGGTGGTTAGCAAGGTCACTGGTCTATACACACCTGATATCAGCACCCTCTCCCCGAGTTGTGACAAAGTATCTCCAGCCATTGCAAACGTCCCCTGGGGGCAAAATCACCCTAGTTGGGAACAAATACTGGTACCCTCTTCAGGTTTCACACCCTTGACTGGCTTATTCCCCTTTCTGTCCTCACTCTGCCTCTTCCGGAGGGGTATCTCCTGGGACCATGTCCTCAATGACAGGCCACCCCCTGGGACCCAAGCCAAGGAGTACATTTGTTGCAAATAGAAAGAAGACCCCTGAGAGCATGGGCAGCTCCTGGCAAGCTCCTTACCTTCTCTGGGTATGGGTTTCCCCATTTGTAAAAGGAAGGTCCCTCTCAGTTCTGATACCTTGTAATCTATAGAGATGACAAGAGTGTTGGAACCTGGGGGTGGTCTTGCTGCCCCCAGAACTGGTTGCCAGGGAAGCAGAAGAGGGAAGCCCTGACAATAGGCATGAAGGAACATCTGTTGACTATGAGTGGCTGCACGAGTGGTTGCGGGGAACACAGAAACTGAAATGTATATGGAACAGGTCGAGAACTGGATCTGAGGCTCTTCCATGGGAGGAGAATGAGTTATTTCCTCTGTCGGTGTCACCACAGAAATGCTAAGGGAGCAGGTGTGATGGCCTCACTTGTGGGATAGTGCAGCCATGCGAGCTGTTCTGGGACGCGGGTTTACTCAGAGGCCCTGTCGGGCTGCGGACCCGAGGATGCACGAGAGACTCAGCTCCATCACTAAACGTTTGTAACTTTAGGATAAAATTTAAGTGTGCAAATATGAAAAAGGTGAAGGGATTGAGAAGTACAGATTGGGAGTTACAAGATGTAAAGTACAGCATAGGTAATGTAGTCAATAATGTTGGAATAACTATGTATGGTGCCAGGTGGGTACTGGAAGTATTATAATTGGTCAAATACGTATTTCTTATAAATATCACAGGTGCTCTGTTCGCTCACTTGGGAGTCATCTTAAGGAACTCTTATCCGAGCCCCAGAAGGAAAGTGAGTCTGGAGGTTAAAACGCCCGGCCATCCTGGGGGAGGGAGGTGTTCAGCAGGCATCCTGGCCATGTGTGAAACAGCACACAATCAAAATTTGAGGATAAGAGTAGAATGAAATGAAACCAAAGTTGCTCATTGCAAGTCTTCAAAAGGAGGTACTAAAGTTCTCTCTACATATTCCCCCCCGCCCCCCCCCCCCCCCACAGCATTTTGATAAAAAGGAAAGTGTGACAATCCAGGGTTATAATTGTATCTCAAAGAAATCACCTGAGTTGTGTAGCCAGGATGGGAGGGGTTGGTGCAAAGAACCCGGGAACCCGTGTGCACCTGATGTCTCTACACGCCCAAAGCAAGTGATTTAGGACAAAGCCGCTTTGAGTGACAGGCCTGTAAAACGGCGCTCCGTCACAGACATGGAATCACGCCTATTTCTGCTTGGTACTGACTCATAGGATTTTACTGCGGAGTTGTAGGGGAAGCAGTATTAGCGGTGTCTTGTGGAGGAGGGATTCGGGGCCCTGGGGCCTCCTAAGGTCACCGGGCTTCCGAGGGGCAGCGTGTAGCGCCGGGAGCCAGGCACCCGCCCTGCGCCCTGGGGCCTTTCTGACCGGTTCTCACAGCGTTTGGTTAATATCAGCTAAAGAGACAAGCCCAGGCTGCCCACGCCCCCACCCGCACCTTTTCCCGGGCTTCTCAGAAAGAGGTGGAAGGCCCCCCACCCCCGCACTCGTCTAGCCTCTCCAGAAAAACAGGCGCCTGGAGCAAAATGCTAGCAAGCCCATCTCCTCGGGCGGCCTTCCCGTGGGCCTGCTATCGTCCGTTTGAGAAACGGCTTTGTGGAGAAGTTGCCACAGATTCAGGCTGAGGGGACCCGTGCTCACCTTGTGGGTGGAAATCCCACTCCAGGACGGAGGCCGGAGCTGGGAGTCCCTGCACGCGTGGCTAGAAGCCCGTCCAGTCCCGTCCCGGGGGAGTGCGTCGCGTCTCTCCCTGTAGCCCGGCTCGCCCCGCGCAGGCGCTGCGTGTCCACGTGCCGGGCGGGCACACCTGAGCATCAGCACACCTGTGGCCCCTACGGGCAGCAGCCAGGCAGGGCTGGCGTTTGCGCTCATTTGAGTGGGACCCCGGGCAGGGCGGGCCACCAAGCTGGGCTAAGCCATTCCTAGTGCCCGTTATTGGGAACTGAAAAAGAAACTTTATTCTCCAAGAGTACGTTGTTTATTGTTCCTCCATGATGGAAGCCATAAACATTTTTTTATTGTGATAAAAAATATACCACATAAATACCATTTTAACCATTAAAAAATTAAAATTATTTTTTTCCCAATTACAAATGTCATTCAATATTATATTAGTTTCAGGTGTACAGCACAGTGGTTAGACATTTATATACCTTACAAAGTGATACCCCAGTAAATCTAGTACCCTCCTGGCACCATTCTTAGTTATTACAATATTGCTGGCTTTATTTCCTATCTGGACTTTACATCCCTGTAACTATTTTTATAATCTCTTTCCCTTTTTCATCCATCCCCACCCCACAACCCTCCGTTTGTTTTCTGTATGAGTGTTTCTGTTTTGTTTATTTTGTTCTTTAGATTCCACATATATGTGAAATCATATGGCATTTGTCTCTCTCTGTCTGACTTATTTCACTTAGCACAATAACCATTTTTAAGTGTATAATTTGGTGGTGTTAAGAACATTTACATTGTTGTGTGACCATGAGACCATCACCACCATTTCCAAAACTTTATCATCTGAAGCAGAAACCTTGTACCCATTAAGCAATCCCACATTCCTGGCCCCCAGCCCCTAGTAACTTCTCTTCTACTTTCTGTCTCTATGCTTTGGCCTATTCTAGGTACTCCACATAAAGGAATCGTACAATATGTGTCCTTTCGTGTCTATCTTATTTCACTTAGCGTAATGTTTCAAGGTGCAGCCATGATTAAGGAAAACTTTAAATAAACGTTCAGTGGCCATAGAAAATTCTGATATTGTAATAATTTGAAAAAAATGATTGCCCTGACGATAACTGACATTTATTTAGCACTTACTATGTGCCAGGCACTGTGCTGGGAAGGGTACATACATTGCTTTAAAAATCCTTCTGAGACCAACACAATAAAAAGGTTAGTATTTATCAATTTCATGTTTCAGGTGAAGAGGTTAAGGATTTAGTGAGGTTAAGCCAAACCAATAAAAGGGTTGAGTCAGTCAACTGGCTCTGGGTTGAAATTCTTACTCCCTAAACTCCTCTGCCAGTCTGATTAGTCTTTCCTTGTTCTCTTTGTTCACTGCACCTCTGATTGAACCTTTAAATTAGCACTTACTACCTGGGTATTAGACTTGCTTGTGTGTATGTCCTGTCTGCCTGACAGGATGAGTTCCAGAGAAGAGAGACCGTATCGTTCATTTCATCTCCAGGGCTCAGCACTGTGCTTGGCATGTCGCAGGTACTCAATGGATGCTTGTCGAACTGACAGAGCATCTTAGCATGAGTGCCACAGAGTAAGACTGTATGAAGAGCACTCCCCATGCTCTTATTTATTTAATCAAGGCTTTTAAAACCACGAAGCAACTTGGCTTGTTTCCTGGAAATCACTCCACCTGCTCTGCCACTATGTTCCAGCGCTCCCCCCAGGGGACGTAGGAAGAAAAATTAAAACCACAGATCCTTGTTGCCACAATACTGGTTTTCCACTGTGGTTGCTGTTAAGAGTTTCTTCCTTCCAGCTTTTAAGGATAGACTTGACTAGGAGTCCAAGCAAATATAATTAAAAGCACATTTTCCTATTTATAACTTTCCTGTCACCAGAGGAAAGCTGCCATAGGCCTATATGCCCCTGACATGCATGGCCAACAGATTGTACTCTGGCTGTGTTTTCACGTGGATATTAGGGAATCACATTACAGAGTGACACACATATCCACACAGAGTCATGGGGAACAGCAGTACCAGTGAAAGGATGTCCTTTACCTCTGGGTCCTAAACACTGTGGCTTCCCCGGCTATGGAAGAGGTTTTGCGCAAAGAACAAGGAGGTGGGAGTCAATTATGACATATGTTGGTTTCAAGATGGGGACATAGATGTTATTAAAAAATGGCCCAGTGGACTCACTGGGATGCATGGAATTATGAATAAATACATCTTAAGACCCTCTTCCCAGGAACTGTTCCAAAGATGGCATTTCTTCTCTTTTCCTGAACGAGGTTGGTGTAAAGGGGTGGAGTGTAGCCTGATGTATGGAGAATGACACTCAGGAACCAGTATGCACTGTAGAGGCCCTCTGCAACTATTTCCCAAACCAAATTTGACTCCAGGGTTGCCTCTCCCTCCAGAATCTGCCCCTAGTTAATAGGGCTGTCAGTCAAGTTCTACACATTCTCTTCCTCTTGGGGAACCCTTTAGCCTCTTGGCCCTGCCCTACTCACCTGCATTCAGGTAAGTCAGGGCTGTCGCCTAATCTGCATCCAGATTTTAGTCAATGGTTAAAATATTGGCTGACGAGAGACTTACAGGTAAGGGCATTTTTCATTTATTAGGAAGCTGGAAGAATGAAAACCCTCTAAGACTCAAAAGAAATAGAAGTTCTGGCTTCTTGGCAAATGTGTGTGTGTGAAACTCTCAGGTGGGAGAGCTTATCTGGGGAGCCTTGAAACAGACCACAACAGGCCCGAGGAAAGAGTCTATGATAGCCAGGAATGAGAACTGGTTTTAACCTCTGGTCAGCTGCTTGGTTATTGAGATTCTAAGGATATTAATAAACCAAGAACTGTGGTTCTAAAGATTTGGTGGGATTTTATCAGGTAAAGGAGTGGAATAGGGCATTCAAGCCCAAGGGAAGCATTGGGTGGCAAAGGGCGGGGGGTGGGGGTGTTTATGTGCATGTGTGAGAGTGCCTGTGTGAGTGTGCACATGTGAGTGTATGTGCATGTCTGTGTGTGAGTGTGCAGGACATGTGGTGGTGGTGTTGGGGTGCAGGTACTGAGAAACATTAATGTGTGCTTGTGGAACGGAATTGAACAGAGGAGAGGCTGGGAGATTGGGTGGGCAGAAGATAAGCCTAAACATTAAAACAGTCTTTTTAGTAATACCGTACATGTTGAGAGAATAATTATTTGATCAAGTAAGAAAGTCCATAGGTGTAAATTGCTCCCTTGCTTAGGAGCCTGTCATGGCTTTTGCCCACAGGATAAGCAGTTGGCTTTAATTCGTCTCCTCATCTTTACTTATCTCTCCTCTCTCCTGTTCAGCCCCACCAACTACCTTCTGCTTTATCCTCAGCTTCTAAAACACATTCCCCTCGTATTACATGAATTTCCCTGAGGACAATGCCCTTCTATTCAAACCCTACCCAGCCCAGGTGGCCTCCCCAGCTGGGTCTTCCCCAGTGAGTTAATCTCTCACATTCCCCCTTTTCTGAATCTGGCAGCCATTTTCAAAGACTGCTGGTGGGGGTGTGAATTAGTGCAAATTGAAAAAAAAAAAAAATCAAGGGCCTCATAAATGATCATATTCCACAGGGAGTTCTCAAAGGACTAACAACATCTGAAAAGCTGTTTGCCCTCATTAGTAATCAGTGAAATGCAAATTAAAGAAAATTAGATTAACATTCAGATAGTATTTCCACCTGGGAAGCTGGCAGAAATGGAAAACTGCTGATGGTTAGAGTTGATGAGGGTATGAGGAGTATAGTTGGTAAAATCCATGGGAGGACACTTTGGCAATGTGAATCAAAGAAATAGACATACCAGTTGTTGGAGCACCCTATGTCTAGAAATTTATCACAAAGTAGTGATGGATAAACACAGTATCTACTTATAAGTATGTTCTTGGCAGTCATATTTCAATAGGAAAAACTCAGATGCTATCTAAATGTCCAATAACAGAGGTAAAAAAGTGTCAAAATAGTAGAGAGTAAAGTAAGTGTGGGTATAGCCACATGGAACACCATGTGGCCATTAAAACGATGGGAACTATTTAGTAATGGACAATGTGACTGTGTTCTAGTGTTAGAACACTGCACAAGAAAGACTATGTCTGATATGATTCAGGGAGGCAACACTGTGCTCCCCAAAAACATATATTAAAGTCCTAACCCCTGGTACCTATGAATGTGATTTTATTTGGAAATAAGGTCATTGCAGATGAAATTAGTTAAGATGAGGTCATACTGGGGAAGAGTGTCCTTATCCAATATGACTGGTGTCTTTATAGGAAAGAAGAGACAAAGACAGAGAAGAAGGCCATGTAAAGACAGATGTGAAGACAGAGGCAGACATTAGAATTTCAGAGCCATAAGCCAAGGAAAGCCAGGGACTACCGGAAGCTGGAAGCGGGAGAAAGGATCTTACTCTAGATCCCATAGGGAGAGAGCAGGGCCTGCTGACAGCTTGGTCTCAAACGTCCAGCTTCAGAACTGTGAGAGAATAAATTTCTGTCGTTTCAAGACATCCAAGTGTGTAGTAATTTGTCACAGCAGCCTTAAAAAACGAATACACCCATATGTCAGATATTACTATAGACACGCATCATTGATTCAGTTATTTCTGAGTTCATTACAAATGAGTTATTTCTGGATCATTATAAATGATTCTGTTATTTCTGAGTTACAAGTTAGTCGGACACAGCCAGTCACCCCCACCTCAGCGCAGATTTGTATGGAGAATGGTGTCCCTGCGGGCTGGAGTCACCTCCCAGTGGTGAAGGCCTGGGTGGCATTCAGGGCAGTGCCCATCCCTGTTCACTACAGAATATGTCTTACTCTGATCTATTCTGGGGTGAGGGCAGTCAGAGTGCGTTGAGGTAAATTCCAAGTGCCCCAGAGGACATCTGTGGGTTTGGAGGTCCATAAGATTCCCATAGATGTGCCCTTGAGCCTCAGGGCCTTCTAGGATGGCGGAGGGTCATGGCTACTTTGCCTCTATTTGTACTAAAATAGTTGAGACCCCGATGGGTCATGGTACAGTCCTTTCCCAACACCGGGTCTAGCAGTACCAGTATTACTGGTTGAGTTTACCCGACCCACTTCACTAAGCCTCACTATCTTTCTAGGCTGATTTTCATTGCTTGCCTTCCTGGGGGACAATTGAGTTGAATCTGCTTATTCTGGTTTATAAATCTTTTCCCACTGAAAGCTGCTCCTCCTTAGAAGTGAATTCAGCTTGTCCCACAAGGCCCAGCCCAGCACCTGTCTCTTCTAAAGCCCCTTTCTGTCTTATGGGTCAGGGTTTGATTCACCAAGCACACTGTCATTGTGTACTATGGCCTGAGTATAGTTAGAGAGATGCTTTGTGCCCCCAGACGTTGGGTTCCCCATCCTAGGATTAGATGAGTGGTAGCTCACCCAGATAGCTCGCCTGTGCTATCTCCCCCCGCCTTTTTAGAGATGGGGCATAGGTGACAGTTGTTTTCTCAAGGGGACACATTCCTTGGAGCTTCTGCTGGCGATTGTCCGGGGATGGCCGGTGCGTCAAACCATGTTTCCAAAGAAGCTGGTCACATGACCCAGTATCTGCTGTTTATTCCTTCTTCTAAATTGTTCCAGAAAATAGTTGTCTTCTGGAGAAGAACCAATACACATTTCCCCCGAAATCAATCACACAATACAGTATAGGCGTCAAGGCAAGTAACTCTGGTCCAGAATGACTTTGCCCTATTGGCTGGCTTCATATTTTGAGGATGATTCACATTTCCCGTACGTCCCAGACCTGCATTTTGTAACACCAGATGGGGTGCTAATTACACGTTCGAGTTTGCTCCTGCAGTGAATTGTGATGACAGGTCTGGCAGTAATCAATGTGTCTGCTACGCTTGTAATGATTTAATGCGAATGCCACGGTTACGGCCTGAAATAAAAGTGAATGGGCTCTCGCCCTGGCAGGGTAGCTCAGTTGGTTGGAGCATTGTCCCATACACCAAAAACGGTTACAGGATCGATCCCATCAGGGCGCCTACGGGAGGCAATTGATCAATACTTCTCTCTCATATGGATGCTTCTCCCCCTCTCTCTTTCATCCTCTTTCTCTAGAAAGCAATAAAAAAACATATCCTCTCGGGAGGATTAAAAAAAAAAAGTGAGTGGGTTTTGCACATTTTAGGCAGGAGTCACAACTTGATCACCCAGAAATACATTACAGAAGCTTCCTGTATTTTTGACAAAGCCCAAGGCGGGGTTCCAGCAAGACCTGTGATTTCCCTAGCAACCTTTTCTCTGCAATGAGGTGCAGAGTAGGCAATACCTGCCCTCTGGCCCAGCTTCAGAAATATCACTTCAGCAGAAGTGTGTGCTGGTACAATTGGACACTAGGAAAAAATAATTATTTCACAATGAATGTCTGTCAGTCCACCCAGGAGTCAGAAGTCAAGCTATGAGCTGTCCCCTGTAACTTGCTGCTGTGGCTGGGACATGAAGAGGGCAGGCTCCAGGGCAGCAGTCCCACAGTGGACAGTCAGTGGTGGGTCCCCCATTCTTGCCCCTCAAGCAACCTCTAGAGCAGGGGTGGGCAAACTTTTTGACTCGAGGGCCACAATGGGTTCTTAAACTGGACCGGAGGGCCGGAACAAAAGCATGGATGGAGTGTTTGTGTGAACTAATATAAATTCAAAGTAAAGGAGCAGAGGGGAGAGCAAGAGAACTGGATAGAACAGCCGGATCCGGCCCGCGGGCCGTAGTTTGCCCAAGGCTGCTCTAGAGTCAGCTCCTACACTGCCTTCCTCAGACTGTTTCTCCCTCCACTGCAGTGGCCTGTGGCTTAAGGATGAATGAGCAGGAGAGGAACCTCAGGACCAGCGAAGATGCCTAAACTTTGGGTTGTGTGCTTTCATCTTGCTGACTTGAGTGTGCTCGAAAGGCTAACAGAGGTCCCCACGGGGCTGGGCCATGAGGAGGGTGGGCATGCACCTGAGGGGGAGTGCAGTCCAGCAGACGAGCACAGGCTGGGCACTTCCCCACTGGGCACCTGGCTCCTCAACTCATCACCAGCCCGATGGGCCTCACCTCCCTGGGAGACTCACAGTCCTCACCTTTCTCTTACTTCTGCAGCATTTCCTGGTTACATGAAGAGGGAGAGAGAGCCATCCCTTTGTGTGGGTTTCCATCCTGTTAAGGAACCCATTACTGTTTGCTTGAGATGGTATGATTTTAGCTGAACATCAAGTCTCTATTGATACACCTGGAAAGATCAGACTAAATGATCTGCCTCTTAAAACACGTATGTGTCCCAAACGATTCTGCTTTCTACCCTGAGGTGCCTGGAGGAACCCTTAGTGATAGCTTCATGTGTCCATGGTCTAGGCTCCGGTGCCCAGGTCTTGGTCAAACATGAGTCTGGATGTTGCCGTGAGGTCATTCCGTAGATGAGATTAACATTTACAATGAGCTGACATCATGTAAAGGCGATGACCCTTCATAATGTGGATGGGCCTCATCTGATCAGTTGAAGGCCTCCAGAGCAAAACTGAGGATTCCTGGAAAAAAAGGAATTCTACCTCAAGACTGTAACATAGAAGTCCTGAGTTTCCAAACGGCGGGCCTGACCTATGGATTTTGGACTTACCGGCTACAATTACAATCACAGGAGCCAGTTCCTTTCAAATCAATTTCTCTATCATCCTCATATTCTTTATGTCTCTCCCCACCCCCCAACCCCCCAAAAAACAACAAAAATTCAAGTTGTTCTTTTTTAGTCTCTCCAGCTCTGAATTTGCTCAGAACAAATGGTGACACGTTGGGGTGAAGAAGACATTATCTCTAGATCTGTTGGGTAGCATCTTCTCCCAGGTACACTCACCCTCTCAGTGTCTTAAACTCCAAACTCATTGTTCCCTCAGGGCCTTTGCACCAGCTGTTCCGTCATCTAATCCAAGGCTCTCTCTCATCTTTGCACGATCATTCCTCCAGTTCTCTGTCCCCTCTACAGAGAAGTCCTCCCTCACCACTCGTGGAAAGCAGCTGTCCAGCATGCTGTCACAGCCCCCTATTCAAATGAATTAAATTTAATTTCCTGCCCAGCAATGATGTTTTCTTGTATATTGCTTTACCTATTTGCCTAGTATTTTCTACTCTCACTAGAACCTAAGCAGAGATGTGTCTGACTTGTTCTTTAGTAAATTCTGAGAGCCCCAAATGGTGCCAAGTGCACTGGAGGCACCCATGAATGTTCATTAAGTAAATTGATTCTCTAATTTGATTTTCCTTTAAAATTCAGGTAGTGGTATAATTATTGAAATAATCTTACTCATTTTTGGAAGATGATTATTTATTTTGTTTTTGCTTGCAATAGTTCTTACTAGCTACCCTGAATTTTTTCCCCTTTATTTGTTCTAAACGTGCCTTCTTTCTGGCTTCAAAGGTTGCCCCTGGTCCCAAAAGCCCGGGTCTTCGGGAGTCTGCTCATAGTCACCCTCTCTATACTTTTTGTGACTTAAATCTCGGTCACATCTTAATTTAAATTTTATAATTTTAGTTTCTATTTTTAGGAGAAATGACGAACTTTCTCATGTTTTGATTCAGGGGACATAAAAAAAAATGTTCCTTTCATTCCTTTGGGGAAGACTTGACATACATGTTTATTTTCCCTGTCCCAAGAGATTCACCTTACCACCTCATACCCAAAGGATAAATTAAGATGAGTGGAAAGATGGTGGAAGCGTGATCAGGGAAAAAACCCCTTGCATTCTCTTCCTGGTAAAACTGCTTTGAGCTGTGATCACTGTCGGCATCTTGAGCTGTTTGAGAAGGAAACGGAGGGTTGCTGGTAGAAAGGAGTCTTCAGGCACGGGAATTATTTAGCCCAGGCTTCACTGAATTTGAGGCTTTCAGAGAGACCAAGGAAAGATGGGCATATGCTAAGGATTACTCACCTAATACTTGCTTTAAAGAGTTAGCTTTCATACATAGGTTCCTCTGGGAGGACACAAACCCTTTCTCAAAAAATAATACAATGACTCTCTCTTTTCTGTGTTCTGGTATGTCCATCATGCCAAGTTATCACCAACAAAGAGTCAAATTAGATATATTTTCTCCAAATTACCTCTCCCCCTATCACTCCTTCTTCTTCCCTCCCCTGTCTCTCTAACCCCCATTCATTTCCCAAGCATTGCCTAATGCACAATAAAGCCCCAGTCCCCCTGGAACTCACCAATCTCCATGGTGTGGGTTTGTGGGAGGGAAGTGAGCATGTCCTGGCTCAAATGCTCTTGTTGCAGACAGTAAATCCTGGACTTGCTGGCTCACCCTTTAAACATGTGTTTGCTAAGAACATTTAGAAGTGCTGATTGTCAAGGGACTTGATGACATTCTCCCTGTACCTGTTGGACCACATTCACAAAGCAGCATGATGACAAGATCCTATGGCATAATGCTTTCTAAATGGACTGGCGTGCCACTGCTGTGGCTGTGGATTGGCCCTGAGAACTGCTGAGGAACAGAGAGGTTGGGTGTTAACTGGCATTAAAAATATATTTAAAGCTTTCACTGAGAACTGATGAAGAGAAAATGCCTTCCCAATGGTAACGGAAGACCAGAAAGTGGGAGTGATAACTCAGGACAACAGCTCTTAATACACACGGAGTACATTTAGGAAGGTCGGCACCTCCAGGCAGTGCAGAGCCCTGGGATCTAGTTCACTGGCCTGGATCCCTGTGTCCATCATCCAGTGTTACTTCCTCATTCCGAATAAGGCTCAGAATAAGCTCTGGACATCGCTGGACTCTGTCCACATTTTACCAAGCTGTGTGTACATTAAACCAAAACATGAAGCCAATATCCATGAAGCACTTTAAGAAAAATGGGAGAGGAGGAGTGTGTGGCCAAGGAAGGTTAACAACGGGTGCGTCTACATAATACCTGTCTTTGAGGAGGGGCTGTATCTTCACAGCTTTGGAAAGATTATGTTCCCAAGAGATGTATACTTTAGGGCTTGGAACTTTCTTTGCTGAAAGCTGATAATTGCTTCTAAGAGAATCAAGTGGAACAAAACACAGAAAACTGCTTTTAGGATAATTAAAACTATTTTGGATTTTTTTATTTATCAACCTGGTTTCTAATATAATTTTAGTTAAATGAAAGAACATTCACAAAGAATATTAGGCATACATACATAATTTCCTTCTTTCATTCTAGTTTACATGCTGCTGCTTTTAGAGAGTGAAATTTTGTGTTATTTCACAGGAATGGGACCCTCATTGACTTTACAGAAAGAATATTTAGGCCAACTTTTCACAACGCTAACCTCCCTAGTCACCATGCTCACTGAAAAAAAAAAAAAAAAAAAAAAGGAAAACGCGACGAAAGAAAACTTAGAATGAGCGACACTGGGAACTGTCTCTTGGCCTCTGTGAGAGGGGCCTCTGTGTTCTCATAGCCATCCAAAGTCCAGCACTGACTAGAAATAAGCCAGGGCTTGAGAATGGTGCAGACCGTCCATAGACCTGTTCTTAAAGAACATTTTCATCTGGAAAATAAACTTGTGAATGCATGTTAGACATTAATATCTAGGTGCCCCTCTGCCTTTATTACCTCTGCCAGTCTGTGCTCAACAGGAGTTAACCAACTTTTCAACTGTGCTTTACAATCGGTTTACATACCACCTGTATCCAAAAAATACTGCTGGGTAAGGAATAGGACGTTTCCAATGTTATCATGCAGAGCCAGCAGGCTACGCAAAAAGTCACATTTGTTGTTCGTATTGTCTTACTTAGAAGCCAGTAAATCACACCGAGGGCTAGGGTAAACTACAGGCGGATGAGTGGGAACTTAGGGCTTTATGCACGCAAAGTCCTGATTTCTCTGGCTCTGTCTGGGCTGTGTTGCCTCTCGCAGTATTGACAGTTGGCCCCTTGGCAGTCTACCTGATGAATAACTTAGCAGTTAGTTGTACAGTGATGCCCTGCTTCTCTCCACCTTCCCTGACATGGCCACATTGTTTCTTTGGACGTGACTTACATCCACAACCCAGAAAGCATGTCTTCTACTAGGCTCCGTTGACTCTGGCCCTTATATTTGGGTTTCCAAGTATTCTCCCGTCAGGAGTCGGTGCCCCTCACAATTGTCCTATAAAGTCGGTAAAACAGCTCTAACTTAAATATAGGCAAAGGAGAACAGAGGTTCAGCAACTTGGCAAAAGTCACAGAGCAAAGCAGGGAGCAAGAGGAAGGGTTGGCACTCTGTCAGCTGACTCTCAGGTTCCTCACTCCCCAAATGTCATTTAAAAAATGGTGCCCATTGTTTTTTAGTCCAAATTGGCAAGACTCACTATTATCATTTCTCATCAATTTCAGGATCAGCTCGTTCTACTGGGATGGCAGCTTGTGACCTGTATTTGGCCGGGTAACTGGAATTCAATGAATAACACGATTTGATAATTTGCTGCCTTTCTTTTTGAAAACTGCTTGGTAGGATGATGAAAAGGAGAACATATGAAGAGGTTCAAACTAGGTGCTAATCGTTTGGAGGTGTGAGACATAAAGCAACCATGAACATGTTTACACCGGAAGAACAAGTGGAAGGCTAGAAAAGAACTGATCCTGCTGTAGAGGGAAATCAAAGCTTCTTCCTGACCTTTCGCCGACACTCTGCTTTCTTATCCGGTAGCTGTAGCTGTTTCCTCAAGTGCCTTCTCTGGTGTGGCTTGTGTCTGTGTGCCCAGCTCTCAGCTGGCACCTGGTGGTTCAACAGATGTTCAACCATAACATGAAAACCTCTTCGGCTTGTACCAATTCTTTTCCCTGTGCCCCTCAATTCCTGCTCCTGTTAGCAAAGGTGGCTTGTTTATCAAACGCAGGCAACAGGACATTTTCCAACAAAGGCACTCACTCCAAACTCTCGTTGCCAGCTCTTCAGTAAAAACTTCACGTAAGTTGCTTGATTTGAGCAGTTGGTTGAAAGCCATAAGGAAAAATGTAGTCTTATAAAGAAGGGCCAGAGAAGAGCTTAAAGTAACTTCTCATCTCTGGAGCTAGCTTCCTTGAGCTCTATGGAATGTTATTTTGAGAGCTTAGAATGGCACTGATTTTACGTTCATTCAAAGTCCCCACTGCTGGCTTCTCAGAACATAGGTGCTTGCTTTATACACAGGAGCCATTTCCTACATAAGCAACACTAAGCCCAGGAGGAGCTTTCCCTGTGACTGTAAACCAGCCTCTCCTTTTAAAAAACGGTTTTGTTTGTCTATTCCTATCATGTAAAGATGCATGACCACTGGCCTTTTGTGCTTGCCTGCTGATTCATTGGGATGGAAGATGTTGAGATTCTTCGGAGTATGGTTGACGAAGCAAGGTTAGGCACCGCGCTTGGGCCCTATGTCCGGCTAGCTAGGCTGCACTGTCCTAAACTTTTAAGGGAGGGAGCTGGAAAGAAGCTGGTTTCCTTTCTTCACATAAACAAATTATTTACCATTTAGAAAGCACTGGATATAGGCTTCATAAATAGACTTAGGAATTATTGTGAAGACCACAGTCCCAAAGAGAAGCCAAGATCTCCAGCCTTCTTTTGGCACGTAATTCCTTATCCACCTTTTTGTGTCCTGTCTGCTGGCCGGAATGTAAGCCCTTTAAGGGCAGAGACGGTCATACCTCTGTCCATCCTAAACATCCCAAATGATGGTGCTGCGGGAGACCCCCTGATCCCAGTAGGCAATCCAGTGCCCTTGGTTTGGAAATTGGGTCAGAGAAGTGTTGGGTATTACTTTTAACATTTTATAGCAGGAAAGTGGAAAGAAGAAGAAAAGAGAAAGGGTGAGGACATTTTAGTATCAGGGACTGTTTTGATTGTTTTAATTCCCTAACCATTTGGGGGAATGGGGAAGTGTTGAGACAATACCATATATAGAGAACAAAGCTATCAAGGAAAATGCAAGAAATAACCAATCTGCATTATTTGTTAAGTACAAAGGTAATGCCTGTAAAAATAGGCTTTAAAAAAATCAGAAACATTTCTATAACACAACGTTTAAACTTTGCTTTTTCAATGTGATAATACATAAAAGAGCCCCGAATGGAGGCATCTTGGTTCAATCAATAGCCGTTGTTTTCTATGTCATTTGTAAATGTTACAGTGTTCTGATATTTATCATATTAAATATTTTTCATTTTTAATGTGTTTTACAGGAGAGCAATTAAGACCCTTCTTAGTGAAGGGGGTTCATGAGAGGACCTGAGGTCAGCAACTGGAAAAAGGGGTTTGGATTCCCGTGTGTTCTGTCACCTTGGCTTGAATGGGTGGTGTCTCCTGTGGAATGTGCCAGTACTTGTGCCACGTACCTCTGGCAGCTATGGACAACATTTTCCTGACTCAGGAAATTGAGATCCTCCAAAAACTTCGGCATACCAAGTAAGTTGAAAAGTATGCATATATACAAGTAAACTAGAATTTCCATTTTACTGAGGCAGGCTATCAGAAAAACAGCATTGATACCTTTTTAACCTCATCTTACCTAGCAGGAGAAGGAAAACAAGTGATCTAATATTGGAGTCTAAAAATTTTTTTAAAAAGTATTAAGGATAAGAGCCTGAACTATAATGACCATAAATGGCAGTCATTCTAGAAATAACTTATGTAATCCTTTATTAAATAAGTGAAATTATTTTTTAGATGTTCCAATAGGATCTCTGTCTCATTGGTTTACATACTATAAGTCTATTATTTTTAAATAAAACCAATGAGTTATTTGTTGGAATAATTGGTAAAAGTTCCTGATTAAAGTGAGGTGTGATTGACTAGACAGATTCATTCTGTGAGAAGCAATTTTGGAGACCAGGTTTGTGGTGAACCAGAGCTTCAAATGTATCTGCCAAGGAAGATCCCTGAACCAACGCAGCATGTCTGTTTGAGATGGAGCGATACAGGGAGTAGATGATGTAAAACATGGCAGTGTTTTCCCCATAGGATTCCAGAGTAGTAGAAGTACAAATAGCAATCAAAACTTGGCTTTATTGTGTCCATTCATTGTCTGCTAGTTTGTCACAGGGGCTTAAAAATTAGAGATTTAAAGCAAACTGAGAACCACTTAATTTATGCATTAGCCAGACAGTGTCCATATTCTTGCTACAACTATGAAAGAAACAGAGCAAATGGATCGTGACATGTGTCTCTAATCCCACAATGAGATGCTTACACATCCATGTAACATAACCCAGTATGAGCGGAGGAAAATCTTTTTTCAGTTGGACACCAGTGAAAGGTACAGATACTGAATAGATCTAAGACTACAAACATAGAACAATACAATCTCGCAGAATTCATTGAAAAATAAAACCCACAATCCCAATGTGAAACTACTTGCCCTGGTACTTAATGCTTCTCTCCGCTGTGTTGATGATGTTGCTACCTCCCAGGTGCCATACACCTTCTTCCTTTGACAGCTTTAGGCAGGAAATCTCAGAAAACCGGCACAGGCTGAGGTCTAATTGAAAACTGGCAAATAATAGGTTCTCTCTGCCTCTTTCTTTCCTTCTCCAATTTTTATAGGATACCAAAAAGAAACATTATATGAACATGAACTAGTAGCTATAATAGCCCATTAAAAGTTGACTATATGTGAAAGGAAAAGAATGCTGGAAGCCACGTGACTGTGCATCAGCTTTTCTCAAGAAAAAATATGCACGTTCTAAGGGCTCTTAAAAATGTAGAAAACTTGCCCTGTTACCATGGATTTTTAGAACACTTCTAAACACACACAAAATAAGACAGATTTTACCTACAAATTTCAACCATTGCTTAAACTCTAAAAGCATTTTTTGTATTATTTTGTTTTGATACAGAAGGGAGAACTCAGCTATAAAGAAATATTAAAAAGTATTATTATATATTTTTTGTGTGTGGCGATCAGTCTCAAGAATTTTCTGTTGCTTGCCTCCCCCAACTTGTGCTGATATTTTAAAGGATGTGCTCAAGAGTATGAAGCAGGGTGCTTTTGTCCCCTTCCCTTCCCCCTCCCTATCCCACAGCCAAAGAGCCACCCCTCAAATGAGCCATTCCTTTTTGCTTTCATCAATGGTCTCTGTGAAGTTGGGGTCGTTGTTCATGATGGCAGCATCTGCGCTCTCTGCCGACTCTGCTCCCTTCGCTTCGTTGGTGTGGTAGGTGCCCTTGTGACGGAACATGTAGCGAATGAGGAAGACCAAGGTGCAGAGAATGGTGAAAATCACCACAGCAATGACCCCTGGTGGAGACAGGACAAGGACTACAGGTTAAACTTAATCTGACATATCACATAAACACTTTTCCCCCCACTTCACCATGGTTTCTTCAAACACTACCCTCTCCCATAAAAACACAAACCTCCAAAAACAATAACTGCAAAAACAAACAGAATTGAAAGGAGAATTAGACCAATTCACAGACTTGGAGATTTCAACACTCTTCTCTCAGTAACTAATGGAACAATTAAACAGAAAATCAATAAGAATGTAGATGACCTAAAAAACATGACCTAAGGAAACAATACTAATCTTACACATCTTTCTTAAAATAGAGGAGGAGGAAATCCTACTCAACTCATTTTATGAGACCAGTATTATCCTGATACTAAACCCAGATAAACACATCATGAAAAAGAAAATCATCAAGCAATATTCCTCTTAAATAAAATTTAAAAATCGAACCTAGCAATATGTAAAAAATATATTATTATAAGTGGTGTTAATTCTAGAAATACAAGATTGGTTTCACATTAAAAAAATAAAGCAATGTAATTTATCACATTAGGCAAATAAAGGAGAAAAATCATATGATAATCTCAATAGATGAAGAAAAAGCATATGACAAACTTCGGAATTGTGATTAAGCAGCATCATACATATATATGTTATACTCAGAGAGGCAGAAGCAGGGAGAGAATATGGCAGTGGGCAACAGGTTATCATATTGATCCAAGTATAAGGATTATCCCAGGAGAGTCTAATTATTCTACATGTAGCCATGGTCAGAAGAAAAGACTGGAACAAATTAAATACTCTGGCTTATTAGTTTTCTGAAACTAGAACGGCACAGTCTTTCCAATTTTTGTAGTAAGCTATCCTGGACCATTTGGGACGTGAGAGAATGAAAGTAAAAAAAGATAGGAGGGAGTAAGTTCATGTCCTGGCCTATTGCCTCTCAGCTACTTACTTACATATTCAGATTCTGGCTAGCTCACCATTATTCTTTTTTTACAGGTGTGCATTAGAAAGTAGCCAGGTTACATTTCCACAGTTTATCCACATCCATACTTCATAATCTGAAGCCATATTTAAATAGCAAAACGAATACTAAAAATCTACACAACTTGTTTTTCTATTGCTTCCGGCCTGGCCGGCATGGCTCAGGATTGAGCATTGACCTATGAACCAGAAGGTCACGGTAGGCTCAGAGTGGGACGTGCGGGAGGCAGCCAATCAATGTTTCTCTCTCATCGTTGATATTTCTATCTCTCTCACCCTCCCCCTGCTTTCTGGAATCAATAAAAATATATTTTTAAAAAGTGAAAAATGACTGCTCCCCATAGGTGAGTAGCCACAGGAAAGCCTGTTCTGTACCCACCTACCTCCAATGATGGCCGAGTTTCTGTTGACTCCATTTCTGATAGCTTGGCCTTGTCCTGGGTTATATGGAAAATCAGCACTGGCTGTAGGGAAAGAAATGGAAAGTCAGGTTGGAGAGTGAGCTTTACCATTCATCCCAAGGAACGTGGCACCTATCTCTTCATACAACGCTTTACTTCCCGTTTTCCCAAATGAGATGCCCTTTCAGGTGGACCCATCTTGCTGCTGTTTCCCAGGAGAATCACAGCAACATCCACCTCCATTCCTGCCGGTTTCCTTCGCAGAGCAGTGCTGCAACTCCTTTGGAGGAATATTAGACTCTTAAACTACCCGGGCTGCCTGCTCCAGTTCCACGGACAGACAGCTTATGGATCACAATACTTCAGTTTCGCTGAAACCTGCCTCCTGCCCACTTTTATCCCATTCACAACTGGTGGCAGTGGCTGTACTTACAGATGAGCTTGTTAAAGCGTGCAGCATTGCTTTAAAAAGTAATCACTTCTTGATATTAATATTTTACAGGGCTCTAACAAAACATTGTACACTTCAGGAACATTTTATAAGGGGGTAATATTTCATGAGAGCTGAGAAGAATATTAATTACCTAATAAATATTCTCTTTCTTTCCTTATTATAAAAAATATAAGAATCAGTTGTATTAAACTTAGTGACTTCTCTAAGATAAAATAAATATAAAGCATGCAAAAGGCAAACATTATGAAGTCTGTATATAGGTCAGGAGAGTTATTATCATTCATGTAAGATAATTTAAATTAAAAAATGATTTCATATTTGCTGGACTTGTGCTTGAGAAGTTACGCTTTAAGATAAATCTTCCAACAGCAGCTTCTCTGAAGGCAGACTACCTTAGTCTAACCAGAATCATGGCTACTGAATGGCACCAGTAAAAATAAAAAATTTACAGTAGTTATTTGGCATAATTAAATGTGTACACACTGATGAAATAGGTTTGTGTTATGATTCAGGGAATATCTTAGTAAGGACTCAGTTTTTTTTCTTTAAAAAAAGGCATTTAAAAATATATATGTTTTTATTGACATTAGAGAGAGAGGAAGGTAGAGGGAGAGAGAGAGAGAGAACCAGCAACCTTTTGGTGCACAGGATGACACTCAACCAAATAAGCCACATTGGCCAGGGCAAGATTTGGTTATTAATACACACAATTCCTGATGAAGACTACAATTCAAAGAACAAGAGTTGCTTTTCAAGGATTAAAGCTTATATCTTCACCTACATCCAATTATGGCACAGTTTCTAGGCCTTTTGATGTTGTTAACAACTCACTCTGGACACCATTTAGCCCATGTCCTTCTAAAAAAATCATCAAGCTTGTAAGTGGCCTAGGTGGGATCAGAACCCAGGTAGGGTTAACTCCACAGTCAATAAACTTCCCTATCCTACCTTTTAGGGCTGTGGGGAGACAGACAGGTGGGTTGTGGAGGAAGTCAGGCCTCAGACAGTTCAGCTTGGGCAGGGCCTATGAGACGAAGAACCTTTTATAGGGGATGGGTGAGAAAAATTTGTTTTGTTTTCGACATGTCAAGGTTGAAGTGTCTACAGGACACTCAGGCAGAGAGATCTACTTACTAGATATTTGGATATTTTGTGAGTTGGGTCATATTTCTCATCTCCTTTTGAAAATATACAGAAATCTTCTGCCCTCCTTTAAATAATCTGAACCTTCAAAATATATTAAGTTATAGTGACAAAAACTCACAGTGGTAATTCAGTTATTATTCTACTAGAGGCCTGGTGTACGACATTCGTGCCCTGCGGCGGGGGGTCGGGGGGAGCCTGGAGGGTGGTTCTCTCAGCCTGGCCTGTGCCCTCAGTCAGACATTCTTAGCGCTGCCGCAGAGGCGGGAGAGGCTTCTGCTTCAGCCACTGTGCTCTCCAGCCCTGAGCCCAGCTTGTGGCTCCCCCACAGGGGGAGTGCACTGACCACCAGGGGTCAGCTCCTGCATTGAGCGCCTGCCCCCTGGTGGTCAGTGCGCGTCATAGTGACCAGTCGTTCCATCGTTTGGTCGATTTGCATGTTACCCTTTTATTATATAGGCTTATTGTATAGGATTGTGTGATATTCACAAGACTATGAAATTGGTTGCTTTTCTGCTTCAGGTGATGTGGATGGTAGAACATAGCATAGTTTCTCTTTGCTTCAAAGCCTGCTTCATGGCTTTGCATCCTTGGCCACAAAACTGAGTTAACACAGATATTTAGAGATATTGATATGCTTCTCCTGGTTCCCTTGAAGTTACTGACATAAGCAATAGTGGACAGTATAGATGTGACCTGAGATGACCCAAGGAGAAGAGCCAGCAGAGAATATTTACAAATATCCTAGGATTGTCTTTGATATAAGAATTGTCTTTGGTATAAATCTGAACTCTTCAGCAAATGGAGCAAAGCTCCCTTTGAGCTGAATCTCTCTCCTGCCTCTTCCCTCATAGAGCCACCACATTCCGTACTCAACATTCTAGGCACATGGATTCCTGTGCTTCCAGTTGATGTGCCTTGGCTCATCCACATGGCACTCTCTGTCTAGACTTCTGGTTTGCCTTTCCTCTCTTTGTCCATGAAATCCTATGTCTTTCCTGAAACTATCCCCAACCACCTCAGATATGTGTCTGACCCTCTTTTCAATGGCCATCATCTCAATTCTTGTCACTCCTTGTGCAATAGTCACCCTCTTAAAGTCAGGGGCCAGTCTTAATTATGTTTGCAGTCCCAATGACAAACAGTGCAGACAAGAAACAGAGTTAATTGGATGCTCGTTGACTGGTGCAATGAAAATCAGCCCATTAAGAGGTGTGTAAATGTTTGTGTAGCTTCTTCTGCTAATAAAGACTACCATGCAAATACAATTTTAAAAGTCAGCTGCCTAAACCTAACCCAACTCTTAAAGCAAAGCAGCATTCTTATTCTTCCCAATAAAGGCAATGAACATATTGAATACAGAGAGGCTACTAATGATTCCTGTGTCCACCAGCCTTTGGTGATGAGCTGAGAACAATCAGTGGAAAACCCACAGGTACAACAGAAGTCCTCGTGAAACTAAGAGCAGGGTTCTGTTTTTTTTTTAGCACGAGCATCCCCATTTTCATGGCTTTATTGATAACTTAAACCTAGTTGTCTTAATGCACATGAGTGCTCGCTCCCTTGAGGCAAATTCACATTATTCTGGTGAGCAGAGTTATGGCTATTTTAATAGATATATTCCAAATGATTTAATCTCATCTGTCCTTCTTCTTGGGGACCAAGAGCCTCTTGGAAATGCTCATAGAGAAACATGGATACCAAGAAACATGCCTGGGACCAGACCACAAAGCTTGTCCATGGCACATGCTCCACTTTGTGGCTAACTTTCCCAAGTTTGCTAGAACACAGCAATTTTGGTGGTACTGGAGTATCAAGGAGCCTATATTTTGGAAAATGTCATGAGTAGTTCAAAATAGACTTTAGATATTAATAGTCTCAAGACCAGATTTGCATCAAACAGGCAAAGGCTATTTTCAATACACTTTTTTGGGGGATCCCCAAATGATACTGCATGATGATGGCCACAAAAGCTGTTCCAGCTCTGATTAAGAGTCTCACAGAACTGTGTGTATCTCTGCTTATCTCCCTGGCTGTTTGTTCATTCTATCCATAGACCATGCTTCATTTGTACCATGCAGAGAGTAGCTCTTCTCTTCTCCCCCACCAACAGAGGACGACAAAACAGGTTAATGCAGGAATTGAGGATGAGAGAGTCTCCACCCTTGAACGTGCTCATGAAATAGCCTGGCTGAGGCCTCAGAGCCCATAGATGCACTACAGCCCTTCTCACTCAGAGAAGGCAAATTCATCATAGACGTCAACATATTCAGATATGGATCACAGTCTCCTTAACAAATAGGTTCTTCCTTTGCCTTCCATGTGAGGCACAACCTGAGAGCTCAGCACTGGTGTTTCCTTTCCCCTCCTCCATCTTCAGGTTGGGGGGGAAAAAGGAAATAACACACATACTTTGTAAGAGCAGGCCCAGGGGAAGTCATTCCCATAATTATATGAATCCAATAAAAAGGTCAGATATTAGAATTGGGTGAGTAAAAATGCACTTTCCTTCCCCCCAAAAGAACGGAAAACAAGGATCTTTTATTCTCTTTTCTAAGGGCAGTGTGCCCTTCCCCTTGCCACCTTCTTGGAAGGATTTCTCAGGAAAGCCAATGAGAGTCCGATTGGCACTCTCCTATCTGCATGCTGGGCAGGGGTGTGTGTGGTGTCCTTCCCTGGCAGCTGGGACAACCAGGGCTCGAGTGCCAGTGACAAGTTCTGAACCCACCTGCCCAGACCTAAGGCCCATTATACAACCAAAGCCCCCAGTGACCAAGTAGGGTATTTATATGTGACAAGTAGCAAAGCTCTAAATTCTAGGATTACGTGAAATGAGTCATCAATGGCATTGACTACACTTTCCTCAGATATAAAACTCTCTAGGGCCCAGGATACCAAACATGTTTTTAATTGTCAATTCACATAATATTCACATTGCAGGAACAAGCTGTTTAGGAAATAATAATAGCACATCCTACAAGTCAGGTCCTGTTTTAAGTCCTTTTCATATATTAACTCATTTCATCCTTATGTGAGCCTTGTGAGATGGGCATATTACCACTTGGGAAGCTAAAAATGTGTCTGAGATCCCATGACCAGTAACAGGAGGAGCCAGGGTTTGAACCAGGAAATTGGCTCCAGAAACCACTTGCAAAAACTAATCTGACCTCTCTCTGATGAGAAGGGATCGGTCTACACTGGCTCTATCCAATTGTCAACAATATGACATGCTTTTATGGCAACCCACTAACTTAGCCTAATTGCTTCTCTGTGGTTGGGGGGCTCTCTCTGGAGACCAATGATATCTAAAAGCTCTGACTGCACTTGTCCAGCTTCAAAAGCTGAGCATGAAGAGACATTTTTTGTCTGACAAAGGATAATTCCACATGATGACAGTATCAGCTGAACCACGTGATAAACTGAGGGCTCTGAACCAGCACTGCAGAACAGAAGCCCAATAGTCCTGGTGCCAGCAGCAATCCCTCAGGGGCCCAACCAGCCCAGAGAGAATGGTGATCACCATTCTAGAAGCACTTGTGAAATCATGAATAGTGCTAATTGTGCTTTTAAACATTCCTGTCAGAATGTAATTTTTATTGCATTTTTAGAATTTGAAAATTAATAGAAATTTCAAGGCAGGTGCTTAAGTACAATAAATGGAATTTAGACAGTTTTAAGAATAGGTTATTAAAAAGAGATTTGCATTCTTTAGCCTCAAATTTCTTGCCTGTGCCATTAAGCAGGTAGGGAGAAGATGGAATAATCAAGATTATTATTTTTTCACTACAGAATATAAATGAGGTAGTTGTGGTTCTTATTTACTATGTTTCAAAATATGTAAAATTGTAGACTTTAGGCTCAGAAACCAACTGCAAATAAAACACTCGTTTAAATGCATATAAAAATAAATTGAGGTTATCTAACATAAAACCCCCCAGAATAAAAGGCACTAAAAGCTTTAGGTTGTCATATATCAGGGACAAAAAAATTAGAGAGTAGCTGACATCTCCTTGAGAAAATATCTCCATGGAAACCACTTAAGCTTCAGCATCTAAAGTGATAACGTGAGACACTGCAACAAAACTGCTATTAATTGTAATTTAATTTAAATTGCAACACTATGTTTGCAGTGGGGTCTGGGCTAGATGATGTATATATGCCTTTGTTCTTCACAGCTTCTTTGTTTTGTTTTGCTTTATTCTCTTCCTTTAAATTTGAGTGGTATGGCAGAAAATTATTTTTTTCAAGTAATGCGTTTTAAGCATTTGCTATTGCCTAATATTTTAGAAACAAGTGAAATAAAAGGTTTCGATTAAGATGCTGAAGATATAAGGAGCTGCTGTTTTATCTTGGGAGAAGCTACTGCTGATCACGTTCAGGAGGGAGGGATTGGTCAAGGCCAGCCGATGTTTATCAAGAGAACAATATGTGGGCCGAGGCCTCGTGAGCCTCAGTCTAATATCTACCAGTATACGTATACCCGTCACTTCAGTTTCCACAGAACGCTAGATGGTTAGAACTCTAGTTTCAAATGGAGAAGAGATTATGAAGTTTTGGCTCTGACAAGTGAAATAAAAACTTTACATTTCCAGCCTGTATGAGTGTCCAAGATCCAGTGACTCAAAGAGGTTCTTTAGGTGAAAAGAAACAGAATCTGTAGAGGAAACTGTCATCTGCTATGTGCCTTGGTTGTGTACATAATGCCAGCTTTTATACAAAAGGACTGAATGGGCAATCGATTTTATTCGATTCCCTCCTCCCAGTGGTTTTTTAAGGCAATTTCTGAATTGTCTCAACTGCTTTTCAGGAAAAAGATTTACTGATAATCCCAGACTAGCTGACATTACATTCTTTTGTCCGAGTAAGTATAAATAGGTATTTTAATAGGAAATATATCATTATTGGTAGAAGCTCAGAATTTGTATTCCATAAACACTAAGGTAAGTCATGTGGTATCCTTTTTCATGTTAGAGATGTCTTCTTATTTCTCAGGTGGGCAAACTTTCTTCTTTTGTTAATAATAATTGTTTAGAAATCCATCATCGAAGTTATGGTTGCATAACGTTGTGGGCTCCTGAGGATCACAGATGGTTTCAGCTGGCTTTCTATCCCACAACCTGTCTCTATACCTGGGAGGCTAAGACGCAGGACAGCGTATAGGTCACAGTCATGTAGCTGATAGGTGCCCAGGTCACTTCGGCCAAGTCTCTGGATTCACCTGGGACTTCTGTCGTTCTCCACCACAGGGCAGTGTAGACTCATGTTGGCATTAACTGAATGCAGGAATGCAGAAGCCCCAAGGCTGGGGGAATAAGATAAATTTGGGAAGTGCCATTCAAACCCCTTTCTGAGGGAGAACACGGTTTCCAGATTGTCCTCAGCAGCAGTGGGATCCCCTTCAGGGCATGTCCTTCCAACTCACAAAGGGTTCTGGTGCTCAGGAATAAAAGGGCTCTGCATTGTGTAGCTGGTAGGTTCTTTAGGATTTTTCTTCCTCCTTGAAACTCATTCTAATGTGCCTTTTGCGGAAACAAATAGATTGATTCCTGAGTGCTTTGGTTCAGAGTGTTCAAATGTTAGGGAGTATACAAACTACCTGGTGTCGTGTTAAAATGCAGGTTCTGATTGGGCTGGTCTGGGCCTGGGAGTATGCATTTCTCACAGGTGGTTGGGTACTTGAGTAGCAGAGCTATAACGGAAACCTTGGTGGTTCATAATTCCTTCTGAGCATCTAAACACTCCCCGCGCCCCCCCTCCCCCGGAATCATTTGTGTGCTTTTACTAGTACTGACTTACATGAGAATTCACCCCATGGTTCCATTATCTTTAGCCCTATTTCTCTCGCTCTCTCTTTTTTTAAATCCTCACCTGAGGATATGTTTCCACTGATTTTTAGAGAGAGAGGAAGGGAGAGAAGGAGAGAGAAACATTGATGTGAGAGAGAAACATTGATTGGTTGCTTCCCTACATGCCATGACTGGGGATTGAACCAGCAACCTAGGTGTATGTACCCTAACCAGAAATCAAACCTGTAACCTTTTGGTATAGGGGATGACAGATGATGCTCCAACCAGGGGTATAGCCTCACTTTCCAAGGAGAGGGTGCTTGAGAAAATAACCATAATAAGAAGTTAAAGCCACCAAACATAGTGAATAAGCCCCAAAGCGCACCTTTAAAGACATTCCCTGAGGTTTTTGCCCAGACTAGTGGTCAAGAGTTGGCACTGTTCATGAGATGACCGTCTTTGGGAGACCCTGGAGCTGGTGCCTTCAGGCTTCTGCCGAGAAAACCTCCACCGGGCACTGGGCAAGGGTTAGCAAAGGCTTTGGATGTCCAGAACTTCTGGCTTGGGAGCTTGATTAAAATAACTTTTTGATAACCCAAAATCTAGTCAAAAGATGATTTCATCATTTGTGAGAGTACTGAGGCACATTTAATCATCTGAGGAGACAGGCAAGGAAGAAGGGTCTCCTCTCACGCCCCTTTGCGAATTTCTAGTCAATTCAAGGGCCATAATTTGCCTGTTTTAGAAACAACAGAATATTACTGCTTTGCTTCTGCTATCATTGTATGTCTTTTGAGGTAAGTACGGGGAATAATAAAATGCATTTGGAAAAACACTTAATGTTCTGCTATAACCTTTCTATCTCAGTGTGCAGAACACGTCTTCAGTTTTAGACGATGAATGTGCTCCTGCTCTCCGTGGACTCGCTCTGCCAATATTCATCCGGCTTTGGCTTTGGTTTGCAGGACGTCTGTTGTAATTGCTCTTTCATCAAAATGTAAAATTGACCCTTTTTTATTCCTCAGTGCTCAGAAACCAGGACACAGATGAGGAGGGTTTCTGAGAACACAGTGTTGTCTACCGGGATCCAGCCCGCTGACTGGCTCCCGGCTGCATGGTGTGGACGATTAGAAAGGGCAGGGAGCAAAGCTAAAGTGCTTTAAAAATTAATTCTGCACGTATTTTAAGTCTTTTATCAATGCCCAGCAGGGCCCGTGCTTTTGAAATACTCTTTTCAGTTGCATTAGCACAAGTGAAACATGTAATTCCAATCCCAAGACGTGTCTTGTCTTCTAAGAAGGCTGACCTCAGAAAACTGACGCTACAACCCCCTTGCTGGATATTTCCGTCATCTTCTGAGTTGTTCTTCCTGGATGAACCTGAGATCTCAAAAGACAGTGTCTTTGCTTGTTGGCAGGTGGAATGACTAATGGCCACTGAAGAAACCACGGGAAAAGAAAAGGCTTCTAACGCTTCCTGATGCTTCCCCACCAACGGCCTCCTCCAGGTGCCGGCTCCCATCAGGATCCAGATGCTGAGATCTATGTGCAGCCTGAGCCACATGACTGTCACAGCCCTTCCTCTCATTCATGTCAACAGAGTGTGAAAAAAGTACTTAATTGGCTCTAACCATCCTGGGCGTGTATCAAAAAAGAGAGAAAGAAAAAAAAGCGGGGAAGGGGGAGTGTGCAGAGCAGCAGGAATTTCACCTACAGGTATGCAGAGCACTTATTATTTCAGACTTCCACTTTATATTCATGGGGTGGCAGAAGACAGGAAAACAGTTCACAATAAAGAACTGGAAATCTTTTATGTTTAAATTTGATTATTTTCCTGGAGAAGAAGGAGAAGTGGGGAAAGCACTGAATCTGAAGGGCATCTTCCTGAAATTTAGGCCTGGCAATGCTGGTCTCTGTGTACCTTTCAGCCTGTGCTGTAAACGGGGGGCTGGGCCCCAGCCTTGACCGCACAGCAGGCATCTCGGGATGGGAGCGGCCCGCAGGAGTCTCCAGGTGTGACTGACGCAGGGTTGAGCTAGTCCACAGCAGCCACTCTGCTCTTACTTGAGGGCATGAAGGCATTTGCTTTCTCTGAGTCTCATTTCCCTTATCTTTACGTAGCTAGTTATTTATTTTTTAAAATACATTTTTATTGACTTCAGAGAGGAAGGGAGAGAGAGATAGAAACATCAATGATGAGAGAGAATCCTTGATTGGCTGCCTCCTGCACTAGGGATTGAACCTGTAACCTGGGCATGTGCCCTGACCAGAAATTGAACCTTGACCTCCTGGTTCATAGGTCTATGGTCAACCACTGAGCCATGCCGGCTGGGCTCATTTTCCTTCTTTAAAAGGTGGCTAATAATGTCCACTCATACATATAGGCCCCCGTAGATGAAACAAAATCTTGCCCTGACAGCATTTCAGCAACTAAAGTCCTTTACAATTTTAAACTGTCATTTATCCTTTTCAGTTTTTTAAAAGTTAAAATTCCCAAGTCAATTCTTGAAAAACACTCTTTGCCATTCCCAAGAGGGAAATGTCAAAGCGATTTGGTCTCCATCTTTAAAATAACTTTCATATGGTTTATTGTATATTTAGATGTTAACATAAAGTTGATTTTAGTTTTCCCCCCTGAGCCTTCTGGGGTTGTTCCTAGCTAGAAACTGAACAGCAGAATCAAGAATCCACCTGCTCTTTCTGCGGCACAAAATTGAGGCAAAAACGAATACCGTGATTTGCTGGAGTCAGTGGTTCTGCCATCGCCAGAGAAGTTGCCATAGCAGCGAGGACGCCTGTGTTTCCCTGCATTTCCCCAGCCCCACGTGAGAGGGACCACAGCTGAGATGATGGCCAGGCACAGAACCCTGGAGAGAGGCCTCTCTAAGGACCCTGCCCGGTGGGGTGGCCGAAGTGGGGTGAGTACAGAGAGAAGACTGGGAGAGAATTCTGCCCTCCTTGTGGCTCAAAATCTATTAAAAGGGTCAAGGGAAAGAAAAGTAGAAAGGCAGAGGGAATCTGGGACTGAAAGTGACGCCCGCAAAGGGAGGAACAAGGACCGTAGACATTGTCCCATAGTTGATGTTTGTGACCCTTTTGATTTATTTGCGGTGGAGTTTCAGAGAGTTAAACAATTCTGTTTGGAAAAGAATAGAACCTGGGAGCAAAGGCAGCCCCTGACATGCTGGAGTGACTAGAGAGCAGTTCAGGAAAGAGGATGGTGAGCAGGGTGTGGTGCTGCAGGGAATCCAACCTCACTGCCCATCCCTGCAGCCACTTATGAGAGGTTGGCTGCCTATCATTTCTCACCATGGCCCTCACTGCTTTGCAAAACACAGGCTTGACAAATCTGTTCTGTGATGTGGGAGGCTGTGGCAGCTTAAGGCAGCCTCTAAAGTCTTTTCAGGCCCCTTAAATAAACATCTAGTTAAGAATATTAATGCCAAGACTCTGCATCTGGAACGTGCAGTGTTGGAGGTGGGGTCAGAAGTGAGAGTTTTGGGCTTAGAGCTGAGATTTGTTAACTTTGGTCCACATTCCTCTGTAAGAGGATGATACCCCCCCATCCCCAATAATGAAAATGAGATAATTAAACATTCAAATTACAAAGTTAAAGAGCGGCAAATATAAATTTAAAGAAGTTAAGTAAAAGCAAGTGATAAAAGCAAACAGAAAAATAATAGCACTAATAAATAAATCCAAAGCTGGTTCTTTGAGGGAAAAAAATCTAACCAGAAGAAAACCTAAATCTATAATATAAAAAATAGGACTAAAATTTTCTAGAGAAAATTTAAAAAAATTTCTGAATGGAGATGACAAAAAGCCATAAAACATTTTTATTTCACCATGCAAACATTTTTTAAAATTACATGAAAAAAAAATCACACCCCATAAATGAAAAAAAAATAGAGAGATCAAACTAGAAAAACACTCAAACATAGTAAAATACTAATTTACTTAATATATAAAGAATTCATATAAGTTAAGTAGTAAATGACCAACAAATAGGAAAGACTAAATATTTGGTTAAGGAACATAAATAGGCAGTTCATGGAAAATAAATACAAGTGACTTATAAATGTATACAAAGATACTTAAGCTCACTCATAATTAATAAAATCCAAATAAAAACAATAAAATTTCATTTTTTCAATAAAATGTAGCAAGTTTAAAAGATTATGATGTACTGTGTTATTGAGGGTGTGGGGAAAAAGACACTCATACCGTATTGGATTGGGGGTACTAAATCATTGGAGGCTGATGTAAATCAAATATAATAGCTATCAAAATTAAAAATACATACCTTTATTCAACAATGTCACATGTGCAAAGTTAGTCATTATGGAAACAAAAGATGGGAACAACTTAAATGACTAATGGACCAGATATCTGTAACCTTAATATTATATTTAACTTAAGCTGTGTAAATGTGCTTGGTGCTCTTGTAGAAAAGCAGAATTTGCATCATTTGTAGGAAAAATGCACATTAGAAAAGGAGGAATAATAATTGTTCTTTGCACTTGAATAAATGTTACCTGTGTGGGTCACTGATGAGGAGAAAAGACACACAAGAGAATAAAAAGATTAGGTGTCAGGGATTGAACGCATTAATCATGTAATCTTAGCGTAAGGATGCAAAAAGGGAACTGCTCAGAAATAATTAAGATGTCAGTATAAAAGCTGGAAAGATTATTTTAAGTGCTTGCAGGTGGTAAAGAAAACCACCTACCAGCTTGTAATTATGAAGGAAACTGAATAAATATATTCAGTTTTTAAATGTTCATCATATTCATAACTCTTTTGCATATGAAGATATAAAAATATTTTATCTTCAGATGGTGGAAAGGAAATTTGGAATATAGATAAGAAATCAAGTCATTAAAAATCATGACCTTAGAGGCAGGGTAGGGGTGCCTTTAGAATTCAAACTCACATTCCCAGGGGTCAAGTGCTGTGGTGAGTTCAAGCCTCATTTCTCAGTTTGAAGTAGCTGGCAGACTGTGCTCTGGAATCTAACTGGGCGAGGTTGTTACCTTGAGTGATCCCTGGTACCAGATTCCATCGAGCTCCCAATTTATTTGGGAGAACACATTCCTAAGAGGGCTGGTTTTACAATAGCTCTGTGAATCTGAGTGAATCCCCTGGATAAGTCTGGGTTTGGATCCTCCCGGCTTCCTGACAACCTTGACCCTGGATTTGGGCAGGAGGAGAATTGGGCCGTGGTTAACTGTTTTTCCACTTGCTCAGTGCTCCTGGGTTTTCCATGTTTCACCCATTGAGAGTTCTTGGTCAAGAGTCCCTCAGTATCAGATGCAGGTTAGCTTAAGGGTGGGAGCCAGGGAAGTCAAGGTTACAGTGGAGACTGTTCAACTGCCAGCACCCAGCAGAGGCTGATTCTCTGGGGCCTTCTGGGGTGCACACGGTATATTTGTAAATTAGCAGAGGTATGGACAAACGTCACATACCTGTGCTGAGAATATTACGCACTAGAAGTCCTTTATAAATCTTTATAACTAGTTATAATCTTTATAAACAGAAAATTCCTTAGGGAATGAACCTTACATCTTAGAGCAGGGGTGGGCAAACTTTTTGACTTGAGGGCCACAATGGGTTCTTAAACTGAACCGGAGGGCCGGAACAAAAGCATGGATGGAGTGTTTGTGTGAACTAATATAAATTCAAAGTAAAGGGGCGGAGGGGAGAGCAAGAGAACCGGATAGAACAGACGGATCCGGCCCGCAGGCCGTAGTTTGCCCAAGGCTGTCTTAGAGTGCTCTGTCTAGGGTATAATATTTTATAAAAGGTCCTAGGATGTGTGTGGCCTTTGGTCTGATGTATTCTGTATCAAGTATCATGAATGTGATAAAACACCTCAAGGCATACTAGGAATGCCCTGGGGCTGTACAGTTTGGAGTTGGTCCTTAGTGCAGAGATTTACAGCATCTGACTCGTGTGTTTGTTTTGTTTTTATTTTTTTTTTTTTGCAGAATGTGCCCTGCTGTCCGTGGTTGTACTTCTGCTGGGAAATCCTTGCTGTTTCAAGGAAAGAAATTCCTGGATTCGACCAAGAGAAAGAACAGAGCCCGTGATTGAGATGTGGGTCCCAGCAATTTCCCGCTGCTCTGCGACCTTTAATGCACCAAAACTCAGGGCTGGGTGTGTTTTTTCTACCTTATAACTATTGTTCTAAAAATATTCCTCAGGACCCTAATGATGTGCTTTAGAAACAGGCGTTGCCTCTTATCAATGGGGAAAACCAGGCAGAAAAAACAGTGACTGGATGTTCCTAACAGAGCAGAATTGATGTAATCAAATTAATGCAAACTCACAACCTGGGCATGTGCTCTGACCAGAAATCGAACTGGTGCTCATCCAACTGAGCAACACCGGCAGGGCCAGATCTTCATGTTAAGTAGCAACGCCGCCCCCCCCCCCCCCCCCCCGCCCCTTATCCTTTCAAATTACGTTTGCAGTTGATTCAATAAATTGAATAATATTTGGACATTTTCCTCAAACTGAGGTTCCTTCCTGGGGTCAGCAACTTCTATAATGACACCCTTTAATGAGAGCCAGAGTTCAGCGCCAAACTGTGGAATTCTTGTTGGTTTGTCTGAAGTCCGCTTTTCCAGTTTCACGAAGCCGATCGGCTGCCCTCACGTTTAGAAGAAATCTGTGTCTCCATGAGCTTCCTTATAAGATGGTCAGAGAAGCCCAACCTTTTGCAAGCTTATTGCTACAGCTTTTCAATTTGAGACTTCCCCATCTAAAGGCTTCATTGCTTTTCATAAACTTTTTTGTTGTTGTTGTTGCATTATTTGGGTATTAATTTCCTTTTCTTTTGGTAACCTTATTTAAAAGGGCTCATCAAGGGGGCTATTAGTAAGCTTCTCTCTTATTTGAAGAGTAATCCTCAATCTTGGCTACACATTGGAATCCCACCTCCCCCCAAGGAGGTCTCACATAGATGGATACCTGCATCTCACCCCCAGGGTGTCAGATTTCATTGGTCAGGGGTATAGCCTGGATACTGGGGTTTTGGAAAGCTCCCCACGTAATTTGAAAGTGCATCTGAGATTGAGGACCACTGAACTAGGTGAGTGCTTTCAAACTTGATTGTGCACATGGTACCTCACCTGGGAATCTTGATAAAATGTAGATGCTGACACAGTGGGTCTTGGGTGAGGGCCTGAGATTCTGCATTTCTAATGAGCTTCCAAATGCTCCTCATCTTCTGGTTGAGGACCACCCTTTCTAAGGCACCAGACACAATGAGGTACTCAAATGTCCTCTATTCAAACCAGGACTGACCAGCCCTCATCCTTGTCCTCTCTCTGTCCTATACCTACACAGACTTAAGAAAGACATGATTCACAGCCAGCAATGGCATTTTGTTTATATACTCTTGCTTTGTTTCTGACTATCTGACAGCAAGGATTCTTATTCTACTCTCACAGGAAGATTATCTGAAGAAAGCAAAACCTTCCAATCAGAATCCTGAATGCTGAACTTAGGCTCACAGAGACTAGGGTGCATTTGCTGATGTGGGGATACACTTAGAAGCTAAAGATTAGTTTAAACTGAGGACATTTGCAATTCAACAGCTGCAGAAAGAGATTTTTTTTTTGGAGTTTCTGTTATCTGATTAAACATAGAAATTTCAGGGAAATGAGGCTGCCATAATTCCCCCTTCTGAGTGGCTTTTACTCCCCTTTGGAAGGAGAACAAGAGTAAAACTACCATAAATTCCCTCCCCAGGGGAGTTTTATGGCTTAAAGAAGTCAGAAAGACCACTCCCACCTGCATAAACAAGCATGCTCACAAACTTGCTTCTCTCTCTCCTGTTCTTGTAGGAACCCATTTGTTCTCTCCATAGACACCTCTTCTCTCTCCCTGTTCCCTACTGAGTAAGGTATACAAGCCTTTAACCATTTATTAAACTAACCCTTTTATAAGTTTTCACATCTATAAACATTTTTCTTCTGTTAATCTGTCTTTTATCGGTTTAATCTGCCAGGCCCTAATTACTGGACATAGAAGGCAGAGGAAAAGTTTTTCCTCCCTGATACTAAGCCACTGGAGGCTGCTAGTCAGTGACCGTCTTTTCTGTCTCTGTCTTTCTCTGTCCCCATATCCAGCCCCTGCCTCCCATTCTCTCTCATGTTCCCATTCACCTAAAGCAGTGGTCAGCAAACTCATTAGTCAACAGAGCCAAATATCAACAGTGCAATGATGGAAATTTCTTTTGAGAGCCAAATTTTTTAAACTTAAACTTCTACTAATGCCACTTCTTCAAAATAGACTCGCCCAGGCCGTGGTATTTTGTGGAAGAGCCACACTCCAGGGGCCAAAGAGCCGCATGTGGCTCGTGAACCACAGTTTGCCGACCACGGTCCTAAAGGAAAAGAATAAAATCATATTATCTAAACAAGACTTCAGAAGCTTCTTTTCTGTCCTTCTAATTAAGTTCATATTTCTTCATACACATTTTCATAATTATGGAAATTAATTGGGAATTCCAATTATGAGACAAATTATGGTGATGAGATCGATACGGCAACTGATTAACACCTGGTAAGACCTCTGCCCAAGTACAAGTGGACATTTTTTTGCAAATTGGTCTATAGTACAGGCCAACCATAATACCTGGGGTGCAGAAATTTGATTTGCACACTGAATAATAACAGAAGTGTTCCCTATATACTTTTTCATTATATCAATCAAAAGAATAAAATTATCATGCAGAAATCATGATTTTGAAAAAACCCAAATGAATCCAAACTATTTGGTTTCCACAACTGTATCTCACAGTCCACAAAGCAAATAATTTGCTAATTAAGACATAATGACTATGACCTTGTATTGGTCCAAAGTAGCATCTAGATGTTTTTGAAACTAATTTATTGGCAGCTGGCTTAGACCACACGTGCTCAGGGACTCATGCAGGGAGTACCTGGAACGGCTTAAGCACCTGTGTGTCTCAAAGTTCCTGTGCTATCCCCATCCACTCTGGCATTTGGAGGAATTTACCTGGGAAGTCTGTTCCTCAGTAGCCCTGACATCTGTCTTTGCTCATCTTGTATTTTCACTCTTTTCTCAGCATTAGGAATGCTTCCTGCCATTCCAGCCCACAAGGAAACCAGCCCACGGTGTGATCCTAGTGACATTCACGAAAGGGAATTCTTCAGACGCACCCTTGGCACTCAGCACCCCTCATCATGTTATGGGAATCCATGTATGAGGAACAATTGTTTAGTCTGTAAACTGGCTATTCTGACAATGGGGCAATTTGGGCTTCTTTGGAAGCTTCACAAAGCTTTGCAGCACAAATCCTGGCAAGGACCACAATGGGAGCTGCGCTTAAAGCTGAGACACATGGTGCCTGGAATACGCAAAAGCAATCAAACGTGTCACACTTACACTAGGAATTGTTACGAATTAGATATGAGGGTGGGGGAGGACTTGGAAGTCTTTAGTGGACATTCAAGCCTCATAGCAAACTGTGGCTAACATAATAATGACCACACTGGTAATAGTATTGCAGCTAAACTTTAGTGAAGCTTGCTACATGTCTATAACTGCACTAAGTGCTTTAAATACATAATCTCAAATATAATTCTATGGGTTAGTCTTAGTATTTCCACTTGAGATGGGGAAACTGAGGAATAAGTTTGGAATACCTGCCCCTGTATGACCTGCTGGTGAGGGCACTTATGCCACCTTGTCCCCCTCCTCATCCTATTCCTGTCTTTAGCATCAGCAACATCACACGTTGCTTTGGAGACCCACTGAATGTTAGATTTGGAGATCACTTAGAGACCTTCAAATCTCCACGCCTCTGGGTGACAAAGCAGAGGCTTGCAGAAGTGAACTGAGTTGCCCAAGGTTAGTTTGGGTAGAGCGAGAAGGCTCCGCACCAATCCCTGTTATGAGAACCTTGAATTTGCATCCAGTTAGTTTTGCAGGCAACAGCTACATCCTTTCATTTTAGCCCTGTGCATTCGAACTACCTATCTTATCAACTACAGAAGTGGGACTCAATCCACCGAGCTTTGGAAGCCTAAACCCATCATTTAAAAAGCTGGAAGGCTATTCATATAAACTCAGTGTTGGTGATGAAATCTCTGTATTGCTTTAAATTTTTCCTCCTGACCTTAGAACTTGGACTAAGGGGCTGCAAATCAAAGAGTCACAAAGACAAATGTGAGGGAGTGATTCCATAGGATCACTCAGCAGTCCTGTTGCAGCCAGCAGTGGAGGCATTGGCTTGTTCACTTTTCGCACAGAGCTAGAATGGCGGTGGGAACTTGTGACATTTGATAGGTGCTCAGCTCTGTGCTAAGAACTCGTGTACCCACACATTCCTTTGTTCTTAATCCTCCAACTACATTACCAGTGAGGTGCTGTTATTAGCCCCATTTTACAGGTGAAGAAACTGAGGTTTAAAGAAATAAAGCAATCTGTCTAATGCTGCTTTAGACTTTACCTGAATCCAGATGGTCTAAGTGCCAGGGGTCAGTGGCAGACGACATGGGTGAGAGGGTGAGCGGGGAGGCCCCACAGTTGGACTCCACAAGCTCGCCCTGGATGTGGACGTGTGCGGAGGCGTTGGTTTGCCTCAAGGCCGCCTTGAGAGGGGCGATCTGGTTGAACTGAACTCTGGAGAGGCACCCAGTGAATCCTGGGGTGTTGTACTTGTGAATCTCTTGGTCAATCTTCCCTGTTTCTAAAAGAAAAAGAAAGAGAACGTAAAAATCTTATCCTACTCACTGTCTTCCAGCTGTAGAACACACTTGTCTTTGAATGCTTTGGTCCAAATCTTACTTTTAGATTTCATGTCAAAATGTTATATTCTTTTAGATGAAATACTAATGGCTTGATAAGGCTTAGGGCTAGAGACCTGACTTTAAAAGAATCTTCTGTGTTACTAGAGAACCTGGTAGGGTGAGGAGAATAAGACTATTTGTTAAAATAAAATACATTCATAGTTACCTTCCAAATACTTGAGATATTGCTGAAACTAACAACACTCACTTGGTTCTGATTGATTTTTCTTCCTGATGCTTCAATGACTCTCTTATGGGTATTGAACAAGCCCCATGCCCAGCTCTCCTGTACCTCTTCTATACCTCCTTCCTATTTTCTTATTTAGAAATTGAGCATTCTCTTTCTTCAGAATCCAATCCCCTTAAAATTCTGAGGTTTAGTCTTGGCTTGGTAGCCCAGTTGGTTAGAGTGTTGTCCCCAAGTGCCATGGTTGCAGGTTTGATCCCTGCTTGGGGCACGTATAGGAATCAACTGGTGAATGCATGAACGGGTGGAGCCACAAATCAATCTCTCTCTCTCTCTCTCTCTCTCTCTGTCTCTCTCCCCCACCCCTCCCCGGGCTCTAAAATCAATCAATAAAAATATTTTTAAAATTCTGAGGTTTACAGAATCCCACCTGGAATCTGATGGACGTTTGGAAGTCATAACACTTTCCCAACTCAATCTCAAACATACATATGTATTTAAGAATCACCACCTCCTCCTGACATGTAAGCTCAACATCTTCCTAAACTAACATTCCAATCAGGGTTGAGTCTGAGTAGAGGCATTTCCAATGTACAGTTTCAACTAGTATAACCACACATTGTCACCTCTGTAGAAGCAAGTATCTTTTTGACCTTCTGCCCCAAGTTTTAGAATCTACCCAGCAGAATGAATGTTGAAGGAATCTAGACCTTTCCGACCAGCAGTTCTCAAAGTATGGATCCTGAGCCAGCAGCATATTAGTATCACTGGGGACTTGTTATAAATGCAAAATCTTGTAACCAGAGACTCGAAGGGTGGGGTTGAGCAATCTGTGCTTTTTACAAGCCCCCCATGTGATTCTGATGCTGCTTGAGAACCACAGACACAAGCAATCGCCTTGTGGTGAGGCAAACTCAGGTGACGGGCAAATGGCACTTCAGCAATTTGTATTCTGGATGAGAGATTATGTTACAATGATGATCACCTTTTAAATCCAAGGACAAGAATGCGAGATATTTATGAACTGCGAAAACAAAGACAGGAAAACAGAGGACTGTGTTTCTCACTGGGAAACAAACGCAGGTGAAGTGGTCTTGTATAAAAATTGACTCCCCATTAATTAAAGAATAAATCAGTAGAGAAGGAAGCAGGTCTTGGGGGCAGAAGAAGTGGACTTATTCAGAGTCATCACATTAATGAATCAGTTCAGTGATTGACCTGTACTAGTTGCATGTGAATTTTTAAAAAAAACATATTTTGTTGATTTTTTACAGAGAGGAAGGGAGAGGGATAGAGAGTTAGAAACATCGATGAGAGAGAAACATAGATCAGCTGCCTCCTGCACACCCACTACTGGGGATGTGCCCTCAACCAAGGTACATGCCCTTGACCTGAATCGAACATGGGACCCTTGAGTCTGCAGGCCAATGCTCTATCCCAGCCGTGGGCAAACTATGGCCCGCGGGCTGGATCCGGCCCGTTCGGCTGTTCTATCCGGCCCGCGGAGCCGAAAGAGCTGAGGGTTCTCTTGCTCTCCCCTCCGCTCCTTCACCAGCAGCAGTGTTAACATGGCAACGTCGGGAAACACGGCCGCAGCTCCTTCTTCTGAGTGGGCAGATTTATATCCGCCCATTCAGTAGAAGGAACAACCTCTCAATCTTCCAGAGGCTCCTTGTAATGCCCGCAGACGCGTCTCCCGACATTACCCTGGGAATGCGTAGACATGTTATCGTGGTGATGTAGGGAGACACGCCCCTGGAGAGCACAGTATCAGAGCACAGTATCAGAGCACAGTTTGAAATGAATAAAACTATTGAAATAAAAAAAAAAGACCGTACCCTTTTATGTAATGATGTTTACTTTGAATTTATATTAGTTCACACAAACACTCCATCCATGCTTTTGTTCCGGCCCTCCGGTCCAGTTTAAGAACCCATTGTGGCCCTCGAGTCAAAAAGTTTGCCCACCCCTGCTCTATCCACTGAGCCAAACCGGTTAGGGCTAGTTGCATGTGAATTTTGATTAACAGGAGAAATGTGAGAACAGGGATGATGAAGTAATGGTAATTCTGGGAATTCAAATAGGGTCTTAGACAAGTACATCCAGACATTTGAATGAGTGATTCTCTATATTGTTGTCCTGCAGTAAATTTCAGTTTGTGACTTTGAGCTAAAGCACATGCCACTTAGGATGGGGAAGTAGACCGTGCCTGAGACCATGTACAAAATCGCACAGTCAACACATATCCTGAGGGTTCCTTTGATGACCAGGAAGAGGCTCTGGTCCTACTGATTACTGTGCTGGTTTGTTCCCCTCTTTCTTCCTTGCTTTCTCCTCCATGATTGCAAACTACTCATGGTTTCATACTTTATCTCCTTGTCTAATATCAGAATTCTTTGTTCTAGGGTCACCAATTTGCCTTCCACACAAACAGTTCAGATATTTGGTTTCCATTCCTCCCTCCAGTGATCTGCCTTCCCTTGAAACATCCTTAGACCATGGAGACTCAAGGTGATTTTGTTCCCAGGATAAGAACGAAGACCTCAGCTCCTTGTTTTCTCAAATCCCTGTCTGTGGTCGAGGCACCAGGACATATGGCCACTCAGTGGTAGGAAACTGAGAACAACCCTGGCTCCATCAGCTGCTTCTCACCCATAAATAGAGGCATTTTTTCAGCCTGTCCAGCCCTGCAGTAGAGCTCCAGACAAAAGAATCCTGGCTGGTAGCTCCTGCCATCTGGTGGGACTTCAATTCAGTTCAATTCAATTCAATTCAATTCAATTCATCTGATCACAGGTATTGACTGTGAGTAGTAGTAGCAGGAAGATAGAGACACATATAAAGATTTACCCTAAGCTGCTCACAACCTAGCTGGGAAAACAAGCATACAAACAACTGACTAACACAACTGAACACACGCTGTATAAGAACAAGAGTTAACATTTATTGAACCCTTAAAATGTTGCTGGGTGCTTTATGTGAATTAGACATTTAATTCCCAGAACAAGCCTGTGGGGAAGGGAACACCATCATCCCTATGGAGTGTCTGAGGAAACTGAGGTTCACAGTTAAGATCCCTTGGCTGCTGAGGCCAGACCAACTGACCCCGAGTCTCTCAATCACTGTGATTCTCTGAGCTGAGAAACCGACCACATGTTTGGTAAAATGATCAGAGCCTATGGGAAACCAGGGAAGCAGGTCTGTGTGGGGTCCTGGAGAGCACTGCAGGAGAGGTCACACTAGAACAAGGGTTGACGTGGATTTTTACCCTCTTAACAAATTTTTCAACATACTATTGTTACAGTATTATTAACTCTAGGCACTCTGCTCAGAACAGATCTCTAGGACTTACTCTTCTTGCATATTTGAAAGTATTGACTCTTTAACCAACAACTCCCAATTTCCTTCCCCCCAGCCCCTGGTAACCACCATTCTGCTCTGTTTCTATGAATTTGACTATTTTAGATTTCTGATATTCATGGAATCATGTAGTATTTGTTCTCCTGCGTCTGGCTTATTTCACTTAACATACTGTCCTCCAGGTTCATCCATGTTGTAGCAAATGGCAGGATTTCCTTCTTTTTTTAAGGCTGCATAATATTCCACAGCATACATGTGTGATGTGTGTGTATGATGTGTGTGTGTGTGTGTGTGTGTGTGTTTGTGTGTGTGTATTACATATATCTTGTCCATTCATTTGTGGCTGAAAGTTTAGGTTGTTTGCATGTTTTTGGTATTGTGAATAATGCTGCAATGAACCAGGGTGTGCAGATGTTCCTTTGAGATACTGATTTCAATTCTTCTGGGTATATACTCAGAAGTGGGATTGCTGGGTCATAGGCAATTCTATTTTTAATCTTGGAAAGAACCTCCATCCTGTTTTCCACAGTGGCTGGACCATTCCATATTCCCACTAAATTCCCCACATCCTCACTGCTTGTTACCTGTTGGAGAACCAGGTTTTGAGACTGAAAGGAAAAGAGAACTGCAGATTGAGTTTGTTATGAGGTCTGGGACCTATGTGAGTCTGATGGGGACAGAGCTTAGACCAGACTGTGAAGGGCCTTCAGTGTCACGTTAAGATGTCTGCATTTCAGTAAGAAACTCAAAGATGTTTCAGCTACAGAGGGCTGTGATGGGAACTTATTAGAAAGGGAATTGTAGTGGCAGCGTAGCATTTGCTCTGAACAAGCCATCTCATTAGCCCCGAGAACTCCCTGGGCTAAGAAGGGACTCCGCTGGGTGGAGGCAGGGTTATGCATGGATGTGGACGGTGCCCTTTTTTGTTTGTCACCAGCGTCTTCTTGCCCTTATTTAATCTACAGTGAATCAGTTTTGGTTCTGTTTCCTCTGCCAGCGATTTGGGTGGAGACTTTCTGAGTCTGGCTTCATTTCGTACGGTCCCTGACACCGTCCTCTAAGGTTACATAGGTCAGACTTCCCAATCACACCATAGAAAATGAACAGTTTCAAAGCAGTATGTATCTGAGGGTTCCCTATTTAAGGTGGGGTGCCCACTTCTTAAAGAGCTGTCCTCTCCTGAGTGTCTCCCCCCTAAGGTGACTCCCAGTGAGGGATAACCAACAAGGTGGAGAGAGGGGAGCCCAGGAAGGGGGTTCTGATGATGAATCTGTGACCAGAGGAGCGGTGGGAAGGAGCAGGGTGCCCAGGCCAGTTGGGGCTGTGAGCACTGGTGGGAATGTCAGCTAAGTGAGCACAGGCTGGGGGCTGGGCTGCTAGAATACTTTTCCATTCTCTTAGGGGCAATTAGCTCTGCTCACTCTCTTCTTTAGCTTTTGCCATTCTGTGTTTTCTTTTTATTGTGGAAAAAAATCCCCATTTTTTTCAACTGTTGTTTCTTTCCTGAGAGGTGACTGGGTCACAGATAGCAGGATTCTGATGCCCAAAAGAGCAGAAACAGCATTTCCAAACCTGAAAGTATCCCAAAGCTTGTTGATGTGCCTCTAAAGACCCTGGGCTGAGACCCATCCCCTGGGATGGGGGGCTGCATTGTAATCAACACTCTTGGTTCTTCTGTCCTAATGATTCCAACTCTTGGCCATGTGATAATAAGAATATCAAGAGTTTCTTATCAACCACAGTTGGTACACATGTGAGGTACTGGGTTAGCACTTTAGTGCATTATTTCATTAAGTCTCCTAACAACTCTCTGAGCTAGACAGGATCATCCACACTGCATGGAAGGAGAAACTGAGGCTCAGAGACATTAAGGCTTTGCCAAAGAATAAATGTTTAGCCATGGATGGTCTGGCTCAGTGGCTAGAACGTCAGACTGCGGAATGAAGGGTCCCGGGTTTGATACTGGTCAAGGGCACATACCCAGGTTGCCAGCTCGATCCCCAGTAGGGGGCGTGCAGGAGGCAACATTGATGTTTCTATCTCTCCTTGTCCCCGCCTCTCTGAAATCAATGAAAATATATTAAAAAAAGAATGTTTATATTTCATATAAAAAAGCAGAAAATGTTTTTTATTCTCAAGTTCTGTCTGAAAAAATGGACTAGATTATATTGTTTTCATATTTACTTGAATTTTTGGCATTCATAGTCAGGGACTCTTCATAGAAATGGCATAGTGAGCCTTCTTTTGTTGTTGCTGATCCTCACCCAGGATGTTTTTTTCATTGATTTTTACAAAGAGAGGAAGGGAGTGAGGGAAGGGGAAGAGAGGAGGGAGAGAGAAAAAGAGGGAGAGAGAGACCTCGATGTGAGAGAGACACTTGGATTGGTTGTTTACCACATGTGCCCCCGACTGGGGCTGAGGATCATCTTGCAACCCAGGTACATGTCCTTGACCAGAAATCAAATCTGAGACCCTTTGGTGCCCCGACTGATGCTCTAACCATTTAGCAACACCATCCAGGTCTAGTGAGGCTTAAAAAAAAATTAATGGCTGTTGAGACGGCTCTAAGACCATGTTTCATTGGTGACTGAGGCGACAATATGGTGTTCAGAAATGCCATGAACTGAGGTCCGAGTTCGCCAGCATCAGTAAAGCACCAGCAAGTTCTGCAAGTGCTTGTCTGGAATAAAGATCCAAACTTCTTAATAACATCTAACAAATGATCCTGAGGCTATCAATTCAGTGCATTTGAGCTTATTACATGTTAATTATGCCAATTGATTAGGCTGGTCTCATTCTGAAATCAAATATTAAAATATGATTTCTTGTAAGCAATTAGTTTCTGCATGGAGATGTCTGGGCCCAAGTGTCACTTGGACAAAACCTGCTCTCAAGAATGCATATTTTAGAAATGTAGTACAATCACTACTGAAATGGAATTCTCAAGATGTAATTAGTGCTTTAATGTCTGAGAATCATAGCGATGTGGGATATAGAAAATAGCCCACTTCAAATACTGACATGATTCCTGGTGAAACCTTAAAACGAAATGCTCCTGACAATACTCTTAAGGAGAATGCAGCAATTACATTTGCAATGCATTAGCATGCTCTCCACTCGTTCTCATTCAGCCTTCGGATAGCAAGTGACAGGCAGGAGTGCAGGGGAAATGTAGAGAGAAAAGGGCACCTGAACTAACGAGAAACTCGGGGAGAATAAAGCCATCTCCAGGCTCCGCCAAGGACAGAACTGGGCTCCAGGCCTGGGACATGGATGAGCACATCCTCCGCAAACATTTAGATGCCGACTCCTCCGAAGACATTTCTCCTTTTCCTTTGAGATTATTTAAATTCATCTATATGTTCTTCTTGTGTAAACCCATGTGCTACCAGGCACATGGTATCTATTAATCAGCTGAATTTTGTTATGTTTTACATTTTTTAGAGTTTTCTATCACTATAATTTTCTGGGAGGGGAGAATGTGAAATTTCATTGTATTCATTCTATGCCCTTCTCTCTTACAGAGGAAGGTGGGACTAAATTATGCAAGTGTCATTTCAATAGCTCTTGACCTTTGACATTCACTAACTCAGTTACAAAGAGGGGATCTGCTGGGAGAAGCAGGATGTTCTTCTCCTCCCACATTGTCTCTGGAAATCTTTTCTAAGAATTGATAAAATTGGATTTCTTTCAGAAACAGCAATGAAAAGAAATGTTTTCTGGGGTGTTGGGGAGTGGGAGGAAGGATTGAGCAAAAAGGGAAAAAAAGAGAGAAAGAGAGAACTCATGGACATGGATAACAGTGTGGTGATGTTTTATGGGGATGGTGGTGGTGGGGAGGGGATGTGTGGAAGTAGAAGAGGACATAGAGGGAATAAATGAACTATTGGGGGATACATACATAGGTTGAAATTGTCATTCTTGTCCCTAAAATCTAGTCTGAAAACTGCAGACTTATTATGGTTGCTGGTTAATATAATTCAGTTGTGCTTACAATACAAAGGGGAAGATATGGCCCCTCTAATGCTTCCAAAATGCATTTGGCATCATACAGAAACACACATCTAAAGACATATTCTCCATTATTTCCTGAATGCTCCCAGTGGTCAGTCATAAGACAAAATGCCTGGTGCCCATTTCTGTAGCCTGGGACACGGTGTGACTTTTCAGGGCTAAGAATACAGACTTTGAAGGTAACAAGACCTTTCAGAAAAATGGGCTTAGCTGTCAGTCTCCCCACAGAGCTGGGCGCTGGGATTACTTAGTTAGAAACGTATGTCTGGGTTTACCTCTCAGAGTTTTTGTAAATATAAGCTACGTGTCCCAGCTGGAGAATTGGGCACTAATGTGTAGTTGAGTTTCCCATGAACTCAATATGAATGAACCTCTTCCTACTGTGTTTTATTCAACTTTTGCATTTGAACTTGAGGCAACAGAAGTAGAAAATGACCTAAATCCTATGTACAAAATGACTAAAATGAAATGTAGTACAGAAGAATAATTTCTTTCTCTGTATGCCCTGCTTCTTCTGATAAAACTTTTAAAATTTATTGGGGTGACTTATTTTTAGACTTTGGAAAGTCCTATTAAATTGTAGTAAATACCGTAAGAAAAGTGAGTTTATGCTTTCAAGTTTTTTCCTTAGTTCCTCTCCAAACCATTGAAGAAAATTCCAGCCCAGTCCAGCCCCTGGTTATTTCAGCCTGCTTCCTGGGGAGCAGAGGAATGGGGGCATCAGGGAAAGGTGCAGAGAGGGTGGGGACCTCATATGCGGCAAGGGCAGCATAATGCAGGGCAGGCTAGGAAAAGTGTGTTAACAAATGTTGGCATTTCTAGATAATGTCAATTTGAATTATTCAGCAAAGTAAAAAGTTGTTTCCCTCTGTTGTTCTTGCTTGTATTGTAATTCCTGGCCTAGGAGGCCTCTAAAGCTGTTTTACCCAAGAGAAAAAAATCATTTGAGGACTAAGATTGCATGAGAGCATCAGGACATGGACACATCAGGACATGAACGCATTAGAACATTAGTTGGAGTTGAGCTAAATGGTTTTCCCAGGGAAATAAGACCCATCAGCCTCACAGGGAGAGGGGACTGCTTCAAGAGAGTGTGCTGGGGGTCCCCTCAATTTGCTCTCCGTGTTACATCATTAACATAAGAAAGAATTCAAAGCTTGGGGCCCTGACCTATGGAATGGTGTTCAGAAAGCAAAATGTAAATGCTTTGAGGCTAATCTGGAAACTGGAGTGGATCATCGCATGAATTTGAACATTGCAAAGGAATGGAGCCCGGATGCTACAAAGGAATGGAGCCCGGATGTGGACAGGTAGGCCTGTGGGTATAGAAGTGTGTTTCTTCCCACAACCGCTTTTCTCCGTTCTACCGCTAAAGCCACCTCATTATTTTCAGATTGGAGGAACAGCCTACTAGGTTGGGGGAAGGGACAGAGGCTATCTACATTTCAGCAAAGCATTTTATTAAAAAGTCTTTCACTACATTTTCATGGTCAAGACGGATCTGTATGGGCTCACGATAGTAAGAGTAGTATGTTAAGGGTAGACTTATACCAAGATGAACTGGGTGGAATTTGATTGAAGAGTGAAAATTGGCTTTAGGGGAGAATTTTAGTGGTATGGTTCCAGGCTGACATTTATTTACTAATTTGGATAAGGACAACAGCGGCACATTGACCAGCGTGTCATATGGCATTTTGTAGAAAGGGGTGGTTATGTGTGAGATGACAGGGTAATGAACCAAAGGGACTTTGAGAGGTTGAAATGATAGCCTAGATCTAACTAGAAAAGTTTAGCAGAAACAAATACCTAATTTCAATAATTGAAAATACCACCCACTTCCTCCCATCCCCCAAATCACCTTCAAGATCAAGTTGGATAGAACACACCTCATAACAGTATGCACCCTCCTCCCTGTCTTCCCCAAATACTCCAGCCCAGATAGGACTAGGGTATTTTAACTGAGATAAAAGTTCAGAGTGAGACGTGGTTGAGTCAAGGGAAGGATGGAGTCTAGATTCTAACCTTGGACATGGTTTCTGAGACTGTCCCTAGAGGTCAGAATAAGCCCAGACAGGTGTTCAGCTCAGGACAGAGCCTTTGGGACAAGGCAGCAATGATAAACCAGGGTGCTACAGCAAACGGCCACCATGTCTGAAACTATGTCACCTGACAGAGTCAAAGGAACTGCGAATGTTTACTATCCCGACTTTCAGAAAATCCACATTAACAAAGATCTATCCCCTGTGAATTGTTAAGTATCCTTCCGATGGCACCAGGATGAACCTATCCAAAGCACAGAAGAAAAGGAAGAGCATAGCTGATCCCACCATTGCACCTGCATCTGTCTCTAAGTCACCTAAACCCAGTGGCTTGTATGGCTCGGATCAGGTTTAGAGGTCTATGGATTTTCACTTTCCTTTTCATAAAGGACAAGGGACTCTGGGCAATATTGTGTGAGGACCTTCATTTTCAGCTCCGACTGTGCTGGCTGCATGCTTATTTTCCCAGCTGGGCACACTCTCTAGTCCTGTTATTATCTCTACCCTTCTAGCTGCCTGTACGTGTCTACCGCATGTCAATCTCCACTTCAGAAGGTGCAAATTACAGTGGCTGCAGCCCTTGGAGAAAATGCAGTTTCAAGAATGAGCTGGTAGTCATTTTCTCTTGGTGTCCTGCTGTGTGCTTTGTTTCAGAGAGTACGCGCGCTTAAAATATTTTATGGGGCAACTGCATTAATCTCTCTTGTAAAATATGTTACTGTGAATCCTAGGCATTGTGGGGAAATGAATCTGCCTGGAAAAGATGTTTTTCTGGATAACTGAGGATTTAACTCTCTTGCATGAGCACATTTTGCTGTTTCTCACTGAATATCCACCTAGAAGGCTTTCTTCAGGAGACCCGACAGGAGGCCACGTTCTGACTTTCACAGAAAGGCCCCGCTTTTGCCTCCGAGGGCCCTTTCCTCCATAACAAACAAGCATGATATTTTTGGACTGTGTTGGTGTAAAGATGAAGATGTTAATATATTAATACATTTCTTCTACTGAAAAATCCATTCTTTTCCTTCTGGTTTTAAAAGACAGTGACACATGTTCATGGTCTCTAAATGATTGGGGCCCTAAGGTTTGTGGCTACTGAGCCTCATGGATATGTCAGCCCCTGCGGAAGACATGGGGTGACTTTTCTTGATGGCGTGGGGCTTGACTGGGAACATTATTTTATTTTGCTATGGAGACAGCTGCCCAGTCGCCCTGCATTTTGCCTTTTTGAATAGGGTCTGACTCCCCTTTCTTTGCCTCTGTCTTATAAAGAGGGAGTAAAAGCCGGGCCCCTGTACTGGGTAACCTGGCCTCCTTCCAGAAAGAGTAACCAGAAATCACAAATCCCTTGATGTTCTCTCCCTCCTGAAAGTCAGATTGTGCTCCACCAGCATTTTAAAACTTGTGAAAAAATTTAAAATAAGAGTCATTTTCTTCAGAAGATGACATTTCTTTAGCCATGATGCTATCTACTGTTTGTACAACTTCTTCTCAATGTTTGGTTTTGGGCAAAATTCCATGGGGAAAAATGTGCTTTCATTTTATAGCAAGATTGAGATGAAAGTCTTACACAGATCAACTTTTTCATGGAATCATTCATTCATTCATGGATTTAAGTATTGTATGCTAAGTGATGGGAATTCAGTATTGAAAAAGAGTTCCTTCCTTCAAGGATTATAACTTAATCTTATATAATATTGTCTATTCTGACAATATGCTTGGCAGCAATATTATTTGTTGTGTGAATTAATAAATGAATACATGAAAGATGAAAGGCCTACTTCGTTAGAGCTAAAAAAAAAAACTACCTAAACAATAAGCAAAACATCATACCTTTCCTTACAGAAAGCCTATTGCTCTAAAATGATACTTCACTAAGAAAATTAAAGCTGGGGAGGGAGGGAGGGAGGGAGGGAGGGAGAGAGAGAGAGAGAGAGAGAGAGAGAGAGAGAGAGAGAGAGAGAGAGAGAGAGATTATTTTAGACACCACAATCAGGGAAGACCACTGCTGAGATTACATCTGAGTTCTGAATCATTTTCAGGGAGGCCACGTACTCATCTAGGGGACAAGCATTCAAGGCCCGAGGAACAGTAACGGCCAAGGTCCGAAGGAAACACCTGCATGTATGTCCAGGCTTTCCCTTAAGGTTGAAACTAGGGGCGGGAGTGAGGGTGGGTCCTGCGTGGCCAGGTGTAGATGGATTGACTTTCAAATTTCCTGTTAGCAGCTCTGCATTCAATTTGGCATGTGAGCACTAAGGGTCCTCCTGGTGAGACAGCCTGCCTGTCTGTTGGATGGGGTGAGGCAGCTCTGTGGCCCTGCAGCCTGCACACAGCCGGAATGCTGGAAGGACAGGTGGGCGGATAGAGGCAGGGACTGGGAACGTTAAGACTGGAGGGAAATAGTGGGGCCATGACCTTTAGTAACCCACAGATGACATTCCCCCAAACCTTAGCACCTCGGCAAACACATAGGTGAATAGAACACACAAAGAATGGATGTCACATATAAGTCGTTCTTGATAGAATATTGGAATTTTCAGATCTTCCAATAAAAAGATATAACAGCCCTGGATTGTGTTTCTCAGTGGTTAGAGTGTCAATCTCAGGTTCTATTCTAGGTCAAGGGCACGTACCTGGGTTGCAGGTTCGATCCCCAGACCCAGCGGGGGTGCACTGAACGGCAATCAGTCGATATGTCTCTCTCACATAGATGTTTCTCTCTCTCCCCCCCTCCCTCCCTCCCACTCTCTAAAGAAGAAAATCAATAGAAAAAAATATCCTTGGGTGAGGATTAACACACAAACAAACAAAAAAGACAAAACACTGTCTTCAAATTTAGTACAGAAAGTGCATCTAAATTGAGGCATCCTTGTTTACATTTCAGAAGGGAGGATTTGTCCCTGTTGCCTGGGACCTGGGTCCTACAGGTTGTGAACGAGGTGTGTTTTTCCTATGATACAGCTTCCTGCTTGTCCGATTACTTGTGAATTTTCTACATACAAACATCCACATACTAACTATAAAGCAACTGTTTTGATTCCATATACATACGTTTAATCACACTTCCTACATGTGATACAAGTGTTTAGTTAAAATCAGGAATATTTACGAACACCTTCTAGATAAAGGCCTCGTGCTGGGCAGTGTGACAGAGAGAAATAGGTGCAATCCCCTGCAGGCATCTCACTGTCAAGATTAAACATCAGCCAAGGCCCTGATGCACGTTGAGGGCAGAGAGCTAGAGGTCTGGACTGGGGCAAAGAGGATCAAGGGAAGCCCGAGGGAAGTGACACAGAAATGGTCACTGACCCAGGGCACACCATTTGAAAAGGAAGGAGAGGGGAGAGGGAAGGACGGGTATATTCCACAACAAGGAAACCAACGGGGCACCTGTGGGACCTGCACAGTGCCTCCAGGGGCGCTGCAGGAAGCTGGGAAGCCGTCCTGGGGTGGACGTGCAGGGCCTCAAGTTTCTGATTAGTTTGTACTGGATGCATTGGGGCATCTCTGAAGACTCTTTTTAGAATTGTGCTGAAACACATAACATCTATGAGCATGGGAAAATTTAATCAGAGATGTGTGTGTGTCAGGTCCATTTGAGGAAGACAGACACAGAAAGTGGGGAGTCAGGGGAGACAGAATAACAACCACCCTGAGTGAGAGGGTGAGGGTCTGATGGGGCAGGATGGCAGAGGGGATGGAGAGAAAGGCGGTGATCTGAAAAGGCTTCATTTATAAATGAACACACTCCTAAAACTCTGTTTTCCACCTGCGATGGTTTGGCACATAGGAAGAAATGTTGATAAATGTCAGGAAAGGTAATCTAATGAAGGATACTGACTGTTTAATAGGCAATAAACACAGGCTCTATTGTTTGAATGGCCAAATAGTCACCTCTTGGATCCCACTCACTGGCACATGAGCAGCAGGGAGCCACAGCTTTCCGTGTATTATTCGTTTTGTTGAGGGGACTCCCAGCGATGGTTACCATCTGTGAGTTCAGGGCTAAGGAAGCTTGGTCCCTCTGTGTGCACATGGTATATTTTTATATGACACAATGCTTTTAACTTCTATACTTTCTGGCTGATTTTTTAAGAGTGAGTGGAAAAGTCATGTGTCAAGTAAAATGGAAAAAAGTGCACATTGAGAGGAATCAATGCTGTGTTTTAAATGGGAAAATTTTTTTAAAGCTAAAGTTGCATATACTGACAAAATGCCAATGTTGTTATAAGCTGTGTGTGCACATAGCCCCATCTATACATAACTATTCCTTCAAAATGAAATAAGAGTGGTAGGTATTAATAGTTCCAATTGATAGATGAGGAAACCAAGGATTAGTTCTGTTAAGTAACTTATCGATGGCTGAGCCAGGGTTACTGATGCCCGTTCCTGGTTCTCAGAAACCGAAGTTCACATAGCGACAGAAATGGATGCTTACTCATGTCTGATGTGGCACATGGCGTGGCTCTCCTTGGTGGTACAGACAGTCCTTTGCTGGGTTCTGTTCCCCTCTAACTGTACAGTCTATCACTTTGTTTTCAAATTATGTAAAATGTTTCTGGAGAAAAAGTAACCAGGCTCCAGATAAATCTATCCAGATTTATGGCACAAGGGAGCAACAAATGGCAGTCAGTGTTCACACGTGGGAACTATGTCCAGGCTTATTCCATATCCTACCTCCTCATTTAGAATCCTTGGATAATGGGGCACTTTGTAAACAGAAACTCACAACAGGCTGACTTCTCAGTACAGGAAGAGTCCTGGATGGGGCCATAGGCAATCACAGATATTACATAAAGTCAACTTGGCAAACTATTAGCACTTAGAATAGGAGAGAGAAAAAGCCGCCAATTGAAACAAAATTGTAATTACCTCTGATTGTTATTAACACGGAAGGAATATTGGATGATCAGGGCAATGAGTATCCTCAAAGAGCAGCTGGGCTGGTGAATAAGGAAAGTGGGTTTTCTTTATTCTTTCTTTCTACTAGTAAGTCAGGGTCCTCATGATTAAGCCTCAGGAGAACAATTACACTTGCTAAACTTCTCGCCTTCAGTACGTGCAGAGATGCTGACTACTTTAAACACACCTCATTTATGGCCCAGCTTTCTTCTGATTTTGAGGTTTCTTGTTTTGTCTGTAATGACCCCCTTTCCTCCACCTCAAGGGGGTCTGAGCCCCGCATGGTGGCTGGAGCTGGGGCACCACAGAGTCCAGGCTGGGAGCTTGCCTACGTGTGTCCACAGGCAGTCCAAGCGGAGAATGTGAATTTCTCACCCTCCAGGGGCGCTGGTGATTCTGGGGGCGTGAGGGAGAATGGGAGCCCAAGGACACAGGAAAAAGGTGGGCTTTGATCAGAACTTGTGTTTCTGACTTTGGAGAAGTGGTAAAGGGCAGTTCTCCCAGGGAAGGGAGGTGTCTTAGGAAACCCCTCACCTGCCCTGTCCTAGAGTCAAATTGAGGCTTTGGGACTGGGAGCCCAGGGCTGGGTGCGGAGGAAGGTGCAATGAGTCTCCTGAAGTTCTGGGAGGCTCTGCTTCCACACTCAGCGCCCTGGATGGGACCAGCACTCTAGGGGCCGCCCAAAATAATTCACCAAGGCCACTTTGGAATGGCTCTAAATCCCCACAGAGCTACAGGGTTTTGGCCATGTCAACAAATTTTCTAAGGAAGCAGTTCAAAGAACTAAAGATTGCCTTGGTTATCAAAAGGAACCAGAAAAATGTGACAGGAAAGAAATACTTGGAACTAAGATTTGCTTCAAAATATTGGAGGCTACTATTTGGTTGACAGGCTTCAAACCATATTTTTTTTCAGTTTATCAAAGCATACAATAGACCCCTTGATTACTCCTAGACACCCACTAAGGGTTGTAAAACTGTGTTTTGACTTCCGGAGCTTATCTGAGTTTTCAAGTTGTACAAGCCAGCTATGTGCTGCACAGGTTGGTTATTTTGAGATGTGCATTTGTTTTATCTCAAAATAACATGAATTTAGGGCTAAAAGTTAATTTCCTGGCTAAACCTTAGTTCTAATACAGGAAACTTTTGACAATAGCTGTGCTTACTCTGCTTGTACTCAAACTAAAATCCTTGGTAATAAAAATACCAGAAGTTGGAGACAGAATCAAATATATTAAGGAAATATAAAACAATTATTTTTGGTTTGCCTTTTACTTTTTGAATCAAGCGTACTTATATCTGACTGGTATACAATAAGCGCACCTACTTTAAGTGTATGGGCAGTTTTGATGATTTTGCCAAATAGATACAGCAATGTTCCAATCAAGACACTGGAACATTGTCCTGAACAGTGGTTAGAGCACTGGCCCATGCACTGAAGGATCATGGGTTCGATTCCCAGTCCAGGGCACATGCCTGGGTTGCAGGTTCAATCCTGGCCTGTGTGGGAGAGGCAACCAATTGATGTGTCTCTCTCACATCAATGTTTCTCTCTCTCTCCTCTCCTCTCCTCCCTCCCCTCTCCCATTGTAACATTTAAGTTGGAAGTTTGTACAAATTTCTGTTTTGCTTCTGGATACTTGTGTGTTTGCATGTTTGTGTGAATCCCTGAAAAATTACTTAAAATAACTTTCACCCTGGTGGAAAACTTTTGAGAATAATTTTATTTGAGAGTCTAATAGTCCTGCCATTTGTGTAAGAAAATTTATAGAACAATATAGCCTTGTGCTTAAAAGCTTATCAGTTGATGTTAATTCGTAGGAGAGTTTTTGCCACTGTAAGATATTTTTTTTCTTTTCTTTTTTTTTTCTTTTAAGTTTCCTTCAGAAACAAAAGGGAGTGTTTTACGGAGGATGCCGCTGGCCTTAATTTCCAGGTTCTGAGGGGTATAAATCATTCCAGAATCCGAAGTTTTGCATAACCAAATACAAATCTGTGACTATATTAAAGTGTATTGTGGTATATTTAATAAAATCCTGATTGGCTCCTCTCTTGCATTTTGTTTCTTCCCATCTCCCACCCATGGCATTCTCTGAGGAGATCGCTTCAGGGGGCATTCTCAGGAGAACCTTGAATTACATAAAGGACTTGAAAATGGTCCCCCAACAATAGCTGGGTGCTGGTCCCCTGAACAATAGCTGGGTGCCTGCCCTGTGGACCTTGGAGTCTTGGAGCAGGTACTTAGAGCTCTCCCTGGAGACCTTTATTAGCATTTGCTTTCATAATTAGCAGTACTGTGTTTGGACCACATTTCAGCAAAGTTGAGTTATAAATCCCTTGAAATAACTTTGTTTACCCTTGGAATTCGGCCAGTCCTGCTCCGAGGGTAACTGATAAAATGGCCTGAGATATAGGGCAGGTGGCTTTGGAGGAAGGTAAAGAAGGGAGCCTGTTCAAAGGGAGATGTAGGAGAGGAGGCCAAAACCTTAACTAGTGTGAGAGTCAGGAAAAAGCCTAAGATCAAGGGTGCCACTCACACATGCTGCCTCCCACAGACCATATCCGGCATGTGTGGGGAACTCAGTATTTAGGGAAAAAATGAACAGATAGCCACAAGCACTGGTATCCATATTTCTAGTTTTGTTACTGTTTTTTTCTTTTTTAAATTCTTGGATCTATAAAAGGGCTGGGGACATCTTTTTTTTTTTTTTTTCTTTATTGATTTAAGTTATCACCTATGTGTCCTTATCGCCCCATTGCTACTGGGGACATCTTGACCAGAGTTCAGAGGCAAAAGGACTCTTCCTGAATTACCTGGCGAATCAGCTGAAGAATGAGGATTGGAATTTATAGCATGTGCTGCTCAGAGGGAGGTTTTATAGGACAGCTTGCTTACTAAGGCCAGTTTACTAAAACCATAGAACATGTTACTGGGACAAGCTCCTGCAAGAGATGAACTTGCCCTGTTGCCCACTATGCCTCTAATAGTTCATGACATCACTAGGAAATGTTGCTTCTGAAAATAGGACAACCTCTGAAAAGAATTTAGCTGAAGTGCATTTGTGGTTACAAACACCTACTGTCAGAGACAACGTATTGATTCCAAAAGAATACAAGACTGGTTGAAAGGAACCACAAATTGACTGACTAGTTGGATGGATATTACCCACTGTCTATTAAATACAGCCTCAAAACATCATTGCCTCAATATCAAGGAGCTGATACTCACCTATCCCTTTTTATGCAAATTTCATAATTATGCAAGAAGGAGAAGTCATTTTTTTCCCTGAGATTAGAGAGCTGAATCAAAGTCCAAGCCCTGCCATGAATGGCTCTGTGGCCTTAGAAAAAAGTATCTTCATCTCTTAGAGCCTCAGTTTCAACACACGAATTAAGAATTTGGGCCTTCCTTTTCCACTTTCCCTGAATCGAATCCATCAGCAGGTAGTATCTGCAGTACCTTCAAAATACGCAAGGAAACTGCCCATTTTTGTCTATCTGCATGAATTATCATCTAGTTCAAGCCACCATATCTTCCAACTGGAATTAAAAAGAAACTATGGCATTTCAGTTCTAAAACTGTGAGAACTGAGAAAGAGAAACTGCCTTAGAAAAACATATCCAAGTTGCATTTTTTCAGTCGTTCTTTCCATTTTTTTCCAAGGTAAAATACACTCACTAGATCCTCAGAGGTCAGGTTGTACTCAGGTCATTTAGGGAAGGCTCGGGCACACCCACCACTGTAAAAGGTGAAGGAATCCATGTACAGACGCATGGAGTCACAATGCCCAGTGGATAATAATAACAGAGTTCACAGGGCTCTCAAAGAGCAAAGGTGTCAAACTCTACCCCACAGAGAGGGCAGAGTGATGGAGAAGGGGGAAATACCCCAAGGGGAATAGGAAGAATCAGGGCCTGAAGAAGAACACACACCTCCAAGCCTGAGGAAGCCAACTATGCACAGCATTATTTTACCAGCTGTCAAACCAGGTAGAAAAAGGATCAGTGGGAATGGAACGAAGACCCTGAAATTAGAATGAACGGGTAACGTTAGGGTTAGTTCACAAGGACCAGTTGGCCAAGCTCTTACAGCTTCCTTCTTGGGTCCCATGGTTGCCTAGCTTCTCTTAAAATATCTGTGGTGGCAGCTGGCTTGATACTGGGATATAGGCTGTGGGCTGGTCATCTCCTTTCCCTGAATGAAAACCTGCCCCCAGTACCTAGCAGTTCTAACCTAGCCCTCAACACACACAAGCTCTCCATCCCCATGTGAGCACCCCTCAGGGAGTTAAAGACAGTGCCCCCCTGCAACTCCCCTCTCCTTGGGGCTAAATGCCCCCCAATCCCCACTGCTGTTTGCTGAGTGAGTTACCTTCCACTGGCCACTTTCTGCTTTGGAAATGTCCACTTCACGACATGGAACTCCTAACTAGATGACCATCCAAAAATGTCCAGAGACAGCTCAGCTACCTGGACACTGTGTATCTACACCAGCAGCTCTAAGATTGTCTTCTCCTGGCTAAATCCCTGCATGCATAGAGCTGCCCTCCTCATCTCCTTCATCTTGAATTATTGTAATTAATTTTTTTGAACCTAAATGCTTGTATTTAATCTTTATTCTTTTGCTTTTGGCTCTGATTTACATCCACTTAAAATAATGATGATAACTTACATTGAATTATACTTTTCCAATGATCAAAGTGCTTTAGAATATGCTGTTATAATGAATTTTGATTCTCTTATTTACCTTATCCATTATCCCTCTCCTAACTTTCCATCATCTGGAAGTTTGATTGGCAGGAATAGAAACAATTACCATTATTTGATAAATAATGATAAACATGTGGAGCAGAAAGGAACAAAGACACAGTCCTATGAAATGCCTCCCCTTCTTCACACCACAGTCTAAGGAGATAGGCAATGGGCAACTAAGTACATTCTTGTTTTGAAACATTAATTGCAAAGAATGAAAGGTGCACTGAAGAAAAATAAAGCAACATAAGGAAATAAGAAATGCCTGAGCAAGGTTTGATAGACAGGATGGTCAAAGGACTCTTGAGTAGAGACCTGAGTGAGTGGGGAGCATCGGTGCATCCTGAGATCAGGATGCACGGCATTAACTTCCTGCTTAGTTCCAAAGAGAATTCCAGGCAGTCAGTTTATGACTTGGCTTTGTTTTTCTTGCTAGCAATGAACGCATAATCTCCTTCTGAGTCATAATCACTGAATAAGCACCGAATATAACGCTTGGCACATAACGTACCTTTTATGAATATTTGTTGAGTAAGTGAAAAAATATACCATGACAGGTTGTGTCAAATGTTTTGCTGAAATGAAGAAACACTAAGTCAAGACCATTAGACAGGGCTCTATGATGTTAGCCCTGGGACACTGGTCAGCCATGGCACTCCAGGGGTATAATTAGATTGTAATCGATCGGCAGCAAGAACTCCAGGCTGATCAGAATACATCCCTGAGTTAGTTTCAAATATCCCTTCTACTAATCTCACAAAAAAAGATACATGTTTAGCTTAGTATGGCTTGATTCTGAATAACTCATCTTGGGTTATACAAATTCTATTATTCTTTAAATCCTGACATGTCACTTACTCAGGAATCTGCTCCAGAATTTTGCCAGTCACCATTTTACCAGTTTACACTTTTTGGAAACTTTTGGAAGTGGGCATATCCTTGTCTCCATTTTCAGCACCTCCCCAGATTGACAAAGTTTTGCCACAATTATTGACTGATCGCATCTACAAATGTTTTTAGCATCTGAGGTGGTGTGTCTGCACCTGGGGAAATGAACTGATTGATGAAGCAACTACTGTATTATGTACCAGGAAGTACTCAAACAGAAGAGTCAGAGATGGAGAAGAGCAAGGACAGAAAGAGAAATAGGACTGGGTTCCTGTACTGTAGATGGGAAGACTAGACATAGAGACGTAAGTAAAATACTTCAACATATACTGAAATAAACTAGAGTCTGGGAAGTTCAGGTACCAAATGCCCAGTGAATGCAGGGGAGGGGCTGGCCACTTTTGCCCTTAAGGGTGAAGTCACCCAGCACTGAGGATGAATAGAGGTGCAGGACAGCTGGGTAAAGAGGTGCTTAGGAACCTGGGGCCCCTGTGGGTTCTCAAACTTGGAGTGACTTGGCCAGCTTCATGTTTTAGGGATCTGTAGCTTTCTGGAGAATTAACTGGAGATGAAAGTGGGTGGGGCTGAAGCCCAGGGCTCTCTCACCCGCTCCTTTTCCACATGGAGTTTTCCTCTCCACCTGTGAGAACACTTTCTTGTTTGAAGGTAAATTTTCCATTGGGAAGAAATTCAGTTTGGTGTCTTCTGAGCAGATTTACCTTGGTGAGATTTAGGATTAGCATTTTATTTTATTTTTTGTTAATCCTTCCCCGAGGATATTTTTTTCATTGCTTTTTAGAGAGAGTGGAAGGGAGGGTGGGAGGGGGAGGAAATAAGAGGGAGGGAGGGAGGGAGGGAGGGAGGGAGGAAAGGAGGTAGAGAGAGAGAGAGAGAGAGAGAGAGAGAGAGAGAGAGAGATTGATTGGTTGCCTCCTGTATGTGCCCTGACCAGGCTGGGGATCGAGCCTGCAATCCAGGTACATGCCCTTGCCCTTGACTGAGAATCAAAGCTGAGACCCTTCAGTGCATGGGCTGACACTCTAACCACTGAGCACACTGGCCAGGGCTAGAATTAACATTTTAATTGAAATAATTTTTGTTTCTAAAAGTGCTCTTCCATTGCACAACATTGATTTTGGTTTCATTTCCGTTGCAGACTTTTCCTCTGGCTGTAATTAGGGTCCCAGTGAGCTTTCATTTAGTCCCTATCCAAATGGTCACCAATTCCAAATGAGTAAAAGATGAAACAATGAGCTTGCCAAATAAAAGACGTAATATGACTATGATTACTTGCAAAAGCAGTGCAATGACTAACTCCTTGTGTATGTACCCACAGTTATACAAAGATTTTAGAACAAAAAATGATTGATGATGGAGGCTGCTCCCCAAATCCTCAGAAGTTACACAGCCTTGCCTTAATAAGAAGGAATGAAAAAGAACATCCACAGGTTAAATCAGAATGAGAAGATATTAATAATAAGGAATTTTTAAAAAATTGAGACATCCTGACTTTCAGACTAGCCTCTCCTCACTCAACTCCTTGTATTATATAGCCATAAGTTAGAGGCCAGTTTCAGGAATACAGACTTTTAAAGTGATGAAAGTAGCTGAATGGCTGTCATTTCTAACTTCTTTTTTTTATTGAGGATTAAAAGTTCACACTTGCATTGTCCTTTTTGAAGCCTGGTGGTGAGCAGATTTTGAAAACATGATAAACCAATGCCGCCAAGCAGTTTAAGGACCACTGGGAGAGCCTGTTGTGGGGGACCCAACCTTTCTCACATACATAGCTCTAGGCTTGGTTGATTCACATAGGAGAAGAAATGAACACCATAAAACCCTCTTCCTTTTCAGATGCACTGGCTGAACCTCTGCTCTCCTTTTTCTTCCACTGTAAGTGGAAGAGAGGAGATACCCTCTTTGGGGTCATGGGTGGGGGCACTCTCCTCCTCTTCACTGGGAAATTAGAGACTGGGCTGAATATGGAGCATGGATTTTGGGGAGTCAGTGATTAGTCATCACTGTACTGAGGTTTCCTATAGATCCAGTGCATTTTGTCTAAACTGTTTTTTACCCCTTCACTGGTGAGACGACATGAGGGCCACACTAATTTATCTGAAATTTATCTTGTTCTCAGAACTCTGGGATTGTGAAGGTGAGAGCAACAGAGCATTAAATAAAGATCCTGAAGAGTCAGACAGACATGGCTCCCACTCCACGCTTAGAAGGTAATACTGGGCTAGTAGCTTCATCTTTCTGAAGCCTCAATTTTCTGATCTATAAGATGGGGATAATATTAGGTAACTCTGAAGAATGAAGTGAGAATTAATTGGGACAATATGAGTCGAGGCCTTCGTATAGGTAATGGTACACAACAGACTTCTGAGAAATGGTTGTTAGTATTAGTTCTGGTACTAATTTTCAGCAGCCTTATGATTTGAATAACAGCCAGAAGCTATATACAAAAAGCCGTGCAAATACAGTGTGATGGACTGCGTCTATTTGGACAGATGCAATATCCATTTAAAAACAAAGGAACCCCTCCTGAATAAATTAAATGCAGTGAACTTGCAACCTGGACATTTCACAGGAGTAGGTGTAGTCTGGCAAGAGGTACTATTAGAGAGGAATTGAAGAGTTAGATTTTGATTGGCCGCCATGGCATTTCTTCAGAATCAGAGCTGGTTGATTCTGGAAAAAGTAAAGGTGGACCTGGAGAAGCAGTAGAATATATAATTTATTTAGTGGAGAGTCCTCTAAATAAATAATCTGAAGGGAGAGATCCACAATTTCCTTAATTCTTTGGCTTTTTAATCAAAAGAAGAGCTTCAATCATTATCGATGTAAATCAGTAGAAATGTGGGAAGAATTGACACATATTCAGAAGGCTGTGCACTTCTGATGTGCTAATGGCGAGGATTAGGTATCATGCAAAGAAAAAGCGAGAATCGATTCTATTCTTCACTGACTGCAAGTGGGAATCAGACCCCACTGGGAGATAAGCGAAGTCCTGAGAGCTGTCTGCCAAATATGAGGGTGGAAAATTAAAGCCCTTTTCAGGGATAACCAAATATTATGCTTATTTTAAAAGAGGAAAACCTAACAGGCATTTTGATGCTCCTTTTACTCTTTAAAAAAAAAAAGCAAAATAAAATAGAACCAATTACTTTAAATTTAACACAATGATATGAGGAGCCTATATCCTTTATTTTCTCAAATTATTAATTATTCTATTTTATTTAGGGGATAATTTATTTTGCAGGAGCATGAAAGTATGCTCCTTTTTGGTGATAGTTTCCAGTGTTGGGTGTGTGTGTGTATGCTTATAGAAAGCACTGTACATTATTATCATTTACTAGCATCTTTGTTATAAAACAAAATAATTTGCTCTAAATTAAAAAGGAAACCCTCCTCTTTAAACAAGTCTTGGAAATCCTATTAACACTTTTAACTGTTCACACCATGTAAATCTCAGCTTTGCGCTCTCTCTCTCTCTCTCTCTCTCTCTCACACACACACACACACACACACACACACACACACACTCTGCACAAAGCAATACTCTACCAGCTTTTTCTTTACCTGTTCCTCGTGGTGACCCTGTGGGCTGTAGAGCTGGGGGTGCTACTAAAGCAAACTCAAGCACTCTAAGTGATTCAGTCTCATCTTCATCCTGCTCCCAAAATAACACCCGACCTTGCAGAGACCAGATCAAGAATCAGAAATCCCTGTACCAAAGGCATTGCTTAAAGGAGTGTTAAACCCCAGTCACAACACTCGCCTTAGCAGTTGGATCATTCACTCTTTCATACTCTTTCTCGCGCCCCTCAGACCGAGAGCAGCGGACCCTTCCAGGAATTCAGCCTCTCAAAGTAGTAAGCCTCCAGCAGGCAATACTTGCCTCTAGCGGTCAGCCCCCGCTCAGGTATGCCCCTCGCTTTGGTGATGCAGGTGGATTTCCCCCTGGCCAAGTCAGACTTGAGAAGCTCCCAGAACTGTCCTTTGTCGGCAGCTGGAATTCCTGCCCGCTGCTTTCAGCCCGGGTGTGCGGGACTAGAGCCTGGGCTACAGAACGTCAGGTGTGGGGAGGGCGGAAAACACGGAGTGGAGTTCTGGGCTGGGGGCACAGGCTGAATTGCGTGGAGATGGCAACACATTTAAGAAAAGGCCTAAGATATGGACTGGAGTTTTTTGCTTGTTTGTTTTTTAATAATTTTACTTGTAGCCTTCCATACATTGGCAATACCCACAGCACTTGAGCAGATCTGCCTCTTGTGAAATTTGGACTTTGATTTCATAGGGTACCTGGGTCAGATATGTCAGACATTGCTCATCTTCAAGGAGGGCTTTGAGAGCCTGGCCTTTGAGAGAACACCTGTTTCCAGTGTATTCCACGAAGATGATGCCTATTCTCGTTGTGAAAGGTACTCATCATGAGATGGAAAGCGTGGCTGTGTTAGATGCTACAGGCCGGAACAGCCACATGGAGACTGGGTTCAGTAGGGATTATTATTATTATTTTTAAAAATACGTTTTTATTGATTTTTAGAGCGAGAGGAAGGGAGAGGGAGAGAGAAATATCAATCAGCTGCAAACAGCAACCTCTCAGTGCATGCATGGGACAACACTCAACCAACTGAGCCAACCTGGCCAGGGTCAGTGGGAATTATTTTTGAGGAATGCTTGGTAACTCTTGGATCTGGAAACATACATCTAATGTTTGCTGGTTTTCCTTGACCTCAAGTGACCTTCTCTTGCCTCCCAGTCTTGCCCAAGCCTAGTGTGGTGATTCCCAATTGTCAAGAAATGGCTGGAGCAGGGTGACCTGTCCAATACTCAAGTTCTGATCCTGTGAAAGCCCCACCTGCTGTGTTTTTCTTCTCTGGTTTCCTCCTCTGCTCTCCTTTGGGAAGGGCTCAATCACCCCACACTTTTCAGGAGCATCTTAATATTCTGGCATCTTATCAAATCAAGTATTTTTCTTTTGTTGGTATGTTCCTTCTCAAAGAAAGGGAAGATGGCAGTGGCAGGAAACAGGTGAGAAGATGCGTTTTCAGATCAAGGTGTAGCGCTGAAGCCCTGGCAACATGAACCTTGTTCTGTCTCCTGGTCCAGCAAGCAGGAGTGGACCTCAATTACTGACCATATCAGAGTTAGGAGTTTGCAAAGGGTAGTAGGTGGGGTGGAAAGGTAGGTGGGAAAATTTTGGCCATGGGAAAGAAAGTCAACTGGACCTTTATAAGGGACCTGCTAGTCTGTATTTACCAAATAAAGTGCCTGTTTCACCTGGATTTTCTAATCCATCACATATGCTGTGGAAAGGATTAAGATCCACAAAATGATACAGGCATAGCAGATTATAAGAGGCAGAAACCAAAAAATAAAGAAGGAATAGTCAGCCCTTTCTCCAATATTTGTTTAAATACATGATATTTTAAAGTGCTGTGGCCAACATATTGTGTGTCTCCATTGAAGTGACAAATGCCCTTTGGGAAAAGGCAAAATGATGTGGACAGAAAACAGATCAGTGGCTCCCGGGGGCTGAGAGCAGACAGAGCAGTTGACCACAAGAGCACAAGGGAAATTTGGGGGTTACATAAGGAATTGTTCTGTGTGTTGATTAGTGTGGTAGTTATAGAATATAGGCATTTGCCAAACTCATTGACCTCTATACTAAAAAGGGTGAATTTTACTGTGTCTAAATTTAAAAAACATGTCTTAGCCATAATACAGGTTAAAAAGTTCAAGGACTTTTGCTTAAGTCCCTGAGATCAGCTGCTTGTTTTTCTCCTTCATCTCAGAAGGCAGTGCAGGGAGTATGATTAAGGTGTATTCACTGTGGAGAAACCATAGACATAAGCTTGGGATTTAGCAGAGAAGTGTCCTTAAAATCCAATTTATATAGTGTGTGCTCTGCATGGGGCAGGGCCAAGAGCTGGCTAAAAATACATAAAAACCCAATCTTTTTTTTATTCTGTGCAGAGATGAGGTTTCTATGCATGAGATTAGAAAGATCTGGTGGTAAGGCTTTGCGAGCTGGGCAAGAAGCAGATGGGAAGGGTCAGCTCCTGGAAGAAGTATTGGAGGGAAATGCCTGCTGGTTCTGAAAAGCCCAAACAAAAGTGCATAATCTTGTAAGTGGAAACAGTGGTTCCCAAACCCAGCTTCCTATCAAAATCATCTGACTCCCACTAGGTCCCGGGTGACCCTGTGATCACTCATTAGGAAATCAGTCTTTCAGATGTTTTCTTTCTACACTATTGGGATTCTGGTGATAAACTAGGTGTGGTAATTCTTTGCAGCTACTTAGAGCCATCACCAGGAATGTGGGCTTGGGGACCTGCAAACATAGAGCAACACATCCTGGGAGGAAGGAGGGTCTTTATAGGCTGCTTGTGGTGGGAAAGCAGGGTTAGAGGGGACTGCTTGGATTTGTGGGGGGAGGACTTTCCCTGGGGGCTGGAGCTATGCCTCCCAGGGAATCAAAAGCAAAGCAGAGGAAAGGTGAGCACAGCGCTGTTTGTCCAGCAGGGGACTGGCCAGGCTTAGTGGGCTGCCTGGGGCTGGCCAGGCCGCGACGTCAGGGAAGAATTAGGGAAATTCCAGCTGTCCTCCTGTGCTGGTCACCAGGTAATCACCAGTAGATCCCAGGCACGTACAAAGCACAGTTCCTGGGCCAATAAATAAAGATTTGTTGAATGAGAGAATAAATGATAGCTTCTTAGCTAGGCATCTTCATGACTGTTACTTAAGTATGTGAACCCCTAGAGCCACCCTGGGAGAAATTATTAGCCTGTCTGCCTGGGGCATTTTCAGTGCTCAGGGAAGCGAACTCATTTATTCAGTCCCACAGTTAGCAAATGCAGTGGATGTTTTAGCAAAAGAGGAGCCAAGAGAAGCCTGGTCGGTTTCTTTCCACACCACTGGGCTCCTGGGGATAAACTTGAGTGTTTTACCTTTAAAACATCTGAAAGACTGATTGCCTAATGAGTGAGTACATTTTAAGTCAGAACCAGTAACTTTTTAAAAATTAAAATAATGTTCCTTAAGGAATGCAGGGCATTTATTTTGGATATAGGTTCTATGACATTAGATCTTCACTGATAACTCCAGACTAGAGGAATGGGTGGGGGTGGGGAAGTTGCCCACACTTTCTTGCCTCTAGTTGTTTAAATGACTTAACACTTGGTTTGGAATATAGATATTATTTTTGACTTTTTTCTTTTCCATCAAGCAAACAGGAAGTGTGAGTTAGATAGGAGCCAGTCAGTATTCATAGACTCCCCAGTGGGTAAACTCTTCTTAAAGGCAATGTTAACTTTTTAAAAAGAGCATTACCACTATCACTTTTTTAAAACTTTTTTTTTGTTAATCTTCACCTGAGGATATTTTTCCTATTGCTTTTTCAGAGAGAGAGAGAGAGAGAGAGAGAGAGAGAGAGAGAGAGAGAGAGAGAGAGGAAGGGAGGAAGGAGGGGGATGGGGAGAGACAGAGAGAAACATTGATGTGAGAGACACATTGACTGGTCACCTCGTGCACGCTCACCAACCTGGGGTGGGGAACGAACCCACAGGCCATGTATGTGCCCTTAACCTGCCACCCTCTGGTGCTCTGGCCAATGGTCTAAACACTGAGCCACATCAGCCAGGGCACCACCCTCACTTATTAAAAAAAGATGATTTTGAGAAGCGTGTCAACCTGCACATGTGTTCAGCTTTTTCTGTCCCTCCTTCTCCACTTCTCTAGAGGAATCCAGATTCAACAGAATCATGTCATTTCATTAAAACCACCATCTTATTAAGAACTGAAATAGGCTATTATTTTTTCATAAAATTATGTTTATATGCAGAATTCATTAAATCCCAACCAAAGTCTGTGAAGTAAGATAGAACTATAATCAGAGTCAATTCTGCCACCACATTCCAATCCAATATCAATATTCTTTAAATTTATGTGGAATGAATAAAGACATCTAGTCTCATAATGAAAGGCAGATATTTCAACCAATTTCATAATGCCTGAGTAAGCAGACGTCAGTGCAGGAAGACAGGATAAATGCGCCTGAGCAATGGGGAGGGAGTCAGGCGGCCATGCTCCCAGGCCTTAGTTTTGGAACATGCATGAAAGAGAAAGGATTTTCAAGCTAAGAGAAGCTGCACACCAACTTGTTAAAGTCATGGGAAAAAAAGGTAAAATAATTAAAGACTTTAGAGAATACCACAGCTGAATGTATCCAAGAAACTACGGTAATGTTAAGTAAATAAAAATCTATAAAGCTTAGCAAATAGTCTCTAAATACAAATCTGTGTCACCGAGGGAAAGAGAAGGCCCATTAGATGGTTTAGAGAGCAGTGTTCCTTTGCACCTTTTCAGAGGCTGTTCGCTGGGGAGCAGGCTCCAGATGGATACCAGGCAGCCCTCACAGTTCTGTTCCTGGGGGGCTGCTAATATCTGCCTCATCTTCCATCTCTCGACATTATAAGCTTGGGGTGTACTGACATGGCAACTGGCCTGACTCCTTCCTGGGGTCTGGGAGCTTTCTTGTCTCTGCAGGAAGGTGTTACCAGGGCTGTATACAACAGCTGACTTGGAGATGCAGGACCAGAGCCCCTGCCATGACCATTAGCGGCAGGAATTCCTTTTCACTGGCACGCTGCCCTGGCATTCATTGTCTTGTCCTTTTATTGAACTGTAGGTATGAGAGAAGGGACAGCTATGGTATCAGAGAAGGGTGGCCTTTTCTTTTCTCTGACATCACCTCGAGCTGTGGGAACCCTTTCCTTCTTGGAGGTTCCCATGGGTTCTGCTGAGTCTCCCTGCCATGTTAATTATATTTTCCTTTGGTTGGCAGAATGCAAGTCAGCTTAGTCACGCTTCTATTCCCTCTAGACACAGTGCAGAGACAGTGCAGATGCAGGGCGCCCTGGCTGCTGGTGCCTCCTCCCAGCCTGTGAATCGTTCCAACCCAAAGACAGATTCTAGGACAAAGGGACACCTGCATATACTGGATACTGGCCGGGGGTAGAGTCTTAACATCAATAAAACAGTGTTTCTCTGGCTGTGACTTTAGGACTTCCTGGGTCCCCACTCTCCCAAAGTCTCCTCAACAATTGCAGCGCCTATGTAGCCAGTCCTCCCCTCTGAGCACCCAGCTCCTGCTAACCTCTCCCTCCTGAAACATCAAGGCAGTGACGACCCTTCTGGGGACTGGGAAGGGTGCCCACCCTGGTGCTGAATGCTGGTACTGAACATCTGTCTGGGCCTGGGTGCTCTCTGTGGTCACGGCCAAGCTGCTGGTGCAGCCTGCGGTCCCTGCAGATGTGGCTGAGTTTTCACCATAGCTACAGGACTGTGGGCCCACCCGTGCAGGCTCTCTCTGACCTGGGATGGTCCCTGTCCCTGACCTTTCCAGTGTTTCTCACAAAGGTCTGCATGGCGACCTGCTTCGCTGAGTTATTCACAGAAAGTCTTTGCTATAGCTGCTCTCCTGATTGACAGGCCTCTGGATTGCCAGTCACCACAGTAAAACCCATGTGGCCCTCAGCCCCGAGAACGGGCTGCGCTTCTTATCGTGTCCTCTCTCCCCTTGAATGAGTCCTTTCCCAGGAGACCCTGGGATCCCTCGGGGAAAGACTCCTTGACCCCACAACCTTCCTTTCCCCAAACCTGCCTGAATCCCAGGTCAGATACAACTGGATCAAACTGGGATCTCTGCTGAGTAAAAGTGAAGATCATGGTCACGTTAGCGTCATTCATTTGAACGTCTTCTGAAGGTGGGTCGTTGTGTAGTTCATTGGACCCATTACTGTGAACATTACAAAAACTTGGGCGAACACTTGCAGTGCTGAGGAGGCTAACCGAAGAACCCTCTTTCAAGGATGCAGATTTCCCTTGTATCTAACGACCAGAAAACCAGACAACCATGTCTGCACGTGTGCAGTAAGCCCTCCGAGAGCCGAGGCCTGACTGCCAGGCATCAATGGAGTTGCATGGGGGCCTTTTTTCGCAAGGGTCAATATATTTACACTGTTCTCAATATGAATAATTTCCCTTAGTCTGGTGAACTCAGTGACATTGTTGGATTGAATTTCTGAAATTCAGGTTGAATTCACCCAAGTAGGTGATGCCATGTGCGGTTTTTAGACAGTGATCCTGGCAGCTTTTCCACAGTGATAGTCTGAGCTTACTTCATGCCCTCTGTTCAAATTTTCACAGCAGGAAAAGTCACCAAAGTGTTTCATAAAGTCCTCCCAATCACTTAACCTCACCCAAAAAAAGAGGGGTGTGATGGCCTGAACTCTAACCTCTGTGATCTGGGTCAAATGCAGGCCAAGAAGGTGCACGTTCAGTAGCATCAGCTGTGTGCCTGGGGCACAGCACACGTGTTAACTATGAACACACACAGGTATACATGCAAATACTGCTCTGGAGCGAAGACACTTGGGACTAGGGGTTGGGACTGGATTCTCATCAAAGACCCGGCACTTACTGCGGCTCAGCTCTCCACGGAGCCTCTGTGGCTCAGGTGAGGAATCTGGAGCAAGGTCCCCTCCAGTCCCAGCATTCTAACTCTCCTTGATTTTAGAGCATGACTGCATAGCCTTTCTCTTTATGTTGCCCCAAGATTCCTTTATCAGATTTGGGAGGACAGTTCTCTGGCCACACCAGAACCCCGGTGCCTCCAAATACAGCTGTCTGTAGAGAGAGATGTCACTCACAGAGACATACTGAACACACAGAAATGCACAGAGGCACAAGGTTAAGGATATTACATCCATGTAATGGAATATTGTATAGCCATTAAAATGTCAAAAGGATGTAAAATAATACCAGGTTGGCTAGCATTCACTAATTAAGCCATTTGACCAATATTTGGAGGCATCTGTCATGTGCTATACGTTCAGTCGGTCCTGGGGGACAGGAGGAACAAAGCAGACACAGCCCACGCCCATGGACGTACTGGATGCTCCTATATGCTGTTCCATGTGCTAAAAGTGTCACCTACTTTATTTTGTTTCATTTTCTCAGCAGCCTGAAGAGGCGGGTCTATCATTATTCCTCACTTTATGGATGAGGACACTCAGGAACAAAAAGTCAGTAAGTAGCAGAGCAGGAATGTCCACCCACGTTTATCGGATTTCTATAAATACACCCTGCCTCCTCAGCGACAGTTATAATTTCCTTATGGCTTTGCATAAGCAGCACACAGCACACCATTTTACAAGGGTGCTCTGAGGAGGTGCCTATCTCATACCTGACTTGAACCCCATTTATTTTTCTGCAGATTTATCGTCAAACAATTATCCCAACAAACTGCTCAGCATCTACTCTCCCCCCTGTTTCTGATATTGATTCTTGAAGCATCACTCAAAATAGGACAAACAGCCGAGAGGCAGAGAAATTGATGGCCTGGTTTAATTTTAAGTGACATGAATAATGTTGCTTCTCTCTCTTCCTCCCAGAGCCAATTTCAATGTCTGATTGACAATAATTGGTAAAATTTTTCCTATTTATCAGGGAGCCTTAGTCTGTTTCCGTATCCAGAACACATCAATGTATCTTGCTGTTAGCTAAGTCTAATTTATAATATATTATCATAGAGCATGAGCCTCGTGGGAACCCAGAAAGGCCTTGCTCTGGATCAAGATGTTTACAAAACAGCCAAAATCAGTTTGGCTCAGTGGATAGAGCGTTGGCCTGCGGACTGAAAGGTCCCGGGTTCGATTCCGGTCAAGGGCATGTAACTTGGTTGCGGGCACATCCCCAGTGGGGGTTGTGCAAGAGGCAGCTGATCGATGTTTCTCTCTCATCGATGTTTCTAACTCTCTATCCCTCTCCTTTCCTCTCTGTAAAAAATCAATAAAATATATTTAAAAAAAAATAAAATAAAATAAAAAAAAAAATAAAAAAAAAATAAAAATAATATAAGATGTTTACAAAACAAACTGAGACATTTTTCTAGAACAGCCAGAAGCCCTTGCCCTGGCAGAGCAAATACCCTTTTCTCTCTAATTGTTCCCTCTAATTGTGAGAAGAGCATCATATTGGGTTATCTTGTCTGAATGGTAAAATAGAAAGGTGGAACATACAAAAACTGGAATTCTGTGTCATAAGCAAACAAAAGTTACATGGCTTAATATACACATATATATGTATGTATATTGCATAGCATATGTAAAGCTATGTAAAAGTCATGCAATTTAAAAATAATTATAGTAATTATGATTTTTACTCAGTTGAATCAAATGATTATAGGGTTTTTTCTTCTCTTTTAGTTTATCATGATTTTGCCAGGTAAAACCTGCTGGTACTTTGGGGATTATTTGCACCCAAACATGTGCTTGTATCCCTTCAACTATGTTTAATTTCAAAAAACAAATGATGTGGGTTACTTAAAATAATTATACAGTAAAGGTCAGTTAACCAATCAATGGCCCCAAGAGCCACTGTCAGACCCTTCCTTGGCCAGGGAGGAGAGGGGAGAGAGTAGAGGGGTGTGCCACATCTGAAACTGTGGTACAAGATGGTCCCAGGATGCACAGGATATGGGCCCTCAGTTCCATTTTATCCCTCCTGGAGGAATAGGGCAAGCATGCGGTAGGATTTTCAATTTTAAAAGCAGTGGCCAGGGAAGGCCACAGGAAGGTGATATTTGAGTAAGAAAGCCCAGGTGTCCCCCCAGGGTGCACCAGGATACGTGTCTCCTCACCTGTCCCTTCATGGGTTGTTGCCTATGTATGACACCTATGACCCAGTACCTTCATTTGGAAGATGAATGGGACTTCAGAGACATCTAAGCCTTCCTCTCACCTTTAGGATGGAAAGGTTGACCCCATGGACAGCAGAGATGGGGGATGGCTACTCCAACTTTCTCCCTCTTTATAATTTCAAAGATTTATTTTACTTTCCTTTAATTTCTAGCCCATAAATGCTACTGTTTTTAGGAGTTCACATTTACATAGTAGACACAGATGGTGACACTCTTGGTTTTAGTAAAGGGGATATAAAACAGTTCACATAGAATCAAAGGAGAGCCAATTCTTCAAAAAGAGTTAGAGGTAATGGTGATGATCCATCTATAAAGAAGAGAAGCTCGAGGTAAGGGCCCAAAAGACAGGAATTCAATTTAATTAACTGGAAACTATATATGAGTTCAGCAAAATGAACAGGAGACACAGTAGAGGAATGAGGCAGGCACTTTCAAAAGAATTATCACCTCCTAGCATCATGCACAAAATAGATTTGTTAAATAATAATGCAAGGACATCCATGACTAGACAGCCAAGTGGTGCAGAAGCAAGATCATGATTTTCAAGACAGTAGATGCTGGATTTGAACCCTGACTATCTTCATCACTTGGTAGCTGTGTGACCTCAGACAAGTTATTTAACCTTCTGAACCTCAGTTTCCTGACTTGTAAAATGGGGATGATATACCTGACATTACAGGGCTATTTAGATAAGCACCAGGCATGGTGGTGACTATAATAATGATGTCATTATTATCTTTAGTCAAATGAATGCCACTAACAATTTTATTTATGAGATTCAGAGATGGAGGAAATCAGAATGGTTGGGGAATGAAGGCAATGGGGTTGCCATCTCCAGAAGGAAGGAGAATGTGTTCCTTTAAATATCTGCTCATAAATGGAGTCCTACCTACCAGAACCAAGTCAATTACAAGGTTTTTAAGATGACAAGTGAACTTTGGAGATATTGAAAAGGTGAAGGGTTTTGATATCATGACTATTTTTTGGACTGATAATGTTATAAAAACTTCCCTTTACTTCACTTTTATGGTAAAGATATGAAAACATGATGATCTTTTCATCATAGTCATGACCTATTTTTCCGGAACAACATGTGCAAGAGCCTTAAGGAAATATAAGTGTATTTTCCATGCATGGTTGCTATCTAACATATTACCAAACACAAAGCCAATGCAATCAATATGCGCCCTTGTCTATGTTGATAGCCAATTCATCAGTCTCTCCATTCATCGACAAGCAGTCTTCACCAACAAATAGTATCTTAGATAACAAATTCTTCAGGAATAGCTTATAATGCTATCGGAGCAGCATGTTATTAGAAAGTTATTAAAATAAATTCTTCATGAGGAGGGCCTATAGTTCCTTTCCCAATGCCTTGATTACCGGCAACTTGGAAAACGTAGGCTGAATGGAACTGAGTTAACGGGGAGAGGTCTTTTTTGATCTGTTCTTTCCTGACCATCATTCTGCTTCAGAGAGACAGTGGTCTTTCTTTCCCCCTTTATCCTCTCGAAATAAATCCTTCTTGTCAGATGTAGATTCAAACTCAAGAGTGGGCTGTAGAATCTTGATGAGGTTATAACTTCTCATGGAAGGAAATAAGCAATTACCCATTCGGACCACGAGGATCATTTGCAAAGATTAACAGTATTCCTACAGTTTACCCACCACACCATCTGCTTTGCTTAACAGTGAGCCCATATTGTACCGTATGTTTACCACCCCAAGTCAAGTCTCCTTCCATCACCATTTATCCTCCCCCTTTTCCTACTTCTAATCACCCCAATAAATTCAATTAAGAAAATATTTTATAGCATCAATAAAATAAAAAGTGAGCCTAATATGGATGCTTTGGGGTAGGTGAGACTGTCCAGGGTCATAAGGCTCCAACATCTAGGTAAGAACACACACCAGATTAGGAAGTTGGTGGCCTGTTCAGATTCACCAACAATCTGACTCATACCCCACTTGCTTTTTGTTTTCTCAGATGCCTCTGGAAGGTTGCTCTTCCCTTTCCATTTGTTTACAGCCTATCACTAGGTTTATTAGAAGAAAAATCGCTCGAGCTACACAGATGGTTTATATTCATTAACACCAGTCATATTCACCTTGAAGGGCGTGAACACTCATGTTGGTTGCTAATGAAATGAGAATGGGGAGGGGGAGGAGGAAGCCAAAGCAGTAGGGGAGTAGATCTTTGTGACAGTTTTAAGACTGTGGAATGTGAGCCAACTAGCCCATGTATCTTTCACTGAAATTGACTGTCCTGCAAGAAACTCTCCTGATTCTGAGAGAGCTGGTTGCACAAGAGATAGAGTCTCAACCCCTCCCCAAAGGAGTATCCCCAAAGCAGAAGGGTCTGAATGGGACTTCAATGAAGACACCCCTGCTGGACAAGGCAGGAGTCTTGGTATCACCTTGGCTGAGGATGAATTTATAAACGAGCTCAGGGCGACCAAGACTTTTTTTTTTCTGTTTGAGTAGACTTAGGCTTTAAAATGCCATTTGGTCTGAGACTCAGGTGGGCTCTAACATTGCTTTGACACCAAGGTCAGTAACAGGACTACAGTTCACCTTGATAAGACATGTCATGAGAAGAATGACTCCATGATTTTTGCCATTGCTCTATTCACGCAGGGAGAAGGCATCTATGGTTGTGCAACTTCATTCAGAGTCTGTGGAGTCTTTTAATAACCTCATTATGTTTACGAAAAAATACAGGGCTGCCAAACGAAGCAGAACTAGTTCAGATAAACTGTTTCCCCTTTTAAAACAAATGGAAACTGAAAGCATCAAACTAATTTTGGGTGGGAATGGCTACCCCAAATTTTTATTTGTTCATTTGCTGCCTTAAAGGGAATAGCAATTGCCTTTTTCTTGACTGACTCTTTAATAATATATACACTGGTGTCTTCAGAGCTATTTAGGTTCTTTGCTCCTCTACAAAATAAAGTTACATAGTTTTTTTTGGTTTGTTTTTGTTTTACCTTTCAGATCTGACCATTTATTTCCTCTGTTACTGATAAGCATCTAGCTCCCTTTTCTTACTGTAGTTGATGTGCCTGCCTGTAATATTCCATCCAGAACATTCTTCTGATTTGTGTTGGGTCTTGCAAGGTGAAGGAAACCAGAACATGATATCCATTAGAACTCCGCATAGAACAGGTATGAGTAGGAACTATGTGGGTACTGCTTGTACCTACCTAGTTTTCTACCTCAGAAATCCTCACGTCCCCATTAAACACCGCCTCAGTGTTTGATTCCATCATTGAGTCTGGTACTGACGATGGCATTGGGCAATAGGTATCGTCTTGGCTGCTCGCTGGTCATGTTCTGAATTGAACCCCTCTTCTTGTAAACTGATGGCCAGCTTCCCATTTCTAACCCCAGTGGTTTTCTGTGGGTCTTATTCTGCTTCCTTAGCCCTGACAATGAATTTTCTTCTTGCGCTAAGAGGATGCTCAGGTGAGAATAACAGATACTATGTCAACCAAGAGGCAATGACATGGAAGTGCAAATAATACATAGGATACATTTTGGGTTTGATGTTGCTTTCAGAAGCTGTATGTTGTTGAAGGAATTTTTTTTTGGTCTCAACCCTCGGTTTTTATATGTAAAAGTCTGTACTGAATTTGGTTCAGTGATAGAACTTATAAAACCCAAGAAAATATATGAAAAACAAAAAATTAATAAGGAAATGTGCTTTACCAAGGCATTCTCATTTGGCTAGAAAAATAACTGGTTTAAAATATCAAAAAAAGATATAATACATGAACTTTCTGACAGTTTATTCCTGCTACTATTCTGTCTATAATTAAAGCAATTAACAACATTTTCATCTCAACCGAAGGTGTCAGGTCAAATATAATAATTTCCCAAAGCCTACAGGCAATGCAGGCGTGGACGACTGTGAAGGTCACTGTGGCTGACAGCGGTGTGTGGAGCTGAACTTGAACTACATACAATAGACTTACCATTTTTCAACAAGCAAATACACTTCAAGAATAAATACACTTCAACCCATTATTGCAATGTTTCCCTTTATAGAACAGAAGTCTTTTAGAACATCTAGGCCTCTATCAAACCTTTAAAATTGAATCCATTTAAAAATGTTAATTTAAAAATGATACATCCCTGGCCTGTTAGCTCAGTTTCTTAGAGCATTGTCCTGACATGCCAAGGTTGTGGGCTCCATCCCCAGTTAGGGCACATACAAGAATCAACCATGAATGTATAAATAAATCAATGTTTCTCTCCCTCTCCCTCTTTCAAAAAAAAATAAAAATAAAAAAATCAAGAAATAAAATTTAAAAGAAGATGCAGATGTGTAGGGCACATTAGTTTTTAATCATGTATATATAACACATGGAAAATGCACCAAACTGTTAAGCTTTCTGTGATTGTTGAGACTATGTTGGTTTTTAAACTTATTTTAAAAGCTATTTTTTAAAGATCTCTTTTAGTGTTTGGGTATCTTATTTACTCACAATCCAACTTCCTTCTTTTGCCTATTTATTTTTAGTTTTGGTGAGAAACCAAGATAAGAGGTCAAACTTTAGGTTTCAAATGACTCCTCTTCAGCATTCTGAATGTACCTGGGGAAAGGAGGTTGCGGATTTGTGGATTCCCAGGAACAATTCCAAAGAATTAGCTAAACAGATTTTATTTTACTCAACCAAAAGTGATCTCAAATTTTCTTCAAACCTCAACTTACTTATTTTAAAAAGAAGCAGCTGAGACTCACATCCCATCCATTGATCACAGTTGGTGACACGCTTCCTCCCTAATGTAATCTTGAAATGGCAGAGCATCCATAATTAATCTGGACGTGGGCTGTTTTAGCCACTACACAGGTTTCCAACTTAGCAGAGCCTTGGGCTTTGTCCCAGCAATCTCAAAGGTCATTTTCTACCCACTACTTTAAGATAAATAACAAGGACACATTCTGGAAAATGTGCTTTTTTTATATGTACAATGCTCAATTATATACTCTAGACATGATGGCAAATATTTCTGTCCCTGAGTCTTGGATGTGAAAAAGGAGGAGCCATTCTCACTATTAAGTTTTCAGATTAATATTTATGATGCTACTCAGCAGAAATTTAAGTTGCAACAGGGCCAATCACCGAAGCTTACAGGCCCAGAGGGACTGATGCACGCTGAGTCAGCTGGCCACTCTCCAAGCTCCTGGAGGAGGATGTTCCTTCATCTAATTCTCAGTGTATTGTCCTTCTACCTCTCCTTCTCAGCCTGGCTATGTCACTTACGTGTATTCAGTGAGTTTACTGTGTGCCTGCTTTGTGCATAGCTCTGTGTGAACCCCTGTGGAGAACACAAAGATGGCTAAGATGATGACACACTGGGAAGACATGACAGGTACACATGGGAAAGCAGAAAAATACCACCCACCTCCCATTCTTGACCTGGAAGGTGAGCCACTTCCATTTATGAGCCCAAGGAAACTTCTGTCCTCAGGACCAAGGGCAATTTCAGTGGTGGGAGCGTTCTATGAGTATGTTGAGGGTGTATGAGGCTCAGTGACCATGGGGTAAAGGATTGATTCCAAGTTCACAGGAGAAACTTAGAAAGAAAGGCAGCTTTGGGAGGCTGAAGTGGGGTAGGACAAGGGAGGAGGAAGCACAGAGTACTGTGGTGAGAGCTTTAATTTCTATTTGGTTCTAGAGTTCATGCATTTATACTTTCCATTTCATTCTCTCCTCCCAAGTTCATGTCTTCATGGATGTTAATCCACACCTAAACTTCCACAATGTTTTCCCGGCTGGTCTCATGGCTGTTAGAAGCCCTCTCAGTTTAATTCATCATATATACTACTACTAGAAGGCTTTTCTTACAGCGTTCTTTGAGTATTCTTTGGTCCGCTTGACTAGCTGCTGCCTATAAGAAAGGCAGTCTCAAGAGGGCAGGTTCCAGGCCTAGCCCTACTTGAGTCCCAATGTCCTGGCAATGGGAATTCCCATACATGATTGCTGACTGATGGTAGATAGAGTCCTGGAGCTTTAGGGCAGGCAGGGCAAGATCAGCCAGTCTGTGATCTTCATTTTGCAGAGGAAGAAGCCCTGGTGTCATATAGTCCGAGGGACTCACCAAGGCCACACAGCTAGCTTGTGGATGGGCCAGGTCTTCTGCCCTCTCTCTTCCATTCATTGTCCCTCCTCTTCAATGTCTCCCCACAGTGCTTGGACACAGGTACTTCTACCACCACCAATCTTGCCTCCTTGCTGATCCATGGACTCCTGGTGTGGCAAGGCTGCTCCCTGCGCCAACCCCCTCCACCAGCATGGAACCTAAGTCCACTTCTGATACTTGTAAACAGACATTGGCCAGTTCTATCTCCACAAAGCTGGTCTCCTCTGAGGGACACATATTCCTTCTTTATCACTAATTGAGAACTTAGAAATGAACTAGTATTATTTTATCTTTTTATTCATGCATCTCATGTCCCCAACTTAGTGCTATATCCGTGAGGATGGAAGAAGTGTTTTAAGCATATGGACTCACAGAGTTCAAGGTATCCTCAGAGGCCAAATGTTCCAACACAGTTGTTTCATAGATGATGTCCAGGAGAGGAAAATGACTGGTCCATGGTCTCTTTGTAAAAATAGTGTAAATGTACACAACATAAAATTTACCATTTTAATGTTGAATGAATGGATAAGCATTTATCCCCCCAGCCCTTCGTAGCTACCATTTTGCTTTCTGTATCTATGAATTTGATTACTCTATGGACCTCATATAAGTGGAAAACCACAATATTTGTCCTTTTGTAATTGCCTTATTTCACTGAGCATAATGTATTCATCCGAGTTACAGCATGTGTCAGAATTTCCTTCTTTTTAATGCTGAGTAACAAACATCCCTTGTGTGGGTAGGCCACCTTTTGCTTACCCATTCATCCAATGATGGACACCTGGATTGTTCCCAGCATTTGACTATCGTGAATAGTGCTGCTATGAATATTGGCATGGTTTTAAAATTCTTTTCCCTGTCTAACATAGTATCCCTCCTCAGAGTAGACATTCAGGAAAAAAATTGATGATTATAATCTTAGCCAGCCCCTCAGTCTTATTGGGGAGAGAGGATTTAAATGCACAGTACAAAAGACCATCCACTCTGTAATTTAGCTATTATGATGATGCTCTCCAAATGCAATCAAAATACCAAACTACCAGAAAAGGATGGATTTTCTTTTTACATGCGCAGTCATCTCACCCCTCACCCACACCCCTTCTCCCGTGTCTCTGTGTGCTTTCTATAGAGTAGAAATCAGCTCCAGAACTTCATTTCTCCCTGGGGATCTGGGGAACATGGCCACATTCTGAAACCACAAGGTTTTCAAGCTCCAATGTCAAGGACTTCCTTTGGCAACCTCATGCAGCTTCTGCTCTATTAGAGCGGGAGAACAATTCAGCAAAAACAGGAGGAGCAGCTTTGCACTCTCCATTTCCTTGCACCCTTTCTCTGAAGATGTGTGTCTTTGAATAAACCCTTTATTCCTGTGCAACCATCTCAAGGTGAATTCAAGGACAGAGGCCTTTCAGTAAGAACATGAAGTTTAGAGGAGGAATTTTTTTCACCTCCTCACATCGGTCTATATTCAGCATCAGATCAATGCCTCTGGCAGTTTTTGTTACTTAGTGTTAGCTTTCCAAAATGTGTTCAGGTGCCTTTTCTTAGTTAGCAAATGGAAAATGTCTTCTGCCAGTTGTTGACAATGGTGTCCTTGTTTACGGGGAGGTTGTTAAGCTAAAAAATTACTGGGTAAAGACTGAGAATGATTTTGTGCATTTCTAGAGCACATGAACTTTCAAATCATGCCTTCCATCCAATGTTTCTTTGGATCTGTGACACAGTTATGCAGAGTTGTTAGGAGGAAAATCAGGGCAAGAACTGAGGCCCCTGAGAGGCATGGCACTGAGGCTCCCACACCATGGCATTTGTTTGCCACTATGAACAGTACAGAAATATGTGTCACCAGAAGTTCTTTGTGTCCTCTGTGGAAATACAATGTGGTCTGAGCTCTGCCTATCCTTCCTGTGGCTTCCTTAGCTCCTAACACTCTGCAGGCTTTTCTCACTCTGTTCCCTTCCCCTTGCTTCTCTCTTCCCTTCAGCTGGCTACTTCTACTCATTCTTAAAAAAAAAAAAAAAAAAAAAATACACACACACACACACACACACACACACACACATATATATATTTAAATGTTTAAACAAATAGTTCTTTAAGGGTTGTTGAGAACAGTTACAGTTTTCTATGCTCTGTCCTTTAATTTCCCCTCCCTTTAGGCTGCTTTAAAACTTTACTTCCGTATCTCCGTATGATAGAGTAATTTACAGTTTCATGAGCTTTCACTCTTAGGCATTATCTATTGAGCTGCCAATAGGGAAGACGAGGGCTTAGCTCTCTTTTACTCTCCCCGTCCCTCCCTTTGAAAAGCACCCTTCATCCATCCTTCTAAAATAGAGAGGTTGTAATTTTGGTTAGATCACTATTTAGTTTTGTTTATTTTTTTTTTTTGGTTAAAGAACATGTTTTATTAATTTGATTATGGAAGTTTTTTTTCTTTATTAAGGTATTACATACGTGTCCTTATCCCCCCACTGCCCCCACTCCCCTGCTCATGCCCTCACCCCCCTGGTGTCTGTGTCCATTGGTTAGGCTTATATGCATGCATACAAGTCCTTTGATTGATCTCCCCCCCTTACCCCCACCCTCCCCTACTTTCCCTCTGAGGTTTGACAGTCTGATCGATGCTTCTCTGTCTCTAGACCTGTTTTTGTTCATCAGTTTATGTTGTTCATTATATTTCATAAATGAGTGAGATCATGTGATATTTATCTTTCTCTGACTTATTTCACTTAGCATAATGTTCTCCAGGTCCATCCATGCTGTTGCAAATGGTAGGAGTTCCTAAAAAGGTAAAAACTGCAGCGTAGTATTCCATTGTGTAGATGTACCACAGTTTTCTAATCCACTCATTTGCTGATGGGCACTTAGGCTGTTTCCAAATCTTAGCTATGGTGAATTGTGCTGCTATGAACATAGGGGTGCATATATCCTTTCTGATTGGTGTTTCTAGTTTCTTGGAATATAATCCTAGAAGTGGGATCACTGGGTTAAATGGGAGTTCCACTTTTATTTTTTTGAGGAAACTCCATACTGTTCTCCACAGTGGCTGCACCAGTCTGCATTCCCACCAGCAGTGCACGAGGGTTCCTTTTTCTCCACATCCTCGCCAGCACTTGTCATTTGTTGATTTGTTGAGGATAGCCATTCTGACAGGTGTGAGGTGCTACTTCATTGTTGTTTTGATTTGCATCTCTCGTATGATTAGTGACTTTGAGCATGTTTTCATATGTCTCTTGGCCTTCCTTATGTCCTCTTTTGAAAAGTGTCTATTTAGGTCCATTGCCCATTTTTTGATTGGGTTGTTTATCTTCCTTTTGTTAAGTTGTAAGAGTCAGTATTTAGTTTTTATATATTAAGAACATGTAAATGACATTTATACTAAGTTATATAACTTGCTATGATTACTTTCTCTTTTCTGCAGCCTTTGTTTTTCCTGGAGTTTTAAAAATGTTTTTCATTTGTTTAATTTTCTGTTTGTAACTTTAATTTGCTTAATTTTTCTTTGGTCATTCTGTGTCTACCTCCCCTCCTTGATCTCCAATGAGAAAGAAAAAAGCAGCTCCGGGCAGCTGACACCTGCCTGGGCACTCAGGGTCAGGTCACAGAGTTCCATCGAACACAAACCATTTCACAGAACACACCAGGCAAGGTCACTCTGTGAGTGACAGGGTGAGGCAAAGATGAGGTCACAGCATAGCCATGTCTCAGCACAGACAAAAAAAATATCCAAATTACAAAAATAAACAAGCATATCCCTTTCCTTCTTAATGCCAGTAATGGCTCCATTTTTATTAAAAAAAATTTTTTTTTTTGCCAGCTATACCTTTAGCCCTGCTTGGTTCCTATTACATTTCAGGTAAGAAATTAGGACATCAGATTACAGAATTACCCCTGCTTCCAGACAGCATCCAATCCAGAGCAAACTCCGGCTTCTTTGACCACTTCCCTAAACCACCTAACAGAAACCCAGGTGTGAGAAAAAGTTCTTCCAGCACCTCTAAGATGCCCCTCAGTTCTCCAGGTGTGCTACCTGCCTTGCAGCAAGAGGGCAATAAACACCAATTTGTTCTAGTACAGTGGGGCTCCTGGAGGTCAGTGGCAGGAATGTATCCACCATTGGAGGTGCATCAATATTCATCTGAGAGCCTTAATGCCCTGGACAGCAACCCTCCACTCGTTCACTGTAGGGGGCATATTAGACCCTCAGTGTCTCTAGCTGTTTGAAGGACCTCACTGCCCATGGCTAGGAGGAAGTTCATGCTGAACTGAGCTCCAATATTTTGTTAAGACCCTTCTATTTTAGGAGCCTCTCCCTCCCTCCCTCCCTCCCTCCCTCCCTCCCTCCCTCCCTCCCTCCCTTCCTCCTCCCTCCCTCCCTCCCTCCCTCCCTCCCTCCTTCCCTCCCTGTCTTCCCCAAGCTGTAATATGTGTATATACATATATCAAAATGGGTTTTCCTAAATCTAAACTTTTATCCCCTTCTTTGGCAGAAGTATATTTGTTTTTTCCAGTGATAATTTCATAAGTGTCTGAGGTTTGCCCCTCTCACTTCTTTTTGCCATTCCTCTCTCTTGGGAAACTTTAAAAATAATTGATTAAAATAATCTTCCTGTGATTATGTGTGTACTTTAAAAATTCCTATTCCAGATTAACTGTCAAAAACATCTAAAAGATAAAAAAATTATTAAACTGTTTGTGTTTCTTCTGTGGACACTGAAAACTGTATTTACAAAATAGCTTTTGTAACCATAGTTACCAGATAAGAAGAAAAGGCCTTATTCCAAGATAAAAGAAGAGCCTTGAGCATGATGTAGTGTTTAAAAGGCAGTTTCCCATATAAAAATATCAGCATGATGATTTGGTTTGTCTAAGATCAAGGTTAAATTTCTTACAACTTAGAGTTCCTAAATTTCCTATATTATTTTTATGAGTTAAATAAATCATCATTTAAGTTAAACACATCATGCTTGTTTTCATAACATTTAAAATATATATATATATATATATATATATATATATATATATATATACACACACACACACATACACATAACTGTATTCAACTAAATGAAAAGGTAATAATGGATTTTTAAATGTTTAATTACATTAGCAAAAATTGTAATTCCTTAGTCCTTAATTTGAAGGCCTTAACAGATGGTTTAATTAATATATAATCTTTGGCACTTAGACAATTTATAAGAATGAAACAGATACAATATAAATGCTGGTAACTAAATAAGATTTTCATTTACCCTTATTTTTTAGACTGGCAACAGATTAACAAAAGATGCAAATGTTTTTGAATGATATATACGTTTACTTTGTCACCTCAAATTTCCGAAAGTGATATGAAATTGGTGTTCATAAAATGAAGAAATTGCTAAGCAATTCTTTTTTTCCTGTCCTCTTCTCTTATCTGAAGAAAAGTTACTTGCATTGATTATATATGATAATACAGAAGGTTGGATACTAGATATAATAATAATAATAATAATAATAATAATAATTTTTAAATCCTCACCTGAGGACATGCTTATTGATTTTAGAGAAAGGGGAAGGGAGAGAGAGAGAGAGAAAGAGAGAAGAAAGAGAGAGAGAGAGAGAGAGAGAGAGAGAGAGAGAGAGAAACATTGATGTGAGAGAGAAACATCCATCAGCTGCCTTCCTGTATGCACCCTGACTAGATTGAATCCACAACCTTTTGGTGCACAAGACAATGTTCCAACCAACTGGCCAGGGTCTAGATATAATAAATAAATTAAATAAGAATAGATATGATATAATGGATTTTATTTTTGGTTTATTTAAATTTTTTATAGTTAATTAAGATAATAAAGTCAATACAATACATATAGTTTAATAAATGGATAAAGAATATTTCAAAGCTATCTATGTGTGCCTAACTACATATACATTATTATACACTAGAGGCCTGGTGCATGAAAATTCACAGTCCGGGAGCCCTCAGGGGCGGGAGGCAACCCGGTGATCATGGGAAGGCGATGCCCCCATCACACCTCTGCTGCTGCCACTGTCGGCAGCGCAAGCCTTGGCCGGCCCTGGCTGCCTGAGCCTCGGGCCGGCCCTGGGCAGCTGGGCAGTGACATCTGAGGCTTGTCTGCACTTTGGGCTGGCCCTGGGCAGGTGGGGGGCTGAGGGGACTGGGGGACTCTGGAGGCAGGCACGTGGAGCAGCCGGACCCGCCTGGGGGCGGGCCCAGCTGTGCCGTGCGCCTGCTGCCCCGGTGGGGCTGAGGGGACTGGGCACTACCATCTTGTGGCTGTGGGCGCCACCATCTTTGAGGCAGTCAGTTAGCATATTCCCTCCTTATTGGCTATGGGCACCGCCATCTTTGTGAGGGTGTGATGGTCAATTAGCATATTCCCTCTTTATTAGATAGGATAAACTAGAGGCCTAGTGTATGGATTCGTGCACCGGTGGGGTCCCTTGGTGTGGCCTGTGGGGATTGGGCTGTGGCAGGCGGTCGGGGAGGAGCCCAAGCCTGTGCCAGGCGCTGCACCGCTCCCGGTCATCCTGGCCCCTCTTGTGCCCCGTCAGTCCCGATCAGGAGAGGCTTGCGCCACCACAGCGGTGCTCGCCAGCTGTGAGCGTGGAGTCTGGCGCCTGTCAGTTAGCTGAGCAGTGCTCCTGCTGTGGGAGTGCACTGACCACCAGGGGGCAGCTCTTGCATTGAGCGTCTGCCCCTTGGTGGTCAGTGCACATCATAGTGACGGGTCAACTGGTTGCTTAGGCTTTTATATATATAGATATGTATACTAATACATCATATACTACAGAATGTTCCATGAACAATGTACAAAGGAGTAATGTGGGTCTTTTATCTGTGAAATGATTAAACGATTCTGTGCCCAAAGACACAGAAGCTCCTTGATGTCACCAACATCATCTGTTAAGTCTTTTTCAAATATTCTTAAATCGTATTTGAAAAGTTTCTTTAAATTTGAAAAAAAAAAGTTTATAACCATAGTTATTTTACGGTGTTCTTTCTGCACAATTGCCTGTAACATATCTTGTTTTTTGGGGGAACAATTTAATAAATGTTTATTAGATTGAAGTGTTTCATACAGTTTTTATAAAGAGACTTTTAGAAATAGCCTTACAAAGCCTATGGTCCTATTTTTTTATTTATTTTATTGTCTTAAGTTTTACATATGTCTCCTTTTTCCCCAATTGACCTCCCCCCCCAACCATTCCCACCCTGGGCAAGCCCCCACCAGCCCAGTGTCTGTGGCCATTGGTTATGCTAACATGCATGCATGCAAGTCCTTTGGTTGCTCTCTAACCTCCCCACCTCCCCTTGCCATTTGTCTCTGGATCTATTTTTGTTCATCAAATTATTATATCTTATCTTTAGATACTTATAACTTATGTCTTGTCTCCTCTAATAACTATTCTTGATGTTGCCTTTCCCAAGTTCAGGACCCAAATGAAGAATGAAACTGTTATGGCATCTTTTATGTTTTTATGCCTCAACTGTTTTTAAGTGACAGAAAGACTTGCTTCTTCACATCTGTAAAGGGAAGGATGATAGATGTGTATAGAATTCTCCAATTTTAAATTAATATTGAATTGTGTGTATGATTAACAAGTAGATTTTGAATGAGTGAATAAAAAAATAATGCCCTTTGACTTAAAAATAATTTTTATGCCTTTTTGCAGAGAAGGATGCCAGGGTACCTTCTGAGAACAGAGATAAGGCAAGGATGATGGGCCTGTTTATAGCGCTTAGGTGACTGAGGCACAGCCCCAGCTTAGAACAGTCAGAACTCTTTCTGCTCCTTCCCTGTCTGGACCAAAGGGGCTTAGACCCTGAACCTGAAACTTCAAAGAGTGGCGAGCTCTAAATGTCAACACACTCACTTTTGAGCTATTACATCTCCTCTTTCACAGCCTCTAGGCTGTCTTGAGGCTTTTTGAAGAATGAATCAGGGACAAGAGGATGGAGACTGTGAGAGGGAAAGCCTCTATCTTACCAGTAATGCTTTACACTTTTGAATGAAATCTGCGGGACTGTATCTCAAAGGTTACTTAAGCATTTCTGAGATTGGCCACGGCCAATTCCTAACCCATTTCCTTTTTTTAAATCCTCACCTGAGGATATGTTTTCATTGATTTTTATATATATATATATTTTTAAAAAAATACATTTTATTGATATTTTACAGAGAGGAAGGGAGAGGGATAGAGAGCCAGAAACATCGATGAGAGAGAAACATCGATCAGCTGCCTCCTGCACACCCCCCACTGGGGCTGTGCCCGCAACCAAGGTACATGCCCTTGACCGGAATCGAACCCGAGACTCTTCAGTCCGCAGGCCGACGCTCTATCCACTGAGCCAAACCGGTTTCGGCTGTTTTCATTGATTTTTAGAGAGAGAGGGAGAGAGAAACATAAATTGATTGCCTCCCGTATGCACCCCTATCAGGAATCAAACTACAACCTAGGCATGTGCCCTGACTTGGGGGAATCAAATACCCAACCTTTTGGTGTATGGGACAATACTCCAACCAACTGAGCCACCTGGCCAGAACCCATTTCCTTTCCTATTCTCAGTTTGCTGAGTGGCTTTGACTACCTATTGTACCCAGTTCGTTACACCCATTACCGTTAATTAAGCCCCTAGAACTCAAAGACATAGACACATACCAGAAGTCATCATGTGATTTAGGCAGTTGATTTGTAAGTCCAACCATGTCCTATCTAATTACCCCCTCTCCATCCAATACTGCCTTTAACGTCACAGACAAACACTGGCATGTTAAAGGTAGGTTTGTGTTTGTGCAAGCCCATGATTGTGTGTGTGTGTGTGTGTGTGTGTGTGTGTGTGTGTGTGTGTGTACTGAGAGGGTGGGGAAGAGTTATGAAAAAAAAATCAGGTCATAGAACATGCATTCAAGTTCAGTTAGGTGCATTTTCATCACTATCTCTTAAGTATTTTTGTTAATCATGGTGGTCATACAACTGTGCTCCATCAAAAAATCTCTACCCACACCGGAATTTGGGAGAAATGTTATGCAAGTAAAAAAGAAAATTTGCCAGTGTCGATGGCTCAGGCATTTATAGCCATCTGCTACTTGTCAGCTGAGTATGTTCTGTCTGTTATGTGGTTTGCATCAACCAAAGAGGAAACCCTAGTGCAGACATGGTCATGAGGACTAGATGTTGTGGACAGAGGGAGGGATGGAAAAGCAGCCACGTTGTTTTCTCTGGTCTGCCATGAAGTGTTTGGCCTTCAGGTGGTGGCTGGAGTGCCCTGTCATGTCCTCTGCCATCCTACCGGGCTCATCCTCAGATGAGGTAGCACCTCCACAGTGAAGAGTCTCAACAGGTAGAGGCAGTGACTAACATACCAGTGACATACATGAACTTGATGACCACCATCTTCCCCCTTCCACAGGCTTAAGGCAATAAACGTCCCTTTTCTTTTTTGGAACCAATTCTTTGTCACCTAAGCTGTGCTAATGGTTTCAACCTGCTACCCACTGTAACTGTAGCATCTAAACGTATCACTACAAACACATTTTTAATCAGAGGCAGGTTTCATTCATTAAAATCCATCAGCTTGAACCCATCTTGGACTTCAAATGAGATGTTGAATGGCTGTTTTCCTTTATGACTTCCACCTTTTTTCTATAATGGCAGTTCAAATTTAGCTTTTTCATTTTTTCCCCTCAGCAAAATATGAGGTACTCATACCTTTTAACCTTCCCTCCTACTGCAATATTATCCATCAATAATATAAAAAAAAAAGAGCTAAAGACCTCCCAGAGACGGGAAGATGGCTGCTGACGGGAAGGCAGACTGCAAGATAGTGCGTGAGTGAGAGACGAAGGGAGAGTGTGTGGTCCCACGGGGAGTGTTTGTTTGTGAGTTGAGGGACAGCTATACTCCAGGGGACTGTGGGGGATTGCCTGACAGGGTTCCCCTGACCCAGCAGCCTCCACTGCTGCTGGGATCCCTCCCGGAACAACCGGCTCCGACGCGGAGACCGCGCCATCTTGAAGGGAGAGTGGATGTTGCTGGAAGCCTGAAAATCCCGGGAATATACAACAACTGCACCCAGCGAACAGCTGCGAACCCGGGAACACTGGTCCCCAAGTGGTGCCAGCACGCGGATTCGGAGGAGCTCTGCACCTCCTCACAGAAAGGTCAGATTTCGCCTGGGATAAGGTGAGGTCTGTGGTCTGGGCAGGAGAGAGAAACGCGCACAGCAGGAGCTGGAGGATCTGGGGAAGTCTGCACCCAGAAAAATCCACAGCCTTTGGGGCTGGCGTGATCCACGAATGTGGAAGGGGGTCAGCAGAGCTGCTAACAGAAGGTAACTCTAAAAAGCAACCCATAGCTGAACTGGGCACAAAAGGGCAGCCCAAAAAATTTAACAGTGTGCCGGCTGCTTAGACAAAGGGGGGAAAAAGACTGCACAGACTTGTGCCGCAGCGCTGGAGTTCGTGCACTTACTCTGGCTCTTTTTTCTCTTTTTTTTTCCTCTTTAAATCCTTGCTTTTGATTACTAAGCCCAATACATAGGATCACCCAATTGGGGACACTCTAAGAGACTGCAGGGGAAAGTTTACCTTAGGTGACTGAGGCACAGCCCCAGCTTAGAATAGTCAGAACTACTTTCTGCTCCTTCCCTGTCTGGACCAACTGTATTTTGTGGAACCTGGGGATCAGAGAACCAGCTCTGGGGCAGCCCATTCCCCCAAAACCAGTATTAAGTGCAACAGGGAAAACAAAATCTAAACACTAGCTAGAGAGGACCTATATACCCGAGGTCAATTCAGAAACACTGCCACCCAGGGGTTGAATCACAAATTGACTTCTGTGTAAACACAAATAAAGGAGTATAAGAAACAAAGAAGTACTGCCTGCTTGAAAATCAGGACTGTGGCCTACAACACTGAGGAGCAGTGGAACACAGGGAACTTCAATACTGTCCTGACTAGGAAACAGGCATACCAAACAGAATAGCAGAGGAAGTGAATGACCTTCACTACTGAACATTTTTATTTTTATTTTTTTCATCTTTTACTTAAGGAACTAAATTTTTGTCTTTTTTCTTCACTTGATTTTACCTTTTTAATTATTACATTTTTATTTTTAATCAGTATTATTACTACCCGTGTTTCCCTGAAAATAAAACATCCTCCGAAAATAAGACCTACTTGCAGGTTTCCTTCTGAGTGAAATATAAGGCATCCCCCAAAAATAAGGCCCCCAGGCTCTGTCTCAGAATGAAAATTAATTTACCGTAAACTGGTCGCTAGGGCCACCCCGACTGGCGTCTAGCAACCAGTGATGTTACACGGAGTCCTGACGTCACTGCTGTGTGGAGGCGGAGCAGAGGTCAGAGTGAGCGGTGAGCGCGGGGTGGGAGAGAGGAGGAGACTTTCGCAGATGCGTGTAGAAGAACAGGAGGATTAGAGCGGACGTGACGGGGCGAAGATGGTGAGTGCTGGTCTGTCTCTGGTGACACTACCTGATGCTCGTGGCCGCCTTCATGATGACTGAAGGTTCTCAGTCAGTGGCAGACCCTGCTCCAGCCCAGATCCAGGCCCCAGCAAGCCCAGTGACAGTCCCCAGGCAGGCCCCAGGGGGTAAATGTCTGATAAAGGGGTAGGGGGGATGTCTGGTGAAGGTGTTCAGTGGCACAGGGGTGGGGGGAGGGGGATCACTTAAAATGACACAGGAGGATCAGAGGGACAATAAAAATGACACAGGAGGATCAAAAGGGGTTACTAAAATGGTAATCCCCCCCTCTGATTCTCCTGTGCCATTTTGATTCCCCCCTCTGATCCCCCCTGTGTCATTTTGAGTGATCCCCCTCCCCCCACCTTGATACCCCAATTCCTTTTTTTTTTTTTTACCCCTAGAAATGAGCGCAAAAAGAAAAAGCTACTCCGTGGAGTACAAGAAAGGAATCGTGGAAGACTCTTGGGGCCAAAATCTTACTGCTTTCTGCAAAGAGAAGATGTTGAGTATCCGATTGGTCCGAAAATGGCAAGCAGAGTATGGTAACCTCATTGAACAAGTGGACAAGGGAAATGCTAAAAAGCGCAAGTGTGGATCAGGTCGGCAACCATTATTTTCCAAGCTGGAAGACCTGATCTGTGAATGGGTTGTTGACAGGAGAGCAAAGGCTTTGGTTGTGAATAGGGCTCAGATTCAAGAATTTGCCCTTGCAATGGCACCACAGTTTGACATAGCCCTGGAAGACTTCAAAGCATCACAACACTGGCTGGATAATTTCCTTCAGCGAAGTGAACTGTCTTTAAGAAGATCTACAACATTGTTTAGGTTGGAAGATACTCAAGTTATTAAGCAAGCACTTGCATTCAAGTCCTTTATTGATGATGCTGACTTCTCTAAATACAATCTTTCCAACATGATTGCTATGGATGAAACTGCAGTGTTTATGGGCCAATCATCTCAAACAATTGAACAGCGGGGTGCCTCCTTAGCGTACATTCCCTCCACTGTTTACGAAAGTGCACGTGTTTCCTGTATTTTGGCAATTCGTCTGGATGGCACTAAAATCCCACCTTTAATCATTTCTAAGGGCAAGAAGAAAAAGATTGAACATGTTTTGGGCGTTTTTATTCTTGAAACTGAAAAAGCCTGGGCCACACAAGCAGTTATAAGGAAGTGGGTCGATTTAATGCTGCCGCTTGTTATGCGAGGGAGCCAAAGAGGTCTGCTAGTCTGGGATGCAGCCAGCACTCACTGCGCTAAAGACATGAAGACATTTCTTCACGAAAGAAAAGTAGATCAGATAATGATTCCCGCAGGAATGACGGCCTATCTCCAGACTCTTGATATTGCAATAAACAAGCCATTCAAAGACAATTTGCGCATGGAAATTAATGACTACATTGAAAATAGAATGGAGAGAAATCAGCGTGGAAACTTTGTGAAACCTAAACTGCAAGAAGTTGTGACTTGGGTGAAGAATTCATGGGAGAAAATCACTGACAGTTGCATTGCAAATGCACTGCGAGCAGGCTACCTTGACAAGAAGTACTCATTTAAAGACAGTGCTATTGCTAAACATGAGAGATCTGGTCCACTGATTCTGAAAGAAATGGAGTCACAAGAAATTCACCAGGAAATTCAGGAATTGGATTGTTATGATGATGTTCCAGAAGAGGATGACATGATTGTCATTGAATAAATGAGTAAATTCTTGATACTGTAGGATTCACAGTTTGTCTGGTTTGTGTTGACAACTACTGTACTACCGTACCGTATACAGGTAATAAATTTCCTTTATTTTCATTTAACAATAAATGTGTACCGTATTCTTCTTCATGGAAAAATAAGACATCCCCTGAAAATAAGACCTAGCATGTCTTTGGGGGCAAAAATTAATATAAGACACTGTCTTATTTTCGGGGAAACACAGTACTACTATTTTACTTTTTTTTTTTTTTAAAGTGTCATTTTATTTTCTTTATTTTATTTTGGGATTAATGTTCTACATTTTATTTTCATCTTGTCTTTAGCATCATTTTACTCTATCTCAGCTTTACCTTTATGCCAACACTCTCTTCCTCACTTTTCACCTTTTGTTGTCCTGTTATCTTACCCTATTCCTGCTTTAGATTTTCCCTACTCCTTCTTTTTACCCCTGTTAAAATTTCACCCTGCTTATATATCTAATTTCCAATTCCCTGATCTAAGTCCATACACACCTCTCTCTTCTCTTTCTTCACTATCCAAATTTTATTTCTCTCTGTCCTTTTGTTGTTGTTTGCTTGATTGTTGATTATATTGTTTTTTTATGCTTGTTTGTGAGATTGTTTAGCTTTTTCTTTTTGTTTTTTTTTTGTTTTGTTTATTTTTTGCTTCTGTTTTCCTTCCCCTTGCTTGATATTAGTTGTTGTTTGTAGTGTGCATTCATCTCTAGGTATTTGTTGCTGGCATTTGTTGGGATTAGTGGCTGTTCTATTGGAGTTTTCTCCCCATATAAATAGTTCTTTCCCCTCTTCTTTTTTATTCTCTTTTACTTTTTTCTTTTTCCCAATTTCATGTTTGCACTCCTTTTTCTGTCTCTCTCTCTTTTTTCTCTTCTTCTTTCTTTCTTATCCCCTAATTCTCCTTTCTCTGGTGGTCACCTTTATTTGGGGTTATTAGTATCATGAATACATTTGTGTTCAGTGCCTTGTGCATTGTGCCTTGTTGTGTTCTATTTTGTGCCTTTAAATCAATGCAGGAGAGAGAGAACTACATAGCCAGAATCCAGAGAAGAGCGATCATGGGGAGACAAAGAAACAGCTTGCATATGGAAGAAAAGCAGGCATCACCAGAAAAGGAAGTAAACGAAATGGAGGCAAGCAACATGCCAGAGAAAGAATTCAGAGAAATGATCATAAGGTGGCTGAAAAAAATGGAAGACAAATTCAACAATATGTGTAAGAACCAAGAGGAAATGAAGAAGAACCAAGAAGAAATGAAAAATGACATTGCTGCTATAAAGAACTCAATAGAAAGCATCAAGAGTAGACTAGAAGAAGCAGAGGACCGCATCAGTGAGCTAGAAGACAAGGAAGGAAAAAATACCCAAGCAGAGCAGCTTCTAGAAAAAAAAAATTAAAAAGCAGGAGGAGAGCCTAAGAGAACTTTGGGACAACACAAAATGAAACAACATCTGCATAATAGGGGTGCCAGAAGGAGAAGAAACTGAGCAAAGAATAGAAAACCTGTTTGAAGAAATAATGACAGAAAACTTCCCTGATTAGGGAAGAAAAAACTCACACAAATCCAAGAAGCTCACAGAGTCCCAAACAAGATGAACCCCAAAAGAACGGTGCCAAGGCACATTATCATTACATCGGCAAAGACCAACAACAAAGTAAGAATCTTAAAAGTGGCCAGAGAGAGACAGAAAGTTACCTACAAAGGATCCCCCATCATACTAGCGACTGATTTCTCAACAGAAACACATCAGGCAAGAAGGGAATGGAATGAAATATACAAAGTCATGCAAAGAAGGGTCTGAATCCAAGAATACTGTACCCAGCAAGGCTATCAATCAAAATTGAGGGGAAATCAGGAGCTTCACAGACAAAAAAGGACTAAGGGAGTTTATCACCACCAAACCAGCAATGCAAGAAATGCTAAAGGGTCTGCTGTACAAAGAAGAAATAGGAAGTGAAGAAGGAACACAGGCATAAAGAATAAAAATGGTGACAAACAAGTACCTATCAATAATAACTTTAAATGTAAATGGATTAAATGCCCCAATCAAAAGACATAGGGTAACTGAGTGGATAAGAAAACATGACCAATGTATCTGCTGTCTACAGGAATCCCACCTCAGAAAAAAAAGACACACACAGACTGATGGTGAAGGGATGGAAAAAGGTTTTTCAGGCGAATGGAAATGAAAAAATAAAAGCTGGGGTAGCAATACTTATATCTGACAAATTAGACCTCAAAGTGAAGGACATAAAAAGAGATAAGGAAGGCCACTTCATAATACTAAAGGGAGCAATAAAACAAGAAGAAATAACTCTGGTAAACATATACGCACCCAGTATAGGAGCACCCAAATACATAAAAAAACTTCTGGAGGATATCAAGGGAGAGATTTACAGCAGTACAATCATAGTAGGCAACTTTAATACTCCACTATCACCATTGGACAAATCCTCTAAACAAAAAATCAGCAAAGAAACATCAATCCTAAATGACTCACTAGATCAGATGGAATTGACATCTTCAGAACATTTCACCCCAAAGTCACAGAATATACATTCTTCTCAAGTGCACATGGGTCATTTTCAAAGATAGACCATATATTGGGTCACAGGCAAAGTCTCTTCAAATTCAAGAAGATAGAAATCATATCAAGCATCTTCTCAGATGCATCTTCTCAGTGGCATAAAACTGGAAATCAAGTACAATAAAAACAATCCAAAAAAATCAAACACATGGAGACTAAATAACATGCTATTAAACAATGACTGGGTTACCAGAGAGATCAAAGAAGAAATAAAAAACATCATGGCAACAAACAATAATGAAAACACAACAATCCAAAATCTATGGAACACAGTGAAAGCAGTCTTGAGAGGGAAGTTCATAGCTCAACAAGCCTACTGCAAAAAACAAGAAACAATGGTAATAAATTACCTAACCCTACAACTCAAAGAGTTAGAAAGAGAGCAACAAGAAAAGCTCAGTGTAAGCAGAAGGAAGGAAATAATAAAGATCAGAGCGGAGATAAATGACATAGAGACCAAAAAAACAATACAAAAGATCAACAAAACCAAGAGCTGGATTTTTGAAAGGATAAACAAGATTGATGAAACTCTAGCTAGGTTCACGAAGAAGCAGAGAGGACCCAAATAAACAAAATCAGAAATGAAAGAGGAGAAATAACAGACCCCATGAAATACAAAGGATTGTTAAAAAATACTATGAACAACTCTATTCCAACAAACTGGACAAACTGGAGGAAATGGACATATTCCTAGAAAAATATAACATTCCAAAACTCAATCAGGAAGAATCTAAACATCTCAATAAGCCAATAACTATGGAAGAAATTGAAGCAGTCATCAAAACGCTTCCAGCAAACAAAAGCCCGGGGCCAGACGGCTTCACAGGGGAGATTTACCAAACATTCAAGGAAGAACTAAAACCTATCCTCCTCAGACTATTCCAAAAAATTCAAGAGGAAGGAACACTTCCAAGCTCCTTCTATGAAGCCAGCATCACCCTAATATCAAAACCAGATAAAGATAACACAAAGAGAATTACAGGCCAATATCCCTCATGAACATAGATGCCAAAATCCTCAACAAAATTCTAGCAAATCAGATCCAGCAATACATCAGAAAGATCATACACCATGACCAAGTAGGATTTATCCCAGGAATGCAAGGATGGTACAATATCCACAAATCAATTAACGTGATACATCACATAAACAAATTGAGAGATAAAAATCACATAGTCATATCATTTGATGCAGAAAAAGCATTTGACAAAATCCAACACCTATTTTTGATAATAACTCTCAGCAAGGTGGGAATAGAAGGATCATACCTCAACATAATACAAACCATATATGACAAGCCCACAGCCAACATCATACTCAATGGGCAAAAACTAAAACTATTTCCCCTAAGAACAGGAACAAGACAGGGATGCCCACGCTCACCACTCCTGTTCAACATAGTACTGGAAGTACTAGCCATTGCGATTAGACAAGAAGAAATAAAAGGCATCCAAATTGTAAAAGAAGTAAAATTGTCCTTATTCGCTGATGACATGATATTGTACATAAAAAACCCTAAAGACTCCATAAAAAAACTAACAGACTTAATAAATGAATTCAGCAATGTAGCAGGATACAAAATTAATTGCAAGAAATCTATGGCATTTCTATACACCAATAGTGAACTTACAGAAAGAGATACTACAAAAGCAGTCCCATTTACCATCTCACCAAAAAAATTAAGATACCTAGGAATAAATTTAACTAAGGAGGTAAAAGACCTATACATGGAAAACTACACGACACTGAAAAAAGAGATAGAGGAAGACATAAACAGATGGAAGAACATACCATGTTCATGGATTGGGAGAATCAACATCAAAATGTCCGTACTACCCAAAGCAATCTATAGATTCAATGCACTCCCCATTAAAATACCAACGGCATATTTCACAGTCCTAGAAAGAACTCTCCAAAAATTCATCTGGAATAAAAAAAGACCCTGAATAGCCACAGCAATCTTGAGAAAGAAGAACAACGTAGGTGGGATCTCAATACCAGATATCAATCTGTATTACAAAGCCACTGCTCTTAAAACAGCCTGGTACTGGCACAAGAACAGACATATAGATCAATGGAATAGAATAGAGAACCCAGAAATTGACCCAAACCACTATGCCCAATTAATATTTGACAAAGGAGGCATGAACATACAATGGAGTCAAGACAGTCTCTTCAATAAATGGTGTTAGGAAAATTGAACAGATACATGCAAAAAAATGAAACTAGAGCACCAATTTATACCATACACAAAAATAAACTCAAAATGGATAAAGGACTTAAAATAAGACAGGAAACCATAAAAATATTAGAGGAATCCGCAGGCAGCGAAATATCAGACATATGTTGAAGCAATTTCTTCACTGACACTACTCCTAGGGCAATGGAAACTAAAGAGAAAATAAACAAATGGGACTACATTAAAATAAAAAGTTTTTGCACAGCAAAAGAAACCATCAACAAAACAACAAGAAAGCCCACTGTATGAAAGAACATATTTGCAAATGTTATCACTGATAAAGGTTTAATCTCCAACATTTACAGGGAACTCATACAACTTAATAAAAGGAAGATAAATGATCCAATAAAAAAGTGGGCAACGGACCTAAATAGATACTTTTCGAAAGAAGACAGAAGGAAGGCCAAGAGACATATGAAAACATGCTCAAAGTCACTAATCATACGAGAGATGCAAATCAAAACGACAATGCAGTACCATCTCACACCTGTCAGAATGGCTATCATCAATAAATCAACAAATGACAAGTGCTGGCGAGGATGCGGAGAAAAAGGAACCCTCGTGCACTGCTGGTGGGAATGCAGACTGGTGCAGCCACTGTGGAGAACAGTATGGAGTTTCCTCAAAAAACTAAAAATGGAACTCCCATTTGACCCAGTAATCCCACTCCTAGGAATATATCCTAAGAAACTAGAAACACGAATCAGAAAGGATATATGCACCCCTATGTTCATAGCAGCACAATTCACCATAGCTAAGATTTGGAAACAGCCTAAATGCACATCAGCAGATGAGTGGATTAGAAAACTATGGTACATCTACACAATAGAGTACTATGCTGCTATAGAAAAGAAGGAATTCTTAGCATTTGCAGCAGCATGGATGGAACTGGAGACCATTATGCTAAGTGAAATAAGCCAGGCAATGAAAGAAAAATACCACATGATCTCACTCATTTATGGAAAATAAAGAACATTATAACCTCATGAACAAAAAGATAGATACAGAGGCAGTAAAGCATTGAACAGACTGTCAAATTACAGCGGGAAGCCTGGGGAGTGTAGGGGATGGGGGGCGAAGAGATCAACCGAAGGACTTGTATACATGCATATAAACACAACCAATGGACACAAACACTGGGGGTGGAGGGGGTGGTGGTGGGATGAGTGCATGAGACGGGGTAGGGGAGGCTGGGGGAAGGTCAATGGGGGGAAAAAAGGAGATATATGTACTACTACGTGTAATACTTTAAACAATAAAATAAAATTAAAAAAATAGAGCTATCAAGCCACAGAAAAACATGGAGGAACCCTGGATGCATATTGCTAAGTGAAAGAAGCCAGTGTGAAATAAGTACATACTATATGACTTCAACCATATGACATTCTAGAAAAGGCAAAACTACGGAGATAGTAAAAAATCCGTGGTTGCCAGGGGCTGGGCGTTGGCAGGAAAGAACAGTAGGAAAACAAGGGGATTTTAGGACTGTGAAACTACTCTGTATGATACTGTAATTAATGAAGGCTACAAGTCATTCTATATTTATCAAAATCCATAGACACTACAACACAGAGTGAACCCTAATGTTACACTATGGATTTTAGTTAATAATATTGTATCAATATTTATTGATCATTTATAACAAAAATTTTAACAAAAATACTATGTTGTGGTAAGTATATACTAGTAACACCAAACATAACTATAGTGTAGCAAGATGTTAAGAATAGAAACTATGTATGCATGCGGGGAAGGAGGAAGGGGGATGTGGAATTCTCTGTACTTCCCCTCCATTTTTTAGTGAACTGAAAACCGCTCTAAAAAATAGTCAATTAATTAAAAATTTAAAAAGGATGTAAAATCAAACCTTCAAACTATTAAGCCACATGATGCTAAGTCATTTTTAAGACTAGATCCCATTGTTTTAAATTAATAATATAACTCCATTTGTACCTTTTATTGCCATTAGTTTGATATTAATTATTTTAAATTAAATAACCTTATTATTAAAAAAAACCTGAAACACTTTACATGTTGTGGGATTTGATTCATATGACCAATAAGGAAAAAATATAAAAACCTAATGTTTTAAAAAGTCACTAGGCTGACAAAATTAATTTATGCACATGATTTGTGCTTATCAATGGACTTTTCTTTCTTCCCTCCCTCCTGCTGCACTTCCTGTTTTAACTAGGATTTGGAAGCTGGGTCTTGCCCAGGCTGTCAGTGTCCCAGAGTTCTGACAGCCCAGAGACTTCCACTGGTTAAAAGCTGATGAGGAAGTAGGCTCGATGGGGGGATTGGAGGGAAAGGAGAAAGGAAAACACAGTGTTATCAGAGACTGATATTTTCCCCATTTTAAAATGTCAAATAAATATACTATGTCTATGTTCCAGGGTCTTTTCTTTTCCATAACACAGACAGACAATACACAGACAGACAGAGGCACAGAAAGATTGGCATCCTGGTTCCACCCTTGCCTTGCTATATGACTTGGCATATGTCACTTCAATTCTTGGCGCCTTTTTCCTCATCTATCAAATGGGGATTTAAGAAGATACTTACTCACAAGGCAAGTTTACTAAGCACTTAATGGACTTCATTCCTCATTTTATCTGTCTAGTTACTATAGATGAGATTGAAGGACAATCTGTTAAATGAAGTTGACTGCAGTAACGAAGGAAAATGGAATTATGCCTTGCTTCTGGTTTATGACTTTGCTTTGTTCTCTGAGTATATACTTTGAATGATTCTTCATGGATATTAGAGATGGAATAATAGTTTGACAGTGTATTTACCTGGGAGACATAGTGTGAATTATAAATTAAAATTTATTAAAAGTTTCTTGTAGAAAATTAGTGTTTCCTGATATGCACCCTTAAATGTTTTTAACAGCTGCATTTAAAAGCAGGGAGGAGGGAGACTCAGGCCACAGAACCTATCTATCATATTTCCAGAGCATGAAGGTGTCACATTCAAAATCTAGCCATGCTTACTGCAAGAAAATATAGCAGTCATGTGAAATATCTGTTGTAAACATTTAATGCTTTTTCTTACAGTGGGATTATTCACACCCTGTGAATTTTGAGGAGATGAATAACTCTTCCAAGGAAACTTTTATTTTTCTACTAAAGGCCCAGTGCATGAAATTTGTGCAGTTGGGGGGTCCCCAGCCCAGCCTGTGCTCTCTCGCAGTCCGGGAACCCTTGGCGGACATCCCTCTTGCAGTCCAGGGCTCTTGCAGTCTGGGTCCTTACCCTGGCTCCTTATCGCCCACCTGCAGCGAAGACGGGAGAGGCTCCTACCACCGCAGCTGCGCTAGCTAGCTGTGAGCCTGGCTTCGGGCTGAGTGGTGCTACCCCTGTGGGAGCACACTGACCACCAGGAGGCAGCTCCTGCATTGAGCATCTGCCCCCTGGTGGTCAGTGTGCATCATAGCGACCGGTTTTTCTGCCATTTGGTCGATTTGCATATTAGGGTTTTATTATATAGGATGGTTTCTATAGTCTTCCTTCAACTGTTATAGAAAAGCCCGTGAGGAGGGAACATTGCCATGAGGCTGATGGAAGAATCTCCAAAGAACTAACTTATTGGCTAAATCTGTGTCTCCCGTCCACCTTTCGTTGTGTTTTTCTATTTTGTCCTTCAGAGAGTTCAAATGAAGGGTGACGTGATTTGCTTTCATTGCAATGGGTTAACCTTCAAGTTCTCCAGGATTTAAATTCTAGCCCATGAGCAAGATTATGCAAAGGATCTTTGTAGCCCAGATTCCTTTCCCCCAAACATACTATATTCTCCATCCCTGGGTCCTAAAATGCAGCAATGATAAGTGGCAGCTAGTCTTTGTGCACCATGAGATATCGTAGCCCTGGGAGGAGAGGATCAAATTCTACTTGGGTAACCTTGGGTGGACCTATCACTGTACTTTGTTGATTAAGTCAAAGATTAGACGCAACAACACTGGCTACAGTACACCAAGCACTTTCTATGTGCCAGGCACTGTGAGAAGGCCTTTATACCATGCCATTTTAAATCTTCACAGTAAGGCTTATGCCATCATTACTATTGTTATCCACATTTCACCCTGCAGGAAACTGAGGCTCAGATATGCAGGGAACCTGCTGAGGCTCCTTTAGCTGATGGGACAGCTGGGATCCCGGCGTCTGACCCCAGAGCGTGAGTTCTTAACCTTCACTCTACAGTGTCTTCTTTTCCAGCCTAAGCTTTATTAAAAGATTTGCTCTTACAGCTGTTTTATCTGGATGTTGAGAGTGAGTTTTTAGATCATAATGCTATAATTATTAATTGTACTTGTTAAAAAGACTCATTTGGGTGGCAAGCAAATATTATTATGACATTGATGGTGTGTTATTTTGGAAAGGACATTGACTTAACCTGCTATGTGACCTTGGGCCAGCTACTTAAGCTTTTGTGGGCCTCGTTTTCCTCAGCTGTGATACAACATGGTTTACTTATATCATTTTCTAGGGCCTCCTATGAGTCTATGGAAGTAATAATAATAATGAAAAAACCCCAGTAGATTCCTAACAATGAAAGTTATTAATGTAATTTAAAAAGAATGAGAAGCTAACCTTAGACTATAACTCACTGGGCAAATTCCTTCTCCAAGAGAAGATTTCTTTCAGTTTTGAGAAGATTTTGGACATTAAGAGTATGTTAAATTTTCTTTTGGACATGAAAAATTAAATATAATTGCTTCTCTTTAGTTTTAATATTATTTCATGCCTATCACTTAAATATGTTTTCTCATCAGTGTTTTACTATTTCATTAATCATTGTAATAAAAGCCAAAGGCAACTAAGCAGAAATTTCAATTAACTATTTGCCATTCGTTCATTTGTCAATTTTGCAGCATTGTCCTCTTAGGAAGGAGATATCAATCACAGGAGATGAGCTGCCGTCAGGGACTCTCCTGAAAGAGGTAGCAGGCAGTTCAATCTACCACGTTTTCCTCTATCTCCATTTTTAGAAATGCATTATATTAATCATTCCCTTCAATAACAACCCTAAAAGAACTATGAAATTCTAAGCTGTCAATAAATATTTAATTCCTGTACATTTCCCAGTCTCTGCTGGTGGAGGCAGGAAATCAGAGTGAGCAAGCAGATGATGATGTAGTCACTTCACATCCTCCTTTCTTGTTGATCACCCTCTGCAGTGAGTACAGTATCAGCCCCTAGGAGACACTGAATCCCATCCCATGAATATGTGACTTCAGAGAATCACGTGGACTACATCTTCTTCTACTTCTATTACTTGAAAAATTTACTTTGAGACACAGAGAGAGAAACATCGCTTTGTTACTCCCCTCATTTATGCATTCATTGGTTGTTTCTTGCGTGTGCCCTACTAGGGATCAAACCAGCAACCTTGGCATATCAGGATGATGCTCTAATCAACTAAGCTAGCCAGCCAGGGCCTCTATTACTTTTTAAAAACTTGAAATGTGTATTGAAGTCATTGCAGAATCACATGCAGTTGTAAGAAGTAATAGGAGAGATCCCTTGAATATTTCTCCCAGTTTTTCCCAAAGGAAACATTTGGCCTCTGCTTACATGTTACCTCCTCAGCGAGGGCCTTCCTGCGCATCCCAACACCCTCTGCCCATTATGGTCCTTTATTTTCCTCCATAGCATTTATCTCTAGCTCACTTTACAGTCTGCAATCATTTCTCCATGCCCACTAGAATATATGCTTTATAAGGGCAAGGACTTGTATATACCAGGTGATATCTCTATCACCTGGTATATATAAGCACTCAACATACTTTTGAATGAATTAATGACTTCCCCAAATTCCTTTACTCTTACCTTTCAACCCACTAAGGACTAAGCAGGTTACAGTTTTCCTGTGATATAGAGGCAGTATCCAGCCTTCTAGCTAACATGGGGAAGACATGAGGCTATTTCTAGGTGTAGGAGAATTTGATGACAGGGAATGTGGTAGGTTGCATTAATGCCCCCAGTTCCTCCCCCACACCCCCCATCTGTGCCCTTTGTCACTTCACCTTGCTGTTCTTCTCACTAAAGAAGCACAGTCTATTTCCCTTCTTGACTCTGCTTTAGGCCATGTGACTTACTATGGATTTGGGCACATTAGCGGGCATGATGAGACCAAAGGCTTGAAAAGTGACTGTATGAGTGACCTTGCTCTCAGTGCCTCTGCATGAGATGGGGAGGGTGCAGGATGTGGCAGAGACCAGGGACCTGTCTTGAGTGAGAGATGAGGGGACAGAAGGAGGCAAAGATGGCAGATGACCTGGAGCACTGCCTGCATCAAAGAGGGATGATACCTTCTTTAACCACAGATTTTATCACCCATGGCCAGAGGAGCACCCAGTGACCAGGTGGCCAGCAGACGGCAGGTCATGCAAAATCAAGGACCAGCATGAATCCAGGTCTCTCCCCATGATGATGTCAAAGACCACTTAGGCAGCAGCTGCCCATCCCCTCTACATTCAACATCCTTGTCACCATCATATAGAAAGAGGCAGGGGACGGGTATGGCCACTTGAGAGACTGAAAATTTCTTCCAGAGGGACAGAGCACAACCAGGAGCAACTGTTGGGATGATCACGTCAGACTCACTGTCAACCAGGCTGGACATTTGTTTATTTGCCCTTGCTGACCAGGAGGAGTATCAGATCATCACGTATAAATGGGGACACTGCATGTTCTCTGGTATCCAAGCTGCTTGTGCATTCCATCGTGCAGTTCTATAACCATAGCAACTCCAGTGGTCTCCCTGCAGCCTCTCACTCACTCTGTTATACATTTTCCACTCTGCAGATGTGGTATCTTCCTAATGTATCAACCTGATCAGGTTATTCTCCTGATTTAAAAAAATGCTTCAACGACACCCTTTTGCCCCGAGGATAACATTAGAACCTTAGCATGACTTGTGAATAAATCCTGTAATATGGCAGACATGGTGAAAGCCTGCCTTAGCTCCCATCCCCCTCTGACTCCAGACCAAGGACCACTGCCTGGGAGCCCCTGTGCTCTGAGCTTTCCTCTGGCCAGGGGAGCAGGTTGGGTGGGCACCCAGGCAAGCCAGAACTGCTGGGGAGTTCTGGAAGCAGCTCTCAGCCACGCTGGGGAGGGGGCGTGGGTGGGGAGGAGGAGGCCTGGCTTTCTCCTGAGGCATGACCTGCACCGTCTCCCACAGCTCCCAGCAGCACTGAGTGCTGGTCCTGTGCAATGGTGAGGGATTTGATAATGCTCCATTCCTTTCCCTGTTTCAGTTCTGCACTCCCCTACTCACATTTCCTGGGATCTCCTCCCTTATGAACTCGTATTCAGATCCTCATCTCCGGGCCACGCCTCCTCTCTTCTCCTGGTCTCTACTCCATCAAGAGGCTTCTCCTTCCCTGGAACCTGGGCTGAAGCTCTGATCTCAATGGAGAACCCCACACAGGACAGGTGATCATACAGTTTATCAGTCCACACTGGTTCACATGGTTAGAGTGAAGTGGGTATTGCTGGTCAATCACTCTTGTCCCAGCAGATGGAAATTGGGACTGTCCTGGAGCAAATCAGAATGTGTGGACCAACTTCTAAAGGCTGTTTTGATCTGAGCCCTGCTTATGCTGCATTTTTATCACGTGCCTCGGTTTCACCATTCTGAATGAAACTGGCTGTGGGCTATCCAATTTCCCTCATCGCACAGTGCGTTTCCAGAGGTGGTGACAGTATCCCTCATACCATGTGCTCCTTGGCAGTGTGACCTTGCCACTAAGCCACCAAGTAGATAGAACCTGCTTTCCCTCCCCTGAGTGTGGGCTGAAGCCCAGATCTGGGCCAACAACATGTGGTCAGAGGGATGTGTATAACTTCTGAGGCTGGGTCATCAAGGTCACCAGCTGGCATCTTTGCTTTTGGAATGATTCTTTTTAGGGCCCAGCTGCCATGATGTAGAGTCCGTGAGGGGAAACTGAGGCTCCTGGACGACAGCCTCAGCTAAACTCCTGGGCAGCCACGTGGCTGAGGCCCAGTTAGACCATCTAGTCAGTCATCCTGAGGCCCCAGCTGAGACCACATAGAGCAGAAGTGCCATCCAGGTAGGCCCCAGAATTATGTGAAGAAATGTAGTATTTCTTAAGCCCCGTGTTGGGTGGATTGCTGCATAGCAATAGAGAACTGAAAAATCCCTCCTCTTCCTGCCTTCCACTCCACGCCATTGCTTTGCCAGAGAATTTTAACATATCATTCGGGTCTCAGCTTCTACATCACTTCCTCCGGCATGCCTTCCCTCATTTCCTGGACTGGGTCAAGTGCCGTTCCTTCTTGCTTCCAAAGAACCCTATACTTCCATCTCCCACATGTCTATCCACTTCTAGTTGCCTTTCCAACATTTTCTCCTCTCTTCTGGTTAGAAATAAGCCTCTAAAGGCAGAAACTGTGCCTGTTGTGGATATCACTGATGTTCCAATGACACATAACGCCTGGCACATGACAAACGATGGTTATATTCTTGTTTAGTTATGACTGAATACAAATAACTATTGTAGCTTACACATACTATGTGGAGGACCCTGTGCTACCTGTTAAATATATCATTTTGCTGAGTCCAGTAAAGTAGGAACCATTACTATTTCTCTTTTATACACGAAGAAACAAAATACACAAGAGGTGAGGTGACTTGCCCAAGTCGTACAGTTTGTAAGTAACGTATTAAGAATGCAAACCCACATGCATGATGGCAAATGCTGTTGCTCTTAACTGAAATCCCATGTTCCAATCAGGACAGGTCAGGTTGTGCCACAGTAACAAATAGCCCCATTATCTCCATAGCTTAAAAAAGCAAAGGCTTTTGCCTTCTTATGCTAGAGATTCATCATGAGTTGACAGGGTTCCCTGGTCCTGGTGGTTACAGAGGTGCCCAGGTGATGGAACAGCTGCAGTCTTGAGATTTGCTAGTTACCACACCAAAGGAACAGAAGGACTCCAGAGCTTTTGGCATCAGCCACTAAATGTTCTAGCCCAGAAAATGCATGTATTTTCTACTCAAAACTTCTTGGCTGAAAATATTTAGCAAGCAATAGAATGCCTACCAGATATACAACCTCAGCAATTAATAAAGTTACAAGTATGTCATCCCTTGCTGTGTGAGGAGCCTTGGCTAAAGTTCCAGAAAGTTCTGGAAAGCCTGAGAATAGTATTTCTTATTAACAAGTCATAATATTCACATTTTAGACCAAAATACACATCATTTAGTGGTTACTAATAGGTACATCTCCTATCAGAGTTGCTTTGAATAATGATAGCTTGGAAAATATTAGGATATGGAACCAATATCCTAATTACAAACTACATTAAATACAGATAGATAGGTGTTCACCTTTAATTTTACCTCCCTAGACATTGCCACTGACAACTAGCAATGGTTGGTAAAGCAATAATGACTTCACACTAATATTAATTTTCTTTCCAAACCCAGTTGCTCACATTGACGCAGAGAAATTAATGCCTTTTTATTATGGAATAGATCTACTTCATTATGATTTTATATTATCATGAATCACCACAATGGCATAAATAGTTTGAAGAAATTAATAAAAAGAGGGCTCAGATTTAACTTTCTAAAATGAAAATGGATGCCACCATCCTGAACACAGAGGCTCTCTATTTAATAACACTGCATTTATGGTGATGTGATGAGCACTGAGTTTTGACACGCTTCTAAATCCCTATCTTTGTACATCCATAATGAGAGCAAGGAACCCTGAATAGAATTACCCTTTTAGTTCTCACATGGAACAGACCTTCTCTACTTTAATATCGCACTTCTCACTAAAAAAAAAGAAAAGAAAATTATTCAGATCATAAATGTTATTGTGTCAAAGGGTTAAGGCTTTATCTAATCTGGTCTTACTAAATCCAGAAAAATCCTCAAAGTACAGGACACATTTCCACTTAGCTTTTGTTGAATACTCTCTGTAATGGAGAGTTCACTACCTCAAAATAGTGGTCACTCATTTAAAACAAAAAGATTAAATGCCACTCTCGATTTACATAGTAAATTTTTTTTAATATATTTTATTGATTTTTTTACAGAGAGGAAGAGAGAGGGATAGAGAGTTAGAAACATCGATGAGAGAGAAACATCGACCAGCTGCCTCCTGCACACCTCCCACTGGGGATGTGCCCGCAACCAAGGTACGTGCCCTTGACCGGAATCGAACCTGGGACCCTTCAGTCCGCAGGCCGACGCTCTATGCACTGAGCCAAACCGGTTTCGGCAACATAGTAAAATTTTATTAAAATTTTTTAAATTGATTTTAGAGAGAGGAAGGGAGAAAGAGAGATAGGGATAGGGGGGAGAGAGAGAGAGAGATATTGGCTGCTTCCCACACGCTGCCCTACCAGAATTGAACCCAGAACCCGGGTATGTGCCCTTTCTATAAATCAAACCAGCCATCTTTTGTTGTACAGGATGATGCTCCAACCATCTGAGCCACCTGGTCAGGATGTGGCCACTTTTTTTTTTTTTTAATTCTCACCGGAGGATATTTTCCCATTGATTTTTAGAGAGAGTGGAAGAGAGAGGGAAAGACAGAAATATTGATGTGAGAGAAACACATCAATTGGTTGCCTCCTGCACGAGCCCCGACCAGGGCTCAAGCCAGGGAGGAGCTTGCACCCAGGTACATGCTCTTGACCAGAATCAAACCCAGGACCCTTCGGTCTTTAGGCTGATGCTCTATCCACTGAGCCAAACCGACTAGGGCTAGCCACTCATTTTTTAATAGCTCTAATTATTAGGAAGTTCTTTCTTACAGGGAACTGAGATCTCCCCCTCTCTTACTGGTCTCCTTCTGTTCTGCTGAGTAAACCTTTTCAAGGCCTAACCCCTCCTTTCTGCAGCCATCATCAAAGATGGAAAATGGGTTCTCTCCTTTGAAATCCTATTTTTTTTTTGGATAAATATCCCCAGGTTTTTTGTTTTTGCCTGTATGGGTTATTGCTTGTCTGGTCTTCTCTTCAGGAGATTAATATCCATCTTTAAATGAGGTCTCTGGGATGGGCCATGACATCCAAGCTGAGGTCTGAGAGTACGCCCTGCTTTGGACACAATTCTTTCATTGCTGTAGCTCAGAATTGTATTTATTGACAAGTCGATCACCACATAATGCTGGCTTATATCAAAGTCTCCATCAAACCAACCCCTATGTCTTTTTTAGACTTTAGACCTCCATCTTCTACTTAGGTGATTTTTTTAGGGGGAGGGAGGGTTAAGTGCAGGAATTAAGTTTATCTTTATTATACTTCATCTCATTATTTCTATTCTACCTTTCTAGCCTGTCAAGATGCTTTTGAAGTGTTTTTCATCATTCAACTTAACAAAACATCCCTCTCAGGTTTGTGTCATTTACAAACATAATCAACTTTCTATTTGTGTCTTTATCCAAGGCATTGATGGAAATGTTGAAAAAACAAAAATACCAAACAAACCCCAAACCATCAGAAAACGGAAGAGCCTGCTTCAGGCCTCCTATTATGTTTCTCTTCTTAACTTAAAGATTTCTTGAGAGACTATTAAATCTGTTGCTGAAAATTATATATGTAAAGTCTATAGCATCATTCAGCTAGTAAATGATGAAAAATGGACATAAGTAGGTCTGGTAAAATTTCTACTTTGTGAAGCTTTGCTTGTGGCCCGTTGCTCTGACTTTCTTCTTTAAGGACACAGACATGTAACTACCCATCCTAAAATTGTGATGTTGGTTGACAGAGATCACATTTTTATTTCTAGAATAAGTTTCTTTCATTCCCTTTAGAAAGATCATACTTGTCCTCAATCAGGCACCCTTTCTTTCATCCGTTCCATGTGTCCTTCCTCAAGCGATGCCCATCAAAGAGCTCCTGTGAAGGCAAATTATTTATTTAGATCCACCTCCTTTTCCTTCTTTCATCAGATCAGTTTCTGATTAAGCAACTTGAGGGCATCAATCTCTAGGAGGTGTCAGAACCTCACTGGAGTACACGAGATAGCTGTTTGAAGTTCAATCAGTCTTTATAGATGAACTAGAGGCCCAATGCATGAAATGCATGCAAGAGTAGGTCTTCCTTACCTTGGCTGCCAGCTTCCCTCTGGCACCAGGGATCTGGGCTTCCCTCACAGCCCTGGCTTTGTCCAGAAGGTCTTCTGGTCTAATTACCATATTATGCTTTTATTATTATAGATATTTACATAGCTGGTAAACACATATTGGTTATTTCTCACTAAAATAGAGGTCGCTTTCAAAGGGAAATTTAAAAATACTTCTCATCAACCCTGCTCATACTATATGATCCAATTTTGAGAAAGATTGGCTTGAAGAGGTGGCCATAGCTTCCCTAGGCACCCACATGACTTTTTGGTCTTCACTGTGACTTTGATTGTGGTAACAGAATTTATCCCCATGGGTCAGATCGCTTCCTTACTTCTCCATCATTCTGAAAGATGCAGGTGTTACTAGGAAGCAGGGCTTAGCTCTTAGTGTCAGACATCTCTCATTTCAAATACCAGCTCCTCCAATGACTAGCTGTGGGTCTCTAAGCCAGTGGTTCAGCTGGTAGGGACTTTGCCCTCGTGGGGAACTTTTGACAATGGTTGGAAATACTTTTGGTTGTCACAACTAGGGGGTGGCATTACTTGTACCTAGTTGGTAGAGGCCAGGGAAGCTGCTAAACATCCTACAATGGACAGGACAATCCCCTCCTCCCAACAAAGACCTATCTGACCCTAAGTGTTAATAGTGCTATTTTAAGAGAATAACTTAAGCTTTCCTAGCTTTGGTTTCACCTTCCATACAATGAGGGTAATGGTGGTCTAGGGTAGTGTTGTGAGCATGATAGATAGCACTTCAATTAAAACACATACCACAACAACTGGCACAGAGCCAGCATAAAAAATGGTAACTATAGCCCTGCCAGCATGGCTCAGTGGTTGAGTGTTGACCTATGAATCAGGAGGTCATGGTTCAATTCCCTGTCAGGGCACAGGTCAGGGCACATACCCAGGTGGTGGGCTTGATCCCCAGTGGGGGGTGTGCAGGAGGCCGATCAATGGTTCTCTCTCATCATTGATGTTTCTATCTCTATCTCCCTCTCCCTTCCTCTTTGAAATCAATCAATAAATATATACTAGTAGACCTGAGCACAAATCCGTGTGCCAGTAGCTCTCTGCGGGGCCTGGCTGCTCCATGCCTGATGCCCAGAGGCCCATCTGTGGCTGGGTGTGAAACGCTTGCCTCATTGCTGGGGCGACAACGCAAGTGTCCCCCCGCCGCCACTCCATGCCCGCTGCCCAGAGGCCCTCTGCGGCCGGGGTGGAACAATTGCCTCGTTGCCGTGGCGACAAAGCAAGCATTCTGCCAGGCCGCTCACGCTGCCCACTCTCAGTGGCCGCCCCCCCCAGGACTGGGGCACTCTGGCGGGACTGAGAGGACTGGGCGCTGCCATCTTGTGGCAATGAGCGCTTCCATCTTTGTGACAGAGTGACAGTTAATTTGCATATTACCCTTTTATTAGATAGGAGATATATACATATATATATATATATGTATATATATATATGTATACGTATATATGTATATATGTATATATATATTTTTTAACTGGGCAGACCTAAGTAGACACTTCTGCAGAGAGACATACAAATGGCCAAGAGAGATATGAAAAGATGCTCAATGTCACTAATCATCAGAGAGATGCAAATTAAAATGACAATGAGGGTGCAAATACCCTAGATAATAAAGAGGTAATATGCAAATTGACCCTCACGCCCTCGCATCACAAGATGGCCGCCCCCAAGTCATCACAAGATGGCTGTCCCCATGTTGTCACAAGATGCCCGCCCCATGTTGTCACAAGATAGCCACCCCAACATCATCACATGATGGCTGCCACAAGATGGCTGCCCCATGTCATCACAAGATGGCCACCCCCACATTGTCACAAGATGGCTGGCAGGGGAGGGCAGTTGGTGGTGACCAGGCCTGCAGGGGAGGGCAGTTAGGTGTCAATCAGGCTGGCAGGGGAGTGGTTATGGGGCGATCAGGGTGGCAGGCAGGCAAGTGGTTAGGAGCCAGCAGTCCCAGATTGTGAGAGGGATGTCCTCTCCAATCTGGGAGCCTCAGGGGATGTCTGGGCCTAAACCGGCAGTCAGACATCCCCCGAGGGGTCCCAGATTGGAGAGGGTGCAGACTGGGCTGAGGGACATCCCCCCCCCCAACAGTGCACAAAGTTCATGCACCAGGCCTCTAGTATTAGTTTAAAAAGAAAAAACACACTTCCTCTCCGAGAGATAACAACCTGCATGTAGGCATTTGTGTCCCCAGCTTGTGAGAGAACCCAGACTCTTAGAGGTTCAAGAACGTGCCCAAGAGTTCAGTTTAACAAGAGGCAGAGCCTGGATTCAAATATCATTAGCTGCTGTGAACTGAATGTTTGTGTTCCCCCAAACCCATATGCTCACATCCTAACCCCCAGAGGATGACATTAGGATGTAGGACCTTTGGGAGGCAATTAGATCATGAGGGTGGAGCTCTCATGAATGAAATTAATGCCCTTATAATAAGGGAGGTGAGAAAGCTCGCTTTCCCTCTGTCCACCATGTGAAGGTACAATGAGAAGATGGCTGTCTGTCTGCAAACTAGGAAGCAGTTCCTCACCAGACACCTGCTCTACTGGCACCTTGATCTTGGACTTCCCAGCCTTCAGACTGTGAGCAATTAATTTCTGTTGTTTAAGCCACCCTGCCTATGGTATTCTGTTATAGCAGCCTGACTAAGACACCAATGCTGCCTGATTTCAGAGATGACATTCTTTCAACTTCATGACTACCAAATACTGCTTTGAGAAAAACCAGATCATAGGACATATGAGAAGTGCACATCTTCTTCTGTATTAACTCTCTTGATTATATTAGCAGCAGCATCCATACCCTTGCATGCTGTAGTATACTTCTATGATGATATTCATTATGTTTCTTTCCCCTTTTAGTCTTTATTAATTCAACAAATATTTATTTGCTCCTTGTTAGGAGAACGTAGGGGCTATGAGACACTGTTTTGGTCTGCAAGGAGCTCATGGGCTGGTGCAGATGAGCCAATCACTGCTAGATGTCATCGTTTGGGGGCCCCTGGCAGCATCCTAACTTGCTGTCATGTGTATGATGCCATCTCCATCTTGGGACTATGGACTTCCTTACAATTCTTTACACTACTCATTGCCACACATAGTTAGTTTACACACACAGTACAATTTTCCTTTGGTGGAAATAAATCCCTGGGTGTCACACTCAGATATTTGAGGTTTGTGTTATGCTTTTAGGTTGGCACAGTTTTACAGCACAGTAGATTCTTAGTTACAGAAGACATTACCTTTGTGATGTTGTTTAGGACCTTGAATGTCTTAGCCACATTGCATAGGTAATTATGACAAAGTATGACTTTCATCATGTGACCTGAAATACTGATGAACCAGAGATTTTCATTTATAGTGAGGGAATCTAGCAATCCCCCAATAGTCCTGTCAAAACTTGACTTTGTGAGCTTCATGAAGCAAGACAGTCTATTGTTTTAGGTATGTTCATGGTAGATATTACTCTAGGAGAGTCATAGTGTATATAATGTCTTTATGACTATCCTAGTCTCATAATGTAGAGTTTGATGGAATTAAAGATCAATGGCCATGAAGGAACACATTATATTTTCAAATGTTCTTGACTGAGTTGTGGGAATGCATATGGCGGCATTTGGACACTCGCCAATATCTCAGGTTATTTGCCTTGTGAATGCCAGGGATCTACCTCACTGAATGGCCACTTCCTGTTCCTAATTAATGATATCACTTGACTTTCAGCTGCAGCCCTTCTGGACCTTGACCCTTAATGACAAGTTCTTTTAATCTGCCCAAGACCACATATCAGTTGAGTAACTTTGGCAAGGTGACCTCCCACAGTTTTGGTTTCCTCATCTGTAAAATGAGGATAATTCACTGGATTGTTGGGACATTTAATGTTCATATTTATACATGTAAAATGTTTATATGATGCCTAAAACATTGTAAGTGGTCAGTGAAGTTTAGCCATCATTCCCTTTCCTCTCCTATCCACTCACTGAGCCATTGTCACCACCACCCCTGTCCCATGCCTTTTCCTCTGTGGTCTCACATACAACTCTGCTTGCCTGTTATTTTGCCTGGCATGTTCCTGGTTCTAAGTCTGGGGATACTTTTTGCTCTTGGCCCTTCTCTGGCATGAGATGTAGGGCTTATCCCTCGACTAGTCACCCTCCTCTGCCCAAGTCGTCGTCTTTTTTTTTTTTTTTTCTTCTCATTTCTAAGTCAACTATCACAGAGATTATATTAGAAGCATAGACCAAGGTACCTGACTATCTGGGTTCAAGGTTTGGTTCCATTTATTAAGTAGGGCAAGTTATTTAACCTCTCAGTCTTGCCACCTGTAAAATGGAGATAATAATCTTGATTATCTTATGGAATTGCTACAGAGATTAAATGAGTTCATATATCAAAAGTGCTTAAAATGGAGTTGGGTCTGCAATAAGTCCTATGTTATTGTGTATATTATTGTTATTTTTATTATAGGTTGGGTCCCCTATTCTCTTATTAGCTGTTCCTCCCACCCCCATTTTTAAAAAAATGAATGTCTTTTATGATTAATACCATCCTCACCACCACTATCCACTGGACATAGAGCCAACCTCCTCCTTGGCCAGCACATTATCCACTATCTTACTACTTCCATCTTGGGTTCATAATATACATTCTCATAGTAAAAAATCCATTGGCTTAATAATTTAAAAATACCTAGTCAATCATATCAATATTTTAGTCTGTATAGCACTGATTGATAGTAAAGAAAAGGGCAAGAATGACTCATAAAGCCACAATCACACACAGGGGAGGCTGTTCTTTCACAATTTTCCAATTCCTATTGGCCTTCTAATTTGCAAATAGTATCAGGTGACCTATTTTCAGGAGTGAGAGGAAGAAAGAGTCACATTGATATGCTTAGAATAAAAAAAGTTAATTTAAATATTGTTAGCAGGCAGAGGTCTTTAAGGAACTAATGAACGCATTCTAAATACTAGTAAAGAAGCCAGGAGCAGACACTTGATTTTAGTTGTGTTTTAGTGTGTGCCACACACCAAATAACACTGATTCCAAATATCATTGACTTGGACACCCCAATCACCAACCACAATCTGTTTAAAAGGGGAACTAGCAGCTTTAGAATATAGGATGTGAGCAATTTGCCCCAAATTCTTACCTATAACTTTTCCTAGGAAGAGCGACTTGGGAGAGTTGAACAGTGTGTCAGATGAGCTTGGCAGGTGGTAACTCACAGAAGGATAATGATCCAGCTGCAGGAAGGAAAAAGAATCACTTTTAGAAGAATGCCACTATCTTGCACTGGACTCAAATCTTCCTGGTGGGATAACATCACTCTTTGAACCTTGGTTTCGAGATATCGTGTTTCCTTAGAAGTTTGACTGTTTCTTCATAGCTCTTTGAAAGCAATGTGAACTTGGTAAGTGAAAACCCTTTATGAACTGTTCTACAGTTTATGCATATATCCTGTGGATAATTTACCCCCTGGATTACGATCCTTGCTCATTTAATTGGGATAAAATCTGCTTGATCAAATCTCCAGTACTGATTTCTGAGATAGAAAATGCTACATCAATAGCAATAAATTTTGTTTAGGATCCTCTTACTGTCCCCCTTTTTTCACCCTTTTGTACTACCAGCTTATAGACCAATATTGATCTTCAGAACATATATATTCAAATATGAATATGAATATATATTTTATATCCTATATAATAAAGAGGTAATGTGCAAATTGACCATCACTCCAACACACAAGTTGGCTGCCCCCATGTGGTCAAAAATGGCCGCCCCCATGTGGACACAAGATGGCCACCACAAGATGGCCACAGGGGAGGGCAGTTGTGGGTGATCAGGCCAGCAGGGGAGGGCTGTTGGGAGGGACCAGGTCTGCAAGGGAGGGCAGTTGGGGGTGATCAGGCCTATAGGGGAGGGCAGTTGGGGGGGACCCAGGCCTGCAGGGGAGGGCAGTTGGGGGCAACCAGGCCTGCAGGGGAGGGCAGTTGGGGGCAACCAGACCTGCAGGGAGGGCAGATGGGAGGGACAAGGCCTGCAGGGGAGGTCATTTGGGGGTGACCATGCCAGCAGGGAGGGCAGTTGGTGGTGACCAGGCCTGCAGGGGAGGACAGTTAGGGGTGACCAGGTCAGTAGGAGAGGGCAGTTAGGGGCAATCAGGCTGGCAGGGGAGGGCAGTTAGAGGTGACTGGGCCAGCCGAGGAGGGCAGTTGGGGGTGACTAGGCCTGCAGGGTAGGACAGTTAGGGGCAACCAGGCTGGCAAGGGAGGGCAGTTATTGGTGACTGGGCCAGCAGGGGAGGGCAGTTGGGGGTGACTAGGCCTGCAGGGTAGGACAGTTAGGGGTGACCAGGCTGGCAGGGGAGGGCAGTTAGGGGCAATTGGGCCAGCAGGGGAGTAGTTAGGCATCGATCAGGCTGGCAGGGGTGTGGTTAGGGGGTGATCAGGCTGGCAGGCAATAGCAGTTAGGGGCAATCAGAGGCAGGAAGGTGAGCAGTTGGGAGCCAGCAGTCCTGGATTGTTAGAGGGCAGGCTGCGCTGACTGGAGAGGGTACAGACTGGACTGAGGGACACCCCCCCCCTGTGCACAAATTTCGTGCACTGGGCCTCTAGTACAAATATATATTCAAATGTTGAGGTTCAGGTTGGGTAAACATACATAGTTGTCTTGCTTATCAAAATGAGGGTAACTTCTCCTTTCTACCACAGGGCAGGTGAGTTGGCCACAGAGAAGGGGAGGAGGAAGCCAATGGAAACAGCTTTCATTGTTGGGGGTGTGAGCAATGCACATTTCTCACTACACTTTCCATGCGTAAAGTACCAATGAGGCTGTCCTAGAATCACAGGACTTGTCCTTTGTGTCCCTATGTTGCTTTTCCTGCCTTAAAAAACCAATACAGTCTAATTGTGTTTCCCCAAAGATGAGCTCCTAGAGCAGCCGTGGGCAAACTATGGCCAGCGGGCCGGATCCGGCCTGTTCGGCTGTTCTATCCGGCCCACGGAGCAGAAAGAGCGAAGGGTTCTCTTGCTCTCCCCTCCGCTCCTTTACTTTGAATTTATATTAGTTCACACAAACACTCCATCCATGCTTTTGTTCCGGCCCTCCGGTCCAGTTTAAGAACCCATTGTGGCCCTCGAGTCAAAAAGTTTGCCCACCCCTGTCCTAGAGCCTTCAGTGCTTCTTTATATGCACCTGTGAAAAACTTCCTTTGTAACTTTTCCTTTTCTCTGAAGAGAGTTTAATACCTGAGGAAGAAAGCATGAGGGAGGGGGTGCATCAGAAGAAAAACCTGGGTCACTGTCCAGCACAGGCATTCCCGTGGGAACAGTGTACAACAAGCAAATTGCTGAAGCTGCCAGCGCAGACTCCAGGAACTAAATCCACTCCCAGGTCCTGGCTAGCAAGGGCTAAGGTGGGCAAAGATGCAGGAAACCAGCCTGCTCTGGGGACCAGAGGGTGGCTGGCAAGTGTGGGAGGAAGGGAGCTAACTCTCTCCCTCTGTTTACTAGAAACCTACAGGACATTGAGAAAGTCAAGTGAAGAGTCAAGGAGTCACACATCTCAGGAATTTGGGGAGTTCGGACCTGCAGAACTGTAAGTCTTTGTGCCTGGGTATTTGGTAATATTGTAACTAAAGTCCAAAAACTACCAGTAAAGCAAACACTGGAATGTTCAACTGTAATTTTTAAAAAATTTATCTTTATTGTTGAAAGTATTACAGATGTCCTTGACTATAATTTTGAAAAGTTAAAAAAATAATTTTAAGTGCCTCCTTAACAAAGCATTTTATTCTGGTCAGAAAATCTTAAATATTTGAAGTTGTTTCTTTGGAGCAAGGCGATTCTGTTTTGTTTTTTTGTTTGTCTCTCCTGCCAAATATTAGGAGCTGCTTTGGCTCCATCTAGTGGCACCCATGGGTAACTGCTGCTGTCCCTCCACCCATTTCTATTACCTGTTGTAAAAAAAGCTAACAGCAAAAGGCTAATGTAACTAATAGGCGATTATATAATGCATCACAGTGATGATCTCCCCTTAAGTACTTCTTATAATTTAATCTATCCTGTTAAAAAACTGAAAAATTATACAAACAACATATGCTCATTAAAGAAAAATAATATAGATTTGCAGAAAAAAAACAGCTGGTGATAATGTTAATTTTTATTTTTTTGGCAATAGGATGAATTTATTGTGAAAGACTTGTAATTCTGACTTATACAGTATTGTTGCAAATATACAAATTTAAAAATAAAGCGATGTTAATTTTTATTTATTTATTTTTAAAATATATTTTATTGATTTGTTACAGAGAGGAAGAAAGAGGGATAGAGAGTTAGAAACATCAATGGGAGAGAAACATCGATCAGCTGCCTCTTGCACACCTCCTACTGGGGATGTGCCCGCAACCAAGGTACATGCCCTTGACTGGAATTGAACCTGGGACCCTTCAGTCCGCAGGCCGACGCTCTATCCACTGAGCCAAACCAGTTAGGGCAGCGATGTTAATTTTTAAATGTATTTGAACATTCTTTCAAGTTTTTACAAAAATTGGATGAAACTCAACTACACATATTGCTTTGCATTTGCTTTTCATTATTTAATGATCTATAATAATAAAAGTGTAATATGCTAATTAGACTGGACAGCCAAAAGACCTTCCGGACATCATTTTGGACGTCCTTCCAGATGAAGCAGTGGCAGTGAGGGCCGAGGCAGAGGCAATTAGGGGTGATCAGGCAGGCAGGCAAGCAGTTAGGGGCAATCAGGGGAGGCAGGCTGAGTGGTTAGGGGTGGTCAGGCAGGCAGGCGAGTGGTTAGGGGCGATCAGGCCAGCAGACGAGTGGTTAGGGGAGATCAGGCAGGCAGAGTGGTTAGAGGCAATCAGGCAGGAAGGCAGAGTGGTAAGGGGCGATCAGGCAGGCAGGCAAGCAGTTAGAGGTGATCAGGCAGGCAAGCAGAGGCGGTTAGGGGTGATCAGGCAGGCAGGTGAGTGATTGGGGTGATCAGGCAGGCAGGCAGAGGTGGTTAGGGGTGATCAGGCAGGCAGGCGAGCAGTTAAGGGTGATCAGGCAGGCAGGCAGAGTGGTTAGGAGCAATCAGGCAGAATAATTAGGGGTGATCAGGCTGGCAGGTAGGCGAGTGGTTAGGAGCCAGCAGATTGTGAGAGGGATGTCTGACTGCCAGTTTGGGCCCTGTGGGATCGGGCCTAAATCGGCAGTCGGACATCCCCTGAGGGGTCCCAGATTGCAAGAGGGTGCAGGTCGGGCTGAGGGACCCCCCCCCCCCCCTCCCATGCACAAATTTTGTGTGCCAGGCCTCTAGTGTATTATAAAACCACTTCTGTGTCAATACATGTACAACTAAAGCATCATTTGAAATTATTAATGACTGGTACTCCATGTTATGAATATATAGTCCACAATCTTCAAAAAACATCAAATTTCTATATTTGGACTTTTAGATTTCTTATGTCTCCAGGCCTAGTACAGTGCTAAGCACATTATAGGTCCTCAATAAAAATGTGTTGACATTTGTTTGTGTAGCTCTTCAAGCAATGGGCACATAAGTGAAGTCAGTCCTCAGGTGTGGTCTGACCCACACTATGGAAATACCTTCCTTTTCCTGAACTGTTTCTATGGATCCAGACCAGACAGACTTGGCTATTTGGAGGCCATTTTATATTATTTGTACTGAGCTCACAGTAAAATAAAACTCCTAGTTTGTCTCCACAGGGTTACTTCCAGCTCTTCCCCTTCCTCACTTTATGCAATTGATGAACCAAAGACTAGAATTTACACATTGATATATATTAAATTTTTGTTTTGCAGCAACAGTTTTTTTGATTCTTGATTCTGTTATCACTGACACTTGCCTGCTTTTCATTTACCTGTAAATACCCTGAACACACCCAAGTCTTATGAAATTATCAATGATAGTTGACATACATCATTATATTAGTTCAGGTATATGCCCAGTGACCAGACATTGTATTTATATAAACTTCATAAGTGAGCACCCCAATAAATCCTGCACCCATCCACCACCACACCTAGTTATTAGAATATTATTGACTATATTATCTATGCTGTATTTTATATCCCCATGACTATTCTGTAACAACCAATTTGTATTTCTTAATCCCTTCACCTTTTTCACCAATGTCCCCCTCCAATCTGGCAACTAACAAAAAGTTCTTTGTATTTATGAGTCTGTTTCTGTTCTGCTTATTCATTTTATTTGTAGTTTCAATTGTTGGTACTTTAGATATGTATTTATCGCCATTTTATTGTTCATATTTTTAATCTTCTCTTTCTTAAAGAAGACCCTTTAACTTACACATTATACTGGTTTGGTAGTGGAACTTCTTTCGTTTTTTTTTTTGTTTTTTTTTTTTTTGTGTGTCTCCATTAATTTTAAATGATACTTTGCAGGGTAGACTAATCTTGGTTGTAGGTTCTTGCTTTTCATCACTTTGAGTATTTCTATAAAGTTTCTTTTGAGAAATCAGGTGATAGTCTTATGGGAGCTCCCTTGTAGGTAATTAACTGCTTTTCTTTTGCTGCTTTTAAGATTTTCTGTTTGTCTTTAACCTTTTGCATTTCAATCATGATGTGTGTTGGTGTGGGCTTCTGTGGGTTCATCTTATTTGGGACTCGGTGCTTCCTGGATTTGTATGTCTGTTTCCTTCACAAAGTTAGGGAAATTTTCTGTCATTATTTTTTCAATAGGTTTTCAATTTCTTGCTCTCTCTCTTCTCCTAGCAACCCCATGACGTGAACATTGGTATACTTGAAGTTGTCCCAGAGGCTCCTTATGCTATCTTCAATTTTTTTAGATTCCTTTTTCTTTTTGCTATTCTGATTGGGTGTTTTGCTTTCTTATATTTCAAATTGCTGATTTGATTCTTAGCTTTACCTACTCTGCTGTTGATTCCCTGTAAATTATTCTTTATTTCAGTTAGTGTATCCTGCATTTCTGACTGGTTCATTTTTATGATGCTGAGGTCCTCTTTAAGTTCCTTGAGCATCCTTATAACCAGTTTTTTGAATTCTGCATCTAATAGATTGTTTGTCTTCATTTTGTTTAGCTCTTTTTCTGGAGTGGTTTTTTTAAAAAATCTTAACCCAAAGATATTTTTCCATTGATCTCCAGAGAGAGTGGAAGGGAGGGGGAGAGTCAGAGAGAGAGAAACCGATGTGAGAGAGACACTTGGATTGGCCGCCTCCCACATACACCCCGACCATGGCCAAGGCTTGAGCTTTCAACCAAGGTACATGCCCTTGACTGGAATTGAACCTGGGACCCTTCAGAATGCAGGCTGATGCTCTATCCACTGAGCAAAACTGGCTAGGGCTGGGCCACGTTTCTTTGTCTCCTCATTTTGGCTGCCTCCCTGTGTTTATTTCTATGTATTAGATAGAATGGCTATATCTCCCAGGCAAGGTAGTGTGGCCTAATGCAATAGGTGTCCTATAGGGTCTAGTGGCACAGCCTCCCTGATCACCCCATTTGGGCACTCGAGGTGCACCCCCTGTGTGGGCTGTACACTCTCCTATTGTAATTGAGTCTTGATTGCTGTTGGCACCTCGATGGGAGAGATTTACTCAGGCTGATCAGCTGCAAGGACTGGCTATAATCACTGACCACTGACCTCTGACCACCTTGGAGGATCAGCTGTGCAGGGGCCCACTGCACAGAGCAGGGCTCTGGTACCCAGTGAGTCTGCCCCTTCTGCTTGTGGAGGTGGTTGGGTGGTGGTGCTTTTACTAGTATGTGGTCTGGAACTGTCCACTAGGTGTGCTGACTCTGGGACCCCTGGGAGGTGCAGGCAACATCTGCCACTGCCTGTGTTCTGCCTGGGGCCACCTGGCATGAGTGATCTGTGGATGGCTGCTACTTGTGTTGGCCTTAGATGTGCCCAAGAGAGGCCAATCTGTGAACTGAGGATGGCTGTTACTAGTGCCAGGCCTGGGGCCACTTAGCAAGATGTATGGGGCTCACTGAGGCCAGATGTTGTTTGTTTGAAGTTTTTAGGAAAATCTGAAGCATAAGTCAAGACAGGCCATTCCTATGGTAAAGCCACTGGAAACAGGTTGGGTAGGCCAGAAAGTTGGGTGGGCCACCGCCTCACGGAATCACCAAGGCGAGGCAAACAGTGTGAGCCAAGTTGATGGAGTCTCAGATATGGTGCCCATCTACCAGATCTGTAGGTGAAGGGATCAGAAAAGGGACAATGGCCTCTGGCAGCACTTTTTTCTGGGAGAAAGGTGCCCCTGATGCCAAACAGTTCCTCCCTGTATGTCTCTGGTACCTTTTAAGCTGCTGTCCCCATGCTGGAGCCCAGAGGGAGTGAGTCCGAGTAAGTCCATGTGTGGGGCCCTTTAAGAGGAACTGCCTGGGACTCCAGCAGCCTCTGTCTTCCTCAGCTTCAATCCCTGCTGGTTTTTACTGCCAAAGGTTATGGGGACTTTTCTTCCTGGCACTGGAACCCTGGGATGGGGTTGCTCCTTTCTCCTCATGGGTAACCTACACCTTTTCCTTCACTAGGAGACAAGAATCTGTGCTTCTTTACTCCTTCAGTCTTAACCTTTTCCCTGCTTTGTGTCCAGGGTGGGGGGTGCAGGTGGGATTGTGGGGAGAGGCTGAGTTCAAGTGCAGAGCACAGTGGGAAAGGGAAAAGGAGCTCTGGGACATGGCATACATACGTGATTAAATTAAGGATCTGAGAGAAGGAGTTTATCCTGGATTATCTGGGCTGAGCCGGGAATGCAGGTGACTTCTAGAAGGTGAAAAAAGGCAAAGAGCCTCCACAAGGAGCCAGCCATGCCAATACTTTCATCAACACGGCAATACTAATTTTGGGCATCTGGCCTCTAGAACTGTAAAATAAATTGGTGGTGTTTTAAGCCCTTGAATTTGTTACAGCAGCAATGGAAAAATAATACAAGAAATTAAAAAACACACACCACTATGCAATAGAAAAATGACCAGACCAGACATCCACTTCTCCCAAGATCGTTTCCCTAATAACAACTTTCATCTTGATCCGTTCTTCCTGGCTCCCACATGAAAAATATAAAATGCCCAGTTACTGGATTGCCCTGGTCCCTGAGACCACCCAATCCAGAAGACAGCCCGCTCTCCTGCATCCTCCCAGCACAGGCCCATCCTAAAATAAGCTCTTTCCCATCCCTGTCCTTGGTATGTGAGTCTGTGTCAAAAATCAGGCCCTAACTGCACCCTTTCATATATGCTCTATGATAAGCACGGATTCCTCTCATCTCTTTTAAAGTGAGCACAGCATGAAACTTTCTCAGTAGAGGGCACTGGAGGGACACTGCAGGAGGAAGGGGCTTCTGGAAATTTCCAGTGCTGGCTTCGGGGAGGGGGGATGTAGGGGATCTACCAAGAGTGTGAGGGCATCCTGTGGAGCCTGCCTTTGCCACAGGCACACAGCGTGATCCCTCTGTGATCCAATAGCCTGGTGACAAGACTCTCAACTGGAAACTGGAGATCCTGTGCAGCTGTGATGTGGCCCTTGTGCTCCAAAGGCCTCTTATCTCCCATTGCACACACACAACACACATCCACACACGCACACACACAAACATGCACACACACACACACACACACACACACACACACACACACACACACACACACGGCTGCTGAGCTCCTGCTTCCCCAACTGCACTCTGGAGGGTGGCCTTTTGCTGGCCCAACAACTCCAGACCGGCTCCAGCCTGGCCACTTCGGAACCTCTCTGCTCTCTGGGGGGCTGAACAAGCACAGCCCTTCTTTGATCCTCACGTGGGTGCTCTCTCTCTAAGGGGTTCCCTACAGCGGTCGCCAACCGGTGGTCCGCAGATCACTGGTGGTTCGTGAGGTCCAAAAGGTTGGCGACCGCTGCCCTAGAAGACTCCACAGGGGCTTTCTTAGGTCTTAGAATTTCCCTTTATCGCAGTTAATTCTTACACCTACCATCCCAAGTTCAACCTGTTGTGTGGTTTCTATCTCCTGATTGGACTCAGATAGGAAAAGAGGAAGCATGTATTGAGCAACTACTGTGTACAAGGTTTGTGCCAGGCTTTTCACATCTTACTGAACAGACATCAAATAGCAGTTCTCTGCTTTACCATCACAAAAAGTGCCCAAAGTCAGAAAGAGAGTAAGAGGCAGAATTGACTAACCTGTACATCTGGCTACAAGGTGACAGTCTCTAACCTAGCCCAGCCCTTTCAACTCAGGAAGGGAGACGATCAGCTGCATTTGAAATATTGACTCTGAAAAGAGAAAATGCATCCAATCGGATCAGGCAAGACAAGCTCAACCTGAAAAGCCTGAGGACACGTCACATTGTGTCATCTCACTTGTATTGCCATGGTTGAGTGGGATAATTTCAAGGTAATTTCTTTGGGGTCCAGGTGAGCTATTTTGCTGTACATTTAGCTGGTAGTCACTCCCCTGGCAGTCAGAGCCTGTGCAATAGAGGCTCATTAAAATTAAAGACTGTGACTCTGTGTGCCCCAGGACAACCTTCAGGGAACACTAATTTGTTCAACAGATGCTATTAAGTTGTTAAAAGCATACTGGTTCAGGCTGGGGCTCCTGTCTCACGCAGAATTAGAGCTTTAGTGTCCGTTCAGGTATTATTGTGTGACTTCAGTTCACTTCCATTTTTAAGCCACAATTGGCCTTGGCAGAGTTTGAAAGGATTTCGTCAATCTGTTTATGTTTGGGGGTGAAATGGAGAAAGTGGGGGAGGAACAGAGAAGAAAGACCTAAGCAGCATGGGTGACCTCTCACCACCAGAGGAGCACATCTGAGAAGGGGCATGAAATATTGCCAGGAGGGGCTCTAGACAAGGGCCTGAGAGTTCTTGCCTCCTTTCTGAATCCTTAATTGTAGGGAATACTTGGAGTTAGCTCAGAGACATTGAATTTGGAATATACCATCTTGATGAATATTATACTCTAAGTTGAAGCTCAAAGGTTAGATATGAATAAAGCCAAAGCAAAGAGGTGTTAGGGATGAGAAACAAAGACTCGCTTGTCTCAACCATTACCCATCTCTGCTTATCCCTTCTAACCTGAAACTCTGTAGACTTTACAGGAGACCGCAGCCTTCTCTCCCACTTTACTTTCCAGCCCACCTGGGGGTCCATAGCTGGGGGTCCCCACAAGCCTCAGGCCATTCACACCTGAGAACTGGAAGGAGCAGGAGCCCACCCAGCACCAAAGGTCAGTCCTCTAAATGTTTTCCACTTCTTCCCAACTCCAACTCAACCTGTTCTCATTAATGCAGAGGACACAGGATAAACTTAGAGGCGTGTGGGAGAAAAAAATTCATTATGGGTCTGCCACCAGTTATGGAGTTGCAGCCTGTCCCTTTGCTGAACAGTGACTGTGAGGACAAGGGCCACAGCCCTTTCCCTGTCCTTCTCCAAGAGCTAGTGCAGGGCCTGCTGTGCACCTGCTTATGGAACTGTGAGCAGTGGGCTGGGCAGACCGAGAGGAAATACACCGGAGGTCAGAGCCCAGATACTGCACTTCTCCTCTGGACTCTGGGCTGTTTCTTTTCTGCAGCTGTATCTAGTAAACCTCCTGATCCACTGAGGACCCACATGAAATAGGCCAGTACCATCTCCATCTTAGCTGCTTACTTAACAATTATTAAATGAGTCTGCACTGGCTAAGCCACACTGGTGTGTACGTGTGTGTGTGTGTGTGTGTGTGTGTGTGTGTGTGTGTGTGTGTGTGTTATGGAAACACTAGCTTTCACTTCCCTGTCCTTCTCCAAGAGCTAGCACAGAACTTCTAGTCTAGAAAAGAGCTCCATGGATGATCTAATTGATGGAAGCCCATATAATTTTATGACCATTTGGTTGGGTGAGTGAGCCCAACTCCATACTAAAAATTGCAGAAGGACTGATGGCTAACTTGAGACCCTGAATGTTAATGTTATGGAATGCTCCCATTACTGCTGGATCTTTGAGTTTGGCATAACCCATTCCTGGGACCATATGGCATCACTGTAGGGGACAGCATGCCAACCTCTTCCCAGCCTATGGTGCCCAGCCATAGGGCCCTCCATACAATTCCAAGAGTGACCAAGGATGCAGACAGTAGGTCACAATCTGGGAGGTCACACCACCTTCCACCTTAGTTTGTTGCTGGCCTAAGCTGCTCATAAACCTTATTGGCTGATAGATATATTTAAGGAAAAGAAAGAGGGAGAAACCAAGATGGTGGCATAGGTAAACACCTAAACTGCTGCCTCGCACAACAATTTCAAAACTACAACTAAAAGACAAAACAGACATCATCCAGAACCACAGGAAGGCTGGCTGAGTGGAAATTCTATGACTAGAAGGAAAGAGAAAAGCACACTGAGACTCACAGGAGCTCTGGAAGGCAGAGGTATGGAGGCACGCTTGTGGAGAGGGATGGCAACTGAGTACGCGGTGGGCTTTCTCAATTAGGAGGGAGACAAAAGCTCCCGACAGCTCTGAACTCCAGTTCTGGGCAAGACTCTGGGGACCCAGACTCATACGGGGAGAAACTGGAGTGTCGGGCAGTGGGCGAAACTCGAGGGCAGCTTTCTCTCAGAAGTGCTCACAGAGATTACCACAGGACACTGAGAACCAGGGGCCTCTTAGGGCAGGGCTGACGGGAAGCCATCGCTGTTTGCCCCGCCCTGTGATCCTGCCCCACAAGGCCATAGCTGTTTGCTCCGCCATGAGACTCTGCCCCATCCAAGCTGAGCGCAGAGGCTTTTGCATATGAATGGCCTGATCCTTTGAATTTTAAACTTACCTACAGCTGAGTCAGTGAGACCCAAAACGTCCAAAAGAAGGCCCAAGGCTCCACAGCAGCTTGCATTGCTTCACAGCTTGGCCTCATCTGGGCACCTCCAAAACCCAAACAAAGAAGAGAAATCTGCAGATCTCTCTGTAGCTCCTGCTGGGTGGCCTCAGGCAGAGGCTAAATTAGCACCTCCTTGGAGATCCAAGAGCCAGTGTACCCAGGGATCAGAGTGGGACCATCCAGATTACAACTCCTCAGATCCATAAGGGACACACACTCAGGGGGAAGACTCAGGGAGCACCAAAGACCCACTGAAGCAAGTCTTGTCTCATAAGGGTGTCTCCAGCACAGAAGTTCTCCCATAGTAGACACAGCTGATCCTCACAGCCAATTAGCCTGGAGGTCAATTCCCCCAGTGATACCAACAACAATCAAGGCTTAACTACAACAAGACTATGCACATAGCCCACAAAGGGGTGCACCAAAAGTGTCCACCTCAGGTAACTGGGGAGGCTGATCCACTGGGCCCTATAGGACACCTAGCACACAAAGCCACTCTATCAACTCAGGGAAGCAACCAAAATGCGGAGACAAAGAAATAGGTCACAAATGAAAGAAATGGAGGAAAGCAAATGACTGGATATAGAGTTCAAAACCATGGTTATAAGGTTTTTCAAGAATTTTCTAGAAAAGGCCGATAAATTTAGCGAGACCCTCGAGGATATGAAAAAGGACCAACTAGAAATTAAGCATACACTGACTGAAATAAAAAATAATATACAGAGATCCAACAGCAGACTAGAGCAGTGGTCGGCAAACTATGGCTCACGAGCCACATGCGGCTCTTTGGCCCCTTGAGTGTGGCTCTTCCACAAAATACCACGGTCTGGGCGAGTCTATTTTGAAGAAGTGGCGTTGGAAGAAGTTTAAGTTTAAAAAATTTGGCTCTCAAAAGAAATTTCAGTCGTTGCACTGTTGATATTTGGCTCTGTTGACTAATGAGTTTGCCGACCACTGGACTAGAGGATCGCAAGAATCAAGTCAAAGATTTGAAATACAAAGAAGCAAAAAACACCCAACCCGAAAAGCAAAAAGAAAAAAGAATCCAAAAATATGAAGATAGTGTAAGGACCCTCTGGGACAACTTTAAGCGTACCAACATCAGAATTATGGGGGTGCCAGAAGAAGAGAGAGAGCAAGATACTGAAAACCTATTTGAAGAAATAATGACTGAAAACTTCCTCCACCTGGTGAAAGAAATAGACTTACAAGTCCAAGAAGCACAGAGAAACCCAAACAAAAGGAATCCAAAGAGGACCACACCAAGACACATCATAATTAAAATGCCAAGAGCAAAAGACAAAGAGAGAATATTAAAAGCAGCAAGAGAAAAACAGTTAGTTACCTACAAGGGAGCACCCATATGATTGTCAGCTGATTTCTCAACAGAAACTATGCAGGCCAGACGGGAGTGGCAAGAAATATTCAAAGTGATGAATAGCAAGAACCTACAACCAAGATTACTCTACCCAGCAAAGCTATCATTCAGAATTAAAGGGCAGATAAAGAGCTTCACAGATAAGAAAAAGCTAAAGGAGTTCATCACCGCCAAACCAGTATTATATGAAAAGCTGAAAGGTATCCTTTAAGAAGAGGAAGAAGAAAAAGGTAAAGATAAAAATTATGAACAACAAATACATATCTATCAACAAGTGAATCTATGAATCTAGTGAATAAAAAATCTGATGAACAGAATAATCTGGTGAATATAATAGAATCAGGGGCATAGAAAGGGAGTGGACTGACAACACTCAGGGGGAAGGGGGTGTGGGGGTGTGGGAAGAGACTGGACAAAAATCATACACCTATGGATGAGGACAGTGGCGGGGGGGGCGGGCGGTAAGGGCAGAGGGTGGGGTGGGAACTGGATGGAGGGGAGCTATGGGGGGAAAAAAGAGGAACAATTGTAATAATCTGAACAATAAAGATTAAAAAAAAAAAGAAAAGAAAAGAAAAGAAAGAGGCCAAAAAACACTTCCCTGTAACAGAACCATGGAATAAATGAGGAATGGTCAAGCTTTCATGATTGGGTTAATAGTGGAGGAGGCTGAGTGTGTTACATGGCATACACCTCTATGACTGGGAAGTTCACTGAATACTTCAGTTACCAGCAGATGGACAAGTCAGGGGACACTTTGCCTCTCTAGGAGATATGAAATGGCCCCAAGGTGATCAGAGGGGAAAGAGGAGAGGCAAGAGCTGTGGGTTCTCCCCTCCCCCTCTGCTCTGAACCAACTCCACCTCTCAGCCCTTGGGACCCAGTGTGTTCTCTGAAACATACTTCAGGGCTTCTTTTGTGCTGTGTCCTTCACCTGGCATGTTCTTCTGCTTTCCTTCACCAGATCCAACTGCGATGGATGAATTAATTCTTTTAATAATATTTTTATTGATTTCAAAGAGGAAGGGAGAGGGAGACAGAGATAGAAACATCAGTGATTAGAGAGAATTATTGATTGGCTGCCTCCTGCATGACCCCTACCAGGGACTGAGCTACAACCTGGGCATGTGTCCTGACTGGGAATAGGACCACGACCTCCTGGTTCATAGGTCAGTGCTCAACTACTAAGTCACACCAGCTGTGCGAATTAATTCTTATTCTGGGAATCATATCTAACCCCCTCGGTCAGTTACTAGCCCCAAGCCTTGGGGAAGCCCCCTGATGCAGTTATAAGGCCCAGGCCATAAAACAAGAACTGTCTCTGCCATATGTATTTATGTATCAGCCAATTTGGCTGCCAACATTCAGCCCTGAGCAAATCATATCTAATAAAGAGGGAATATGCAAACTGACTGTCACACCATCACAAAAATGGTGGTGCCCACAGTGGAGGTGGGGTTTCCGTAACATAAGATGGCTGCACCCATAGCGGAGGCCGAGTTCCCGTAAGGAGCCATAAGGAGCAATCAGCAGGGACCTGAGGCTGTGTGGCGCTGAGCCAGGGCAGGGGACCTGAGCCTGCACCCCCCGCCCAGTGAGGCTTGACAGGGAACCTCAGGCTGCGCCACCTGCCGGGCAGGGCTTGATGGGGGACCTCAGGCTGCGCCCCCCCACCCCGGCACTGGGCCATGGGACCTGAGGCCACGCCCCCCACCCCGGTGCCAGGCCGGGGGAACTGAGACTGCACCCTCTGCCTGGTGGGGCTTGACAGGGGACCTAAGGCTGTGCCTCCTGCCCAGCAGGGCTTGACAAGGGACCTCAGGCTGCTCCCCCCGCCCTGGGCCGGGGGACCTCCAGGTGTGCCCCGTCTTGGTGCCGAGCCAGGGGACCTCAGGTCGCACCCCCCACCCTGGCGCTGGGCCAGGGGACTTGAGGGTGTGCTGGGGGACCTGAGGCTGCGCCCCCCACCCTGCGGGGCTTGATGGGGCTCTGAGGCTGCACCCCCCACACAGTGGGGCTTGATGGGGGACCTGAGGCTGTGCCCCCCGCCTGGCAGGGCTTGACGGGGGTGAGGCTTACCGGGTCTGGGTCTCACATGATTTTGAGGCAGTGCAGGTGGGCGGGACTTAACTCTGGGTCCTGTGGCATGCCCCAGACTTTGACAGGAGGAAGATTTTCATATATATTTTACTAATTTTCTTTCATCTCTGACACTTCTATTATAGAGAAAGGGCAAATAGCAATATTAAAGTATTTCCTCTAATTAATCCCCTTTTAATGTACACAAATTTCACGCACTGGGCCACTAGTGTTTACATAAAGGTCAAGTTCACTTGGGAAAAGATCAGGTTTAGTTGGAAAAGTTCTAGCAAGGAAAAGCCTTAGAAACAGCTAGTTTATCACCTTTCCCCCACCAATGTAGGAGAGGAAGTGAGGTCCCAGAGAGAGTTAGTGCTCTGCCCAAGTTCAGAGATGAGAAGTGGTAGCATAAGCCTTGAACCAATATTAAACTCACAAGGACTGCTCTTTTCCAGAAATGCTTGAGAAATAAAGGATTGAAAAGACAGCATTCTTTGCTGTATCTGTGCATTACTTCTCTTTCAGAGATGTCAGGAGGTTTCATGGCTTGATAAGTTTTAAAATGAGAGGCATTCCAAGTGCTTCCTCTTGTCTCTAAACCATCATAATTATGGTAATGCAATCAGCACAATTTACCTCCTCTTAAGGTCTAGTACATTTGAAATTCTGCAGTATGGGTGCAGTTAAAATAATTCGTGAGCCTTTTAGGTGATTTATGTTTTAGTATATTAAAAATTCTCAAAATAGTAAAAAGAAAAAAGTTAGCTTTTAAAAAGGTGATCCACTTTCCTGGGTCTAATACTCCAACTACTGGAGAACCCCTGAATACAACTTAAAGCAGAAAATGTTTTCAAAAACTTTTTTAAAAAAAAAAACCCAATTTTGTATTAATAAATTGTGTATTTTTATAAATATCAATGAATAAGAGGAGAAATTCTCATTTCATAGCTGAAGTACCATTAATTTCAAAGACGTTTAGAGCAGAAATGGCCACAAAATTTATATAATTTTTTAAAGAATCTGGTCAGAAAATATGTAGGACTTCCAGGTTTGTGTTTTGACTTATACTGCTATAGGCTAATTCCAGCAGGTCATAAATACAAAAAGCTTCATCAAAAGGTTGATGGAACTTGGGGCTTATTCAGCAGGGCTGAATCATATGTTATCACCTACTGGAATAGCTGAAAAGCATTTCCCCAAACCTGAAAAAGATGCATAAATGATTGCTTGCTGCCAGACAGCTGAGGGCATTTTAATCTACATGTTATTGCCTCCTGCTGGCCAAACACCTGAACAGCCAAAGGCAGTTCCCCCAAAACTAACAATGCCTGCTGTATACTAAACCTTAGCCTTTGATATGTATATCTACTTTGCCTTAGGGCAATGGTTGGCAAACTGCGGCTCAGGAGCCACATGTGGCTCTTTGGCCCCTTGAATTTTTAGCAAAGGCCAGCTTAGGAGTAACCTAATTAAGTTAATAACAATGTACCTACCTATATAGTTTAAGTTTAAAAAATTTGGCTCTCAAAAGAAATTTCAATCGTTGTACTGTTGATATTTGGCTCTGTTGACTAATGAGTTTGCTGACCACTGCCTTAGGGCAATTTGTGTTAATAAAAGAGCTAGGGGAGATTTGGGGAACTTGGTTACTGAAGCTAAGCTGTCCTCTGGCTCCCCCATGGATTACAAATTTATATTATACTTCTAGTCTCTTTATTAATTTATGCCACAGCACCTTCTCCAGATTCCTGAACCCTTTTAGATGCTGGATATCACCCACTGGCATTATCGTACAAGACAATTCAGAAGCTGATTATAAAGCAACTAGAGGCCTGGTGCACGAAAGTCATGCATGGGGAGGGTCCCTCAGCCCAGACTGCACCCTCTCGCAATCTAGGACCCCTTGGGGGATGTCTGACTGTTGGTGGAGGCCTGATCCTGCAGGACCTAAACTGGCAGTCAGACATCCCTCTTGCAATCCGGGACCGCTGGTTCCTAACTGCTCACCTACCTGCCTGCCTGATCACCCCTAACCACTCTACCTGCCTGCATGATCGCCCCTAACCACCTCTGCCTCGGCCCCTGCCACCGCGGCTTCATCCAGAAAGACATCAGGAATGATGTCTAGAAGGTCATTTGGCTGTCCGGTCTAATTAGCATAATGCTTTAATTATTATAGATACTACTAATTTTACCTCTAATTTCCTTCTTAGAGATATGGTATAAATGTAGCTCATGGTTTTTATACACTTTTATGTTTCAAATCACTTGAATAACCATCAAATTTAATCATTATGCATAATGGGTGGTTTACATAATAATTAACATAATTAGCATAAATTAAATCACTTCATATGGCATATTTTTCTGACGATTTCAAGGCAAACACATTTTGCTAAATTGTAAAATGACCTTCCAGGAATAAGGAAAAATAAATAGATGGATGGAAAAAAGGAGGAAGAAAACAAAGAATTCAAGTAAAAAATAAAATTGATCAGTTTTGAAAATAGGTATTAATAAATATAATGTTGCTAAAATCATATAATGTAATGGCACATTTTTTTAGTAATTACATGAAAAGAATAAAGACATGAATGAGAAACAATATATGTATGACAAATATGATTGAGTCTTTCTATTTCAGTTTTTATTTGCCTTTGTAACCTTGAGTTGTCACACACATGTTTTCAGGGGTTGTTTAAATTTGGTTCCTGTGAATTCCTGGGTGAGCTGTGTGTGGGCAGTTTTAATAAGGCTGTCAATAAAATCAGGAAATACCTGTTCAGTGAATCTACAAATAGGGAAAGTGTTGTGTCTGGTGCATGTGATGCTATCAATGTCATGCTGTTTATCTGTTAAGGTTGAGACTCGTCAGTGGGTGGCTACTCTGATAGTCAAGTTTTTTCAATGTGGGGACCTCACAGGTCCAGATACAAGGATGCTATTTGAAGATGAGCCCCTCAAAGAAATATAGTCAAATCTTTGGATGTGAGCATGTCGGCTGCATGGGCTTGAGGCACTTGCCAATGTGGATTCCTGGGAAGGGTACACCTGTCTAGTGGTATGCCCCTCCCATAGACCACCCTGAGAATAGTAGAACGATGATCACAGCATGGCCTGACTGCTGAGGAGGTGCCCCTGTGGGAAGAGGGAGACCTTGGCATGAGGTTCAAATGACGCCTCTGACCACATCTCCTTCTAGGCAGTGATCTTTCAGTAAATGACATGACTCCTATGACCTCCTAATGCTCCACAAGGACTTTCATGTGATTTTGCTGTCCAGGCACCTTGTGAGCTGGGCCTGGAGCTAAGCTGAAGATTTATATATGCAGATGTTCCCAGATGTGGTCAAGGTGCTTAGACTCTTGTTTTGGAAATAAGACTTATAAAGCAATTATTATAAAACAACATATTAAAACAGAATATAAGATATTACCTTAAATTCTAAAATGTATGACATGAAGAATAATTGCCATCATGGTTTAAATACCTAGAATGGCAGAGTGGAAGCATTTTGAGGAAGGATATGTACATATACCAATTTGTCAGGGGTATTGAGGTGATCGGCCTCATTGGTCCTTAGGATGTGTTCTGGAGAGAAATGCGAGATGACAATGGAAGGTAGTAAAGGAAGCTAGATTGTGGAGGGCTCTGAATGCCAGGTGTAATGTTTGGATTTGATCCAGACATGACTGGGGTTATAGTTTTAAAAAATTATTCTGGTACAATATCTCCCCCAACTTGTTACAGTTGTTGTTTATAATCTCAATTTCTTTATAAGGAGGACAAATTCAAGGTGTTATGTCTGCTGAGCACCTGATTGCTCTGGGCCTAAAAGTCTGGACCCTGTTTTGGGGAGAGTCAATGTTTTGTTGCACATATTGTGGGGAGACCTGGAGATGGATGAGGAGAAGACAGCAGAGAAAATGTAGCAAGCCTGACACTGCATAGAGTTAGGGTTATGACAAACCTTTGTAGAGCGATGGATACAATAACTATTGAGCACATGAATATCTAACATGTGACTTTCATCAGTTCATTGTTCAAGAATTCATCATGCTGTGTGTTCCTCTCTAGGACCCTGAGATGTTCAATACAGGCTACTAGCCAGGGAATGCTTTGAGTGGTTGCGCCTGTATACTGAAGAAGGTAGTGAGCTTCACTTTGGGTGGATATGTTGTGCATCAGAGAGTACACCCATGAAAGAAAGAGCCTAGAAATAGAGAGGACTCCTAGAAATCTTGGGGTAGAGGGGGCGGGGTTTGGATTTCTATCAGGGCCAGTGCAAATAATGGGTCAAGGTGATTTGATTGAAGGCTGCAGATTGAGTTCAATCTCATGGCCAATGAATGAATGAATCATGCCTACAGAATGAAGCCAGCCCTCCCTTGACCCCCCCCCCCCAAAAACAAAAACAAAAACAAAACAAAACCCCACACCTCTAAACATGACAGCACAAGGTACTTTGTGTATGTCATAAATCAATATGACAACAGGGAGGGTGACATGACCTAATGAATAGGTAGCTTTGCCTTTGGCTGTTTCTCTGAGTCATTCTACCAGATTATCAAGCCTGAAATGTCAGTGGGAACCCCTGAGTTTGTGCTGCCTGGTCAGAAGAGAGGGTGGTCTGGGATCCCCAAACTTGCAGCTGATGTGAAGCTAGGGCAGTCTTGTGGATGACTATGTTGTCAAGCTGTGAATTTTGGTCTAACTCTGGGCAGCTGGTGCGAGAAGTCTTTGAGAGATTGAACTAATAACAGAATAAGGGGTCAAGAAATAAATATGAATAGTTGGGAACCTGTGGCTGAAACAAATAAGATGATATTCAATAGAATTTCCACAGGGCTGGGTTTAAGTTCAAAACAAGCATGGTGTGCCAGTCAGAGTCATGGCAGGAAAGAGAGGGTCCATCCAAACATTGATGAGAAGATGAGAGTTAAATGGAGGGTTGGTCTATCAGGAAGTGGACAGTGCAATGGGAGCCAGCGAGGGATGCTGGTGCTCAGGAAGGTAAGGCATCATTATTCCTGAACCTGAGAGGACAAGGGGAGGGAATTTGATGGAGAGCCCTGGAAGAGGAGGCTAGATGATGGAGTGCTGTCTGTAGGCTGAGGAACACAGCCATGGCCAGGCAGAAAGAAAGCAAAGTAGAGGTGGATATGATGCAAACTCTGATTTCTCTCACCTCTTGCCTTCCATTTTCTTGGAAGGGTCTCATTGGCTGAACTCAACCAGAAGCCAGTGGCCATGTGGAGCCAAGAGGTCAGCCTCTTCTGAGGGCAGAGGAGTGAGGCCGATAGAGCAAGACTAACGCAAAATGACTGGACTCACTGGGTGGGTCAAAACTGGCCTGAGACTATATCATGTGAAAGGAATTTGAAGAAATAGTCATTCATTCACTCAATAAATCTTTAGTAGAATGTATTATGTGTTTCACACATTTTGTACTTAGGATACCTTACTAAACAAAATAACAAAAATCATTCCCTTCATGTATTTTCAGTATGGAGAGACATGGCAAAAACAATGTCATGAGTTAGAAAATGACAGAGTCTGTCTTTACCCTCAAATTTAGAGTAGACCAAGAAGCGTTAGATGTGAGGAGCAGGGTTGGGTTGTAATCTTAAGTAAGGTGAATCAAGATCAGAGCAAAGACATAAAGAATATACCAAAGTCAGCCCTGCAAGTGTCCAGGAAAAGGACACTCCAGGCAGAGAGACCAGCCAGGGCAAGTTCCCCACTGTGGGAACTTCCTGGCAATGAAGCCAGTTGGGCCAATGTGCCATGAACAGGGAGAAGAGACCCAGGAGGCGAGGTCAGGAGCAGATATGGGCACATCCATGTAGGGCCTTGCAAGCCATTACAAAGACTTTGGCTCTTCCTCTGAAAACACTGAGGACCATGAGCTGGCTTTGGACAGAGGAGTAACACGATGTGAGTACGTTTGAAAAGATGTGTAGTTGGTGTGTAGGCTGCAGGTGCAGGAGTGAGGGAGGAAGTACAGAGCCGCTGAGGGTGCTGCGGCCAGGGGGTCTGACAGCGGCTTGGCTGTGCAGCAGCTCTGGATGTGGTGAGGTGGCCAGAATGTGGATGTTTTCAGAATAGAGCTAATATGACTTTCTGACAGACCGAATGTGAAGTGTGAGAGGAAGAGAATGATGTCTAGTGACATCCCATTGGTTTTACACCCAAGTAGCTGGAAAGGCTACAGTGAGGGCAGGGAGCAGGCCCAGGAGGTCAGTTTGAAGGTACTGAGTTTGAACTGTGTATTAGACATCCAGTAGTTGCTTAGACGTCCAGTAGTCAGTTTGGTTTATGAATCTGAAGTTCTAGGTTGAGATGATAATTTGGGAGTTTAGGGCAATTGATAAAATTTAACAGAAAAGAGATAAGGACTAAAGACTGAGCCCATAAGTATGCTAACTGAAGAATGGTTAGTAAAAGGAGACTGAACAGAAGGGTCGGTCAAGAAGGCAGGAAATAAGAAGAGGGTGGTGCTCTCAAAGGCAAGGGATTACTTATATTGAATATCACCTTTACTAGTAAGTGGAATAATATGAGAACTGAATTAAAGTGAGGAGGACATTGATGATCTTGATGAGAATAGCTTTAGGGGAGTGGGCAAAAGCCTGACTGGGAATGGGTATAAGAGGAAATGTAAGGGAAAATCATCATGATACATGCATCTGACAATGTACCCCTGTCCAGAATACGTAAAGAACTCTCATAACTCAGGAGTAAAATGACAACAGTCCAATAGAAAAAGGGCAAAAGATTTAATCAGACACATTTTACAAAATATTTACCAGTTGGTCAATAAGCACATGAAAAGCTACTCAACACCACTAGTCACCAGGGAAATGAAAACAAAAGCTAAACCAAGATTAGACACCACTATGTGCCCACTTGAGTGGATATAATGAGAAAGACTGACAATATCAAATACTGGTGATTATACAGAGCTTTGCTGAAGGGAACATAAAATAGAAAACAATTTCTTATGAAGTTAAACATAGACATACCAGTTGGGCCAATGTGCCATGAACAGGGAGAGAGAATAATTTGGGAGTTTAGGGCATATTGCTAAAATTTAACAGAAAAGAGATAAGGACTAAAGACTGAGCCCATAAGTATGCTAACTGAAGAATATATTTCTATATAACCCATCAATCCCATTCCCAGATATTTATTCAAGAAAAATGAAAAAAGCATGTCCACAATCTACATAAGCATGCAAATGTTCATAACAGGTGTGTTCACAATATCCCCAAACTGGAAATGATCCCTATGTCCATTAAAATGTGAAAGAATAAACCAATGGAAGTATATTCTTATATGCAATACTATGCAGCAATTAAAATACAACCACAACATACACAACAAGAATGAATCTCAGAACTACCATGCAGAGTGCAAGGAGCCAGACATAAAAGATTTCATATACTCTATGATTTATACAAAGGTATGGAACAGGTCAAACTAACCTGTGTTTGTATAAAAATGAAGAAATGGGGAAAGTGGGGCCAGGAGGAAATTTTGTTTTAAGTAGGAGAAACAATCACGGGTTTGTTTGCTGTTGGGAATGAGCCAGAAGAGAGGGAAGACAGAGAACTGTCATGTCCTTGAGTAGGCAAGAGGGGTTGAGTGGAAAAATGGAGAAACTGGCTTTAAATGGGACTCTCAAGCAAACTTAATTTTCCTTTGTGTTCTTTTTTGAATTAGAAAAGCACACTAAATGGCATTTTAAAAAGAAGAATATCATGTGTTCTATATCTGGGGATGTCAGGCAGGGGCTGGTGGTGATTCTAAGTTAGGTTGGGGGTTGGAATTAATGGTCCATATGGGCCATTCTGATTCTAAAATTATTCTAAGCAAATACTACCACTAAAGTTTGTAATTTACATTATAGTTTATAAGGAAAAACTTGAAGAGGTTTGTGACAATCATTTTTGTTCTCATATCTAGGGAAGGAGGTAGAAAGGATATTATTATAGTCAGGTATGGGGAAACTGAGGCACCAAGAGGTTTGTGCCCAACCCAAGCCCATGCTTAGAGTCAGTAATAAATAGTCAGTTTAATACACATTTGCGTTATACAATATTATGTGCAAAGTACCCTGCTAAGTGTCATTAGAAATAAAATTTCCTGACTTCCTGCAATTCTAGGACTCCCTGTCACTAGAGTCTAATCCTGTTTCTTATTTTTCATTTTTCTATCATTGTCATTCTCCTGACCCTGGGAGCTAATGGCTTTTAAGTAAATAGTATTCATTGATCAATGGTTCTTTGCCATATGATATTTAAAACACTGAGAGAAAATGTAAATGCTGTATGTCTAATCAGACTAAAGTTAAGGGCTTTATGGTTCTAAGCCTATTTAATGAAACAGCATTTTTTTCTTTATTGGCTGGCCTAGGATATAGATTTGCTAAAATCGTGACTGTGGAATGGTTCTCATATGAGAAGTGTTTAAATAAAGCAATCCCAGGTGCTTTTACTTTATTGATCTTTTTAATGCACTGGCTTCAGTATTTAAATTTGTTTCTTTAATGGTCTTTTAATAAAGCTAAGTTGACCTGGTTCCTTTTGCAATCATGACACTGTAATGACAGGAAAAGACTAGTAATAAAAATGAACCCATTTTATGTGGCTGAAAAGGTTATATTTCTATTGATTTTAACTGGAATATAGTTAAAATCCTTGTTATTAAAAAAAAAAACCCACCTCAGTAAACACATCCTTTTTAGTGCAGAAGCTCTATCGATATTACTTTGCCAGGAGGTTTTGGCAGCAATAACAATATTCAGGAGGGAGTGTAAACATTGGCATTATCAGAGGACTGAAAACCACATCCTTCAAATCCTGTTCCAGGTGGCAGAGTGGAAACATGCATCCAGAAAACTGGTATATACAGCGACTTCAGAATGTGGGAACATGCCATGGGCCTGAAGCTTAGCTTGATGACCAGCTCTGCTAACGTATAGAAAGTTTGTTACAGCTATGTTTGGAGCCTGTTCCAAGAAGTAGAAGGTGGGGAGGGAGGATTTAGTAGAGGTGGGGAATGGGAAATAGAAAAGACTTGGAGAAATGATGTGAGGGAGAGAAGAAGAGCGTTCACTCTTTTTCTTGTGACTCAGCCGTGTGTGTGTGTGTGTGTGTGTGTGTGTGTGTGTGAAAGAGAGAGAGAGAGAGAGAGAGAGAGAGAGAGAGAGAGAGAGAGTTATAACAAAATAGACTGAGATGATTCTCAGCCTGAAAGCCTGTTAGATGAGTGAGAGCGAAAGCAAGAGCATCTGCTTTGTTCTCCTAGGGTTTTAACCAATTTATTTCCCAAGATTTCCAGGGCTTGCATTGGGGTCCGCTGCCTAGCCAAGGACCGCTCCCCCCCCCCCCCCCCCCCACCGCAAGTTAGACTGACAAGCCTCTGTGATTCAGTACCTCCCCCTGAGATATTTTGACTTTATTGCACTGTGTTTACCTTTCCTTTTGTTCTATCCCTTCCCCCAGTGATCTTCGGGGAATGGACTGGTGGTTTCCTGGGGGAGTGTGAAACTGTAGCAAATAGGCCTCTGCTTCCCAGCTGAATATAATATGCTCAACAATTTCTCCCCCTTTGCTTCCTTTTCCACCAATAACTAGCTAATGACAATAACAGTATTTCCTCATCTCAAACATGTGAGAGTAGGGTTAATTCTTTTCGTTCACTAAGTGATGACGGAGGGAGGACTGCGAATCAAATATACCTTAGAAAGTGGAAAGGATCCGGGGACTCCAACAAGCATCAGGCACATGGTGTGTACTCAGAATCCATGACTTAGCAACTCTATTCATTCATTTATTCAGTCACTCAGCAAACCCTTCTTGAGGCTCTCTCCATTGCCAGAGCTGTGAGATGTGCAAGGCTAAGCAAACCCTTCAGTTGTATCCTTTGAACACAAGGGCAGGCTTCCATTTATAGAAGCAATGCCAAGTGCCATTGCCATCACACACTAGTTATGACTAATGACCACTAGTGGGTATCTTAACACTCGCTCAGGACCTGCTCCAGACTACCTGGTCCATCAAAACCCTCACTCAGTCCCAAGGTTGAAACGTCCCTCTCTTGAGTACAGGGCAGTAGGTGACCATTCAGAAGCTTGGACCTCATGTTGAGATTCACTTATTTTTTCAGGGTGAAGATAAATTTATTTGAGACCGGAGCTTGCTTTCAGTTACCTGTGCATGGGAAACAACTCTCTCTGCCTATTGCACTAAGACAGTGGTTGGTGAACTCATTAGTCAACAGAGCCAAATATCAACAGCACGACTGAAATTTCTTTTGAGAGCCAAATTTTTTAAACTTAAACTTCTTCTAATGCCACTTCTTCAAAATAGACTCGCCCAGGCCGTGGTATTTTGTGGAAGAGCCACACTCAAGAGGCCAAAGAGCCGCATGTGGCTCGCGAGCCGCAGTTTGCCAACCACGGCACTAAAATAGCTTTGAGAATTACAAGCTCTGAGAGCGATTTCAGTGCTCCGCAGATGGATATAACAATAGAATGCCTCTCAGATTGAACTCTGGTTTTCATGCCAGACAAAATAGAAATCTAGGAACCTTATCTTCTTTCTTAGAGATGATTTATGTGTTTAATGTGTTTGGGAGAAAAAAAAAATGAACTCTGCGACGCTGGGTTTATAAGCTTTGGCTATGTTCTAGAGAAGGAAAGAGAGAAGTGACATCGCAAACCCTGAGCTGGATCAGAAATTGCATTGCGACCGCTTTCCCACTGAGCTGTAAGAAACATACAGTGGAGTAAACACATTTTTCTGGTGTGCAGTAATGGAGGTCCCATCCAGCCCTGCATAATTCATCTGCAGATGAAACTGCTTTAGAAAAGAAATGAAAACCTTGGAAGTGTTGACATAGTCATTATGTGTCTTTTCCTATTTCTGATCAGATGAGCAGGATGGGTTGAACTATTTTTTTCTTAGTTTCTTCTGTATAATTTTTAAGAATTGCAGAAGAGTAAACTTTGAATCCCTATAGCAAAAGGTAAGTAAAAGAAGGTCGTCCTCCCACCCCCATGGAAAACCTTTAAGGAACAGCTCAGCTGCCTTTGTAAAGTCTCCTCTAATAGCTTCCTCCCTCCACCCCCTATGATGATTAATTTTGCCCCTTTCTGTGTTTCCTCAGCACAAGTTCACACTTCAGTTGGGCCTTGGTTCATGTCTGTGTGGTTGATGGTCCCTTCTGCTGGACTGTGGCTCGTGGAGGCAACAGCCACACTGTCTGCCTACTAGGTGCCAAGGACTTGCTCCATGGGTTGATCTGCAAATCGATGGATCTGAAGGCCATGTTGATAATGACTTGGTTGATGATTTCTCTCTCTCTCTCTCTCTTCCCCTCCCTCCCTCCCTCCCTCCCTCCCTCCCTCCCTCCCTCCCTCCCTTCCTCCCTCCCTCTCCTTTTAAGAAAGAGAAGGGAATTGGGAAGGAGGAAAGGGAAGTAGCATTTATTGGCAGATGGACTATGATAGATGTTTTCCTATGAATTTTCACTTAACACTCACAAACTCCATTAAAATAGGCAGCCTTATTCCTAGTTCACAAATAAGGAAACAGAGAGTTTGGTAACTTGCCAGAAAACACAGAATTACAAAGTAAAAGAGCCTGCCAGTAAGGACTCCATTTTATTTATGGTTTAGTGACAACCTCTGAATGTAGCCATCCAATTCCATGGGGGTCTCTGCTTAGACTCATACCATCCTCAAAGGAAATCTCTCTTAATGAGCTATGGTTCGATTACCAGCCCAAACTGCTAATACTTCCTTCTGCTATACCCCCTTTCTATTATTTACATGTTGATAGGGAGACCAACGTGATGCATCTCTTCTAGAGGAAGATGAGGCAGAACAGGTTTCTACTATCTGGAGAAATGTATTTGGAGAGTGTATACATTTTTTTTCTCCTACCCGAATATAAACTCCTAACGGTAAAAGACACACTTTGTTCATCCCTCCTGCCCCCACCAACTCATCGTTGTCTACCTGAATTTCTTTCACTAGGTAGCCAGAAACTATTGATTCTCTTTGAATTTATTTTGAATGAGGTTGAGTTTATCTCAGTGTCACCTCCTATCAGAAAGCAGTCTCATGGTATGGTGCTGACGACCACCTAACTTTGTCCAGGCCAGGCTTAAGGAATGGTTGCTGCTTAGAATTTTTCCAACATGTGGTGGGCTGGGTGGTAAGTGTTGGGTAAGAGATTATGGTAATGAGATGTCATTGAGTTAAATTCTTAGCGATCCTCATATGGTTTTCAATGTAAGAAAGGTGCATTGTTGATCACAGTCCAAAACCATCTTGAGAACATTTTGCCTTCTCCAGTGGGACCTTCACCACATCTCCACTGCACACCCAGAATTTGTTTCTTTACATACAGGGTCCCCAAACCTCTAAGTGAAGAGCTGGTCTCAGTTTATAGCTGTAGGTCGCTTTGAAGGTGCTGGCAGGGGGAGGTATCCTGGGAACTAATAACTGTGTATCCACTTTCTCTTTTTTGGAGATACTTCACCATATAGTTCTACTCTCTGTTCAGAATTAAACAAGGCAAACTTGCTATAATACCCTCCCAAGGGCCAAGGACCTATAGCCCAACCTAAAACCAAATTACAAAAAGCTAATGAGGTTATGTGGTTTTTGGGGTGTATCTCAATTGTGAATAGGCTTCTCTGGATACATGGAAATACTGAAAAGAGAACAAACTCTGACTCGCACAGAGACCAAATTGATGGTGAAGTTTCCAATTTTATATCCTTCTGTCTTCTCTTCCCAGATATCTTCTATGGAATTAAACCCTTGTAATGATATAAGAAGCTAATAACATACTGACCTATGCCCTCCACAGAATTAAATGTAATGAGTCAGTCTTCCATCAAAGTGGAAGGGGAGGTAGTAATTACTTGTTCAGAATCCCAAGAGAGACTACGTGGCTCAGAGTGTTTCCGGGAAGGGAGAAGTGGAGACTTGAAAGGGCTCATCATTATTCTTGAATTCACCTCCCTCCTGTCAAGCACACTTGTAGTGCACACCAAAGCTGTGAGTTCATCATCCAGAGTAGATAAACACTAAATTAGCCACAGGCAAGAAGTTACCGTAAATGTAATTTCCAGAAAATGGCCTTAGGCTAGCTAGGTCAATTTTCTTTATTTGTTCTGACATCCCTAAAAAGATTTAATACTTCCAAACAGTTATTTTCTTTAATAAAGGCTTGAACAACCTCTGATATTAAAATTTTCAGGAGTGTTTACAGCTATCTACTTTTTCTTTATTGTTCTTTATTGGCAGAAAGTCGAAAGGTAATAAAGGCACACGGTTTTTAATAATTCATCTGAGTTTCAGTGTCTAACTTCAGTCCAGGCTCCATGTTACCAGAGAAGGAAGGATGCTAAAATGGAAAGAACAGGAGGTGCTGTTCATGTTTACTTAAAGATCTGATGTGAAATTTTTTTGCGTGGCAAAAAAACACTGGCCTCAAAGTTGGACTTCTTAGTTCTTTTTACTTAGAAAGTTACAATTTTATGACACTCAGCAAATGCCATTCAGTCATTTCTTTTAAAGAAATGTGTCTTCACCTCCATTACATTGTTATTTTTTTTCCTAAGGAGACTATCACCTAGTTTTGAATTTCAAAAGTGAATATAATTTTTCATAAATTGCAATAGGTAATATATCTTATTTAGCACAAACACTAGTCATGTTTTATTTTAAAGGCCCCATCATATTAGTTTTATAAAACTGAGATATTGCTGTATACACTTTTATATACCTTTTTTTTTTTGTTATCTATCAATACACTGCAGTGAAGGGATTTAGAACAGGGTTCCCCAAGATGTGGGACTTTGCCATGTGGATTATTTTGAGCTGAAGGCAATGGAGACTTGCAGGCTAAGGAGAAACTCCCTCCCTTACCTATCTAGAAGAATCTAAATTGGGGGCCTTGTCCATCCTAAGAGTTATTACCAGAGATAACCTTTTTTTTTTAAAAAAAAACAACAACAACAACAACAACAACACACAAACCTATCTATATGGCAGGGCATATATCTGATTACTGAACATCTGCTCTTCTTATCGATCTGAGAACAACCCTCCTACTTTCCAAAGCCTCAGGCACCTAACCTTACTCCTTAGCTCACAATGCCATTTATACCTCATTTTAACTTTCTGTCTCTGAACCTCTCATAGAGGGGGATCTCTGACTCTCCCATGTTTGTAGAGTCCCCATATGTATGTAATTAAATTTGGTTATTTTCTTTTGTTAATCTGTCTCATCTAGGTTTTAATGATTAGACCAGCTGGCAGAACCTGGAAGGGTAGAGGAAAATTTCTTCTTTCCCACAGCAGAAATCATGCTAAGTCAAGTTTTCTAATTTGGTTTCCTAATTAGGCAGATGTGCTGACCTATTTGAGGAAGGGTCCTCTATTGCTTCTGAGCAGCCTAATTAATCCATGTCCAACTGAAGACCAGTGTTTAAAGTCTGGGCTTGTGAATCAGGCAGACCTGGATTTGTGCCTTAGCTCTACTCCCTGCTGACTTCTCTGTGTCTCTGTTTAATCATCTGTAAAATGGGAATAATGGTACCTATCTCATAGGCATGTGAGTTACATGAAGTACATCCTCTGAAGCACTAAGAAAAGGAACTGGTTCATAGCACAATCAAGAAACATTGGTTACCCTTACTACTACTACTACTACTACTACTACTACTACTACTACTACTACTGCTACTATTACTACTGCTACTACTACTACTGTTATTAGTATTACTAGAGGCCCAATGCACGAAAATTCGTGCACTTGGTGGGGGGGTCCCTCAGCCCGGCCTGCCCCCTCTCACAGTCCGGGAGCCCTCAGGGGATGTCCTTCTGACGGCTTAGGCCCGCTCCCCACAGCCAATTAGGGGAAGGCACTGCCCCCATCACCCCTTTGCTGCTGCTGCCTCTGGCCTCCCTCTGCAGGAGGCGACCCCGTGATGAGGGGAAAGTGATGCCCCCATCATGCCTCTGCTACTGCCACTGCCAGCCATGTGGCTGCCTGAGTCTCAGCCCTCACAGCCACTGCAGTTTGCCTGAGCTTCGGGCCCTGGGAAGCAGCGGCAGCCATCTGCAGCTTGCCTGAGCCTTGGGTCAGCCCTGGGCAGCAGCAGCCGCCAACTGCAGCTTGCCTGAGCCTCAGGCAGCCACTGAGGTTTTGTCTGGAAGGAAGAAGCGTCAAGTCCCTGCCCACCCACGCATGCTGTGCCTGCTGTGCACGCAGCCTCCTGCTGATCAGTTGTTACGATGTGATGGTGTGATGACCATTAGCATATTAGCTCTTTATTATATAGGACTAGTGTCCCGGTGCACAAAATTCGTGTATGGAGGGGGGGGGTTCCCTCAGCCCAGCCTGCCTCTCCAATCGGGGACCCCTTGGGGGATGTCCAACTGCTGGTTTAGGCCTGATCCCACAGAGATCAGGCCTAAACCGGCAATCGGACATCCCTCTCACAATCTGGGACCGCTGGCTCCTAACCGCTCATCTGCCTGCCTGCCTGATCACCCCTAACTGCCTCTGCCTGCCTGCCTGATTGCCCATAACCCCTCTGTCTGCATGCCTGATCACCCCTAACCTCTATGCCTGCCTGCCTGATTGCCCCTAACTGCCTCTGCCTGCCTGCCTGATTGCCTCTAACTGCCCTCCTCTGCTGGCCTGATCTCACCCCCAACTGCTCTCCCTTGCTGGCCTGATCATGCACCCAACTGCCTCTGCTGCCTGATCATCCCTAACTGCCTAACTGCCCTCCCTTGACGGCCTGATCTTGCCCCCAACTGCCCTCCCTCTGCAGGCCTGATCTCACCCCCGACTGCCCTCCCCTGCTGCCAATTTGGTTCTGATTGGTTGGTTTCTACGCCAGTCAGCGTCAAAAGCTCCGCCTCCTAGGCAGCCATTGGCTCCTCACAGTTCACCCGGACTTTGTTCTGACTGGTTGGTTTCTATGCCAGTCAGCGTCTCCAGGCCTATCTCCAGGCCTGATCAGAGGGGCAGGGCTGATCAGAAGCCCCTGTGGAGGCCTGGAGAGAAACAGAGGCGCAGCTGCTGGTGAAGCCCGGAGAGAAAGAGAGAAGCAATGGCTGATCAACAGCTGCTACAGAGGCTGTGAATCAGACCCTGCCTCTCTCTTCGGGCCTCTCTCTGGGCCTGATCTGCAGTCCCCTCGGCAGTCAGTGCTGGGTCCACGGCAACCCAACACTGACTACAGGACTGACTTCTGGTGTTTGGTCGAGCCTTTGGTCGTTTCGGATGTTACGAACCCTGGGTTTTTATATATTAGGATTATTGCTCTAATAGGGTTTTCTCTTATTGGGATGAGATGGAATTCCTGGCATCTTTATAAATATTCTTGAAAAAAAAATTACACAATCTTTATTAGCAGATCTAACAATTTTTTAAAAAGCTGTTCTATTAACCTCTTTTCCTAAAAAGGCTTTTAACCTGCCTGTGTCATCTCCCAGCTGCAGGCAGCATTTCCTGAGCCATGGAGAAGATTGTCTCATCACCTTCTAGACTGCTTTCTCCACCTTCCTGTCTCTAAACACAACATAGGTCTAAACAGTTATCGTACAAGCATGCTACTCACTGTCTCCCACTGCTACCCTAATTGACTCCAAACAAAACATGAACGCTCCCAAAGACTTAGTTTTATTTAAACCTCTTAAACATTTTCAAAAGTCTATAAAGCAAACTATCCAGGCTGAGCCTTGATCCTTTGACTGCTTGCAAAGGTGACTGAGTCAATGGTATGAGCGATGACTGGCCAGTGGAGAAGGGGTCTGTCTCTTGTGGGCACTGGGACCTTCTTAGTCACCTAAATCCCCTTAATCTCCATTTTCCAAGCTCCTTCATGGGCCTAATAGCATTAGCTTTTCCCAACTCATAAGGTTGAGCATATCAATGAAGGATCTTATGAAAGTGTTCGGAGACCTACATAACATGATCATTAAATCCCTTCCTATGCAGAGAGTCTCTCTTGGATAGAGGAAGTTACCTGAAATGCCTTCCAACTGACCAGTTCTCCACACACAGAAAGTGGTGATGGTGGTCTCTGCCCATCAATGTTTCATGTCATTAACATACATTGCTTCCCTAAAAGCCCAAAATTGAATTACTTTTCATTTTACTGCTAATACAACTCCTCTGACAATTTTTCATTGTTGTTGCTATCTATATTATTTACTTATTTTTGATCTACAAAAAGCAGTACATAATCAAGGCATACGACTTGGTGAGTTTGGAGATACTCACCTGAAACCATCATCGCAATCTATGCTATAAACATATCCATTCCCCTCACAAGTTTCCTCTTGACCTTTTCTTTATTAGTATTATTATTACTGTATAAGAATACTTAACATCTACTCTCTTCAAAAACCTTTAAGTACACAATACAGTATTGTTAACCACAGGCACTGTGCTGTACAGATCTCTAGGACTTATTCATCTTGTACAACCAAAATTTTGTATCCCTTGACTAATATGCTACATTTCCCTGGCAACCAGAATTCTATTCTCTGCTTCTGATTATGAATCTGATTGTCATAGATTAGTCATATATGTGGGATTTGTCCATTTAATAATTTGTGACAAAATTCTGCATGTGCCCCAGACTATTGGTTTTATAGCATTCAGTATCTATACAGGACTATGAACCATCTGATGTTACCTATTTCAGAGTTAGTATTTCTCCAGGTAATACTTGTCACTGAGCCTTTTCCAGTGGTGGTCTTTTCAACTTATGGGATAAAAAGAGGATAAATCTATAAAGTACTCATATTTCTGCATCTTTGTTTAGCACTGTGTTCTCCTTTGGAGCACATACACTCCCTGTTCCTCCCTGCTCTCCATCACATGGGGGAGAGGGATGGAGTGTGGGTGACTCCCTTACCCCCATTTGTCAGTGTCTTACCCTCTCTTTGAGACCTTATAGTTACAGCAATGAGCTACTATATCTGTTATTCTATCATCTTCCGACATTAGTACAAACAACTCTTTATCAACTTATGATGACTGCATGCACTATTTTGTAAAACTGTCACCTCACATAACCTGGAAGACAGACTAAGTGCCTGTAACCTATAGCTTCAAAACAGCAGGAATGCTCATGGGTGTCAGCTTCTTCTGGCTGCTTATGTCAATAGAGAAATGAGTTAAAAAAAATAACTAGCCCGTTTCCAAATATTAGTGAAAGGGCCTAGAGAAAAGACCAACATTTTTGAGCCTTCATCAGAGAGTAAGAAATAAAACTGCCAACATTTTTGACTAACAAAGGCATGTTAAGATTTCTTAGCTCAGCAAACTGACTCAGCCCCATGGGTGAAGTTAAAATTAAAAGTCTTTCCTTTTTACCCAAGCCTTTTGTTTCAGATGGCCTCAAGGTAGCTGCCATGACGTTGAAAGAGAGGCATGGGCACTTGGAAGCAAATGATTATGTGGGCTGAAGATTTTCGTCTAGGAAGAAATGTAGGGTGTATCTACACAAAATTGACTTCAACAAATAGATCAGAAACCAACTCAGGTTTTGAAGGTATTATGCTGGAAAAGAGACTAGAAAGAGGTCTGACCTATAAAGGGCTTGAGAGTATAAAAAAACCCTTAGTATAATTGAAAACTGCAGGAAACGGACCCTCAGGGCTACACAGCTTCAAGGAAAGCATCATCCGAACATTCCATTCAGCAGTGGCCATGGCAGATCTTGGAAGAGGAAGAGCCTCCCAGAGTATGGAGCCATGGAGAGCTAGGCAAGTAATGGACAAGAATTTGACCAAATCAAGGAAACAGACCACTGCCAAGGGATATGAGAGGATTGGTGGCCATGGGTCCTCAGAATGCCTACCCAGCATGATTTCCTCCCTGCTAGAGACCGCAAGACTTTCCTTTTCTAAAATTATATCTGATATAAGACAGACTTTTATTGGGATGAGTCATTGAGATTTCAGGGTTAACTTGTCATAGCAACTGTTTTTACCATAATGCTTGTATATTTCTTTTATCCCTAGCATTTAGCACACACTGTTGTTGCTGTAGGTAATATTTCTCTGAACATTTTTAGGATTCATACTCAATACATAGCTTGATTAGCCATTGATGCAACTGGTTTTATACAATCTGGTTGAAATTCTGATTAATAGCAGATAATAAATAGTTATCTTTATTTTAAGAGATAGAAGTCATTGAATTTTTTTTGAATATTTGTTTTGAAAATTCCTGGTGAAAATAACTGGTCATGGTCTATGTGGTAGAAGAATTTGGGAACCTAGTCATTGTTTGTTCCTGGGGACTTGAAAGAATTTCTAAAGAAAGTCCTTTTTTGCATGCAGGAAATCTGTGATCATCTTCTTGGTAATAATGGGATGGCCCTCCAGTTTAACGAAAGCCAAAATAATATATCCTTACCATATGCGCATTTGATTTTTAGAAAATATAGATTCTAAGTATTTGTGCCAGAGGACATATCCCTGAACTCTCTATTGTCTAACTTCCATCAAAACCCCAAAAGATATGCTATAGTCATTCAAATAACATACAACTTATTTAATTTTTTTGAGTTAGTTTTATCCTTAGACCAGGCCAGAATATCAGAAAGCTGTACCATTTCAGCCCTTTTTCCCCATCCACTGCCTGTGAAATTGTGATGAAGTCCATTTTTAGGTTATGCTTTCCTAATGATTCTTGTGAAAATGTTGTTGTAGAAATGTTGTTGAAGACATTGTCTGCTTTCTTACTTGGGCTCACTATGTGACAAGGAGGATAAAGGGTCTCAACTATCACTGCATTTAAAAAAAATCTGAAGAAATAGAGCAAAATGCCAAGATTTGTAATGTTTTGGGGGTGGCTACATAGGTGTGCGTTTATTTTTCTCTATGCTTTTGCAAATTTTTGAACTACTTTATAGTAATAGTAACATTTCCACCACTACCACTACCAACATCACTCAATTTTTACTGGCCAGTGGTATCCACTTTGAAAGTTTTATGACCTTCCTTCCAGACATCTATTAGGTAGTGATGAGAGCCTGGGTAAACTCCTAAGTGTAACAGACCTAGGTTCAACCATGCTTTTGCTACTTACTGCTTTCTATTGGCGAGTTTCACATCATGCTTTGTGAGGACTAAATGGAAGAATGTGTATAATGTGCTTAGTGGAGTGCCTGGAACACGGTAAGCATCAATGTAAGTGAGCTCTTATCACAGTGTGAGATTGCCTAAGTGGACCATGCTATGGGCAGCTTTCTATGCCAGTGAATATTATCCATGGTGTTAAAAAAGAAAAATAAGGATACAGTGAGAAAAGTTTCAGTTCCTAGAGGCACTGGTATGTTTTATCCTCATGGGTTCTGTACTTCTGGCCACGAAGAAGTTCAGGGCCAAATTTACCCACATGGGTGAGAACTATGACCTGGGTAATTACGATCTATTTTCCCCTTGTCTTGGAGCCCTACTTTTTGTGACTTACTTTAATTTTCAATTTCATTTTATGTCCCTTATAAACCTTAGATCCTTTGTGCAATGTGGTTGGGATAAAAGGGAAGAAAGAAGAAAAACGCCATGGACAGCAGGAAGAAAGGAAAGTAGAAAGAAAGGATTTGTGATACAAGATGTTGAAATTATTCATTGTGATGTTCAGCTCTTGGATGCATGCTAATCAGCATGATTTTTCATCACGTACAGTACTTTTTCAGGTGCTCTCTGCCTCCCGGGGTTTGTTTTACATTTTGACTGGCATTAAGCCTTTAGCTATTATCCCTGGTGCAAATGTGAGTTTTCACAAATGACACCACTTGAGGGTTGTCACGGGTTCTGGTTCATGCTGGTGTCTGACAACTCCTGGAATCAGTTCTTCATTATCTATGTGGAGATGAGGCATGTTGTTTTTTTGGAAGCAAATGTTTTACCCAAGGTCAATTTCCCTCAAGTGCTCAGCACCAGGGCGTGTGCTCAGGGAATGCAAATTAGCTTAATGTTAGTTTTGGTCAAACCCTGCTAGGGAAGTAAATCTGCTTTTAAAAACACCATAAACACAGATAAATAGCAACTAAAGTATAGGATGTCTGAGTATATATAAAATTTCACCTTAATTCCAAAGACATTATTCTATGGTACTTTAAAACTCATCTTTGAATTAGCCTTTTGTCTTTGATTAAACGTACACTTTAATTTGACATTATTTAAATATCTGTGTCACTATATTTTATTGTAACTGGGGAATAGGTTGAGGATATATGGATGCTTCATATTTTTGTTTGATTATGAAAATGCAACATATACTTCTAGTAGACAATGAGGGACTATAGAAAACTCTAGAGGAAATTAAACTATTTGCAACTCCTTTACACAGAAATAGTTGTAATTAACATTTTATTGTATCTCTCTCCATACATCTTTGAGGTTGCAGAATTTCTCAAGATGTTTCAGGAAAAAAAAAAAAATCAAAGTTTTTAGAGTTCTAAAGGTCCTTTTAGGATGACTCCCATGCTCTGCAAGGCCTCCCTGCCTGAAATAAGGGAGGGCAGGAGTTGGCCTGACCTACTTTCCACAGAGGAGCCATATCTTTTCTTCTTCCACCATCTCTACCTCTGTGGTAGGCAGTTGACAGACATGAGCAGAGCAAGGGTGATGGACTAGGTGCAGAAGGTCACCAGGATGGAAAGCCTCAGGTGCCTAACAAAGGATAACTGTAGGGTGGGACCTTGCCCCCAGGGTGACCTTTCTGTCCTAGCATATCGCTGGTCATTTGGTTTGGACCCCCCTGACATTTCCTCCCTAGAGGTAACATCTAGGCCTCAGTTGTATTTCAGCTCCAGGCCCAGAAAAGCAACAAAACCAGACAAGTAACCCCACAGGTGACCTCAGGATCAACTGCATAGGATAATGACTCCATGCCCTGGCACTGACCAATCAATCAGTGGAGACCCAGACACCTGGAAAACTCCTGAATATTCTACTGAGATCTTCCCCTGGAACCTCCCCTAAAATTTCCACTCTAAAAACCCTTAGGATGAGGACCCAGCTCATCCTCCCTCCTGGGAGTAGGACCGTGCCTTTCCCTTCTCCCTCCACCCAGGCACACTGCCATTACTTTCCTCACTTCCAAGTTATAAGGGCCTTCCTTTACCTCTATAACTTGTTTCCTAAGTCCATCCTTCCATGAATTACTCTTCCACCTCTGTGATTTTATAAATAAGTGTTCTCTTAGAGTTTGAGTCTTGGCTCTGTATTCTTTCCTAGCCAGATCTCAAGTACTGAGGTTGCTGAACCCAGGTCTGGTCTGACCCAACCAGTCTAACACCTGGTGCTGTTTGCACCACCCATAGCACCGCCATGTGCTATCTGGGCTGGCACTGAGAGGCTGGGCTGAGAACAAAAAAGCACCCCTACCACAAAGTCTTTCCCAGCTAAATTCAAGTGTGTTGAGACATCTGACTTTCTAAACATATTTTAAAATCTCAGTGCAATCGCATGGCATTGTTTACAGAAGGAGGACAGAGAGCAGGGCTTTCCAATACTCTGGGTGTGACTCCTATGGGAGACTTTGTTCTACGCTCTCTTCCCTGACCTCAGAGCACTGAACAGCCCATGCTTTCCATAGCAATCTTGTTCCCTTTCTCTGGGGCTGCGGTCCTGTTTTCTTGGAGGATTCTCCCCAACTCCCCACTCTAGTCATGAGATTTGATTAGGGGCTATCAGTCATTGCCCCTGCAAAAGGGTCAGCATGTGACCCAAGCCAGGACTGTCCTTGGGATTTAAAAAAGAAAACAAAGAAACTAGGTCCTTTTTCTGTTAGCAAAACCAGGAAGATGTGAGCCTGTGTCCGGGAATATGTGAAGGATGGAGGCTGTAGTGAGAGGTATTCATGCAGTCCTCACAGAGGGATGGACAAGTAGAGATGATGTGGCGGGAGGGGGGGCGGGGAGGGGAGGGAGGGATAGGGGTTGAGAGAGAGAGGGGCTCAATGGCATTCTAGTATTTGTTTTGCTCCTTTCGCTCCCCTGGATTCTCTTCTAAAACTTTGGTTTTCTCTTCCTTAAATTCCAGGACTGATTCTAGGAATTCTTCCTACAAATGAATTTTGAATTGGTCTTTGGTTACTGGCAACCAAATAACCCAGAGCAATGGGAACAGACTCTTCCCAGAGTCTCCTCAGTTCCCTGGGTTCTCGGCTATCTCTGTCTTATCCACTATCTGAATTTCCCTGGCTTTCCAGGCTCTAAAATTCCAGGTTCTGAAAATAGTCCATCCCTCTCTAATTCACTGTGGCAGACTGCCACTCTGATTAAGCTGGTATTTGTTCTTAAAGAGTTGCTGGTTAACCAAGCCAGTGTGGCTCAGTGGTTGAGCATTGACCTATAAACCAGGAGGTCACAGTTTGATTCCTGGTCAGGGCACATGCCCGGTTGTGGGCTTGATCCCCAGTGTGGGGCATGCAGGACTTAATGGAATGTACCAGAAGGAAGTCCTTCTTAATCTACCCTAACTCCAAACTCTCATTTTGGGAAATATATCCAGAAACGGAATTATTTAGCCTATTGCTCTACCCTTTGCTCCCACTCACCCCATCCTCATCTTTGCCTGTGGTTCTGCAACCCATAGGGCTCGGTCCTAATAAACAGGCGTTTTCTTAGAGAGAGTGAGGGTTAGCCCTGCATGAGTCTACAGCTGTGGCGGGTCTCCTCTGTTATACTGTCTTTAGAGCCAATTACTGAGCTCTTTTTATCTTTTAATATTATTTTGCAATGGTAAAATGGCAAGATAAATCACTTACTTTAAAAGAAATGAGATGGCATGGTTTAAAACAAGAGAATGTCTCCAATGAAAAGCCAATAGACACAATGTTGATAAAGTGCTATGAACCAGGAGTCATGGATACAGATGGGCTTGGTTTACTTAGTAAATAATTTGCAGGACCTACTATGTGCCAGGCACTTAGCTAGGCACAGAGACTCTGCCGTCACTATGAAGTCACCTTATTTCCACTACCTTTGACTGCACAATAAGCTGTAACTTCCCGTTGTTACTTTTTCCTAGGAAAGACCTATCTTTAAAATACCCTCTAGCATTGATGGCTATAGGCCAAGCATAAACTCCCTATCAAGTTATGAATTTGACATCCACCTGTGCTCAGAAAGAGACAGGGCTGCACCTTTTCTTACAACCTGCACTTCCCTCAGCAAGGAGCCAAATCTGAACGAGGTCTGAGAGGCGGCTGAACCCCTGCCAAATGACACTCCACTCCACTGACAGAACAGCACCCCTGTAGTTCTTCCTGCCGACAGGTATCTTTTCTGAACTCCTGGAGAAGGCAGTGACAGTTCCCATCCTTGATCTTTTGGCTTGGTTCCCAGGGAGACCTCCTCATGCTATGTTTTATTCATGGTGCCTCCCAGGCTGGTTTCTTTATTGTAAAAATTGGTGGTAGGAGTAGGGATAATACAATGAACCTGACATAAAATTCAAGCGTCATGATAAAACCATCCCTTTGTGTGCTAAGAGTCTACAAGCAGGGTCTGAGATTCTGTGGAAGGTTTGTGTTCTGAAGATTTTTAAGACAAAGCATCCACAGAGACAAAAAATACGTTTATGCATATCATATTGGAAGAGTGAAAGAAATAGGTCAGATAAACCAAAGTAGCCTTTGCTGGGAAACGTTAAGCCTCAGACATCTGAGCGTATGGAGGAAAAATATGGTGCCGTGGATAAAAACAGTAGATTGATGGCTGTGTGGGCCATAGGAGGAAAGCTACGAGAATATACAGAGTCAACATTTATTCTAGCTTCTCCCTATGAAATTTCATTTCCATCAACTTCATCATTGTCTTTGCTAGAAGAACTACGTATCTCTCTACTTCACTAATTAGGAATCTGTAGGAGAAAGTATGAGCACGCATTTCTTCCATCTGTCCCACCTCCAAAACAAAACCAAATAAAACCAATGGCCAAGCATTATAGAGGATAGAGGTTATCATACTATATCATACACAATTGATATGAACACATATGTGTACCTTGAGCAGTATGGTCTTCCCATGACGGGTGATGTTAACACTGTGGGGTTGTCCATTGGCCACGTTCCTGTGGTCTACATCGATATTATATGGCTCTCTGGTGCCACCCAGGTTGTAGCGAATCTGTAAGTTTCCTATATAAGGAATAGGAAAAGAACTCAGTAATTTTTTTCCAGGTATCACACTTAGGTTTGCATTGAACCCTGTTCCCTCCTTTGATGTCCATCAATTACATCTGCCATTCTGAATTCTGGGTCACTAGCTCTGAGGCACACTCATCCATGAGGGTTAACAGCACTTGGCACCCGCGTGTTTACAATCTACCAACAGTGAGCCATCAGTGACCATGATCTCAAAGTTTGAGCAGCAAAAGGTATAAAATGATCCAAGGTGGGAATGTGCCTGGGAAGGAAGAATGAAAATAATATAAAATATAGGAATGTGGAGGCTCCACAAAATACTCTGAAGTAAAAAATAAATGCAGGGTATAGGGACAGTCTCACAGCATCGGCAAAGCATGCCATTTGGCGTATGAAAGAATCATGAGCATATAATATTAAAAACAAACATAACTTATAAAAGATAAACATATGGGATTTGGGGTGGCTTTGCTGACACCAAGGGAGCAAAGCAATTACTTTTATTTGAGGTTAGAGATTGCTTCAATCCAAATGCAAAACAAAGAAAATGATGGGCTTCCCAGGCCCCGAGTCCTGCTCGCCTCTATGAAAGTTCACTTTGACTGGATGAATTATTCTTTTTTCCCTCCTTCTTGTTTCTTCCCCAAAATGACAAACGATATTCAAGAAGACTCATGTAATATCTAGATCCTGTTTTTAATTAATCTGCATGGCAAACATAACTTTTATGTCTTATTTATGATTTTTAAAGACCAATATTTTTATCTAATTTTTCACTCAAATTGGAATCTTCATTTTAATAGCTAACATCTCCGAGGTTAAAAAATGGAGTCTGACCAATTGCAAATAACCTCATGGATTCCTTGTGGCCTCTTTCATGCTCCTTCTACAGGAATAAAACTGATACTCTGACTTTTAAGTTGTGAAATAAAACATAATAATTAAAATTTAGTACACAGAAATAAAAAAATAAAGTCACTGGAAACCTCACCATCCCAAGGTAACTACTCTAACTTTCTGGCCATATCACCTTCCAGATATTCCTCATGCTCTTATATATACACAAATAAATGCAATAGTTTCTAAATGCTGCCTTTCCTCATTTAGGCATTCCAGCATTATAAGTGCTACTTAAAATATTCTGCAAAGTTCCCAGGGTTGAAAGAAAGATCCGTTAGGATGATTAAGAATGAATTGCATTTCCTGTTTTTGCATTTGAAGCGAATTCAACAAACTAGTTGAATTCTGAGCTAGTTCTGAGTTTTACCTTAGTATTTATTCTAGATCCCTTTGCTCACAGCATTTCAATCAAACATTGTTGGTTTTCATCTCTGAAATGTGTCCAAATTGCCCCATTCTTCTCCATCTCTGTACCCACAGGGGCTCTGTGGTGCTTAGAATGCCCTGTGTGAAACGCACAAGAACGACTCCCCTGCTATCTCAGCTCCATCAGAGCCCCTCGCCCCTCGCCCCTCGCCCCTGGTGCCTTGTGTTGGCCACTTCATATCAGTGACTGTCTTGACCTCACCTCACTCTCCGGTGAGCCCCCTGTTTCTCTGTTCTTCCCATTCTCTCATCGACACCTCAAACACAACGGATGCAAAAACAGACTCTTGATCTTACCCCGCACCCCCATATTCCACTGCAATTTTCCACATTTTCCTTCATCCCTCCAGCTACTCCTGCCAAAAGATCCAACTCCCCTCTTCCTTCTAGAATACACGTATAGTCTGTCAACAAATCTTCTTGGCTCTTCAAAATACCTCGAATCTTATTGCTTTTTATCATCACCATTACTATCCCTAGACCAAGCCACCATCATCTTTGGACTGAGTTACTGTAATAGCCTCCATGTTAACCTCTTGCTTCTGCCCTACCCTCACCTTCCCCACCCTGGTCTCTGCCCCTCACAGACCCATCTCCTCTCCACCTGATACTTCAAGTGATCCCCTGCTCAGAACCTTCCAATGCCTTCCTCCTATCTCACCTGTAGTAAAAATGGAACTCTTCACAATGGCTCTCCAGGCCCTATATGACCTTCCACTATCACCTCTGACATAATCTCTTATTATTCCCCTCCTTGCTCTCTGTAGGACCTTTGCACTTCTGATTCTTCCATCTAGGATGCTTACACCCCAGTTATCTGTCTGGCTGACTCCTCACTCCCTTTAGGTCTTTGCTCAAATATCATCTTCTTAGTGATTATTTCGGTGGCTTTTTCATTAATAGCAGAATTTACCCACTCCTTTCTGTTGTCCAGTCCCTCCCTTTTCTGCCTTATTTTTTTCCTATTATAGTTCTTATAATACAATGTACTACATATTGTCCTTAATTTATTGTCTGTGTTTTTCCGCTCAAATGTAAGTTTCATGAGGGCAAGGACTTTTGTATATATCACTTATGATATTATTCCAACGTAGAGTATAATGTCTGATACTTTAGGTGTGAATAAATATTTGTTGAATGAATGAACGATGATCTCCCTGCTTCTGTGCTTTTTTCTTTCCCACGTTTTCTTTGCAGACAGGTCTTTTCAAAATGCATAGTTGATTCTTTCAATGCCTTACTTAACATTTTTCAAAGTCTTCCCGTTGCTCATAAGATGAAGACATACATTCTTATTGTACCTTATGATGCCCTGTTTGATCTGAGTTCTGCCTGTTACTTTATTTTCAAATCATACCATTTACCTTCTCTCTTTTAACGTTTGTTACCTTCAACTTCTCTTATGCCCTAGAAATTAAATTCTCCTTCCTACCTCAGGATCTTGGAATATGCTACTCCCTTTTCCTGAGTTGCTTCTCTTCCCCATTCTTCAGTGTTTTACCCTATTTTTTCCTTTATCTTAATAGCACTAAAAATAATCTATAGCTTCAGAGTGAAGGAGATGATCAGGTGGTTATCTGAACATGCAGAAAGTTGACTGTCTTGACTCCCTTTTCTTTCCGGTGCTCTAACCTTGTATAATCTCAGCCAACTTTCTTAAACATGTAGCTGTATTCATTCATCATTTATTTATTCATTTCTTCAGAACACATTTATTTAGTGATTGTGCAAAGCACTGTTGAATCCAATTTTCAGGGTCTGAAAGCAGGCTATCTGTTTTTCTATAAGTGTAGAGTCACTTCTCATACAACCAGCCCCAGTTCCCCAGTGTGGGCCAGGCTGTGCTTGGGTCTGGGAATACAGAGAGAAGTAAAAACGAAGGCTCTGCCTTTGAAGGCCAGAGCTCAGAGGGACTGGTAATTATGCAAAAAACTGGGCATTCTCCTCTCTATTGTCTCTGTTGTTGGTCCCTTTAAGTTCCGCAATCTCATTCAAATCAGTATTCAGTTGTAGTTTTAAAAAATTATTTCTCTCTTTTCTTGCTTTCTTGAACTTTGTAAATATGATTTAAGATGTCTATAACCGTTTCCCTCAATGGCAACAGAAATTATTTGCTTTGAGAAAAAAGATGAGTTGGATCTTTAAATTATATATAATAAATATCTATAAACCATAATAGCAATATTCTTGAATAATAAAATTCAAATGCTATATTGATTGCTTTCAAATAATAGCACAAGAGAAGTACAACATGAAGATAGGGAGAAATATTAATATTTGTTCATTAAAATAAAATATTCTTAAGTGTTCATCTCCTGAGGGCATGAAAGCAGCCTTAAGGAACTGCTCCTGTACTGGCTGCCGCCACTCATGCGCTTTCCAGATTTACTCTCTCCTGGTCGCCACTACTGTCATCGTAAACACTCACCTATTGGCAACTAGTGTGGGCTCAAGCCTCTCATCTCACTGGGAAGACAGGGAGTACTTATAACAAAGACAGATAACAACACAGGGCACTAAGTGCCAAGCAGATGACATTGAAAATAAGTATAACAGGAGTTTAAAGTAAGGAGTCATCATTGAAAGGAGACGAGACTTGACCTGGGTCTACATTGAAATACCGGGAGGAACACTTTGTAAAGTATGTGATTGTCTAACCACCAAGCTGTATATTGAAACAGATACAAACTGATATTGAATGTGAACTGTAATTGGAAAAAAAAGAGAGGAGAAAAAAAAAAGAAAGAAAGGCATGTCTTAGATCAGAGAGGAAGATGGGCTTTTCCATAAAAGGGAATGTAATGGGCAGGAACACAGATGTCCACAGAGCCCTTGGGATAGAACAAATTCCTTTGTTACTGAATGTGTGACAAGACAGGGGATGTGGATAATAATAACCTCTAACATTTACATGTAATAAGTGCTTTACACATTGATTTTCACAACACCCTATGCGGCAGACAGTATTTTATAGATAGGAAACTTACATCTCACAACCCACAAATGCAGATGCAGAATTCAAACCCTGGTATTTTGGTTCCATACTCAGAGCTCTTCCCCACGAGACAGGTGGTGGGGCTCGGTTAGAAGGTTGCAGGATTTTGGATTTCTCCTGTGGTCCTGTGGGGAGAAGGAGGCACTACTCCTTCTATGATAGGGATACTGTGCATAAAGGAAGGCCCACTCTGGCTGTGGTGGGTGGTTAAGGTGGAAGGGACTGGAAGCAGAGAGCTTGATTGGGACATAGCACCCTGGTGGACACACGGAGGGGCCCTGCTGTCCCATGAAGGGGTAACAGGGTCCCAGGAGCCCTATGGGAGGCGAGGGCTGCTAAAGACGCTGGGTGTGGCCTCCAAACACAAGCTCCATAGGACTGTTTTGCCTGATGGCCCACAAGATGGGGAAGGGTGGAATGTGCATGGATGATACCAGGCTGTGAGTCTGGGTGTCTGAGTCAGAGCACTGTCAGAACTGGGGGAGGACCTGCCTCTGGGGAACAGTGAAGAGAACACAGCTCGACTATGTCAAGTTAGAGGGGTGCCAAGACATTTAGTTAAGACATTCTAGCTTTTTAAAAAAAATATTTTGGCAGAGTCCTTATTGATTTTTTTTTCCCTAAATGACGTCCTCAAAAATTTTTTTGCTTTATATATCAGTTAATAAAAAAAGTCAGTATTTGAAGTATGAAAAAGCTACATTTTCATCAGCAGTTTGAGGATGGCCTTGTGATAATTTGACAGAAGCCGGAAGGCTATGTTTTGCAAATGCACTGAGAGGGTCCTGGGATCTCTGCAGCATGGAGAGAGCAGCTCAGAGCTCTGGGCCTGGAACCAGACACCTGGGCCTAGAAACCTGGGTTTGCCATCACCCACTGGGTGCGCAAGTCACTGGACCTATGTACCCCAGGTCATCTGTAGAAAGGGGATAGAATAGTGTCTATGACATGAAGATGTGTGTTCATAGGAATGGATACATGTGAAACACTTAGCATTGCTTTGGGCATCATTCCATGGTAGTCACTGATATTAAATCAATTTACTATTAAATGAAAACCTTTGCCTGCAACTGATATTAAATGAAAATCCTTGCCTGTGACAAAGGCCCACAAACACCAGCATGCGTATTCTCAGGGTGGGTGTTGGCTGCTGAGTTACTGAATACAGTTGGGGACCACATTTTTGCATGGCCATGTCTTGAGGAACAGACAATACAGCATCTACTGGGTTGTGTTCATTAAATTCTTGACAAGCTAAATGTGAGAACCATCGTCCCTGCCCACTGAGGTTGGACAACATCAGTGGATTACAAATCTATTTAGCCAGATCCAGGAGATGTAAACTTAACTCATGAACTCTTGGAAAGCAGGGGTTATGTACCTTTTCCTTCTGCTTCCTCACTGATTTTATGTGTTACTTTTGCTATTTAGAACAGTGATCCTTGCTCAATGTGGGCACTGACATGGTAGAAGAGTATTACTAAGGAGCAGCAAACCAACATCCAAACAGACACCTGGTGTTCACATTGTTGCTTTTCTGGCTATCCATATATTTTCCACAAAGTTATACTGACATTGGCCAGTCAAAACTGTATCTTGCCCCCTTTTTTGGTTTAACATGATACTGCTAAAATATTTTTCTCCATGCCATTAATTACTCCTCATGAATAGTATTCTTAATGGATATATAACATTGCATAAAATTGTGATTCCCTCTTTCACAAACCAAAATTTACTCAAGTTAAACTTCTCAGTCCTTTCTAATTCATATAAGTAACACCATAATGGACACCTTCATGCTAAATTTCTATCTAATTTTTGGCTAATTACTTTAGGGATCATTTCTAAAAGGGAAAATCCTAGCATTTATTTACCCATCTTTTAAACTTACAGTGTATTGTCCAAAGAACAAGTTGAAGAATTTGCTAGTTTTCAAAACTTGAGCTGAATTATGTTAATAATAATTCTCGGTTCCCTTGATCTTTCAGATGTTACAACCTGCAGTTGCCATCAAAGAAGGCTGCAGAGCCTAACCACCAAAGAGCAAGATGATGAGAGAGGGACCTCCACAGTGCCAGCTACACAAGCTCTCTGGGAAATGAGATAGAGAGATTTGCTCCTTGACACACCTAAAATATATCCATTAGTAAAAAAAAAAGTGATCTTAAATCTGTAGGTGTCTTAGATCTCAAGTTTATACGCATTAGGAAGGTTTACAATTCTAAGTCAGGCCACAAGGCCATGCTCACATTGCCACCAGGATACCTGTCTTAGCCACCTGTCTGACCCTCTTTGGCTCAGTGCATATCTAGAGACCAAGATGGTCCCAATATTACAAGTGTAAATATACCCCTGTTTTAAGTGACCTTTATGTTAGGGATATTTTATGAATGTAAAATCCTGAGACAGGTTAGGAATGCCAATTTCTCTGATTCTCTATTTCTACTGAACATCCATATGTTCTGTAGAAACCTATTGATCATTATCATAATCAGGATAACTCATTGATTTATATAAAATTAATTTCACTGCTTCAAAGCTCATCTCTACTTAGTTCAACGGCTAGCTGTCTTTGTCCTTACCGGTGGGTTTGACGAGGACCGCCAAGAAGTCAGTGGTGAGAGAACTGACATAGAGGAGAATGCAGGGTGCCTTGGAGGTACTGAAGCTGAACTGAATCTGCTCATGGTCCAGGTCTGGCAGTGGGCCCTGTGGATCTGGTGAGCTATCCGATCTGCTGCCCAGTTCTTTGCTGTTGATCCCGGGTGCCTGGAAGTTATACCGTAGCCACATTCCCTCTTCAAAAAATGCACCAACATCTGTTGAAAAGAAAAGGAAAGAAGAAATTGAAAAATGAGGAGAAGTTGGATGCAGGTACCACCAACAATTTAAATCCTGGTCAATGGTCAGTTCTGGAGCGGCTGCTAAGGCAGTTCACCAAGGACACACTCTGACTCCAGGAAGGGGATCAGACTGGGTGCACTTCTAGGCAGATGGATGTCATTTCATCACGACAAATACACCAAAAAAAAAAAAAAAAAAAAAAAAAAAGAATCATGCAACAATGTGGAGATCTGTAAATTTAAAATATAATAGTAAAATTAAGAAATGTAAATCATGCCAGAAAGAAACTTCAAGTTTAGTACTCAGACCCGATAACTAATTTAGATTGAAGAGATACACTGAAATGAAGGTGGTGTTGTAACATGAATCACCAATTCAAGGCACTCCCGGGCATCGTCTTTGAGATGGTTTCACTTTGGACATTCACTCACTCGGAGAGCCCCTGAGCAAACCATAGTTTTGTGGATAGTGTTTCAAATCACAAGACATGAAGTTAGAACTGGGTTCAAATTCGGCATTGCCATTAAATAGTTATTCGGCCTTAGGGGAAGCTACTTCACCAACTTCTCTAGGACTCAGTACTTTATCTGTGAAAGGGAGATCATAATAGTGAAAATTACAAAAGATACTTAAGTAATTTGCACATAATAAATTGTACTTATTGTTATGATGAAACTAGAAGAAAGGTCACTAACCCTTCATCAGTCTTTTCCTGTAGCCTAATCAGTGCTAATTGGTTTTTAATCATTTCCTGGCAGACCAGCTCCTGCTGTAGTTTTTCCCACTGTTTTCTCCGAATGTTCTGAAATCACCTCTGGACTCACTGTGAAACACTGAGGCACCCTTCTGAGGTTTGTTTGGTTTTCAGAGTTACTGTTTCATTGCCCTGTACACATGCCTTTCTGAAAGGATTTCTCAAACTTCTTTGCCCATGGAAACTATTATTCTCATCCCACTAAATTAACACTACACAGAATATATTTTGTAAAACGCATTCTATATTATAATCAATAGGAGGGACACACTTGAAAAGGGTTCTTTCATCTGGGAATTCTGAAGTTTCCTCTTATTAAATAGTCTAGCAGAGCCAACGTGGCACGGTGACTCAGGATCTGGAGTCAGACTTCAGTGGATGAATCTTGGCCTTGATGCTAACCCAGGGTGCTAACTTGGTCCATGGCTTGAAACACTCTAAGCCTCAGTTTCCTTTTCTGAAAAATGGGGCCACACAGGTTGTTATGAGGATTAAATTACCAAAGTATAACTCTTAACCCAGTGCGTGGGATATGTGATAAGTGTTCAATAAAGATTAGTTAGTTATATTACAAAGACATGTTACTGTGTTTTATTGAGGGTACAGATGCCACCCTGTACCCCACCTGACACCGCCACGCACATGCAATCCTCCAGTAAGTCACCTGGCACTGTTGCAGAGTCTACCATGTTCTGCTTCTCACTGAGTTGTCACAAAAAGAGTTCAGTTGGCTACAGGCTCTCAACTATGGGGAGTACTATTTTCCTCCTGACCACCCCCTGCTCCACGACAAGAACATTTACAAACGTGTGTGCATGTGCAGGTGTGCGTGTATTCACGTGTGTATGTGCATGGGTGTTCATTCACATGGGTGTGTGTGCATGTGTATGTACTAGTATGTGTTTATGGGAGGGTGTTGTTCAAATGATGGGGGGTACCACTGGCATTTAGTAGGCAGGGACAGGACTGCCGATGTCCTCTAATTTGTGGGACTGTCTTGTACAATTAAGAATTGTCTTGCTCAGAAATGCCAGTGTCCTTGTTGGCAAACACAGGATTAAACATACACTTAACCCACACTAGTCATTGCATGACTTATTGGATTGTAAAGATGCATGAAATTCATCACCACCCTTGAGGAAAGCTCCTAGCTGCGGGTGTGGAGGAGATGAATCAACAACCTGAACACATGGTGAGTGTGTTCCGAGTGCAGGGTGAGTGTTCTGTGGTTTTCTTGGCAGGCTATGTGATAAGAGCCCTATCTTGCCGCTTAGAAAATCCTGAGCTCTCAAGGAGCTCTCAGCAGCAGATGCCAACCTTTCAGACCTCACGGACCACCAGTGGTCCGTGGACCACCAGTTGGCGACTGCTGGTCTAGAGGATGCTTTAACTAACAGACATTGTTAGAAGGCAGTGTGGTGAGTACAGGATCAGAGTATACAGTGGGGAACCTGCAACCCTGGGGGCACTAGCCTGGTCTCCAGGGTCTAGGAAGACTTCCTGGGAGAAAAGACATTGGAGCCAGGACCCAAAGAGCCAGAGGCCATCACTATGTAAAGGTGAAGAAGAGGAGCGGGCCAACCACAGGGAATAGTATGTGTTTCTCAGATAAACTGGAGATGAGCAAGACTGATCATGAAGGGACATTTAGAAAGCTAAGGATTTTAGAAAATAAACCAAAAATATGCCACAGAGAATACTTTCGGTGGATTTTATAGTCATCGTTAACAAGCTTTATGGATTCATGTCAGTTTTAGAGGAAGGGTTATTCCATGCTTAGGAGCGTTATTCTGAAATCGCATCATAAAGCAACTATTAAACCAGGACCTGGGAGTGCTGTGAAACATTTAAGGTTTGAAGCGGCAGAGTTACAGCTATAATTTCTTTGTTCCATATTATTTTCAGGAAATGCCAAATCAGGGTACTGCAATATCATTCAGGAAAATAGTATCCCCAACACTTCCATATGAATAACTAAAATAACACTAATTTATCAATCTCCAAATAACATCTTTTCCCTCATTAAATGGTCAAAAAGTATTTATTTAGAGTAGTTGATTTGAGGTTTTTATACTAATATCAGATAGCTTAAATTTTATGATATTCATTTTTGGGTAGAAACTGATACATTTTGGTTCTAGTTATTCTAAGATGTATGATGACTACATTCCAAGATGTATTACAAAAAGTATTGCTGAATTATATAATGTTTCTCAAAAATTTGAAATGCATTATGCCATCTGTTGACTTAGGGACATGAAGGTGATAGGAACCTTGAAGACGACAAGTAATCTAGTCTTAACATTTATTGGTCCTCAAAACGGATCCTATGTAATCTACTCCTGATTGGAGAAAATAAGTTTGGAAATGTTCAAAATAAAATCCACAAGCCATACATCCCAGAATAGCACCATAAAGACATTTCCCCCCTGTCGACCCAAATCCCTGATGTTTATGGTGGAAAAAACAAACACCCAGCTGGCACTCACCCTTGTGACTAAATTGCTCCTCATCTCTTTTTCCTCCAAGTTCAATACTTCTATTCCTTTTGCCTTTTCACTTAGGATTTCTCTTACAACTTGTATTTTTTAAATCAACATGATTCTTTTTGTTCTCTAACCTCCCCACAAGGACCCAGAATTGAAAGCTCCCAACTCACAAATGTACTATTTTCTAAAAGTTTATTTTAAAGTCAGTAACTTGCAATTTGGAAACAGTTCCCCATAGAAACAATACTTTAAATGATGGTTAACTTTGCCAGGAGAGTCTACAAATGCTGAATCACTCTGGATGGGTAATAAAAAATAATTGAAGAGTGCCATTGTGTATTAGTAACTAAAACAGAGATAGCAACCACAACAAAAAGGTTAGGGTTTATTATGAATACGAGAACTCCATGGACCTCTGTTCCCACAAAGATTTCATCTCATGTATCCAATGGTACACTGGTTAATGTTAAACAGCTGGCTCTCCAGTGGGAAAAACCCTGATTTTTTTGTGTTTGCCTATTCCGATGGTGTAAACACTCATACCTTGGCTTATTTCAAGCTGATGACATGATATCACTAAATATGGACTGGAGAAGTGATGTTCACAATTGTTCTCCAAGCCTGTGAAATGCCTCCTACATATGCTCCTCCTCTACTCCCCCAGCCTGTGACCCAGTCATTCATACAAACCATATGTACTGAGCCCCCCTCATGGTGGCTGTCTTAGCTTGGGCTGCTATAACAAAGTACCATAACTGGGTGGCTTAAACAACAGAAATGTATTCTCACAGTTCTGTTGGCTGTAAGTTCAAGATCAAGGTGGCCCCTGATTTTATCCCTGGTGAAGTCTCTTTCCCTGGCTTGCAGACAGCTGCCTTCTTGCTGTGCGCTTGAGGGAGGGAGGGAGGGAGAAAGAGAGAGAGAGGGAGAGAGAGAGAGAGAGAGAGAGAGAGAGAGAGAGAGAGAGAGAGAGAGAGAGAGATTGCACGAGCTCTTTCCGGTCTCTTCTTATCAGTGTGCTAATCTCATCACGAAGGCCCCATCATCATGACTTTATATAAACCTAATTACCTTCCAAAGCCTCATCTCTAAATACCATCACATTGGGGTTTGTTGCATCAACATATGAATTTGGGGGAAGACACAAGCATTCAGTCCATAATAAGACTTCCTTCTTTTTATCTTCTACTGTACACAAATGCTGTAGTATTTGCTTACTCCTTCCTGCCTTCCAAAGCTCTTCTCTACCTCATCCCAGCTACCCCACATCCTGAAAGCTCTGCATAGCTTCTATAACAACTGTAACAGCTGGGTAATTGACACTGAGGAAGCACAGGGTCATTAAATTCTTTTATGGCTGAATTCCATTGCCCAGAATAATCACTCTCATTAACTGCTTTTCAATTTATCATCTAGTAAAAAAGTTAAGTGAGTTCTATGGAGTTCTGTTCCTAGTGATGTTGGATATCACCTCCTTGTAGGCAGCCCCACTCTGCATCAGGCCCAGCTCCTTCCAGGGCCATCTGCAAGGCCCTGCTCTGTTTAAATGTGTCTCCCATGGTACCTCCAAGGCTCTGCAGTCCTGAAATACAATGTTTCTCTCCTGGCCTTACATTGGCAAAATCTGCTTTTATCCCCAGTGCTCCATGCTGACTTTCCTCCTAATTTTTTTATTCTGTTTGTTTCATGTTTTCTTCAATTTACTCTAATCATTTTGGACTAACAACATTGGACCTGGGATGATTTAATGTTCACCTGTGCCTGTTCTGTTTCCCCAGGTGAATGCATAGCCATTGTAACCACGTTCTCACCATTCTCTCTAAAGGCCAGATGACTTCCAGGTCAGTTTCTATGTAATAAGCTTCAAGTGTCTGAATCTGCACAGAGGAGAAGAAATGCCAAAAAAACCCCCCAAAAAACAAAAAAAACAAAACTCATGCTCCCCATGAGACACAAATATAATGTATATTACTTTAAACACATCAGTAAGCGCTATGGTCTATGAGTTGGCTGTGTAGGAAGGACCCAGGGGGCCTTCTCACTTGGAGTTTAAGAGCCAACGGCACTGAACGACTTGACTTGAATTTTAACAGGTAGAGAGTTTGCATCCACAATTCCAGGGTCATGCTTCTGAAACTGTGTTAATAAGCATTAGGCATGTATGGCAGTCATCAGGTTAGAGTGCTTTAGGGAGAGCAAATGAGATGAGGACTTTGCCGCAACCAACTTCATCTGAGATAGGGAGTAAAGTTTTGAGGATTTTGGTCTTTGTATAGAAAGTAATGGGTAACTCTGAAGGGTTTTATACACAGGTGACATAATCTGATTTGCAGTTTTCAAAGATCATTCTGGCTTTAGTTTGGCGAATGCATTGGAGGGAAAGGAGAGGGGATATAGGTAGACCATGAAAGAGGCTGTTGCAATGGTTCAGAGGAATCACGGTAATGGTTTGGACCATTCTTCACTGCCTACAAACCTTGTGGATGAGTAGCTAGAATCAAGACATGTTTAAAGGGTAAAGTGGACACAACCTGAGATAATTAAGAAGCAGGAAAGTGAAAGACAGGTGTTAAGGAAGACTCCTGTATTTCTGTATGGGTGTTGGTGATGTCCCTGATAAAGGGAACACAGAGGTGGTCCTGGTGGGGGTGGGGATGTGGCAGGTATCATGAGTTCAGTTGTGAACAGGTAAAGTTTGAATTGCCTTTGAGTCAGAAAAGCAGAGATACATGATAGGCAGAGGAGAGGACTGGGCTAGAAATAATGCGTTTTAGAGTCATTAGTATAGATGGTAGTTAACACCACAAGCCTGCAGGGGTTGCCTAAAGGAAGTTTCTTAGAAGTAAGGGAAGCCTAGGACTGATTTCTGAGAAAATCAACACTTTAAAGATGGGTAAGTGGAGATAAAGGGACCAGAACGATTAGAAGAAAGTGGATTTTTCAAGGAGGAGGAACTGGTCAAGGTCAGAATGTTGTCCAGAGATCCAGTTACATTTTCCTTCAGAGGGACAATTCCTGAAACCCTCTGGTCTCTGCACTTTTACTTCCTCAGGGGCTTTATATGGCTTCCATTCATAATGTCAAGTTGCTCTCACTGAGACCACCATGAATTTCCATCTATCAAACTGAAAAACAATCTCTGTCCTTACTGGATGAAATGGACACTTTGACCTTTGGAAACTGTTTCCTTTGACCTTTTTCAATGTTGCGTGTCTGTCTCATCACTGGCTCTTCTGCCTCTGTCCCCTGAAAATGTTGGTGCACTGAGCCCCAGCCCTCTGACTCTCACCCAACGCCTGGGAGCACCCCATCTTATCACCCACAACCTGCAAACTCCTGCAGGGGAACTCCATCTACTTCCTCCCTGGGAAACTCAAACTCAAGGCATACAAAACTGAATTATCATGCAAATCTGTTCCTCTCCTGGATTTTCTATTTTGACAAATGACACCCCATCCATCTGTCACTCAAAGACGGGAAGGCAGGAGTCATTAAGCTAAAAACAAACAAACAAACAAACAAAACCCTAAACCAAACCAAACAAATAAAAACAAACAATGACAAAAAGACCTCAAAGACAGACAGCAGTATGATGATTACCAGACAGAAAGGGAGGTGTAGGGAGGTAGAAGAAGGTATGGGGGGATAAATAGTGATGGGAGGAGACTTGACTTGGGATGGTGAACACACAATACAATATATAGATGATGTGTTATAGAATTGTATCCCTGAAACCTATATAATTTTATTAATCAATGTCATCCCAATAAAGTCAATAAAAGTTAATTAAAAAAAGAAGCATCACAGACTTAAGATCACAGACTCTGTGGCCAGAATCCCATGCATCTGAATCCCAGTTGTGCCACTTACAAGCTGTGTGATCTTGGGGAAGTTACATACCTTTGTCTGGGTTTCCTCATCTATAAAATGGAGATAATGATATCTATCATCCAGGGTTGATATGAGAATTAAATGAGTTCATATTTATTAAGTTCTTGGAAAGAGTCTGGCACACAGTAAATGGCACTGTATAAATATTTCTTAAATACAGTAAAATGTGGGTTCTAAAAAAAATAGACAGGAGTCACCCTGAGTGCCCTTGTTTCCATTGTCTCATAACTGTCTCTTGACTCTGTTCTCGCCTCTAGACCTCCTCTGTTGTGCCTCAACTTCAGACACCCAGGTCCCACTTGGAAAACTGCAGTGACTTCATAAAAAGTGTCTTCTGATGGGTCTCTTATTCACAGTCTTTCAGAGTGACCATCCTTATGTGTGTTGCTTTTAAAATTCAATTTTATCCCTTTTAAAAATGTTGGGACATAATTTGTGTGTGTGTGTGTGTGTGTGTGTGTGTGTGTGTGTGTGTGTGTGTATCACTGGATATATTTCAGCGAATCTGTAGATCTTATGAAATTTCCAGCAACAGTATGTGTGTATGCCTTTTTCTGGGGAAAGGGTTAATAGTTTTCATGAGATTTCATGACCTCACCCTCAAAAGATTCAGGAGTAATAAAAAATTAATTCACTCATTATTCCCTGACAAACAATACATTGAGATGCTCAGTGTAGTTAGGCACTGTGCTAGATGCAGACTCGGCTTCCAGAATGACCTGCATTACCCTCACTGTCTGGCCCTGCTCTCTTCTCAGCCACATCCGCCCCTCTCTGCATACTCTGCATGTGGTCCAGCCTGATTGCCTTACTGGCTTATCATATGTACTTCCTTCCCATCCACCTCTCCTCCTTACTCATGCTTGGATTCCATCTCCTTCCCTAAGTGCCACACGCCATACACAGGGCTCCTCCGAAGTCCTTATAGCTCCTCCTTATAACTTGAGTCCAACAGGTGTGACCTTGTGTGCTTTCAAGTTAGTGAACATGCCATGGAACCTCCTATATGCCTGGCCCATGCTGATGATGAAAGCAAACACGATGAGGACCTGTTGCCTAAAGGAGTTCACACTGGCTGGGAGACAGAGTAAACACATCGTTTGAATACAGCATGTGATCTAGAATAACAGAGTGGGTGGAGAGAAACAGCAGGAGAGAAAGATGGGTTCTTTCTGTGGGTGGGATGTGGGATTGTCCGGATTACTTCACTAGGCAGGTGACTCTGAGTTGGGTATGGGCAAGTGGGAACGTATTTGCAAGGTGAACAGGAGGGTGAGTGTCTTCCTAGCATGGGAGGTAGCAGGAACACAGGCATAGGAGGATGAACCAGTGTGGGGTTCAGGAAATTAGATCAGAACTTCTCAGTCTTGGCTGTGCTTTGAGAATTATGTGTCTGAGGCAAACTCTTAGGAGTTCTGATTGGATTGGTCTGGAGAAAGGCCTGCCTATTGTATACTTCATTTGCTCAGCTAAGTCTCATGTTCAGCCAGGACTAAGCATCGCTGCTCTAGATGTGGGGTGACCTGTGGCTGGCTGTAAAGTTCTTGAATCGCAGAAAACTTGCAGGATTAGCACAAAGAATTCCCATATCCTCCATAACCAGATTCCCTCAACTTTTAATACTTCACCTCATTTATCTGTGTCTGTGTATTATAAATACACATGTAATATATATACACATGGAGACTAATTCCTGAACCATTTGAGAGCAAGTTGAAGTGAAGAAACCAACATTGATACAATACTATTTTCCCATTTCTGAAAAAATATATAAACAAACACAAATATCTGTATACACACAAATAATTTTGGAAAACCATTTTAAGGCTATGTATATTTATATGTACATGTATGTGTATATGTACATGTATATATATTTCCATGTAGAACTTTTTTTGCAGATAGGTTAATACAGGGGCCTACCACTGACTCTTTCATTCTGGGAAGGGAAGAGAGAGAAGGAACATTGGTGTTCTGCAAACCTGTCCCACTGTGTGCCACGGGAAAATCATGGAACCAAGTAGCTCACGAGAATGTAAGCTTTTGAGGGTAAGAACTTTGTGCCCTCAGCCAGCCCCTGGCATCCAACAGGTATGCAATAAATATATGTTGAATTGAGCTGAACTGAAGTTGAATTTTTAAATAGCAACAATATATACTTCAACGAGCTGGTCCACACTGACCTTTCTTAGGTGCTATTTTTCAGTTTTATTTTCCTTGTAAAGTGGCTTCTTGAGAGAAATGCTATTCCGTCAACTTAGACATCATTGTGAAGTAAAATAGCAGTCAAATAATGAAAGTATTATAAGATACATGTAAAATAATATATCTAAAAGAATTAAGTGACTTACAGCATAATGGATACTCTAAGACAGTGGTCGGCAAACTGCTGCTCGCGAGCCACATGCAGCTCCCTGGCCCCTTGAGTGTGGCTCTTCCACAAAATACCACAGCCTGGGTGAGTCTATTTTGAAGAAGTGGCGTTAGAAGAAGTTTAAGTTTAAAAAATTTGGCTCTCAAAAGAAATTTCAATCGTTGTACTGTTGATATTTGGCTCTGTTGACTAATGAGTTTGTCGACCACTGCTCTAAGACATGTTGGCAATGTGTTTCTATCACTAGCTATAATTTTTCAAGGGTAGTTTCTCAAAAAAAAAAAGTAATAATATGAGGTAAAAAGCAAAGATTCACCTCAAATAAATCAAGAAATTATCTATCAGTACATTTTGGAAAAAAATAAGTTTAGGATTATGAATTATCTGTGTTCCTGAAAATGAGGTTGTTATTGAAAAGTTATTACACTTTGCCCTTTGGCAGAAGGAGAAAGGAAGTCAAATGGTAAGAGGAGAAAGGAAAAGAAGAAAAATAATACATTTTGATAATTCATCACATTATCACACATGGCCTTGAATGACCGACTCCGTGTGCCACCAGCAGAAAGAACCCTCCTGACACCTGCATGGGGAAGCCTGTCACTTGCTCAGGGAAAGGAACATTGTGGACCCTTTGCCAGATCCTCTTTTCCTTCTGCTTCGATGGAGACAATATTCTCAAATGAGAAAACAGCTTCAGTTATAAAACTGACAACTAAAATTTTACTAGTATTTTCCCCTCTGTTAGAAGCTTTCCCCTTTTTTTCTACCACATCTGTGCAAAAAGAATAGAGGTATTCATTATTGTGTAAAATACAGTTATTCCTTTATGGAATAAGTTAAAAATACTTGCAAAAAGCTTTCTGTAGCTCTCTTGATACACATACATACATACATACATACACATATATGTACATAAATATACTGTATACATACATAAAATCAAACTCCAAATGGTCTTGCAGAAAATACGTGTGTATGTGTATTTTTGGGACATATGTATGTAAATATGTATGCATATATTTTCCCTCAGGAAATATATGAAAACACGCACGCACACACACACACACACACACACATACACACACACAATCTGGACTACCTCAACATGGTTTTCCGAAAAGCACTTGCTGCTTAGTGACCTGCTGAGCTCTCATTTGCCCGAGTTTTCTTACTAACCTGTCCTTTGACATGAAGGGAACAGTAAGAGCAAGTCCCACTGGCAGGTGAGAGGACAGCCCAGGGAAAAAGTGCACCACACAGAAAATGCTGCTTCGAGTTCAGAATTCCCCAAAGGCTCGATGTATTATTTCAGCACCCAGGCCAATCATTCAAAGAAACACAGCCTGAAGGCACAGGTTTCTGGTATTTTAAGGCTTCAATCTTGTGTTTAATGTAGAGGATCCTGGCTCAGGAAGTGAGATTGTCCCTATTCCAATGTATTCATTTGCCTTTTCTGCTTGTAATATTCTGTTCCAGAAATAGAGCTCAACAGCCACATATATCACATTTTAAAACTAGAATATTTCCCTGCCTCTTATCATTTCTTTTCTTCCACAGTTTGGGGAAGGTTTAAAAGTTACTTCTTTCTAGTTTCTCTTTTTCCCATAGTCCTGAGTGTAAACAAATGTCTGCAAACATAGCCTTGTTCAAATGGCATCTTTGTTTAGAAAGAATGAAGACCCAAGATGGTGCGTTAAAATGTACAGAGCCTGCCGATCCCTGGCTTCATTCTAATTGGAACTGACCCCCTGGAGAAGGATAGGAAGCCTGGTTGCATACAAAACTTGCTTCAGCTTAACTGGGTTGTCTCCTGAGAATCAGGAAAACCAACTATGTGAGTCTTCTCATGTCGATGAAAAAAGGGAAACCTTTGAAGACAAAGTGGTTTAATGAATTCAGTCTGAAAGTTTTTTTTTTTTTAAAAGTAAGTTCTTGTATTTGGCAATGGGAGAAATGAGATAAAATAGTGTAAACATAAAATTTTACATTTTGAGACTGATGAGTAATATTAGGTAATGGGTATGAGGTCAAAAGGTAGAAAAACTTAAACAGCATGATAAAGCAAACTATCACAAGTAAAACAGTGTAATTGGAGTGTGAGGTGTTTGAAGACTTTTGGCCATCCCTCCTTTCTCATGCCAGACATTCCCATGCCTTTCTCTTTTGTCATGCTATATTGTAAAAGCCACATGGCAGTCACAGTCTGACCATTAAAAATACTCTTTCCACCCTGGCTGGGTAGCTCAGACTGTTAGAGCATCATCCTGACACAAAGGTTGCAGGTTCGATCCCCAGTCAGGGCACATATAAGAATCAACCAATGAATGCATGAATAAGTGCAACAGATCAATGTTTCTCCCTCTCTCCCTTCCATTCTGTTTCTAAAATCAATCAATAAAAATAAATACTCTTTCCAAATGACATTTTGCTTTTTAATTCTTTCATACTTGTATTTGAATGTAAATCTGACATTCTGAGAGTTTATTTCCAATTACATGAAGGAAGCATAATGTAGAAAAAACTCAGGAGCAGTGAGGGAGGCAATGAACTTCTGCCCCTCTGTTGATGGCGGGGAAGTGGGGCATCACTGCTTCTGCTAAGTCTCATCATCTGAATTGGATGCCTCTCCACTTTCTCTAGAGCTCAGCGCCAATTCTGAGAGTGTCTACCATTTACAGAAAGTTAGAAACAATGTTATTTAGCCTTACAGTACCTTGGGATACATGTCATTATCTAAGCTCTACAGATGAGGGAACAGAGACTCAGAGAAGGCAAGTAATTTGCCTGAGGTCACACAGCAAACAAGTTCTTGCTATTAACTATTATCTAGTGCTGCCTTCCAATGGTTTTTACTCATCCTTTATCTGGAAGAAAGATCTAAAAAATGCAACTTAGCATTTCTCCTTTTTAAAAACTGACTCTGGAGTTTGGGAGCCGAGTAGGCATGTTTTGAAGCTCTGGCAGGCAGAGGGCTATGGTTTCTGCTACCCAGGAGTCTTTGAAATGCTCTCCATCAGCACTGTCCAATAGGAATACAGCATGAGCCACATTGATGATTTTAAATTCTCTTTTAGCCACATTAAAAAAGTGAAAAAAGAAAAAGCTCATGAATTAATTTAAATAATGTATTTAATTTAGCATATCCAAAATATTATCCTTTTAACATGCATTTGATATAGAAATTACTGAGACATTTTACATCTATTTTTTTCATTCAACATCTTTAAAATCCTGAGTGTTTCCTGCTTCTAGCACATCACAGTTTGAACTGGTCCCATTGCAAGTGCTCAATAACCACACATAGGTAGCAGCTACCACACTGGACAGCACAGCCCTAACGAAAGAAAGGGGAAAAATAAAAGCATTTGCCCATGTCGGCTGTTCCCACCAGCCTCTGGAGAGGTGAGGTTTTTATGTGTGCGTTAAAATCATCCTTTAACTACGAAGATGCCTACATTCTATCCCACACCATTGAATGAGAATTTCTGGTAATGGCCTTTGGATGTACCTAAGCAAAGAGGAACTTGAAAATTCATATTTCTAGTTCAAGGCTCTTAGAGTAAAAAAACCCCAAAAACCTTGAAATTGTTTAAAATATGCCTCCCACCTACCTCTTTCAGGAATCTGGGGAGATGATACATGGAAGAGTGTGGCATTTGATATCCGGGCCATTTCTCACTATCAGACATTTGCAATAGTAGCTTAGAAAATTGCTTTTCTGAGTTAAGAAAGAGGAGATAATTTAGCCAAAGTGATCATTTCATAACGTACATCACTCCTCTGCTCAAACCCCCCTTGAATGGATCTCTGTCTTTCTCTGAGCAAAAGCCACGCTCTTACCATGACCTCCCCTAGCGATCAGGGCCTTTTCTCCCCATTCCCAGGCCCTGTTGCCTCCCTCACTGCATTTCCCTCTGTTCATGCCATTGCTGCCCACTCCGTTCCCTCCTCAATGGCCTCTTTGTGTTCTCTGAGCACCCACATTGGACCAATTTCTAGCCGGGGCTTAGAGATCAATATTTTTAAGAAGCTCTGAGTGCCAGGGCAGTGCATGGCCTCTTGGCTATCGTACTAAATAGGTTTTTTCTCCACAGAGCTTCCCGGAAGCATGAAGCAACAGTGAATTCAGGTCATGTTTTCTAACTAGCACTTTGAACGCAAACACTCCATGGAGTTTTAACCGACTGCCACGACAAGGGTAGGACTACAATGTTCTTGTGTAAGTTCCAGTGCCTAACAAGGACACATCTGAAAGGATGGTCACTGTACGTTAATATAGAGAATCCACACACAAGAACAAAATGTCCCCAAGAAACTGTTAGGGTATGCTATGCATGGGGAGGACATGGCTGCCCCAATCCTCACAGCCCTAGTGCCGGGGTGCGGTTATTTTCACACAGGAGATTTTAAAGGGGCTGCAGCAGATACTGACTTATCTTAACCACTAGGCACCTCAATGAAGCACCCACATTAGGAGTCACTTTAAAGCATATAAGGCAATTAATAATCTACATTAGGTACCCGATGATTTACAAACTTTTATAAAACACATTCAGAGATATTTTAATTCTTGGGTAATTTCCCACTGCCAGACCTATCACCTCAAAAAACAAATTGCACCGAGCTGCCCTCCCTAACCTGAGGCTTCAAAATAAAACTAGAACAAGGCTGTAACCTGCCACCCCAGAGGTGGGAGCTTTGAGTAGCAGACAACAGCCTTGGTTGCTACAGGCCTGGCTTGGGTCACCTGGGTCAACCTGTTTGCAACCTAACCACCAACAATCTTATTGGCCACCTTGACATTGTTCCCTTAATGTGGAAGTCAGGTGTCTCATTTCACAGTTTGTCAGGTTGAGATCTGTGCAGGGAAAGGATACATGGGTTCAGGGTCCAGTGGGTCCAGTAGGAAATAACCCTCTAGCCTTCCCAGTGCTTCAGGTAGACCCCAAGTGGTGCCCACACAAATGGAGCTGGAAGAACTAACCTCCTCTGTGCAGGATGGAGGGGAATGGTCCAGACATGATTGGCAGGAACCCTAGCTATTTTTTTAAAAACATATAACTTGCTTTTATTAAACAGGGAATAAAAATCAATACATTTTCCGAAGAGGCAGATATCTCAGTAGCTTTAGTGAAAACCAACTTAACATCAACTTATTTGACACAGCTTTTAGAATAAGTGAGCAATTAAATTCTTAAAGTAGAAATAGAATATTAACAAGCTTCAGACCAGTGGTTCTCAACCTTTCTAATGCCGCGACCCTTTAATACAGTTCCTCATGTTGTGGTGACCCCCAACCATAAAATTATTTTCGTTGCTACTTCATAACTGTAATTTTGCTACTGTTATGAATCGTAATGTAAATATCTGTGTTTTCCTATGGTCTTAGGTGACCCTGCTAGCGGTTCTCAACCCACAGGTTGAGAACCGCTGCTGTAGAGCCTAAGATCATCGGAAATAATTTTATGGTTGGGGGTCACCACAACACGAGGAACTGTATTAAAGGGCCGCAACATTAGAAAGATTGAGAACCACTGCTCTAGACTCTAGAACACTTGTAAGCCAACAAATTAGGCACTGTTTTGCTTAACAATTTTAGCTTTAATGTGTATATATATATATAATTTTAGCTTTAATGTATATATATATAATTTTAGCTTTAATGTATATATATAATGTATGTATATATATAATAATAATAATAATAATAATTATTATTATTATTATTTAGGATATTAGCATCTGAACTACATAATGACTTTATCATTTTACTTTAAAGAAAACCAAGATGTCTGGAACTCCAGTAGTCTTTAAAGTTTTCCAAAACAGACATAAGCTAATCCCTAATCCTCTCTACATATTAAATGTGAAATAGTTGTCACAATATATTAACATTTGCACAGGAAGATCTTTAAGGCTTCTGGCACGTAAAATGTGTAATATGTGTGTGACAATATCATAATGATATACAGAAAATATTTAATATTTACTTTGTGCAAATTAAGTTCTAAAGATTAAAAAATCAAATCTTAGTTTTAAATGAACTTTTCAGGTGAGATGTTTAAGCTGCTTTGCTAAGCTCCTCCTCTTTCCATTAGTTTTGGTTTCAAAAGGCAGCTAGCTGCTTCAGCAGTGAGACAATAATGGGCTGATGGGGTACGATGAGCTGTCAGAGGGCTCAAGCCCTTCAGGATTGCTGAAATGCTTTCTTTTAGTTTAAGTTTTCATTTTGTACGTGTGTGTTATTTCCATGATCAGAAAAATAAATGTTTGCCCTGAATGAGACATGGTCTGTCACTGGCAGATTAGACAGTTTGACTGCCAATGGCTTCTGTACAATAGCTGTTGTTTTGCTGTGAAAAACGTTAAAAAGAAAGGATTGACATTTTGGCTTTGTTTCTGGATTTTAAAATAATTGTTATAGAGAGAATTTTTCTTATTGGGTGACCTTTTTACTTTTTGTATTGCTGCAGGCTTTTAAAAAAGGCTTTTTTGTTTTTGTTTTAAATATACTTTTTGGATTATGTAATACATCAAAGGTCTTGCATTGCACTTTTTTTCAAGTAATCATCCATATTTGGATAAATGATCATAAATATTAGGAAATAATTACAGGAAAACTGGGTTCTAGACCAAGAAATTCTGATAAACTTCAAAATAAAACTAGACCCAAATTATTTTTAAAAAATGTGTTTGGCCAGGGACACACATTTCCAATGCTAGTACAGGTGAATACTATTTGAAGTGGATTTATGGTAAGTTTTTGGTGTAAGAGGATAATTTTTCCTTTTGTGCATATTTTATGATGCACATTAATTTAGTAGCATATGTACAAAATTGGTAAATGAACATATAATGAAAGTGTATAAATCGGGACTCATACTTAATATTGTTTTTTCCACTAGGAACCTGCATTCACAGAGTCAGGGATGTACAGTCTCAAAGGGGAGTCCCAGCTCTAGATGATTCTCTCCCTGAGCCCAGATCCCCATGCAAGCTGTGACTTTCCTGGAAGGACATCAATGTGTCTCTGTGTATTGCCTGCACCCACAGCTCAGTGGCTGTCCCCTGCCCTCTGCCTGAAAGAGCAGCTCCTTCATTACCTCCGGAGGTTAAGGGGACAGGCGTTAGAGCTAAATTGTCTATGCCCAAATCCTTACTCAGCCACTTAGATGGATAACCTCGGGCAAACTCCTTAATTTCTTTACGCAACAGTTTTCATGTCCATAAAATGGATCTAGTAATCAGGGAATTAATGAATACATGCAGAATGCTTAGGAGAGTGCCTGGCATGCCGTGAACTGCCATCATTGCAAAACTTCCCTGATCTCAGCTGCAAGGAGCCAGTCACCATTCTGCTCCCAACAACTCCCTCACTCAGGGGCGAGTTTCCAACCAGCCACACCCCACCTCCTCAGCTCAGATCAATCCTGACCCTGTGAACTCTTCCATGCTTGGACACATCAGGAATCAGAAAGGTCTAATTAATGGTTGATTTGTTTCATTTGAGATTAAGGCATGAGACATTTGAATTATACTTTCAAAATATTATTTTCCTTGCTAAGTCTTATTCAAAACAATCTGGGAAACCTCATTTATGATTGCCCTTTTGGATTAGTAGTCAATGGGTCCTGAATGTGGTCAACTCTGGGGAGTTAATTGTATAGGTGTGTGCAGATGGGAGGTTCTTTAAGAGCTCGTTAAAAATGCTGTTTGTGCTTTTACTTTCATCAGTGTTTGCAAAGCTAACAGTGAGACCCAGTACAATGACCAAGGCAAAGACCATTAGATTTGACAGGTCAAATGTTGATTCAGGTGCTTTTTGGAAGGCATTTCTTATTCCCATTGGCAGGACGGTAGGATGCATTTGTAGGATCATGTGCCCCAAATGCCTGAGCAGCCCCCTTGCCCCTCCCCATGGTCTTTTCTGTGGTTCGACTCCAGGGGAAATATTAGAGATTTCTTGGAAAGTAGTTGTTCAGGACACCAAGAAAATGGAGAAATAAAAGTGGCCTTCAGGTACCTGGCACGATTTTATGAGAGTCTCAATTACAGGATATATTACATCCTGACTTGGCTGATTTAATGAATATCACAGCTTTGGAGTTGTCCATCGCTGGGACCTCAGATTATAAAAAATTGCATCAATGGAAGAGGCAGGAGATGTCTTTGTGACATTTCATTGCCCAAAGACACACACTAAAACAAGATCGATTGTATTAGCGTGTGATGCTCATGTAGTCAGAAAAGCTAGTTATAATTTAGGCTGTGAATTCAATGCTGCAGGGAAGGAAACTCTAAAAAGTGAACTACGACTTCTATGGAAATCACTTTCACCATTTTCATTCTGCTTTTAAGTTGGCTGTTTTATTCCTATTTTTTTTCTAGGGGTGGGGAGCTCACATGAAAAATGTTCAGAACTGAGAGATTCAATTGAAAAGCTGGTTCCAGAAAATGCTTCTTCCTCCTATATTTACCAAGCAACCAGTTTGTGCCAGGCAGTGTGCTGGGGCTAGGGATATAAGCATGAAAAGATCTTAGCCCTTCTCTTGAAGCAATTTACAGTCAGACATTGTGACCAGTGTCTCAGACCCCTGAGAAATATAAGAAAGAGAAAGGAGAGCCACCCCTATTCCAGGGGCCTAGAAGAGGTAGTACTGGACCTCGTTATGGTTGGAGGAGTGGTCAGAGGCTTCCACCAATTAACTGGGTGTCTATTGAATGCTACTCATGTCCAGCACCCTACAAGATGACTAGGGATGAGATAACACAAGATGAAATAAGACAAAGCAGTTTGTTAGTAAAAGTTAAGTGCTTTTATACATAGCACAGGTCACTCGAGGCTAGAGTCATCTTAAAAGGCATCTTAATGGCCTGGCCAGTGGCTCAATGGTTAGGGCGTTGGACCTCACACCAAAGGATCTCAGGTGAGATTCCTGGTCAGGTACTTGGGTTGCAGGTTCGATCCCCAGCCCTGGTTGGGGCGCAGACCAGAGGCAACCAATAATGTTTCTGTCCCCCCACGCCCCAATCTCTCTCTAAAGTCAATTAAAAGACAACTCGATTTCACTGCTTCTTCTCTCATTCTGATCCAAATTTCAAAGTATCTGGCATTCATTTGTCCTAATTTGTGGTTTGTTGCAATGGCTATTTCCATATTTTGTTGAAGATACATTTTTTGTCCTTTATTTCCTTCTTCTGATATCAGTGGCATTGTGGGAAGGAATAAAAATGTCTTTATTCTACTATATTTTTATTTGCATTTTTCAGCAATCATTTTAATGTGGTATTTAAGGTCATAATTTTTATGGATGTTATGAATGCAAGTATTCCTTTTTTAATATTGTCTATATTTCATTTATTTTGAGCTTGTGCACTCCTTCCCCTCATCTCTCTTCTTGAATTTTTCAATTACAGTTTCCTTTAAATATTGTTTTGTATTAGTTACAAGTGTACAGCAAAGTGGTTAAACAATTATACAGGGGTGGGAAAAAGTAGGTTTACAGTTTTGAGTACATGAAACACTGTATTTTTGTTTTATCATTTATTAGTAATAATCATAACCTGCATATCTTTTTCCATATGAACAACTGTAAATCCACTTTTGCCAACCCTTGTCTATTTCTATTTTACTAGTATTTCTCTAGGTTAGATTTCTTGAGTATAATTACTGGGTTAAATAGAATGTACATAGGTTACATTTAAAAAAAAAATCCTTACCTGAGGATATTTTTCCACTGAGTTTTTAGAGAGAGTGGAAAAGAGAGGGAAAGACAGAGAGAAATATCAGTGTGAGAGAAACACATCGATTGGTTGCCTCCTATACATGCCTGCAACCAAGGTACGTGCCCTTGACCAGAATTGAACCCGGGCCCCTTCAGTATGCAGGCTGATGCTCTATCCACTGAGCAAAACTGGTCAGGCCATAGGTTACATTTTGATAGAAAATATCTGATTGACCCTGAAGTTCATTTTTGCGCAGTTTCTGATGGACTTTGTCAGGGTTGGAAGGGTCAGAATCCCCACTCCTGTCCATGCTGGGACATGGGCAAGTGGAACTTTTCAACCTGGTAATGATTTCACTGTTATAAATGGGAACCTGTGCAGGCTCTTGCCCTCTCTTGAGTGGGCCTTTCTCAGCGACACATCAATCTCGCCAGACCTTTCTTTTAAATTCTTTGTTCTTCAGTAACTAAAGAAGAGTGAATTAAATTATAAAGAACCATTTCTGGCTTATTCACAACAATGAAGAAAAGAAAAAGAGGAAACACTGTTGGTGTTCTGAGAACCAGGTTTCCTCACGTAGTGCTGGGACGTGGGCACTGCGTTTTGGGGAATCAGGTTGGCTCCACGTATGAAAAGCCATCACTGTTTATACCCTCTAACCCTCCTCTCCCATATGGCAATCCAGCCCAAGACATAATGTAAAACACTGAAATGCCATTTACAAAAACACTTACTGCAGTATTATGTACAATAAAAAAATTGGAAACAATTTCAAGAGCAGAAACAGAAATTGCCATTTCCCTCTTGTGTGACACTTACTAGTAGATAAATACATTTTGGTAAATCCACTGGATAGAATATTAAGCAGTCTTTTTTAATGGTGGGCATGAAGACCAAGGGTTTCAAGGAAAAATGTTTATGCTATATATGCTAATGCTATGTACAGAATGATCCATATTGTAATAGTATACATTGATTTAGGAACTCAGGATACATTTTCCTACAGTATAATATTCTAACAAGAATCAATAACTAAAGATTATTTATTTGGTAATGTAACTAAGTTACAGCACTAATACAATCAGTCTAATTTCTGGATCTGAGCTGCAGAAGGAAGGAGGGTAAGTTTCCTCTCTCTTGGCCAGTGCAGATTGTGAGAGAAGAGCGGCGCTGACCACCGCTCCCTCCTAAGATGTCCTTCCAGCCTCTTCTAAAGCCTCTCAGCTCTCTGTCCTCACAGAAGTCACTGTAACCACCTCCTTGAAGCTTGTCCAATGCCTTCCTCACTCCTAAATTGCACGTGATTCCATGAGGATTCAGCCTTAATCCTTCAATGCACAGTCAGGGGTCTCGCCCCCTCCCAGACCCACTCCTGCTACCTCCAATGAGGCCAGTAGACTATCAGGCCACAGAAAAGAGAGTGAGCAGTCATATAGCTCAAAATGATTTTGGGTCAAAAGTGGCTAGTCTCTAAGGGCATTCCTTAAACTATTCTTTTTCTTTCACAATCTCTTCCTTCTGAACTCACAGATTCTCTACGAAGTTAATCTAAAAAAAAATTCAACTATTCTCTCCAAAATAATGGTAGTGAGAAACTCTGGTAGTGTGTGTGTGTGTGTGTGTGTGTGTGTGTGTGCGCACACACAAACTGGGGTGAGGGTGGGGTCAGTAAACTGGGCAAGGGTAGCTATTTACTTATGCGGTTTGTTTTTATAAAAGGGGATACCTACTGTGATGACCTGGCTGTTTGTGTCCCCCCACACAAATTCATATGTTGGAATCCTCACCCCCAAAGTGATAGTATTAGAAAGTGAGGTCTTTGGAAGATGATTAGGTCATGAGGGTGGAGCCCTCATGAATGGGATAAGTGTCTATTAAAGAGACCCTACAGAGCCTCCTAGCCCCTTGTGCCATGTGAAGATACAACAATAAGTCTGTGGCCCAGAAGAGAGCCCACACCAGACAATGCTGGCACCCTAATCTAAGAGTTCCAGCCTCCAGAACTGTGTGAAATAAATTTCTGTTGCTTATAAGCCACTCAGCCTGTGACATTTTGTTACAGCAGCCTGAACAGATGAAGACACCTACCCTGGTTTCTAGGATGCTTGCTGGCTATAAGCTGGCTTGTGAATTCTTTTATTCTTTAGAGAATAACATGTCTTATTTGTCTAGAGAATAAATTTTTTATTTTGTGCCATAATGTTTACTCTATCCTTTGGCCTGAGGACAGAAAGCTCATGCAGTGATCAGAGTGTTGCTGTGCAAGGGGAAGGAAGGTGCTTGGGCTGCACCACGACAATGCGCACAGTTGTAGACCCAATTCCTCTCTAACAACCATGCAACAAGGTGAGCAGGCGGCTGTAGCTGACCAGATGTGTCTGGTAATTATTTTGGTAATTTCCATGTTTTGTTTGGGTTTTTGAATTTCACTCATTGAAGGAGAGTCATTACAGTGCTGCCTCCAGACTAGAACAGAGATTCTGTGATCCTTCATAAGCCATCAATTAGTAACTCAAAGCATGAATCTCATAAATAAGAAAACTAACAGGGCACAGCCTGTATTTGTACAGAAAATCATTTTCTTTGTAAGAAAGCAGTCTAGAGGGAAGACCCAAGATGGCTGCCGACGGGACGGCAGGCTACAAATAGTGTGTGAGAGTGAGAGAACAAAAAGAGAGTGTGTGGATGTGTGGGGAGTGTCTGTATTTGTGAGTGAGGGACAGCTATATTCCAAGGGACTATTGGGGACTGGCGGACTGGGCTCCTCTGGTCAGGCAGCCTCTACTGCTGCTGAAATCTCTCCCTGAGCAGCCAGCTCTGCCGCAGAGACCGCACCATCTTGAAGGGGAGACCAGCTGTGATCAGAAGCCCAGCATTACCTTCAACCGGGGAGAACTCGGATACCTCCCGGGGCCTTACAACCACAACGCCCAGGGACGAGCTGCCTCAGCTGCGAACCCACGAACACTGGGACTCCAGCCTCCCTGACCGCAGGCACCTAAAAAGTCTGTCCAGGGGGAGACAAAGTGGCGTTAAATACGCAGATGGGCCCTGCGCCTTCTCACAGAGCAGGTAGAAGGAACAGCTGAATTGAACAACACCCACCTGGAATTGGCAAACTAAACACAGCTGGTGAGGCAATCTGCAGACGGAAAGGTCAGATATCGCCTAGAGCAGTGGTTGGCAAACTCATTAGTCAACAGAGCCAAATATCAACAGTACAACGATTGAAATTTCTTTTGAGAGCCAAATATTTTAAACTTAAACTTCTTCTAGCGCCACTTCTTCAAAATAGACTCGCCCAGGCCATGGTATTTTGTGGAAGAGCCACACTCAAGGGGCCAAAGAGCCGCATGTGGCTCGCGAGCCACAGTTTGCTGACCACTGGCCTAGAGAAAGGTCAGATCTGAAATCCAGGATGGAGGGAGAAACGCGCGCAGCAGGACCTAGAGTCTCAGAGGAAGACTGCATCCCACAAAATCCGCAACTGTTGGGGTCAGTGTAGCCCTCAAATGTGGAAGGGGGTCCACAGGGCTTCTGGCAGAAGGGGACTCTAGATATTAACCCACAGCTGGACTGGGCCCAGAAAGGCAGCCTGAAGTTCAGTACCAGCTGCTCAGAGCCAGGGGAAAAAGTCGAGTGCAGTGCCAGGGGAAAAAGATGCGAGTCTGTGTGCTTCCTCTGGCTTTTTTTTTTCTTTTTAAATCCTTGCTTTTGCTTGCTAAGTCCAGTACATAGGATCCTCCAATTAAAAAAACTCACCGAGACTGGAGGGGAGAGTTGTTTTTGTGGAAACTGGGGATCAGAGTGGGGATAGACGAACAGAAAACCAGTTCTGGGGCAGTACGTCCCTCAAACCCAGTATTAAGTGCGTCAGGGAAAGAAAAATCTAAATACTGGGTAGAGAGGCCTTTTGGCCCCAAATATTAAGACAGAAACACTGCCACCCAGGGGTTGTATTAGAAATTGACTCTTGTGTGTAAATACAACTAAAGGCAGGTAAGAACCAAAGTGAGCAGAGAAGTCCTGCCTGCTTGAAAACAGGATTATGGCTCATGATACAGAGGAGCAGTGGATTGCAGGGAATTTCAATTCTGTGCTGACTACCTGACAGGAAACAGACCTGCCAAGCAGAACAGTAGAGGAAGTGAACAACCTTCTTCACTTTTTTATTTTTTATCTTTTACTTAAGAAACTATTTGTTTCTCTCACTTGATTTTACCTTTTTAAATTATATTTTATTTTTTTTATTTTTTATTTTTTTATTTTTTTCAAATTTTTATTAAGGTATTATATGTGTACATATCTTACCATTGCCCCCCACCCCCACCCCACTCCCATACATGCCCTCACCCCCCAATGTTTTGCATCCGTTGGTTACTCTTATATACATGCATATAAGTCCTTCAGTTGATCTCTTATTTCCCCCACCTCTCCCTAACCTTACCACTGTAATTTGACAGTCTGTTTGATGCTTTACTGCCTCTGTAACTATCTTTTTGTTCATCAGTTTATAATGTTTTTCATTATCCCCAAATGAGTGGGATCATGTGGTATTTTTCTTTCATTGACTGGCTTATTTCACTTAGCATAATGTTCTCTAATTCCATCCAAGTGCCTACAAATGGTAGTAATTCCTTCTTTTTTACGGCAGCATAGTATTCCATTGTGTAGATGTACCATAGTTTTCTGATCCAGTCATCTGCTGATGGGCACCTAGGCTGTTTCCAAATCTTAGCTATTGTAAATTGTGCTGCTATGAACATAGGGGTGCATATATCCTTTCTGATTGGTGTTTCTGGTTTCTTAGGATATATTCCTAGGAGTGGGATTACTGGGTCAAATGGGAGTTCCATTTTCAGTTTTTTGAGAAAACTCCATACTGTTCTCCACAGTGGCTGCACCAGTCTGCATTCCCACCAGCAGTGCACGAGGGTTCCTTTTTCTCCGCATCCTCGCCAACACTTGTCGTTTGTTGATTTGTTGATGATAGCCATTCTGACAGGTGTGAGATGGTATCGCATTGTTGTTTTGATTTGCATCTCTCGGATAATTAGTGACTTTGAGCATGTTTTCATGTGTCTCTTGGCCTTCCTTCTGTCTTCTTTCGAAAAGCTTCTATTTAGATCCGTTGCCCATTTTTTTATTGGATCATTTATCTTCCTTTTATTAAGTTGTATAAGCTGCCTGTAGATGTTGGAAATTAAACCTTTATCAGTGATACCATTTGCAAATATGTTCTCCCATACAGTGGGGTTTCTTGTTGTTTTGTTGATGGTTTCTTTTGCTGTGCAAAAGCTTTTTATTTTGATGTAGTCCCATTTGTTTATTTTCTGTTTGGCTTCCATTGCCCTAGGGGCAGTATCACTGAAAAAGTTCTTTTGGCATATGTCTGAGATTTTGCTGCCTGTGGATTCCTCTAGTATTTTTATGGTTTCCCGTCTTATATTTAAGTCCTGTACCCATTTTGAGTTTATTTTTGTGCATGGTGTAAGTTGGTGATCTAGTTTCATTTTTTTGCATGTATCTGTCCAATTTTCCCAACACCATTTATTAAAGAGACTGTCTTGACTCCATTGTATGCTCATGCCTCCTTTGTCAAATATTAAATGCGCATATTGGTTTGGGTCGATATCTGGATTCTCTATTCTGTTCCATTGATCTATATGTCTGTTCTTGTGCCAGTACCAGGCTGTTTTGATGACAGTGGCTTTGTAATACAGCTTGAAATCTGGTATTGAGATCCCTCCTACTTTATTCTTCTTTCTCAGGATTGCTGTGGCTATTCGGGGTCTTTTTTTATTCCAGATGAATTTTTGGAGAGTTCTTTCTAGGTCTGTGAAATACGCCGTTGGTATTTTAATGGGGAGTGCATTGAATCTATAGATTGCTTTGGGTAGTATGGACATTTTAATGATGTTGATTCTGCCAATCCATGAACATGGTATGTTCTTCCATCTGTTTACATCTTCCTCTATCTCTTTTTTCAGTGTCCTGTAGTTTTCCGCATATAGGTCTTTTACCTCCTTGGTTAGGTTTATTCCTAAGTATCTTAATTTTTTTGGTGCGATGGAAAATGGGATTGCTTTTTTAGTCTCTCTTTCTGTAAGTTCATTGTTGGTGTATAGAAATGCCATAGATTTCTTAGTGTTAATTTTGTATCCTGCTACATTGCCGAATTCATTTATTAAGTCTGTTAGTTTTTTGATGGAGTCTTTCGGGTTTTTTATGTACAATATCATGTCATCTGCAAATAAGGACAGCTTTACTTCTTCTTTTCCAATTTGGATGCCTTTTATTTCTTCTTCTTGTCTAATTGCAGTGGCTAATACTTCCAGTACTATGTCAAACAGGAGTGGTGAGAGTGGGCATCCCTGTCTTGTTCCTGTTCTTAGGGGAAATGGTTTTAGTTTTTGCCCATTGAGTATGATGTTAGCTGTGGGTTTATCATATATAGCTTTTATGATGTTGAGGTATGATCCTTCTATTCCCACCTTGTTGAGAGTTTTTATCAAGAAAGGGTGTTGGATTTTGTCAAATGCTTTTTCTGCATCAATTGATATGACTATGTGATTTTTATCTCTCAATTTGTTTATGTGATGTATCACATTTATTGATTTGCGGATATTGAACCATCCTTGCATTCCTGGGATAAACCCTACTTGGTCATGGTGTATGATCTTTCTGATGTACTTCTGGATCCGATTTGCTAGAATTTTGTTGAGGATTTTGGCATCTACATTCATGAGGGATATTGGCCTGTAATTCTCTTTCATTGTGTTGTCTTTATCTGGTTTTGGTATTAGGGTGATGCTGGCTTCATAGAAGGAGCTTGGAAGTGTTCCTTCCTCTTGAATTTTTTGGAATAGTCTGAGGAGGATAGGTTTTAGTTCTTCCTTGAATGTTTGGTAGAACTCTCCTGTGAAGCCGTCTGGCCCCGGGCTTTTGTTTGCCGGAAGCTCTTTGATGACTGCTTCAATTTCTTCCATAGTTACTGGCATGTTGAGCTGTTTAGATTCTTCCTGATTGAGTTTTGGAAGGTTATATTTTTCTAGGAATATGTCCATTTCCTCCAGGTTGTCCAGTTTGTTGGAATAGAGTTGTTCATAGTATTTTTTAACAATCCTTTGTATTTCGGCGGGATCTGTTGTTATTTCACCTCTTTCATTTCTGATCTTGTGTTTATTTGGGTCCTCTCCCTTTGCTTCTTGGTGAGCCTGGCTAGAGGTTCATCAATCTTGTTTATCCTTTCAAAGAACCAGCTCTTGGTTTTGTTGATCTTTTGTATTGTTTCTTTGGTCTCTATGTCGTTTATCTGTGCTCTGATCTTTATTATTTCCTTCCTTCTGCTTACACTGGGCTTTTCTTGTTGCTCTTTTTCTAACTCTTTGAGTTGTTGGGTTAGGTAATTTATTACCCCTGTTTCTTGTTTTTTGCAGTAGGCTTGTAGAGCTATGAACTTCCCTCTCAAGACTGCTTTCGCTGTGTCCCATAGATTTTGGATTGTAGTGTTTTCATTGTCATTTGTTGTCATGATGTTTTTTATTTCTTCTTTGATCTCTCTGGTAACCCAGTCATGGTTTAATAGCATGCTGTTTAGTCTCCATGTGTTTGATTTCTTTGGGTTGTTTTTATTGTAGTTGATTTCCAGTTTTATGCCACTGTGGTCTGAGAAGATGCTTGATATGATTTCTATCTTCTTGAATTTGAAGAGACTTTGCCTATGTCCCAACATATGGTCTATCTTTGAAAATGACCCATGTGCGCTTGAGAAGAATGTATATTCTGTGGCTTTGGGGTGAAATGTTCTGAAGATGTCAATTAATTCCATCTGGTCTAGTGAGTCATTTAGGATTGATGTTTCTTTGCTGATGTTTTGTTTAGAGGATTTGTCCAATGGTGATAGTGGGGTATTAAAGTCTCCTACTATGATTGTATTGCTGTCAATGTCTCCCTTGATATCCTCCAGGAGTTTTTTTATGTATTTGGGTGCTCCTGTATTGGGTGCATATATGTTTACCAGAGTTATTTCTTCTTGTTGGATTGCTCCCTTTAGTATTATGAAATGGCCTTCCTTATCTCTTGTTATGTCCTTCAGTTTGAGATCTAATTTGTCAGAAATAAGTATTGCTACCCCAGCTTTTTTTTCAGTTCCATTTGCCTGGAAAACCTTTTTCCATCCCTTCACCCTCAGTCTGTGTGCGTCTTTTTTTCTGAGGTGGGTTTCTTGTAGACAGCAGATATATGGGTCGTGTTTTCTTATCCAATCTGTTACCCTATGTCTTTTGATTGGGGCATTTAATCCATTTACATTTAAAGTTATTATTGATAGGTACTTATTTGTCGCCATTCCTATTCTTTACCCCTGTGTTACTTCTTCGCTTCCTGTTTCTTTCTTTCTTTCTTTCTTTCTTTCTTTCTTTCTTTCTTTCTTTCTTTCTTTCTTTTTTTTTTTTTTTACAGTAGACCCTTTAGCATTTCTTGCATTGCTGGTTTGGTGGTAATAAATTCCCTTAGTCCTTTTTTGTCTGTGAAGCTCCTGATTTCACCTTCAATTTTGATTGACAGCCTTGCTGGGTACAGTATTCTTGGATTCAGCCCCTTCCTTTGCATGACTTTGTATATTTCATTCCATTCCCTTCTGGCCTGATGAGTTTCTGTTGAGAAATCAGTTGCTAGTCTGATGGGGGTTCCTTTGTATGTAACTTTCTGTCTCTCTCTTGCTGCTTTTAAGATTCTTACTTTGTCGTTGGTGTTTGCCAATTTAATTATAATGTGCCTTGGCATCGGTCTTTTGGGGTTCATTTTGCTTGGGACTCTGTGAGCTTCTTGGATTTGTGTGGGTTTTTTCTTCCCTATATCTGGGAAATTTTCTGTCATTATTTCTTCAAAGAGGTTTTCTATTCCTTGCTCAGCTTCCTTTCCTTCTGGAACCCCTATTATGCGGATGTTGTTTTGTTTTGTGTTGTCCCAAAGTTCCCTTAGACTCTCCTCCTGCCTTTTAATTTTTTTTTCTAGAAGTTGCTTTTCTTGGGTATTTTTTTCCATCTTGTCTTCTAGCTCACTGATGCGGTCCTCTGCTTCTTCTAGTCTACTCTTGATGCTTTCTATTGAGTTCTTTACAGCAGCGATGTCATTTTTCATTTCTTCTTGGTTCTTCTTCATTTCCTCTTGGTTCTTGCTCATATTGTCGAATTTGTCTTCCATTCTTTTCAGCCACCTTATGACCATTTCTCTGAATTCTTTTTCTGGAAGGTTGCTTGGCTCCATTTCGTTTACTTCCTTTTCTGGTGATGCCTGCTTTTCTTTCATATGCGGGCTGCTTCTTTGTCTCCCCATGGTCTCTCTTCTCTGGGTGTCTGGTTATGTAGTTCTCTCTCTCCTGGGTTGATTTAAAGGCACAAAATACAGCACTACCAGGTACAACTCACAAGGCACTGAACAGGAATGTATTCACGATATTAATAACCTCCAATAAAGGTGACCACCAGAGAAAGGCAAATTAGGTGATAGGAGAGAAAGAAGAAGAGGAAAAAAGAAAGAAAGAAAGAAAAAAAGAAAAAAGGAGTGTGAAAATGAAATTGGGAAAAGGGAAAGTAAAGAGAAAAAAAAAAGGTAAGAGACAAGAAATTGACTAAGAGAGAAAGGGGAACAGACTATATATATTGGGGATAAAACTCCAATAGAACAATCACTAATCCCAGCAAATGCCAGCAACAAGTGCCTGGGGATTAGTACAAACTACAACACCAACTAATATGGAGTGAGGCAAGGGAAAGCTGAAGCACAAAACAAACAAAAAAATACACAAAAGAAGAATAAGCAAAACAATCTCACAAAAAAAGCATAAAAATTGGATATAATCTACATTCAAGCAAACAACAACAAAAGGACAGAGATAAGGACAAGTTTATGGATAACTCAGACAGCGAAGGGAGAGGTGTGTGTGGACTTGGAGCAGGGGATTGGAGATTAGATATGTAAGTAGGGTGAAATTTTAACAAGGGGTAAACAGAAAGAATAGGGAAAATCTAAAGCAGTAAAAGGGTAAGACAAACAGGACACTGAAAAGGGGGAGGTTAGGAAGAGAGTGATGGCCTAAAGGTAGAGTTGAGATAGAGTAAAACGATGCTAAAGGAAAGATAAAAAATAGAATGTAGAACCCTAATCCCAAAATAAAATGAAGAGAAAATAAAATGACACTTAAAAAAAAAAAAAAAAAAAGATAAAATAGCAGTAGTAATAATACGGATTGAAAATAAAAATGTAATCATTAAAAAGGTAAAATCAAGTGATGAAAAAAGAAAAAAAAGTTTCTTGATTAAAAGATGCAAAAAATGAAAATTAAAAAAAAATAAAAAAATAAAAAAAATAAAAGGTAAAAATAAAATGTGGAGTAGTGAAGGTCATTCACTTCCTCTGTTTTTCTGTTTGGCACGCCTGTTTCTCAGTCCAGACAGTATTGCAGTTCCCTGCGATCCACTGCTCTTCGGTGTTGTAAGCCAGTCCTGATTTTAAGCAGGCGGTGTGTCTTAATTTCTCGTATTCCTTTATTTTTGATTACACAAGAGTCAATTTGTGATTCAGCCCCTGGGTGGCAGTGTTTCTGGATTGACTTCCGGGTCTATCTATGGCCTCTCTAGGCAGTGTTAGAGCCTTCTTTCCCTGTGGCACTCGCCACGGGCCTGTGGGAGTGGTCTGCCTCAGAGCTGACTCTCTGATGGTCACTCCCCGCTCCGATCCCCAGGTTCCAGAAAAACAACCTTCCCCTGCAGTCTCCCAGGGTGTCCCCAACTGGGTGATCCTATGTATTGGGCTTAGTAATCAGAAGCAAGGATTTGAAGAGGAAAAAGCCCAAGTGTGCGAACTCCGGGACTGCGAGTAAGCCCTGGCACCCAGGGAGCGCACGGGCTGCGCGTAAGTCTGGACTGCCTGAAATTCTTAGGGTGTCCCTGCACTTCAGATCAAAATGGGTTGCTTTTTAGAGTGCCCTTCTCTTAGCAGCTCTGAGGACCCCTTTCCACAGTCACAGATCACGCCAGCCCCTACAGCCACGGATTTTTCTAGGCACAGACTTCCCTGGTCCTCCAGCTCCCGCAAAACGCGCGTTCCTCTCTCCCGCCGGGACCAGAGACCTCACCTTATCCCAGGCGAAATCCGACCTTTCCGTGGTGGAGTGTAGAGCTTCTCTGAACCCGTGTGCTTGCGCCAGTTGGGGAGCGTTGTTCTGGGGCTCGCAGCTGTTCCTGGGGTGCCGCAGTTGTGGATTCTCAGGCTTCAGATAAGCTCCACTTTCCGGATCCAGATGGCGCAGGCTCCGCGTCCAAGCCCGCAGCTCCGGGAGGGGACCCAGCCGCAGTTCGTGCTGCCAGGTCAGGGGAACCCCGTTCAGCAGTCCCCCACCTCCTTCTGGAATTCAGCTGTCTCCCAACCAGCCAACAAACACTCCTTGCACGACCCTCAGCTGTTCTTTCTTTCTGCTCCGGGACAAGGCTCGGAACACGTCTGTCTATTCCGCCGCCATTATTCCCTCCTGTCTAAATTATATTTTAAACGATTATTATTACTGCTATTATTTTAGCCTTTTTTAAAGTTTATTTTATTTTATTTTGGAATTAGTGTTCTACATCCTATTTTTATTTTTTCCTTTAGCATTATTTTACTCTATCTCAATTTTTCCTTATGCCAACACTATCTTCCTCACTTTTCCCCTTTTTTGTCCTGTTTCTCTTACCCTGTTCCTGCTTTAGTTTTTCTCTATCCTTTCTTTCCACTCCCTGTTAAAAATTATCTTATTCATGTATCTAATTTCCTCTCCTCTGCTCCAAGCCCATACACACTTCTCTCTTTCTTCACTATCCAAAAAATTTTTTCTTTCTTTCTTACTACCCGCCCCCCCGCCTTTTCTTTCTTTCTGTCTTGTTGTTGTTGTTTGTTTGATTGTTGGTTAGTTGTGTTTTTTTTTTTGCTTCTGTTTTTCCTCTCCTCACTTGTTCTCTTCTTCTACTAATAGCTTAACTAATTCCAATCACCAACTCAGGCCTATCTACTCTCTATTCTCCTTTTCCAATAGTAAACAAACACACAGATAGATAGATTAAAGAAGGGGGAAATTATATACATATAATTATATACATATAATATATATAAAAGGAAATTTATATATATATATATATATATATATATATATATATATAAATTTCCTTTTATATATATTTTAATATGTATGTATATATTTTTCTTCTTTTTTGTATTTTGTTTTTTACTTCTCTTCTTATACACTCATTCTCTTTCTATCTCCTCCACACTGAATTGTGGCTATTTCCCCATATATTCAATTCCTTGACCTTACCTTCTGGAAATAAGCTCTGCCTTCTCAGATACATCTGGGTGTTTGTTGTTTGGATGTTTGTTCTTTGCATTTTTTTTGGATTAGTTATTGTTTGTAGTTTGCATTTATTTCTGGGTGTTTGTTGTTTGCATTTTTTTGATTAGTTGTTGTTTTATTGGAGTTTTCTTCCCATATACATATATTTTATTCACCTTCTTTTTTCTTCTCTTTCTTTTCTCTCTTACATTTTTTCCCTTTTCTCAATATCATTTTTGCACTCATTTCTATTCCTTAATTCTCTTTTTTCTAGTGGTCACTT